>NC_045794.1:73431752-74877444 GCF_009873245.2 Balaenoptera musculus
CTCTGAATGGTATCAGAGCTCCAACTAGGGACTGGCTTTCAGTCTGGGGACATCTTTTCAGGGAAAGTCACATCTGAATGGCGAGTAATGTAGTGATTAGTAAGTGATATCACACTTATATGGAACATTCATTGAACATACATACTCACCAGTGAGAACCCCTTTAACATTACATAAAGTAAATATTTAACCCCCAAATTTAAAACCGAAAGAACAAAGAGAATTGGTGAGAGGTAGAAGGAAGCTTCAGAGGTGACCAGTGACTGAGCAGAGAGAAGAAGGCTGAAATCTATTGTCCACAGCAGGGGCACAGCAGTGTGAGTTGAGAGGATTTGCTCCATACAACACCGAAAAGGCTCAGACACGGGAACTACTGGGCACCTCTAGGAGCCAATGTACAGACTGGAGCTGAGAACAGGACTGGTTAAATACTTATAAGAGGGAGGTACAAACTATTGGGTGTTTGATAGGTTACATGGAGAATATAGCCAATATTTTATAATAACTGTAAATGGAGTGCAATCTTTAAAAATTGTATTAAAATATATATGGAGGAAAAACAAATTTTTAAAAAAGAAAAATAAATTTATATGGAGCTTTTAGACCCCTCCTACCACTTTTACCAGGCTGTACAGCCAGTGAACTATCCCTTCTCAACTCCGAGTAGAAGACAGGAAGTTTACTCCCAGAAAAAGTTGAACCTGATTGGCTCTTAACTCAAACCCCAAGCACAGCAAGGACAAGGTACCATATGGGAAACGGGAGATTAAGTGAAAACCTACATACTGGATAGTGAGACTTTTGAGCCCTTTTCCCAAGTCTGGAGTTACCCATCCTAGGCAGGAAACTGGAAGATTCTTCTGGAGGAAAACAGAATGGTCCAAGAGAGGAGATCTATGGTTATTGACACTGGGGGTCTACAGGGAGGAACTGGGTTCCAGCCTAAGGAAGGCCAGTGCTGCCTTGGCACACCAAGCTTCTAAGGAGCTTCTAGGGCCCCACTCGTAACTACGCACACCCAGTCAGGGATCTCCAAGTATTTGAGGAAGACTTCTAACATGAAAAACAGAACAAAGCAAACAGAAAAAATGTGGGAGACTGTGTTGGACTTGGAAGAAATAGAGATCAGTGCAGTGAGCAGGAAAAAAAATTTCAGGGGAAAAAAACTTTAATAAATAAATTTAGGAAAATGGAATGAGAATATATTTATGAAACAAAACTGGGAAACTAAAAAAATACATACTTTAAGCACAAGGATTTTGTGGTATTATCCTTTTTATCTTTTTCTATTCTAAACACCCTTTAAGGGCTTCCCTGGTGGCACAGTGGTTAAGAATCTGCCTGCCAGTGCAGTGGACATAGGTTAGAGCCCTAGTCCGGGAAGACCCCACATGCCGCTGAGCAACTAAGCCTGTGTGCCACAACTACTGAGCCTGCACTCTAGAACCCGCGAGCCACAACTACTGAAGCCTGCACACCTAGAGCCTGTGCTCTGCAACGAAGAGTAGCCCCCGCTCACCACAACTAGAGGAAGCCCGCGCACAGCAATGAAGACCCAACGCAGCCAAAAATAAATAAATAAAATAAATAAATTTATTAAATAAATAAATAAATACCCTTTAATTTAAAAAAAAGAGAGAAAGAAAAGCTAACTAGACTAAATTGAACTTCATTATTAGTGAATATATATATTAATTTTATAGACTTCAACAGAATTATGATAAATTAAGAACAAGGATAAACAGAGCTCACAATTCATATGAAAAATGAACAATCAGAAAATAAAGAAGAGCTCTTGAAATTGAAATGATAGCAGAAAAAAATCAACAGAAGGTTTTAAGACAAAATCAAAGACTCTCCCAGCAGGTAGAACAGGAAGAGGAAGAACTGGAAAATGGAAAAGAAAAGAAAGAAAATAAGAGAATCAAGAATATTCAACAACTGAATGAGTTTCCAAAATACAGGATAGAGCTCCAGCTACCAACTTATGTTTCCTCTTTCCTTTTAAGCAAAACTCCTTAAAGTAGAGCATTCCTACCAAGGCTTTTGTAAGCCAAAATTGTGTAAAAAGAAGAAGCAGTTACCTTAGGATACGTCTTGCTAACTGATGCACAAAATAAATCGAGGTATAGCACAGATGCTCACAGGCCCAGGTCAAGGCTATGGTGGCTTGATGCTGAGATACTGAGTTAGCTTCTGGGAAGGAGCTTGGCGATGCCGCTGGCTGCTTGGGGCGAGCTGCCTCTATAACCGCTCACTGCAAAACGGACGCTGAGCGCTATTTTTACTTTTCACCTTTTTTCTGGTGAAAGCAAAAACTCCCTTCTGATTTCTTTCCACTAGTGAAAACAGGTACTAATGTATGTCTTTCATAAAAGCAAAGTGGCATAAACTGAAAGTTTCAAAAAGTGGGGGAATCCTGTATTATCATTTCCTTCTCCTCTATCTTAACCCACTCCGATCTCATTTCACTCCAACCACTGACTAAAACAGTTCTTAACAAGATCACCAGCCCTCATAGTACTTCCTTCTCAGCAGCAGATGACAAGAGAGCATTCCCTCCTTGGAAAACTGTCTGCTTGGCTTGTGGAACTCCACATACACCTGCTTTTCCTCCAACAATTCTTGTCGCTTCTTCTCAGTCTCTCCTGCTATTTTTCACTCATCTCCCTGATCTCTAAATGTGGGCAGTGTCTCCAGACTCACTCCTTATATCCCTTTTCTTTATAATCTACACTCACCCCCTAGGCTACCTTGTCCAGTCTTATGGTCACACGGACCATCTAGATGCTGCTGGCTTCCACATCTGTATCTCCAGCCCACGGACCTCACCTCAACATGCAGACCTAAATGTCAAACTGCCAGTTTACATCTCGACTTGGATGTGTAACAGGCATCTCATACTTCCAATGCTCAGTCCAAACTTCTAACTTACACTCTCCTCTTTCTCCCAAAAAACAAAGATAAGATCAAACTTCTCCTGTACTTTTCCCCTTTTCAGTTCTTGGCAACTTCTTTTTTTAGGCTCATGCCAAAACTCTGAGTCATCTTCCTTCCTTTTTATCTCACACCTCAGATATGGTCTGTCAGCAAATCATAACACCTCCACCTGCAAAACATATGAAGAAGGTAACCACATCTCACATCTTCACTGCCAGTATTCCAGTAGAAGCCACTATTACTTCTCTCCTGATTTGTTGCATCAGCTTCCTGAATGGTACTCTCGCTTCTACCCTTGCTCTCCTTCAGATTATCTCAATATCCCAATCAAAGTGATCCTGTGAAGACATACCTCAGATCATATTACTCCTCTGCTCAAAACCCTCCAATGGCCCTCTTCCTACCCACAAGGTTTTGACATGATCCGAGCCCCAATTGCCTTTAACCTCATCCCCTCCCACTTTCCTATTTGTTTCCTTCACTATCTCTCTCTCTCTCTCTCTCTCTCTCTCTCACACACACACACACACACACACACCCCAAATCATAGTTCCCTTCCTGGCATAATTTTTTTTCTTAGCATTTATCACTACCTAACATACTTTTTATTTTATTTATCTATCTCTATCATTAGTATGTCTACTCCCTGAGGGCAGGATTTTTGGTCATTGTGTACACTGCTATATCCCCCAAACTTAGAAGAACTCACAAGCATAACAAAGATGTTTATTGATGAATAAAATAATGAAGAAAATAGGGAGCATGAAATGATCAAAGAAATAATTCAAGAAAATTTCTTAGAACTTAAGAACCCCAATTTATAATTGACACCTTGATACAATTGATATCTTGCTGATAAATAAAATAAGACCCACACCAAGATACATTATGAATTCCAAAATGTTAGGGATTCAGAAAAAGATATTAAAACTTCCTGTGAGAAAATAACTGGTTGTATACAGACTGTCCCTGTCTTATGATGATATAATTTTTTGACATTACAATGGTGCAAAAGCAATACACATTCAGTAAAAATCATACTTCAAATTTTGAATTTTGATCTTTTCCTGGACTAGTGATGTGTGGTACAATCCTCTCTCCTGATGCTGGGCAAAGACAGTGAGCCACAGCTCCCAGTCAGCCATGTGATCATCAAGGTAAACAACCAATACACTTATAACCATACTCTACCCATACAAATATTCTGTTTTTCACTTTCAGTATAGTTTTCAATAAATTACATGATATTCACTTTGTTATAAAATAGGCTTTGTGTTAGATGATTTTTCCTAACCATAAGCTAATGTAAGTATTCTGAGTATGTTTAAGGTAGGCTAGGCTAAGCTGTGATGTTTGGTAGGTTAGGTGTATTAAATGCATTTCTGACTTAGGATATTTTTGATTTACATCATGATGTGACTCCACTGTAATTCAAGACCTGTACAAAGAACTGGGAATAATATTGCCATTAATCTTCTCAGTAGCAATGCAATATACTAGAAAAAAAGGTGGAATGCTTTTAAAATTCTGATAAAATTTTATTTCCAATCAAAAATTTCCTGTCCAAATAAATTATCATTTAAACATGAAGGTTAAATAAAGGCCTTCTCAGGCATTTAAGGTTTTAAAATAAATTACATTCCCTGTATCTTTTCTCAGGAAGCTACTGGAGAATGTGCTTTACCAACATGAGGTTGTACACCAAGGAAAAGGAAGGAATTGGTTCCAGGAGATGGAGAATATAAATAGGAAACACACAAAGAGAATTTAGAGAATAGTGTTGAATATCAGGTCTAAGTGACAACCGGTTCATATTGAAACAAGAGAACACAAGGTTGCAGTAGGCACCTAAAAGGCAAAAAGAGAATTGTTAGATTACCTAACATTTTTTTCTCATATTAAGGGAACTTCTCATACTTTGAGAAGATTTCTATCTTGGTATAGGAAATTAAGTGAACAGAAACAACAACAAAAACAAATCCATGCAATTTTAAACTCCAGGAAAAACAAAAATCTTCAGGGGGAAAAAAAAGATAAAATCATTCTTACCGGTTTTGCTGGGATATGTAGCATTAGTAGTCATGATCATTTAAATTCTGTTTATTGAATTAACCAACAATTGTCACACATACACTGGAGAGGGAAAGTATCTTAGCCTTAAGCACTCTAGAAAAATAGGGTCTGATAAAGGGATAAAGATACTGAGGCTTTATTGGGGAGGTACAAATCCAGGTCAGTGAGAGACAGAAATAAATAAAGCAAAGCAATAAGAATGGGAAACAGTAAAGGCCATTTGTTATGTGCTGTCTTCTCATTGGTCAAAATTCACCCACAGATATTATTCTCCTTCATTTCCGAGTTGGGTAGTCTGGCTCCTCCAGCAGCCGCTAGGCCGCTAGTTGAATCTGGTGGTCCCTGGAGTTTTCCATGAGGGGCAAAGCAGGAACAAACTTGTAGTATGGTTTGCATGATTAACCTGTGTTCACGTATTATAAACTAAGTTTTATGTAGACTGAGTGAAAATCTTATATGCAAAGAAAAAGAGCAGTGGCCTCTCAGCAGAGATGTCAGCCTCCAGAAGAGCCGAATTTGCAGAGATTGAGGGTGTGGCTGGAAATGATTGGAGATAAGTCTGGGGATGTAGGTCGAAGGTAATTATAAGCCATGCTAAAGACTCTGAAATAGATCCTGCAGGACTTGAGGAGTTAGTGAAGAGTTAGCAGGAAAGAAATATGAAACTTGCATTTTAGAAAGAGCATAATGGCTGTACTGCAAAGGATACATTAAATGAAGAAAGTCCTAGAGGCAGAGAGTCCCTTTAAGAAGCTGATGAGTTAGAGTCTGTCATACAGAGTGAAGTCAGAAAGAGAAAAACAAATACAGTATGCTAACACATATATATGGAATCTAAGGAAAAAAAAAAAAAAGGTCATGAAGAATCTAGTGGTAAGACGGGAATAAAGACACAGACCTACTAGAGAATGGACTTGAGGATATGGGGAGGGGGAAGGGTAAGCTGTGACAAAGTGAGAGAGTGGCATGACATATATACACTACCAAACGTAAAATAGATAGCTAGTGGGAAGCAGCCGCATAGCACAGGGAGATCAGCTCGGTGCTTTGTGACCACCTAGAGGGGTGGGATAGGGAGGGTAGGAGGGAGGGAGATGCAAGAGGGAAGAGATATGGGAACATATGTATATGTATAACTGATTCACTTTGTTATAAAGCAGAAACTAACACATCGTTGTAAAGCAATTATACTCCAATAAAGATGTTAAAAAAAAAAAAAGAAGCTGATGGAATAGTCATGTAGAAAGATAAAGATCTGAATTAAGTATAGTGGAAACGGGGAGAAGATATATCCACCCGTTGTGCAGGATCTGTAGACCAATTGGGACCCACCTCCCCTATGAGCCGTAAGGGAGAGGAACAGAAAGAAGCCAGTTGCTCCACATAGAAATCAAACATATGGCATTACTCTTGGGAATGTCATCCTAACTCCCCTTTCTACATAATCTACTGTGAAACTCTCCAAGAGAGGTTTCTATTACCGCAACAAATCTATCGTGCAGTCTACCCACTGCAGTCACAGTTACTTCTTGAATATTTTAAGTGAACATTTATGATGAATGCAATCACACATTTCTAAATTACTAAGTGGGAGTAAGTTCCTGTGAAAAGTGACCTCTTAAAGGAAGGAGTAGTTTTAAATGCTAACTCCTCCTCATGCGCCATTTCTTCTCTATAAAAAACTCTTGCTCTAACCCATACTGAGAGTGCTGTTTATGGCCTAATCATCTCTGTCTGTACGTCAGTATCTCCTCCTCTTCTGCTCTCAGCAGTTACAGCTTCTTCTCCTTTCATTCCGTCGTTCATGCTGCCACGTTTCTCTGCTACAATCCCCATTAACTTGTATTATTCACTAATCAAAACTCTTCAGGCTTTTTCCCTCCCTGTGAAATAAATACATGCATGCTGTGTACTGTACTTCCCACATCTTATCCCCACTAATTATCTCAACAATTTAGAAAGTTGAATCATTGTCCCTGTTCTGTAGATAAAAAGAGCAAAGGGGAAAAAGCAATTTCTCAATCAAAATTGAATAGCTTGGGGCTTCCCTGGTGGCGCAGTGGTTGAGAATTCCAATGCAGGGGACACGGGTTCGAGCCCTGGTCTGGGAAGATCCCACATGCCGCGGAGCAACTGGGCCCGTGAGCCACAATTGCTGAGCCTGCACGTCTGGAGCCTGTGCTCCGCAACGGGAGAGGCCGCGAAAGTGAGAGGCCTGCGCACCGCGATGAAGAGTGGCCCCCGCTTGCCACAACTAGAGAAAGCCCTCGCACAGAAACAAAGACCCAGCACAGCCATAAAATTTTTAAAAAATAAAAAATAAAAAAAAGACTACAGATTAAAAAAAAAAAAAATTGAATAGCTTTCCACTTTTTCCCCCTACTTTTATTTAGGTTGTTATCAAAGGGCCTTTAAAAACTGCACACTCCAACTCTGTCTTCCATTAATCTCACTGGAAATGTGGTTCTTAAGTGGAGGGATTTATGAACTGCGCTGGAACCCCTCCTGGTATCCATGGGTAGGCTACATGTATTTAAACCCCTAAAAATGTATATAAAATTTTGCATTTTTATACGGTCATTTTTTGGGAGGGGAATTCAAAGTATTTATCAAATTTTTAAAAGTATCCATACCTTTGAAAAAAGGAAGAACACTACTTTGCAGGAAGACCCAGCTCTAGGAGATCGGACTACTTTCTCCCCACTCTGCTCCTTCTCTGCTTCTTCTTTTTTGCCTTGGATATTTCCACTCATACAAAGTTAACTTTCTTCCAATACCAGGCTCCAATCTCTCTTCCTCTATGTAGTTTTTGTAGATCACTGAAAGCCAAATTGTCCTCTGAACTGTTAGCACTCGTGTCCTATATAACAAATTTAGTAATTAATAATACACCACCCTGTGGCGTTGCTTGGATTTTTGTATATCTGGTTATTAGGTAACTCTGTTTTATTGTTACTTGCTTCATCATTTACATTTTAAGAATCTCTAGCATCTTAGACCTCCTCATAGTCTCCATAGCGTCTTGCCCAGAGCTCCACCCAGCATAAATGTTCAATAAATATGTGTTGCTATGGTTTAAAGCTAGTATCTTACTTTTCATAAAAGTGCAAGCATTACTCAGGCACTTATTAAATGTCTATAATGCACCAGGACCTATCATGGAGGTGGGCAGATGGGAGTACTCCCCATCCAAGGCAGTGAGAGAACCATTTGCCCAGGGCTCTATACTCACAGTGGGCTTCACCATGATAGGAGGGTGGAGGTCATGAGAGAGGGGTCATGCCCTATGAGATGTTTAAGAGGTACAAAAGACAGAACTTAGTGACCCACTGGTTGAGGACAGGAAGGGAAGAAGAACTGAGGATACAAGAAACAGAGAGAAACCGATTGCCCCTCAAAAGGACCAATCACATGGCGGAGGTGAAGCCAATCAGTCTTCCCTTTATTACACAGAGAAAGATCTAAAAATCTGCATTCGCTTATGATCACTCAACAAATATCTATGTGAGGTTTATTGTGAGACATAGGGACACACTGAGGGGACTGCAATTTTTAAATATACCTCAGTTTTAATGTACTAGTGAACAAAGGGACTTCTAAGAGCTTCGTTTCTATCTGTGAGGGCCACATCAACTTACTAGGTACATCTCACACTAGCAGCTGTGATGAAGAATACTGTACTCCTTACCATCAAGATACTTCAAATATAGTTGGTGAAAAAAAGGTACACAAATATGGACCAACAAGACAGCAGATACCAGAATGCTAAATGAAAATATACAAAGACACTAAGTGAATTTGCTATTCCTTAATTATTAAAATTCTGAGTTTTTTAATGGTGTCATGAAAATTTTATTGCCAAAAAAAGCCCCAAAATATTTATTTGGTAATACTATGACACATTGTCTTCCAGATTATATCTGAGAAAAATTCATCAGAAGCATTTTTCACTATTGGTTAGCACCCCTGGCATCAAAATGGCTCTAAGAGGAAAAACAAAGTCAAATCAGCAAAGACTGTAACACAGGCTATCAGTATTGAAGTTCACAGAGGATGATAATATTCAAAAAGTTAATTTAATTATATTTCAGGTTACTTGAACTTTTAGAAAGTCTCCTGTAGCAATGTTTTCATTGTCTGAGATCCAGGAACATATAATTAGACAGACTAATTTCATTGGAAATGAGTATTTCAAATGGCATTATATAAATAAGTTTTAAATTTATTATTCTTTATTAAAGTAACTTTTTCAGAAAAAAAAACTTTAATATTCCAAGTAGACTTTTATCAATAGTTTTCCTTTGGATAAAAACATCTTTTAATTATTTTGAGAAAAGATCATTTTAAAAGTTAATAAATGCTCAGTATAAAAACTTTAAATATGGCCAAAAAGCATGGAGTATAGAGTAAAATGCGTCCCTCTCTCCAGCCCCATCCCATGATTGCAGCTTAAAAACAACTCCATAAAAGTAGCCAAGGCTATATTATATTCTTAGATTTATTACCTATACAAATATAAACACAGATATGTCTATTATTTTTTTCTACTTGAATGGAGTCTTAGTGTATATATGCTTTTATAATTTTATTTTTCCCTTTAATAATATTTCCTGATCATCATTCCATATTAGTAGACTTAGAGCTGCCTCACTCCTTTTAATGGCAGCATGATATTCCCTTGTTTGAAGTGCCATGATTATTTAACTAGTCCTTTATTAAGGGACATTTAATTTATTTCAAATTTTCTCTATTACAATAGCAAAGCAATGGCAGTGCTATATAAATATCTGTGCATTTTTACATATGTATATTTTAAGGTAAATTTCTAGAAGTGAGTTCACTGCCTTTAAGTGCATTTTAAATTTTGATAGATTATTGCAAAATTGCCCTTCATAATTATTGTGCCAATTTACAGTCTCACCAATAATGTATGAGAGCCATGTATAATAACAATTCCACCAAAAATATATGAAAGTCCCCTACTAATACCTTTTTGAAACACAAATCTGATAATGTAGCTCAAAAAATCTTCAAAGTTACTCAGTTTCTACAAAATAGAGTTCAAAATCTTTAGGATAAGGTTCATGACCCTCTCCAATTTCACCCCAGCCTAATTTTTGAAAAATATTATCTCCTTCCACTTAGTTGAGGTGAAATTGAAGAGGGTCATGAATCTTATGCTTGGAAGTCTATTCCCTAGGGGAAAAAATGCACTTTTTCTATAGCCAAACCATCCCAAGAAAGCATCATACTTTCTTGTCTCAGGACTTTGCTTGTGCTACTTCATTTTCCTATGATTCATTCATTCACTCATTCACGGCTGCCGAGCTCTCCATGATCTGTGTCTGGCTACCTCTCCAAGTTCATTGTTCTTCCTCACTGTTCTATGGCACGTCATGCATGCTTCCATCTCGTGGCCTTTGGACTCGCCAAGTTTCTGCTTAGAACTTTCTTCCCTAGAGACTGGCAATAACTCACTATCTCACTTCATTCACACCTCTTCTCAAATGTTTGCTCCTCAAAGGGACCTTCCCTGATCAACCCATCCAAGATAGCACCCCCGGTCCCTCTCTAACCTCTTACTCTGATTTATTTTTCTGCCTGGCACTTGCCATTACTGGAAATTTTGTCTATCTTCTGCCTTCATTCTTATAGTTCATATATATTATTATAGCTCATATATATTCATATATATTAACTATTTTAATGTTATAATCTCTTACTATGAAAACAAATCCAATGAAATGTAAGTGTCATGAGGACATAGACTTTTTGATTTGGTTCACTGCTCTTTCTCAATGCCTAGAATGATGCCTGGCATAGAGTAAGCATTTAATGAAAACTAAATAAGTAACTCAGCAAATATATTGAGCTTTGTATTGTCCCAAGCATTCTCCTAGGATAGGAAAAGATAAATAAGACTGATTGTGGTTAAGGCAAGTATGTAAAAAGTACTGTGTAGTGTGATGCATGTCATAGCAGAGGCAAACTAGAGGTGGATTCTTAGAGGACAGAGGAAGGTAGGTAATCTCTGCGGCTAGAAATCAGGGATTGCTTCAAAGACTACCCCTTACTCCTTCTTCATGATGACTCAAATGTCAACCCCTCTGGGAAATCACTTTCTTCTGATTCCCCAAGCTCATCAGCCCACCTCCTAAGCCCCCTCTTGACATTACTTCCCATGTCCCATCCAAACCATATTTATCACTTCTTTATATTCTTATATTTTTTGTTCATAGAACTGATGGAACATTTCACACATACAGGTATCTCTTGCTATCTGAATTCTCACCACCCGTATGTTTGCCCAGATGAACGGCAAACTTTTTTTACACAAAGTTTACTGTATATATTACAAATCTACTTTATTAAATATGCCTGACACACTAGTGAAAATGTTAAAAGTACACAATATTGTAAGCAAGAGGACATGTCTTACCTGGATCTCCAGCCTCCCTTTGTTTAAACCTGTTATAATCATCTTCCCCACATTTTCAGGGAAAATGTTTTCTTAGAAAGTTGAAAAGGCTGTAGAGAAATTAGATGAATCTAAGAGCTCAAGAACAGCCATATATCTGAAGGAAGATAGAAATGTGAACACGTATATCAAAACAAAATCTTGGCCATGCACATGTCACCATTACCACATAAGAATTTTTCTAAGTATTGTTAGCTTTAGAAAGTTTCATCATGTCACCCAAGCACTAGACATTATCTTTTGACAACTAGAGATTTCTTGGTGTAATAGATTAATAGTTTTGGTGTGTTACCTTTGAACAGCATGTTAAAATAGAAGACATTGAATATCCTCAAGTACTAGAAAAGAATTAAGGAAGAAGGGAATTGATTCAATGAAGGAATGGAATTTACAAGTCCACTATAAGCCAAAAGATTTAAGTGTATGTAACACTGCATAATTTGACGATCATAGGTGAAACAATTTCCACTTATAGTGAGGTTGCAATTAAATGGTTTATTCTACAGATAAATTTCAATGGTAAACAGGAATAAAGATGCAAACGTAGAGAATGGACTTGAGGACACGGGGAGGGGGAAGGGTAAACTGGGGCGAAGTGAGAGAGTGGCATGGACATATATACACTACCAAATGTAAAATAGATAGCTAGTGGGAAGCAGCCGCATAGCACAGGGAGATCAGCTCGGTGCTTTGTGACCCCCTAGAGGGGTGGGATAGGGAGGGTGGCAGGGAGACGCAAGAGGGAAGAGATATGGGGATATATGTACATGTATAGCTGATTCACTTTGTTATAAAGTAGAAACTAACACACCATTGTAAAGCAATTATACTCCAATAACTATGTTTAAAAAATGCAAAAAAATTTTTTTTCAATGGTAATAAAAGTGTCACATTGATTTCAAAAGAAGAGGAAAAATTGCAAGGACATTCAAATACATTCAAAGATAAGATTTTAGATGGATATTGTGAAGACAACATTAAACTAATACCTTTGAAAACCACAAGGCCCTTAGAGAAATGGTGAAGAGTGAATTACATTATATACAAATCATAAAGAATGATAAAGAAAATATTTAATTACTTGAGATGGAGCTATTAAAGTCAATCAAAGCATACAAAAAAAGAAGTATACAAAGAAGAAAAATCTTGCAAACAAGATTATATTGATAGTAGACCAAGTTCTTAGACATTCTTTTAGTGCTGTGATTACAGTACTAATATCTTAGTGGTTTTTTTGCCTTCCATAACAATTCACTTTTATAACCTGTGGATCAATGTACCATCTCAACATGCAATATCTTGTGCAGAGGTCTGATGCAGGTAACACAGCTTTGATGGAGAATTTATGAGAGATATTTGGTATCTTCATTGGCCTGGATTATTAGAAAACAAAGTTGAGGCACAGATTAAGTGCTAATATTTTTAATGGATATGAAATACCAGGGCAGCATGAGTAAGGGAAAAGGGAAGTGAGACAGTGAACAATCTAAAGGAATACAGGTAATGTATTACCATGCTAGCCACTGATGTAAACTGTGTTACAAGAAGACACATGCAGTTGCTAGGTAGGATCCTTTAGGACACATTATGTAACATGATATGACAGGACTTTAGGCTCTACAGAGAAAACTTGTCTTGGAGTCGTCCACTGGAAAGAGGAAGGGAGCTAAAATTTATTTTTCTAGGTCTTTCCCATCCCTTGTCTCCCAGTGGGCTCTGAGTTTCATCACCTGTCCTAATCATATGTCTTATATCTTTATCAAGTGTTAACTTTTTATTAAGACATGTGATTGGTTGGCATCAAGCAGAAGAATGATGTAGCCCATGAGTGTCAGGAAGTGCCGAGAGAAACTGAGGAGGCACGTGAAATGTGTCCTACACAATATCAAAAAGATTCAGATTCATCAGGCAGGGTGGAAGATAAGAATCAGAATAAGAAGGAGTGAACATTACAAGAAGCTGGTTTGGCCATTTCCTGCTGACTTGCAAGGTTTTGAAGAAATGGTGCAAAGCAAAAATCTTAGACCATGCTAAAGAAGTTGGGTTTAGTGGACAGTGAAGATACTGAAAACGATAAAGATATTGTTAGTATCACAAGGACAGAACTTATACCTAAAGAACTCATTCAAGTCAGTGCTCATCATTGGTTGTCTACTGGGGAAAGAGGAAGAGGAGGAGCCATGAATATTCAATGCCAGAACTTTAAAAGAACAGAACAATTGCCATTGCAAGTGAATGTGGCCAGCACGTGTGTAGAAGCATCCCATTCAAAAACGCAGTCATCAGCACAGTCACAGGGTTTCAGGAGCCATCCACACCAATCGCTGTCAATTTTGAGTTGGTTGTTTTGTGCCACTGTTTCATCTAAGACTTCAGACAGTGGTTCATAGTTGCATGTTTCCAGTGTCTCCAATGTCAAGAAGGACATAGTCTGTCCACAATTCCCTGGCCCTGGACATAGATAAACCAGTCATATTCTGTTCCACCACTCCTCCCCCAGCACATTCCTTCACCTTCACTCACCACCAAATAGCAATAGTGACCACACCTCCATTTCTCTCTTCTCCTCACACCACCAACCCCACAATTCTTCAATCAGTAAGTACTTACTTTAAAATGGACTCATTTTATTTTGCTAATCGTTATTTGAATTCATTGTGTAACTTTAACAGATTTCATTGTTTCTCTACATTGTACTGCATGTCATTTCAGGAGGAAATTATAAGCCATATCTGATACTGTACATTATTATTGCATTGTGGATTCAAACCTATACACTAATGACTGATTAATTTTTAGATAATTAGATTGGTGATTTTTTAAATGCTTTATATCATGCAAGAAATCTCAGAGTTTGTATTTAAAACTGTGATAGGGTATTTGAAGAAATAGGATGCACTGGTAATGTATTACTTTTTCCATTTAAAACAATGAAATAAAATATAAGCTCTATTTACCAAAACCTTATGCAACACGTCAAAAATGCATTTGATTACCATATGATCCAGCAATGGCACTCCTTCATATTTATCCAGAGGGGGTTGAAAACCTATGTCCAGATGAAAACCTGCACGTGGATGTTTACGGCGGCTTATTCATAATTGTCAAAACTTGGAAGAAACCATGATGACCTTCAGTAGGTGAATGACTAAACTGTGGTACATCCAGACTATGGAATATTATCCAACTCTAAAAAGAGAGCCATGAAAACACATGAAGGAAACTTAAGTGAAAGAAACCAATCTGGAAAAGCTACATACTGTATGATTCCAATGATATAACATTCTGGAAAAGGCAAAACTATGGAGACAGTAAAAAAATCAGTGGTTGCCAGGGGTTGAGGAGGTGAGTGATAAATGGGCAGAGCACAGATTTTTATGACAGTGAAAATACTCTATATGATTCCATAATGATGGATACATTTGTCCAAACCCATAGAATGTACAACACAAAGAGTGATCCTTAATGTAAACTATGGTCTTTGAGTGATTATGATGTGTCAATGTAGGCTCATCAGTTGTAATGAATGTACCACTCTGATGGGGGATGTTGATAATGGGGGAGGTTATGCATGGGGGTAGGCAGGGGATATATGAGAAATCTCTGTACCTTCTCCTCAATTTTTCAGTGAATCTAAAACTGCTAAAAATCTGAATAAAAAAAGAGCTTTTTAAATATAAAAAAGCATACAATTTGGATAACAAAGGATTCCATATATGTGTATGTATGGCTCATATGCATATGTGTTTATACATATTTGTACTTATATACATGTATATATAAATATATATGCACTTATGTATGTGTATGTAAATATCTGTGTGTTTTTTTGTGTGTATGTATACATACATCTCTTTTCACCATCCTGAGATGAAAAGAATCAGAGTCATGGAGGCAGACAGATCCAGCACTGAATTCCAGCTTCCTCACACACTGGCTGACCCCCTCAGTTCTTTTCTTTTTTTTTTTTAATTTTTATTTATTTATTTATTTATTTATTTATGGCTGTGTTGGGTCTTCGTTTCTGTGCGAGGGCTTTCTGTAGTTGCGGCAAGCGAAGGCCACTCTTCATCGCAGTGCGCAGGCCTCTCACTTTCGCGGCCTCTCTCGTTGCGGAGCACAGGCTCCAGACGCGCAGGCTCAGTAATTGTGACTCACGGGCCTAGTTGCTCCGCGGCATGTGGGATCCTCCCAGACCAGGGCTCGAACCCGTGTCCCCTGCATTGGCAGGCAGATTCTCAACCACTGAGCCACCAGGAAGCTCTCCCCCACCCCACCCCCCAACCCCAGTTCTTAAGTGATAAAATGGCTGTGCAATATAACGTCTACCTAGTAATTTTTCCGTAAGGATTAAAGTAATAAAGCATACAAATGCCCTAGCAAAAGGGCTAGCAGATAGTTTGGTGGTCAATAAATTTTAGCTTCCTCCTTGTATATACTTATGACACTCTCACTAAACTGTGAATTCCTTGAATCCAGGATTAGGGCACATTTATTTTTGTGTTTTCAGTACCTGCCACATACTAAGTAAGCCCTCAGTAAGTATTTGTTGAATACAGGAGAAATATGTATGAGGGCTATTAAGAACTGAAGTACTAGTCACTAAAGGATTTTGAAGAGCTTTCTCATTTCCTTCCCACCACATCTAAAGTCACTGTTGGAAACTTATTTTAAGGCTCTCTGTAATTTTTCAAGAAGATATTAGAGAGAAAAGTTTTCCTTTTCTTGGGCTTTTCAAATTTATTTTCTATCTGACAGTTTTCTAAGTAAAAGTTACTGCTCTTTACGGCAGTTTTATTTAGAAGTGGCAAATTTCTATATCCTTTGAGAGAGAATGATCTGTTTTGCCTTCCATAGGAATAGAATAAAATCAAATTTAAATGTAGACTAAGGGACTTCCCTGGTGGCACAGCGGTTAAGAATCTGTCTGCCAATACAGGGAACACGGGTTCAACCCCTGGTCCGGGAAGATCCCGCATGCCACGGAGCAGCTAAGCCCACGGACCACAACTACTGAGCCTGCACTCTAGAGCCCGTGCTCCACAACAAGAGAAGCCACTGCAATGAGAAGCCCCCGTACTGCAACGAAGTGTAGCCCTCGCTAGCCGCAACTAGAGAAAGCCCATGCACAGCAACGAAGACCCAACACCGCCAAAAATAAATTAAATAAATAATTTTTTTTAAAAAAGGCTAGATCTTGGAATTAAATAAAAATTTTCTGATTCAGTCTTTTACCTTTGCAATTTACTCACTGAAAAAAATTTTCTTATACTCAAAAGTTTATGTTATCAATTTTCATCATTATTATTTGTTTTTAACAAAATAGATCTTTTATTCTTTTCCTATTTACTACCCTTTGGTGCATCTGGCTTCCCACTTGTTAAGAAAATGGGCAGAAGATGCTATTGAACTATCATGTGTTTCCCAAACATAGGCCTTAATTTCAGCTGTACCCATGCAAGGACAAAAATAAAACCCTAGTAAATGTGAAACATCTGATCATCATAGCTTTGAAATTGGCCAGATCACAATCAACTGGAACTTCCTTCTACCTAATTTTAATTCCATTTGAGAATTACCCATGATAATTTGACCCAGGTCTCTTCACAAAGTAACATTATCTTCGAGTTTACAATTTTGTTAACCTCTTGTGATTAGAAAAGGGAGTATTTCAAAACTCCCACTTGATTACTCTGAGCTGTGACGGTTTCCTTTGCATGGGTTAAGCTTGTCTTACTCACGTTTAACATGGCAAATTCAGTGTGACCAAAGCAACCCGATGTAAAGTCTTCACAGAAAAAAATACCATGAAGGAGTTTTATTGAAATCATACTCTGCATCACACTGGCAGAATCGTAATTTTTAAATCAAAACTACTAAATAACTGAGAGACAGTTTTGACCAAATTCAAATCAAAGAGTGAATGAATGAAGAATCATTTAAAAACCTACAAGATGCTGACTTACCTGATTGAATAAACATTAATAGCTTACTTCCTTAAAATCAGAGAATGAAAAATATTAAAATTAAATCTGGTAATAACTTTCAAAATCTGAGCTAGAGCTCAGAGTAATGAAATGGGAAGTTTGAAATATGTTTTCTAATCACAAGAGGTGAACAAAATTGCAAACTCTAAGATAATGTGGCTTTTTGAAGAGACTTACATCAAACTATCATGAAATTAAAATCAGGTAGAAGCTTGAGTATCATTTTGCTAAGTCCTCATGCATTGTAGTATATCTAAAAGTTATTATATGTGATTTTAAATGTGATGTTTGTTTGATCATTAGAAGCAGAAGAAACATTTAAAACACGAAGTTCAGTAACTGGGGGGGATGTTTAGAACTCTTTTCTTTCACAGGTTTAGGCAAAGCTAGAATATAATTTTCTAGTTCTACCTTAAATACTTTCTGAAAATAACAATGATAAATAAATAAAATAATTTTTTGAAGTTTTAGGATATAATATTTAGAGATTCTGTAAACTTCAATTAAAGTTCATACTTAAGCTATTATGAAAAAAATCTTTTTGACTTTTCCACAATTAGAAATACCTACTCAGTGCAATTCTTGTAGCCCTAAGACCATAAGCTCCAAGAGGACAGGACCATGTCTATTTTGTTTCTGGCTCTATCCCCAAAAAAGAGTGTAATGCTGGCTCATTTAATATACTTAACCAGTATTTGTTGAATGGATGAATACCATAATTGTGTACATGTACTACTACAAACAGATCCCATTAATTTACTAATAATAGCTCCCATTTGTTCAGTCATTCAAAACGAACTTAACAAATATTTGTTGAGGGCTTCTATGTACCAGTGTCTGTTCTAGGCACTAGGGATCCAGCTATGAACAAAGCAGACAAAAAGAAATCCTTGTCCCATGGTGCTTACCTTCTAGCAGGAGGAGACAACCGATCAATGCTATAACTAAGTAAAATACATAGCGGGTTAGTTGGTGATACGTATTTAGTAGAAAACTAAACAGGGAAGGCAGACAAAGGGTATCAGGTGGCAGGGAGAACTTTCTGGAATGTTTAAGGCACAGCAAGGGGAGGCCAGGGAGGCCGCAGCAGATAGAATCAAAGCAGGGGGGGAAGGTAAGAGAAATCACGCCTCCCATTAGGAAGCTTTTACTCTGAGTGAGATGGGGAACCATTGGCAAGTGTTGAGCAGAGAAGTGAAACCATCCAACTTACATGACAACAGGGTCAACCTGGCTGCTGTGTTGAGAACAGAATGAGGCAGAGCTGGAGCAGAAGCAGGGAGACCAGGGAGGAGGCTATGTCAGCAATCCGGCGAGGTGATGATGCTTGAATTTATTGTTCATCATGTGCCAGGTGGTGTGAGAACTGCTTTATGGGTTTAATATTTACATATTCTATTACCTAATCCCCACAAACTTCTGAGGTGAATTATTATACTGCCGTTTTTTGGATCAGGAAACTGAGGCTAACAATGTTTGACTTGCCCCAAATCACCCAGCGAGCAGGTGGCAGATGTAGGATTCAAACATAAGTCTGTCTGTTAATGACCCCACTGCAGTTCCACCCTAAGTTTTTTTTTTTTTTTTAAGATTTACGAATTATTTATTTATTTATTTATTTATTTATTTATGGCTGTGTTGGGTCTTCGTTTCTGTGCGAGGGCGTTCTCTAGTTGCGGCAAGTGGGGGCCACTCTTCATCGCGGTGCGCGGGCCTCTCACTATCGCGGCCTCTCTTGTTGCAGAGCACAGGCTCCAGACGCGCAGGCTCAGTAGTTGTGGCTCACGGGCCCAGTTACTCCGCGGCATGTGGGATCTTCCCAGACCAGGGCTGGAACCCGTGTCCCCTGCGTTGGCAGGCAGATTCTCAACCACTGCGCCACCAGGGAAGCCCCCACCCTAAGTTTTCATACATATTTATCAAATGCTTAGTAATAATTAGCATCATTATATCCAGAGATTATGAGAATACCCACTTTAGGGGTGAGGTGGTATTAATAAGAAGAAACCGACCCATCCTTCCAGCTCTGTCCTCTGTTTCTCTGTGCTGGGAACCCCCTACACCAGCCAAACCAACTGACTTATTATCTCCCACATATTTCTTGAACTTTCCCAATCTTAAAAATTTAGAATTTAAAGAAAACTTAGCCAACCTGACACTCAAAACAGAAGCCCTGTCTACAGCAAGTCTGATAATTAGGTCTGGTCTCTGCATATTTCCAGGTGACAGATAAGGTGTTCATTGCTGGCTGTACCTGTTCATGTACTCATTTCAGACAGCACCTGGGGAATCCCAGAGGTTCTTGCAATCGATCTTGCAAAGAGTTGGCCACATTAAAAGTTTGGTAATAGGGCAATAGCATTCATATTATAGAACATTTCTCATCAGCCAGGCCTCTTATTATAAAAACAAAACAAAACCACGTGGCGCTAAAGAAAACTGGGGTTTCCCGGTGGCTCAGTGGTCAAGAATCCGCCTGCCAATGCAGGAGACACGGGTTCAAGCCCTGGTCCAGGCAGATCCCACATGCCACGGAGCAACTAAGCCCGTGCGCCACAACTACTGAAGCCCACGTGCCTAGAGCCGGTGCTCCACAACGAGAGAAGCCACCGCAGTGAGAAGCCCGTGCACCGCAACCAAGAGTAGCCCCCGCTCACCGCAACTAGAGAAAGCCCACGTGCATCAATGAAGACCCAACTCAGCCAAAAATAAATAAATAAATAAATTTATTTATTAAAAAAAAAAACAGAAAAGAAAAGAAAAAAGAAAACTGGGACTTAGGGTAAAAAAGAAACCAAAATCCTGCTTCTCTTGATATTAGAATGCTAGGATTTGTTGGCTTGAGGTCCCAAATTTGATATTTAATTGTTAATTTTCACTTTTGTCTGTAACTCATAAAGGAAGTCACTGTTTGAGGGACAGAAAATAGAACCATGAGTTATACTATTAGAGTCTCAGTCCTGCATTCACTACCACCCAGATGCTGGTTTCAGGAAGTGGCTGACAACCACCTTATTGCTGTGGACAATCTGTCTATTCTATGGCGACACTTTAAATTCAACCCCAGGCAATGGACTAGGATGGAGGCGAAAAGAAAATCGCAGTAGATAGGACACTTTGAGAAGTCTGCCTGTTGACCTGGCACTGTGGGTCCCTGGATGGAGATAAACAAACTCTCAGCTATCAAAACCATTATCTGAGTTTGATAAAAACACAACACAAGAGGTAAGAGTCAGGAGATATGACGAGACTGCTATAGGCTCTTCCACTTTTTATAGTGCTTCAGATAGTGACAGTGGATTTATGGTTATAAAAGCCCCTCATTTCTTTAAAATTCCATCTTGTTCCATTCCCTGGCTCCAATGCCTGAATGCCAAAAACTTTGGAAGAACAGGATTAGAGCATAATTAACTGGCGAAGTTTAACACAAAAACTTGGAACAATTGCCTCCATTCTAGCCGCACAAATGACTTTAGAAAACCCAAGTCGACTACTCATTGCCTTAATTCCTGCACATATGAGGTTAAAATTAAAGCATATCTGCTTACACCTAAGGATCTTTTAAAAGTCAATTTTACACTTTCCCTGTGTATTAGCATGAAAAGTTTCAGGCATACTGAACAGAACTGAGCCCTGACTAGAAGTCTAAGTTACTAAAATAAAGAGCTTTGTATGGTGGCTTCTCACATTATTAATACAACAACGTCGTCTAACAACTCTTTCCTTGAAACTTCATTCCAGGCTACTGCCTGAGTCATAAGTAAAAAACACAGTATGGTCCTCAGGCCGGCTCTGAGGCAACTTCTCTAGAACAGGATGTGCTTCTTCCTTGAGGTGACAGGTTACATACTGCAAGTTTTTTTCAACCCTATTGAAAACATCTCATTTGCTGCCAAGCTATATGTAAGGGAAAGAAGCACGGTCTGCCCTCAGAGGCTCCCTGGAGACTGAAACCAGAGAATAGCCGGACATACACGCAGTATGAAAAGCCTAAATTAAACAATGGCTTTACAAGAGCACCTTCCCATGTGACTTTGAATCAGAGTAAAGGGAAGTTCATGAAATCAAAGCAGTAAAAGGGATCTTTATTTGGAAAGTACTCATTAACTCAGCAAAGCAAAGCTTTAAGAATTAGATCTGGGAGGAAAATCCTCCTGGCAATGAAACCAGGGCTTTGATTTCTACTGGCTCATAAAATAAATAATAATATCCACTTACAGTTCTATATTACCTTTCAATTTACGAAGTGCTTTCCCATACTTTATTTTATCTTCACAACATTCTTGTGAGGTATTGAATTATGATTATTCTTTCATGGGTTAGGAAATTGAGGCTCGGTGAGCAGACAGGATTTCCTCAAGGTCACATAGTTATTAGGAAGCAAAGCCCAAACTGAAATGTTGGTCTCCAGACTCCCACTTCGGAGCTCTTGCTCTGTTGCCTCTGTAAAGCTAGTAAGCCATAATTCCAGATTATCATATCTAGTTATAGTTAACTGGGGGAATTCTAAAAGGCCACTGGTTACCCAATAGCTTGAAAAAAATAGGCCAGAATGGGAAGAAAGCAGACTTACAAACTGCTTTATATATGTTCCCTATGACAATGGCAAGAATCCAAGGTACATTTTGAGGTCAAACAAAACTAAAATAAACTTTATTTTTGAACTTCATAATAATGATATCAAAGGCTGAAACTACTGCATCAGAAGTTCTGCCAGTTGAAAAAAAGAAAAGTTCCCTGACTAATTTATAAACTTTAAAAGGTTTTCTAAGGTTCTCTCTCAAGTGAATTAAACACTGATTTGATGGTGAAAATACTTGAAACTGACTTTTGGTACCTGGAGTTGGGTTTTCTTTCTTTCTCTCTCTCTTTCTTTCTTTCTTTCTAACAAACTTGAGACCACGTAAGGCAGAGAACTATGGTAGAAGGGCAATGCTTTGGTGACCAGGGAGGCTGGCCTTTGAATCCTGGCTCCAGCTAAGTGACCTGACCAGTCTATTTAACTACTGAGGGCTTTATCTATAAAATGGAAGCAAAACTATTATTGTTTGGTGGCTTAGTCAGCTAGGGCTATGCTATGACAGAACACCCCAGAGTGAGTGGCCTGAACAGCAGACAATTGTTTTCCCACAGTTCTGGAGGCTGGGAAGTCTAAGATCAAGGTGCCAGTGAGGTTGGTTCTTGGTGAGGACCCTCTTCCCGGCTTGTAGATGGTCACCTTCTGGTTGTGTGCTCACATGACCTTTCCTGGGCATGTGTGCACAGATACAGGAAGGAAGTGAACTCTCTGGTGTCCCTTCTTACAAGGGCACTAGTCTTATCACGCGACCTCACCCTCATGACTTCATCTAAACCTACTTACCTTCCAAACGCCCCACCTTCTAATACCATCACACTGGGGGTTAGGGCTTCAACATACGCTTTTGGGGAAAACAATCATTCAGTCCTTAGTACTTGATTCCCACCCTAGTATCAAAGCAGACTGGGAAAATAAGGCATTTAGAAAGAAAGAAGCTGTACTGTTAATTAAGTAGGAGCACAAAACAGTGGCGACCACTGATGCCCAGAACCCCTGGGTCACTAACGTTAGTCACAATCTGTCAGGTAGCCTTTCTGAAACAATCGAGAACACGGATGAGGGTGCTAGGCGAGAATGCTGTACTTGAGATCCCAATCATGACTGGCTGCCCACGACCTATTTTCAGAGAGTCCATCCTGTTTGTACCAAATGACACCCACCACCTTACCTGAGGTGTAAACAGCTGACAGGAGGAGAAACCACCCATAATTCAGTTGAGCAAATCAGATTCTCCAACCAGGGAATGAAGCATTAGGCTTAACAATTGAAATAGTGAGATAACAGTTGGTTGGGGAGGGGGTGGAGAGACACATTGACAGGTATAGAACCAAAGTCAGGCCTGGGCCCATTTAAGCAAAAGCTACTACGTCCAAACAGAAGCGAAGAAAGAGCAGAGCAACCATGAGGAAGGTGGCAAATCTGGAAAGCAGATCTGAGCAGCTGGGCAGAGAAAAGTAGAATCAGGAGGTCAGTCATTCAGTGAGAGAAGGTAGTAGACTCAGGTACTGATTTCGCAATCACGGGGCCTCCTATGGCCTGGTTGTACTCTTTTCCAGACTCCAAATATTTCTGAGATTCCGTGGTATACTTTCACTAAATTCTCTTTTTACCAGAAATAGTCTGAATGGCTTTCTGTCTCCTGCAACCAAAAAGCCTTAAACATAATAAATACAATCAATCAATCCGTCAGACAGATTAATTTGATACAAATTAATTTAATACAAATCCATGTGAAAATGCTAAAGCACAATCTAAGAGCCACACAGGTGAGGGCTGGGAAAAACCAGAGTGAATGTGCAATCAGAGTTGGGTGAGGTTAACCAAAGAACCCTCCCTAAAGACATGAACTGAATCAAGTATGGAAAGTAGGGAGATGCTGTGACTGCAGTGAGAAAGGCATTTATCTAGGAAAATATCAGCAAAGAGACATAAACAGCAAACCACTGAAGGTGAGTTCGAAAGCAAGCTAATACAATAGCCTGCTCTTTCAAAGAAATAATATTTTTAAAAATTAATTTCATTTTGAATATATTGATAATATCTTCTAATGAACATTTTCAAATTATTAGATTGCTTTGAAACTCACATTTTCTTCAATTCAGTAGAAGTACTGTTTTATTAGTTTTGTTGTTTTTAAGTCCAAAATCATGTGTGTCTTTAGTTTGTGGTCAGCTGCTAACTATCAATTTTCAGTGAATTAAGTCTCAAGTTCTGTTTATGAGACTTACAGAAATCTCCTAGTTCTTGGCTTAATTATGAAAGGGAAGAACTTTTCTTAGGCTAAGTGTTCAACAGGTTTTAATGCTATGACTTAACAACTCGCTATTAATCATCAATTCTAACATTTGTAAGTGTTAAGACCCTTTGACATAAAAAGATATCTGTATTATTTGCTTTAAATTCCAGTATTTGCTTTAGTCTCAAAAAACTCTAAGCACCTCTTATTAGGAGACTGTCACAATGGATTATCTGAAAAAGCATATGAGAGTTTTAGAGCCCTGACCTTGTTTGACACAAATGTTATGTGTCACCGGCATGACCAGAGAAGCGTCAAATCAATCAATAATTACTGGCAAAGAAAGGACAGGTGACTCTAATGGGAATGACAGAAAATGGATGGGAACAGCTGTTCTATGTCAGAGTCTTTCCCTTTAGGCACAGCACGAAAAAAATCTTAAAAGTGTTAAGAAAGGCCAAATACAACTGCTTATATCTTGCTATCATATTTGGGGGGAAAATTTCAAACTTATTAGCTTAGTACTTGAGGCCATTCGTCTCTTCCACAAATATTTATTGAGCTCCTATTATGTGCCACGCTCTGGATGTATATTGCCGAATGAAAGAGTTCCTCTTTGTGGCACTTATGACCTAGGGAGGACCCCTTACATACAATTGCTTCAGTGTGTCATCCTCATTCATGCCTCCATGCCTTCCGCTACACTGTCACTCCTCCACGGAGGATGTTCCCAACACACAAACCACATATACACACGTGTGAGGGCACCCACACAAGCTCACATTCTTCGTGTAGCTCTTTCTTACTCCTCAAACTTCAAATATCACCTACACCAGAAAGTTTGTTCCTAATTTCCCTTTCTTTCTTGATTTAAATATCCTACCCCCTGTGCTCCCATATATCCTGTTCACACGCTTAACAAAGCATTCATTATAATGCATAATCTGCTATCTTTGCTGATTTATTGTGGGTCTCCCCTATAAAGATGGGGGCCTAGATCTAGCATGATACTTGATACACAATGGGTGCCTTGTCAATGTTTCTTAAATGAATAAATAAATGAACTACTAAGAAGCAGTGGTGGCAGATGAGCTAAGAAAGGAAATGATCTTGGACATTGAAAACAATAGTTTTAGTCAAAATCAAAAAAGATTTTGACATGTGAACCGGAAGAAAGGACTAATCATCTTACATTGTCTTAAGAGATTGGGAACAGATTCTATTTAATACCAGAATCTTTTACAGATATTACAGCCTGCCCTCCACCAATTCAGCACTTCAATTTAACCAAAGTCTGTGACTATAGTCAGTATGCTTTGATACTGATTGACCTAACACACATGGCAAGTACAAACAGACACACATACACACACACACACACACACACACACAGTACAAGTCTTCTCCTTAAGGTGAATTCATCAGCTTACCGGTTGGGGCACAGCACACACAAGGTGTCACATGAAGGATATTCTACCGGGGAATTAATAAATAAATCCTTTAATTTCAGGAAAAAAATCCATTTTTATAGTTCCACAAGTGTGAAATTTTAGCAGATGGTGTTAAATAACTTATCACATCTCTGGGGCCTGGCTTATGCCACATCATGTTGGGCCACAGCTAAACAGCCTGGCCTCCTGATTTAAATTCAACCCAGGGATATATTTGGCACTTCTATGACATTGAGTGAAAGGCTTTAATGCATGCTCAAGTTGCTGTTACACAACCTGAACCAGAAGTGAGCTAGAGAAGACATGTAACATTCTGTCACTTTCAGTGGAGCAACTGGGAGAAGAAAACTCTGCTTCACCATCTTAATGCGCCCTTTGCAGACTCCCAGCTTTTTGGATTTGGATCGTGGGCCATTACCATGAAAGGGGTAAAGGAGATTGAGAACGTGCCTCTCTACAATTGAAAGCAAGGAGGCAAGAGTCCAAAGATTACAAAGCCTCCAGCAGAGACTGGCAGGTGGAGAAAGGTGATGGGCTCTTTAAACCTGGGCTTCTTAGTCTATGTACCAAAAGATTAGGACGTGACTAGGACACAGGTCATGGCATATGCCACTTACCACCAGAGGCCAACAACATCCAACTAAACTGGTCTATGTTCAATGGACAAGCCCACTGATCACACACTTAGAATCAGGACAATGTCAAATTGCTTTTCTGAATGCTTGCTCTCAATTTCCATACTTGCTTTATTCCAAACAGATAATGAATAGTCCCATGCCAGTCTAATAGTCTGAAGGCCACACTTTTGGTAGCATTTGTCTGAAACTCTTGAGTTTTCCTCTCTCTCTTTTAGGTTCACTGGCAAGGACCAAGCAAGGTGGTTGAAGGTGAATGGTGGTGACTTGTTGATTGCTTGCTGGCAATGGTCAGCTTATGGAATTTAGTGTAATGGATGCTGAGAGCAAAGATATTCAACAAGGGATTGACTTTAAAAATGGACTGCTTAGAACTCCCAAATGAGCAGGGAAGCAGACTTGCTTGTTTGCCTCAGCTGTGGCCCTTTTTTAAGGATGTTATCTAGATAGAGAGTTATTAAGGAGGACAAAACAAAAAAATACAAGTCCAATTGAGAAAGCATCTTTACCAGGATGTGTGAAGGCGACACGGATGATGTCAGAGGTGGCAGGAAGTTTGCCTCTCTCTGCATTGTTTATCTTCCTCCCTCTCTGAGCCTTCAGGCTCCTGAATTCAAATGCTACAGATAATAATTGCTGATTCCCAGCATTTGAAGGAATACTATGGAGAAAATAGACTTAACATGGGTTTTTCAGCCTATCCTAACTCCCTGCTAAAATACCTAGGATGATACAGAAAATGACCAAAGACAAAAGTTACTGTTATAAAGCAGAAACTAACACACCATTGTAAAGCAGTTATACTCCAATAAAGATGTTAAAAAAAAAAAAAAAAAAGTTACTATATCTCCAAAACTAAATCTGGTAGCCTATCATAAGAATCTGTTGGGGATTCCTATCAAGTCTAACAATGGAGCTGAATTTTAAGAAAGTCAAGAGCCTATCCATCCTTCATCTGTTGAAAGAGAACATCTCAGCCACCTAAAACTATGAAGAAAAATATAGGAGGAGTCCTTAGAAGTCCTCTTTGTTCTCCTTCCAACCTCTTCACCCTGTCTTAGAGATACAGAGACTACAGTCCTGCTACTGGATGGCACTTAGGGGCAGCCAGAATCCATCAGCTCTTCACTCAGCATCATCCTAAAGCCATTTGGAGACTAATTCCAAGAGAAAAATAGGGTGAAGACTCTAAAGTTAATGGGTACATACAGAAAACGTTCTAGCCATTGTTCTTGGCATTGTAGATTTCCAAGTACTCTGTTCTATCACAAAAAATTCTCAAAATAAGGTTCACAGAAGAGTAGCACCATGAAATGGCTTTCCAGAAGGTTTTGTGAACAAACAGTTTGAGGCAAGGATGCATAACCGTTCCGTGGGTAGTCACAGTACCCCTAACAGTTTTGAGACATCCTGCAGGAAATAACCATGTTTAAATGTGTATCCATCATTGGCTAAATTCTTTTACCTGGATACAAACTTACTAACATAACTATTAATACTCTACATAGCAAGTATTTTGCAGAAAACATTGAGGAAAGCTTGTTCACGTCGGAGAAGCAGAAAGTAGAAGTAAAACCAGATCCCTTTTCTGTACACAGAGATGCCCTAGATGAATGTCTAGCTGATCGGGAAAAGTGCACAAGAAGACTTGCCCATCAATTACCTAATGTAATCAAATTATTCTCCAGTTTTGATCCTAGGAGAGAATTCATCCAGCACTGACAGCATCAGTGAGGAAAGACAAAGACAATCTACAAACCCTGAATGATCACAAACACTGAGTTGAAAAAGAGATTTCTCTCTATTCCAGGATGAATAAAGAAAGAAACTTAAGTCTATAAATTAGTGCAGAAATAGGAAAAAGGAACGTCATCTGGAAGACTCCAAAGAGCATTCTCTAGAAATAATTCTATGTGTCAATATTCTAAATTTTAAAATAACAGTGAAACCACCATTTCAATCAAATGGCAGTATAAAACTTACAAACAAGCCTAAATAGGCTTAACTTACCTGAAATAAAATGAAATCTTTATTTTAAAAACTAGTCCTAAGAAAAATTCTCCAGACTTAGCCTATTTTATGGTTGCATTCTTTTAAGAAATAGATACTTGCCACACTATATAAACAATTCCAGGATACATAAAAAGACACAAATCCTCCTCATTTACTCTACAAAGCGGGCATAATCCTGACACTAAAACCACACACACACACACACACACACACACACACACACACTACTGCTGATACTGATGGTTACTGACAATTATCAGAATAAGAATGAATGCAAAACTCCTCAATAAAATTCAAATATGTATTAAAAGCATAATCCAGAATGAAAAAGTAGGATTTACGCCAGGCACACAAGGACTGATGTAATGCTAATACCCAGTGATTGGCAAAGAGCAGAAAAATTAAGACTCTAGTACCATGTGTGAAGAGTGAGATCCTAAGGTCCCTT
Organism: Balaenoptera musculus; assembly: GCF_009873245.2. Classification (NCBI taxonomy): domain Eukaryota; kingdom Metazoa; phylum Chordata; class Mammalia; order Artiodactyla; family Balaenopteridae; genus Balaenoptera; species Balaenoptera musculus. The sequence continues at coordinate 73,460,593 of NC_045794.1, forward strand.
CCTGCCCTGTTTCAAAGAAGCAGTTAGGGCCTCAGTGACTCATTTCCAAAGTTTTCTTCAGAGGAGAAGACAGAAGCTCCTTGAAGACAAAGCTGCTTCTTGGTTTGGGGGAAAGCCCAAGTTCACTGAAGCAAAGATGATGGACTTCTCAGAGAGGGAGGAGTGTCCTTGAGGACAGAAATAGAAGGAGGACGTTGACTGCATTACCATGGAAGGAGGTAGGTGTCAACAAGTCAGAGGCAGTGGGCGCCAGTGGACCGCCAGTGTGGTTCCCCAGGGAGACAGCAGATTAAGGTTGTAGGCAACATGAAGGGAGCTGGGCCGCCAGCAAGGGGCTCTAACCAAACCCAGGGCTCCTGTGCGTGAAAAGTGAAACAAAAGCTGCACGTGAAGAAACCATGACAGCTGGGACACTCGGAAGTTCTAAGGTAGACTGAGGACAAAAGAGGACTGTCCTCCAATGCACCATCATTGCCTGAAGAGTTGTTGCAACACTGTAGTGGGAAAGCAAGAGCCACAAGAGACACATTCATTCCAGTGAGTCAAAATCATTAATTTACTTACAAATATTTATTATGTACCAGGTGCTAGAGATACAGCAGGGACAGACACATCTAACACTCAGGAGCTTACATTCTAGGTTGAGGAGATAGCAATAAACAATTATTAAGAAAGTCAATTATATAGTATGTTAGAAGTTGCAAAATGCTGTGGAATAAAGAATGAAGAAGATGGGTTAGAGGCTATTGTAATCTAGTCAAGAAAACATGGTGGTAGCTGCAGAGGTGATAAGTGGTCAGATTCCAGATATATTTTGAAGGTAAGGCCAACATGACTTCCTGACAGACTGGATATGGGGTGTGAGGCAAAAAGAGTAGTTAAGAATGACTCCAGATTTTTCCATTGGAGCAACTGCAAAGATGGAACTGCCATCAGCCTGTCTGGGAAAGACTGATCTGGGTAGAGCAGATTGGGATGCAGATTTGAAGAGATCCAGATCTCTTTTTCTTAACATACCACATATCAGTTTTCTTTTTAACACCCAAGTGGAGTGTTGACACCTACCTCCTTCCATGGTAATGCAGTGGTTTAAGTTAACTTTGAAAAGGAAGGCAGGGCGGGAGGGGAAAAGAGGCGGAGGGAGCAATAAATGTGCTTTTAACACAACAGGTTTTTGGGTCAAAATCTTTGGATCGAAATTCTATTCCACTACTTTATTATCAGCAATGTATAGTGTGATATTTTAAGGTTTGTACAGAATTTAGCCAGGGGGATGTTGGGAGCTGTCAGGGAGATTTCAAAGAGAAAACGACATTTAAACTGGGCTTAGATGGATATATATGAGCTCAGAAGCTAAGAAGAAAAGCAGGAATGTAAACATGAAACTTCAAAGTGTAATGGTAGGTAATCCCGTGTGACCAGAACCTTCCATAGATGGAATAGAATGACTGCAAATGAAGCTGGGATCGTAGGCTGGGTCAGATTTGGAAGACCTTGTATGAGGTGCTAAGAAATTCAACTTATTTTGCATGAATTTGTGTAACAGCAACTGAACACAGAATGAAAGACAAAGACAAAGCCATGGCTGTGGAAATGTAGTTGTTGAGTTTTTAATAGGTGCAATAGAATAATTCTGTGCTTTAAAGCCTGAGTAATTGCAGACAGACTAAGGAGTTACGGCAAAGTATTGCATATTTACTATAAAACTGAGCAGTTCAGATCTAGTGATATCAAAGAAAAAGTATACCCAAGACAGAAAAGAGACAATATTCTAAGCAAACCTGACTAATGATTTAACTCCCGTCCAAGGGAAGAGCAATGGGGAGATACCCCAGGATCCGTGCTTTAGTCCTACCTATAATTCTTTGTATTTACTCTGTGTCTATGCTTAAATTAACTGATAAGAGATTGTTAATGTTAATTTTCTTACTGTGCATTTAGTTCTTCCCAACTAATCCTTTTTTAATCAGTAGTATTGCATTAAAAACACTTTGGTTATCATTAAAGGTGCTTGAACCATACAAACGCAACTGATGCCTGCATTCGAAGTAAACTGTTGAATGGACCAATTAAACAAGCTCCTAGTAAAGAGATAAATCACATCTAAGATATGCACAAATTTATGGATATTTCTCCTTTAAGCCCTCAGGTCCTATAACTCTAAGAAATACCTCTCAGCTTGCCAGCTATTTACTGTGCCCTAAAGACGAGATGGCTCAGACAACCAGACCCATTTTTCCTTAGGTTATGAGAATGGGATTAGGATTAACTTGCCCTTCCGTGTTGACCACATGCTTCCTTTTTGTTTAAATTTTTATTGGAGTATAGTTGATTTACAATGTTGTGTTAGTTTCTGCTGTACAGCAAAGTGAATCAGTTATGCATATACATATATCCACTCTTTTTTAGATTCTTTTCCCATATAGATCATTACAGAGTATTGAGTAGAGTTTCCTGTGCTATACAGTAGGTTCTTATTAGTTATCTATTTTATATACAGTAGTGTGTATATGTCAATCCCAATCTCCCAGTTTATCCCTCCCACACCTTCCCCCCCTGGTAATCATATATTTGTTTTCTACATCTGTGACTCTACTTCTGTTTTGTAAATAAATCCATTTGCGCCATTTTTTTAAGATTTCACATATAAATGCTATCTACCTGAAAAAGAATTCAGGGTAATAATAGTAAAGACGATCCAAAATCTCAGAAAAAAATGGAGGCACAGACAGAAGATATTTACAAGAAATGTTTAACAAAGAGATAGAAGATTTAAAGAACAAACAAACGAAGATGAACAACACAATAGAAGACCACATGCTTCTCAATTGTACATCTCATGTGGAGCCATCAGCAGGACCACGGAGACCTGATGCAAGGTTCAGGGACATACAGGTTCCCTATTATGAGCAGCACGAATACTCATCGCCTAGACTCTGCAGTGCTCCCTGGGGTTGCTGCGTTACTGGTGCAGTTTGAACATCGACATGCTCTGCATTCCACTTTTTTATCAGAGCCCAGAAATCTTTTCCAAATAGCCTCAAGATTGCTGTCACTCTTGGACCTGGACATTTTCAATAATTAGTTTAATGCTTCAAATAATCTTCCTCTGTCCTTTGACATAGCCGCCTACTCCCACTTCAAAACCTGGATTGAACACCTTTTTTCCCTAGTGGAGCTAGGGAATATTTTTAGGCAAAACCTATCCAATATAAAATAGATGATCAACAAGGATATATTGTATAGCAGAGGTAATTGTAGCCATTATCTTGTAAAAACTTGTAATGGTGTACAATCTGCAAAAATACTGAATCACTATGCTTGTACACCTGAAACTAATATAATCTTGTAAATCAACTATACCTCAATTTAAAAAAAACATATCCATTAAAACATATAAAGAGTGTATAGATGGCAAACCGTAAACATTTAGAGAAAACAGTGAAATGAAATACTATGTTACCATTTGTAGGTATAGTTTTAGGCAGCCCACAAAACAATTAAATTTGGTAAAGTTTTATAAAAATCCTGAGTGTTTGACACCTCCAGGAGTAAAGCCATCTTCAGAAAATTGAGAACCATGAAACTGAGAGATTCTCCTTTTCTGGGCACTAGAATACCTCTGGATTTAACCCAAAGCTCGCACTGAGTCATCAGAGATCTGCACTTTCTTTCAAAAGAAATCAGCCAAATTATTTTTACTTTGAAACTCTGGTGTGGGGTATGAATGTAAGGGAGACAAGTCTTTCTCTTTTGTTTTTCATCTTGTCATGAAATGAACATTCGGTGCTATGTATTCCCTCCCAAAATAAAGGCTAAAAGTTTAACCAGAGACCTAGTTATAAATGTATATCATCAACTCTAAGTTAATCAATGTTTAATTATGTAAGTTGATGAATTTTTCAGACCCAGCCTCAACTAAAATTTCTCCTTTTATATTCCACTTTATGTTCTGTAATGAGGATATATTCTTTTATCTCCCCAGCACCTTTTCTTTTTTGGTGAGCTCCACCCTCACTCCTATTCCCACCTTTTTTCAGGAAATACTCCTCCTCCACTCCACCACATGGTCCAGGTGAGAAATGCCAGTTACAGCATTGCATCCACTGGTCAGAGAGGCTGCGTGTGACCTGAACTGGACCTTCCCTAAACTTCTACAAATTGAGATTTAACCAAAAGGGACAATCCCTCTCTGGTATCAAGGCTTAGGAGCTGAGCCTGAGAGGTGGCGACCTCGTGGAGGAGGGCTGTAGGAAAACATGTTGAAAGGGGTAGAAATGAAAGCTAGAAGAGAGAGAGACTTGAAGAAACCTGAGTCCCTGTTTCCAATGATTCTGGAGACCCAGTTATATCCTTGCCCTTCCCTTTTGCCTAAGTTAGATCAGGTTGCATTTCTGTTACTTGTTTGCAAAGGGTCCTACTTAATATGCACTCTCTCATAATTCCTCCACTAATAAGGGTGGAATAATCTTACCCTGGTCAATCTTTCATTTTCAGTCACTATTGTCCAAATCAGAAAACAATTTGCTAGATCTGAAATTTTTCAGAATTTTTCATGAAAACCTGGATTTTTAATCACCTTTGCAGAAAGAAAGAAAAAGATTTTTGTCCTAGGACAAATAGAAAATACTTTATGGGGGTGCCTTTCTTCCTCGTCTCCAAGCAGTGTTCTTAAAATCAAATTAGTATTTTATTACCTGCCTCTCCCAGACCAGAGCTGATAGAATCAAGCAATTCTTGACAAAGACCAAGGTCAAGCTCATTTTGTTTCCGACTCAATGATGTTCTTTCAAAGCGTTGGTACATTCTTCTTGTGATAAATATTCTTAGATTTGTGCAAGAGAATTTGTTGGGAAAAAAATAAATCCTGGCCCTGAATTTGAACCTGAACTAATCATCAGGCAGTCTATAAAGCAAGGTGTAATCAGATAAATTCAGCATAGCAATATTTTTCAGCATTATTATCCTAGCTGGCCAGTGAGCTCCGTGGATGGTTTTAAGTGGTTTGGCTGGGTTTTTTTCTGGGGAGTAGTTATCCATGAAAAGATGATTAGCTTTCAATTACAAGTAATGAATACTCTCTTGGGTTTCTTTGCCCCTACCCCTTTCTCTCTTTGGGAAAAAACATACTCAACCTCTCAGACAATTAACTCTCTATGAACTACACTAGTACTCCACCAATAGAATAATGAACAGGAAACACAATCACAGGGCCAGCTCTGTTGGTCTTTTGCTGAGTTCCTGGGAAAGTCATTCCCACCAAGTATGATAGACATTTTTATTGAAATTGCCCTGGAAACTGCCAGCCAAAGAGAGATCCAGAGAAATTTTATGGTTCACAACATACCTTGAGCCCCTAAATAAAGATGTTGCAGAAACATGCTGTGTCAGCCAGTTTACTGAGGATTGGGCTTTCTTGCCATATGAAATGAGAGACTCTTTAATCATCATTAGCTCTTACTTTAAAATTCACTGACACGGTTCTTTCCGAGATGGTTCACTTCTGACAATGCTGCTTGTAAAGAAAAAACAAGCAAGATCAAAGTTGAGAATCAGAGATGTTAATGTACTTAATTAAGGGGAATTCCCTGGTGGTCCAGTGGCTAAGACTCCGCGTTCCGAATGCAGGGGGCGCGGGTTCGATGCCTGGTCAGGGAACTAGATCCCACATGCCACAACTAAGAGTTCGCATGCCTCAACTAAAAAAGATACCGCATGCCACCACTGAAAATCCCACGTGCTGCAACGAAGATCCCGTGTGCCGAAACTGAGACCCGGGGCAGCCAAATAAATAAATAAATAAATAAAAAGTACTTAACTAAGATTGCACAGCTAGTCAATGACAGAGATTGGATTTTAAACCCACAGGTTACTTTACTATTTTACTTCTCATGAGATAATGTGAATGAAATGCATATACATGATTTCTAAATTTTTTATCCCCTCTGATACATTTTTTTAAAGATTAGTATTTCTATAGCCAGTGCTCAGTGTTTTAGTCAAGATTACAGTCAAGATTGCTCTTTAGAAGAACCCAAGCAAACTAGTTTCTAACTTGTCCTGGGTCATTCAGCTCTTAATTCTCCATATTAGTCTAAAGTGGCAGAAGTCTGACAATTCTTCCTATTCGCTTCTGGAATGTATATTTTGAGAATGAGTGCTTCTCATGTTCCAGTAATTCACACCAACTCAATAAAAACTGCCCATGATCGCTCCCAACTCATCCTTGTCACTCCATCTCACAAAGAGCTAGCCTGAACATGAAGCACTATCCCAAAACTTAGTATAAAATTCATTTGAAAGAGTATTTCCATGTCTTATAATCTAGCTACATAACAATATGGGCTCTAATTTCCTTTTTAAAATGGGACATTAACCAAAAATTAAATCAGAATGTTTCCTCAGAATCTCCTGTCCTCTTTTTCTATTTGATGAAGCTAGCAGCTTGCATCCGCTCACCAAAGTGGTGAAAACATGACAGGAAATGAATCTAACCGCAATGGATATGTAGCAGCACAACATGAGTTGTGTCTTCTAGGTCATCTGAAAGGGGTGCAGTCTTGGTAAACTGCAGCTGCTTTCAAATTTTCCAATAAAAGTTTTCTGTATGTGATTGTCTTTTGAAGAGAAAGAGAAAGGAACAATTTGATCCCAAGAAGGTGTTTGTTAACTTAAAACATTTGCATCTAACATTCTAAAAGGTTATAAAAGTTAACAAAGGAATAGTATACAACAATAAAAAGGAACAAACTATTGATAAAACAATAACATGCAAGAATCACACAGCCATTTTGCTAAGTGAAAGAAGACGGAGACAAAAGAGTATACGTTATATGATTCCATTTATAGGAACTCATGCATGGAACTCAAAACAGTGGTTATCATAGTTATCTGGGAGGAGTATTAACTGGGAAGGGACAGAAAAAAACTTCTAGGTGCCAGAAGTGTTCTGTGTTCAATCTGGGCCGTGGTTATGTGGGTACATATGTACATGTGAAAAATCACTGGGCTACGTACTTAAGATCAGTGTTCTTTAAGTTCTTACTCAATGTATGTTATATTTATTCTTCAATTAAAACAAATTTTTTTAAGTTTAGCCCAGCCATATAGATGAAAGAAAGGTTATATAATTCATGCCTTGAACATTACTGATAATTCTGTTTTCTGTGGTACACAAACTTTTTTTAATACTACTTACACTCCGTAATTCCTTACCTGCAGTGATGAAGTGCAAAAAGCTATGAAAACCAAAGTTTTCCAGCTGATTTGAGCTGATGTGAAGCTATTTACATCTTTATTCATTCCACATTCTACCTACTGCAAATATTCACATGCCCCTCTGTGGCCATGCTGTTTGATTATAAGATGTCACCCACACCCCCATTGTGGTGCTACAGAATATACAGTACATGCACCTTATTACCTTTGTAAAACCTCAAAATGTTCTAAATTTCTAAACACGTCTGGATCCAGTGGTTCCAGATAGGATATCGTTAAGCTTTATTTATTTGAGGGTACATTTGAAAAGGTTTAACCAGCACTCCAGACCTGTGATTTCACAGATATCTTATTGCTTAAGATGAGGCTGAATTTATTTAAGTAAACTGTGAGCTGAATTATTTAAATAAATAAATAAAGTAAAGAAATAAATTGTAAATAATAAGGTGGCTCACAGCCAAAATTATGGAAATGACTGAAGCTTAAGAAACATCTTTCCAGCAAGTTCAGAAAGATGTTAACGTATCCATACAGAAGGCCAAGTTGCCTACAAAAGACAAAGGGTGAGGGTAGGGACTTTCTGTGCATTTTGCCCAGCACCAAGCAGGAACCTGCATTCAGTATCCACTCGACAAAGCCTTGTTAAACTGAATCTCCAACATCCCTCATCCTTTGACTTCTGTTACACACCATCCCTGAAAAGGAAAAATGAATACTTTTTTAAAATAAAATTTAAGGCCTTTGGGAAATAGTACTTTGGTTCCTTTCGGTTGGTTGTAAGAAAAGATAGAACCGCATCTGGGGTTTTAACTTTAGGACATGTCTCTACTGGAAGCCCTCAAAGACTCAAATCAATCACTAATTCCCTGCTGTTTATTCTGTTCATCCAAGAACAGAAATCTCACAACCCAAACCGCATGAAATTCGCCACTGACTCTAGGAAAAGATTCACATTTTTTGTGCTGACTCTCCTTTGCACCATCACTTCTGAACGGCTGCTTTCACATTTCTTTGCTTGATTCCTTTATATTTTCCCCAAGGAAAAGAACTCATTGTAAGGATTCTGCCCAAATATATTCCGGAAGTGCTGTAAGTGTTTGCCTCATGCTTCTGTATCAGTTTCAGGACGGTCGTAAATCAACAGTCTGTGGATGGAGGTGCTCACACTGAAATCATGCCTTTGAAAAACGCATAGCATCATTCTCCTCGAGCAGCTGCAGGCTTTTATTAATGGCTCAGGAGGCTCTCACACCTCCTTTTAAATCCAGCGCATTTGAAGTAATAAAACAGGGAGCAGTTTATAGGCAGGAAATATTAAAATATTTAATTGCTTTTTTTTTCTTGGCACAAGGCAGCCAGCCTCAAGCGTTCTCTAACACATGAAAAAAAGGACACCTGTCCATGCTTGAATGGACATGAAACAGGGGATTGCTAAAGTGAACACATCTGTGACCAAACCGCCTTTAAACCCACATCAAGCCCATTTTTTTTTTTTACTAGTTCTAACCATTTCCCTCCAACTACTTTTCATTTTCGTCTTCCTTCTCCTTGTCTCATTACAACAAAGCACAGAAGAGAATAAATTGATACCATGCCCAAGATGACTCCCTAATCCATCTCAAACAGAAACAGAGCACAAATTGAACCTGAAAATCTTTCCCATTGTCTGATCCTGTACTTTATAATCTAACCCACTGAACCCTTCTCAGAGAAAATGGGATCTAAACGTGTGAGTACGAATGAGATCACTAAACCTTTTGAGAAGTCTATCTTTATGATGGTCTAAGGCAACCTGAGGTCAAGTTCCAGCTCTGCCAACTGCTGGTTGAATGACTTTGGAGAGGTTGGTTAGCTTCTCTGAGCTTCAGTTGGCTCATCTGTAAAATGCGGATGGTCAATAGTGCCTCTCACATGAGGCGGTTGTGGGCATTAAACGAGATGTCCATTGTCAAGTGCGCAGTATGGTGTTCGGCACTCTGTGAGGCCCTAGTGTTAGCTACCCTTTCATTATAATTCATCCTAAAGAGAATTGTTTATAAAGCAAAAGAAGACATGGCTAACACTCTTCCACAAACAACTGACAGTAGTACAAGAGTATCTTGCTGAAATTTGTATTGGCTTTCTACTGCTACATAACAAATTTCCACAAACTTAACTGCTTAAAACACCCTTTTATTAGCTCACAGTTATGCAGTCAAAAGTCCAGCAAGGCACGACTGGGTCCTCTTCTTCAATATCAGAGGCTGAAATCCATGGGTGAACCAGGTTGAGTTCTTATTTAAAGACTCTAAGGAACAACCACTTCCGTATTCACGTGGGCACTGACTGAGTTCATTTTCTTGTAGTTGTAGTACTGAGACCCTGTTTGCTTGCTGGCTCTCAGCAAGGGGCCTCTCTTAGCTCTTAGAGCTCACTCCTTTCCTTCCCTTGACAATTTCTCCATCTTCAAAGTCAACAACAGAGAATTTCCTTCACACTGAATCCCTCTAATGCTTCAATTCCCTCTGACTTCTGCAACCAGCCAGAGAAAAGTCTGCTTTTAAAGAGGTCATGCGATTGGGTTAGTCCAACTCAGATATCTCCCTATTTTAAGGGAAACTGATAAACTTAATTTCATCTACAAAAATCCATTTTGCCATGGAATGTAACATAATCATGAAGTAACACCAAGGAGCTGAGGTCCTGGGAGCCATCTAAGAATTCTGACTACCATAAAATTTTAATGCTGGAAGTTGGGATGAAAAACCATATATTATATTTCAAGGCAGAGCCAGAAAACAAGGTAGCAGCCTCCTAACCACTCATTCTGGTCTCCATTCTTGCTGCCTTCAAATTCAATCTTCATAGAGCTGCCTGCATTAAATATCCAAAAGCAAACTTTGTAAGCTCCTCATTGCCTACAAGAGCAAATCTAAAACTCTTAACCTGACCCACAAACCCTCCATGATTTGGCTGGTCTCTCAAAACTACCTTTGAAGCTCCTTGCTAATTCCAGCATCAAGCTTAATGATCCAGAAACTCCAAACTGCTTAGAGTTTCCTTCATCCACCATGATGATGCTCACTTGTGTCTTTATTCAAGCTGTCCTCTCAGCCCAGAACCCTCTATATTTTCACCACCCCTTTGTCTAGGTAACTCCTTTTCATCCTTTAATTTTGCTCATTTGACTTCATTCACTCATTCATTCATCCAATAAATAACTACCGAAAATCCACTCTATGACAAAGATGAGGCTATGGTGATAAAATAGACTCATGCGGTCCCTGCTTTCAAAGAACAGACACTGTTGTTGGGGGTACAGGCAACTAAACGAACGAGTACAGCCCGGCGATAAGTACAATGATTGGAGGAGGGCTGAGGCACCCAACAGAGGCACTTAACCAAAATGGGAAGTTTTCTGGAGGAAGCGACATCCAAGTCAAAAGTCGAAGTAGGAGTAGGAGTTGGCCAGGTAAATGGGAGTTTGTGAGAGGAGGAAGTTCCAGACAAAGGCAATAGCATGATAACATGCAAACACACACTTGTTAGAAAGAACATGGCTCCTTTGAGGGACCTAAAATTGTTCCGTTTCACTGGAGTGTGGAGTGCTGGGGCCAGTGTAGGATCCTGTCCTGGGGTAATGAGGAGGCATTGAAGCTTAAGACTAGATTTCTGTTTAGCGACATCTCCCCAGCTGGCCTGCAGATAATAGACTGGAGGAGGGGCTGACAAGAGGAGAGGAAACCAGCAGGGAGTCCAGGGCAGTCATCCATATCAGACATGACAGTAACTAGTTTTATGTAGAGGCAACAGAGATCAAGGGAAATGGAGAGATTTGAGGGAGGATGCCACCTACAGGAGCTTGGTGATGAATCAGCTATTGGGGATGAGGGAGGGTAATGCCCATGTCTCTGGCTTGGGCAACAGGGTGGATGCCAGTGCCTGTCACTGTCAGCGAGAACATGGGTGGAGGAGCGGTTTTGTGGGGGAAGATAATTGTTACCAAATGGCTTCTGGGATAGCCAGTAATTTACAGAGACTATTTCAATTCTTCCTAGCCCACCTGTATGATTCAGCTACATTAAGCAAGAAAAGAAGTTCATTTGTTGAGTGTAAGGGGAAGAAGGGAAAATATAGAAGTGACACTGTCACTTGTTCCCCCAATTATCCACCTCTGGTCCCACAGTAGAAGAGTCTCATCATCTGGGATTTCTTGTTCGTTCTAGGTGAGGATGATAGAGAATGATGGTAATGACCCTTTCCTCTGATGTTGCGCCTTTCCCCAAAATATCTGCATGGCTCACCCCTGTCCTCCCTTCATCCAGAGCTTGACTTAATTGTCATCTGATTAGAGGGGACTGTTGAACCCCTTTAATAAAGAGCAAAATCTCACACTCATACTCCAGCAGTCCCTAGTCTGCTTTTTCTCTATAGCACTTTTGACAGAATGTGTGTGTGTGTATATAAGAGAGATTGTCTTTTTTAGTAGAATATAAGTACCACAAAGGCAAAGACTTTGTTTGTTCACTGTTAAATCTCTCTCTCTAAAACAGTGTTTGGACATAGTGGGCACCAGTAGATACTTGTCTGAGTAGACGAATAAGCGTAGGTATGAAAGTCTGTTGCTCAGAAGACTGACCTTGGCTGGAGAAAATTATGCGGGAATCCTCAGGATAAAAAGCATATTAGAACCATAAGAGTAGATAAATTTTCTCAAGAAGAGAATACAGGGTTAGGAAAGGTCCCTGAGGAATTCCAACATTTACCAACCTTTAAACGATAGCCTGTAAGGGGAGGAGTCTGCAACAGAGTGAAAAGGGGCAGTCAGGGAAGCAGAAGAAAAACCAAGATTACTGGGGAGTGAGAGAAGCCAAGGAGGAGGAGGATCATGAAAGAGGTGTCAACAGTGACAAATGCAACCAAGAAGACAAATAAGAAGAGTTACAGAAAGTCTCCATTGGGTTTAGCCATCAAGATGCCATTTGTGGCCCTTATTGAGAACAATTTGAGGAAAGGTGAAGATGAGGGCCTGAATTCAGTGGACTTAGAAGTGAAAGGTAAGAGAGGATAAGAAAAAAGTAGTTGAGGGAAGTAAAAGTAGAGGGATGCTGGGCCAAGGAGAGTTGTTTTTCTTACAATGGTAGAACAAGTTTAAAGGTTGGTGGGAAAGACACTGTAAAGAGGAAGAGGTTTAAGATAAGAGAGAGCAAAAAAATAACCAATACCGGGAGATCTCTGCAGTACAGGAAGCGAGGCTTCCTTCTTCCGGAAGCCTCCTCTGACCTCTCCCTGCCCCTCCTCCTCTCCATCCTCTTTCCTACAGCCTGTGTTAACTGTGCATAAGTCTATTATTAAGCTTATCCAGTGAAATCGTAACTCTGCTTGTGTCACTGTTGTACCACTAGGTTATGAGCTTCATTAGGTAAAGGACAACTTCTGATTCATCTTTTTATCCCCATGAACTAGCACAGAATCTGGTACATAATGCATACTCAATAGATATCCAATAAGAGAATGAATGACGGAATTGATGGAATAGACTTATGACCCTCAACAAGTATGTACTGGTGCTCACTCTGAGCCAGGCTCCACTCTGGGTTCTGGTCATTGAGCAGGAACAAAACAAAGCCCATGAACAAGTGAACTGAGGAAAGGACACAAAAATGTGGAGGGAAAAATAAAAGCAGGCTTGAGGCAAATGAAACATCATGAACCAGCACTTCATAAATTCAATAATGTTGATGCTTTAGAAGGGACACCATGCCTCTTCACAGCCAATTTTTTCCACATGTGAGGGGAGGATTTACTTACCATTTATTAGGATTGATTATAGTCTTGCTTCCTCATTTCCTGTTTTTCATGACACTTGTAATCTATGAATCACTTGCTTGAATTTGCCTTTCTCCATAAGCTCTCAAAAGTGGATTGAACTGGTTTTCCAGCTCTTTACTAAAAGAAAGACAGATCCAAGCTCCCAGAGTACCATGGGGTTAAAGCCTTGACCATGCCTTATTCCAAAGTAACTTCTCACTCAGGACCTCAGTCATCATTATGTTCTCCTACAGGAATTAAATGGAAAAGAGGGAGAAAAAAAAAAAGCAAGGCTTTAGGAGATATTGCTCAAACATTCCCAAACGGGAGTGCCTATGTTTGAGTCATTAGTGTGCATTCAGGAACACCCCAAGCCTCATAGATAGGAGGGATTGAGGCATCAACACACAGCAACACTACTGTGATGCCAAGAAGCCATTCTAGGTCACCTACACAAATGACACAAAAGTTGTCCAAACAAACAGATAAGGGAACATAGTAGTCACTGTGGAGCATTTAAGAAGCCACATCCTCAAGGCTCTTGGATATCGGTGTTAATCAAACACTTGTGTTCTCTTACTGTGGCCATATTTTCAAAAATAAGAATTAGGTCCTTTGTTGACTCTTTCTACTCCGAAACCTAGTTTCTAATCTTGGTTGACCCTTTCACCTCTTCCCCCAATGATATCATCCAATTGAACAATCACTTCCACATGGTTTGCTCCCAATTCTCCAGCCAAGTGCTCAGACCTGCGTTGTAATCTTCTAGCCAGATATCTGGATGTCCCTCCAATACCACAAAGCAAACATCCTCAGAACCAAACTCATTCTCTTCCTCTGCAAAACTAGTTCTTCCACGCAACTTCCCAGGTTCCATTAACGATGCCACTATTCCACTAGGTGAAACCCTTCCCTTTTCGTACCTTTCCATCCCTTCCATTCTTCAGTTCCGTTGAGAGACTTTCTAAGACCCATATCCAACATATCATTCCAACCCATCCTCCTTAACATCCAGCTCCTTTTATTCTCACTGCCTCCAGCCTAGTTCAGGCTCTTGTTCTTCTCACCTGGACTGTCGCAAACATTATCACTGGGGAAAGAAAATTTCACAACCAGATAGATTTGTATTCAAATCCTGGTTTCATCTCTTTCTAGTTGCGTGATCTTGGGCAATTTCCCCAAACCCTCTAATCCTCAATTTGCTCCATAAAATGATGGCTCATTTCAAGAGTACATAGAACACTGTAAGTTAAAGTGCCTAGCACATAATTGCTCAAAGCATCAATGACCCTTCCCCCCCAAAAAAAGTGCTCTGGTCATGTCTTTTCCATACTCATAAACTTCGAATGATTTCCTTTTTTCTACAAAAACAAGACCCAGCTACTTACTTGCCCTCCACAATATCACCCAAGCTACTTTCCTAGCTTTCATCTCCCAAACTCGGCCTCTCAGTCATCCTCAAACATGTCCACATTTTTACTATGCTTATCTTTCCACCAGATATGACTTTCCCATTAATCTCCACCAGTCAAAACTCTACCTATCCTTTAAGAAACAACATAAATGCCACCCCCTCCATGAGGCCTAATTCTGATATCCAAATATGTGTTCTGCCTTTGAATGCCCACTTCACTTTCTTAACATCTACATTATGGAATGTATCGTATTCTGCTTCATACTATGATCGTAAGCATTCTGTCTTATTCTATGTATAGAACTGTGAAGTAACTTCTTATTCATCTCCAAAGCCTACTGCTTTTCACTTGTTTGATGCTCAGGAAATGAGTAGAATTGATTGTAAGTACACGTCCCTAGAAGAGTAGCCTTTATCTGTTAGACTACAAACTCGACGAGGGCAATCATTTTTGTCTATTTTAAACAATGATATATTCTGAGTACCTAGACTCATGCTTAAAATATAGTCAGTGCCCCCAAACTATCTACTGAATGACTTTATAATCCAAGATTATTTTTTTGAGCCAAGAAAAAAATCCCATATAATCCAATTTTTAAAGTCATGCCAATTAGTAACACCTAAGCTCTCACGGTCTCATCATCTCCCACCAGGGACATCATAACGTGTGTGATTGACATGAAATGCGCACCAGATGTCCACCCAGGGAGAGCACTCAAAGAAAGAGAGCCCGGTCCTCATGCCCTTGGGTGCCCTTCACTAAACAGGCTTCTCTACAGCTGCCTGATGACACTCCATTTGCTCCATACACACCTTTCTCTCTGGCTTAGACACTGGGCCTGCAATTTGGCAGGGGCATAAATTAAAGCCCGAGAGAACAATCACAGGAACGCTGGCCTCTGAAGTCAAGGCCAGCCAGCAATATGATTCAGGCCCTGAATGCCGCCGCCCTCTGCTTCAGTCAGAATCCTGAGAGAAATCACTTGCCAGCCCAGCCAGGGTCAGAAAAACACTGCTGAGTTGCTAGCCAGGATCCCCAACAAGCAAGCTGCAGACACCATGTTGCTAACTGACAAAGCTTTAAGCTGTGCCTCGGCCGGTAGAATCAGCCTGTTCATTCCCTGCAGTGGAAGGTGGGAGAAAAGAGGGAGTGAGGAGAGAAAAACCTTTCAAGTCAGACAGACCTGGCTCTGAATGCTGGCTCCCCCTCCTAACTAGCAGCAAAGCTGTGGGCATTTTATCAGCCTCCTGGGCTGCAGATTTCTTATCTCTAAAATAATACCTTCCTTACAGCATTGTTGCAGAAATGAATGGTGATCTACGTAAAGCACGAGGCACTAGTATTGCTGGTGGTATTATTTCTATTATTAGATTAGAGAATCAAAGAAAGTAACAACAGAGATTAAGCCAACATTCCTAACGCAATCCTAAGAATTCATCTTTACTAATTCACTAGAATATGGTTCATTTTTTCCCTTGGAAGAATAACGACAGATTTCTAAGAAAAATAATCAAGAGTCAATCCTAAGCATTCTAAAACCC
Organism: Balaenoptera musculus; assembly: GCF_009873245.2. Lineage (NCBI taxonomy): Eukaryota > Metazoa > Chordata > Mammalia > Artiodactyla > Balaenopteridae > Balaenoptera > Balaenoptera musculus. The sequence continues at coordinate 73,476,557 of NC_045794.1, forward strand.
AACTGACAAAAACTTACAGATGAATTTTTGGAACTTACCCCTGGCAGAATGTTCACTGGCTTGACCTCATTTCCCCTCAGCCCCTGAACCTCAAGACTTAACGAATGGTGCCCTGAAGTCCCTGTGCCTCTAAGTCCCTGCCACCCACAAGGATCACCCCTCTTCTTAGCAGTTGCCTACTCCGCTCCACATCTTTGATCACCTTCTCCCCTCAACCAACACACACATGCCAGACCTCCTCGGTCATCCTAACCCATCCTCAGAACTCACTCAAATTCACTCTCACCCTCATTCCCACGACTACAAGTCTCCAGAGAGGGGAAGTGTCAAAGAAGGGGCTTTTTTTCACAGCAGCCATGATCTGACAAAATGCCAGTGAACCTGGCAATCACAGGAACTACACACTTACTCAGCTGTCACTCATTGTTCTCACTCGTTAGGTAAGTAAAGTCCCTGGTCCGATTGCATCTGAAACACATCCTTTCTAAGGTTTATCCTGTATCCTATATCTTACACAGATCCTAAGTACATTAACCACACAGATTACTAAATGTTATATTTCCCTTCTTGTGGGCCATCCCAGGTGATGTAGTCATGTGCTGAATTGTCTGATTTTCTGAGCTGAGCTCCTTATCCGATTCTGTGATACCCAAATTCAAACTAATTCTCCCCATTGGCTAGGGAAGGCAACATCTTAGCTTTTCAATTGTATGACCTGAAGTCTGGTGGAGCTGGCCTCTGTAACTGAAACTGAAATGGAGGAGTTCTTTGAGAATTATCTTATGCATCGTGTTCTATAGCATCCACCGTATCTGCTCATTCTCAGCTTTCATGGAAAGTCCTCAAAATTGCCTAGTTTCATTCAGTCATCTCTTGTCCTAGCCTCAACCCACATCATTTCTCATCTATCTGTTGCAACCACCTCGTAACTCTGGTATCTGCCTCCAGGCCAACCCCACTTCAGCCCCATTCTCCTTCTCTGATATCTTCTTCTTAGCGGAGTGATTATTCTGGACAGCAGCTCTTCCTAAATTACTGCATTACTCACAAGCACTTAATGGCTCCCAGTGCCACAAACAATCCAAACTCCTGTGAGTAGCACATGAAGCCCTCTGTGAGCTCATCCTTGCCATCCTTATTTCTTGCAACAGGCTTGCTCTGTCCTATGCTAACTACCGAACACATCATGCTGTTTCACATCTCCATACCTCCTGTTATGCAGTCCTCCCTGCCTGGAAAAGGAGCATCTTCTCTCACCTACCTTCTAAACTTGGAAAGCTCTGAGGCCTCTTTCAAGAATCTGCTCAAACCTGACCTCACCAGCTAGAGAGGCTATCTTCCTTCTTTTCACTCTCACTCTTCCTCATCCTCTTATTTGTGCTATTGTGTCTATCACACTGAATGGGCTTCTGTTTGTTTCTGCCTCAACTACTAGCCTACGAGCTCTTTGACAGTAGGAACCACATCTCATTTACCTTTGGCTCCTTAGTGCCATGCAAAATGCCTGGCACATAGTAGGTGTTCTATAAACTTTTATTACATTGACCTTTTCTCATTCCTTTAGGGAATCTTTTGACAAGAATCTGTCTTAAAATGACATCAGGTTGAAAAGACCAATACTGAAAGATTTCTTCCTACCCTAATTGCTTGGCATATCATTTCATATTCCAGGAACACCTGAAATATATTTTCTTTTGATTCAAATAGTTTTTCTTAGAAAGTCATCTCATTTTGCCAGTTTGAACAAGCCTGGAAATTTTGGTGTTTGTTTCAAAACTGAAAAGTGCTGTAAGAGGTACTTTGTGCACTTGGACAGGGTTGAGAAGAGACCCACAGAGATGATTAAAGGCTGGAAAACAGACTAAGAGAACTGGAAGGGAAAGCTAAAGGCAATTCAGGAATCGACGTCAAGCGTGTGAAGGGCTGTTATTACCGCGGAGGCTGACGAGCCCGTGATGTCCATATCCTCTCGGGGGAGAGCAACAGGAAACGAGGTGAGCTGCAGCATAGAAAACGTGGGTGAGAAAGAGAGGAACTTTCCTGGCAGAAGACATTGCTAAACGCTGAAGGATCCAACAGGAATGATACCTCTTAGTCTTTTTTTCTTCAGAGTTATAGAAACATAGACAACTTTCCCAACTATCTGGGATGTTCCACGTGCACTACTACTTAAATGCAGGGATGGAATCACACAGTTTTAAGGGACCGTCTCCAGATGGCACATAGATTTTTGGCACTTTGGTACACATAGTCTGACAGAGTCCTTCTCACTCTAAAATTTTGGAGAAAGTATCTCAAAGGAACTGAACTCACTCAACTCTCACTTTTTTTTTCACTAAATCTTTACTAGGCCCCTTCTTGACGCCAGCGCCTTTGTTAGGTACCGTCACAAGGACTGAGGCATGGTTTCCTCTAATGGAGAAAAGAGCTGATTATCACCCTTCTCTCATAGGATGTCCAGGCCTCAGCTCTCACCTACACCCTACCCAGCAAACACCCAAGCTGCCTGCATTCCTTCCAGTAACACCTGCCGCTAGCTGCTCTCACCTCCAGGCCTTGCGTGTGTTATTTCCTCTACCTGTAATGCCGTTCCTACTGCCTGACTTAGGGAACCCCTTCTTGTCCTTAAAGCACAGCTCGGGTGTTATCTCCTCCAAGCTGCCATTTTGTCAAAGCTATTATTCCTTTCACCCCCATTCTAGATTATGACACTCTTTCAGGATTCCTAACTGCAGGCATTAGACACAGACTCAAAGTGACTCTAATAAAAGAGAGTTGACTGGAAGTGTATCAGGAGCTCAAGAGTACCTAGAGGCACAGGCTTGGAAATGCCCAAAATCCAAGGGAGTGAACAGCGAGAAGCAGAGGACACATTTGCCTCTTAACAAAAAGAGGCAGAAAATAGTCCCTGTGTCCTACTATCAAAGTCCTAGAAGAGGGTCCAATTGGCCAACTCTGGGTCCCAAGATTAGCCTGACCAGCCTATGGCTGCCCTCGAGTGGGAAACGAGGATCATTCTCTTCCATTTTCCCTAATGGGAATTGGTCACTAGAAATTTTCCTCCCACTTTCCTCGCACAAGGGAAGAAGGGTAATTCCCTCCCAAAGAAACTGGAATACAGTGGAAGAGGAAGTGCATGCTAGACGGCTCTCTCCCACACTCGTCCCCTTGTGATGCAATCCTTAGTTTTCCTGTCTGTATTCCTGGCAAGCCTGTGTGCTCCCTGAGAGCAGGAATTGGATGTTTCATCCTTATCTCATACGCTGTTGGGTAGAGTCAGTAATCAATAACCTTACAGATCAGACTCCTGATCAATATTTGTTGATGATACATGAAGGCCAAGACAGGATTCATCCCTGTGCCTATCAGCTCCAAGCTCAGTGCTTCTTCTGCTATATCATAACAGTAGCAGGGATGATATCCATTTCTTAACCTAAGGAGCATGTTGTTGGTTTTCTTAATAAATTGAGATGATTGTTATAGTAAGTCTTGGTTATGACTGGCAAAAAAATTTTTTCAAACTATTTACAGAATTTAAGTCCATGATGTGCAAATCCAAGTTTTTAAGCATCCCCTTTATCTTTGAGTCAAACTATAGCATCCATCAAACTTCTCAGACAATGCTACTCATAGACTTTGATTTTTCCCTAGTTAATGGTAGCTGTAGGAGAATAAAATAACAAGAAAAATCATACCATAAGGTTGGAAATAAGTTCTAAGCATAATAAATAACTATCATGAAATAGTGCATGAGTGTTTCTATGGTCACTATCAGGCAAGTAAGCATGATTGTCTTGGTAAATTCATTTCAATACTATTGACAGTGTCTATGGCCATTCAAGCCTGTGACTTTGCATGGCTTGTTTAATCCAATTTCTATTTCATTCTGAATCATATTTGGCCCTGTACTGAGTGCTGCTTTCACTGAGATGAAAAAATGTACACCTTGTTAAGAAGAAAATAGAGTCTTTGGGAATTCATTGGCAGGATTTCAAAAGTTTAGGATTAAGATTGTATAGATGACTAAGAGGTAAATTGATCTTCCCTTGGAGATGCATTGTCATGAACATTGAGAATAACAGTCAGGTGCTTGGCCATGAATTAACAATGCATTTTGGCCTTATGTGATATCTATTGCCTTAGGTTTCAAGTCATCAAGGTCATATTAAAGAAGCTAGTTTTGGACACCAAACTTATATATCTATACAGAATTGGCTCAGGAATCAGTCATAGGTCCTTCTTCAATAAACCTTTCACATGAAGCTCGCATATTTTCCACATTTTCTATATAACTATAAAAGATGAATCATATAATAAGAATTCTGCATAATTCAGTTGGCTGGATTACATCTAGGTGTCTGGAGAAACAATGTCTGCTAATATTAAGCATTAAGACATTAGCAAGAATGTTACACAGATTCCTATTTTGAAGGACTTGTCAATTCAGATATATTTTAAACTCAAATTTAAGACCAAACTGGCATATGATAGCAATTTGTGCATCTTTATAACCATGATTGCCCCCATCCCATCCCGTAGAATTCCACTTTAAAATCATTAGAACAGCAGGAGAGTTAGTACATTGGTCCAAATCTGGATTTACAGTTAGCTGCCCTCTGGATATGAAGGACTTGAAAGAAACTACCAACTACCCTCAAAGTATTTTGAAGTTGCCTTTGCTGATGAGAATCTATGATGGTGGACCAGTTTGGCAATCCTGAATTGTTTTCAGCGCAGCTGTGGATTACCTGTCGTTTCAATGGACTACTGTGTATGCTTTGTTTATTTTATCCCTTCTTCCTGTTGGAAAAACAGCTGGAGAACAGACATCCTGCTGTTCAGAGCCTCAGGCCTTGGAATATTAACAGGAAGCCACAATAAGCATCTTCATTACTTCACCTGTGGCATAAACGGCAGAAAGAATGCAGCCCATCAGGAGGAACTGATTTAAAACAGAATGAAGCAGTTTGTGGACCATATGTCTGAACATCCAAGTAACTGCCACTGGCCTAATAAATTGGCTTCCTTCATGCAGAGTTCAACCAAGGGGAAGAGGAAAAGTCAGTTTCCTATAGAAAGGAATAAAGGCAAGCCTCAGTAGCCTGTGGCAAGAAATGGAATAAAGTATTTAGTGCATTAGACCAAGGAGTTTTATCACATAATTTACATCAGTTGCTTTTAGCTTTTAACAAAAGATGTGGGAATGGATGGTAGGGGTATGTGGATGGGAGAGAAGGAAGCTGATAGCCTTACAAGATACTTTCATGTGTTTTCCATCATGTATAATTACTCATCCTAAGGCAAGAGGAATATTGCATAAGCATCACTTCAAATATCTTCCCAGTTGTTTTTTTTGTTTTTTGGGTTTTTTTTTTGCAGGGATGGGGGTGTTGCACAAAGAGGAGACGTGAGTATAAAGCATAAATGTCCCTGTTCGCCAAATGAAGAGACAGGGCAGAGAGGTTTTATGATCTGAGACTCTATATAATGTTTACATCATAGTGGGTCAGAAATACTCCTGGAAATGGAATTCCCCGGTGCAGATCCATCTTCCCCTCTGTAGACTGAGGCTGTGGAAAAAAATAACTCTGGAAAAAAACATTTACCCTTTAAACATAAAAATGAGCTACCGAACAGAAGGACAAAAGAGGGAATAATAATCTTAACATTCATTATTGAGGACCCATTGGAACACTTCCTCATTCTACTGTACTTAGTAAACATTTAAAGACCTGTGGGGTGTTTAATTCTTAGAGCCTTGATACATTCAGTCGACCAACTTTACTAAAATACACTTAGGAAAGAAACTCCAGCAGCACAAATACGGGCAACAATCCTCAGAATCAGGATTCAGGAAATCCATTATACCACGTAATCACTCTGAGTCCGTGAATCAGACAGATCTAGGCACAAACCCCAGCCATCCTACGTTTAGATGAACTTGGATAAGTTACTGTACAGTCCTGATTATTAGCCACTCCTCCATTTTTCCAAGGAGAAGGTTAAAAACTTTTCCTACCTATTGGGATTGTGTAAACTTTTAGGAATATAGATGAAATCATCAAATGTCTGCTTATAATATTTAATTTATTAATTTAGTCCTGTAAATGCTTAAATCATAGAAATCTCGATTTAGGCATTTTTTTTCACTCTTATTTTACCAAACAGTTTTCTTCAAATGCTTGATTTGCAGCATCGGCATCCGTGTCACCTGACATGGTCTTCACGATGCACCATCTTTATTTCCGGATGGGTTGTTGGATGCTGTCATTGGAAATCTTATCCCAAACCACAATTACCCATTCACATAAAATTAAGACACTTGCTTTGTTCATTCATCCTGTCGGTGAATATTTGTGCTGTTGTGTTCACTTAATGTAATATAATAACTGATTTCTCGCTTTTGAAAGGCCTCTCTTTAAAGGTTGCGTATGATGACATTCAACTCTTGCAGTTGTGAGATCACCACTGTACCCACACCCATCACAAAATTCATGAATAAATCTCTGTCGAATTTCTTTGCCTCCTTTTTTAAGGGATTCTGCAGGTAACACCTATAAGCTTTTGCGACCAGAATTTTCTGAAGTCATCTTAGGCCTATGTGACTTTAGAAGTTGAAAAAGAACCATACAATTCGAGAAACTTTATGAAGATTGAACTAAAGGTAATCCCCTCCTTTCTGAGGGTTAGGTTTGGAAACTATCTCCTCTCATATTTTAGCACATACAGTACTTCATCTCTCTAAGCCTCTGTTTCCTCCACTATAGAATAGAGATAATAATAGTACTTTGCTCACAGAATGGCAGTGAGGGCTAAATAAGATGACACACTACAAGGACACTTAGCACCGTGCTGTGCAGCTAGAAAGTAATAGACATATCAACCGCTACTGCCCCAGTCTCGGGTTCCACAAATAAAAAATGCAAAACTTGAAGAAGAGTTATGTCCAAAGAAACCCACAAAGATTTAAGATGAAGCAGATGAGGACAGGTTAAAGGAAGCTGGATTATTATTCCAAAGGGGAAAAAAAGAGTAATGTAACAAATAAATTTCTAAAACAGAAAGGACTCTCAAACAAAGAGTAATAAGTATTTCTGTTCTTCTTCCTTACTCAGTAAGATGGTCACAGGATGCATCCAAATTACAGCATAAAGGACTTATGTCATATTGAAGGAAGAATTTCTATTCAGTGAAGGTTGTGAAAGAATTGAATCACTCTGCTAAGGACTATGAAGAACCTTAAAAAACAGGAATCATAGTTCTGTCTAAAGGCAGTATTATTAAAGGAATGATATGGTGAGGTCCCAATTAGCCCTATGTTTCTGCAAATCAAGATGAGCTACTGGGGACATCCTTGATGGCGCAGTGGTTAAGAAACCACCTGCCAGTGTAGGGGACATGGGTTCTATTCCTGGTCCAGGAAGATCTCACGTGCCACGGAGCAACTAAGCCTGTGTACCACAACTACTGAGCCTGTGCTCCAGAGCCCGGGAGCCACAACTACTGAGCCCGCTTGCTGCAACTACTGAAGCCTGTGTGCCTAGAGCCCATGCTCTGCAACAAGAGAAGCCACCGCAATGAGAAGCCCATGCATCGCAACGACGAGTAGCCCCCGCTCACCACAACAAGAGAAAGCCCAAATGCAGCAATGAAGACCCAACGCAGCCAAAAATAAATAAAATAAAATAAATAAATTTATTTTTTAAAAATGAGCTACTATATGAAAATAAAGCATAGGGATGGAACACCAGTAGGAGAGCATGTTAGCCAGGCAGGAGTGGAGACTAAAAAGATGGCATTTTTTGCTGAGTTCCTGGGGTATCATGCAAATTTATTTTTTAATGTCTCTAATCAGGGGATTTCTTTCCTTTCACAGACTACTACTACTATTAGAAAAAGCATAACCTTCGACTTCTAAAGTCTTGAGTTCAAGTCTCAGCTTTTCTTCTTACTATGTAACTTTGAATGAGCTTCTTAAATTTTTTGATAGTATGTTTCAACATCTGCAAACGATGCATAAAAACATCAGTGTTATGGGGCTTTAGCAGGGATTCAGTGAAATATTTATGAAATGTCCAAGCTCAGCATCTGGCACCCCATGACGACTTTATACGCTGATTTTCTTCTCCCCCAAATTGTGCTTCTAAACATACTCCAGTTTCAGAAGCTGAAGTCATTACAGCATCATCCGCTGAGAGCCTTACACCTGAGGAAACATCAGAGCCTGGTTTCGTTTTAGGTAACAAATTCCTCAAAGACAGAACTGGAGAGAGGTGAACAAACTTCAGGGAGGGTGTGGAGTTGTTACCAAGTTTCCCATGATCAGTTGTGCTGGGAATGACTCTGCTATGTAGACATCCTCTTGAAGGGAAACTTATTCTTCCTTATAGTTGCTACAGATGTCTCCACAGCCTCCCTTCATCCAGGCATAAATGGTTCGGAATGGTTTTAAACTCTCTAGCAAGGTGTATTAATTAGGACAAGGCTTAGCTGACATTAAAAAATTACCCAAAATACAGTGACTTAAATGAGACAGAAATTATTTCTTTCTCACATGATAGTTTGGAGGGAAGTGGTGCAGGGCTGCTAGGACAGTCTTCCTCCCTCAAGACATGGGGCTTCTGCCTTTGGGTTCTGGGCAACATCCATGAAGTGAGAAGGGCAGGGCAGGGAGCACACCACACATCTTCGAGTTGCAAAACCCATCAGTCACACATACTTCAGATCACAACTCACTGGCCAAAATTTAATCACATGGCCACACCAGCTACAGGGGACACTGGGAAATGCGGCCTCATGCTGGGAAGCCATGTGTCCAATAAAAGCTCAAGAAGAGAGGAATAATGAATATGGGGGCGAGACCACGAGCAACGTGTGCTCCATAAAATTAAAGAGGAAAAATTGTCTAGATAGCTTAACTCTTTATTCAAAGACCATCTAAATTTTTGCAAGTCCAGACAATACACCTTTTAACCTGAAACAATGTGGTATGGATCAAGGTCTGGATAAAAATGTGATGAATAAAGACCCTAGCAACATAAATTGAGGCAGTAAGTATAAACCTTCCTGTTTATACAACAGAAACTTGAGTCATCAAGTCTTACTGAGGCCAAGCTACATCTGGGAAAATCTGAATATGCTGACCCAGAAAAGAGTTGGAGAAAAGAGCTGTGTTGGAACAATGACAGCGCTTAGCCTCAATCTTTTAAAAATTCAAAAGCTATGGGGACGGCCCCCTGAGCAAGCCTGGGCTAGCCTGGAGAACTCCAGAAGAAGAAAGAGCCCACTCTGACACAGAGTTTATGGTTTATGAAACACCAAGTTGGATGAAGTGGCAACACCCCCTATTTGACTGTGAGAAAATATCTCTTGGGCCAAAGAATAGTAACTCCTATTTGCAGTCAAGGATGGGTTTACCAGATGCCATTTTGCAAAGTCTTATGGAAATCTTTTCCAGCCTGTTTAGGAGACTTCAATATGCTACTTTATTTCATTGCCTGAGCTTCCCATTTATTTCACTCCTGCAGGAAATGCAAAATATTTTATCATTAAGTGCTTGTTCATGAATTTAAGAGTTTGTCCTAATCTCACAAAGGTTTTCATTCACAATTGGTTCTCTTCTCTGACTATAGAGAGTTTTCCCCATTTTTTTCAACAAGAACAAGAGAATCCACAGGAATTTTTAGATCTTTCGAGAATAAGAAGGAAGCCACCAAAACACAAGCAAACCAAAGATCAGTCCAAATCACTTGTTTAAAATCGACATAACTAAGAGGAAGTATATCCCTCGAAATATTCGACAGAGGAACTGGGGACATTTGCTATGAAATTAAAATAAACAATCTCTACTAGTTTTTTTAATTCTTAGGTAAAAGAATTTCTTTTTCTGATGGAGAATATTCTGGACTAAAGCCAGAAAATTCAGTTCACAGCCCAGATCAGCCAGTAGCTAATGGTGGACTTTGGCAAATCCCACAATGTCTTTGGACTTCGAAGTTCTCATTTGTAAAATCAGGAAGTTGAAAGATATTTCTAAGGTCTTTTATAATTTTAATAGTCCTCAAGTTTATGAAACTGCTAGTTACTGAATTTTTTAAAAATTCCACAATCATAAATGTCCCAGAATCATATTAATTTTTTTCCTACTTCACACACAAATTAGTGAGTGATAAATTCCCCCCAACAATTAGGGGGAAATCCAGATTCTGAAGACATCTTGCACAGTTAAAATTTGTAAAGGAAGAACTAAACGCTCTTCTCAGGAGCTTTCTGGCCCTTAGAGATGAGTGTGCCACTTTATTGATTCTTTGTGCCAAAAGGGTATTTGGATAAGGTAGCTGTTCCCACCAAATGTGGATTATTTATGATTCATATCCTGCTGCCAGTAAAATGTTTATAGCAGGTGATCTCCCCATTAATGTTAGTTTCAAAGGATTAAAGCTAATTAAGGCATTGGTCTTGATTACACTTAAGTTAAATTTGTCCCAGTGACATTACAGTGAACGCCTGACTTCAGCCTCATCTCCTGAAGCATCAGTCCATCCATCTTCCATGTAGGCACCAGGGCTTTTCCTAAAGTACAGGTGACAGTACTTTGACAGCTCCATAAGTTCCATTCTGTGCTCTACAAGCTATGTCATGATATTTCACTCCTCCCTGGCTTTACACGTGCTGCATCCAACACCTCTAGGGTGAGTCCTCTTCATGGATATAAGGAAATATTAGTGCTAATACTCAATAGACCTTCCCTCTAGGCAGACATAGTTGCAGAAGCCAGATTCAGAAAGTAGAAGGAACTTATATGTAAAGAAAAGGGTGCCACCTTCTCAGTAGGGAAGCAGATGTGCCTCAGAGTGTATGCTGGGTTTCAGGGCAAAAACTACACAGTTGTACCAGGTGACCTGGTTTTTCTCATCCCTTTATTCCCTCCGCCACGTTCTTATTGCCTGACTTACAGTTCCTGATAATGGATAAAGAAGATGTGGTGCATATATACAATGGAATATTATTCAGCAATAAAAAAGAATGAAATAATGCCATTTGCAGCAACATGGATGGACCTAGAGATTATCATACTAAGCGAAGTATGTCAGACGGAAAAAGACAAATATCATATGATATCACTCATATGTGGAACCTAATTTTAAAAAGTGATACAAATGAACCTATTTACAAACCAGAAACAGATTTACAGATGTTGAAAACCAACTTCTGGTTACCAAAGGGGAAACGTGGTGGGGGAGGGATAAATCAGAAGCTTGGGATAAACACACACACACTACTATATATAAGACAGATAATCAACAAGGACCTACTGTATAGCACAGGGAACTCTACTCAATACTCTGTGATAACCTATATGAGAAAAGAATCTTAAAAAGAATAAATATATGTATATGTATAACTGAATCACTTTGCTGTACACCTGAAACTAACATAACATTGTTAAGTCAGCTATACTCCAATCAAATTAAAATTTAAAAAGAAAAAGAATTGACTAAAATCTCACCTTCTCTGGGAAGCCTTCACTGTCTTCTCCACCTCCTCCACAGTGACAGAAGTTTTCTCCTCTGTGAGCCCATGGTACCCAACACCTAGCTCTACTGTATCCCATTCTGTTGTCACTGATCCCCTATGTATCCCTCAGTCCCCTCCGATTAGGACCACTGGTTTGCTGACTGTTTCTCCCCAGTAAACCATAGTCTCCTCATGGGTAAAAAAGTCAGAGCTCATCTCTACCTGGGTTGCCTAGGACAAGTTCTGTTCCCTTTAAGTACTTAGTAAATGCCTATTTAAAGGAAAGTCTGTCTGGTTGATGTTAAAGCAGTTACAACATTTAAAATCCATGCAACCAAACAGCCTAAGAGTAGCATCAAATGTTGGCTCATGTTCCAAATATACGTATTATACACAGCCATTTTCCTTTTAAAAGAAAGATAGTGGATTAATAACTTACGTCCTTTTGAATTGGGATGAAAGTTTCATTTTCTATTAAAAATTTCAGAAGTACAATGTATAAAATAATTACTTTCTAAATATTGTTTTGTATTCTCTTTCTGTAAATTTCCCTGCTCCCACAACTCCAAAAACTCAATCTTTTCCCCCAAAATGTAAATCAGCTAAATTCTAAAATGAAGAACTGATCCTTATTGACTAAGGAAAATTTAGCCCTTTACACAGGAATGGAAATTCCCCATTTCCACAGATTAACAATCTAAATGGACATAAATCTTCTGCTATCTGTTAATGAGGACCAAGGCATCTACCAAATGTGTTAGATAATAAGGCTTAATTCAGGGTCTCTCAACTGTGACACCAATGACACTCTGAGCCAGCTAATTCTTTATCAGGATGCACAGGGTCATCCTGTGCAATATGGGCTGTTTAGCAGTATCTCTGGCCGGTACCCACTTGATGCCAGTAGCAGTCTCCCAGTTGTAACAATCAAAAATATCTCTAGACATTGCCAAACACTCCCTGGGGGGCACAGTTGCCTCCAGTTGAGAACTACTGCCCTCAATATACTCAGAAGGTTGATATATCAGGCTTTAGAACCAATCATACAAGTAGCAAATACCAGCTCCATCGCTTAGGAGCCAAGTGCCCTTGAGCAAGTCACTTAACCACTCCAAGCTTTAGTCTCTTCATGTAAAAAATGGTGCCATTAAAATATATTTTCACAGCCCGTGGAAGACTAAACGTAACAAGGTACATGAAATGCTTAGTTAGCATAGTACCTGCTATATGGCAAATACTTAATACCAGAGTCTGCTTCAGATGTGGTCGGGGAGGATCACAGAAGAAGAGAGCTCCTCCCAGAAAGTCAGAACCAAGAGCCGCCAGATGCACTAAGCAGGAGACTTACTCCTCCTCACTCCCTCTTCACTCTGGTCCAGCAGGATCTGATAAGTGCTACAACCAAATGACTGAGAATTATTTGCATTCTCTCCTTTTCCAAATAGGAGTTTTTGCTACAGTTATAATGTTAGTACTACTGGTGAGATGGGACCAGAAAAGTATGGACCTAAAAAAACCCTATTCTGACCTCGTAGAAGGGACCAAGCATCACCCAGAGTTTCTGAACCTTGAACCCTATTGCAATAACTGGGTGGGATTTTTGAATTGAATCCCTTGAGAGAGGAGGTGAGTGTCCTCTGCACGTGAAAAAGAGATACACAGAGCTTTTTAGGTTTCCACCTGGACAGACCATGGCAGAGATTGTAGGATGTCTCTAAATTTGTTCTCCACTTCTTCCTCATTATTAGAAGTCCAAAATTGTAGCTGGGTACATGGCTGCCCAAACAGTTCTCGGCTTCCCCTGCAACTAAGTGTGACTATGTGATTAAGTCCCAACCATGGGATGTAAGCAGACCTGATGTGTGTAACTTCTGAGATGTGTCCTTAAAGGTAGGGAGCATGTCCTTTCCTATTTCTCTGTCCTGTTTTATGGAACTTGAATGTAAGGGCTATGCTTCATCCATGAGGATGAGAGTCATGTACCCAGTTCACCAACCTTGGTGAGATGGACGGATGGAAGTAACCTGTGTCCCAGATGACTGAGAAGCCATCATCTTTGGCCTCTGTATCTATACCTTTATATCAGAGAAAAATAAATAAATCTATATCTTGTTTAAGCCAGTGATATTTTGGGGTCCCTATTATCCACAACAGAATGCATAGTTCAACTAATAGACTGATCTTATGCATTTCCTTTTAGCTGTAGACCTGAAAAAATAAGAATAAGAACTAAGGCAGAAAACTATCATATGATTCTTAACTCTAATTCCCCTGACCCCTTGAGGAAATGTGTCACTCATCCTCTGCCTATGCCTCTTGCAAATGAGTCTGAGAAAAGCAAAGGAGACAGTATAGGAAGTTGAATCAAAAATGGAAGAGATGTTACCAAGACTGAATGATTGGTTTAGAAGCAGACCAGCGTGACTCACCTCCCTGAATACTGTCCTCATAGTGAGTCAAAGGAAAGATGCTTGAGAAAGAAGGAAAAGAAATTCAGAGATGCATCCTGAAATGGGCTATGTCAACTCTCCCAGTTGTCCAGGTCCACCTTCATCCATAGGTGATTTCAAAGTGAAATGAGGACTTTCATAAATTTTAAATTTGGTTCTGAGATAAAGGAAAGGGAAATAGCATCTTGTTTGAAAAGTGCTCCTCGGTGCACACATGCCCACCCAAGAGGACTATGGCTCTCGCCCACGCAATTCCCATCGCTATTAATGAGAATTGTGTTGATAAAGCCTCAGCCATCACATTCCATCTTTTTCACAAGTCTGCTAGCCTGCACAATGTTTAGAAACCATCCTGGGGGTACCACAGTGACGGTTACAGCAAATAACTTGTGTCCTCATCCACAACAGACTCGCATAATCATTTTCATAGACCCCATTAGCCAAAGCATTTTGAGAGACATGTTGTTTAGCCCAACAATTTGGTAATAGTAACTACATAAATCAGTGACTGTTTGGGTCTGAAGTTTTGGAGTTAGAAGTAGACAGAAGAGAAGCATGAACTCTTTTTAGAAGAAATTACCTGAATTCAATAAGAAGTCACTGGAAATGACCCAAATGAACCCACTTCTCGTTCTAGCTTGCTATATTAACCACATTACTTCTTGCCCCTAGCAGCAAGGCTGGTTACAGCCTAATTTAAATCTCTTACACATTATAATTCTCTGCTAAGTGGGGTAAAGAGCACATGGTCTCAGTCACCTGCTAGACATATGACATGGAGTGTAAATTCATTTATTTGAACCTTAATATTAAAGGACTTTCTTGAATTTAAATCATCCGATACCAAGTTATGACTTCAGTCCAAAACAGACATGCCCTGGAGAGTTAAGAGACCTTTTCAAAGACAAAGAAGGCTTCTAACCTGCTCACAATTAGCCATTACATGCTTCTAGGGGTTGTTTAATTGGGACTGCCACTCTCAATTAACCAGCAACAAGTGAATAGAAGAGTGAGTAATCAAAATTAGGTACACATGGTACCAATTATGTACATTAGGGAGTGTGATGAAAGTATGTTTTGCTTTGCTTTTTCTTCTTCTCTAGCTCCAAGAAGTTAAAGTAGTGAGGGAACAGAGCTCAAACATAACTTTTTCCTTCTAAGTGTAAGAAAACCACATACATCGAAGCCCCTGCAATTCTTCACCTATAGTCCACTCTAACTTCAGCATTTACTCTGCGGTGGAGCTGATAGGAACTCCCTCTGAGGGCCTCCAAAAGGACCAGGTAAATATGTTGTGATACAAACATAAAGCTCATTCTTCTTTTCTTTACTGAGCAACAACAGAGATCATTTAGCCAAGAGACAAAATTCCCCTCCTGTTCGCTAAAAAGCAAGAATATTCAGTTTCTCTGCTGTGATTCCCTAGGTTTCCGATTGGTAGTATTTTAGTGGGGAAATGGAAGGGAAAGAAAGGAAAGCCACAGTTGATGATGCACTGAGCTGAAAAGATCTTCAGCTTAAATCTGCATTTGGAACTGGTTAAAATAGCCATCCCCCTAGAATTGCACTTTAAATTTGAATTTCCTGGACTGGACAGCTTTAAAATTTATATTTAAATGTGTGTATTCAACTATACAGATTTAAATGGACACACGTATCTAAATATAGATTATTTTAAATTGGGGGGTTGTACCAAGCACTTGATATAATTTAATCATGAATGAAAGATAGACAGTAAAGAAAATGGGTCCCATTAAATACTAATCCTGTTTCATACCTTCATTTGTAGACAGAAAGAACTGCAAGAATCCAGATATATTGGAAACTATCATTTTTTCCCCTATAAATATCATCGAGCTGTGTCTATAATAGATTCAACTGAAACAATTGTCTTCCTGTGGCTGTGTTTCTGGAGGTTCCACAGATTATGAGACAGTAGGAGAATTTGCATGACTTTAAACTCTTCCGTGGACCACAGAGATACCATAATGTGACGCTGATCTAAAAGTTGAATAAGTTTTCATGACTGGCCTTTCTTAAACTTACCAGGAATGCTGAGAATTTGAGTCTTTCAGTTATGGGTAGGGCCAAATCAAGAGTTCATGACTTTTTCAAGCACAGAGACAACCGTGTAGAGCAGCGGTCCACAAAATTTTTCTGTAAGGGCCAGATAGTAAATATTTTAAGCTTTGCAGTCCATAACATCACTGTTGCAACCACTCAACTCTCCCTTGGTAGTGGAAGCAGACATAGACAATATGTAAACCAATGCATGTGGCTATGTAAACTTTATTTACAAAAGCATACTGCAGACAAGATTTGGCCCTTGGGGTCTATAGTTTGCTGATCCTGTTTTAGCTCTAAATCCTCTGATTCTCTCTGATCATTTTTAATTTTCCATCTCATCACCCCAGAAAATAATCAAAGAGACTTTGATGTCGTGGAGCAGGAGTTCAGATTTGAAGAGAATGGTCTAGAATTATTTGAGGAGCTTGATAACAATATTGATTCATATGCCCTCCCCCCTAAATTTTTATTTAGTAAATCTTACATGGATCCCAGAAATGTGAATTTTTTTAAAGCTTCCCAAGTTGATTTTGATTCAACGTCAGACTTGCGTTTTCTTGATCTAGATAATGGCCCCAGCTTTTCCAATAACTTTCTAACATAAAGAGTATCACCTACTATATTAGTCAGGGTAATTACTGCTAGCTGCTACAATAGCAAACCCCAAATCTCAGCAGCTTAACCCAGTAAAAATTTATTTCTGTCTCATAATCACTCTCCTCTGTCTTATAGCTATGCCATCTGGAACTCTGGGGAGAAAAAAAAAGAAATGAAGGAAGCAAACCATCTCAATGTCTTAGCACAAACATGACACACATGGCATTTCTGCTCACATTTCATTGGCCAAAACTACTCATATGGCTCTAACCTTAACTGCAAGGGAGTCTGGGAAAAGGAAAGGAGTACGTTAATACTTGGCGAGCTCTAAATGTCTCTGACACACCTGCCATGTTTTTGTCTGACTCATCATCTGTAATTCTAGTACACCACCTGCCTCCTTCAGACCACACAGAAAGAACAGATGCTCAAAAATCTCTGGGCCATCTATTAAACTCTGAGCAACTCTGGAACAGACAGTTTAATATCCAAAGCTGTTACTTATATCTAGCTTTTTGTGAAGGTTAGATTCTTGAAATTCTGGAATGCAGCTCATTTTTATAAATCAAATTATGTTCGGGGATTTTTTTTTTTTTAATTAGCTGGAAATTCACTGTGTGAAACTAGGGCTGTTGTGATCTCTAGCTTCTGAGTTAGATATACACAGATAGGTGTCATGGCAAAAGAAAACAGTAATTAGCAGATTGTCCTCATGTTTGCAGTTACAAAGGTTGGATGTTGGTTTGTTTAAGTAATACTGTGCATATCCATGATACTCAGTGTTAGGAAATTAAGAAGAAATGTAGAGACTGCCATCTCCAATCCAGTAGCCAGAGCAGCTGATTCCCTGTTTTCAAAAGTGGGAAAAAATATCTAAATGGGAGGCATCTGCTTGAATATTTAGAGACACAGATATCATTTCAAAAGTGATAGCCCTTTTTTTTTTTTTAAAAAAAAAAAAGGAGTCTTCCTCATGAAAAAGAAAAAAAAAAATGCCATCAATCTTTAAGCTCTTAAAAGAGAAAATGGGGATTTCTACTAAAGTGATACAGATTTCAGCTAGATGTTTGAAAAAGTCCCAAAATATTTAGGGTGGCTTATAGCCTTTTCCACATAGAAACTGAGATAGCATATGAAACTATTGACAGAGGAAGGTTTACAGTTCTAGGAGGAAGAACTAATGAAGTATTTATGAAAATCACAACTTCATTTACCAGCGATGGCTTATGGTCTGTAACTGTCCACACACGTGATCTGCTTATTCAAAGTAAAAAGAAATACTAATCAGTAAAAAGGTATTGTTTTTCAGTGCACAGCCCTTATTCAGTATAAACTGTGATCTTAAGTATGGCACAAGACGGTTTTCTTTAACAGACCTGCAAATGATAACTAAATAAAGTTGCTATTTAAACCCTGCCTCGTAACCTTTCATCTCAGAGCCCGTATCTGAATCCCTTGTTTATTAACCTGATAACTCTCAGCACAGCTATCTTTCAGTTGATACAGCAGTCCCAGTCTTTCGGAATAATCAGTCACCTTGGAGAAAGCGCAAAGTATTTGCTCAGCCAATGTTGTAGTATTTGGCTGTTTCACCATCCCCGAGGGATCTTGGCTTATGTACAGCTATAGATATGACAAGACTATCTGCAATAATTTCAAGTGTTGGACTCTATCTAAATGCTGAAAACCCTTCCATAATTGTACAAACACCTAAAACCTGGCAAATAAACTGCCTTTTTAAATATAATGGAGTTATTTCAATGGATCCATTCCCCAGGAAACTATATGTTACAAAAACAGTTATAGCACTATGGCTTATAATCAGTGGCTTTCTCAGAATCTTCAATCCCACACCTTTTAAAGAAAATAAAACAAGATTTCTAGACTATTAAGCTGGGAGGGATATCCTTATTCATATGGAAAGAGTGAAGGTTTTTGTGAGGTTTCTTTTTCCTATATTTTCTTTAGAATATTTACATGCCTGTAGCCTCTATATGGCAAAGTTACAGAAAGATTACATACAAAGCTCATTTCCAATAGAAAACAGGTCAATAACCCTTCTATAGATAAGGATTTCAAACTGTGAGCAATTATAAAAGTACTTAACTTAAATTGCTAATTAAGAATGATTTAACATGCAGAAATCAGGAGTTTATCATTCATATATCACAAAGCCTAGAACAAGTATACCATAACTACATGGTTTAGAGATAGAATTTGTTGATTAAAGTTTATTACAAACAAATGCTCTTTCCCCTGAATTCAAGATTAACAGGAAGATTCTGAGATTTTACCACTTACTTAGGGCTATTGGGTTCATAAGTCACAGATATTTAGAGCAGACATGATCTTGAGGAATTATCTAAAAACCACTTCACTTTACAGGTGAAGAAAGGGGCTTGTGAAAAGAGCAAAATCCAGGCTAGACTCCTCCAGTCTGACTGTACCTGGCTCTACTCCTGCATCCCCCATTTTCCAGCTGCACGTCAATAGCAGAAGGTGAGTTTCCATCCATGTTTTGGGAAACTGATAACTAGAAAGTTGTTTGAGTGATAGCATTCATAAGCACTCCTAAAGGAAGCAAGGATCATTGGTTTCAAAATAACCCAACTGTTATTCATAAAGTGTGGAATGACAACTTTTTGCTCATCTGTTGAAATGTAGTTGCCTTAAAAATAACAAATATTTTCCACTTATCCCTAGCTCATTCTTGTTAACAGTGACAAATGACTCATTGAGAAATGACTTTTGACAGCTTCCAGTTGCCTGGTGGATTTTTATAACTGCCTTTTACTGGGTCAAGGAGCAGCCACGTGTAACCCTTTGGGGCCATTACTGGGTATAAGCTCTGTGGCAAACGTACTTGCTACATCATTCATTTAATTGGTTCAAGTCAAATGCCAGGGAGACCAAAGTTAACATGCTCATAGACAGGAGGCCTCATCACAAGCAAGAAAGAGAAATATCTGTGCTTGGTTCCAGGAAGAACCACATAGGAGAACACGTAGATGGCCAGGATCAAATCTATCACTGATACTACAGCTTAATCCCAAGAGCATGACCTACTGATAAGGAGCCCCTCACTCTTTTATTTCTGTATACAAAAGCCTACATATATGTTTCCATAGAATTATACAAAAGAGAATCCTTTGAGTCATGAGATTCTGGAGCTCAAATGTATTATTTCACAGGTGAGAAAAGAGATCATGTTTAAAGGATTTACTCAAGATCACACAACTGGTTACCAGCAGAACTCAAGCGAGAACTCATTTCTCTTCATACCTATTCTAGTGTTTCTGTTGTTGTTGTTACATTTATGGTTCACCATAATTCTTTAGTACTTCTGACAGGTTCGTGTGTTAACATGATCTTGCATGATAACAACATTTAGATCCCTAATTGTATTCTAAACTAGTTAAAATCTATTCCTGAAGGGTCTCTTCTATTGAAAAGTGACTTATTGTTGTAACCTCTCCTTTTCTCGTCACTAAAAAACTAGTTTAAAACAGAGTGACAAATTTATTGCTATGGCCAATTGTGTTAATAACGTCTGAAATAAAAAGTGTTTTGTCAGGATGGAAGGAATATAAGGAAAATATTTCAAATTTCCTTTTGTAACGTTGATCCCATAATGATTACCTTTTGAAACATTGCTCATGCTCTCACTTTGAAAATGATTATGAAATCTGTCTAAGGAAAAAGAAGGACCTGAATTTAAGGTTAACCTTGAGTTAAAAAAGAAAAGCAGAGAGACAAGATCAAAGGCAAAATCATCCCGCAGGGCTTCAGGATCTCTCAGGAAAAACTCTTCTCTTCCCCCAAATCTCATCAGTTAGGATAAAGCGAATGTACAGCTCTTTACTCAGCCAGATACAATCAAAGCATTACATTCTGTGTCAATAGAACAGGAATTTCCACAAATTGATAAGGACAGACTGATGGATAGAGGTCAAAGGTGTCCTTTTAAAGTTAGATAGAACTTCTGTCATTACAGTTTTCTCTCTCTCGTGCTCTCTTTTTTTTTCATTTCCAGAAAGTAGGTGATTAACACTATAGTGCTGAAGAAAAATGTCCCACTGAGTCACAAAGCTAAGAAAGTCTGTAGTCACTGTCCTAATATAAGTTTCTTCTGGAGATTTATAGTTGTGCTGATTCACAACTTCCCACACACACTGAGGGGATAGGAGAAAAGAGCATCTCCCTCTTGCAGTTGACTATAAAATGCATGAATCAAAAACAAAAAAAAAAAGTCATATGGTTACTTCAGAGAAGTTGGATTTGTTATATTTACAGAAATTAAGATTCTCCCAATTAAATATATTTTACAATGAGTCACTTTCGGGTGGGGGAAGATGGCATTGTGGAGAGAAAAGATTACTCCCTCTGGTTTTATATTTTTAAAAATCACAAAAGCAAATGCAAACTAAATTTCACAAAGATTATCCCAATGGATGAGCTAAACTTACAAATCATGTACCAAAGAACTGAATGGCACAGGCAAGGAGGCCCAGCTGTGATCAACAGTTAGCCACACAGGCTACTTACATGGATACTATGCTCTTTCCTTTACAAGAAGCACTTTCTCTCAAGGGAAGGGAAGGGAAGCTAACCTTTATTTAGGTCTTACTGTGTGCTGTGCCAGAGGCGTTCACATACTGGATGTCTTTCAGCCTCAGTGTAAGCCTGGGGTGCATGATTGCCTCCACTGTCTACAGATAAGAAAGGCCCAGCCAGGGAAAAGGGAACCAAGGTATACTAATTACATCATGTACATTCATTCAACAAACATTAATTTATTGATTAAGTCCACCTGGAGCCAGGAGACTTTAAAATAACCTGAGTTTGCTTAAAACTAAAATAAGAAATCTAACACACATGACTCAGAGATATGAGGACTACAGGAAGTATAAAACACCCATCTCAGTTTACCAGCTACGTCATCAAGGACTAGCGATCATGCCTAGAATATATAAAAATGAACTCGTTGTTCAGAATCCATATTTGTGTGTGAAATCCATCCAACATTATGCACCGTGCGTTAGAGCAACCACTAGCAATATGTAGCAATTTAATTTAAACTTAAATTAGTTAAGTCAATAAAACTTAAAATTCAGTTTTTTAGTCACAGTAGCTATATATCAACTGCTGATGGCCACGTGTGACAAGAGGCTATGTACTGGGAAGCACAGATATAGAACACCGTCATTGTAGAATGCTCTATTGGACAGCACCGTCGAACTCTAAACATTCTAGATTAGGAAAGGAGTTTAATACATAATCTTGCTTCAGATATTTTTGAAAAATACTGCTGTGTATAGCACTTCCTGATTTTTCAAAGACTGGAAAAGAGGGAATTCCCTGGTGGTCCAGTGGTTAGGACTTGGCGCTTTCACTGCTGTGGCCCAGGGTTCAATCCCTGGTCAGGGAACTAAGATCCCACAAGCTGTGCGGCACATCTGAAAAAAAAAAAAAAAAAGACTGGAAAAGATTATTTTTCTGATCCATGCTGAGATTACCCCCATTCTGTGGTGAAGGCACATGACACCTAGGGAGGCTAAGTGACAGACAAGGTCATTATTAGCACCTAAGAGCAGAGGGGATCATCTCAGCATGCTAGTGCAGCATGTTCAGGGCATGGTGCAAAAGCACACACTCAGAAGGCAGCTGTGGCTTTGAATCCCAGCTCTGATACCTACCAGTTGTCTGACATGGAACAAGTATGGAAGTCTTCTGGGCTTCAGTTTCCTCATCTGAAAAACGGGAAGTGATAATGACAACCTTACAAAAAGAAGCATCCATCACCAGATGGTTAACTTGGTATGCTACCCAGTGTGACAGCGGTCCTCCTCCCGCAAGCAGGATTTTTCTTTTTTCTTTTTTAATCTTAATTTAAATTTTTTTTTCAACGTTATATTCTACAAATAGGATCAACAGAAGTGGTTCACAATTTAAGAAGCTGATTTTGAGTACGCTGACATTTCCAACTGTTATATATACTCTCCTCCCAGCTGCTATATTTGTGTTACCTCAGAATTATTGTCAAGATTATATGAGAGTTTAAATAGCACATAAATCTGACATGCAGACATTCAATAAATGCAAGTCCCTTCTTCACCTTTTTCCTCTACCTTAACTTTTTTTTAAGACTTCCTGGTATCCACCTGTCACACAGTTTAGAAGCCTAGATCCTATCCTGCATGGATAAATGCCTTAGCAAGCTTATTTACAACCTGATAGTGCAACACATAATTTCCACAAGAATATACATTACATATTATGTTAGAAATCAGGAGTAAAATAAGATTAAATACTCAGAAATTTGTTTTTCAGAAAGCTTTAAGAGTGCATCTATTCCATATATTGATTATCTAGCTAATGGAGAGGTGTATTCTAAAATGTTTCTTCTACTCGGCTTAGAAAAGCATCGCAGGATGACCCTAAAGCGGACTTATCTTCCTAATTATGTTGGGTTCAAGATATTAAACTTAATCTACATATCCGAAGTCAATGATTTATAATTCTAGGTCAGGTCTGAATTTTTCAAGCAACACTATACTTTAATTCATTTTAATTTTCCAAAAATATATCTGTACTGCATTCTCCTCCAAAGAGTCCTGAAACAAAGAAACAATGAGAGAGTAGTCAGTCTCAAGGAGATGGATGCTTTAAGCATCTTCTGGCTGGTACTGGGACCGCTTGGCCTGAGAATAGGCTGACAGATGTGAATCTTAAAATGCCTGCTGACCGTCTGCCATGGATAGCTAACATTTTGCCTCTATAGAGGCTCCACGTAGATGTTTGCTGGAGTCTGATACCAATTCTGTGAAGCCTGAAGTAAGGAAGACATTATCTCATTTTTCCAGGTGAGAAATTTGAGAATCCAGATACTGGATTGATGTGACACAGATCATTATAAAACCAGGACTAGAACTCAAGTCATTTGACTCCTTGTCTGATGTTTTTTCTATTATCAAAACCACTGAATTAAATGAAGCTCTCACTTAAATAGACCTGAACACAGTACCTGTATTTCATCTACTAAATCAAAACCAGTACACAGAGAATGGCCACATGACCAAACCATAGAGAGCCAGCCAGTGAAGACCAGGGAAACCCACAGGGGTCAGACAGGCAGCAAGAGGGCAGCAAACTGGAAGAAGTTGTCTAGCTCCATCCCTCCAGCTCTGTAGTTACTTCTGTTGTCTTCCGTTCTTCATTAATCAATGGGAAGATATACAGGCAGAATGCATACTACGTTTACAGATGGCACAAATGTAGAAGGAATGATGTGAACGCTGGTGAACAAAATCAGCATTCAGAAAGTTTGCAATGAACAAAAAGACAAATCTAACGAAAGGAAACTTTTAGTGAGATAAATGTGAGACCCTGCTCTTATGAGACGAACTGTGTTCTCCCCAAATTTCATATGTTGAAGCCCTCACCCCCAGTACTTCAGAATGTGATGGTACTTGGAGATACGGCCTTTAAAGGGGTGATTAAGTTAAAACAAGGCCATTAGGGTGAGCCCTAATCCAACTCGACTGGTGTTCTTATAAGAGGAGATTAGGACACAGACAACCCACAACTGAGGGGTGACCATGTGAGGACACAGCAAGAAGGTGGCCAGGACATCTGCAAGCCAAGGACTGAGTCCTCAGAAGAAACCAAACCTGCCGACAACTAGATCTTGGATTTCCAGCCTCTGGAACTGTAAGAAGATAATTTTTGTTGTTTAAGCCACCCGGTCTATCACATTTTTATTATGACAGCCCTAGCAAACTATATAATACACTCACATTTGGGCAGCAAACAAATATACCTATTGAGTATAAGATAGACAATACCTAGCTTAACCATGTGCAGTGGCAGGAGAGAGAGAGAAAAGCTTCCGTTAACAGTGAGTTCTAGGTAAGTCCACCATGTGTTTGATGCCAACACAGAATGAATGAGTAAAGGTCTAATATTAGAGGCAGCAAGGTCTTGGTGTCACACAAGACAGTTTGTTTCAACCCTGTCGTTTTCTCGTTGTGTGACTTGAGCTGGTCATCTCTCTCTGCGCTTGTGTCCTCATCTGTAAGATAGGAATAATCCCTACCTGACAGATTGAGAGGACCTCAGGAGATAATAGATATCAACTGCTTCACACAAAGCCTGCCATGGAGAAAACAGTAAATGGAGGCCACTGTTCTTTGTCTTAGCATCATTCTCGCATCACTGTCAGAGGATGAGGGTCTCAACTATTTGGTGATGATCAGATCACATCTGAATATCAGTTTTGGCTCTTCAAACTCTACTTATAAAAACATGGTGGTAGTAAAAAAAACAGCAAGTACCATTTATTTGAGTGTCTGCTCTGTGTCAAGTGTTGTATTTCACCTTTTCATTTAATCTTCGCAACTCCCCTTTAAACTATGTGTCATTATCAACATTTTACAAATGAAGAAACCGAAACCGAAACACACAAAGCCAGTAAATGGTGGAGGCAGGATTCAAAGCTGGGTGTGTCTGACTACGAACGATGTTCTCTTCCCCTTCCTGTATGCTCAGAGCAAGGGAACTCAAAACGATATCTAATAAGATAAACGACTTGGGGATGAATATTAAGAACACTCCTGAGAACATAGCATTGTGTTTAAATATTGTAAAGTCTGTTATTGAAAAGATTGATTGGGTTTCGTATAATCAGTAGAACCAAAACTAGTAGAAATTATGGGGGCAAGAGTACACCTCAACATAAAATTTTCTAGTAGAATAGTCAAAAGATGGACTAGATTTCTTCAACAACATTCGCATAACCATTTCGCGAGGAAGTTGCAAAAGTTGTTTTCAAGTATCAGCCAAGTAGTTGAAATCAGTGACTTCCGGGGTCCCTCCCAGACCTAAAACAAACTATGAATTTATATCCATGCATCATGGATGCATAGGTGATAAGAATATCAAGATAGGAAAAAAATCTAACAACTTGCAATTACTGAGAGTCCTAGAACACAGCACCAGATGCTCAACCACAGGGACTAAGGAGTGCGACACGAGTCCCAGAAGAAATGGAGTGCCAGGCAGGGAAAGAAGGACGGCCACAACATGAAGAAGCATGGTCCATTGTTTTAACTACTGAGCTACAAACCGTGGGCAGAGGAAACAAAGCAAGGTCCTGTCTGAAGCATAATGGTTTTAGCGATAGATTCAAATTCCCATCTCAACACTGGCAAGCTGTGTGTCTGTGGCCAAGTTACATAGTGAATGCTCACTAAATGTTGGTTTACATTATTGTTATTCCTGAGTACAGATTTTTTTCCCAGGATATGGGGCAGAGCCAAAGCTAATCATAAGCTACCCTTTCTCAGAAGACTACAGCGATACAGAAGTAATGACTTCAGTAAACCATGGCGTCTTCTACTTTTAAACAAGAAAATATGAAAAATCTCTACTTCTGAGAACTGATACCTACTTATGGAAGTTTCTGAACTTAAGAAAGGATTAAGCTTAAATTGTGGTTAAAGTTTCCTGTCATAGTTCTTCCCTTATGTGAAATAATTTATAGGCATAGTTCAATTCAAAATGCATTTACCAGTAGGAGCTGTGGGTAAGCTTGCAGGTTCCACAACCATGTTTTCTGGGTTCAAATTCCACCTGGATCGCTACTAGCTGGGAAATCTTGACAAGTTATTGAGATCTCTGGGCCTCAGTTTCCTGGTTTGTAAAATGGAGCTAATCATAGTACCTACTTCAGAGGCTCATTATAAGGATTTGTAAAGCAGTTACAACAGTACCTGCCTACATAGCAAGGGTTACCTATTACTATAATTCTGGTTATTTGTCAGGCATCACAATGGGCAAGAGAGACACAATGATAAATAAGGCAAGGTTTCTGATCCTAGGAGTTTCTGGGCCAGTGAAGAAAACAGATTCAAAAGCAGAATTCTGATAAAATGTACCAAGTTCAACAACAGCTTAACCTACTACTGGGTATGATGGAGGCAGAGACGAGAAGTAGCTAATTCAACCTGAGAAGACTTCCTGGAGGAGGGAATACCTGAACTAAGTCTTCAAGGATAAGTAGATGGCAAAGTTCTGATGGAATCCTTGTAATCTTTTGGCCAAAAACTATTTCACCCGAAGTGTTAGCAAATGAAACCCTTTCCAAATGTCTTAACTGATTTAAAAATAATAATAAACAGCCAGCAGATGAAGAAAACTTGATCATATCAGTTGAAATACGACAATTTTTGGTCTAGTTTCCAGCTAGGTGTTACCCAATGGTTTATGTGAATGAATTTCAATTGAGAAGTACTGCCCAAATAATTGAGAAAGAAAAAAGTCACTTGGAAAACAGGTACTGAAGCTCACATCTTAGAATACTTGACAAAGGAAAGAATATACAAAAGAAGCTAGTTGATAGTTGGCTAAATATGAAATAACTAATGAAATGTGACCTGTGATCATGCCAGCAAACTGAATTCTCTTTAAGGGCAGGGATTGTTTCTTACCCTCTTTGTCACCCCAGCTCCTAATGCAGTTCTTGGCAATAAATTTTTGATTAATTAACACATGAACAAATAGAGTTGAATTACCGGCTTTAAAAAAAATGAGAGTGATAAGTCATCTTTGAAATGAACATCATAATATTGATAATTACCAACTTTTGTTGAGCATTTGTTATGTGCCAGGCACTGTAGTAAGATGGCACATGGGTTGTCACCATTTTATCTTGGGAAGTCAGTACTATTTTTATTCTGACTTTGCAAACATTCACTAACTTAACAAATATTTATTGGGGGACAAATACTTTCAAGGCACTATTCTGGGAGCTGTGGCTAGAGCAGTGAACAAAAGAGACAAAGTACTTCCTCTCATGGAGGTTGCATTCTAGCGAGGAAGAAAAACAGTAAATAATACAGTATAGCACTATAATAGAATATAATAGATAGAGATATCTATAATAGATAGAGATAATTAATCTCTATTAATAGATTAATAATCAGTATAATCTATTATAATGTTATGTATAATATAATATATAACATGTGTTTCTTGTTGGATTCCTCAGGAAACTAGACTCTAGACCATTGAGGAAGTGAAAGAAGCAAGATTGGGCAGAGAGAGAAGCTGGGCTGTGATTCAGGCTGAACAAAGTCCTCAGCCAACCCCACAGGGAGCTCTCCGGCTGGGATGACCTTGGGTCTAGGCGTCTGGGCCTTGTTACCTTCATGGTGACCAGTCTTCGGATGCAGGCTGACTGAGGTGAGTCTATGACCTTGGGTGAGGTAGCTCTCTTCTGCCAAGGGCAATTCCCAAAGAGGGCTGACAGCTGAGGGCTGAGCTGGCAACACTCCCAGTAGCTGGAGATAAGTCCCTCAGTCTTAATCATGATGCTCTTGACTTAATGTCAGTCTCTTGCCCACTAGAATGTAAGCTCACAAAGGCAAGGATCTGGTGTTTTTTCTGATGTGTCTCAGGTGCCTCAAACAGAGTAACTGCACATGACAGGTATTTCATGGTGTTTGTTAAATTAATGAATTAATAGTAGAAATTATTATATCATAGAACATAAACCTAAACCAAACATTTCTAAAGAATGAGGTCAAGTTGGCATATAGAATACTTTCAAATAATTTGTATTTATTATTGGTACAAAACTTTGAAAAGTATGTTTCTTTTTGAAATATTGGTTTAAAACCTGTGATCAGTGATTTGAAAGTTTGCTTATAAGTTCAGTTTAATACTTGATTTTAATGGCTATGTTTATGGACTGAATTATGTCTCCCCAAAATTCATATGTTGAAGTTCTAACCCTCAGTAATTCATAATGTAATCATATTTGGAAATAAGATCTTTAAACGGGTGATTAAGTTAAATGAGGTCGTTAGGTTGGGCCCCAATCTTATACGATTGGTGTCCCTGTAAGAAGAGGAAATTTGGACAAAGACGTATATGCTCACAGGAAAAGACCACGTGAACACAGAGGAAGAAAACAGCCATCTACAAGTCAAGGAAAGAGACCTCAAAAGAAACCAACCCTACAGACACCTTGATGATACTACTTAGCCATAAGAAAAGAAGGAAATCCTGTAATTTGTGACAACATGGATGAACCTGGAGGGTACTATGTTAAGTGAAATAAGCCAAAGAGAGACAGACTAATACTGTATGCTATCACTTTTATGTGGAATCTGAAAAAAAAAAAAAAAAATTGAACTCATAGAAACAGAGAGTAGAAAAGTGGTTGCTAGGTGCTGGGGTGTGGGGGGAATGGGGAAAGGTTGGTAAAATGTACAAACTTTCAGTTATAAGATGAACAAGTTCTGAGGATCTAATGTATAAATAACATGGTGACTAAAGTTGATAACACTGTATTGTATAACTGAAATTTGCCAAGAGGGTAGAACTTAAATGTTCCCATCCAAAAAAAAAGGTAAATATGTGAGATGGTGGATGAGTTAGTAAACGTTTATCAACTCATCACAGTGTACATTTTAAATATCTTACAGTTTTATTTGTCAATTATACCCCAATAAAGCTGAAAAAATAGTGGATGTGAGTCCTTATTTTAAATAATACTATTGATAAATGAAAAAAAATGTATCTTAATTCTTAATAGATCAGGTTCGATCGTTGCTTTTCCCTTGTCACGAGTCTCATGTAAGGAGTAAGCAAAAAGCCGCCTCTACAATGTTATTGTTGTTCACGTGTGCTTACATTATTAGCATTTTTTTAATCTGCAATTTCTCTGCAAGGGACATTTTCAAGCCATGTGTCTATTTGGTGAGCATTCATTCAGTGAAAACGAGATAATATAATCTGAAAAGCCACTTACTAAACCCTGCTTTGAAATATTCTGCAAGCAAACAAAAGAGTGAGACTAACGGCCCCCTCTCCATCTCCATTCCCCACTCAGGGAAACTTCCACACTGTTCAAGATGCGAGGCTATCCAACACACCGACCCAGAAATGCTGCTGGGGAGTGCCGGCACCAGCCACTCTATACGTGCTAGTAAGCTGAATCCCTTTCTTACATTTTTAGACAGAAATAAATAACAGTTCTAATATTTTCTTCCCAGACCCTGTTGCTGTCGTTAGCCAACCTCTGGGATGCATGAACCTCCACCCTGGAGACCAATCTACTTGAGTAAACAAAGGGAACAGCTGGTTTTTTAATTACTTCTTAGACAAAAGCCATCTCTGCCTTGGTTCTATTATGCATAGAATTATCGAGGCCCGGAGTGACCTGCCATTCTCTGAAATGTCTCTCCAACAACAAATGCCAGCCCTCACACTCCTCATTCAAGGGCATTCACTCTTCTGTCAGTTCTGCCACCTGATTGCCCTGCAATGTGTCCCTCTCAAGCAGAGACAAAATTGTGAAATCACCCAGCATTCCCTAAAGGAAATCTAGGGTCCAGTGTTAGTCTTTGGTATTTGAATCTCTGAGTTCAACCCAGAGGATGCACAATTCAGAAGCAATATAATTGAATTTCCTTTCACCAGCCTGCCCGGGCTTGTTGTCTGTCACTCATCAGAGCCAACGTCTTTGTAAAGGGCTTTAGGAACCACATCTTAATGTCACTGAGCAGATAACATATTAACTGTTAATTGACACACAGAAATGCTCCAGGATTGTGTTCCCGTCTTTGTTAGAGGATGATAAGTGACATGATTTACCACGGCCATTTTTTCTTCCAGTTTTCAGAGAGGTTATAATCTGAACTCCTCTCGTCCCCTAAGTGTCAGGTCAAGTTACAGTTTGTCTCTGTTTTTGTGGCAAGATTGGTCTTATTATTAAATTATACTAATATCTTTCAGACTGTAAATTATTTTTAAACTAATTTTCCCTTGTGGTAATGGTGTGTTTTTTTGGTTTTTTTTTTTTTTTTTTAATCATACCAAAAGAATTTCCCTCAAGGATATCATTTTGTCTTAGAATTTGTAAAAGACATTATGATTTTAAAATGTTTAAATATTTAGTTCTACTTCTTCAAATTGTCTTCCATCTTTATTAAGTCCTCATAGACATTCATATATAATGTTAAGTAAAGTGTACGTACACTGCCTTTTTTTTTTCAGCTTTTTTCAATTAAATATATTTTTATGTATCAGCCAACTAAATGAACTTAGGCATCCTTCATTTCCCCACGTTTAAAATAAGAAAAATAATGTCTACCTCTCAAGATTGTTTTGTGGATTAAACTATGCTAACGTGGTGAAATCAACCAACAAAATGAGGGGAGCATGATGAAATCTGAATTTAATATGAATGTATTGATAGAGTCCACAGAATTATAATTTTTAATAATAATCAATTCCCTCATATTATTTTGAGACAGTTTATTTAGCCAGTCCCCTGACAATGTCCAAAAGTGAAATTGCTAAATGCATTTAGCATAAATTTTATCCTACTTGCTTCTGAAATGGATGCAAAGTAACTGGAATCTGTCACCTTTCTCATTAATCTGTTAATAAAAACAGGAAGAAAACCTTATATGTATACAATGCTTTACCATTTGAAAATTTCTTCCACTCACTTACTTGAATCTATTATAAACCTTATAAGGTTGACAGATGTTATTATTCACACTTTACAGATGAGAAAAAATGGAGCTTCAGAGGGGTAAATAACTTGCCCACGGTTTTGGTTAGATTTAGGTCTTCACATTCCAAATGCAACATTCTTTCTACCACCGCTCGCAGCCTAGACACACTGCTCCCCAGAAAGAATTGAATTTCAGGGTTTGCTCATTGTTTATTTTTGTGAGTTTAATCAGTTTTCAAACATGCCATAGCTTCTTTTAATTTGCATTTTGTTATTTGCAAACTAGGCTGTATGATTTGCTCCATGTGAGCCTACTGAATGTTCTATTATGTAAACTGTCTATTCACACTCTTTGAATAGACAGGAAGTAGAATCTTTCACCACATCCTCCTGAGCCTGCATCTTTGGCCTTGTAGCAAATAAAAAATCTTTTGCATTCCCTGTCATGCTCAGTTAGTTGACAATAATCCCCCAATGAAATAAACTTGTTGGAAAAGACTTTTTTTTGTAAACATAAGGTCTGCAATAAAAGTGATGGGAACCAATGCCACTTAGTAACTTTTCCTGTACCCTAAATTCCACTGATCAGTATCCCTTGGGGTTTTCCTCCTCAGGGAAACAGAATGCTTTTGTATGTACAGACCCAGCCAAAGTCCACCAAGTTAGTCCCACCTCTCACCATTTCATCACTCAAACTCTGGATACCCAGACAGGTTGCCCATGTGTCTTTCAGAGAGGGAATTTCCTAGCACCATGGTTGACATCCACTACCCCAGACTGCCTACACTCTCAGGGTTTGTCCAGAGCCCATCTGGTCTTTGAGACTGGAGAGGGCAATCAGTTTCCCAGGGCATTCGTTCCTTACCGTCTGTCTCAGGGAGGGACTTTTCTTTGTTTGTTCCCAACCTGTAAGCCCTGACAACTTCAGCCTGAAGGCAGTGAGGCAAAGTGATGTTTCCCAAAGGGAAACGAAGGAAAAACTGTATCAGTAAAATCTCTCTCTTTTTAAACTCCTGACCTTATGAAACATTTGAGAGAGCAAAAACTGTTGACAGTCTTAACTATGTTGAGTACAATACGCCAGAATTAATTCTCAGAGCTATGTCTTGGCTGTCTAACTTAAATGATTTGGTCATTACCTTTTGGAAAGGCCAACGTGAACGATAGAGTTTCAGTCTTTGAGGGATGCCTGGAAAGAAACAAGGAATTGTTTTAGCAGTAGCACCCAGCCCTGTAGACCAACACATTTCTGCCTATCTTTGTGAATTTCTCGCACAGTAATAATAATAGCGATAAATTATTTCTTAATTGATATTGGTGCATTATCAGTACATTTATTGATACCATGTGCTGATATCCATCATCTTACCTGAATCCATAGGAAGTGTCAGGGGAAATACTATGACTCCTCTCCATTGTTTTAAATGAAAAAACAGTGGTTCAGAAAGTTAAGGTGGTTTGCCCAAGGTCACGAGCCTGGCAGATGCTAGACGAGAAACCAATGCTGTGACTCCTATGTTGGTATTCTACTTCATCTCCTAGCTACCAAAGGGAAATATGGTACGTATATGCATGAAAATGTGTCCTTAAATCTATAAAACTTCCATTATAATAGCAGCTTACTTCTGTATATGTAGTTCTCTTGTCAACTTAATGCATTGCTTTTGCTATTCTCCTTAGGAGCTCTTTTTAAAATTTCTTTGCTTCACCAGGTCTACTAACACCATTTTGCAATGCTAACTGCCCCCAGTGAAAAGCACTCATATTAGTTAAATAAACAAACAATTTGATTCTATATCTAAAAGCACAGTCATAATTCATGAATATGTTGTTACCCAAGGGTTTTAGCTGGTTACTGCACACTAAGCAAAGATATTCATCATCTCTATTTTAATTAAGCATGAATTACTAAATGAAAAATTTCAGGAGCCATTTTTCCCCTTTTCACTGTCATAGCCCTGTTTTCAAAGTTTTCCATGTTTTATTTTAAATGCAGTCTTTTCAGTGGCACTTTGCTGTTTTTTTCCATTTCTATATGAAAAACTTAAAATACAAAGCCATCTGAGTCTTTCCACCTTGGAAATTAGAGCAATTTTGTTCCATCCTCTAGCATTCAAATTTTGCTCCTTCCTGTTTAGGTTGGATGACTTTTCACTTAGAGGAACTGAATGTATTCCGCTGAGTTCCCCTCACAATCTCCACCATGTGTGGTCAATTAAATCCCAGCAGCATGGAGGAGTTTTTCATTGAAACTACTGCACTTCCTGGGAAACAGCAGGGTTTACATCTAGTTTCTAAATATTGTTGAATCTTCATGGGGCCAATTTCTTCTCAACAGCCTCAGCACAGCACACATGGAGTTAGACATGAGCCCACCTATATCTAATTTGGCAACAAACCACTCTTTGAAGGAACCGCACTATTTTCATTAAAGTTCTCAGTCATTCCTTCTCTTCATAGGTTTAGCTTTATTTTCTGTAAATACTTTCATGCAAATATGCACCTGGATTTTAAAGCAGATGCACCATTCAGAAAAGCCTATATAAAATTACCTCTAGCAAAATAAAATTGGAACACAAAGCAGATGCCTGGAAGACAATTATGGAAAAATGATGAGAGTCAAATGGTGAAAAGATATTTTGCACTTAATTTAGTAGAGGATTTGTTGTTGCTGGCGGTGGTATAAAACCGTCAGAATCAATTTTTTAAATGTGCTAAAGAACCGCAATCCTTTGTGGTTCTTTTTGGGAAGTGTTCCTTAAGTCCTATCATTGAAAAGTGTTTTCCTTTGGTTTTAGATACCTATTTAAATGTGCCTGAGAAAAACTCATCATTGTTAGATTATACATAGAGGAAGAAAGTATGTTGTTCATACTGGAGAGGATTCAAAAAATGTTTCACAATAAAACTACATTAACATGGATTTTCCTCTTTGACTACTGTGTATGTAGCCATTCATCCTGGAGATATTAGCAGTTAACAATTGCTAACAAATTTAACTGTAAATCAGTTTTTAGGGGCTATGTTTCCCTACTTAAAGAGTAAACTGTGTTTTAGACTTTGGGATATTTTTTATATTTACATTTACTTATATTTAGTTTTGTTTGTTACTTTTTATTTTGTTTTTATGCAGAAGAGTTTTGCTCTTTATAGTTGAGGCTCAGTGAATTACAACCTCAGCAGCACAACCACCACATTTTATTAACACTTTGTCTTATATGCATGCAATCTCAAGCAAAATTATTTTCTGTTAAAATCACATAATTTCAATAATCCCTCCCCTAAAGTATTTCAATTAAAAAAGGTATACTGTACTTGTTTGAAAATGGCAAGTCATCAAAGAAGAATAAAGCCAAAATAGGAGAAACGTTACCTTGTGACATAATTCCAAAAAAAAAAAGGCCAAATTACTCGGCTCAATTACAATTGCATGTGCTCCCTACACTTAGGTTAAAAACATCAGATAAAAAGGTGAAATTCGGACTGATTTTACCAAGCAGTGGCAGAGCCTATGAAAGCCTTTGCTCCCTCATATAATGACTTGAAACAAAAGGAACTGCCTTCAGTACAGCTGATCTGAAAAAGGTCTTTCCAGAATAAACGTTTGCAAGGAGCTAAAAGAATCAGGCTTTTCAAAAGGCCCTATTGCTTGCTATGGTCCAGCAGCACTGGTCTTCCATCTGTTCCGCAAATAGGCCCAGCTCTGTCCCAGCCAGGCATTCACAAAGTCTGTTCTCTCTTCCTAGGAGAGGAGTGTTTCTCTGCTCAGCCAACTGGGTCCTTCTCCTTCCTCAAGCTTAAATATCACCTTGCCCAGAGGTCTTCCCACACCCACCAATCCAAAGTAGTTTCCCAGCTAGTCTCCCTCATAACAGTATTTCTTCATAGCACTTGCCATATATATACATCCAATACCTCATCAAATTTAGAATTCCAGCAAGTGTTAGACACGCCACTATATTACATATCACAAAGAGAAAGAAAAGGGTATGGCACTCTTTCAATTTTAGGATGTGTCCTGATGTCAGATATATTGAAATATAGGGGAGGACATGTGTACCTTAGAATCAATGGGATATTATATATGTGTCTGTATATAGATCTGTGTCCCCCACTGGTCAAAAGTGTCACACTAGTAGGCAAGGACCGTATCTATACTGTTTACCCTGCAGGCCTAGCAACCAACCCCTTGTCTAGCACGTGGTACATGCTGATTGAACAGGTAAATAAGTGGATGGCTAGATGGTCATGAAGATATTTTGCTGTTAAATAACATGCTGTGTGAGAAGGTCTGATTCTCATTCACACATCCATACTTTTTGCACTCAGAAAAGTGACCTTAATTCATTACAGTAAAAGATATGAAATATGAAATAAAAGAATTTCCTGCAACCACTCCTCTCAGCAAGTAGTATCCTCTTATAACATACACCCGATGATTATCAATGTTTCTTCAACTCTAGTTCAACTCACTTCATAAACTTACAGAATCTGATGATTGGAAGAGATCAGAGAGTGGTGTGGTTCAACTCCAGTTAATTTCTTTCACCACATGTTACCTCATCTGTACAAAGACAAGATTAAACTAGACAATCTCTATTGTCCCTTTTAGCTTTTGGACTCTAGGTGGTTCAGATGTTAACAGCTGAAGAGTAGGTTCATTATCTATTCCATGTTGTCTGCATTGTCTTAAAGAGTAAAAAGAAGAAGAGGAAGAAGAGATTATTCAGCCAGCCAATATTTAAACCCATGCTGGCCTGTGAATTCATTTTTCATGGATTAAATACATTTTCTTAATTACTTGGATATGTTTTACCTGAGGAGTGTTCAATTCTACTGTAGCCCAAGAGGAATTCTCCATGAGAGCCAAAAAGAAATATAGATACCTATTTAGCTTCTAACATTATTGCTTTTGCAAAGTAAAAATGCTCTTGGTGAAAATCCAGCTCTCACCAACACTATCGTTAGTGTTCTCAAGCCTTCAGTACCGTGTAGGTATAAAAATACATATTAACAGGAGATTAACTAAGTCATAGTAACAGTAGAAGGTGTGTGTTTTGGCATTCTCTGCAATGATGTATTAATTGCTTTGTGGCAGTATGCCTCTCTTTCCGTTTATTTTCAGTCCATAAACCATGACCTCAGCTGATCTAGGATAGTAACAGAGGCAAAGTCTTGCTAACATAATGAGGGCAACACCAGTGAAGCTGCCTGGAGAAGATTCCAGGTTACCGGACAGGTTCAACTCAATGCTAATTTAGGCATACAATTGTTTTAAAGATCTTCAGTATTCTTAGCTAAAAAGAAAGATGACAAGTACAGCAAGTGTTATTGCTCCATTGCTTTTTTGCTAGGTGTGAGACAACGTTTTGCCCTATTAAATCAAAGCAGATAATGTTACAAAGTCATTTCCAGATTTCTAGTTCAACCCAGAAGGTTGATGCTTACTTCGAAGTCTCCAGAATTGGATCAAATTTTCAATTCAAATGAATAGAGCAACTATGCATCCAATGCCTCATAAATTCTCCAAATTTAGCTTGAAGCCTGTTCCCTTCTTCCAGATGGCTAGCGAGGGGAATGCACAGAATTAGCAAGCAAACCCAAAGAGACATGGTTTCTGTATATTCAATGGTGTCCCTCTCTCAACCAGTTTTTATTGAAGTTGGCATTACTAAACAGAAATTACCCAGGTAAACAATAAATTTTAAGTATGTGGAAGGTTTTAACCCTTTAGGGATTTCCCTTCATAAGGTCATGAAACTAGATTTCTTTTTTCTTCAAAGCTAGAAGACTAGGTGGACAGAATCAACAAGGGAAAGTCATTTGCCCAGAAGATATTGGGTGTCACCTCACCTCCATTATAAGCCAATAATACTTTAGCTTCTCAGGGATGGCTTGTCACCTCCCATCAGGGACTTAGCTCAGACCTTTGAGATTTTACAGGATGGTGAACTGCTTCTGACACCCTCCCTTCACGCCCCAGAGAAACGATGTGTTAGGTAAGGTTGAAGAAATTATGAAGGAAAAGAGCAAAGAAGAGGATGGAATCAGACATCACGTTTTTTTCCCTTCCATCTCCAAATTTTTTAATATCAAAAATATTTCATAAGATATGGGGTATATGCATTAGATGGAAGTAGCAGACAGGGAAAATATGCAAGAGCATAGACCACAAAATATTTAATGATAACGTACTACTTGCTTTTTCAACTCTTCCAATGACTTTAGGTCTTACTTGGAGAAGCTCTATTGTTTTTTTCTACATTTGCTTACTATTTTTATTTTTATTTTTCCCATTATCATATCTTTATAACCCAAGAAATCAGAGCCTCAAGTCAGATGGAAGAAATTTTCCTCTGAAGGAATTGAATTTCACTTTGTTTTTTCTCAAGTGATCAAAATGCATAAGAATTCCCTCCATAGTTCGCTCAGATAATCCTTCCCTTCTTTTCTTTGCTTCATCCCTTATCTTCTTCCTTTCATAACCTTTTAAATATTTCTTCTCCATCTTTTCCACCTCTAAAATCTTCTTGATCTCAAAATGCTGTCTCATGAATATGGCAGATGATTAAAAAGGTATGTATTAGAACTGAGCAAAAGGTGAAAAGTGACAATATCTCATGTTTACAAGCATATGGGGCACATGGAATGCCATATACTTCTGGTTATCATGCAAATTGGTACAACTCCTTTGAAAAACTACTTAGCTGTATTGATTAAAGCTGAACATACACATACCCTATGACCATAATGTTGAATTAAAGCAACCAGAAAACTAAAAAAAGAAAGAACAAAAGCAATAAGGAAAGGAAGAAAGAAGGAAAGAAAGGAAGAAAGGAAGGAAGGGAGAGAGGGAAGGAGGGAGGGAGGAAGGGAAGGAGGGAGGAAGGAAGGAAAGAAAGAAAGAAAGAAAGAAAGAAAGAAAGAAAGAAAGAAAGAAAGAAAGAAAGAAAGAAAGAAAAAGAGGGAAGTTTTCAAAAACTGGCCAAAAGAGCCTACAATGACAAGAAATCAGAGCAATGGTTATTTTGAGGAATAATTTAATGACTTAATAATGGGGCATGGTCAAAGTTTCTGGCTTATTGGGAATGCAGTTTATCTTAAACTGGATGCAGTTTATCTGGGAGTGTTTACTTTCTAAAAATTCATGGACCTTAAGATCTGTACATATTACTGTATGTAAATGATAACTTGATTTCTTTTAAATCCATATTATCTGGGATTCTGGTTTCTCTACTTCAGGAAAATGCTCTTTATATCCTTTTCTTACAGATGCTTTGGCTCTTTACCAAGCTTTGTTTCTCTCCTGAATAATTCCTAAATTCTCCCTAAATTGTACAGCTTAGAATATGACCTATCATCTGAATGATCTGACTAGCACTGACTCTAACACAAATCATTATATAATATCAACAGACTTCCCTAGTCAAGCTTGGAATGGTGGTTGGTGGCAAAAAGTAAAAATTATATATGAATGAGCTAATAATTTTTAAATGGAGATAAGATGGAAAAAGAAATCATCACAGCTGTATTACATTGAACAAGTATGGGAGGGACAACAGTAATAACTGTAGATTGACTCTGACTGTCTTCTGGCTCAAAGTAATTGGCTAAAACTTCCTGAATTATGTTTCCCTAAAGAAAGGTTGAAAGGATAATGGTTGACAGGTAAAAGTGAAGATGCTAATGTGATCACGATTGCTAACATTAATTAGCTCCAGATCCCTGTGTTTAACCACTATCATCCTGTCTCCTTGCTATACAGCATTTTAGTGTGATTCTATCCATGCAGGGTTCCACATTTATATTTATATATTCCAGTGTCATTCTTGACCTTTTTCAACAAAACTGCAATGTTGACTTATGCTCAACTTAGTGTCTCTTCTAACCCCAGATCCTTCTCTGACAGAAAGTTACTTTACCACAGCACATAATATAAAAGGTTAGTCACCAGAGTGGAACACAGTGTTGTGTATGAGTGAAATTAATTTGTAATTTATTTTTCTGACAGTTGAATGTACATTACTATTATTCACATTTGGATTTCTGGCTGAGTTTGGATTGAGAAGATATAGACCACTTTGATTTATACGAAGAACCATGAGGACATAATGGGCCCTGCTGGGACCAACACATTCTCCAATAGTATCATGAGGTTTATACTGTGAAAGATCCACAAGATATTTTAATTTCTTCCCACTACTGTCACACATCCTAAAAATGTCAGATATGTACCAATTAATGCCGATATTAATGGAAGAAAAATATTAGAAAAAGAAAGTCTGCTCTAAATATATATTTGCACAATATATGCTTGTGTATCCAATGCCAAATGAAATTGATTTCTTAAAATTACCAAGAGCTGGTTATATCCATACCACTCCTGTAAGTCACTAACACAGATAATCAAAACATGGTCAAAATTGCTTTGATGGTAAAAAATTTTTCTTTTCCCAACACTTTCTGGGTCCTCTAGGTTATTAGTTATTATTCTAAACAGTAAAACAAGAATTATCTTACTCATATGTTTCCAGATACATGACCCATATATTATATTCATTCTGTAAATTAACCCCTTTGGAACTCCATTCTGCTATCTTAACTTTATTTTCCCATTTCCTTATTTTTCATGCCTATTTTAAGTCTCTCATTGTATTGCTGGTGCTTATGTAAACCATTTTACATACTTTTCCGGGAAAAGGCAGTTATGCCAGCTGGGGTCCTCTGAGAAGCAGACACCACAGTGTGATTAGACATGCAAAGGTTTGATGGGGGGAATATCAGTGAAGGATAAAGAGGCAGGAGCAGAAGTAGCCAGGGGGAGGCTCCCACTGCCAGATGCAGGTGTGAAGCTTCTGAAAGAAAGAGAAGGAAGGAGGTCTGGATAGGAAGAGTCTCAGCCTGCAGGGCAGTTCTATGTAAATATCGGCCAGATGCATGGGGAGATGATGAGCCAAAACTGATGTTAAAAAGGTCCCAGATCCCGCTGTCATTTGGTCATCGGCTGGGGATAGTCATCAAAAGAGTGGCCACTGGGATGGATTCTAAGGAAGGGCAGCTGAGGGTCTCCATCAACTACACTTTGCTAGCAGGCTCTCTTGAAGGAGATGTCAATGGCAAATTTCCACAGACATCACAATAGTATACCAATCAATAAATAAACAAGAAAGTATTCACAGGTAAATACATCACCGTCATTTCAAAACTGTCACAGTAATCTTATCCAAAAAAAAATCTTTCTTAAAACGTAAAATTCTGACGCTTTCAGGTTATGATAGATTAGAATCACACATCAAGATTTATAGTGGCTGAACCATGTTTAAGCGCACCTCCTTAGCAATAAACCAAAATATATAGGTTGTGGAATTGTGCTTTCCTCACACCTGGGATATTGGATTTGCTGCAACACGTAATTGTTCTCAGCTATTTCCACTGTGGTTACTTTTCATTGTGTCACCCAGCAAGATAAAAAGGAAGGGAATCTGAGGTTTTGCTTTCCCTTCTGTTTCCATGGACACGGGTTTATAATTTTATATGAAAGTCAAAATCTGTCACTCTTATGAAGTCTGTTCTTGGAGCTACTTTGCTAACAGCTTCGACTAATGCAGTAAAATAATTAGGAATCAGCAAAGAAAGCACACAATGTGAAGGGAAATGAGCCCCTTCTTAGAGATGTACAAGGCAGGGGTGGGGAGATGGCTGTGGAGTGAGCCCGCGGTTTAGCAAAGGGATGAAATGAATAGAAGGCAATAAAGTACT
This sequence comes from Balaenoptera musculus, assembly GCF_009873245.2. Lineage (NCBI taxonomy): Eukaryota > Metazoa > Chordata > Mammalia > Artiodactyla > Balaenopteridae > Balaenoptera > Balaenoptera musculus. The sequence continues at coordinate 73,517,474 of NC_045794.1, forward strand.
AAATGAATGTGGCTGTTTCGGAGCATTGGATGGTATCTCAGCATGCAATGTGGATATGGTTTACTTTTAAACCAGAAACAATAGAATTAATGTTCCTTTTAAACATAACACAACCTAATGGTTAGAACTACATCCGCCTCCTGCTGTCTCTTATACAAATATGTGACTATATCAGCAGAACAGTTTTGAGAATCTTGCCATCGAGACATTTACCATTCAAAAAAAAATTCACAATTAACTTTAGCCTAATTGATTTTGGCCCAGTCCACTCTTTTGCAGGTCCCAGGTCTGTGGAGCTGTGTCCCATGGCTCTTATCATATAAGGTTTAAAGAGGCCTTACCACGTGTGAAGGACACTGACAGACGGCAATTGATATAAAGAACCTGAAGGATCTTTGTTTTGAAGGAATAGCATATTCAAAAACATACATTTTATTTTCAGATTATAAAGAATTCTTCCTTTCTCTGGGAGGATTCATTTCACTAGTACCACGACATTAAAATGATTAAATTTGTGTACTACACATGTTCCTGAGGTGTTTGGTGTGGAAGTGGGCCGTAGACTTCGGAGCTGCCCATCTGATTAGGTCAAACCCACCGGGATAATCTTATTGAGTAATTCAGAGTCAATTAATGTGGAACCTTCATTCCATTTGCAAAATCCCTTCACTTTTGCTACATAATGTAACCTATTCACAGGAGTGAAATCCATCATATTCACAGGCAAGGGATCATACAGGGTATGTGCTCCAAGGGAATTTTAGGGGCCATTTTAGAATTCTGCCTGCCACAGGTAAAGACTAAATCTTCACTTGATAGATAGTGGTAGATTTTTAATATAACTGGATTTAATTATTAGTCCAAATTCTATGCCAGATGAATATCATTACACATTTTTAACTAGATTTAGGAGCTCCCATACATATAGACTTTGATTAAAGGTAGACATGGTAACTGGAAATTTTATTACCATCTTAGTAGCAGTATTTTTTTCCTCTGAGTATCATCCCAATCCTGAGACAGTGTGCTCGTGTGTGTGTACAATATTGGGGGGTGAGAGTTAAGGGGTGCATTTTGTCTAACTAGAAAGGTTACTATTTAAAATTAATCAGAAATATGTCATCAACTGCCTGACAGAGGACAAATGAGGTTCAGAAAATATTTTTAATGAAAGACTCACTTCCAAATTTCTTCTTCAGAGTATGTATGATCTCATTCTTCCATATGAATATGAATATATATGTCTTCTAAATGCCATATATATGAATAGATAGATAGAGAAATAGAGAAATGGATCATTCAATCTTCTAGGCAAATTTGAACACTGTTTGAGGAATGTCTTCATTTTAAGTTGGACATTTAATACCTTTTAGGCCAGAATTACCTCTCCATGAGGAATCTCACTGTAACAATTTTTTCTGACATAAAATTTGCTGACGTAGGCAGTGAAATTTTCTATTAAAATAACTGACATATTTTACAACAACCTTTCAAATATCACATTTGAAAGCTTATCAAGAATTATTTTCAAGATCCATTGTGTGACAGACACTGTTCTAGGCTCTGGAAAATAGCCAGATGCCTATTTTCTAAAGAAGGTAGAGTACAAGCAAGTAAGAAAACAAATGGACAGGATAGTTGCAGATAATGATACATGCTATGAAGAAAATGAAACAAGCTGATTGAATAGGATTGAAGTAGGGGCAGCAGAGATGAGGGGAGGTTAATTTAGACTGTTCGTGAGATATGTTCTCATTGAGGAATTTACGTTGTAACCTGGACAACAAAACTGAGGCCAGCCAAGAGAAAAGCTGAAGACAAGAGCTTCTAGGTAAAGGGACCAACACCTGCAAACATTTATGGTAGAAACAATCTTGTTGTGTTCAAGGAATAAAAAGAAATCAGGCAGTGATGGAGTCCAGTGAAGAAGGGGAGAGGGAAAGTGGAGGTCAAATCATGGAGGTTAGGTAATTTATTATTTTTTTAATATAAATTTATGTATTTATTTATTTTATTTTTGGCTGCATTGGGTCTTCGTTGCTGCACTCGGGCTTTCTATAGTTGCAGCAAGCGTGGGCTAGTTGCGGTGCACAGGCTTCCCATTGTGGTGGCTTCTCTTGTTGCGGAGCACAGGCTCTAGGCACGTGGGCTTCCGTAGCTGTGGCACGTGGGCTCAGTAGTTGTGGCGCATGGGCTTAGTTGCTCCACGGCATGTGGGATCTTCCCATACCAGGGATCAAACCCGTGTCCCCTGCATTGGCAGGTGGATTCTTAACCACTGCGCCACCAGGGAAGTCCCAGTAATTTCTTATAAGTCACATGATGATTCAGTTTTTGTTTCTAGGTGCAATTGATAGCCATTGTAGGATTGATTTGTTTAAAAAAAAATCACTCTGGCTGCTGTATCATGAGTGGTATTTGATAGAGCCTCATCTATATCCATTGCTTATAACTGGAAACAAAAATGCATTACTAGTCCAAAGAAAGAAATCAGTCAATTATTTTCACTTTTAGTATTTATTTTTGTTTTTAATGTATCAGTTAACAGGATACCTTTCTACTTGGCATAAATCTTGTCCTTAGTTATTTCTGATAAAAACCTTAAAGGGAACTTTCAAAGAAATGTTATAAACATTTATTTCTCCACTGGCTGTTATTTTAAAGAATCCAAAGGAAACGTGAAGCCCAAACTTGTCCCTTTATAAATTTGCTCTTTTTCTTCCATTAATTTGCTATGATTTGTTATTTTAGAGTTGCTAAGGAATACAAATATGATGATATTATAGTCTTCCCTTTCTAAGCAGAAAAACCAACATTAGTACACCTACTTTGGAATGAAAAAGGATAAAATAGTTTCACGATACAGGAAAACCAAATTTGACAGGATGCTTTTCTTTTTAATAGCCTATTTTCAACACTTGTCTTATAACTAGTTTTTCCGGCTGTATTTTGGTATGTGTGAGTATGTCCAGTCCATCTCTGCAACAAACCCCCAACATTTTGTTCACTTTAGGTAGCTAGAGTTTTAGATATCCAAGCAACTTACTTTGCAGTGCTAAAAACAAAACAAACAAACAAAAACAGGAATATGCATAAATTTCAAAAGATTCACTCCTTCAAACAGTATAGCGAGTGGAGCACAAAAAATCTAAAATCAAAAGTCAGGAACACAGAGACATTCTGATTCCAGTAATAGCAGACTATGTAATGAGGGCAAGTTCTATGGTATAAATACTTCTACTTGAAAGCATAGCAGAGTCAACAAAGCATTGAAAAAGGACAAAGATCCAGGAAAAGGCAGAAACCCAGAAAGAAAACTTCAGCATTTGGGGTCACTTTTCCCCTGGAGACTTGTGCCAATTCTAGATAAAGTGGCTGAGAAACTGAGCTGGAGTACTTTCAACAGTCTGCCAGAGCTGGAGGAACAACGTTTGGGGCCAGGGTCCACCAAGAAGAAGAGTTCACGTGAACACTCTTTGCTCTTTGTTGAGACCCTGAAAGACACATCTTAAGGATGAACCCAGAATAGACAGGCTTTTAAAGGATTGCAGGACACCTTTACATCATCTCCGGAAACTTACCATAACACAAACACAGTCAGAAGCATGGCAGAGCAAATGTTAATTCTCTCTAGAGAAAGTTAAGATTATCCTAGAACTTAGATTATTTCTAAAAACAGTTGTGCACAATGTCCTAAATACAACAAAAAATAACCAGGCACAAGAGAAATAAAATCACATAAATGGAAACAGCAGAATAAATAGACAATAGGAATCAAGCAACAGTTACTTCAAGGTATTAGACTTATCAGATGAAGACTTTAAAATATAATATTTACGGGGCTTCCCTGGTGGTGCAGTGGTTGAGAATCTGCCTGCCAATGCAGGGGACACGGGTTCGAGCCCTGGTCTGGGAAGATCCCACATGCCACGGAGCAACTGGGCCCGTGAGCCACAATTACTGAGCCTGCGCATCTGGAGCCTGTGCTCCGCAACAAGAGAGGCCACGATAGTGAGAGGCCCGTGCACCACGATGAAGAGTGGCCCCCGCTTGCCACAACTAGAGAAAGCCCTCGCACAGAAACAAAGACCTAACACAGCCATAAGTAAATAAATAAATAAATTTTTAAAAAATATATATATATAATATTTACTATTTTACAATGTTGATGGAGATAAAAAACAAGACTGAGAAATTTGGCAGAGAATTGGAAACTAGTAACAAAGAGCCACATAGAAGCTCTATAAACTTCATTGAAAAGCACAATTGAACTTAAGGATGCAGTGGATGAGTTTAACAACAAATTAGATGACGCAAAGAGGAAATTTGTGAAACGAGGGTTAGATCAAAAGAAATATTCAGAGTAAAATGAGACATAAAAGGATGGAAAGACACTTAGCTGATGCAGTGAGAAACTCTAACATATAATACGATTCATGAAGAAGATAAAGACCAGTTGGGACACAAGCAATATTTAAAGGATAATGACTGAAAACACCAAACCAAGGATTCAAGAATTCCTCTTCAATGATGCGATATAAAAGCTTTCCATCTGAGACAAGTCACAAGACAAGGATGCCTCCTATCACCACTTTTATTCAACATTGAATTAAATATACTTGCCAATAAAATAAGGCAATAAAAATTAATGGAAGCTTTAAGAATAAAAAGGAAAAAATATAGCTGTCATTATTCTCAGACAATATGATTATATGAATAGGAAATCCAAAAGAATCTATAGTTAAATTATTAAAATTAATACATAAGGTTGGAATAGTTGCTGAATATAAAGTTAAAACATAAAAGTTAATTGCATTTCTACACACTAACAACAAATAGTTAAAATTAAAAAATGTTTTAATTTAATTTTAACCCTGAAAATAGTGATTCATTCAAAACAATTCCTTAATAAATATTCTTAACAAGCAAATAGAAAATACAAATAATAAGAAAGTAAGTGCGTCTGATAAAAGGGCAAAATATGTCTTAATCTCTAAAGTTCACCATCTTCTTCTTCTCCACCATTTATGTACTCCAAGCTGAGGCCACACAAACAACTACAGCTATTGGCTGAGGATCTTGTGCTGATTCGGACTGTATCAGGCACTTGGAGGATGGAGAAATGGTCAAAGTTGATCCTTCTTTGCCTTCTTTTCAGTCTGTGTCTGATAAGGTCTAATACTTTGAAGTAACTGTTGCTTGATTTCTATTGTCTATTTTTCTGCTGTTTCCAATTTATGTGATTTTATTTCTCTAGTCCCTCGTTATAGCTTATAGTCTATTTGTAGAGATAAGGCTACTGCAGATGAATCAGCTACAAAAGAGTGTAGCTCTTATTTATTCATTTGGGCATTTCTCATTCAACAAAAGAATATTGACTTCCTGCCAGGAATCAAGCATTTTTTTCTGAGACATTAAGAAATATCAAGAGGAATAAGACAAATCTTTAACATTAGACCAGAAGAGTCCGAAGGAGAGAGACAGGAAACAAGGTCTGACGACACAGGGAATGTTTTGTGGAGGACCCAGGAACTAAGCTAAGCTTGCAATGGTGGAGAGAATTTGGATAGAGTCAAGATTTAAAAAATGGCAATGGACATGGGGTGGTCATGCATTCAGTCTCACTAAACCAGAAGTTCAAATGGAAATTGGGAGAAATATGGATGGATTCTTTAATTTAAAAGCCTAGCAGAAGAATCTAGGATTCAGGCAGGTCAGCAATGGGGATGAACTGTGGGCTTTTTACACATGGGAAATGTCAAGGCACACCCATAATTACCTTTACTCTCCATTTCCTAGAGTTGACAAGTATTCATTGCAGATCTATTTTAGGTAGATGAGCATGGTGGTTAGAAGCATTGATTTCAGAGCCAGACTGGCCAGGTTTGAACCTGCCTCTGCCACTCACTAACCATAGGTGACCTAGACACTTTCCTCGTATGGAAAGTGGGATACTAATAGTATTGCCTCACAGATCTTTTATAAAAGTTAAATGAATTAATCCACATTATGATTAGCCCAATGCCTGGCACAAAATAAACACTATATAATGTAGCTATAATAATTATTATTGTCTGCTTTATGTCCAGTGTTACCCTAAACACTGTGATAGATGTATTTTTTTAAGTCTCTCCCCTCAAAGACCTTATAATTTACTTGGGGTTCTGGTGGGGGAAGTTGCCACTGAAGTGTATGGGGAAGGATACTTAATACCATGAGGAAATGTTCAAATACATTGTGAAAAGAAAAAGAAAACAGTAGATAAAGGAAACTACAATACAGAACCGAAAGGATAATCCCAAATATCTTTTTTGATAGTACAGACAGGATTCTTAAAATTCTAGAAAATACTAGCTACTATCTCTGGGTACTGGGATGATGAGTGATTTTAAGAAACATTGTTGGATTATCAACTTGAAGAAGAGGCAATGGGTGTAATGGAGTTCACAGGCTTTAGGACCATAAAGAAGCAGATAGATGTCTCAGCTAAACCTCTTGCCTGTGCAAGCTTGAAAAAGTTTTTGTTCTTTTTGTCTCTTTGTTTTTAACATTCTCAGCCTCTGTTTCTTCATCTACAAACAGGAGAGTGCCTGGCACCTTGTAGATGATTTACACACTGTGGTTATTTCTGTGGGGTAACTAACTTCCTCATAGCATTCATTCACAGCTTTCATCGCCAGCCACACAAAGCCATCATAAGCCAATTCATACCATTGACCACTCAGTGTAACATGGCTACAATGTGATCACATTGGTCTCAAACATTTTTTAAATATCCAGTGATGTCCAAGGCAACAGAAGTGTGTATTTATTTCTGCATTCATCTGGCAAGAATTCATGTTGAATACCTGAACTTGCAGTACTAGGTGCCAGGTGATAGACTTTGTAGATATCTTGCTTGTCACAAAGTATGAAATTAAAATTCATTTTCAGGACTTCCCTAGTGGTGCAGTGGTTAAGAATCCACCTGCCAATGCAGGGGACACGGGTTCAAGCTCTGGTCCAGGAAGATTCCACATGCCACGGAGCAACTAAGCCTGTGTGCCACAACTACTGAGCCTGAGCTCTAGAGCCCGCGAGCCACAACTACTGAGCCCATACGCCACAACTACTGAAGCCCACGCACCTAGAGCCTGTGCTCTGCAACAAGAGAGGCCACCGCAATGATAAGCCCACTCACCGCAACAAAGAGTGGCCCCTGCTCACCACAATTAGAGAAAGCCCACGCACAGCAACGAAGACCCAACACAGCCAAAAAAATAAGTAAATAAAATTATTTTAATAAAATAAATTTTTTAAAATTCATTTTCACTAATGTATTTATTCATTCATTCAATGACTATTAATGATTTGTATTTACTATGTAAGCAATGAGTATGAAATTAGTTTATCCCCAATCCATTTCTTCTAGCCTCTTACAGAAACTACATTTGGTTCTGCCTGTGGTTTCAAAAAGAGGCCTAAAATTATATTTACCTTTGACTATAAATAGCATTGGACTAAGCACAAGACAAATAAATTCCGACCGATCAAATCCTAGCAGCTCCTATATGACATTTCAATCTTTTCATGCTGTTTTTGAGCTATTTAGGTTGAGATATTTCAGGTTTACTTATTTTAAAAGCAAAGATCAGATGCTGTCTCATATTTTGTCACAGTTTCAGGCAACACTGGAAGTTTAAAAGTTTTCACTTAATCCGAAAGGCTCTTACTTAATAAATAGTCAATGCCAGATAACCAGAACTTGAAGTAAAAAAGAAAGACATACAGAGTCTTTTTTCCTTCACAGTAGTTTTTCAGACAATATCTATTTCTGAAACCCATACAGAAATAGAAAGATTCAAGAAATGTTCCTCTTATGAAAAGTGTGCCACCAATCCATAAAGGTATTGTTCACAGAATTGTTATAGCAAAAAGTTTAAAACAATCTAAATATACAAAATAGAAAACCAGTTAAACAAACTATTATATTTTCAAAACCTGGAATATGCAGCCACTGAAATATTGTAGACAAATATCCAATGACATGGAAAATTCTACAAAATAAATTGTTAAATAAAAATCAGATTACAGGGCTTCCCTGTTGATGCAGTGGTTAAGAATCTGCCTGCCAATGCAGGGGACACGGGTTCGAGCCCTGGTCTGGGAAGATCCCACATGCTGCGGAGCAACTAGGCCCGTGCACCACAACTACTGAGCCTGCGCGTCTGGAGCTTGTCCTCCGCAACAAGAGAGGCCACAATAGTGAGAGGCCCGCGCACCGCGATGAAGAGTGGCCCCCGCTTGCCACAGCTAGAGAAAGCCCTCACACAGAAACGAAGACCCAACACAGCCAAAAATAAATAAATAAAGAAGCTTTCATTTAAAAAAAAAAAAATCAGATTACAAAATAATATTTATAGGATGTTTCAACCCCACCATTTTGACCCAGCTTTTTTTGTCTCTGAAGAAATTTTGACCCTGAGGATGTGTATAGTACAAACATTTTGATCAGATTAGGCCAATATTGCTAAAATTTTCATCAAGAAATTAGGTCCCAGGGCAAATACCACTAAGCCAAATTATTCCTTGATCAAAATAGTACTGTAACTATTTTTCAATATTTTTTCAATTTTCTTCTTTATTTAACTGAGATTATTTCATTGACATTAGTTGTTTTCCATCTAAATTGTAAATTATAATAAATTGTAGATTATAATACTTATAAAATCATAATTTCATTCATCAATGAGGTTTCTGTCATATCAATTTTTATTGATTTCTTTCAATCGTTGTGGGTTTTCTCTTGTAGCCATTATATCTACCAAGTTCAATATTCCTGGGTGAGAATTTGCAGATCTAAATATTGTTAAGAAAATCTTATTCTTCCATTAATTTTCAGTCAATAACAAATTTTACCATGTGTAATTTAACATGTTGTCAGTTTTATTCTATGGAGATTATTTGTACCAGTAATATTTAATGCAAATATCGTTAGTCCTCAATTAAGCCATATGAAAATTATAAGCAACTTAATAGAGCAAAGGAAAGGCAAAGAGGTCAAGGAAGAGAAAGAAGATGGGTGAATGGAAGAGAGAGAATATGTGAATGGGAAAGGCAAGAGAGAATAAAGGGAGACAAAAAGAAACATGCAAAGAAAGAGACAGGTCAACACATAGGAATAATCAAAGCTGTGGGATCAAAATGGTGAGATAGGATATTACTAAAATATAATAATGCTATCTCTTCAAGCTTAATCATGCCAATGCTTTCCCTTGACAAGATAAATTCCTGAAAAACTCCTCCAGAACATTGCTGTATTTCTTACTTTCGATCTCCCTACATATTGATCTGCATCAGAGAAAGGATGAATTCACCACATCAATGAAGGATCTTTTTACATGACCATATAGCAACCAGTTAAAGTATGTAACATTTTATTAATATTTTATTTGTTCTACATGCTAAAAAGTTAGCCTAAGGTTGTTCATCAACATGACCGGGTATTTGGACATCAGCCTGTTTGGGGTACACAGAGGTTCTGCTGGATATCCAAAATCCCATCTCTCAATATCAAATATAGTGATCTCCATGGTATCAAAGATAAGGCTAAGATCCAGGTAATGAATAAATCAAATGCTGGGTCTTGGTCTGCAACTAAGGGTCAAGGACATGGAAGTGAATGAAGGAGGAAGGAGGAAGAGCACAACAAGGTAGAGAGAACAAGGGTGGCATCCCCCAACTGATGTATTTACCTCCCAGGGCCACTCTTAGAGTCAAGAGAGGTCTTCATTTCTGCCCTTTTTCATCCCCAGCTCCCATGCAATTAGCTTTACTGCCCCCAGATTATAACTTAGACCAATAGTGTTCAAACCTCTCACACATTTTTTGACGGTACACACTCCAAAAATCTTATGCAAAAGCCTAACTTTTTAAATCAGGAAAATTTTCTATTCTGGAGCTAGAACAGGCAAGGGAAGGAACAGGGTTGGAGGAGTGGTAAGTCTCACACACTTAGGTTCTTTGCTCCTCCCCACTCCAAACATTCCACAGTGACCTCAGAAGGAGCCCCATAGAACCCAGTTTGAACCCCACTGGCTTAGACTATGAGCTGTATTCTAGAATCTCTGAAGGTAAATTTTACAGGTAGGCTTGCAAGTGTAAAGATGCCACATCTTTGGCAGAGCTTTGTAAGTTGAATCAACTTATTACTCTTCAAGGTTTATTGTATTGTCTTTGTTTTCTAGTTAAAAATTTAATTTTAAACTTCTCTTAGAAGTTCACCATTGATTTTAACTTACATTATTAAAAATAATAATGATGATAGCTAACAATGATGTAGCACCTTCTTCTTTCCTGACAATGTTTTAAGTGCTTATGTGTATTAATATATTGAATCCTCTCAACTCTGAGAGGTCAATACTATTATCTCTACCTAGAGATGAAGAAACCAAGACACAGAGAAACCACTAACTTGTCTGAGGTCATATACCTTGTTAGTGAAGTGGAAATGTATTAAAATCAGAATCTGATGCATGTTTCATTTGAAAGAGTAAGAAATTATACATGAATCCAATTATGGAAAAGTTTCTTCAGTGATTACCAAATCAAATGGCATCTTCTTAATAGTCCATCTCAGGCAATTTCCATAGAGTCATGGAAATTAATTCTCCAGGCTTTAGTCATAGAAGGTCATGAAAATTTGATCTGAGTGATTCAAGATCTTTGTAGGAGTCTTTGAGTCTTGGTAAATTCATTTCTGATATGAGTAATCTATGACAATAATACTTGCCTAACAAAGTCTTCTTATACAATCCACTGATAAGATAAAATCTATCCCAAAATATAATTTCCAAATTTTTTGCTAAGAGTCGAAGGGGGAACTAAAGTAAAATATACTGTCATCATCAGGGGCATAACATAAACCAGTAAAAATAAAATGAGAAGATACTATGACTAGATTAAAAAATACTAAGAAGTGTTGTGAAAGATTGGTAGTGTGGGTGGAAATTGTCAATGGAAGATGAGATTTCATGTGGATTTTGAAGAACCTCTAGAATTTCACTAATTTCTTTAATAATAAATAAATATGTATTGAGTGCTTAACAACAATAAAAGCTTTAACCGTGATTTTGAAGAACTACTACAAGGTCATTAATTCATTAAAAAGTCAACAACCATTTATTGACTACTTAACAGTATTAATAACCAACACTGTCCTCAGTAACACAGAAATAAACAGAACTGAAAGTTTTCTGCTCTCTTGGAGTATATTCTAATGTAAGGAGGCAGATGATAAACAAATGAATGAATAAGAAAAAGTACTGGATAGTGATAAGGAGTATGCAAAGATAGTGTGATATGATAGCCAGAGTCTGGGTGGCTACTTTAGATTAAGTACTCGGAAAAAAAGGTATCTCTAAGGAAGTGATATTTAAGCTGAAACCAGAATGACAAAAAAGGACCAGTGTTCTGAAGACAAGAGAGAAGAACAGGCAGCAGGAATGGATAGTGAGAAGGCACTAAGGTGTGGTCAAATTGGGCTGATTCATAGAAAAGAAAGAGGGCCAGTGTGGCTGAAGCATCAGGGTCAATGGAGGAGAGTGATGGGAATTGAGGCTACAGTTGTGGGCCTCCCAGGGCAATGATGAATTAAATATAATGAGAAAAAATTGATAAACAAACAATAACATACTTCCATGGGATAAATGTTATGGTAAAGATAAATATTGGCAGCCTCCTATTAGAGCATAGAGGCACCTGACCAAGACTAGGAAATGTGATATTGACCTTAAGCCCTAAAGGATGAGAGGAGTTGGCCAGACAAGGCAAGACTAAACGGCATTCTAAGGAAAGTTCTAGAATAGCAAATAGTTAATTGCAGCCAGAGCCTAGAGTCTGAGGCAGGAGTGTGGTGAGAGATGAACCTGGAAACATAGGAAGCACAAAATGATAGTCATAAAACACCAAACATCATGAGGTTATTTTTTAACTGAGTAGATCAAACAATAAGCATAATGAATATGGATATAACATATAACAAGTATTTAAATACATTAGAAAGTGGCCTTCAACACTAGTGGCCTAGAGTTCTAGGCAATGAGGACTTCTACCTTATTTCTAGCTTCCCAGAAAAAATAAAAAAAATTTAAAAAGATACTAGCTCTTTGCCAAGCTCAGTCACAAGATTCAGTCCTTGTCTGGAAAGTTCTTACTTTCTGTTGACTATTGTCAGATGCAAGTCGGTGAAGCCCACTGCGGTAGTTTGTTCACCAAATATTCTGGGGCCCCTCTCTACCGTGTCCCTCCCTGAAGAAGGATTATATATCACTGCTCTGATGGACTCAGAAGTGATCATGTGACTTGCTTTAGCCAATGAAATGTAAACAGAAATGATGTGGGTCACACAGAGGCTTTCAGAGCTGGCAAGTGGTTTGCCGTGTTTCTTTTCCTCTGCTACAACAGCCAAGTGTTCCAGGTAGAGGCTGCTCCATCAGATGACAGGAAGTGGAGCAACAGCCAATATGGAAAGGACATGGTGTAGAAGATACAATAAATCCGCCTATAAATCACTGAGGTTGGGGGGTAGGGGACTTATTTGTTAATGCAACATAAACTAGCCTATCCTGACTAGTAAATTCACAAACACAGACTTCCAGGGCAGAAGGGATGAGGCAGGAGATGCTGAGTAACACCAAATAACCTGCAACCCTTTGGTCAGGTTACCCCACTCAGGGATTTCCCCCACAGATTTCACACCAGAACCATGAAAATGAAGTATATTTAATTTTACATTTTCACTCTCTCCCTGCTCGTGACCAAACAATTCAGTACTAATGACTAACTACTCTAACCAAAAAAAAAAGTGTGACAGGGGATGTAGGCAGCCTGTCTGTGCTCCGTTTTCACAGCCCACAGCTATAAATAATACCATTAGGAAAGCACACATTGCCTTAGATGGAAGGCACAAAGAAAAGCACTTTCTCTGATAGTTTAGCAACACATTCAGATTTCATGTCTCAAGGTAAAAATAGGCCTAACAAATGAATTAAATTTGGAAGCTGAGCTGAAGTGAAGAGCACTGGCATTATGAAACACGCCATAGGAGGAAAGAAAGACTTATAAGGTGCTGTTTTCTCTCTGCTGGTGAGCAGGATAGAAGGGTGAAAAAAAGGATTTTCCTGAGAAATAAAATAATCATCAAGGGTTTGAAGTTAAAAATATCACCCTTATTACATTGGTAACTGAAAGGAACTCTGCAAACCGTGCAGGCTTCAGCAAAGAATAAATAAATCTAGACAGATAGGATATTCTTCTGAGTACTTTCAGTATTAAGAAAAAATGGGGGGGAAAAGGTCCAAAGAAAATGGTTGTCAAAGAATGTTTAAAAAATACGTAAACTTCCAGTTCAATAACTCATACGTTTTGATTGTTAGTTTAGTTTATTTTTTGGTTTTGGTTTGTTTCAATAAACCCCACCCATTCTATTAAGCAATTTTCAGTTCTATATTTAATGTTTCTGGTACTTGAGCAAAAGAAGTGTTAGTAGATACTATATGTTCCAAAAGACAAGAAAAAGTCATCAATCATTAACCTTTCTTAACGCTGCAGTCTAAGGCAAGTACATCACTTATCCTATACCACATGCAAACAAAAAATGCTTAAATTGTCTTCTATGTCAAAATATGCTCTATTTATCTGCAAGCATAATATATCTAACATTCGATACATTCATGAGGGTAAGAATCATTTCTTGCTCTCCTTTGTATCTCTCCTCAGGGCCTACTAAGTGCAGTGGCTAAAACCCGATAAGTGCTTAATAATATTTTTAATTGAATAGAGTGACTTTTCTCCATCAGCCCCTCTTTGCTTTAAGTGGCCTACCACGTATGAACTATACACTATGTTGATGGAAAATTAGTGTAACTTTATGCCAGCAAAGCATCAGCAGACAATAACACACCCATCTGACTCTATGTCTAAATCTGTGTTCCCCAAACTGCACGACTGGCATCATAAAAGTGAGTTAGGATAACTCAATTTAATCATTTCACTGAACAGCTGGAGAACTGTCTGAATATGCCAGCAGTCCTGTGGCCATTGTGATTTGGCAGATCTCAGTTCCCAAAACACTAAACACAGGTGAGGCCTTTCCAAGAGACCCAAATGGCTTGGGGGACACAGCTGAGATGACTCACAGCCATGATCACAAGAAGCAGAGGGGCTCATGTGTTCGTTGTAGAAACAGGCTTGGAACAGCTTATTCCTGGATATCTGGACAATTCTTGTGGTCAGCCCCTTCAAGCGTAGGAGATCTAAGTAATCAGTCATCCCAAGCAGTCAACAATGATTGTGCAAATCCTCAACCTCCATAACAAGGGCTTCTTGATTAATCTGTGAATAGTTCTGTTCTGCTGCTTTAAGGCCAGCTAGTGTGTTGGAACAAAGCACAGTGGAACTGTTGGAACTGAAGTGTCAATGGTAAAGAACTTACTGATAATGCCTTCTTCTAGCTGGCTGTGAAGTGTCTCAGGACCTAAACTAAGACAAAATAAAGCAGACTAGGATTTATAATCTTTGTTTTTTAGAGTAAACATACCATGAACAGTATAGTTTTATCTGAGGTTTAGTGACTTCAGGGTAATTTATGCAAACACTTAAAGCACAATTGGAAGTTTTGAACTCACATTTCATACCGAACCAATTCAACAAACATTAATGAATGCTTACTATGTGTCGAGTAGTGGGGTTGGGTACCAAAATATAATGATGAACAAATGAATAGGGTGCTATTAAGAGTTCATATCATTTGTTGAATGTTGCATGAATTTACCTTCCATTGATTCCACAGTCAGGATACCACTTCTCCAATTCCAAAAAACAAGCTCTCCATGAACCAATGAAATTTTCAGGCCAAAAGCATTTTGAAATAAAAACACAACTCAGAATTAACCTCAATGAATATGATTGCTTAGTCATCTATAGTAATGTCATTGACAATTGGCCATTGTTAATGAGCCTATGCAGAGACCTTGAACCTAGAAGGAAAAGAAAGTCAACTGACTGTAGAATCTGGATATAGATTTATTCATTCATCCATTTATTTATAAATTTGTCTATTCAACATATATTTTATTGAGTCCCTAATATGAGTACATCCTGTTCTAGGCATTGAAATACCATAGTGAACAAAAGAGATAAAGCCTTCCTCTCTTCAAGCTTATTATTGTAGTGAGAGAGACAGAAAATAAGCAGGCAAGCAAATAAAATATATAATTTCACTAAGACTAACTGCTCTAAAGATAAAGAAGGATAAGGTAGGTAATAAAAACTGATTGATGGGTTTGGAGGTGAAATAGATGGTGAACATCCTCAGCAGGCTGTATTTTGCAGAATAGAGAATACATACATTATAAGAATACATTTAGCTCCATTATTTTTTTAACATCTTTATTGGAGTATAATTGCTTTACAATGTGTGTTAGTCTCTGCTTATAACAAAGTGAATCAGCTATACATATACATATATCCTCATATCTCCTCCCTCTTGTGTCTCCCTCCCACCCTCCCTATCCCACCCCTCTAGGGGGTCACCAAAGCACTGAGCTGATCTCCCTGTGCTACGCGGCTGCTTCCCACTACCTATCTATTTTACATTTGGTAGTATATATATAAGTCCATGCCACTCTCTCACTTCATCCCAGCTTACCCTTCCCCCTCCCCATGTCTCAAGTCCATTCTCTACATCTGCGTCTTTATTCCTGTCCTGCCCTAGGTTCTTCAGAATCTTTTTTTTTTTTTTTTAGATTCCATATATATATGTGTGTTAGCATACGGTATTTATTTTTCTCTTTCTGACTTACTTCACTCTGTTGACAGTAAAAATATGGAACGCTTCACAAATTTGCGAGTCATCCTTGCGGCAGGGGCCAGGGTAATCTTCTCTGTATCGTTCCAATTTTAGTATATGTGCTGCCGAAGCGAGCACTTAGCTTCCATTTTAATTAGCAAAATATCAAGAATATTGCTGAAGCAAGGGGCTGCAGAAAAATAAGAACAGAACCAATAGGTCTTAGCTCAGTCTCCAAGACTCCCCTAAATCCTCAAAATGGTGTCACAGCTGCCTGTGATACAGTTCGTGCAAGGTAAACACTGGTATTTTTTGCAGAGCAAATTCAAGGTGTAGTAAAGTTATAAGCAGCTTCTGAGATGCAAAATAGGATAACGTGCCAAGACAACAGCCTTGCCAGACATATCATTGCATAGAGAGAAGATTTTCCAGATCACTTTAATACTTCCTTTAGGATACAAGAACTTAGATTATTAGAGTTCTACCATGGTGTGGAAAGGAGGCCTATCCTCTCACAGCTAAGCCATCACTATGGCAGACAGAGGATGTGTCTTAAGGAAGTGAAAGAAAGTCGTCCTTTATGGACATAAGATGGTGAAAAAGAGAGAGAAGAAAAAAGACAAGTAAACACATGCCTTCAAATTTTTTCCATCTTGGCTTCCGCCATGAAAGGAGGGTAATTATGTCACACATGCAGTACCAATGAGATCCACTACCCCCAATTTAGAATCTGAAATGGGACCACTTAGTAGAGTATCCAATCTAAGGCACAGCCACTCCAAGAATCCTTAGCAGTGTGGTTAGGTAAAGAAGCCTTGATATTTCGCATTCCCAAGCCACCTGCATTTCCCCATTGCTTGGATTCAAAGTGAAATCCAACAGGCCAACCGTGGAGCCCACCACAGGAAAAGCATAAGGACTCCACAGCCGAAGAGGACCCAAGAACAGAACGCCAGATGAGGAGGAACTGCTAGAGACTTGGTGGTTGACACAAAGCAGCCAAAGTCCACACTGGTAGCATTTCCTGAGCCAAGAGAACAGCCCACAGCTTCATATGCTGCAGATCTCAGCTCTGAAAGTGGCGAGAATTCAGTAATCAATGGCCATGACCTTGGAGCTCAGAAGACATCACACCTTAAGAATCTCAAATCTTCTCCTTTGCCCCAGGGCTACACAAGTTTGAGCAATACTCACCTTTCCACTCACACCAACTCAATGTTAGAAACGGGGCAGGAGGAAATAGAAGCGCCTCCAAGACTCAATATTTTTCTTCATATGAGAGACTGAGTATAACCTAAAGGGGTTATTTAAATTGTCAGATTGAACTAATTTTAAAACATACTGGAAATTTAATTAAGTTTTCCCACAAACCAGCATGTGGGAGCTCAGGAAGGGGACAGGCAATAGACAAAATAAAGGAGCCATGTTTCTCTGCACATCTGAATTGTCGTGTGAGTTAAGTCCTGAACCCTGCCACACAAGTCACACATTTCATCTGACCTCTCTCTCTGGTTACCTGTGGGACCCATGTCCTAGGGTTGGAGAAAGAGCTGGTGCAAGAGGACTTGGGTCCAAAATATGCAGAACTGACATAATTCTTTCTCGGGTAGTCAATCATTGTATTCAGAATTAAATTAAGAAGTTCCTTCTGAATGGCTAAGCCGGAACTACTTTTGAGACCTAGTTGTTTAATGGGTGTTGAAATTTTTTTCCAGGGATCAGAAAGTCAGAACGTGGCCAATGCAAGACACATCATCAAAGAGACAGTGTCTTCTAGAATATAAGATTCAGACATTTTATGAGGAAAATATAATAGATTTCAGACATGTTTATGAGGAAAAAAAGATGGGAATCATCAAAACTCCCAGAACAAGTACCTCTTTTTATAAACTTGCACCTCAAATTAATTTAGTTTCTTAGTTTCAAAAAATCACAAATGGGTTCAAGTTGGAGACAAAAAATAGGCTCTTAAATATCAAACCTTGTTTTCCTTCTTGAGAAACTCAAATATAGTAATGAATAGGGATCAGTGATGTAGATGTAATTTTAGGAAATCTCCTGACTTTATAAAAGTCCAAATATTAAGATAAAATAAGATGAAAGTACCTATTTTTAAGCAAATATGAAAATATAAAACAAAGATTTCCTAAACTAAGAGATTCTTCCTCTGAAGAGGAGGAAGAAAAAATTTAAAAAAAACAGATTCATTGAAAACATTTTAAAATATTTATTTCCATTTATACTGTTTCTAAATTTGTTTAAAATATATTTGTGCTAAAATAACTGAAAATTAGCTTGCTGACAAAAAATTCAGCTTAGAAAGAAAAGGAAACAGAGGCTTAACCACTGTTCCTTTACAATTTCTGCCTAGTTTAAAAAATAAAAATTAAAAAAAAGTCTGTCTTCATTGTTCTTCTGACATCTTTTCATAACCAGCTTTAATGTGATATTCTATTACATCTTCTTAAATGAAATAATATATCTATCTTTTATTCCACAAATCAATCAGGTATAACATGTAGTTTATACTTAAAATTTTTCCTTTGTAAAGATACCCAGAGATTTCCTAAGAACCCCATGGAGAGTGAGAAAGCATGATTTGTTGTTAAGAAAGCCACTTGAAAGAGCTTCCAGGTGAAGTTTTTAAAACACCCTCTCACCCAGCAAAACTTTCCATATTGTTAAATCTTATAACCTCTGGTAACCTGTAATATTTGGAGGTGAGGAGGTGACTGATCCCTCACACTTTCCCAAAAGAGCCCCCTGCTCCCACTTGCCTGTAATCACGTTTTAATATTGAACTTAATCTTCTTGCTCACAAATTACAAGCCTATAACAATTACCTCAAGAGTGGCACCAGGAAACAAGAGTGCATTATTACTGCATAATCATCCCTTAATATTTCCAGTTTACTCCTTTCATTCCAGGCCTTTGCAAAAGGCCTCATTTATTCTTAAATTCCAGGAACACGGGAGCTAAGAAAAGCTTTGTTGTGTGGCAGAGAGCTCCAGATCTTGCATTGATGAGGAAGGGGAAATCAAATGGGGCCATCCGTTAACAGCTCAGTCCAGAATCCTTATGGAAACTCCTCCTCTTCAAATGACCGATGGGCCTGGGCCTCTCAGTCTGCAGGCTGTTTGCATTCAGTCAACACTTCAATTTTATAGGCCTGTGGAGCCAAAGATTACAAGACTTTTGAACTCCAGGCTGCCTCTGTCTGGCTACACCCTCTGTTTCTGGAGCCCAAATCTTTTTTAACAGCTCTACAAAAACAAGCAATTAGGGTAAGTTCTGTTAATCTTCTCCTTTGGACCTAGAGGTAATTACGAATTTTGAATCAACCAGTGAGGAAGCAGAATGACCACTACCAAAGCTTGGAGCTATTTAGGAAAGATCAAACTGTACATCAAAGGCGGTGATAAGGACTGACTCCAGTCCCTTAAAAATGTCCTACTGTTGTTTCATAGGAAGTTCCATACAGTGCTAGGCTAGATTTTTAAGGAAAAGAAGAAATGTATAAATTAACATGAATGAATACTAGAAAAATGTTGGCTATATTCCCTGCACCATACAATGTATCTTTGTATCTTATTTACTTTATACATGACAGTTTGTACCTCTAAATCCTCTTCCCCTATCTTCCCCCTCCCCCCTTCCCTCTCCCCACAAGTAACCACTACTTTGTTGTCTATATCTGTGTCTGTTTCTTTTCTTTTTTTCCTTTTTTGTTATATTCACTAACTTGTTTTATATTTTAGATTCCACATATGAGTGACATCATACAGTATTTGTCTTTCTCTGTCTGACTTATTTCACTAAACATAATACCCTCCAAGTTTATCCGTGTTGTTGTAAATGGCAAACTTTCATTCTTTTTTACGGCTGAGTAGTAAATTAACTATACCTCAATTAAAAAAACAAAAACAAACAAACAGAAAGCACTAAACCAACTAAATAAGTGAATATAAAGACTTCTTTAAAAAATGAAAAGAAAAAGTCAGGGAGATATTTTAAAAGGCTCAAAATATGTTAGAGCATCCATTGCTCTATCTTTCTGTTACCAGATGGGTAACTGCACATCTGGTTTCTCCATACCCAATAGCATGCACCTCTTCTTTTCTCCTAATTCACACTGTTAATGTACTTCAGTCTATTAACAGACTTGAAATTTAGTCTAGGCAATTTATGTTAAATTAAGAACAGGATGGTCTTTTTAGTTACTCAAAATAAAATGCTAAACACTGGGTACAGGAAAATTCATAGCATCTCTTCCAAAATCGGATTTTTAAACTGCTTTTTATCTCTAATCTAAATTATTATATATAATATATACGGAAAGCCAGGGGTCCTTAGGGAGAGGCAAGGAATTCATTTCATTCTTGTCAACAAGTATTTTGCTATAAAATGTGTCAATGGTCAACTCTGAGTTGTCAATGGTCAACTCTCCACTAACCTGGCATCTTTTCAAACAAGTCTGTAGTTTTTCTATAAAGATTTTGCATGGATATGCCAACTATACACTTCTTGAAACATAAACATCATAAATGTTAGTAGGGCTACGACTGCCACCAAGAGAACAGGGAGTTCCTAATTTACTAATGGGTTGAGTTTCAAAACCTCATTTTTTTAAGTACTTGGAGCGTAGAGTGAACTTTCCCATAAAAACATTGTTGTGATTATTCCATCCAAATGGGTCTGCCTAACAGCGCTTCACTCACGCTCCTCCATGCCCTGCCCCTCTGACTTGCCTCTGCAGCTCCCTCCTCCTGGAATGCCCTTTACCCCTCCCCTCCTTCATATCCAAAGGCAACTCATGCCCTTGACAACCAGCTCAAAAGCTACCCCACCAAGATTCTCAACAGAAGGAACCAATTACTGGATCTGCAGAACTGAAGTGCTCTTCATGGCCCCTCTGTAGTGGACATTGTGGTCATTTCCCCCCCACGTCCATTCTACCCCCTCCAATCTGTGGTAACAGCCATAGGGTTTCAGTGAGACTGAGCCCACCCCTATTTCCTGGAGTGGGGTCTGTGCCAATGAGGATAATCTCATCTCTCTTGACTGAATCTTTGATCCAGGTAATCTAATCCTAAACCAATAGGTATTTGACATTTTCCTGGCCACATGGACTGGTTCAAGAGATGTACAATCAGCACAAGTTTTAGGACTTTTCACCAATGACTGTGGGAGGAGACATTCTCTTCCTGGACTTGAAAGTTACGGATAATATGGCTCATGTTGCTGTGGGCATACCTGTTGTTCCCATCGAGGAAGCCAGAGTGAAGTTGACACCCAGAGGAGGGCAGGAGAAATAGAGCCAGGATCCTGATAGAACAAGCTCCCCAAGCCTGACCTACCTCTGAACTTTCCAGTTACATAAGCCAATCATTCCCTCAAGCCACTTTGAGCTGGGTTTTGTTACCTCCAATGAAAGCCTATTACTGATACAGCCCTTATCTCTTTCTACTTCATATAATATTTTTGTGTACCAGTTTTATATTCCCTATTGTACCTATTAATTTTCTGAGACCAATAGCACATCGAACCTATCTTTGTATCTGCCCAAGGTGTATATACACATATACGTAACTACGGGTTGAATTGAGCCAACTAACTCAAGTGAAAGCCAGTTATGTGAGATGTTAAAACAGTTTATAGAGGGAAATAATTCTATCTTTAAATAGGATTGACGAGCACTGGATTTTAAAAAGAGGGAATAATTTCTTTACTACAGTATTTTTTAAAGTCCTCAGTGTACTATACTAACATACGTTGACAAAAAGTAGGATTTAATATATTTGTCAGACTTATTTAACTCCTTATCTCTTTCATGCTGAACATCTTGAGGAACTAATGAAACAAAGAACATACTGGGGAAAATGCTATTGTATGTCAAAATGTATCTAAACTATGTTAAGAACTCCAACTTGATGAACTTTGCTGAATAGGAAGGAAGAGGAAAAGGAAATTTTCTCCTTAATTCCTGAGGTCACTGTGCTCACTACATTCTGATCTTCCAGAGTGCTCACTTCCTTTGTCCCTACCTACAATAAAAATCCTTTTTCCCTTCAAATAGTTGAGCTGTCCAGAGGAAAGCAATCTGACTAAATTGTGAAAACTCAGTCAAGCCTTCATATCTCCAATTCCTACGGATACTGTACTTTATTATATTTCGATTAACACCATCCCTTCAAAACTATCTCTAAAAAGCATAGAATATATGTCAGTATTACAAGTGGAAGTGTAGGGCAAACGTTTTTTAACAGGTGTACACATTTAAATGAGATCATTCTATGGAAGACCTTTGACCTTCACTATAGGAAATAAGGGACACTTAGGTTGTCAGGATCATCTTCATCATTGTTAGTTTTAATAATGGTAGTTTTTAGTAACCTCTGGGGGTTACCAGAGGTGGGAGTTGGGGGTAGGTGAAATGGGTGAAGGTGGTCAAAAAGTACAAAGCTTTAGTTATAAGTTAAACAAGTCCTGGGGATGTAAGGTACAGCGTGGTGACTATAGTTAACAATACTTAGAGTATATTTGAAAGTTTCTAAGAGAGTAAAGCTTAATAGTTCTCATCATAAGAAAAAAAGAAACATGTAACTATGTGTGGTGGTGAATGTTAACTACACGTGTTCTGGTAATTACCTCACATTATGTACATATATCAAATCACTATGCTGTACACCTAAAACTAATGAAATATATGTCAATTATACCTCAATAAAAATAGTAATAGTAATTTTTATGCTGTTCTCATTCTGTAGGCATTGGCATTGTTTTCATAATTAGTGATATTTCCTTAAGGGTATTCTGTTCCAAACAGTCTTCTAAGGTTGTTCTATTTATATCTCGGTTAGTTTTTGTTGCCAAACAAACCACTCCAAAACTAAATGGCTTAAGCTTTTCGTGACCCAGGAGCCTTCTGACCCACCAGTTCCAGTACTGTCCCTGCAGTCCTTCCAATTCTTATGGACCTTGTCCCACAAGCCCAGCCCTCCAGTGTCCCGGGAGCTGCCTCAGTCCCAAGCCATGTGTGGTGTGCAGGGGCAATGCCCCTGCTTAGTGCTGGCCTTGACCCTGAAAGCCATGCGGCCACCAGAGACTGCTCTGTCTCAATCGGCATGAGAGCAACAGTGAGGAACTTGGAAAACGTGGGGAAACAAGCACTTCCTTGTTTGATCTCCACCCATAGTCAGCGGCATAATAGCAGAGGGTATTTCTTAGTGGATTTTTATGCATCAACATCTGTTGAAAGTAAAATGGAATGTTTTTCTCAAGACATTGATGTAATTAGATCTAATGCTGTAGAACATCCGCTAACCCAGGGAGTCAAAGAGTCGGAAGGGATTTTCCTTGTTCCTCTTAAAGAAAAATTATATCCCGAGAGGAAGAAGTAAAAAGATTCACCAGATTGCATCTTTACTTTTTAATTCTTTCACTCATGAGCACCATTAATCTAGTTTACAGACTTGACCTTTATTCATTTAGAAATATGTTGCAGGTGCAATTTGAAGGTATTCTTGGAAGGATTTTTTAGCCATTGCTCCCCTTTGCTGTGAGAGGGAGGTGATATCGCTTGCTTAGAGCAGCTCTGTAAACCCACGGTGACTGCGTACCATTCTCGACGTCCCTTGCATTGATTAAATTACTTTGCCAACAAGGACTTTTTGTCTTACAACAAGTTCCACCAGCTCTAAGTCAGGCAACGATATCAGTAACACCATTTTGTAGAACAAAATTTATTAAAACTGCCTTAGATTGCTAGGTACTTATTCAAGCTCTTTAAGCATGCAAAAATAGATTTTTAAAAAATCACTGTAGTCTATAAGATTTTGATCTGGGCAGTAAATGTGATATTTTAAACCAACCAACCAAAAAGTGAATAGTAACTGGATTATAGGACCAATGATTTATTTCTCCCATTTCTTCTGGTCTGGTTCAGCTTAACAGGGACTGAAAGGTCTAAGACACCCTCACTCACATGTCTGAGGTCTCAGTCAGGACAGCAGAGATGGATGGCCGGTTTCTCCACGTGGTTTCTCCTTCTGCAGGAAGTTCGTTTAGGCTTCCTCAGAAGGTGGTCTTCAGATTCCCAGCAGCAAGAGAGCAAGCCCCCAAGTGCAAGTCCTTTTCAAATATCTGCTGCATCACGTTTGCCAATATCCCCCCGGCAAAATAAATCACATTGTTAAATTCAGATTCAAGGGGTAGAGAATAAACTTCCCTAATTGATGAGAGGAGTGGCAAAGTCACGTCGTCAAGGGGCCTTTGTGTAGTGATGAAAGGAACTGTCATGGACATCTTCTCAAACCATCTATTTCGTTCCCACTCTGGTCACAGTGAAAGCTGAGATGAGCAGTCCCCTACTGAGCCTTGCACAGACTGCTACCCAAACAATTGTGAGCAAATAAATGCATTTTGGGAACACTGGTTCTACTGCAAAAGCTAACTGAAACAACTCCTGAATCCACACGGTAGGTTAAAGTTCCAAAATTTTTTGTTTCCTTTTTAAAACTCATTTTATTTATTTATCTTTCAATGCAGAAGTATTTAAAAGTAAATTAGAGACATCATGTGACTCTTCCCCACAATTTTATTAGGCGAGATGGAGAACAAAAAGTTGTTCACACATGAAAGTCAAGTATAAATTAGGTGGTTGAAAGTTGGGGCATGCGTTTCCTGCCTTCTACACCCTACTCACCAAGGAAGAGAAGGAAAGAGGGTTTGATGGAACAACCACTAAAACAAAACGCACATTTGATGTAGAAACATTGCAGGAGAAACCACCATGTAACTTCATCCTTAATATGACATACTAAGACCCAACCATAAGCAACACATATCCTTATGAAAGCTCTCAGAATTCATAGCACAGATTGCAAGGCAAAGAAAACGCAGGAAAATAAGAGAGGCTGGCAACTCTGCTCCAAGTTTGAATTTTAAAAGGAAACATGTCCACTTTCCTCACCCACCATTACTCAAACTGTATTTTCAAATGAGTCCTTCATCAGAATGTAGCAGAATAATTGCCGGTGTAGAATTTAGGACACCTGAATTTTGGTTTTGGCACTAACGGGCTGATTGATCCCAAATAAGTCAATTGACCTCTCTGGGTCCATGCTTTCACAACTATTCACTGTCTAAATGTTGCTCTTCTAGAAATTAAATGAAATAATTGACCCAACCTCATACCTCATATTGGAATGCTGGGCAGTGTAGCATCATAGTCAAAAGCATGAACTTTGTTATCAAAAAGAACCAGTTTCAGGTCTAGCTCAGTAACTGACTAGCTCTAGAATCTTGGGCAGGTAACTTAAATTCTCTGTTTCGGCGTCTGTAAAATGAGAACCAATAATTGTATTAGAATCTGTTAATTATGAGATAATGCATATCATATGTTCAGCATATGTCTGGCACGTTAAGAAGTGCTCAGGAAATGTGTCTTCATGCTGTTGACAGGAACCTAAACCATGTCTGCTAATCTTGTCCATACTCTCATAAAAATACTGGCCACATTACATGTTCCACGAAGGAATCTTACAGTTGCCCCCCATCACGACCGCCTCAGCTCTGCTCCCATGTCCTAGGGCCAAAGCAGAAGTTGAACATTTGAAATCGACAGAACATTCTGGATCTACTGCTCTCCTTGCCCAAGCTGTTTTACTTCCCTTTTTTTAAACTCTTAATTTCAAGTCTGAGAAAGAGCAAGAGATTTGGGATCTGAGTTTAAAGGAGAGGAAAAAAGCAGACTATACAGACTAACTCTGGCTTCTTCCCCGATTCGTGGAGGAACTCATAGACCCGGTTCCCCGGGGAAAGAATATCTTGCAGTCATCTGCTTGAAACTGGATACTCAGTTTAACCAGTAATTCTGGTCTCTCCATTTTTTCCCTTCATGTTCAAGGTATCAAAGGAACAAATGATGCCTAAAACATCAAAACCTTTTTAATTCTTCACCTTAAAACAACTCTATCCATTCACAAAATGAGAAGTAATTCAGAGTATATTTAGGCAGGTAGAATCTGCTATTCAGTCTTTAAGGGTCTCCATCTTACCTACTAAGGATAATAACAAAACAACAATAACAATGTTGGCGGGGGAGGGAGAAGGCGGAATTTCATCACCCTTCACCTTCATCTAAGCCACTAAACCCCCAGAAAGTATTCCTAGGGTGGCAGGGCCAGTGCTGGAGAACAAACCAACGCCCACCAAACGAATAAATAATTAAAAGTTATAAAAGAAGAGAATAAATGGGTAAATAAAATATATTCTATCCTCCTGCTTTGACAATTCTACCTTCTTAATAACAAGGAAGGCCAGGTTTAAATTCAGGATTCTTGGAGCCCTCAGAGTTCCACACTGAAACAGAGACACAGGGAGAGATCTCTCCCCTGAGCCCTGCCCACTCCCACCCCCCAGGGCCCGCTTGTATCCGGCACCGCAAGCAGCCTCAAGGCAGGTTGGGGATAACCCAGCTCCCAGATCCAAGCAGTTCAAACCCTGCCTGACAGCTGGCCCTTGGCAACCCCACGCGCCTATAAATGCACAATAGTCTGCAGTCAGGAGGATAAGCCCAGCCACAAGGGCACTGAAATCGGGCCTGGGGAGTTCACAGAGCCTAGGCACTCAGACATGGTCTTGAAACAGATCGTGGACTTCAGACAGGTCTGTCCCCTTGTCCAGTATATCCAAGACAGGACCCCTTAGAGCTGGGGGCTCAGGACACGGGCACCTCTTGCCTGGGTCTAAGGGTAACACCGACTAGACCACAGCCTTCTCAGGATCTTCTCAGACCTTCACCCCAGGGAAATTCTGCCTCACACCTTCTCCCACAGGCAGATGGCCTCTCTAGAGGTTTTCTGAGCTTCAACTTCTTTTAGGTGACACCTCGGCTCCCACAACCTTCTCCATAAATCACAAACAAATGTCAGGCAACCAGCTTCTTCCTAATGTCTCATTCCTGACATTATTCTCTAAGTCTGAAACCAAAGCCCAAGTTTCTCATTTTCTCCAAATTCAGAAAACTTGTCTTTTCTTGACATTTTATCCTGCCCCAGGGTAATTCTACTCATTCATCCTTCCCCCAAGGGAGAAGGGAGAAAAAATATGTACATATGTGTAAAAGATAGACCTACAATGAAAAGATATAAATATATATAGCTCATGTACACACAATGACTATCTTAAACTCGTTGCATCTCCCTCACTTCCTATAAAAAATCAGGAGACTAAGGCCTAGTTCCTTTTTTAAATTAATAATTACTCACATCCAACTTTGCCTCTTTATTCCTGGGCCCTGATTATTTCCTAATTTTATTTGTATTCCCCTTTCTTTGAGGTTATCCTTACCAATAGCCCTAAGAGTGGAGTCTATTCAACCAAAAGTACCAAAGTTACCATGCTGGCACCCCTTTCTCTGAGCCCAGTGTCCCTCACTCCTCCACACAAAAGACTGTCAGAGAGCCTCCCTGGCAGCTGCCTTTGCCACCAGTCATTTTCTCTTCCTCATCCCCACCTGCTTTCTCTCTTTCACTCATGTTAAGTTGCCTCTCCTTTGTTCATTTTTCTCAAATGTCTTTGTGCTTTCTTGCATAACTCTCTCCATTCCAAAGAAGCATCATCTTCACAACCAGGATTGGTTAAGAGCCCTCCTCACGGGCAGTGCCAATTGTCACCAAGGCATGCGGAAGGTACGCGGGCAGCCCTATAATAGCTCCTACACTAAGACCAGGCTAGTTCTAGAAAGATTGGGGTGAAAACCAGGGCCAGCTTCATGAGCATGCAGCCGAGCTTCATGGGCCATGTTCTTGGTTTAATGTTCTGATGTCACCATCCTAAAATTCTTAATAATGTTGTCTTTGAACTTTTTAAATGAGGTCCAATAGGACAATGAGGTGAAGAAGTACACACACTAGGCCTGTCCATCATTCCCTGCCACCCCATTCACACACGGAGCGTTTGCGATGCCCCATGAGCACAGAATTCATGGGCCCCTGCCATGTTTGGGAGTTCAGAGAGACTGAAAGCAAGTACAAGGTAAGCGTGTTACATCTATGGCTGTATAAGTGAGGGTGCTACCACACCTAGGGGCCACGCTTCCACTCTGTCCAGAATTTACTCCAAATGCAGAAAGAAGGCCAAGGCGTTCTAAAAAACCCAAACAACCAAGGAACCCTGTCATATCTTTGGTTACTCCTAGTACTTCCCTGTGTTCGCCAACCATTTACCCTGAAAACGATGACATAGCAAAAGGGGGAAAAAAGGCAACCAGTAGTTCCTTTGCCTTTTTAGTCCTTCTTTACCTATCAGTAAGCAAAAGGTAGAGTGTTGGTAGATGTTGCATATCAAGAAATAAAAACCATTGAGTTAGATTTGTGCAGGATTTCCTCTGTTCTGGCAGAAACAAAACACATATGCACGTATCGACTACAAAACATGAAATGTATAATTTCAGTGATTCCACATACAAGTAAAATGCTCTTACGTTTGCATTTAAAACTGGCATTTATATTGGCATTGCACAATATAAAGATTAACAGTAAAATTAATGCTAATAATTTTAAATGCTAATGTCTCTTTACTTAGAATTACATTAAATGGCAAATTTAAACCCCTATGACAATTTGAGAGAGAGGCTGCAGAAGAAAGAAAAAAGCTGTATATTTAAGAACCTTTAACTGTATCTTTTTTCCTACTATTTGAACAGACATCCTCATGTTTTCTTTTTGGACCAGGCCATGCAAGTTATGTAGTCATCCCTGATGAATAACAAAAAGAAAGTGACTGGGGCAGAAGCTGGGCTGGAAGAGGTCAGAGTTGGGCCATAGCCCAGCAGGATGCAGACATTTGTCAAAATGCCCTTTTTGACACCAGAATTCCATCCTCAAACACCTCCAGTGGTGTCCCATCTCATTTAGAGTTAAAACCAAAATCTTACGATGGCTCTATCCCATTGCTACTTCCCCTGCCCATCTCCCTGGCCTCATTTCCTACCACTCACCTCCCCTCTCAGCTCCCATCAGCTACCCTATTTGCATTCTCCCACCCCAGGGCCTTTGCACATGCCATCACCCTCCCTAGAATGCTTCCTCCCCACCCAGATATCTGGAGCTCCCACTTCCTCAAATCTTCATGTATCTCATCAAATGTCACTGTACCAGAGAAACCGTGCCTTACCATCTCATATAAATGCACAATACTTCATTGACACTTCTTACCACCAGGCCTATCATATATGTATTTATTTCTTTATTTAAATGCTTGGTCTCCTCCACTGAAATGTAAGCACCACGAGGGTAGAGAATTTGTTTGTTTGTTTTTCACTGCTATGTACTCAAACTAAGAGAGTGTAAATATTTGTTGAACGAATGAAGCTAATACACTTCCTAAAGTATGAAGTCACTTAGATTGAGATAAGAAAAGCTTCTTTAATGTGAGGCATAAAGCTGGATGGGTTTTCATATTACAAAATAATCTCTAACTTGGATCCACAAATGGTGCCTGATGTCCAAAGTCAGGAAGCATTCTGTTTAGGGAAAACGGCCCAACGAAGGCGCCAAGGAGCCTGGGGCTGGAAGAGGGGAAATGGACTCTGCCGTTAATGAGCTGTGCAATCATACGCTGTAACCAGAACTTACAAAGCCTCAAGTCTCTTAGCTAGGAAACAAACATGATTTAAGAATTCCTGCCCTCTTTATCTCACAGGTTTTTGCATGTAATCAATGAGATAATAAACATCTTTTTGCAAAGTTGCAGTGTTAAAGAAATGCTAGGGAATCACACTTGCCCTGCTAATTAAGGAAACAGTGGGCTGAGAAGAGGGGTATGGGGGAGGGGGTAACGGGCTGTTGAGCCATTTAGCTAAGCCCGGTATTTAGAGAGACTGGAATGAAAGAGGCAATGCAGAACAGCAGATGCCGGGCCGTGTTGATCTTTCACAGGACGACCCCCATACATCTCCCATCTGACAGGAATGTCACTGAGCCCAATTAGAATTAGCCTTTCACATAACACTCAAATTCCTGGACTTCCGAGAACAGCCATATAAGGGAGGAACAGACAGTACAGATAAGACGAGAGGAACGGAGAGGCAAAAGGTTACAGAAAAAAATGGAGATTTTACATTCCCGCACACAAAGGACAAGATGTTTCAACCAATCCTATCATTTTGGAAAAGATCTGACTAGGGAATATTTACCCAAGTTGTAAGCCTGTTCTCTTTCCCAGCATTTCTATGTGGGGTGGGTTTTTTTTTTTTTTTAATTAATTTGTTTTTACTTCCAGACCTTATTTTTATTTGCTTTGTTTTTATTTTTTCTTATCGTTATTTGTTTAACTTTTTATTGCCCTTTGCTGCACTCACGATGCAAGCTGATCTATTCCCAGCACGAAAGCTACTTTGTGCTCCCAGCTGAGTCTCCATCCACACAGAGCAGAACTCTTCATGTCAGGACGCTCGCCTCCGCTAGAATGTATTTTTAAAATTCATTTTCATGCTAACAATGCCCCTGCAAAGATGGTAAGGTGTAGAAAATCAAATTGTGCATGATTCTTAATCAGGAAACTGAAGCATTTTTTAAGGCGCCCTTAGATGCTGCAAATGAACCTTTTTGGTAATTTGGGGGCTCCAGATAACTTCAGCAGAACATTTTTTTTAATACAAATAAAAATGCTCCAACTTGTACCAAAGAAGGGAGGTAGAAGTGACTGTCAAAAGTGGGCAGCCTGACAGCATTCCCTGACGGGGGAAGCCCTGCAGTCTATTTTTAAACCAACCTGTGTAATTTCGTAGAGAAGTCACCACATCTCCTGATAAAGCTTTTGGGGGCGGCTGGAGGATAAGTCTGCAGTGCTGGAAATGGCAGGGCCGCCCACATTGAGAAGGAAGAGCCTCTAGATTTTGCCTTTTCGCAGGACCAAAAAAAAAAAACAAAACCCTAAAAGTGTGCATTTCCTCAGTAAAATGGAAGCAGCCTCTAAGAGAGAAAACACAGAAGCCCCAGATCTTCGAAAACTGGTATGAATATCACCTTATTAGTGTTAGTAATAGTCAAGGGATGTGAGTGAGGTAGAGTTTGACATGGGGAAAAATTGGTAGCAGATCATAAATAAACATGGTTGTTTAATGTAACTTCAATGAGAAAGATTAAATAAACAGTAAATATGATAGAGTTTGAACAGTAGTGCTTCCAATACGCCAGTAACTGGTCCTCAGAGAAATGGTGAGGATAGAGATTTGTCTTCACAAGGAGGACACAAAATGATTTAGCAGAGAGATTATAGAGTTCACCTCCTAACTTTCTTTTTTTTTTTTAATTAATTATTATTATTATTATTATTATTTTGGCTGCATTGGGTCTTCGTTGCTGCACAGGGTTTCTCTAGCTGCGGCGAGCTGGGGCTACTTTTCGTGGTGGTGCGCGGGCTTCTCATTGCAGTGGCTTCTCTTGTCGTGGAGCACAGGCTCTAGGCACACGGGCTCAGTAGTTGTGGTGCACGGGCTTAGTTGCTCCAGGCATGTGGGATCTTCCCGGACCAGGGCTCAAACCCGTGTCCCCTGCATTGGCAGGCGGATTCTTAACCACTGCACCACCAGGAAAGCCCACCTCCCAACTTTCTAGTTGACTGTAGTCTTAATTATTTAACCTCTCTGAGACTTAGTTTTCCTCATCTCTAAAATGGGACTGATCACATTGTACCAAGTAGGGTTGTTGTTAAGATTAAATAACAACACAGAGTAAGTGGCACTGAACAAGACCACAGTGAATGGCATACCCTAAGCCTCTGTCAGACCTTAAATTTGTTGAAAGAGCACTTAGTATGAAGAACCAGAAGGAGTTTCCTGCGGGGCACCATACTTATTCTTCTTGGAAATTCTAAATGGCTAGCTGCCTCCTCCACCTTCTGGTAAGACAAATGCCTGGTCCTGATTTAAGATCTAAGACCAGTTAGTACCCCCATCATCCCAACATCCACTCCCCCTCTACACACACACAAACACACACACACACACACCTCAGGCCACAGCCAAGAGCACACTGTGCCAGTACCCAGCCCTGATCAACTGACCCTGACACGGCCCTGAAGGGCAGTTGTTTGTCTGAATGGAACCTCTTATTAAAAATTAATTCCTGTCAAACCCGATTACATATGAACATAGCCTCATTGTGATGGCTACTGAAATTTCTGGAAACAAACATAGGCCTTACTGTCACCAAAAGCAAAGGGCATTTTAGGACAATTCTGAGTCTTGATCTACGAACATAGAGATACAGCCAGCGGATTCCCCAAGGCTCACAAAGGCATTTGTCCCCCAGGGACAGCCATTTGTCCCACCCTCCTCCCCCCTGCTCCTCCCTGCCCAACACCCACGCCCCCATTCCTTGAGGCATGTGTGTCAGATGAGAAGGCTGTTCCTTAATGCAGATACCCTATCACCACCACCACCACCACCTAATCCAGATTCTACACTTCTGATAGTGTGGGCTTGCCCTTTGAGAGCTTATGGTCCCTCCTCTGTAAATTCAGAATAATCGTGATAACACCACCTCCCAACTCACAGGGTTGTTGTGCGGGATTGAATGAGACAATAGCTGTAAAGCACCTGGAATATAGAGGGCTGGCCCTCAATAAATTACCCATCCCATCTCCACCCTACCCTGTGCATTCCTGTACTGGGATACTGTCTTCTGCAATGTTTCTTCCACATTTAGGGCACAAAACTGGGGGCTCTCGTTTTCTTAAGAGAAATGGGTTGAAGAGAACAGGTTAAAATACCCTAGACCAGATTTACACACCCCACATATCTCTAACAAAATTTGATTTTTCTCCTTTGCATTGTTTCTTCTACTTCCATCTCATGAGATCAAGGAGAAGCCAGAGTTGGAGGTAGAAAATTCATCACATCCTCCTCTTCTCCCTGCTTTTCATATCTTCAATATTTTTGCCATCAACAAGTTTAATCTGGCATTGCGTGATCCTCTAATTGTGGTGGAGAGAGCCCCAGCTTCTAAAATGGGTGCTACCCTACTGACTGAGACAGAATAAAAAGAGTAACAATGCCCAATGAGATAAGGGTGCATGTCTGAAAGAGGGCAAGCAGGCAATATGAATCAGATATAAAATGTGTGAGGTCATTGACCCAGTCATTCCACTTCCAGGAATTTATCCAAAGGAAATAATTAAGCCAGCATAAACCAATGATTTTCATTATAGTATTGCTGATCATAGTGAGAAATTGTAAACAAGCTAATGCTCCTCAATAACATGTCAATCATATAAATTATTCTACATTCATACCATTGAATACAATATAATAAAAAACATCTTTTTTTAAAGATGAAATAAAGCTATACTTAGGGAAAATGAAAGAAGTTCTTTATAAACTGTTGAAGTTGGAAAAGCTGGTTGTGGAAAAATATGTGACTATAATCCTGTTTATGTAAAAATACAAAAATCCCTTATGCATACTTTTAACACCCAAAGTATGTTTTGTCAAGCTTTTGACTGGTTTATAATTTTTCACTATGGTTATACTAAAAAACAAAGGCTAATATAGGAAGAGAAGTGAAAGGATTACTAGCCGAGATCCAAAGTGTAAGAAAAACACAGTTTGGCTTTTAACGCCACGTGAGAAGAAACAAACAAAACAACAACCAAACCAGCCAAACAAAACAAGGAAAACTGTAAATCAGTCAATCACCATCAATCCCTAAGAGCCTGCCTGCTGGGGAGGGGAGGAGGGTTATTGCCCGTAAAGGCTGGAGAAACAAGAAAGGAAGTGGGAAGGATTGCCAAATGAGTAAGGTTCTGAGCACCCATTAAAACAAAAGGAAAACTACATCCCACTGATGTGTAGATTTGAGGCATAGAGAGGACTTAAGCAAAGTAGGTGGATCTCCTAGGTCATCAGAAGGTCACAAAAAGACAGAGGAAGAAGCTCAGACAGCCTCAAGTCCCACCTTACAAGAGAAACTAGAGTTAGGCCACTTTTTTGACTTCACTTAAAGAGTGAGTACATATATATACACTACCAAATGTAAAATAGATAGCTAGTGGGAAGCAGCCGCATAGCACAGGGAGATCAGCTTGGTGCTCTGTGACCACCTAGAGGGGTGGGATAGGGAGGGTGGGAGGGAGACGCAAGAGGGAGGAGATATGGGGATATATGTATATGTATAGCTGATTCACTTTGTTATAAAGCAGAGACTAACACACCATTGTAAAGCAATTATACTCCAATAAAGATGTTAAAAATAAAAAAGGAATACATGTAAGAAAACTAGGGAAGAATTTTTTTCTTCTCTTTTTCCCAGTTACATATTTCATAATAAATTTAAAATAAGGAGCAGTTAAAAAAAAAAAGAAAGAAAGAAAAAAATTTGTGTGAGTAAATCAACTTGTAGGGAAGAAATGGGGAGAAGTGTGGTTTTAGGAAAGAGATTTTTTTTTTTATGTTTTGAAACCTATTCCTTAATCTGAACTGATGATCAGCATTTTTAGGATTTTATTATTTTATTTTAGGTACACCTGTGATTTATTTTGGTAAGAAGAACAAAGTTCTTGACAGGTGCTTAAATAAATGGATTTTCTCCTTTTCTTTCCTAAAGTCACCCTTGTCTTTAGAAGCCAGTTCTTATGTTTTGCTTGGTTGGTTTGGTTGTTTGGCGTTTTTTTCATCTCACGTGGGATTAAAAAAGCCAAAATTTTTTTCTTTCACTATCTTAGAACTTTGGGTCTCAACTAGTAATCCTTTGACTTCTCTTCCTGTATTAGCCTGTTTCTTAGTATAATTATAAGCCTCACTGTATCAGACAATCAGACTTTAAATTGGCCCTATCCTGAGGCTGAACAAATCATCTTGAAAAGTCAGACTCAATATAAGAATCATGCTACTAAATTAACATCACTAAGGCCCAACATCAGAAAAGGAAATATTAAGAAAGAAGAGGTTTTTTTTTTTAAATAAATGTATTTATTTATTTTTGGCTGTGTTGGGTCTTCGTTGCTGCGCACGGGCTTTCTCTGGTTGCAGCGAGCGGGGGCTTCTCTAGGCACGTGGGCTTCAGTAGTTGCAGCATGTGGGCTCAGTAGTTGTGGCTCATGGGCTCTAGAGAGCAGGCTCAGGAGTTGTGGCGCACAGGCTTAATTGCTCCGCGGCCTGTGGGATCTTCCCAGACCAGGGCTTGAACCCATGTCCCCTGCATTGGGAGGCAGATTCTTAACCACTGCGCCACCAGGGAAGTCCCAGAAAGAAGAGATTTTTTTTAAAAAGAGAAAGAGGAAAAAAAAAAAAGAATTGGAAACTGTTTGACTCAGCTGGCTCAAGCATCCAGCCTTCCTGTTTGTCCTCAGAGTGGGGAAGAAAAAGCCTTTGGTTAGAATAACAAGCAGCAGCAAAACCTTGCGATTCTGAAATACAACCACGCAAAATGCAAAGTGTATTTAGCAAAAAGGAAGTAAACTGCTCAGAAAAATTTGTGGTAGTGCAAGGAATTCTACAGCTTTAATAAATTACAAAGTATTTAACAAATTTTATCATAAGCTTTCAAAAGCCTCTCATACAAGGGTCTTCCGTGGCGGTCCAGTGTTTAAGACTCTGTGCTTCCCCTGCAAGGGGCGTGGGTTCGTTCCCTGGTCGGGGAACTAAGACCCTGCATGCATCGAGGTGCGGCCAAAAAAAAATTTTTTTTAACTGAAAACAAAAGCTTCACACATGTCTCAGTGGTCTCTAACGTAAACACATCTCCTACATGGTAGCATCTATTTCTATAGATTTGAGTTACTACTCTGAAATGATGTAATCGTCCATCTGGGGCAGCTTCCAAATACCTTTCCCAAATGATACAGGAACAGAATTCAACCTCTCCCTCTCCTTTCTTCCATTCCTCAAAGACCACGCCATGCGGGGCTGCACGTTAGCGCCCATAAACCAGGAAATACTTAGTAAACAGAATTTGTACTCCATTTATTCGGAGTTTACTTTAAGAAGCTACTTATCTCTTTCAGAAGGACTTCGCTTGCCAATCACCTTTTGGAAAAGGCCTTAGAGAGGCACTCCCTGAGGACGTGCAGAATCCGAGGTCAACAGCTTGTGTGATAGAAATAAACAACTAAACTATCTCCATCTTAAGATCTTCCCTTTTCCTTCCAAAGACAATCATTCTTTTGAGAGCAACTGAAAAGCTCAGCCTCTGTGTTCCGGTGCTGAATCAAATCTAGGAGACAGAGTTTTGGATGAAGTAGAAAAGAATAGCTTTATTGCTTTGCCAGGCAAAGGGGGACACAGTGGGCTCCCGCTCTCAAAAACTATGTGTCCCAACTCAGGAGGATTTGATGAGGAGTTTTATAGCAACGGTTCAAGGGTGGGGTTGCTGATAAGATTAGGGCGTGTGCAGGGCCTGCACTCCTCTAATCTGGTCTCAAGTAATCTTCTTGATGAGCGTCTCTGGTTCCTTTAATGTAGCCTCAGGTGGTCTTTCTCTGGTATGAAGAATGCTGACATCTTAAAGAGCTTAAAGAATTTGTTACGTGTATCCCCTGAAGTGGAACCAGGACCCTGCCCCAAGCCTGCACTATTTTTCCGGCTTCCCCTCCCTTGTTTTTGCATCCCCTCCCTTCCCGTTTTAGCACGTTCGAATTTGCCCTTTGGACTCAGGGAAGGTCATGGAGGCTGGAGTCAAGAAAGGGGAGACAGAAAGGCTTCTGTGCCCAGGAACCCCACAGGGTCTTGCTTGGTTCCACAACTGACCGTGTGCTCAGGTGTACACACATGGAGGAGTGTACACGAACACACATACTTGTATACACACATCGAAGTGTCTCCTCTGCTACATTCTTAGAAACATGACCATAACTTCTTCTTCAATGATGGGTTATGCTAAAACATCTAAAATACAATAATAATTTTGAGGTAGAAAGGCCCTGCAAGGTCATATTATTCAACACCTCATTTTGCAAAAATGATGAAGTTGAGACCCAGGTAAGTTAAACTCATTCCAAAGAATTTATATTCCCTAAGAATTTTGACACAAGAAGTTTCTCCATCTCTGATCTCTCACGGTGGAAAGATCAAAGGCTCTTAGGTCACGTCAGCTTCAAATCCCAGCTCCACCCTTTACTGCCTTGGTGATCTAGGTAAATCAATCTCTCTAAGCCTCCACTTGTCCATCTGCAAAATGGAGATGATAAGAGTTGAAGGGGTCCAGAATATACCACTGTGAAGAGTTTGTTCCCTAGACTCCCTTTATCTGCCTAAAAGCAGAGCCTTCCAAAAGAATTCAACTGTCATAAGCACCCTTCCCGGGAGTTTCACAACCAGGGAAGATTGACTTCTATCACTGGGGAGAAGTCAGCAGTAGGATAAGAAGTCACTCTAACAGACATTGGTCACAAAACTACCGTATCTCCCATTTATTCTCCTAAGGGACCATTTATCTTTCCTAAAAGTCATTTGTTTTCCCATAAGTGCCCTTCTCCCCCTCCCCTTCCACTATTAAGATGGTATATAAGCCCTAAATTCTAACCACTTCCTTAGTCATATTTTTCTGTGAACTCCCGCAAACATACGTGAATAAAAGTTTGTCTTTTCTCTTGCCAAGCTGTCTTTTGTCAGTTTAATCCACAAGCCTCCAATTATAGAACCTTAGAGGTTAGAGGAAAAGTTTTTCCTCCCCAACAGAACTAACATGTATTTGTTACTTAAAATGAGCAAGACACCATCCTAACACTGTGTATTAATTAATTTGTTTCCCATTAAGTCCCTATAGTATTTTCATTTTCCAGGTTAGAAAACTGAGGCATAGAGAGGTTAACCAAATTGCTTAAAGTCAGACAGCTAGTAAGTGATAGAGTTAAGATTTGAACCAAGGCTTCCAGCTCTAGAGCCCTTGTACTTAACCACCATGAGAGAGTAATCTCTGCCTCATGAAGAGAGTACCAAAGATTAGAGGAGATAGTCTGCATATAGGACACAACCTGGCACAAAGGAAGGGCTCAAAAAATATAGATTCTGTTTTTACTATCAGAAAATGATCCATCAATATGCTTCAGATGAAACTAGAGCTTTTCCTGTCTCTCATCAAGGGATTAGGGTAGAACAAGGAATCTAATCTGTAAGTAATATAACTAATTTGTGTTTGAATTAGCTATAGTTTATAGCTTGACTGATGTATGGAGGGTGTTGGAGTTCCTGAAAAAAGACAAGGAAAAGAGGGCCAGAGGACAGAAATTTGTCAGGATTGCTCAGCACCATCCAATGGACTTCAACATTCCAGTGACTAAAAAGGTGTGGGTTGGGTTTGGTTTGGTTTGGTTTGGTTTCATTTCATTTTGTTTCATTTCATTTCATTTCGTTTGTCTTACCACAGAGCAGGAATATTTGTCTTGACCCTAATATGACCTGGATGAAGTATGCCACAAACTCCCTGGACTCTGATTCACTTGCTGGTCAGCAATCTTGCAATGAGGGATTCAGCTCTCCCAGTGCCCTCATCCTCATGCTGGAAGGGAGAGACTGGTGAGATGGGCAATATCCACATCACTGTGGAGGAGGACAAAGCAGATGTTAAAAACCCAGGCTTTGGAGTCGAGCAGATCTGGGAACAAAGACCAACAAATGACTTAATTTAAACTCTCTGAATACCTGTTTTCTCATCTGGAAGATGGAAATTTCATATCCCTATAAAACCTACCTCAAAGGATAGCTGGACCAGCCTCATGGTAATAGCTCAATGTGTACTCTCCAGTAAATTTATAAATTGGCTTTGTGATTCAGCAGCTTATTGCAGGACGTCTTCCATGAGCCTTCCCTTCCCCACACAGAAAAACACATTCTCCTATTCCTCTCAGTTGCCAGAGTACTGCTTCTGGATCTCTTTTATGGAAATAGGTGACATTAGTTTCTATGTGTCAGCCAAAGTGCTGAACACTTCACGTACACTTTCTCATTTGATCCTGATAACAACACCACGAGGTAAATACTCTTATTATCTCCATTTTTCACCAGATGAAAAGAGGAAAAATTTAATGAGGTGCAGGAACTGTCTAAGGTTATACATGTAGCTAGTAATGAAGCTAAGCTTTGAACCTGCGGGAGTTAAATCCAGAATCCATGTTCTTAACTTGATGCTATTGTCACTCTGCACCCACAATGATTTATGTTCATTATTAGTTTCATTTCAAGGCTAAATGTCAAGATTTGTATCTAATTATCTTTTTATAGCCTCCAGAACGTTCCTTGAACACAACAGTTGTCTTTTATTAAATGAACAAATGAATGAATGAATAATTATATACCCTAATTCTACTCCCCAGAGCTTTACAATCATAATTTATTTGTACTAAGTGTTTTACATCAATTTCTCATTCAATCTTCACAACTCCATCAGCTAAGTGTTACTATTATTCCCATTGTTCAGATGAGGAAACCCCAAGGCTCAGA
Organism: Balaenoptera musculus; assembly: GCF_009873245.2. NCBI lineage: Eukaryota > Metazoa > Chordata > Mammalia > Artiodactyla > Balaenopteridae > Balaenoptera > Balaenoptera musculus. Next base: position 73,556,746 of record NC_045794.1, read on the forward strand.
GAGACTAAGTAACTTGCTCAAGATCATATGGATAATAAGTGACAGATCAGGAAGACTGAACCCATTGATGGAGTTTGTAATCTTCATTCCACAGCTGAGAACCATATCCAAACTGAGATATTCTATGGTCCACTCAGCCAGCATCTTTTTTTTAAACTTTGAACTCTTGACTGATTTTGTCAAGGACTTAGGAGAGCCTTAAAAATATGAAACTTTGAATAAAAATCAGTGGCAATTCCAAAATGTCCTTATGAGAAGGATTTGGGAGTAGAAATTTCATTGGAACTGAGGTTGGGTGGGGAGCAAGAATTTTTTGAAATGATCATAAAGCTATATTTTCACAGGAGTCTCACTATGTTTAATCAGATTCTATTATTATTTGTGGATTGCCGATGGATATTATAGGGGCACATTAAAGGGATAATCACTCTTCTGTTTGAGGATATATTAAAAACTGTGTGTTTCATGAATCTGTATGTGGACCATTTATCATTTTCCAAAAGCAATGTAGACATCAGTAAAGTGAAATCTCAAATTTATAAATGATGCCAAGATTTTCTGGCAATTGAAATACCAACCTGACAAGAATAAACCCTGGGAAGATCTCACAGAGCTGTGTGAGTGGGCAGAGAACACTGACGCTCAGTAGAGGCAGTTGAACGTAATGCCCACAGGAAAAGAGAACCCACCTTGTTCTCCAGAGACCAAGGCCTCCAAGTGCAGACGTGATCCAGGAAAAGGATGATGGCATCATTGTAGTCCATTCTCTGCGGAAGGCGGTCCAAAGTATTGTGGCAGTCACAAAAGCAAGCATCATCAGGAAGGATGTTAAAAACAAAATAGAAAGCACAATCTCGTGAGTGCTCACACACACGCACACACATATACACACGGAGACACCAGAATTCATCCGCTCCAGAAATACTGGGTTGAATTCCAGTCATTAAACCTCAAAAATGTCAAAATGAAACTGGAATGTATCCAAAGAAGGTCACTTAAAATTAGTTAATATTAGGGTTTGTAAAGAAATCAGAGAGACTTTAAAACACGTCAGCCTGAAAAGACAAAATATGAGAGTTGGTGGGTCAGAATCTACAAAATTTTTTTCATTTTTTTTAGATCAGAGGGTTCTGATAGAGTTATAGACTGAACACAGTCCCAGCACAGCAGACCTAGAAGTCCTGGTGAAATTAAAGTATTTCTAGGACAATTTATATTTTCAAATGCTATTCTATAGGACAGGTAATAAGCTAGAAAAAAAGCATAACTCTAAGAGAGTCTAAAGTAGGGAGCTCATAAAAGCTTATGGTGCAGTTAGAGCTAAATTATATGCCCCATCTTTTGATGTCCATGTTATGAAAGACATCTAGCAAGCTCCCATTCACACTGTTCTTTGAAGACCCTGAGAGTGGAGATTCTAGATTAAATTAACTACTGGCTTAATACATATGGCATATCTGGTAATTCCCAAAGTGGCCAATCAAAAGAATCACCTGTGGACCTTTTATTATAAAACAGATTCCCAGGCCTCACATCCAGTGATTCTAACTTGGTAGGTCTCGGCTTAGCAACCCTAAGAGAAAATCCTTTCCATGGGAAAATCCAGAGTGTGATAGGATTGGTTGAACTTGAATCATGTCTTATCCCTGAACCAATCACTGAGATGGGAAAATGATGTACTCTTCTTGCCCTGCCCTGGGTCATGTACCTGCCCCTAGAGTGGGGGTAGGGTTTTCGCCAGGAATGAAGTGGGTAACTAATATTCAGTCTCCCCTTTTTTCCCAAGTAACAGAACCTCAATTATATGTTAGGGGAAGCACATGCCCAGCTAAAAGTCTGTATTCCCCAGTCTCTCTAGCTATGGTCATGTGGCTAATTCTGGGCATTGAGTACATAGAGTACAAGTCTGGTACGTGTTTTCCTGGAAGCTTCTCTGAGGGAACAGACTCTACAAGAGGGGCACTCTTTTCCCTTTTTTCCATCCTCCTTCCTACTGACTGGAATGTGAATGTGATGACCAGCATGGAGCCGCCTTCTTGTGACTGTGGGCATCAAAGCTAGAAGAAGCCTGAGTCTCAAATGGGCCTGTGAAGTGGCCCTACCAGGTCAGGATTTTACACCTCCTGACTTTTACAGACGAGAATAAATCCTCATGAGTTTTGATAATTTTTAGTTTTTGTTCTCTATTATAGGCCTCTGAACCTAATTCTCCCTGATACATTACAGTAAGATTCTGTAACCAGATGTGTGATATTGTGATTTACAATAAGAAATATATATATTGGCCTCTGTCCCCAATTCCTGACAGAGGGCTCTTGAGACCCTTGTGATTTCCTGGGTGATAAGACTACCTTTTGTTCTAATAAGAGGACTCTGGGTGGGCTTTTGGATGAGGGCCGGTCACAGGAAAGAACAAGCCATGAATAAATGCCTGGAATTTTCAGCCCTGCCTCCCATTATCTTGAGAAGGGAAAAGGACTGAAAATGGAGTTAATGATTGATCACCCTCCACGATGAAGTCTCCATAAAAATTCCAAGAGTATGGAGTTTGCGAGAGCTTCCCGTGTGGTGAACACATACTTACTGGAAGAGTGACACACCCCAACTCCACAGAGGCAGAAGCTTCTGCATTGGAGACCCTAGACCTTGCCCTATGTATCTCTTCACCGGGCATACATCCGTATCCTTTGTCGTATCTTTAAGAAATAGGTAAACATAACTACGTGTTGACTGAACCTGAGAAGAAGGTCATGGGATGCTCCGATTTGTGGCCATGTTGGACTGAAGTTGTAGGTAATCTGGACCTTCTACTTGCTGTTAGCATCCGAAGTGGGGTATGAACAGTCTTGAGGGATTCAGCCCTGAAGCGTGGAATCTGCCACTATCTTTAAATAGAGAGTGTTTAGAATTGAGTTTAACTATAGGACACCCAGCTGGTGTCACAGAGAATTGCTTGGTGTGGGGGAAAATCCTCTACACATTTGGTGATCAGAGTGTGAGAAGGGAAGTGTGTGAGTAGTAAAGGAGACACAAGAAACAGACACACAGGAGGAAAGAACAGGAGTTTTTCCAATTCAAGATGTAACTGGGAAGGGAGGCTAGGCAAATCAAAAGCCACTGTTTTTTCTACTCTGCAAATTCTCTTTAAATTTCACCCCCCATATCCCTGGGTATCCTGATTTTTGCTATCTGTTTTACATCTTGAAAAATACTTTTGCCATACCTTACAAAGAATTTGTCTTTTACTACTTCCAAATCTAGGCATAATTTATCACCTACAACTGTAGCATCCTTTTTACATGTCTGTGAAAAAAACACCACTCTTCAAAACTTGGTGCAAGATTTAGGACACCCCAAAACACTTCTAGACCAGCCCCACTTAAGTCCAGATAATCAAAAGTAGATATTCTTTCATCTCAGTCTCTCTGACTCTGTTTCCATGTTTGTTAAATAGATTCAGTGGTTTTCAAACATTTTTAGCCACAAGTGCCTTGATTCCCTAAGACTCCACGTAAGGTTATGCAGGTCGGCACTGCCAGTTTTGTCATTGTCTTTCTGATAGACACCTTTTAGAGTTATATAATATACAACCTGCCCCCAAATGTACCCTTCCCTGAGAAGGACCAGAGGGATAAAGTTTGAAAAGCACTGCACTGATATTTTCAATGTGTATAATCAATAAAGGATTAGTATTTAGGAGATCAAAGTATTCCTTATATCAATACAAAAACTAGAGGTAACTCAATGAAAATCTCAGCAAGAGGCTTGAACAGGAACTTTGCAAAATAAAATATCCTTTGCCAATCAACACCGCACAAAGGCTCAACCTCATGAGGATTCAGAATACTGAAAATTAAAATCATAATAAATAACAATTTCACACCTTCCAGATAAGCAAAAACTAAAAAAGTCTGACAATATCAAGTGTTGACAAAAATGCGAAATTATAAAAACTCAAATACCATTGGTGGTGTTTAAATTGGTACAACCACTTTGAAAACAATTTGTCATTATGTAAGTTGGGGATCTACACAACCTATACCTATTCCATTCCCTTGTGTATCCCCAGGGAAACATGTGCACAGGGGTATCAGGGTACATGCACAAGAGTCTTCTTAGCAATACTGTTCATAATAGTTAAATCTGGAAAAAACCCAACCGTCTATGTAAGGTGGTCTACTACAATGGAATACCATGAAATACAATAGAATACTATTTTGCATGAAAATAATGAACTATCACCATACTCAATAACTTGGTTGAATCCATCACAAATATAACATTTTCCCTGCCCAAATGAAAACATTAATATTCTTTCGTAAAACTATTTCATATTTTATTTCATGGGTCAATCTTTGTGATTGTTTCAATGGTATTACTATGTTGGGAACATTAGAGACAGATGAAAGATGAGTTAGATTAAAAGAATAATTGCAGCATTGTTGACAGCTATAACGTTTTCAAGATAGGACCATGAGACTAATTTGGGGGCTCGTTATTACTTCTCAGAGTCCCACATTCAAGCAGTTTCCATGTAAGATGTGGAAGGTTCTGTTTTCCAAAAATGGTTGCAGCCATATTGTCCATCGCACGTGCGCTCAGAATCTTGCCCCTCCTTCATCTCCTCACCTTGAACCATGGTAGACCTTTGTGTGACTTCTGAGCCTACGTCCTGAAAGTTAACACAGTTACCTGACTCTCTCACTTGGGGTTTCACCCATGGGACATCATACTGTGAGGAAATTTAGGCCACATGAAGAAGAATCAAAGTCCCTGACACAAGCCGTTGGCTGAGCCCCCAGCTGACAGCCAGCACCAACTTGCCAGCCACGTGAGGGAGCCATCCTGGAAATGGAGCTTCGGGCCTGCAGTCGAGCTACCCCAGCTAAGACAGCATTGAGCAGAGACCAGCCTTCCCTGCTGAGATCTGCCCAAATGCAGACTTAGGAACAAAATAAATGATTGTTGTTGTTTGAGCCACTAAGTTTGGTGGTAGTTTGTTATATAGCAATAATAACCAGAACTTAAGATAAAGGGACATTCCTGCTACGATTGTCCTTGGAGTTATGTGCTCCCAAAGAACCTCTTCGGTACCTTCCCCTCTTTCTTCCTTCTCCTGCTAGCATTTGCAATAGGAATTAAACTAGACTTGATGAAAAATGCTTAATGTAATAAATACTTAGTTTGTCTCCAAACGCAGGAAAAGAAGAATTCTAGCTTAGAAGAAGCAACTTTTTTGTTTTCTTCTTTTTTTTTAGCTTGGTGCTTTTGAGGATGTCATTATCAAATAATATATATTTCTTCTTGTTTCATTTGTGTGTCTGAGACTTCATTTTTGGAGGTATGGTGGTCCAAAACTTCTCATCATTAAAAGGCTGCACACAGTCTCTAAAGGTATTTTTCCATGACAAAATAGGGAAGTAGGTGGGCCAAATTGCAGACATGTGGACTAATAATCCTTTCCCCTATAAAAAATAAAATATAGGGTCTAAAATGTTATTTTGACCGTTGCAGCAGGTAAGGACATACAAGGACTTGCCCAATAGTTCTTTGGGGCTTTCGCTTTGACTTGAGGCACCAGCAGAAAGATGAAGAGGTAACACTTTGAAACATGACTTTGCCTTCATCAGCCTTTGAGGGCCTGTTAAGTCTTTGGCTGCCTTTTATTTTAACCTTGTTTCACTGAATCTGTGTAACACAGATCAAGGCCTGGATAAATATTTGTGAATTGTTTGAACTTTGTTCTGTGCCCTTAAATACTCTTAGGAAATCAATTTTGGACTTTAAAGAAGTTTAAAGATTCCGTCACCAAAACCAGACTAATTCAGGGCCCACTGTGGTAGAAACACAAGAGGAGTACGCGTATTTGAAAGAAGTCTGCAGAATCTTTTGGAAAATGACTGTTACAGTGAGAGGAACTGCATATAAATTTACACCCAAAGTAATCCTTCTGAAGCAGTTTAAAATCTGAAGACTGATTTTTCAAGATGACTTTTCAAGAATATTTACTTACGGCCAGCTTTCACATGATTTGCCCTTGTTGTGTTCTGCTTCTCCACTATTTTCTAATATGCCCCTCTTATTCTGCAGCCTTCCATGGTTCTCTCTCTCTCCCTCTCCCTCCCTCTTTCTCTCCCTCCTTCTCCCTCTCTCCCTCTCTCTCTCTCTCCTCTCTCTCCTCCTCGCCAGGCCAGCTTTCCTCCAAGAGGATCACAGTGAGGAAGTGACTATCTCTGGGGCCAGTTCACTTGTGTAATCCCGAAAGGGGAGTATGGGCAAGGTTCAGGGCCAGCTGGCCAGCTGCTAGCTGCTCTAGAGATCCTTAGGAACATCAGTTTTGTAATTTATGTGCTCATGGGTCCAAGATAGAGTAACTTCTCCGTGGAGAGAGAGGATGGAAGCTTCTAGGCAGACCTGACATCTCTCTGATGACCTATCAGCTAGGGTCCTCTGACTCTCTCTTGATTTGGCTGTCGAATTCGGGTTTGATTTGGCAGGTCACTTAACCTCTGCTTCCTCCACTTCCTCAGCTGTAAAACAGGGTCACCACTACCTAGCCAGCATCACAGGACTTTATAAAGACGAGCAAATACTGATGACAAGCAGTTTACAAGAAGAGCTAAAGCCTCAAAGCTCAGTTCTACCAATTCCCACGAGGTGACTTCAGGCTCTATTGGCCTCTCTCTGCCTCGGTTTCCTCGCTGAAAAATAAGGATGGTAATAGGACCCATCTCGGAGCTGCTCTGAGAATTAAATGAGATAATATTGTAAATGAAGTACAGTATCTAATACCCTCAGTAAATGTTATTTGTTTCCCCTCATCTGCACCTTGTTTTACCATCTAGTTTGTGTACCAGAACACTGGAATGATAAAAGAATCCTAGAATGAGAGGTTAAAAACTCTCTCATTTTATAGACAAGAAAAAAAAGAGACTTGGTGAGGTTGGGGGACTTGCCCAGGGCTTCTGATTCATTAGTGAGAGTCAGAGTTCAGGTCTTCTAATTGTTGGTTCAAGCACGTCTCCATTTTCACTCCTTTAAAGGCTGTGCTGTTATTTCTATCCCCAGATAAGCCTTTCTCAGTCTGATTTTAAACCTAAGACCAGTTCCGATCATTAAGCAGTACACCTTCTAAGTCTCCTGCAGCCCCACGAAACCTGCAGGTAACGTCCGGGAAAGGCCCCCCCAGCCCACTGCAGAAGGCCAGGAAAGGTACCGCTTGCTCAGAGACCTGAGCAAGCCACTAATGGAGACAGCAGGTGAGGAGGGAGGCCAGGGAGCGGCAGCTGTTGGCAAAGGTTGCCCTAGTAACCATGCAGGGCTCCATTCAGGAAGTGAGCCCAACTCCAAGATGCAAAATGATCGCCTTCAAGGGCTCCCGTGAGCACAAAGGAACCAAAGGAACTGAGGGATGGCCAGGAGAAAGGGAGGTGTGGGGTGAGATGGGGGCCCAGGCTGTCAGTTACAACCTTCCACCTTCCAGAGAAGAAAAATAAAGGAAGAGAAGAGCTGTTTGACTCTTCTGGCCTGTGTGAACCGTGAAAACACCCATTGAACAGGAGCCCCTTTGTGGCGATGGAGGGAAGCAGGCGCCCCTCTGTTCACCAGCCTTATGAAACAGTATGCCAGGAGAGGGGGGAGAAATCCCAAACCTTGCAACTTTATGGGGGCCCTAAACTCTTCTTGCTGCCTCTCTTTTATTCACACTGATGACAAAGACCATTTGCTACCAATTTATTGGAAACTTTTTTTTTTTTTCACAGCTTGAGCTGCTTAAATGCAGGGAGCTCCCTCTCCCCCAAATCGCTGTCAGACACTTGCTGAATGGGCCAGGCTCAATTATGCTCCTGCCACAGGTTCAGCTCACACTGTGACCCTGCATGGCTTCCTGCTATTCACATGTGTTACTTCCCCTTTGTGGTAATGGCTTGTGGCACTTGGCCAGAAAACATTATTAATTTCAGAAGTGGACTGACAAACAACAAACCCACAGTGAAACGAGAGGAAGTGCTGGGGAGGCCAGCTGTCGGCTTGAGCAGAGCTGTAGGAACTCAGTGTATGCAGGTTCTAGAAGGAAAGGAGACGATAATCCACAAAGAGGAAATGCACTAAAATTATCCACCGCCCATATTAAAGAAAAAAGAAAGAAAGAGAAAAGAAATCAGAGAAAAGTCGGGGGGGTGGGGAGGTGTGTGGAGAAGCACGCAGCTACTCGAGCTGCAGCTGGACAGGAAATTGCTAACGCTGCTTGCAAATCCCTACTTTGAAGAGGCAGTTTAGGGAATGCCAGGAGCGGAAACCGTTCAGAACTGGATTAACACGAGCCAAGTTGAACTGCAACCCACTTCTCCTTTCCGAGCTCTGGCTGACTTGGGGCACCCAAATGGGAGAGACTGACTTGGTATTTTTTTGCACTGTTTCTGCCTTTTATACATGCTTAGGTGCTAAAAGTCACACTGGACAGCTTGATAGGATTGTCATAAAATCCGGGCTACTTGCCTCCTACCAAATAATTCAACTGGCACCTCACAGGTACCGTGTGGGCGAAAAGCCCATCTTTCTCCCCACTGCAGACCAAGGGACCAAGCTCATTCAAAAAGGGCTGGAAATGTTATGTTCTAATTCTTTTGATTTCATACACCTGCCCTTTATTTTGATTTTGATTTGTGTATTTTGACGCTCGGGACAAGGAGAGGTATGTCCCAAGGAAAATGACAGGATATTAAGCCTTTACCTTAAAGTAACTGTTCAAAATAACCTCAACATAAAGTTCAGTAGGAGTTTCTGGCCCACATTCTAAATCAGTTAAGTACAAAGCACATTAGGAGTGGCAATGCTTCATTTCAAGTGCCAACGTGAAATCGTGGCCACATCTAGACTCAGGGAGAAAGCTTAGCTATGCCCTGCCCTGTACACGAGAAAGGAAAGGGGAGACACCATCCCAGATTCGTTATTCCAACGCTAGGAGAATTTGCAGGTAGAATTGCCAGACAGTTACAGACCGGAAAAAGAATCATCTCTACTTTGTCCCTGGCATGTCTAAGTATTATCGAGCAGAAGACCCTGACAGGGAAGGAAAGAGAGGTGAACACTGCAACTGTCACCTTGTTATTCTGGTGCCCCCTCTTTATGACTATTCATGACTATCCAAATCTTATACTTCAGCAAGCTGTGCTCTATGACTTCATTCTTCTTCAAGAGCATTACAATTTTCCTAAGTAAGCCAGAACTTATCATTAAGTATGGTCCATTGGAATGATGTAATCACTCTCTTCCTTTCATATTAAGTATTATCCATAGGAATGACATAGTCAATCCCTTATGTCACTTTTATTTGAAGCAAAAGATGCACCTGAAAACTTCTTGGAAATAGCTTAAAAGATGAAAACTTTGCCCCATTATTCCTACATGTACTTTACAAGCCAATATCAATCCCCAACTGAAAAGGTCCTAAAATGTGTCACTTCACATATAAGTACAATTAAGGAGAGATTTTTTAAAAATACACATTCAATAGCCAAAATAGTTATTTATTAATAATTTAAGGTTTTACATTCTTATAATAAATTTCAGCTCAGAACTTTACACCATGAACATAATGGAGCCACTTGTCTCCCTCCTTCACAATCATATGCATGTCGCCTATTGAATGGGTACCCATGCTCACACACACGCTTCCAGTTTCGCACAAATTGTTTTTAAAAAGGAAAGAGACCAACCCAAAGTATTGCATTTGAGGTGACACTCCCTGAAAATTTTTGTACAGAGGTAATATACTGTTTAGCACAGCTGAAGTTTAAAAAAAAAAGTGAGCCCATGATTTTGGTGTCTTTCCAAGATATCCCCTTTGAGACAATACAAGCCAAAATATTTACAAAAGTAAGGCAGAGTCAAACTACATTAAGAGAAAAAACAAGGTCACAAGGAAGATATATGAAAGAGACTAAGACTGCACCATAACAAGGTCTCTGTGATCATAAGTGTCCATGAAAACGTCATTCAGAATTGGTAAAGTCGAGCATGCTGCAAATATATCCTTTGGATTAGAAAAGAGCAAAAGTTTCAATTATTTTGTTTTAAGAAGTGGCATACTGCTCTTTCTCCCTTTGGATGATTTCTTTTAAACCCATCAAAGGAAAAACAAACACATTTCAAACAAACACTGTCAAATGATTTAAGATCAAATATTTACAATAATCAAATGGAGTATCAGATTCGATTGATTATTTATTTATTTATTTTCTTTCTTTTTTTTTTTTTTGCAAACTGATACTACAAATACAGAGCTGAAACCTCTCTTTGGCTCCTCTATATGCAAAATTGAGTCAGTCTTCACTGAAGACAATATAGAGTCAGTTCCAGATGCAAAAGGAAACAGTCATACAAGGCCCTAGAGAACACATGCTCCTACCCTACCATTTGGTCCTACCCTATATACCTGGAAGTTCTCGAATCCCAGTCCCTGCAGGGGTAGGCTGTACACATGGGTGTGGAGCAAACCTACTGCCTGTATCTATACAGCAGGTCCTGTTCTTCCAACGAGAATGGAGCAAATCTCTCCCTTTGGAATAACCAATTCCACACGTGGTAACCTTGTCTAATACAGACAGCTGGTGTCATGTTGACACCTGGGCCACATACAAAGAAAGCAGCCCAGCTGACGCTGCTAACAGAAACTGCTGAAGAACGGACACATCCCAGTGTGGGGCCTTTCACGTGGATTGCAGGGAGTCCACCTGGTACACATTCTGGTTGGAGGGCGTGGTGAAATAGAGCTGCTGTGCTGGGACCCGGTTGTCACAGGGGCTGCTGAGTCCCAGCGTCCTCTCGAAGTCCAGCAGCTGGCCCATGAAGTTGAAGTTGGGGGAGATGTTGGATTTCTTCATCTTCACAATGTCATAAGCATCGTTCATTGACAGATTGAGCTTCTGCATGAGATAAGCCACAGTCACAGTGACTGAGCGGCTGATGCCAGCCAAGCAATGCACCAAGACACCACAGTTTTTGCCCCGGGCTTCATCTGTAAACACACAAAAAGAAAGGCAAAATGTCAGTAGACTGAAAACCACCCTTTGTGAACGACCACTCTAAAAAACTGAATAATAATGATAATAATAAAAAAGATAAAAAATAATTGTGTGCAGCAGTTGAGCCCTGCAGGCAGCAGAAAATGTATCACTGCGAAAATACATGTACACTGGGCACAATTACATATTTCAGATATTTTCTGAAAAGGGAGCTTTTGTATTAAGTTCCTGCCAACAAAAAACTCCTTAATGTGTGCATTCTTTGCCCCAGCATGTGAATACCAGAAACCCTGCAATATGGTCGTGAATGCCTTTTATACAGACAAGCAGACTGCAAGGGTCTATTAAATTATTCTCCAACTGTTGTGCAGCTAACAATGGAGATATTCAGGCATTTTAAAAGAGAGAGGGAAGTCACAGGGGACAGCCCATTAGGAGGAACAGGATGTCGACATGGCCTGAAAATGAGTTCCTTTGTAATAGGAAATGCATTACAATGCCTGGAGATTCGCTTCTCCAGGCTTTCAGCCCACAGTCCTTCCTGCTGGGCTCAGGTTACCCTCACTGTCTCACTGTGAACCGGTATCACAGTAACATTCAGCTGGATTACAGCATCTAGCATTCACAGGGCTTTCCAACGCCTAACTTGGTGTTCTCAAACAACTCCCAGGTCTTTTAAAATTACAAAGTCGTGCTAGAATTTCTGCCTACCTTGAGTACTTTTATCTGGCCCTCCTCTAGTCCAAAAATTGTGGGAAAATTCTGTTGTCTACTTACGAATGGCCCCCCTTTCAAATGACTGAATTCAGAGTCAAGCAGCAGACAGCATTTCAAATACACCTGTGGTCTGCAGCCTTGTCAAAAGGCACTTTTTCTTAGCAAGAAGATAAACCAGAATTAAGAACGCCCTTAGAACATCAGAGATCGCCAGTCCCAGAAATTAGCAAGCAGCAAGGAAGATGAACAGCTTGAACTCTAGGAAGGGTTAGGAATTTTGCATTTAAAAGGCTGAGCGAGGACTGTTAATTAGTCTCACCTATGAAAGAAATGGCCTCAGGGAAAAACTGGGACAGGTTTTGGCTCCAGTGATCCGAGATGGGGATCTGCTTGTATTTGAACTCTCCCGCGTTCTCAAAGAGGTTCGGCAAATTGGGGGTGACGTTCAAGATGTACTTGATGCCGAACTCCTCCAACACGTCCAGGTTGGTGGAGTCCTTGGCACAACCCAAATAGAGGAAGGGCAAGATCTCCACGGGGAAAGAAGGCTGGCTGTTGGACAGCGGGCTGCCATCCGAGTCCGTTGCACTACTGGGGTCTCGGTCAAGGTCAGACTCAATGTCCGAGGAGGAGTCGGAGCTGATCCGCAGGCCCCCGAGCCCCAGCACTGGCAACGGTGGCGAGCTGCTGCTACACGAGCCGTCTAGATTGGTCTCGCAGTGCAGAGCGAACTCGGCTTGGAACTTACTGAAACCACCTGCCAGGACAAGAAAAGCAATCATGTAACCCGAGATGCCGTAGTAGTTTTCACAGCTTTGAGAGCCGCAGCCTCACGCAGAAACACACCACAGAACCCTTCCAGCCACCCTGCACACAGAGCCAAATACAAGAGAAAGACACTTAAGTGTGCACCCTTAGGAACAGAACGAACGGGCCCGCCTCCCCTGGGAACCTTTATTCTTTTGAATCCGGAAATGCACAAAATGGCAACTTTTCCGAATATCTTGAAGGGGTAGAAGGTGTCAATCTGCCCCCCCCAACGACCTCTGCCGTCCTGCAAAATCTGAACTCAAAATCGAACGACAGAAAGCAAGGAATGGTGGGGAATATCCCGGGTAGGAAGCAGAACTAGTTAGAAAGAACCGGCCCGTGCCCGCGGCCGGAAGCCGGTCGATTCCGCGCGGGCCCGGCTCGCGGGTGCGGGACTCTAGAGAGGTTCGCAGCCGGGAGCCGGCAGACGGCCCCTGGCGCAGCAGCGCGGCTCAGAAGCGCCAGCCGAGCGCTGCAGGGGCGCTTCCAGTCCGCGCGTCCCGCCTGCAGCTCGTAGCCCGGTGTCCCCCGCCCTGCCCCCGCGCGGAGCTCCCCCGGCTCGTACCTTCCAGGTAGAATGCCCGGCAGCCCTCGTCCTTGAGCTTCTTGAGCAGCAGCCCGAGCACCGACTCGCCGCCCGTATTCTCGTTCCAGTCGCTGCTACTCTCGTCGTAGAGCACCACGGTATCGGTGCCGCAGCGCCGGGTGAAGCGGTCCCGATCCTCGCCGCGCGTGAAGAGCGCGCGTACCGGCAGGTTGCCTTTCTGCAGACGCCGCAGCATGATCCCTGGGATGGCCACGTTGATGGCTGATTCGATGTGCGACGACTCGTACAGCTCCTGGGGCCGGCAGTCCATCAGCAGCAGCCGCTCGTTGCCCAGCTCCAGCTGTTCGTTGAGCCACGCCACGGTCTTGCTGATCGCCATTTCCGACGCGAAGGGCACGGGTCTGAGCGTATCTATCATGGGGGTCGAGCTGCCGGAGAGGGCGGGGGTACCTACCAGACGCCCCTCGGGGCAGGCATAGGCTGAGCGCGCCGCGCGAAGCCGCCGCTCTCAGAGCGGGGTTGAATTCCACCTCGCCCTTCCCAAACCCGGTTAGCGGTTGGGGCAGGCGAGACAGAAGTGAAGCCGGCGATTCCCTCTGCACCCAGCTGCAACCGCTCGCTCTTAGTGTCAATGAATCTCCCTGAATGAAGCTGCCCGGAGAGTTTTGTTCCTCCCCGGTGAATGAAATCCAATTAATTCGGACTCCGTGCTACTTAGAGGGAAGAAGAAAAAAACCCCAGCGGCTCTTAATCCCTCCCTCCAAGACTGCACCTCAAATCCACCCGAGCGTCTTTCTCCTAGGACTATTCAAGCCTCGATTTGCTCACTCTCCCTTAGACTCAGGGATCGCACACCCCCTGAGCGAGGCAGCTCCTCAATGGATACAAACAGCGAGCGTCTCAATGGATACATTCTCCAGGCCAGCCAATGAGCGCGCTGCGGAAGGGGCTGTTGCCGTGGGGACGGGCCGGCTGGAACAGGTTGTGTTGATGAATTGTTAATGAGTTTGTCATTCACAAAAACGGAAAGGAATTTCCGCTCCGGATAAGCCCCAGTGCAAACAAGCTGCAACAGCGGGCTCGGCGGGAGGAAGGAGAAAGAAGAGGAGGCGGTGGTGGAGGAGGAGCAGGGCACACAAACCAGGGCACTTCAGTTGTCTCATGTTTCCTTCTGTTGAGAGTTCACACTTCGCTTCGGAACTTTTGCGCACAAATGGTGCAATTAGCAGGCACAAAAGCCCTTGTTCGCGACGCCTGGGCGCGCAAGCTAGCTTTAGGGAAACTTGTGCTGACTTTTTCCCTTTTATTCCCTTTAAACTCATTTGGACTGGAGTTCACGTTAACCCCCACCCCCACCCCCCCTTAGGCAGTGTGTGGCATTTGTTTGCCAGCTTAAAAAGCCCAGCTCTGTTTACTCTGATGTTCTTTTAGCCGAGGCTGTGTTGGGGCTGGTGAACTGCCCGGGCTTTAGTGACCGATGAGGTGTTAAATGCTAATCCAACATCTTTTGAACAAACCAGGATTTTGTTGAAACATTTTTAAGCAAGCAAACAAACAAATGCTTGGTTGTCCAGAGAATAGAAAGCAAGCTTTTTCTTTAAAAAGAGCGTTTTAATTAATTAATTAATTTTTTTAAACAGTGGAGACTGCAGGAACAAACTCGTTGGGCAGTCCGATGCTTTTATTCCTCTCCGGGGGCGTGGGGCGTTATGAACCATTGTTATGGGGATCCAAATCCCCCGCCCCCGCCCACTGCGCCCTGGTGGGGGGGGGGGCGGGTAGCGCTCGTTAATCATTTCTGAGCAGCTAGCTCAGCTTCCGACACAGGAGCCCGCCGGGAAGGGCTGCCTGGGCGAGGTGCACCAAGGGCACGCGGAGCCAGGCCGTCTGTCCCCCCCATCCGCAAAGCCTGGGGAAGTCCTCCCGCAAGGCCTGCAGGCTCCGGGGGCTCTGGAGGGCTCGGCGATTGGTTACTGTAGACCTAGGCATGTCAAAAGGGAGCCTCTCTCCCGCCCCCCGACTTCCCGCACAGGGTCACCCCCTTCCCTGCCCGGGCACCCCCTCCCCTGCGAGTCGCCGGGCACTCGCGGAGCACCGCCCGCTCCTCGCTAGCACCCGCCGCCTCCGCCTCCTCGTTCAGCGGGCGCGGGGCGTCCGGCGACACCGAGGATCGGTGCAGGGCCGATGCGGGACTTCAGGCTCCGGAGAGGCCTGGGGTGGGTGTGGGGCGAGGAGAAGTGCCTGCTGGGAGCCCCTGCTCCCGAGGAGAGCTGGGAGTCCTGGGGAAGGTGTCTGCCGCGCTGCAGAGCCAGCAGGTAATTGGGGAGGTGCTCGCCAGGCCAGCGAGCTGCGCTCGGCCGGGGTACCGCGGGGCGGAGCGGGGCGGAGCGGGGCGGGCGGCGGGGTCCGGATAGAGGCGTGGCGGGCGGGGGCCGCGGCGGCGGCGGGTAGACGCATTCCAGGCGCGCAGAACTCTGTTGTTATATAAAAGTACCGGGGCTGCAGCTCCCGAGCGGAAAGCCACCTGTGTGCGGCCGGCGCGGCGCGCAGGGGAGGTGGAGGATGGGGGCCTGCGGCCGGAAGGCGCGGGCCCTAATCCGGCTGCCCCTCCCTAACCCACGGCGGAAAAGAGGGCGCGCATTGTCCCGCCGCCGCCGCCGCCGCCGCGGAGGCGGAAGCGGAGGCAGCGGCTCGGCGGGGAGCGGCTTTTCCGAGCGCCCTCGCGGCGCTCTCCGTCCACCGCTGATATCGCCGAGGGCACCTGAGGTCGCGGGGTCTCCCCAAGCCAGACGCCCCACACCCACGGGCCGGCCTGCTAACGCCCCCGCTCCAATTTGCATTTTTAGTCACCCGCCTCTTCTCTGGTTTGGGGAATGTAGGCTAAAAAAAGGCGGCTGCGAGGCCCAGGTTGCCAATTTTGGAGCTTTGCTACAGTCAGGCCGCCCCTGGAAGAGCGTGTTCGGTGAAGGTGGGAGCTGCAGCGCTCCTATCCCCGCGCCTTTTTTGGGCATCCCTTGGAACAGAGCTCCCATATTTCACTGGATATCATCCAGTTCCAGCTGGAGGAGGCCTGCGCTGGAGTTGACGCCTCCGATCCGTCTCCACCTGTTACAGATGTCCCTACCCCGAGACCTTTCTGTTACTGGGACCTGGAGGCGAGGAGGGGAGAAGCAGGATTCCTTGCAGCGGAACTGAGAAGTGCATAATCTTTCAGCCCAAGACCTCCAACAGAAAATGCAAGAAGGGAAATTGTTTTCCACTTAGCTATTTTAGAAGTGCTGTTACCTGAGCCTGGGCATCAGTTTGGAAAGATGGTTGCAACACTTCTCAAACCTGAAACATTTAGCTTTACCCATGCTTCTGAACCCTCCTCAGTCCTTCTCAGGACACTGTATAAAATGGCATTCAGACCGCTCGGTCCTAAAACGTGCGGTATAAAGAAAGGGCCTCTGGAGTGGGGCGGCCCGGGTTTGAAGTGTGCCCTCACCCCTTCCTAAATGTGCGACCTTGATTACATCATCTAACTCTTTTAAGCCGTAGTCTTCCACGCTGGCATACGGAAAATGACAGAATCGCTGTGATGACTGAATGGGTAAAGTGAGATGCCCTAAGACGTTGTTGGTGTGTCATTAACTGTTGATATTATTTTTACCTTTCTGAATTCTGAACCTGCAGAATGGCCCCCGTCCTTTCAATCCCAAAGGCGCCCTTTGAGGCCTAACAGCCCGCCTGAAATTCCCTAGTCTAAGGAGAAATCCTCTGAAGAACTGCCCTAAGCAGTTTAATCCATGCCAATTCAGCTGTCAAGCAAAGCAGGTGCTGTTACAGACCATGATCAAAATCCTTTAACACAGTTAAATACCGAAAATATCCAGCTACCTTTCTTTTTTTTTTTTTTTTTTAATTTTATAGCTACTTTTATTTTTATTTATTTATTTATTTTTGGCTGTGCTGGGTCTTCGGTTCGTGCGAGGACTTTCTCTAGTTGCGGCAAGTGGGGGCCACTCTTCGTCGCGGTGCGGGGACCGCTCTTCATCGCGGTGCGCGGGCCTTTCGCTATCGCGGCCCCTCCCGTTGCGGGGCACAGGCTCCAGACGCGCAGGCTCAGTAGTTGTGGCTCACGGGCCCAGCCGCTCCGTGGCATGTGGGATCTTCCCAGACCAGGGCTCGAACCCGTGTCCCCTGCATTAGCAGGCAGATTCTCAACCACTGCGCCACCAGGGAAGCCCCCCAGCTACCTTTCTAACTTCTCCCTACTGGTCCCCTCTTAAACACTCTGTACACTAAGCTGATATAATAGAAGTAATATGTAGTGGGTATTTACCACCTGGTGGGCATGGTCTTGATTTCTGTGTTTACATGCATATTTCCGTCAGTCTTCAGAAAACCCATGCAAATTATCCTCATTTACAGAGATTAAGGAATTTGCCTGAGGTCACACAGGAGCAAATGTTGGGGTCAGGGTTTGAAGCCTGACTCTTCACAGAGCCTCAAGGACTACCACATACCCATATTACAGGGTGTCGTGGAGACCGCGCCCACCACGCTGTGCTGTTGCTGCTGAAATCTGAAGGATTCAAGGTCTGCGCTTTGAATTTTGACCACCAGGCATTTCCGGGCTTCACATACTATGTTGCTCATTCCCCACAGATGTCAAGGATCAAAAGTTAGGCTCATTTCCTTCCTGCTCCTTTTACATCTGGCGGTTTTCTTTGACTGTATGCACCTTTTCATTAGTCAACCATTCAATAAATGTCCATACAGTTTTCTTTGTTAGAGTTTGTCTTAGATGCTAATCCTCGCAACTACCATTACTGATGTGTCTCAGTGTAGCACATGGGCCTGAGTTCAAATCTTAGCTCTGTCTCTAACTTGTATTTTGATAGGGGAAAGTCACTTAACCTCTCTGGGCCTCCATTCATTCACTCATTCACTCACTCATTTACTCTAGGTACCAGGAAAGCAGCAGTGAATAAAACAGACAAGAACCCTGCTCTCCTGGAGCTTACATTTTAGTAACAACAGGCAATGAACAAAATAAATAATTATACAGTATATTAGAAAGGAAACGTGCTATGTAGAAAAGTAAAGCAAGGAAAGGAATTCAGCAGTATGTAAAATGGAGAATAGTTACACCTGCCTCAAAGGACTGCGAGGATAGAGACAGCCAAGATGACACACAAAGGGCACAAAGTAGGTATTCAGTGGTTTTTTAACTCATTGCTTCATTTCTGCATAAAACTGACTCGCTATTGCTGGTGATCCTGCTTTGAATCTCATCATCCTGGCCCTGTTGCCGGGGCTCCCAGGAAAAACTTTCTCAGGAGAGCTCTAGTGACTATAAGAGCCACAGGCTTCCTTACTTCCAGAGGCCTCAGTTGCCTGCCTAGGGTATCAGTCACATGTAGAGAACTGTGTTTAAAGGTTGGAGAGTACAGCAGGTCACCTCTGATCCATTTCCATAAGTGCACAGAAACAATTTCATAGATCCTACTGTCTCTCTGTGTGATAGTGTGTGCATGCAATGAGCACTCGTGCTTGAATTCTTCCTGGTGTTTCCCCCTGGAAAGTTCCTTAAAAGAAAATCTTTCAGTTATAAATGTTTGCTTGGTTATTGGAGAAGCATTCCAACTTTGCAGGAATTTTCCTGCGTTTGAGAATGCTTGCGATTGATGAGACCTAAAAGGGTTAGTATGACCTTTAATCTTGGAGTAATCTCTATGAATATAATGACATTTATTAACACATCATGTGAAAATAGTTAAACAGATTTTCACCTAATAGGGAGAGCGTGTTTTGGAAGATCTGACTTAAAAATGGAGTTTTTTTAAATTTGTTTTTTTATTTTTGGCTGTGTTGGGTCTTCCTTGCTGCACGCGGGCTTTCTCTAGTTGCAGCGAGTGGGGGCTACTCTTCGTTGCGGTGCATGGGCTTCTCACTGTGGTGGTTTCTCTTGTTGCGGAGCACGGTCTCTAGGTGCACAGGCTTCAGTAGTTGCGGTGCATGGGCTCAGTAGTTGTGGCTCGCCGGCTCTAGAGTGCAGGCTCAGTAGTTGTGGCGCATGTGCTTAGTTGCTCCATGGCATGTGGCATGTACCAGGGATCGAACCCGTGTCCCCTGCAATGATAGGCGGATTCTTAACCACTGCGCCACTAGGGAAGTCCCTAAAATAGACTCTGTGGCATATCCAGGATTCAGGATTTTTAGAGGTCCCGGGGAGGCCCTCAAAGTGACAGTCAGTGGAGTGAAGTCAGACAGAGAAAGACAAATATCATATGATATCACTTATATGTGGAATCTAAAAAAAAGCGTACAAATGAACTTACTTACAAAACAGAAGTAGAGTAACAGATGTAGAAAACAAACTTACGGTTACCAGGGGATAAGTGCGGGAAGGATAAATTGGGATTGACACACACACACTTCTATATATAAAACAGCTAACTAATAAAAACCTACTGTATAGTGCAGGGAACTCTACTCAATACTCTGTAATGACCTATTTGGGAAGTGAATCTTAAAAAAGAGTGGATATATGTATATGTATAACTGATTCACCTTGCTGTACACCTGAACCTAACACAACATTGTAAATCAACTATACTACAAAAAAAAATTTTTTTTTTTTAAAATGACAGTCGGTGGCTTTCAGGACAGCTAAACCTCAGAACAGAATTTAACTGCATTTGAGAAATATGTTTGAAATAGTCCGACTTTAAATAAAGGGCATATGGGGTTCACAAAACTCATACTCTGCTTTCCTGACAGGTGCCTTGAAAAGACAGCAACTTATGTCAGACCGGTAGGAACCGTGGAACCCAAGAGGCCCAAAGGACTGACAATAGGAAACCCAGGTAATATACAATGATGGGCTGTGCATGGAAAAAACCAAAGGGAGCTTCAAATGTGAGCCCCAAATTAAAATACCATGACTGCAGATCCTGGTTTGCCATCAAACTGCTTCCAGTGTTGCAGCTTCATGCAGCTTGCCCCAGGGTCAGCTGCGGGGAGCTTATTGAAGGCGGGTAACAATGTCCCCAAACAATGCAGCTGTGGAGGGAAAGGCAGGTAAGCTTAGACGGGGACTAACAGGCAGCTAGACAGCAGCAGTTCCAGAGTCACATCCACAGTCACATGGAGGGAGTGGTCGGAGCTTTCCTGTAAAAGAGATGGCACTTTCACACCTTGCCGGAATTCTACAACCTGAAGAAAAATATGAACTACTGTGAAATTCAGACCGTGACCCCAATCGAAGCTTTTTAAAAATTAGGTCTTCATCAGCTTTCTTGGGTTTCTCTTTCCCCTCACCTGATGGAATACCTATTAGTGTACATTCAGGATCCCATAGAGACTCTATCAAGAATATTCTTTGGAAGTTAGTCTCTAGTAAGGAAATTCACTTACAGCTAGCAGCGTTGATTTCTTCTTTCAGATGCTTTTGTCCTTTTCCTTCCCGTGGGAAAACATTCCTTCATTCTTCCCTCTTTTTTATTTTCACAAAGTAGGAAAGTAAAAGCACATGTAAATGTATGTGTAAGAAATCATCAGGAGGTTGGCATCTCTGCATTTGCAGTGTAGCCAAGTTCACTTACTGTTAGATTTTCTGGTTTGTTTTTTGTTTTTTGTTTTGGAAAAGGAACGACAGCACCTTGCTTCCCATTGTACTATTTCCAAAGCCCCAGTGAGGATCCTTGGTGGGAAATTAGGCTTACATTTCCTTCAGGGGAGGTGAGGGACTCTATGTATTCACCTTTCAGGAACCTTCCCTGGTCGTGTCATGGGGCCTCATGTGCACAGCGTCCTGGGCATTGGCCATGCTGCATCTACAAGCAGTATACTTGCCCTGTGCCTCCTTGTGCGGGCCATGTTTCCTCGGGTGACATTGCTCCCCATCTTGTGTGCCCGTATTTACGCAGGTGTGAGCAGCACAAGTAGCTGTTGTGTAAGAGAACTCATTATTTTTCTAAGTAGGTACTATTTCCTGCCAGCCTATTTTTGCCTCAGTAGTCAGTAGAAATGACTGTGTGTCCACAATGCAAAGAATGCTTTCGCTCAGTTTATCAAACTTAACAACTCACAGATTCCCCAGGAATATATTTGTGGAACCCCAGGAGCTTCCAAACCCCAGTCTAAGCAGTACTGCTTTAGGGCACTTGGTGGGTTAATTACAAAAGCTATATTTGGATCTACCATGAAAATAACAACAGAAAGCTACAATTTATTCAACACCAAGCTTTGCACGTGTTCAGTCTAATTACGGTGATAATTCTGCATAGCAGGTATACTATTACCACAATTTTATAGTGGGGAGGGCCGGACTCAGGTAATTACACTGGAATTTAAATATCTCAGTCCCTTCAAAACCTCTTTAGTACCCCCTGCTCCCTACCTGATAAGATTGACTTCATGCAACCTATTATAAAATAGCAGCATCTACATTATTTGTTCAGTTTTATCTTGCTGGTCAAGACTGGGAGTTCTAGAGTCAGACCAACCTGGATTCTAAACCTTTCTAGAGTGTGACTCTGAAGGAAATCACATAATCGCCATATACCTCAGTTTCCTTATCTGTAAAGTGAGGATAGTATATCACAGGACTATTGTGATAAATGAGTTACATTTGTAAAGGGGTAGGAACAATCCTGAAACAATACTAATTCATTGGCAGTTACCTGCTTTTATTATTAACACACACCCCCGCACACACACACACACACACACACAGATCTTAATCAATGTTTACTGACCTTGCTGAAAAGGGATTATATAATGAAAAACACTACAGTGCCAGTTTTGTTCTTAGGAATAGAAAAAAAAATCAGTGCAAGATTCCGAAAGAAAAATGCTAAAGAACAGAGTCAATTGCTTTACCACCCCTCTTAGTTGCTGATGTAAGCAGCCCATATCTCAGTGTGCTGAGAGATCTGGATAAATTGGGGACCTTGGGGACATTGGTTGTCTTGGAGGGACTTCCCAGCAGTCTAGGACTGACTTGCTGAAGCAGCAGGCACTTTCCCCCTCCATCTCTGCTGCCTCACAGCCCTTTCTTGCACTGTGCAATAGCTTGCACGGTGTGCAGGAGGTGAATTGGAAGTCTACTGGCCCAAGTGATGTAACCATCCTCAGTGATCTGGGTTTGTTGTCGCTGATGGGAGCACCCATTGATATACTCAAGCTTTTAAGGCCTCCTGCAGCTAAGAAATCTCCTCTGGGAAGTTCCTTCCTTCCTCTGACGTCTTGCCTAGTAAGAGCTTTTCAGGTGGAGGGAGAAGGAGCTGAGTCAGAGCTGGGTATGAGAGCCAGTCTCCCGTGATTGGCAAGAATCTTCCATTCTTGGGTGAAGAGTGCTCTGCTAAAGGTCACATGGTAGAAGCACACCTAGCCTTAAGTAAACAGGCCACCTGCTCAGCACAGTTTCTATAGTAATTTTTTGCACATGCATGATTCCAAGGTTATTTTTATTAAATGTCTGACAAATGTCAGGTTTTTCTGGAGCCATCAGAAGTTTTAGATTCTTTACCAAAAGTCTAAGCCCTTGCCAGGTCATGCCCCACCCCCTCCCCCAATCCCTCCCTCTCGCCTAACCAGTTTCCCAGGGAAAAAGCCTTTATAATGGGGATTTCTCTGCCCTTTTGTTATGGTGTCTGTATGGTAATTTACTTTAAGTAATTCAGTATAGCTACTGTAGTACTCTAATGCTTTAAAGATGGAGAATTAGCTGTGACATTCTCTAATATGAACCAATACCTTAGACTCAGTGACCTGTGAGGTTTTTTTTTTTTAATTTGCATAAAAGATGTTAAAAAGTTATATCTGTTGCTGAAATTGGTGGCGCTTGCGATGTGTCTTGTTAGGGGAGGTGTGACAGGACCCGTGGATCTTGTATGACCAAGATATAAGAGGACAGCCAGACCACCTGCATAGGTAACCATACAGCCTCCAGCACTGGAGCCTGTGACCCTCCACTTCACCTAGGACCCTGCCCCCTGCCCTGTGAGACTACACCCCCTGCTGGGTTTTATTTTGAAATGCTGCTGCCTTTCCTTCAGCATGGGCCTCTCATGCAAGGTGCTGTTCCTCAAAATACTGAGGTGGAGAGAAGGACTCAGTTTGGATGACTGTACGTACTTGCTGAAACATTTGTGTGTGTGTGTGTCTAGTTAAATTTGGTATGAGATTTACTTTTATAGTGAGAGTGAGGTAGGGTGCAGTGAAGAGTGTGACCTAAATCTGGGGTCTCTAACCACTATGAAGCCTCTGATTTTTATCCAAAGAATCTGACATTTATCCAACATCCACCTTGGCTCAGAAGCAAAGCATTTGAAAAATATAGATGCTCAAATCCCAGCTCCAGTAAGTCTGATTTAAATGATATCTGGGTCTGAGGCATCGATATGTTTCAAAAGTTCCCCAGGGAATTCCAATACGCAACCGGGGCTGAGAACCTCTGCCTTAGAAGGATTCACAACACTCATTCCACTTGCCTAGGGAGAGGTTTCCAGCCAGATCAGTGGGTCTCAAAATAAATGTTTAGAAACAGCTGGAGGTACTTGCCTGTGGTCCACACTCCAGACTCCCACTCAGGGACCCTGATTGAGGTCTAGAGAGGGACCCAGGCAATTGCCTTTTAGTCCAGCAGCCAATAGTAGCTCTTACAGATGGACCACACTTTGAGAAGCTCCTAATAGCCTCGACAGCCAGGTTCTTCACCCACCAGCTCTGGTCCACAAATATAGAAATTTTCTTGAAGGTTACCTGGAAAGATGAATCAAATAGTACACTTTATCCACAAATATCAGAACTTCGTAACAGAAAAATGCAACCTCAGACATAACTAATCTGCTTGTCCTTGTCAACTCAACTCTTGAACTGGCACGAGCTCTGATTTCTTTCCAGGAGGGCTGAAACGGTACCCAGATCTGCCTGTGGTTTTGCCTAAAAGAGGTTTTCTCTTGACAACAGCATCAAGTCTTGTGTTGAACACTGTTGTGTGTCTAGATCTGAAGTGATTGCTGGAGCATATGGAAATCAGTAAGAGTCAGACCCTGCTGTCACAAAAAATAAGTCTGATTGGGGAGGTTAGACACATACCCAGTTTCCTAGAATGTAAGAAACTAAATATAGTAATTGCAATAGAAAAAATGTACAGCAGGAACAAGAGGACGAAATGGGTCCGTTGACCCTGGGTGTTGGTAAGTGTCCCAGAGAAGGCAATATTCGAGGCAGATCCCCGTGGATAAGCAGATTCCCCCCTCTCCATGGTCCCAGAAGGATAGAGGAAGAAAGGCACTCTGGGTAAAAGAGCCAGATGGCATGAGTGAAGGTTTGGAGGCATGGACGGACGTGCGTGAGAACTAGAGAGCAGTTGAGCAGTTATAAATGGCACAGAGTGGCAAAGAAAGAGGAAAGGTAGTTTAAAGCCAGATGGACCTGGGCTTTGGATGTCCTGCTAAGGAGTTTGGAATTTTTCTTTAGGCAGTGAGAAGTCATCACAGATATTTATACAGGGGTGTGGCATGATTTCAGAATATGGTTCTGGTAACAAAGCGAGTGAGTAGACTGGAGGGGAGAGAGAAACTGGGGGCAGGAAAACCAGTTAGGAAGCAATTGCAGTTGTTCAAGAAAATGATGCTCTCCACCATAATAGTCCTATTCCTAAAATAATGTACTAATCATCTTGCTTCATTTTATTCCTCTTATTTCTGGGGCTAGAAAAATCACTTAGCCTTTCTGTGACTCAGAATCCCTCCCTATTAATAGAAGATGACAAAATTCTTATCTTACCTCACACAGGGAGATGCTGAGAGATGCTTGTAAGCCAGGAAAGAGGGGGAAATGTTATTCTAAATGCCATTGGTGTCATTTCTCTCCAGGAGACAAACCGCCTTTTGCCTCTAACTTTTTATTCTGAAAATTTCAGACCTGCAGATAAGTTGAAAGTTGAGTAAAAGCGTCAGGAATAGTTAAGTTTCTGCAGAAGCTCCAAGTGCTCACTACCCAGGAAGTGGCATTTCTAATACAATCACCCGCGGCCTTTAGGATGAAAATGCCATTGTAACATGTGTGGTTAAAAACACTGTTCCGTAAAGTGAAATTTTGTAAAAATAAAAAGCTTGTCTCCCCATTGTTTTTCTTTTCATTAGAAACAAAAGTGTAAGGGATGTTCCTCCTGTTACTCCTGTTGCTGAAATGGGGGTGGGGAGTGTCCCCTGTCTGTAGAGGAGCTAAACATGGTCATTTAAGTGAAGAGTTGGGCATAATGCTTTCAAGTGTTCTTGTTTTGGGGGTCCTAGACTCTGGCCTGCTAGCAAGGGACACCTGGCTGTGCCTTTTCCACCTGCTGCCGGGGCCTCTCTGACAACTAGATCGCCATTTCACCACCCAGAACCATAGCAGAATTCTCTCCTCTTTTTGGAAGGGTATCACCGGTATCTGTCACAGAATGCAGTACAGACTGAAAATGCTTTCCATTTTGTCAAAATGACTGTCTTCTACCTTTTAAAAAATCCATGCTCAATATATCTGCTGAGTTGGGGCAAGATCTTCTGAGGAATAAAAAGATAAATCACATGGGGACACTCGCCTCAAGAAGCTAACAGGTGGGACCGTGACCTAAGAGAGAATGTTGCCGAAGTAGCATTCAGTGTGCAGGTAGAACAGTATCAAAGTTCAAGATCCAAAAGGATGGTGGTGTTAGGTGATGGATGGAGTCCTGCCAACCCAGGTGGGACGATTTAGACTTACAATGAGGAACTCCACGGTTCTTTGTTTTATATATGAAAACTAAATGATTATAGAGTGATATAATAAGGGTACATGTCAGGAACACATAAGGAGAAGATAATATACAGTACTTTCTAAGGAGTTACCTAAGGAACAAGTGATTAGTTCTCTCAAATGGAAATATTTGCTCTGGTACAGTAAATTATTCTGATTCATTTGTTCTCTCTTAACATGCATTTCTTGGAAAACTTACTGACGAAATTCATCACAAAGTAATTGGGAGATTACAAATTACAGAAGAATAACCCTTTTTAATCCTTACACAAATTAGTTCTTATTTTAAGGGCAGTTTAAATATCACAACATCCCAGTCTGCATTTGCATTTACTTGCCCATTACACGTTAGATTCTTTTACTTCAAAGAGCTCAAGGAAAACAGCTAAAAACATGGCTGTGCTGACAACAGAGAATCCGTTACAAAGGGAATTAATAAAGATTTATCCATTTACTAATAAAGTAATGTGACCATTTGATAATTCTAATTTCTGATTCGATCTTTAAAGGTGACTTATTCACTTCTTTTCAAAAAAATGTGCAAGACACAGACTGGGAGAAAATGTTTGCAAAAGACCCATCAGATAAAAATTGTTACCCAACATATGAAAAAAAAAAAACTCTTAAAACTCAACAGTAAGAAAACGAACAATCTGATTTTTAAAAGGGCCAAAGACCTTAATGGACACTTCACCAAAGATATACAGATGGCAAGTAATCAGGGAAATGTAAATTAAAACAATAATGAGATAACACTGCACACCTATCAGAATGGCCAAAATCTGAAACACAGACAACACCAGAGGCTGGCAAGGTTGTGGAGCAACAGGAGCTCTTATTCTTTGCTTGTGGAAATGCAAAATGGTACAGCCACTTTGGAAGACAGTTTGGCAACTTCTTACAAAACTAAACA
Source organism: Balaenoptera musculus (assembly GCF_009873245.2). Classification (NCBI taxonomy): domain Eukaryota; kingdom Metazoa; phylum Chordata; class Mammalia; order Artiodactyla; family Balaenopteridae; genus Balaenoptera; species Balaenoptera musculus. The sequence continues at coordinate 73,583,537 of NC_045794.1, forward strand.
TACTCTTCATAGGATCCAGCAATCATACTCCTTGGTATTTACCCAAAGAAGTTGAAAGCATGTCCACAAAAAAAAACCTGCACGCAGATGTTTATAGCAGCTTTATTCATAACTGCCAAAACTTGGAAACAACAAGATGTCCTTCAGAAGGTGAATGGGATAAATAAACTGTGGTACATCCAGACAGTGGAGTATTATTCAGCACTAAAAAGAAATGAGTTATCAAACCATGAAAAGACATGGAAGGAGCTGAAAAGCATATTGCTAAGTGAAAGAAGCAAATCTGAAAAAGCTACACACTGTATGATTCCAACTATATGACACTCTTGGAAAGACAAAACTATAGAGGCAGGAAGAAGATCAGTGACTGCTGAGGGTTGGAGGGAGAGAGGGATGAATTGGTGGAGTACAGAGGATATTTAGGGCAGTGAAACTATCTGTACAATATTATAATGGTGGATACATGTCAGTATATATTTGTTAAAATTCATAGTATGTCCCACACCAAGAGTGAGCCCTTATGTGAATTGTGGACTTTGGGTGATAATGATGTCTCAGCATAGGTTCCTCACTTACAACAAATGTTCCACTCTGGTGGGGGATGTTGGTAATGGGAGAGGTTGTGCATGGGGGGGGACAGGATGTATATGGGAAATCTCTGTACTTCCTGCTCAATTTTGCCCTAAACCAAAAATTGCTCTAAAAAATAATCTTTTTTTTAAAATTAATGAAAAAATAATGTGTATGCTGCTTCCAGTTGACTTGAAACTACAGAATACAGTTTTCTCATGAATTAGATGAAAGCCCCTTTTCAAATGTCTACATATATTGTACAATTTTTTCTTCTCTTAAAAAATAAAACATTATTGAGTTATATTTGGATAGATGATACTTGTGCATGGAAAAGGAAAGAAGTGGTAGAGAGTAAAAGTAAGTCTCTCCTAGGTACCTAGTTCCTTTCCCTAGAGGCAACTTTTGTTAACTGGTCTGGTACATCCTCCCAAAGAGAGAGTCTATGCATATACAAACATACATTTACTATTACTGATGTTATTACCGATGTTACACAACTGTAGCAGACTAAACATACAGGAGTGCAATTTGGTTTTTCACTGAGCACATTTTGGAGATGGGCTTTGTAAATTGATACAGCTGCTATGGAGAAGAGTATGGAGGTTCCTTTAAAAACTAAAAATAGAACTACCACATGACCCAGCAATCCCACTACTGGGCATATGCCCTGAGAAAACCATAATTCAAAAAGGCACATACACCCCAATGTTCATTACAGCTCTATTTACAATAGCCAGGTCATGGAAGCAACCTAAATGTCCACCGAAAGAGGAATGGATAAAGAAGATGTGGTACAGATATACAATGGAATATTACTCAGCCATAAAAAGGAACGAAATTGGGTCCTTTTGCAGAAACATGGATGGACCTAGTGTCTGTCATACAGAGTAAAGTAAGTCAGAAAGAGAAAAACAAATATATTAACACATATATGTGGAACCTAGAAAAATGGTACAGATGAACCTATTGGCAGGGCAGGAATAGAGATGCAGACGTAGTGAATGGACGTGTGGACCCGGAGCTGGGGGGAAGGGGGAATGGGATGAATTGGGAGATTGGGATTGACATATATACACTACCATGTGTAAAACAGATAGCTAGTGGGAACCTGCAGTATAGCGCAGGGAGCTCAGCTGGGTGCTCTGTGGTGAAGTAGATGGGTGGGATGCGGGGGAGGGGAGGGAGGTCCATGAGGGAGGGGGTATATGTATACATATAGCTGATTCACTTCATTGTACAGCAGAAAGTAACACAACATTGTAAAGCAACTATACCCCAATTAAAAAAAAAAAGAAAGAAAACATAAGAGCTTCTACATTCTCTTTAATGGCTACATAGTATTCTGTTGCATGAGCATAGATAGCATGGTTCATTTATGCAATCTTCCTATCGATGGGCATGATGGTTCTTCATAATCTTTTCTGCTACTGCAAGCAATGACTGCAGTGAATATGCTTTTATACATTTATCCACTTTGTATATGAGTATGTTTGTGGGATAAATTCTTAAATGTGGAATTGCTTGGTCAGAGTATGCAAGTTTATAATTTTGCTTCATATCACCCAAACGCCCCTTTCAGAGATTGTACTAGCTTGCATTACTGCCACTCATGTATTTTTTTCATACCTTAGCTGACACAGTGTGCTCTGAAACCTTTTGCCAATCTGATAGATGAATCTTGATATCTCATGGTGACTTTAACTTCCATTTCTCTTATTAAGAGTCAGGTCAAGCATCTTTGCATATGTTTAAAGCCTGTTTGAATTTCCTTTCCTATGAACTATCTACTCATATTCTGTCCCATTTTTTTGATTGGTAAATAAATAAAATCCTATTTTATTTGTATACCTTATTTTTCAACCATAATATTAAGTTGATGGTAGCCACTGAATTTAAATACCATAACTCAATCATTAGTTTCAAATAGAAAAAAAAAAAAATGTGGAGGCACTTAATCCCTGAGCACACTTTGATATAAAACTCACTGGTGCTTGACTTTTCCTTTTCAACTCATTCTAAATGTCATCTTATAACGAAAACTGTTTCCAGTCCTCAGGCTTGCTCAGGGTCCAACAGCTCTGGTTTTTGTTTGTTTCGTTTTAATCCCAGAAGAGTGTCTTAAACTCAGCCTCAGACATTATTATCTATGCTAACCTTCTGAGGAATTTTAATTCATTAAAATAACAGCCTTAATATTCTCTTCCAGCATTCACAGTCTCTGCCTTTCGATAGTACCAAATATCTAAGCGCCTTTATCCTCACCACCCCCCTGCCTCTCAATAAGAAGATCCTATCTAGTCCATTAAATAGAGAAGTGAAAAAGTCCTTTTCTCTTTCTCAGTCTGGGTATGGTTTAAAGTGTCTTGTTTACAATCTCCAAATATCACATTGCTCTTGGTGGCTGATATTCTCTAGCTATTGATTAAAAGATACATATTTTACCCTAAACTGAATATCATGAATCAAAAGGATTTTGAGTATTACTTTGAACCGGCTTTATCACACATACATATCAGGAATTTGCTGAGAGTGAAATGGAAGGTGAAGACCCAAAGAAGACAGAGGATAGCATCAAAGGTAATACGATGGAGATCAGGAAGTAGGTTTGTAAATACCAGGCTGTATGTGGGAGAAGCTGCTATCGGTTGTTCTGGTTCACCACCAACCAGGCTGGGCAGAAGCAACCAATCTGAGAAAAGAATTGCTAGTATCCAATCATACTGTGGTGAGAGGAAGCCCACTTACAGGAAAGTTAGATGAGATTTAGAGACCATATTCTCAACCCAGAAACACTTCACTGGAGCAGCACTAGTTAACCTTAACGCAAACTTTAGATCTCCGTTCATTCTTCTTATTAAGAAGAAAATAGACTGTTGGCAGGATGCCGGACTGAAGATATAACATGTGATTTTTTTTTTTTTTTTTATCATTGTCTTAACCAAATTTCCTAGAGAATAAAACCTGCAGCAAAGATTACTTGCTAAGGCTATGTTGGATTCGGCAATCCCAGGGCTGCAAAAGTGAGAGAGAAAGAGAGATGAGGCAGGGGAGAAAGGAATGCAGACACCAGGCGGGCGTGTTAAGGAACTGGCCATAAAGTCACGAGGAATTACGGGCCAGTTGCTCATCCTGCAAGTCACCTTGAAGCAATCCATCAGGTAGGGGTGGGGGTGGAGGAAGGAAGAAGTGTTTATCTTCTTGGCCTCTAGTCCCTTGATTCAAAGTTTAAGTCCCCTGCAACATCTGGGTTGTTTTTCAGCCACTTCAGGGAGCCATTAGGGAAGCCAGATTCCACATCTTAGCAAGCTGCCTGGAAGACATGGGAGGGCAGCAACCACCCATAAGGTCCATGAGTCTTGTCTGGTCAGACCTGGGTCAGGAACCACTGAGGTTCCTGTTACGGCAGGTGAGATGTGGTCCCACCAGAACCACCCCCCACCCCAGGAGGCTCTCCATTCAGGACGAGGCAGAGGCTGGGGGTCGGGTGAATCTGGGGCATCCCGAGAGGCACAAAAATGAGCCCAGTATGGTCATGTTTATAAATTATGAAGAATCATTTGAAAGCTTTTAGGATCCAAGAATTAGTGCTTTTGTGAAGGTTAGTATGAATGACTTTCAGATAAACGAGTCATCACATCATGATGAGGGTGGAAATTCTATTATTAACAAGATTTATGATGGCTGAAATATTTTTTATGATTATTCAGATTGATTTCTGGACTGAGTTTACTCCTTCTTCATCAGATGACTTTTATTATTCAAGTGGATTCTGAAGGAGTGTTCATTAATAACAAATGCTCTTAACCACAATTCTTTGGTTCCAAGTGGTATATTTGTGTTAAGAAACATATCTCAACTTCTAGACACATATTTTACCAAAACTCCTATTGCACTAAAAATCACAAGCTCTTACCTCTCTGCACATTCATTCGTGTGCTCACAACAGGGTCCTGTGCTGTGGGTCTAGGGGAGGGAGGGCAGATGGTGGTGATGGAAGTGGGGGAAAAAAATCAGTGGAAGAGAGTCTGTTGATGGGATGAGTTTCATAATCTAAAAATAAAATAACCACAATTACTTATCCTAGTATGCCATCCAGATAACATTTGGAAATTTACGTAGAAGTAGCAGGAGGGCCTACATGAAGCCTTCTGAAAAAAAAGTCAGCTTTTCAAAAATGTATGTTCTCTTGGATTTTCGGGACTCTAGAAACTTATTTTTAGTTATCCAAGTGAAAAGACCATAGTTGGTGTCATCTCCATACAAACAGCAAGAAGCTCACTTTGGGGAAGCAACACATGGGCACTTGTCCCCAACATCGTAGTGTCTTTATGTCCTTTCCATGCACCCCACCATCAAAAGCCCCATCAAGAACAATTTGTGTTTTCCTGCTTCATGCAGATTTCTACGTGAATGTAGTCTCTCTCCTCCAGCTTCCCTCTAGGCATTTGCCAATCCCTTATGAGGTTAGGGAGCTTGCACTGTGGCACAGAAAGAATATTCATGTACTGACTTCATATCCGGCAGGAGAAAGAAGACAGCAGGAGAAATTCTGTGCCACTAATTGAAAGGAGTTTATCACCTTATCTTTAGAAGGTTTAATGTCAAAACTTCAAAGAGAGGATAAACAGTCCAATCTGAGTCTAGCCTGAGTTTCCCACTTTCCCTGGAGTTTCTGTGTCTCAGAGGAATCTGAGCGGATGTGGAATTACATGTTAGTACCTGAAAGCGGGCACAGCCCTTACCCTAAAATGAATGTACACTTACTTCCAAAGGACTCGTTTCCAGAGTGTGGTGGAAGGAACAACAGAGACAGCTACATGCCCACACGCTCGCCCATCTGCCGTTCCAACCGCACATCTCTCCCCTCCGTTTCCTGCAAGTGATTCATCTATTCTTTTTTTCCTTCTTTAAAAATAACTGTGTAGGTATTTAAGGAGGGGAAAGTCATTAAGAAAAGTGGAACCTGGAGTTCTTAGGATGAGGTAGAGCAGATTAAACAGTCTGGAATTTCACAAAGCAAACAGTGTGGGTGTGGGCTCTGGGCTCCTCTCTCCTGCTGGTGCCTCGTTTCATAACAGGCTCTCACCATCCATCATGAACAGGTCAACAAAAATGGCTGCATGTAAACTATGAGCACGTGAGTTGCTAAAGACCAGAAGAGGAGAGAACAGCGGAAGTCAGGGGAAGGATTCTGGATTTCCCAACTGAAGATGCTGTTCATCTTACCCACCATCATGCACGGCTTCTGTCTCTAACTTTACACCGATGAATGGCATCTTTGTGACTTTTTCTAATAAGCAGACCAAAAAGCTGCCACCACAGTCACACGTTAAAGGAGACCCTGACCAATCACCAGAGAAGGTGACTACGACCATGTCCCCGACGTCAAAGGGTTTTAGTGACAACATACCGCATATTGATGAACACGTCCAAAAGGAGGGGCTTTGTAGATAGTTATTAAATTGCATCACTTGGAGGCAGATGGGCCTTGGTTCAAATCCTGGCTCTGCGACCAGCTTCTGGGACATTAGGCAAGTTGCTAAACCTCTGGGACTCTCAGGTGCCTCACCTGTGTTTTGGGGGATAGGGACACCTCCCTCAAGGGGTTGGAGTGAGGACCGAGGAGGATGATATAGGTAAAGTACTTCCTGGGGTCCTCAGAAGAAGGTAGATACACAGATATCAGATGATTAGGGAAATGTCTTATGTCACATCATCTTCTGTCACACCTACACCTTGATGACAGCAAGGTCAAGAACTCAAAGGGACCAAATCTAGCCTATTCCAGTACAACCTCCCCCATCAGGAGAGGAGGGGCAGGCATCATGGGGGACCCAGCAATAGAATTGCATGGGACATCCTCTTCTTGTTAATGCAAGACACGGGGAGGGGAGAAAGAGGGAGGTAGAGAGACAAGGAGAGCCTGATGACATCTTCTCCTCCCAACCCCCACGGTCACTACATCCCCTGTGGCAAGTGAAAGGCCTGAGAAGTGAGTGATCCCTTTGCTGAGTAAAATAAACATTTCCCAGATCAGACTGACTTCTTAAAGACTCTAGCATGATGCTTCCATTTTTCTCATCCATAAAATGGGTGTCATAATAGCACTTATATCTTGAGTTGTTGTGAAGATGAAATAAGATAATCTATGTGATGGACTGAGCGCAGGAGCCCAGGACAGTCAGCAGTACATAGATGTTAGCGACTGTTACCATTTTGTGTCCCTTGTCAATATATGGAGTTGTTAACAATTACTTTATTCATTAACTTGTTTATTGATTGGTCAATTTTCATTTAATAAACACTTGCTCACTCCATTTAGTGAACTGAATCGTTCAGTGACTCATTCATTTATTTATCATCAAATATGTATTCAGATCTTAGGTTATGCTGATGCTATGCTAGGCTCAGGAGATGCCAAAGCTCATTTGGCAAGAAGTTCGAAGGCTAGTTGGGGAGAGAGACGTGTAAAGAGAAACAGGACGAGACAAGGTGTAGTAAGTGTCAGGAGTCAGGAAGGGCTTCACAGAGGAGATGCTTTCTGAACTGGATCCTGAAGGATGAGCAGCCCGAGGAGTCTGGGCTTGGGAATTTCAGGTAACAAAAACAGCTTGCAGAAAGGGATGAAGTTGTGGAAAAAACAAACAAACAAACAAAAAAAAAACAAACAGGGCTGGGAGCCACGAGGACTTTGGTGTGGGTGGTGCTTGGCCATCTGCCTGGCGTCTTTCCCTGAATCCAGGCTCAACCCTGGGCTGAGGCCACGGAGGCCCACCTGCAGCTCAGCCCTACCCCAGGGGTTGAGCCCAAACCTGCTCTTAGAGGAAATGTAAGTAGCTCACCTAATAGGTATCTAATCAGCTGGGCTCCGGCTTCTGTTCTGAGCTCCTGCTGCATTTCCAGCTGTGGCTGCTTGGTCCACGCATGGCTGTTGCCTGCCAGATTCCTCCTCTTTGCCCTCTCAGGTAGAACACAGACTGATGACCTCTTGCTGAAAATCTCTGATGCCAACCATGTGGCTGAACGGCCCCATCACTGCCTAAACAGGAATTCCCACCTATAACCTGTTTCAACCACCTGGGAGAACCGCCCCTAGAATCCTCACGTAAACAAACCTGGATTGGCTCACCACTGATTGAATTCCTAAACGCCATTCTGACGATTACTAATGAAAAATGCACTACCTTGATATCGAAGGTAGCGCCAAACATATGCTTTGGGGGATACAGGTTATGCAATATGCTTTCGTAAATTCCCCACTAGCATTTGGACTTAGAGAAGGTGTCCAATAAAAGCTCTCAGAATATATGAGCCTTGATGTTGTAGGCCCAGGCCTGTCTGTCCTGATTGGCCTTTGATGGAGTGTGTCATTTTCCTTAACATTGCTCAGATTAGGACACTAGTTATATGCTAGCAGCAGCAACTTTTAAAAAAACAAACTTGGGAATAAAGTCACGAGAAGAAACAAGGACCATTTGGAAACTTGAGAACCCATACGTTCTCTATGTGATTTTTTTTTCTTTCAGGAAGGATTTCAAAGTTTCAACCTGTTTTAATGCTAGCCCATCTGGCTGCTTTATTAATGAGAAAAGCAGCATCTTCTAATGCTCTCATGTGAGGCAGTACTTTCCAGAAACTTACAGAAAGAATTTTTGGATTTGATGTACCATATTTTGTCTTTTTTTCCCCCTTGGGGGGAAAGAAAACCCACAAACAACTGGAACGCATTTTAGAGAGGGTATGTGCATAGAAATATTCAGTGAGTCATGCCTTGTGTTGTAGGTCTATTCCGGTGCGTGGGGTTTCCAGAACAATTACATAAGTGTTAGCATAGCCAGGAACTTTTGACATTTGTGGCAGCTTAATGGAGTTCTTTTCTTCATTGAAAATATCCTAATTGTTGTTTCCTTAAATTTGAAATGCATAAAACGAGTGAAGCAGTATAAATTTGATTCTGAGGCATTTCTATCAAGTGTGCTTTGTTGGCAAAGAAACTGAAGAAAATTTATTTGAAATGAAACACAGGTGATCAAACTGTAACAAATATAATAATCTAATCAATTTTCTAAGCGAAAATTGTGTGGGAGCATCAATTGTGAGATATTTTTGTTTCTTCTATCATCCGTCAAGATTTCCTTCACAGTCTGAGAGTCTGTAGCACATTGTTTACTTGGACAGCCTTAAAGAGGGGAGTTATTCAATAGCATGGTTTTGAAAATGCTGAGGTTCCAAAAGCCACTAGAACACACCAATATCTTGCTTTTATTTTTCAGAAGAGCACCCAGTAAATAATGTGATATTCCAAGTGCCACTAACATGCTCGCTAAAAAATTTTTTTTAAAGATACTCACGTTCCAAGATGCTCAATCTTCCAAAAAGAGAAACTAGAGAAAGACCCAACTAGAGCCCTTGTCAATTCATCTTTTCCATCTCAAAAGTGAGCCCCCAAAATCCAGGGTTGAAGGGCTTTCCAGGGAGGGTGGAGCCCTTGGTTCCTATAGATGTTTGTTCAGTGTCTTGCACAACTTTCCTAACTGGCTTATTTTCCTGCAGATAAGAGGTTGTAGTTATGGGTGTTCCTGTATCTATTGGTTCAAAAGATTCGTGCAAAGGACAGGCGGGCAGAGCGGGCGCTGACTCACAGAGCTTGCTGCTTGCTTGTGCCCTGTGGGCTCCTTTTGAGGGGAGAGGGCACAGTCCACGTCTGCACACCCAGCACTGCTGGATTCTTTCCACATGACCACAGCCGCTTGAACACCTTTCCTCTGTAGCAGAGCCGATAGCACAGGACACCTTGGGAATCCCTACAGAGAAGGAGGGGTGAGGTTGTGTGAACTGCATGGGCTATGGTCACGTAGGTGAGGATGTAAATGGGATCACAAATGGAGTAAATATCCCTGTGACACCCAGTCGTCATCAGAGTGTGCTTGGTGTCACTGGAGTATGACGTGCTGTCCAGGACTGTTTCCAAGAATCTACCATACGTGTACCCCGGGGGGCTTAGAAGACAAGGCGAAAGGAGGAATTTGGTGTCCCTGCCAAGTTTCCTAAATAATGGAGATGACTTTTGGGGAGAAGGTGATGTGTTCATCCCAGGGCTAGGAGGGTGGAGGGGGAAGAAGGCAGCCTTCGCAAGTAAGAAAATGCTGCCAGAACCAAGGCCATGTCAGAACATACCCTCAGACCAACAGGAAAGAGGTGAGTGGAGCTGCCCTACGTGATTGCACTGGAAAACTCTTCATCTGACTCTTCATGTTCCTGGCTTTCTGCATCCGGTAGTCACCAAGTCCAGCTAGCTCTATCTCTTGATTCTGGAATCCATCTTTCCTTCTTTCGCTCTCCAGTCACTGAGTTCAGTCTCTCACCATCTCTCACCTGGATTGCTACAATAGTCTCCTAACTGGTGCCCCTGCTTGCAGTCTTGCCCCAGACAACCCATATCTCACCAAGGAGATCTTGTCTTTTTGTTGTTTAACAATGGGACTTTATTGGGAAGATTTCTGTCAGCTCTCTAGGGGGACCAGAAGATGCCTAAATTGATAGAAATTGGCAGGGAGTGGATGGGATAGGTCTAGGAACCATTCAACAGTGTTGTCAGTGCCCTGTCCCAGAATGAATGATCTTCTGTCATTTCTGGGGATTTTTTTTCTATCTTTCTATCCTCTTTTCAAGACTTTGATTCTAAGAAGTAAACAGTGTTCCAGCTTGGGTTAGGTAGCTGTTTGTTGGTGAGTAGAGGGTTGAGGGCACCTAGATTTAATAGTCTCACCAGGTTTTCCAGTGGGGGAGATGTAATCCTTCAAAAGAAATTCAAATTGGAGTGAATAACGAGCGGTCAAAAATCATCTTGTGCCCGACATGTTGATCATAGAAGGGGCATCTAAGGACAGTGAAAATATATATTATTCCACTGTACTCTGAAAATATATATTATTCCACTCTGACAGCTTGTTAACTTATCTCTCTTCTTCAATACACACTGAAGTCCTGGAAGGAAGAACCATGTCGTATTCATCTTTGTATTCCTGCCCTCTCATAGACACTCATAGATACATACAATATATATTCATTGTATGAAAATGAATCAGTGTCCATGTAAATGAAAGCATTGTTTTGTCTAGTCTGTAAGATTCCGCAATGACTTTCTGGTCCCCCAGCCTTCAGTGATCCTTCTCCCTGACCTAAACTGCTCAGCACTGAACTCAGTAGTACTCAGTCCACTCACTCACCCTCCGGGTGCTCCCAGAGGGAAAGAAAGAGAACCGAGACTATATATCAGATACAAGATTCTTTCTGCTTCCATTCATCCATCTCTTCTAGCATCATTTTGGTCTTGGGAACTCATAACATGCATTTGTTCCTGGAATGTGTAGTAGTTCTTGATGAGCTGATAGCTAACTACCTTATTTGACGTAACACAGTGGACGAAATGTGCTTTGAAATCAGACAGATGTAGGTTCCAATATGAACTTACCAATGACCCTGGATACTTTTTGACCCTGGACCCTTTGTGACCCTGGATACTTTTTTTAACCTCTCTGGATCTTGGGTTACACATATGTTCACTGAAGATACTACAAGTGTAGATGATGCTTGTCATAATGCCTGTCACATGACAGGTGTCTGGTACACATCAGCTCCATTCTGGGTTGGTGATTTGCAGCGACAGAGGCATGGGGGAAGCTTGTAGTGCTAGAGGTGGTCATTTGAACCAAAAGGAAAAAGAGAGAAAAGCAGAATGAACATACTGATTTGCTCTAACATGAATCAAAGTCAATGATTAACTTTTTGCTGAACTATATAAAACATACTGAAGTTTAAAAAGATGTAGCAAATAGGTTTAAGAGAGACCCAAGTCCTTATATTTTCTGAAACCACAACAGAATTAGATATTCCCCAAACGAAAACCTGCACAGGCATAACATTGGAAGAGATTTCTTCTCCAGTGTGTCTTGTTTTGCTCCACTGCAGGATGCACTGGGATGAAATCCTGGGTGCATTATAGGTTTTCTTGTTGTATCACCTAAGAGGTCACTTACATGGAAACCCTAGAGCAGAATACCTCAAGGATTGGAGAGTCAAATGAGCAAGCTGCCTTGGGGTTACCAGGGGTGAGGATGGCTGGATCTGCCCAATAGCTTCCCCACTTCTTTGGCACCCTCAATTTATTGTTATTGTCTGTCTCATCAATAAAAGAATATTTTCAATTAATTACACATGTAATAATTAATTGATTGACGTAATAAAAATTTTTTAGAGAGGTCAGTTCTAGCAAAAGGAATTTAAAAACACCTTTGTTTTCTCTTCACATCTGTATCTTTGTGTCTTTGTTTTCTCTTCACACCTAAAAAAAAATCACAGATAGCAGATTCAATGGTACTGCCGTAGACATATATTGAGTTTCTCTCAAATTAAATAAAAAATGGGTTGACCTGAGGAGAACTGAAACCAACAGCTCAGAAGGAGGGCATGATACCCACCCCACTCCTCCTCTCTCCAGTCTCATTCCTTTTACCCATTTTTTCTCCTTCTCCAAAATTCTAAGCTGCTCACACATCCCAGACTGTTCCTGAGGGAAGGAGTATATGCTGTCCTGGTGTGGGGGGATGCCTGGCGTGCTAACACGTGGTTTGGAGGAGACGGAAGATATGAGCTAGAACTGGAGGATGGTGAGTTAAAAATAGTATAACCCACACCACGCCCCTCCCTTTAGAACTGCACATTCTTCCCCTGCCATAGGGCAGCCACATGCCACAATAGCCTGAGGAGAGAGCCTTGATTTTTCTTCGGAGAACCACTTTCCCCCCGTAGCAGAAATGGTTTTCCATCATGGTGCCTTCCCCTCTCCTGGCCAAAGGGAGGTCACATACATGACTGAAACTAGGTCTACCAGATGTTCTTGACCTGGAATTTCGGTGCGGAGAGAAGTGACACAAAAACTGAGACTGGTTCTAAGTCACTTACTCTGGTAGCAATGGCCAGAGGGAATTATGTTATTCCTATAACCTGAATTCCTAGAGTTTCTCTTGTAATTTTATAAAGTGGATTCTCAGCTTCTCCTTCTGCTCTGTGAGCTCCTCTGTATCCTTCCAATAAATTTGTTTGTTTGCTTAAGATACCCAGACTCTGCCTCTGTTATTTCCATCACAGAATCCAGACTAAAATAGCTTCCCAGATGCCACAGACTTCAATATGCAATGCAAAAGGTCAAAATTTGGGAGGTGGGGAGAGTTGCTTGGGGTCAAACATTTACTAAGGCACCAAACTCATGTTTTCTCAAGCCATTCGAATCCCAAACATTGGCTTTACATCATCCCTCGCAAGCCTGGGAAGGAAAAGGAGCCCTTGAACTAATTTTCCTGGAGTTAATTTGGTTGAAATCACCAGATTCTCTAGTTCTATCAGTGCAATTCTAATAAGCCCCACAGATTCTAGGAAAAGGTCAGTGATGCTGGTCTAGGTGGGTAAGTTTAAATCAGTTTTGTACGAAGCAGAGCCAAAGTTGCACAGTAATTATATAACAGATTATGATGGAAAAGCAGCCACTTCAGTAAGGTCAATAGGCATTTGAAAAATCACTGCGTGGGAACCTTTTCAAACCACAACCCTCCATTAGGAGCCTACATTTCCCAGAAGATCCTCATTCCTTCATTTAGGCAGCAATTTTAAAGTCAGCAGGAACCACTGTTTCTGCACGACAGCAACTGAAAAAGAGACAGGCTGTATTTTACTTTCCTATAAGCAGTATCTCCTGGTCATAGCATTTGGTATCCCTAAGATGTCACATTCTTTTGAAGTTATTTTCAGCTTTGGTTTGAAAAGTATCCTAAATCAGCAATGACCAGCCTTCTCCCCATGGAGTTTAGGGAGCAAGAGGGAGCCAGGGAAAGGGGTGCAGAGAAGATGAATTTCCTGAAACCTTGACCAGAGCCCTCTTCAACCTGCTGAAACTTCTCCTCCTCCTCCTCCCCTTCCTCTCCTCCTCTTCCTCTTCCTTCCCCTCCTCTCCTTCCTCTCTTCTCCTCCCTCCTCTCCTTCCTCCTCTCCTTCTTCCTCTCCTTCCTCTTCTCCTTCTTCTTCTCCTTCTCTTTCCTCTTCTCCTTCTTCTCCCTCTCCGCCTCCCTCCTCCTCCTCCCCTTGTTCATGTTTGCTACATATGCCACTCCAGCAGCCTAATGAGAAAGAATCTCTGAGTATTCTTTCATTCAACAAGCATCTGTCGAGGATCTATTCCATATATATACAGAATATATTCTCTATATATCCTACCCCAGGCACTGGTAAACTAGGCAGACAAGGTGTTTGCCTTCAAGGAGCTTCTGTTCCAATGGAGGGAGACAGAAGCAAACATGATGATTTCAGATCTGCTTGGCTCATAGGTAGCCCTTGGGTCTAACCAATAAGAGAAGGGGATTCGAACGTCCTCATCTCCTAGCTAGAAATGGTTGTTTGCGTAAAGTAGCAATTAGTTCACCAAGCACTTCAGACAAGGAAAATCGAAACAGGAAATCATTGACCAGCTAGCTTAAGTGGACCAACCAGGCCTTCCCTTTCCTGGTCAGCACCACAGTCCTCATTCCTCCCCTTCCACCTATCTCATCACCTATAACTTTGTCATCTACCACAAAGTGCCCTGTTGCTGTGGGTTTGATTGGGATTAGCCATAATATTTTGATTAGGACACAGAACATTCCCCTGATGCACACACAGTCCTAGAAAGTACATACCTCTATAATCTGCTACTATCATTTGTCAAAAATTATTATTTTATTTCCTGGCTCAGAAATCATTCAGGAAAAGAACCACATTTCCAGTGGGGCATTGCCTTCCTTGTAGACATGGTCACTGGAAACCATCCAGAGAGGACCCCACACACCTAATTATTGTTTTGCATCAAAAACACTAGAAGCAAGAATACTGATGTAATATTAATAACAGCACCTCTGAATTTATAAAGTAAGAGTCTCGATCTTCCATGACCTATTTACCTGATCCATCCCCATAAAAGTTGATCAATTTATAGGAGTTTGGGATTAACATATACACAGTACTACATATAAAATAGATAACCATCAACAAGGACCTACTGTATAGCAACTATATTCAATATTTTGTAATAACCTATAAGAGAAAAGAATCTGAAAAAAGAATATATATATATATATATATATATATATATATCTGAATCACTTTACTGTATACCTGAAACTAGCACAATTCGTAAATCAACTCTACTTCAATTTAAAAGAAGAAAGAAAAAAAGTGGATCAATTTAGTGAAAAGGATGAAAACCACATACAAATAAACCATTTATTGTAATAATACGGCCTCTATGAATGAAAGTTAACATTTCTCCAACACCTGTAATAGGTCAGGCCCTATGCTAAGTGTTTCATGTAATTATCTCACTTAATCTTTACCCCAACCTTTTCAGGTAGGTGCTATTACTACAGCCATTTTACAGATGAGGAAATTGAGGCTCCAAAAGGTTAACTGTCTTGCCCAACAATCTGTAACTACTTAGGGATGAAGCCAGCACTTAAAACCACGACTGTTTGACTGCGGAACCCTCTTTCCTAATCACTGTTTTAAAAAGGGGCACAGATTATTAGGGCTAGACCTTAGTCTAGGCACGAGGGAGAAGAGGCCCCGGACGACGAAGGATCTGCTTAAAGTCACACACCAACAGAATGAGACTTGCTTCTACATTGCGTCTCCCAACTGGAGAAAAGCTAGAATGAGTCTTTTGGTATTTGCCTATAAATTTACAGAGGAATATCTTTTGAGAGTTTGAGCTGAGACTATCTATGCCACATAAAGTGGAATCTTGACAAACTTATACTCACAAACCCAATTATGAGACTATCTATTCAGTCATAAGAAACACTTCTAAACCTTTGGAAACTAGCCATGTTCCAAGTAGGAGTCTCCACTTCCACCTGGATCTGTTCTGATAAGAGCAAACCTGGAGAATGATAATCTGTTTCATAATAATATACTTATCTCAAGCTTTCAGGTGAGTCATTATTGAAAAACTCATAAGCAGAAAGTTAACTGTTGTAATAAGCTGATGGTGATGGTACATGTTTTTATTACTTTTGTTGTTTTGGTTGTTTTTCTTTTCTTCTTTTTAGGAGCTCAATAAACCACACTGAATGTTAACAATCCATTAGCTCTAAAGGGAACATTTTTCCCTCCCAGAAAATTCATTTTACCTCCGGAATCTGAACCTGTAAACACAAAAGCTTTTTTGTCTTATGAAAAGGCTTAGCATTAGTTGTTTCCACAAGATTAGCCCCACTGATCTGAAGCACCTGTGCCTCTAGAAAATGTAGGACATTATCAATTTTTACCATTTGTCCAGGAAGCTATGCTTGGACTAATGTTATTTATCCAGCTGGCTATACTGACCAGGACAGCAAAGATCAAAGCAGTTGGGGATTGGTGTGACATCGAAGATCTGCCCTGGTAATCAAGCCTGGAGCATATGGACTTGATTACAAAACTCCTTCTTATATATCCTTTTATGACCCTGATAAGTGGAAGGCTGTGCTGTCTGTAATGGCCATAACCCACTTCCAGGATTCCTAGGACCAATTTTTAGGTTGTTCTGTAGTTCTGCTTAGTTTTCTGCATGGTGAGCACACAGAAAGCATGAGATCAAAACCCCAAAATGCAATTTGCAGCAATGAGACCCTTGAGATTGTTAAGAGAACAAATTAAAAGGGGTGTGGGAGGAGGCCTGTGGAACTGTGTGTGCCCCACACACCCCCAGGATGGGCCTGCTTCCACCCTCACCAGGGAAGAAGGCTGGATGCAATTGCATCCACATTCCTGTCCCCTCCTCCTGCCCTCACCCTAATGGCAGGAAGGCAGTGGAAAGCACAGGAAAAGACTTTCATCAGGGGAAACAGCCTTGGGTGTCCAGTGAAAGCACTAGGGCTGGGGACAGGAGGACCCAAACAGGAAGAGGAAAAATACAAGACAGTCTGGCAAGAAAGGAAAAATTGAAAGAGCCAAAAAAAATAACAGTAATAAAAATGGTGGGATTATATGAAATCATGGGTGTGAAACTTCTGAAAATTGTAAAGCACTATAGAATTTCAAGAACCTTTCATTCAATTTTAAAAAAATGTGGAAAAAAGTTTTAAATAAAAAAATTGTTTTAATGAAATAAACAAAAAACAACAAAACAAAACCAAAAAAAGCTACAGGCTGTCTTGATTGACCTGAGAAGCAAGACACTGAAGGAAGCAATTGAAACTAGAAAGATGCAAAAGTGGCAGGAAGAGCTGGGAGCTCCCGCCACCTTCCCCAGGCAGGGCCAGGTCGCAGAGTGGGGGAAGCCGTTCCAGCCAGGCACCTCCCAGCCTGACAAACGACTGCTCTCTGAATGACCCCAGCCTTGCCCAGCTGCTTGGAAAGGAGCTCGCAGGAAGGTAGGAGGGAAGGGATTGCAGAGAACCTGCTAGCATGCCTCTTCCCTTTCTGAGTTTGAAAGCTGCTCAGAGAACTTTAAAGGCTGACAGCTAAATTTAATCAGAGTTAAATCATTGAAATGAAGATCATGTTCTTATGCAACACATGTGAAAGGTGGTTCTGCCAGCACTTTCCCTACAAGGTAATGGTACAGACTCCTAGGAGCAGCCCGGCAGTTTGGAAATGTTATGAATTCAGGGGAGGCAGGAAATGTGAAAATCTGGTTCACTGCTAATATTGTCTTCCAGGGACTTGGGGCCTGTGGGTTCAACAGGCAGCGTTCCACAGCTGGTGTTCTGTGATGACAGTGCTTGCTCGCTGGCAGTTCTGTGAACTTCTTCATACGTGGCATCTTAAGTACATTCTATATTTAAGACAGCCATTTTTTTCCCTCAGGAACTCCAAATGTTTTCTGCAAAAGGAACTTGCGTAAATGTTACAACCCGGGACTTGGAGTGAACGAAACATTAGTTTGTTTCCAGAGACTTTGACAATCTGCTTTTGTGCCAGTTCTGTCCTTTGAGGAAATGGACAGGTCTGGCTCTGGTTCAGACTAACTTGCCACATGATGTATTTTCTTTAAAAATAAATGTTAAATCAACAGCGATTTAACATTTGATAAACATAATCTTGATATGGTGTGATGAGAAGGGCACTTTACCACTGAGGTTGTCCTCCCCAAAACCCATCACCCCTGTCTAACCATGAGAAAAACATCAGATAAAGCCAAATTGAAACACATTCTATACATAACTTGATCCATACTCCTCAAACTGTCGAGGTCATCACAAACAAGGAAAGTCTGAGAAAGTGTCACAGTTTAGAGGAGCCAGAAGAGACGTGACAACTGGATGGGAACAGAAAAGGACATTAGGTAAAAACTAGGGAAATCTGAATAAAGTACCATCTTTAGTCAACAATATCATGTTATTTTTCGTTCCTTAATTGTGACAAATATTCCGTGTTGATGTAAGCTGTTAACAATAGGGGAAACTGGGTGTGAGATATATGGGAACTCTCTGTACTATCTTCACAACTTTTTTATAAATCTAAAACGATTCTAAAATTAAATGTTTACTAAAAACATACATGTTAAAGTTAGTTTGGCTTGTGGTTCTGCAAAACCAAACATTTAAGTCCACGCATGTTTCCTCTTCTGGTTGGTTTAAATTCCTGTCCCCAGTGTCTCATTATTACTGATAATTTACCAAGAGGAAAACTGAAACATAAAGACAGGAGTGAACCCAACGTAAGGGACGATGTAGTAAAGGGGAAATTGTTCTAGAACTCATCTACTTGCTTCATCACTCAGGTACCTGACCTATGGGCCTTGCCCAACTATATCCTGCCAGGAGGCTGTGTAATAAAGGAGTTTTAGGTGTTACCTTTTTAAGGGTCTATGTATATTTTGATGGGATATTTTGGAGACGAAAATCAAGTCCTCAGGAATGATTTTTTAATGGTGGAATTTCCATGAAAAGATACAGCTGGTTAGGGATAGAGATTGGCTCCATGGGTCCTCAAGCCCTTTCTATTCGTGGGCCCAGGCCCTGCTCAAATGACACAGGGTCAGCTAGTCAGTATTAGGGCTGTGGCCATAGATCCTGATGCCTAAGGCCTTGACTTCCCGGAGTCCATCCGGGATAACGTGACTTCTCATTTCAGGTATGTGTGACACAGCGAGGGAGGGAGTCCTGGAGTCCATGACAGCAGGGGGAATCAGCCTTGCAGAGGTGACCTGTACCTTGCTTTTTGGTCTTTAATAACCTGAACGTTGTTACAGGCTATCTAACCAAACCCGGCAGCTGCTATAACGACAACATGGCAGACTTTGGACTCATAAAACCCTGAGTTCAAGTCCTCACTTCTAGGTTTGCCACTTCCTGGCTGTGTGGTCCAGGTCAAGCTACTTAATCTCGCTGATTTTTAGGTTTTCCATCAGGAACAAGGCTGAAGGATTGGCTTGGGGATTAACTACATTGGCTGTGTGAATGCCCCTTGCCCAAAGTCTGGAATAGAGTAGGCACTGAACAAATATTCTTTCCCCTCCCCTTTTCCTTCCTTTCTCACGGAGCCGGGACCGTGGGGACAGACACAGTCTGGGTAGCTCAGCCCTTTCACAAATGGTTCTCCCTGTTCTCACGAGATTAACATTTCTAATAGGATCAGGAATTCTGCTGATTCATTGATCATTAATCCTGAGGTGTGCAATTAATCTCTTCTGATTTGTACAGAACCAAGCAAATTGAGAGCATACATTTATTTATTATTATTTTGTTGTTATTCAGTGGAAAGGTCTAATTTTATCCCACCAGAAATCGTCTGAGCAGCTCTCTTGCTGGACAATGAAGGTTAATTGAACCCAGGAGCTATACAAAGTGGCCACTGAAAAGGATTGTTTAAAGCAAGATAGGAACCGTCTGCTAACAGGACACCTTGCTGCGAAAGATGCCAGTATATCTTTGATAGAATTGTGGGAACAAATAAATAACAAAGCACCTGAGAAGGCTTAGGGTGGTAGGGAAAAGGATGCAAAAAAATCTAACTAATTAATTAATTAAAATAAAAAGCAAGTGGCCAGGCAGGGTGAACAAGAAGAGAACCCTTAATACAGAGACAATCTGAAGTTTAGAAAGGCTGGAGAAGTTTCCGATCTGAAAGCCTAATAGGAGACTAAGAAGGAAAGCTTTCCCAACACGCAGGCCATTTATATTTCTGATAGCAGCGCTTTCACAGTTAATGTGTTTCACAGTTAATGTGTTTCTGTTATGCTAAGTGTATCAAGTGTGTCTGTTATACTAGGCCTTGCTATGTTTAACTATTCCCATACAGTTGGGATATAGTTTGTTTCCAGATTTTGTTATTAGAAAAAATACTGTATCAAAGTAGCGTGGCCATAATATTTCTTTAAGATTCTAAAAAAGGTATGATTTTGTTACTTCAAGTTATTTCTACTTATAAAGCAGACATTTATTGAGCGCCCAATCTGTGCAGTGTGCTGGGATACCAAAATGAGTAAGGTACAGGCCCTGTACTCAGGAGGTTCCAGTGGAAGCAGAATTTAGTGGAGACAGATGCTTATATAATGTATTTTAGTTCACCTTGAGAAGTACCATAATAAAAGTAAGTGCCAAGTTCTAAGATCTAATGTATGAAAGTCATTTGCACTGTACCTGGCCTAGTAAGTGCTCAGTACCAAATGACAATGATGA
The DNA here is from genome assembly GCF_009873245.2 of Balaenoptera musculus. Lineage (NCBI taxonomy): Eukaryota > Metazoa > Chordata > Mammalia > Artiodactyla > Balaenopteridae > Balaenoptera > Balaenoptera musculus. Next base: position 73,603,801 of record NC_045794.1, read on the forward strand.
TGATGATTGCAGCCCTACCATTTCTGATAGAAATGCTGCTTCCCATGATTCACATTTATAGAAAAATACATAAAATCAGTGATAACCCACATACACCTAAGCTATGCCAGCAAATAGCAAAGATTATCAAGTTCTTTCTATTTGCTAAAACAAGGTTCCTCACGGAACAAAAACTTCTTTCATGGAGATGTTCTAATGGCACGATGTCATCCTAGTTCAAATGCTGTCAGATGGAATGACTTTGGTCTCTCTCAACATGACATGGATCAGATAGAGCTATCTTCAGATAAGAGATAGGTTAATTTAGTTGTACTTATATTTCTCTAAAAAATGTGTAATATATAAATATATATATATGGTGTAATACTTTTATGGATTAAGGCAGATAAGGGAGCTCTAAAGTCTTCCATAGGTAGGATTTGTTTGCATGTGATTCCAGATTCCCGTCACTGCCTTCAGCATCCAGGGCTACAGGCCTGAACAATGGTTAATGTTTAAAAAGGTACAGCATGTTCCAGTTAACAGCCCTGCTCCTCTCCTCTTCCTGATGGTGCTGCTGTGATTGCAGGACTCAAGTAAGGCTTTTCATTAAATTGAAAACACATGAGAAATGATGCTCAAATCATGTTAAATGTGAGATTAAAGTTGCTTGAAGATAAAGAACGTGCAGCCTTAAAAAAAAAAAAGAAAAAATTTGAATGAGCTTGGATATTTATGGGGATAGATTTACAGTAGTATGTAGAAATAATCCACAGCTACCACTGAAATATGCACAAGGATTTCAGATAGGAAATGAAGGAAATGCTGCATTAAACTGAAAGCCCAGCGGGATTTAAATAAGCCAAAGAGAGATTCTGTGGTGAGCATTTGATCAGGGCACTGCTGGCATTGGCTCACCCTCTCGACTACAGTAGTGGAAAGAATGATATGGTCTGCCCATCAAATCCAGAGTACAAAGTGCTTTCCACAGTCCTCCAGCTATTCTCTTTCCTTTTATTAATCCCGTTCTCATGAATCCCCTGTACAATGTTTTCTGAGAGTCACACAGTGTAGCTACTGACATTTCCCATAAATGATATGCCCAGTCTTCTTCCTACCAATCCAATTAGTTCCACTTCCTTCAAACGTTACTCAGCGCTCCTCTGAGAAGCTCTCCCTGGCTGCACGTAGTCCTTCCTCATCATTGCAAACCCTAAGCAGTTATTTATGGGTTGATTTGCTCTCTATTGCTGTGTATTCACTTGCACTGGGTTTGGTCCTGGAGCTACACTGATGAGTGAATCCTAGTTGCTGCCCTCAAGGAGGTCACAGGCCACTTGGAAAAACAGTCTAATAAAATGTGATCGGAGTGATGGCTGAGATAGGCGTGTGGAAGCACACACGCACTCATCTTCTGGGGTGTCAGAGGCTTCCTGGAAAAGCTGAGGCCAGGGTTGAATCTTCTGGGACGAGTACAAGTCGAGCAGGTAAAGGAAGGTGGGGAAGGGACAGATGGGGTGTGTGGTAGTTGGTGGAAGCCAGGAACAGATAGGACAGGCCTTGCGTGCCACGCCATGCTTGGATATATTAGTAATCTTCCATTTGCTGTTGAGAAGTTCTCTGAATTTAGGTTCTTTTCCTACAATTAAATTATAAGGTCTTCTAGGGACCATATTTTCAAATTATTTTGCCTTCTTCCCCTTGGGTCTGTTACAGCAAAGAGTACGTTCCACCATCCTGGGAAACACTGCCGACTCCCTGGCCACCTCCTGGGCACGCTCCACCAGCGCTAGCAAGACTCTGTGTGGCTATGGACAGACCATCATGCTCTCACCTGCAAGCCGAGACCCAGGAAAACATGCATGTCTTTGACTCAAAGCAAGTATGTGCTGCCTAAATGGAGGAAACATCCAAACCACTTACCAAACTCCCCAGTCCCCATCGAATACCATCGTTTAGCTATTTCATATTCTTAGCCTTTGTGATGATGCTTTACATTTTATATTCAAAAAGCTCTGCACCAATATTTCTATTAAGATTTCATTGGATAATTAAAAACTATCACTGAGCAAGTGTGGAATAGAAGTTCTAATGGTCTTACAAAAACAGAAAGTAGTCATTTTTTAAATTAAATTATTAAAAGGCCCCTTTTTATTGGTAGGATTGCTACCTCAAAAATTGCAAATGCTGGGTGAGTCACTTTCATCCCTTGATACATCTGATTTTATTTCAAGGTAGAAATACTTTGTGGGCACACAGGCCAGTATGTTATAAATCTTTGAGAGCTTAGTTGAGTCCCTCTGCTTCCCAACAAGAAGGCTGAATCTTTCAGACTGAGGTTGAGGCCTGGGATGTGTGCATTTCTGGCCTCACATTTGGCTCCTAGGTAAACAGACCACCACATTCCAAGGCTGGCACATTGCCATCTGTCATGGATGGTTAAATCTCAACCCCTTCTCTCATTGCCTGGGGTCAGGGGTAGAGAAGGAAGGAGAAGTAGAACAACAACAGGATAAACTGGAGAGAAAGAAAGAAAGAAAGAGAGAGAGAGAGGGAGGGAGGGAGGAAGAAGGGAAGGAAGGAAAGAGGGAAGGAAGAAAGGAAGGGAAAGAAAGAAAGAAAAGAAAGAAAGAAAAGAAAAAAGCAACAAACAAGTTTTACAGGCTTTGTTGTCTCAAAGCTGTTGTTTCAAGGTCTGGGCTTTACAATGACAGAGGGGAGGCAACTTTCCCCCCCCCGCCCCCCCCTCCCCGAGCCCTCCTTCATGGAAACGGCCAGCATCTAGCTTGCCCCTGGAAAGAAGAAAGAAAAATCCTGGAGTATGGAGCCAGGTGGGGAATTTTGGCCACTGAACCCAGAGCTTTTGGAACTACCAAATAACATATGGGAACCTCTGTGTCTGATGGCTCAGTAACAAGGCCTAAATCATATTTAGTGTGAAAATGAAACTAAGGGCCTGTTTTAAATTCCCCAACGAGAGTTTCCAAACCTTGGTGATATCCTAATAAGCAAACACTCCGTGGATGAGATGGTTAAATAAAAGCCACTTCTAAACCCAAGGCCTGCATCACTGAGGGGAAGAGGTAAGCAATATTCCTCATCTGGTTAAACCTCACAGATCCAGGTCAAGTAATGCATTTCAAATAATTAGAAGAACTTGTACGTGAACACTTTTGGAAAGCAAATTATGCTTCCTGATTGGCTTTTGCTCTAAGCCTAGTGTCCTTATTAGTGTATTAGAGATAGTAAGACTGAACTCAAAAAGAGAGTTATGCTAATAAGAACCTACTGTATAGCACAGGGAACTCTACTCAATACTCTGTAATGACTTATATGGGAAAAGAATCTAAAAAAGAGTGGATATATGTATATGTATAATGGATTCACTTTGCTGTACAGCAGAAACTAACACAACATTGTAAATCAATTATACACCAAGAAAAATTAATTTTAAAAAAAGGAAAAAAAAGACAGTTATAAAATTGCACAAGATAAAATTTCTAAGTCCTCACACACTAGACACTTAAAGGTGATTTGCTTCCTCCTTTTCTCCTACTCTTCTGACTCCTATGTTCTTACCTTCTTGGTAGTTGATCATCTAACTAACTCAGGGTGCGTCTGTGTTCATGTTTTCTCTCCTGGAAGAGTCTGAAAACTCACTGAGGACAAGAACCTTGTCTGAGGTGCTTCCCACAGAAGACTGTACGTAGTAGATGGACAGTTAGTGCTCCGTGGATACGTATTTCTATACCTGCAATGAATTGCTTCATTCTTATCTTTCTTTTCTTCTCTCTCAATCACATACAAAGGATGATGGGAAAGCATAAAATGCTTTTAAATACTTCTATGGCTTTCCCCAGATTTAAAGACAACAGACAGACAGGAATGGAACTGAAGGAGGAAAGTACTTCTTAAAGTATGTTGGTCTAATTAAAGGACAATGCCTATATTTCCCAACAAGGACAGCATTACTGGAGAAATTACCCTCTACATGGTTTAAAACTACAGTCCCAGCAACGTGTAAGTTTAAAGCAATTATCTGGCCAAGAGGACATTTTACAGATAACTCCATAGCTTTACTGAATACAGTGCTGTACTCTATCGCAAAATTACCAGCACGCTTGCAGCTGCCTTATTCAGACCGTCAACTAAGAGGCAGGGAATGTTTGGGGAGACCTGGGCTTCTACAGATGGATGATTTCTATAGACAGATACAGAAAGACAGTTGAGATGACCAGGTCTTTCATTTTACAGATGAGTAAGCTGAAGCCAGAGAAGTTATCATTTGCCCACAATCACAGGGCTCGTTAGAGGTTGAGCCAGATGGAAAAACCCATAGCCAGTAGTTATAGTTCAATTCATTTATTCAAAAAATGTTTATTAAATGCCTTCTATGAGCTTAATGTATTGGAGATACTGACTAGTATGACATGGTCCTTATATACTCAGGGAGGGTATAGTCTAAGAAGGGATGAGAGACAAGAGAAATAGCTAGTTATAGGACAACGTGGAGTAATGGATGTCAAGGGTACCAGGAGAGGCAGGTGAGGGGAGTGAGGCACTCACTTTGGGCTCAAAATTTAAAGGGACACCAGAAACTCAGTAATCAAGATAAAGAGTATTATCAAGATTAAGTTCAGTATGACTCATTTTTCCTTTTGTTTCAGGCTTCACTGTGGCTCAGCATGGCACCATTGCTGATCATGTCTCTAACTTTATCTAACATGTTAATATTTTGTTCATTGTGGATTCTTTGCATTAATTTTGATTGTTTAAAATATTATATTAAAATGCTCTTTGTCTTGATTACTGAGTTTTTTCGGTGCTCCCCTCTAAAATTTTGCACCTTAAGCAAGGGCCTCACTCTGATGTCCCGGGGAATCTAATGGGGGCTGCATAAGGGTGGGAGGAAAGAGGATCCTTTGTGCGTGAGTTCCAGCAGAGGTGCCAGGTTTTCAGATTCTGCTTCCAAGAGGCCTAGAGGTTCAAAAGAGCCCCATCAGGGGAGAAGTAGAACCTTTTCAGCCAGAGCAGCTCTGCCTTGATCTATTTTGTTTGCTAACATTTTGGATAAGTGTTTGTTGGATTGCTGGTTTGGTAGAAAGGGATTCTTAGGTCTAAAAAGTGTTTGAAAAGTTCCTACAGCAATGAGAAAAGAATAGATTCACACACATAAGACCCATCACATGCAACGTGGGGCTTGAGTTAGGGGTTGAGGGACAGAGTAAATAGATGAAGCAAACAAGGCATCAGGGTCCAAAGAGGCCAGAGGCTGACTGACCCACCAGAGATGTAATGGGTTTCAAAGCTCAGCTGTTTGCTTTCCTCCCAAGCTCCCCCCCGGAGAGACCTGTTAGCAAACTTATTTGGCAGACATGTCTGGTTATTTTACTGGACCAAATGGCTTGCATCCCTTTCCTTGTCCACCAGAGAAAGGGTCAAAAAGGATAATTAAAAATTTTTGACTATCACAATAGAAAGTGTGCTTTTCTTAGACAAATGCTCAATAGATCGTGAGGGGGAAGGGCAGAGCCAGAGAAAGAAAGCCTCTCAGAAACGATTCCTTAAAACTGAATTGAGTGTAATCTAGTGAGACCTTTTAGGGGGCTGCCACATTGCAGAACTCCCAGGGGGTGACTTTTCATTGTAGTCGGTGTCAATGGCACCCCCTGGAGTCACACAGTGCAGCGGTTGACTGTACAGGGCAGCAATCATTTATGAGAGTCGTCAAAATATCACAAGTCTACATTTGGCCCTCCTAATTCAAACTATCAGGCTTTCTGAGTTTTAACAAGCTAGATTCTGAAATTCTGGAAATTTTCTCCATCGAGAGTGTGCACTTTTCATTCTCTTGAATCCCTGCAATTATTAGGGAAGAAGGAGGTGTGTGTGCACAGTGAGAAGTGATGAAGGTGACAGGAATCTGGGAAGCCGCTGAAAGTAAAGTCGGCTAAGAAAGATTTCAAGATCAGAGGCACACTTATTAATGTTGGTTGGCTTATATACAAAACAAATCCTATAAGAGCAAGTTTCAGGGGAGAAGATGCAAAAATGGACCATCATAAACTCCCAGCAATGTATAACTTGGTATTTCTGAAAAGCTATGTAGGGGTATGTATTCAAAGTCTAAATTATGCACATGTCAAAAATTTTAAAGCAGGTTTTAAAACTATGTACAGAGTGACCCCACCAAAAATACATATGAATCCATGAAAAAGACTGTGAGTTTAATTGCGTGTAGACAATGGTTCTCTGGAGAGCGTGGTTATGGGTGATTTTTTTTCAGCTTTACTAAGATATAATTGACTGACATATAACATTGTGTAAGTTTAAGGTGTACAGTGTGTTGATTTGATAATTATATATTACAGAATGATTACCATCATAACGTTAGCTGACACCTCCATCTCATTATATAATTATCATTTCTTTTTTGGGGTGAGAACATTTAAGATCTACTGTCTTCGCAACTTTCAAGTATATACTACAGTGTTATCAGCTATAATCACCATGCTGTACATGAGATCCTAAGAACTTATAACTGGAAATTTGCACTTTAACCAACCTCTCCCCATATCTACCACCCCCAGCCCCTGGTAACTACCATTCTACTCTTTTTTTCTATCACCTTTTTTAGTTTATACTTTTAAGTGAGATCATACAGTATTTGTTTTTCTTTGTCTGGCTTATTTCGCTTAGATTAATGTCCTCAAGTTTCATCCACATTATCATAAATGGCAGGATTGCTTTCTTTCTCATGGCTGAATAAAATTTCCTTTTTAAATATATGGGTGATTTTTTTCTAACTCTCTCCTTTTACTTTTCTAATTTTTTTTTCTTTTTTTTTTTTTTTTTGGTGGAGTAATATTCCATTGTGTACATGGGCCACTTCTTCTTTGTGCATTCCTCTGTAGAAGGACATTTTCGTTGCTTCCAAGTGTTGGCTATGGTAAATATTACTAGAGTACAGGTTTGCCAGCCTGTGACTTTTTTTTTTTTTTAATTGATTGATTGATTGATTGATTGCTATGTTGGGTCTTCGTTTCTGTGCTAGGGCTTTGTCTATTTGCGGCAAGTGGGGGCCACTCTTCTTCATGGTGCGTGGGCCTATCACTATCGTGGCCTCTCTTGTTGCGGAGCACAGGCTCCAGACGCGCAGGCTCAGTACTTGTGGCTCATGGGCCTAGTTGCTCCACGGCATGTGGGATCCTCCCAGACCAGGGCTCGAACCCGTGTCCCCTGCATTAGCAGGCAGATTCACAACCACTGCGCCACCAGGGAAGCCCCCACTTTTCTAATTTTTTTGGAAGATTTATTCACTCAACAGACATGCGTTGAGCACCTGTCACTTGTTGGGGGGTTTCCAGGTGCAGGAGATACAACAGCAAATCTCATGGTGCTTAGATTCTAATGGGGGGGATCTAGGCAACAAAGGAAATAAATAAAGTATGTAGTGATATGGAGAAAAATAAAGTGGAGTAGCGTATCAGGAGTAATGGGGTGGGAGGACTGTGATTTTTAAATAAGTGTCAAGAAAGGCTCAGAGAAAGGTGATATTTAGGCAAAAACTGAGAGGAGGTGAGGCAGTAAGCCTTTCAGGTGTCTACACAGAAAAGCTTTCCATGCAGAACAACATTTGCAAAGGCCCTGAAGCGGAGGACGGAGCAAGCAAGAGGAGGGAAGGTAACAGGATCTGAGTTTAGAAAGGCAATGAGACCAATTATATAAGACTCTAAGGTCTTTACAAGAGCTTTGCTTATACCCTGAGTGAGATGGAAAGCCATTGTCTGATTCTGAGCAGAAATGTTATATGACCTGGCACGTTCTTCAATGGTACCCCTCTGGCTGTGTTGAGAATAGTTTCTGGGGGAGCAAGGTGGAAGCAAGAAGATCAGTCATGAGGCTATTTCAACAGTCCAGGCAAGATGTTCCGGTGGTTCAGACCAGAATAGTGGTGACAAATGGTATGGTACTAGATATATTCTGCAAGTGTGACCAACAGGATTTGCTGAAGGTTTGGATGGATAGCGTGAGGGACCAAGAGAGATCAAGGAAGACTCCAAGGTTTATGGCCCTAGTTAGAGCTTCTATTGACTGAGATAGGGACATCTGTAGAAGGAGCAAGGCCAGGGGAAGGGGGAAGGCCAGGGTTTCAGTCTTGGACATATTGTATTTGCAATGTCAAGGAGCGGTTGGATCTGGAGTTGGGGGTGGAGCGCAGGTGAGAGAAGGAGCCTAGGCTGGAGAGTTACATCTGGGCGTTTGTTAACTCCCAGAGACTGAATGAGATCACCAAAAGACTGCCTGTAAACAGCAAAGAAGTGTCCAAGCTCTGGAACATTCTAGAGTTAAGTTCATGGAGATGAGGAGGAGCCAGCAAGGGATGCTGAGAAGGATCAAGTGAAGGAGAAGGACAACCAGGAGCTCATGGTGTTCTGCAGGCTCATGAAAAAATACTCTTTCAAGGAGGAGGGATTCATGGTCAGTGTCAGCTGCTGTGGATTGGTTAGGTAAGAAGAGACGAAAAGCTGTCCATTGGCTATAGCAACTTGGAGGTCATGGGTGACCTTGACAAGAATAGTTTTGGTGGAGTGTGCACATGAAGGCCTTATTGAAATGGGTTAAAGAAAGAATGGGAGGAATTGGAACCAGTGAATCAAGTCAACTCTTTCAGGAGTTTGCTGCAAAGGGGAGAAGAGAAATAGAGCTATAGTTAGAAGTGGAAACGGGGCCAAGAGAAGGGTTCTGTTTATTTTAAAGATGGGAAAAATAAGAGTTGTTTTATGCTGATGAGAATGATCCACAGGAAAGAGAGGAAAAATTGATGGTGCTGGAAAGAGAGAAGAGACTTGCTGGAACAGTGTCCATGGAAAGGCAGGGGGGCTGGCATCCAGTGCCCAAAGGGAAGAGGAGGGAAGGCAGAGCTCACAGCAACAGATGTTGGAAGATGGTAGAAGTGGTGCTGGGGATAGTGGAAATGATCTGGTGACATCTATTTTCTCACTGAAATAGGAAGCAAGTGTTAAGAAGATGAACACATATTACTTAAGGACAAGGAAATAAGGAAAGAAAGAAAACTTAAATATGCATGAACTTTCACTTGGCAACATCACTTCCAAGAATTTTTCTTAAGGAAATAATTAAAGAACTTTGCCAGGATGTTCTCTGGCAGGATTATTTGTAAGAGCAAGAAGTTAGAAACAATCTAAGAGCCTTGCAGTAGCAGATTTGTAATAGTTAACCAATTTATTAAGCAGTGCTGACTTTCAAACATAAGCATTGATATTGAAAGCTATTGACTATACATTTAGAAGAAAAACAAAGTTCCCATGTTTGTAAAAATTATATGTTTATTTGTAGGTATCTATCTATATGTATCTACATGTGTGAAATTGGTAATCCATGCCCAATTGGATCATGGATTGCCGATACTTTTTGTCGACTATATTTTCTTATTTTTCCATAATAAGCAGAATGAGAAACTTGTAATGAGAAAGCAACAACACAAGAACTTGCTCAATGTATCTGTGCTGTGTGACACTTTTCGATTTTTTGGTGACTCTCAAGTGGTCTTGGGCCTCTTTGCCTTGGGTCCCTCCACATCATTCAGGACCCTCTTGCTTGATCTAACTCAAATGTCGCCTGTATAATCCTGCTGTATGTCAGCAAGTCTCCTTCAGACCACATCTGTAAGATGCTGGTTGTTATCCACAGCAACAGAGAGGGAGGTGTCCAAAGCTATGAGTCGCGCCTGCCTGCTTGCTAATATGTGTACACATGTCTGGCCTTTTTGCCCGAGACTTGCTTGAATTGTGACACACTACCTGGTTTGGATCAAGTAATGCCCACTAGCCTGTTACAAGAAACTGCTGAAATTTCTCAGGAAGAACCTCATGATCATCCATTGGCCAGATTGGTTTAAGCCATTTGTTACAACTAAAAATAATCATATTGCTTGATACGTATAAGGGACATTGTCTCAGTAGTATATGAGGCGGGTATAAAAGCCTATTTAGAGAATAATACTTTCATTGATCTGTTGTATGTAATCTAAGTTTTAAAAAGTGTGCTGCCTATACCTTGAAGACAACCCTTAGCCATCCCTCTTTTAACCAGATTGCTGCTCCAAGCCCCTGCTATCTAGGGATTCTGGTGCAGCCCCGACCCCCAGGGGACTCTGGATGTCCTTTAGAAGTCCATCTGCCTTGTTTCCGCAGTGTGCCACTTACATTTGAAACAGCTGCTCCACAATTGAAATTTCCAGCCCCAAGCTGGCATTTCTCTGAACCATTTGCAACTTATGCACTATTAATGTTTGGATTACACTGGATAACTTTGGAGGTTAAAATTGATTCATGCAAATAGATGACTGAGTAAGCAATAGAAACATGACCTAGAATAATCTCATGGTTTGCTATTGCATAAACATGTTTTATAATCTGTTTAACAGCAAACTTGATACTTCCTGAATGTGCCAACCATAACACACCCTTTTCTGTTAGACAAGAGAGAAAGAAAAACCAGGTTTTTCTTCTCATTCATAATCAAGGAAATTATTAAACTAAGAAAATCTGGTTGTCCTTAGTAAATATACTTTCTTGTGCTTTTCTTTTCATTCTGTATTCTTTTCTTATCTTCTTGTGCAGGGCTGGAGCAAAGGCAACCCTCATAGTTGCAATGGTAGCATTTGACCTCAGGTTTATTATTTTAAATACACCTGCCGGAAAATGACCAGAGATCAAAATAAGCATCGCCAATAATGGGATGGATTGACACTATATGTCCCTTGATATGACACACTAAGAGAAACACAGCCTCACTTCCATGATATTCCTGGCAAAATGCAAATAGTACTAATCTTAAGGAAACATAATACAAACCCAAATTGAGGGAGATTCTACAAAACAACTGGTGTGAAATCTTCAAAAATATAGAGGTCATGAAAGATAAGGACAGATTGAAGAATTATTTCAGATTGAAGAAGATGAAAGAGACATCCAAAGTGAAGGTGACACATTATCCTGGAGTGGAACCAGAAATAGAAGAAAAAAAAATCAGGGGGGTGGGATGCAGTATGTATTAGAATAATAAGTGAAATTTGAATGGTGTGAATGGATTACATGGTAGTACTGTGTAAATGTCAACTTCCTGCCCTTGATGGCTGAATTGTGGTTACTATGTGGGAGAATGTCCTTGTCTTTTAGTAAGTTCACATTGACACTTCCAGTGAAACTGGGGCATCACGTCTGCAACTTTCAATTATTTCAGGAAAATAGCTAGCTAGCTAGCTAGCTAGCTAGACAGATAGATAAAGATAGATACATAGATAGAAAATAATAAAGCGAAAGTATCAAAATGTTAGGAATTAGGGACTTTGGGTAAAAGGTATATGGCATTCTTTTCATTATTCTTTCAACTTTTCTGTGTCTAAAATTATTTCAAAATAAAAAGTAAAAAAAAAAAAAAGAGAAAGAGAGAGAAACATTAAAGAGTATCTTAAAGCAAGAGACATTAGGTTACTTACCATTTCTCTTAAAGTGAGAAGGTTCAATATTGCCATAAAACAAATATCTGTACCCATATCTGTTCTTATATAAGATATAGACATCTATCTATCTATTTATATCTATCTTACATATGTACATGTATATAATTTGTCTGGGACCCTGCAGGCTTGCTGAATTAGAATATGGGTAGGAGGTGGGGGGTTGGTCCTAGAAAGCCCAGAGGTGACGATGGTACACAGCCAGCATGGCACGTCACCCTCTAAGCAAGTCCTCTCGGTTCCGGAAGCTCTTGCGTGGGTCTGGGAAGGAAGCAGCAGTCCTGCTTCTTGTCCTGGCTTCTCTCTCTTACATTCCAAGTCCAGTACCTACTGTCTTCTCTCTTTTGCTACTTCCTAGAGTGTAAATACCTGACAATGACTCAGCAAAGCTTCCCAAACTGTGTTTCTCGAAACGCTAATGTGTTCTCAGAAAACAAATGAAAACAGAAACAAATAATCCATTTGGTTCTGAGTTGAATATGCTTAATATAATAGTTCCTTCCTGGACATTTATAAAAATGCATTTGTTTATAAATGGCTTACAAGTGGCTGCATTTTGTGTAATTCAATATTTTGCAAACGTTTTTGGCCACGGAACACTTTCCCCCCCACTTAACACCTATCACATAGCAGCCAGTGACACTTGTGTTTCTCCAGGTGCTTAGTCTCTAAGGCTGTGTGAACCGTTTAGGATGCTGATGGGAAAGGCGTGAAGGTAGTCAGCCTCGGGCACGGCTCCCTCAGGGCCTGGCTCAGGCCATTTGCTGTTATCCTCATGAATCTGCCTCCTTGTGTGTGTCAGCTTATGTGCAGAGTGACTTCCCTCAAGAGATTTCAAGATGCTGTAAGCAGCAACTGGGTCTAATACTTCTGCCTTCACAGCCAGGCAAAGAACATATTGTGCCCATCCTGCTCAGACGACCCTTGAGCCAATCACCAGATCCAGGGAAATGGGATTGGCCTGTTCGCATGGACCAGCCAGGGCTCATCCATCCATACATGCTGGCTACGCAATGGTGAGGGGGGTGGGATGGATGTTGGGGCCCGGGGTACCAGAACGTCCTCCACAATGTGGAATTTAAGTAAGCAGAGAACTGGGGTCTTGCAATTGGCTCGGGTAAGCCTCTCCCCACCCAAGTGTCCCCAGACAAACACCAGCTCCCTGGGTAGTTCTATACCCGGTTAGCGTGTCCTGGGGTGAGGAAGGGGCCCCCTGAGAGTAGAGGGCAGGGGCAAGGCTGGCCCAGCGGCTGCTCACTGAGGAAAGGATAAGCATGCCAGTGGATTGAGTTGCCTTTTCCAGGCTTTTCTTTTCTTCTTCTGTTTGCATGCTTTCCCATGATTGGATTTTTCTTTTTCTTTAGCCCCACCTGGCAAGCCCTGGTCTCTAGGAGCCCGGCTACATTCAGGACACTTTTGAAAAGAATACTGAACACAGTTTGCTTGCCAGTTCCCCCACTGGAGGCTGAATTCCAAAGGTTATTTTCTTTAAACCTTAATCTCAACCTTTTGCCTCGTAATTTTGAAGTAAAATCCATCTCGAGACCGGTCCTCACAAAGTGCTAAGAACTGAACAACGTGTCATTATTACACTTGCAGTAATTCCCAAACAGCATCAGTGACTTCAAATATTTGTACCTTTGCGTGGGTCAGCCAAGGAGACTCCCATGCTAGGTTAACGTCGAAGCTTTAGTTTGATCTAACGCAAACAATGAACAGAAATCAACACAGGTCGGATTTTCCCTCCTTTCCTGTGGAACAGTTAATGTTAATGCCACAAGTGCAGTGATTTCAGAGGACTACAGCTGGCTTTGAAGATGGGCCATCACTCATTCATCACCCAGGTAGATGAGAGATGGATTCTAGGCCTCAGCTACTTACTGTAGGAAGCCTCAGAAAGTGCCCGGGCCTGTCCCAGAGCAGGTGTCCGATTAGATGTTCTCTCTCCTTCCTTCCATCCTTTCTCTGCTTCTTTTCCTTCCCCCAAACACTGCCCCAGAGGAAAAGACCCAAGAAATTACCGAACATTAATGTAACAAGTTACTCCTACAGCTACTCTCCAGTTGCCATTCCTGAAATTATCTGTCCCTTGTTTTTAGGTTACTGCCTAATTCATTTGATAAATTACTATGTGATGAGGTGTGTTATCACACACGCACACTTTTTTATTGAAGTAGAGTTAATTTACAATGCTGTGTTAGTTCCTGGTTTAGAGCAAAGTGATTCAGTTATGCATTTATATGCATATACCTTTTCACATTCTTTTCCATTATGGTTTATTACAAGATATTGAATACAGTTCCCCTGTAGTTTATTTTATATATAGTAGTCTGTATCTGATAATCCCAAACTCTTAATTTATCCCTCTCCCCCGCTTTCCCCTTTGGTAACCATAAGTCTGTTCTCTATGTCTGTGAGTCTGTTTCTGTTTTTTAAATAAGTTGATTTGTATCTTATTTTAGATTCCACATATAAGTGACATCATATGATATTTGTCTTTCTCTGTCTGACTTACTTCACTTAGTATGATAATCTCTGGGTCCATCCATGTTGCTACAAATGGCATTATTTCTTTCTTTTTTATGGCTGAGTAATATTCCATTCAGACACATTTTTAATGTGAGAACTTCAATGCCTCAATTCAAAACAGTGACAAGAGCTGAGAAACTTAAGCCTCCTCCTCACCATCAAGCACTTGCTACTCTTTTAAATCAACCCTAGTGATGAATTGGGTTTAAATTTTTTTAGGGTCCCTTTGGGATACAAATAAACCCTTAAAGCCTACTGCTTGTCAAATATCTGCCTCAGAGAAGATTCAGAGCCTAACTATTGTAAGAGTTTCTTGAGGCTCAAAACTCCTCAAGGCCATCTTAGACGTGTGAATCTCCTCCAGTCCCAGAATGACTTCTACATTGACTAGTTTAGCAGATGTAACCACAGGATCATAGAGTCTCAGGGTTGGAGCTGGTCTTGAATATTCCATCGTCTATTCTAAGCTACAATTTCCTTGCCAAGTGGTAAGCTAACCTCCCATAAGCTAGCCTCTGCCTGGCAGGGTCATCGAGACTCTTGCCTTCTTTATTTTCACGTATATCCTTCTAAAAATTCTTGCAACAAATCCTGAAACAAATCAAATGGATGTCTAGTCCTTGAACCCATAAGAATTTAACTAGGCGTTCTCGCGTTTTCCAAGTCTTCTCCAGGCTAACCATCTGCAAACGTTTAAACCCTCCTTCTGAAATGGCTTCCAGTTGCTGCAGCTTCTCTGCCCTCCCCTCCCTCCCCCATCCTCTCTCTAAAGTTCTTGGTCCCACCTCCTCACCCCCAATAACCAGCATCACAAACGAAGCACATCAAATGGCAGCCCATCCTAAGCATGTGCTCTGTATCTCTGGCATAAGCAGAAGGCTTTTATGACATCAAATCAATATACATTTTTTCCATTTTTTGGAATGATCATAGTAAAGATTTCCCTACCTAATCAGTCCCATGGCTCTCAAGGATTGTTAGAACCAAACTTGTGAAAAATGAACTAAAATGGATGATCATCTGTATGCTCTTGAGGGGAACATGATGAGGAGTCTTCTGTTGATCTCCAGACCACTCCTCTCCATTGGGTAAGATAATCAAAAGTATTGGCTCTTAGTTCAGTTTACTTAGCTAGTATTTGGAAAATATGTATCTGAAAGAAAATGTAAATGTTCTTATGTATATTCATTTTTTGGCTGCAAGTAATAGAAAACCTAATAATTTCATAAACCTTAGGATACCATTGAATGCAGGTACCTAAAACTGGGTGCATGAAAAGGTCTATGCTTTTGCTTTTGTTTTCCACTCAAGGTTAGAATCTGTAATTCTGCCTCCAGAATTCTGCTTGGCATTTTCACATAACTGTGTTCAAGACTGAAAGTTCTGAAAATGTGGAGCCACCAGCAGACTTCGCCTCCTGTCTCATTAGTCAGGGTGGAGGCACCAGGCCAATCTGAGCTACAGGGAAGCAAGGAAGTGCGTTTCTGGCAAAGGGAGGTGGGATGGTCATGACAAGGCAAAGCGTCTGCTTCAGTGTGTTTAGAATGTGTAAAAATAGAGTTTTATTTTATTATAAAAGTTAATGCATAATTATTAAGAAAGTGAGAAAAAAAATTCCCCAATGCCACTACCCAAAGTCTTTTCTCAATGTACTATTTTAACACCATTCTAATCATATTGTACAGTGTGAGGGTTTTTTTTTTCACTTAACATTATTTTAAAGCTCTATGGTTTTTGAAATATAGTTATTTTGAAATAAAATAGAAACCAAAGGAGGCAGCATAGAACAGTGGAAAGAGGGCTGGCTCTGGTGTGAAGAGACCATGCGTGTGGCCCGGGTCCTGGCACTAATCCATCAGTGTATTTCCATTTCCTCAAAATAGAGAAATGTTCTACCATTAAGGACATCTACCATGTCCTTAGTTCTACCATTTCTGAGTCTTCAAGATCATGAGAACTGTATTTCTGAGACACATAAGCCATGCTGTTCAGATACTGATTCAACACAGCAGGTCAGGACCGCAAGGACAAACAGACAAGTGAACTGGAGGTTACCACCATGTGAAAGTGATGCATGATATGTAATAATATAAAATATAATATGTAATATGCACTATATGACATTACCAGTTCTTCCTATTTTTCAGTGGAAGCCAGAAATCTGGATTTTCATGTGAAATTTTTCCTTTTTAAACATGGGCACCTAGTTTGAAAAACAAAATACTCTAGAGGCCAAACAAAACATGTCTGTTGATTGCCTGTCGGCAACTCTGGCTAAACCAGCAGCCAACTTGATCAACACTAGTTGATACTAACTAGTTAGTGTTGATACTAACACTAACTAGTTTAACACTAGTTAAAAAGATGTACAGATGGGGGGTAAGAAGAGCTGCTAATAAGACGTTTTGGCTACACAGCAACTGGATTATTACAATCCGTCTAAAACTTCAAATGCTTATATTAATGGTGAATAAATATAATCTAGGATTTCATCATCTCTAGTTTTTTACATTGACAATATAACTACTTCCCATTGTTGATTCTGAAACACCCTTGGGTATGAACTGAGCTTTGATGTGCTCTCTTGTGTGCTATATTGGAAACAACTAAGTCAGGACCCTGCTAGGATGTCTCCTTTCATATGTGTTTTTCATGATCATGATTTTTATGGTTCAAAATCAAGTCCTGTGTCTTTTGCCTCAATCATTCAGTTTAAGGACAAAATGAAAAAGGAAATGATGAAAGTCTTAAGACAGGTGTTCCCTTGAGTTAAGAACTGCCACCTCAAGCAGTTTGCTCTCTTCTCACCCTGAATGTTGCATCTTTAATCTCTCCTTTTCAGAGAGAGAATGATCAACGTCACCAGTCACTGCAGGCCTTTGCACCCAGCAATTCTATCACTCTCTGAGAGCAGTGCAGAAAGAGGATCTAATAACTTTGAACTTTTTATGTGATTTTTTACCTTTGACACAGTTGTTAATTAGAGTTCTAAAAAAGCAACAGCTCCCTACAAGAACATCAGGTTTTTAAATCATTCATCTTCTCACAGACCTTGATATTCAATCCAGGTGCAGGAATAAACAGTATAGCCCTTGGGTTCTATCCTCCGGGCTTGGAAATGCTTCAGTGAAATTCTATAGCGAAAGGCCCCTGTGCTTCCCCTGACTTTCTCTTTGTTCTACTAACTTTTTATCTCTGAAAAGCAAAGGGATTTCCTTTGGGGATTAAGCAGAGGAAACAACCTAAGGCAGCGATAGTGTTTCATTAGAATTATGAGATGCAAAATTATCCTGAAGTCAACTCAACAAGAAGTTCTTTGCCCCAGTCTTGGAAGGGTCCCCCTGTATATCCAGCAGAGAGCATCACAAGCCCTTGCCCCACTGAGGCTTCTCATCCTCTGTTCTCCTGGCACCACGAATATCTTGGACAAACAGTGGTGGGTTTTGAGTGAGGTGGAGAGGTGTCTCATCTGAATGTGATACATGACATTTTTTTTTTCCTTTTTCTTTTTAAAACTTTTTACATGTATTATTTTGCTAACATGAAATCATTCTGAAATAAAGATTTAAAAACGGATAGGTGCCATTCTCATCCTGCCACGTCCTGGTTTTGAGTCACTGAAAGCAACAGAGGTCGAAGAACAAGACAGATGATAAATTTTCTTAATGATAGATCTTAGAAGCTTCTGTTCAAAGAATGAGATGCAAGTGAAGAGTTTCCTGTTCACAGAAGACCAATGTGCTACTCTACAAACTGCTCCTAGCCACACTTCTTATTCCAAACCTGGAGTCTGCAGAAGGATTAGCGTATGATGGTAAAAGAAAAGGATTTGTGTCAAAGCAGCTACACTAATGCCAGCCTGACGTATCCATCTTCTGTCAACACAAAGCTGGATAAAAAGTACATACTTAGCTGCTATTCGAGAGTCACTAAAAATTCTTGAAATAAACAACAACATAAATCACTTTTCTATTAGATTTCTCAAATATTCACATTCTGATTTATGGCTGACATTTACTTTAAAAATGTTCAATGGTAACCTGAATGGCCAAATTTTAAGTTAACTGTGTTTTTATTGATTACTTTTGAAGTAAAACAAGCTTTTTTTTATCCTTTTGGTTAATGATTAACTTTAAAATTTTTGAAGCGCCAGCTATTTTTCACATTTCCTTATATAACTTTGTTGTATTTTCCTTTCACTTATTATGATTGCTCTTTACATTTTTAGGGACATCCTTGGTTCATACTTTTATTGTTTTGGCTGTATCCCATCTAATTTGACATATTGCATTTCTATTTGTATTTAAAAATACTCTTCATTACATTTTGGGGTTTCTTCTCTGGTCCAAATATTATTTAGTGGAGTTTAAGTTTCCCTTTTCATATTTTCTGTGTGATTATTTTATTTTGTTATGTCTAATTTTAAGATTTACTCTCGATATATGGAATGTAGAGTTGTGACTTTATTATGTAGTGCAGAACATGGTCAACTTTTGTCTAAAATACACTTGAGCAAAAAAGCAAACTTGCTTATATTTCCACGTAGTTTTTTGCACAGATGTTAAATCTGCCTTATTAATTTTGTATCACTTTGTGTCATGTGGATGAACTAAATTCTACTTCTGAACTGTTGATATTTCTAATTACATTTTGTATTTTATTTCTGTCAATTATTTCTATTCATGTACTTTATAAATTTAGAAGTTTAAGATGATTGAGTTACTTCTCCTACTGCCTTTGTTGTGAAATCTACCTTATTATGAGAAGAATCTCAAATCAGAGTCTTTATTTTTACTAGAAACATGCTTGAGATTTGACCCAAAAGAAAATGCAACTGACGGACTTTGCAAACAAAAAAGTAGTTATACACACACCCTCTCCACCCCCATTAACCTCTGCCTCTTGGCAAGCCATTGACCTATTTTCCTAGTAAGCCCAGGCTACCATTGTGTTATCAGGCTGAGTCACAGTTAGGGCTTATGGAGAACAACCTGGAAATTACACCGTGTTCCTTGATTCAATGTACATTCATAAATCCTCTGGTTCATGAAGTCTAAGATCTTGTGACTTGCTAAGGCAGAATGTTGTATCAGCCATGAGGGAAAATGAAGCATATAGTGTATTGATATAATTCCACTTAAATATCTACTATAGACCCATCTGTTTTTATCATTAAAATTGCTCATGAGTTGAGCATAATTATTGGTCAGTAACCTCCAAATATTTGGATTTTTTTTCCTCAACAGCCAAATATTTCTACCCACGAACAGACGGTTTATCTTCCAATCCTCTTGTATGGTCAGGCCAGTCAAGATGGCTGTTTTCTTGCTCTTTGTACATCCCCTCTTCCGTCAGTCCCTGCCTCACCTACATCCCACGCACGTGAATGTGCTTTCCCCTGCCCCAGCTAGTGCTTGTCCTAATCCTTAGGCCAGCACAGCTCCACTTGCTAGTTTATTAAAGGAAAACATCTACCCTCATGATGGTCATTAACCAGAGGGTCTGTGAGGGATGTGGCTCAGCTGCTGGTTTCCCCGGTAACTGATAAGCCAATCCGATGATAGTTCCCCCTATAAATGGTAGCCTCTTCCCCTCGGTAGCGAAGATTGTTGTCATGTCCTGCTTGTGGCCACACAGGGTGGGAATGTTGCTCCGGGACCTTTTGCTTTCGCGAGTAAGATCCCCTGTCCAATAACCCATGGATGTCTCTGTGGCTGTCTCTGGGCTCTTTCTTCAGTCTCCGGGCTGGGCAAGTACAGGGCTTGCAGGCCTGTGGGGTTCAGCCTAACAATTGACAAGCCACAGGAGGCCGGGGAAACTCCCGTGAGCACCATGATGTCAGGAAATAAGGATGGGGAATGGAAAGCTGTGACGGTACTCCCGGGGTGGCCGTCCACTGGTATCTGAGGCCTGAAAGTTGAGGGGGTAACCTCGGGCTGTCTGTCCACTAGCATGTGAGGCCCTGTGGCAGCTGACTACCCTGCGAGCTGTCTTTCTTTTCCATTATATTGACATACACCGCTAACCTCAGTCTCTTTCCAGTTTACAGTAGCACAGCTGAGCTCCCGGTTCATTGACTGTGTGAGGATGGCTGGTGAATACAGACAAAACGCAAGGACCTGGATTATCTACAAAATACAGGCATACCCACACCCACCACGCCTAAACAATTACAGATGCGGGCTTTAGGGATATTAACTCAGGGACAGGCTTGTGAATTGGATGTTGCCAGTTACCCAGAAGGGTTTGGTTGGGGCCTGAGGCAACAGCAAAATAATGAGTACCCTTGGGCTTCTGGTCCCAGCTATGGAAGGGGGGAGAGCAACGATATAGCGTGATGGAACAGATAGAACAGCAGCTGTGTGCCATCTACAATGCCTTACACCAGGTGGAAGACATCCCAAAAGCCCTACCAGAGTCCCCAAGCAACACAGAACAACCACTTTACCGGCCGTGAAGTTCAGGGATGGGCCAACAAAAATAACATACACTGGCTTTTCCTCCTGCCCTACAAACCCTACTGCTGCTGGGCTAACTGAAAGGATGAGTGGGTGACTTAAACAACAGTTGAAATGGAAACGTGCTTTCTCCACATGTGGACCCAGGAGGCTACCTCAAGCCCTACAAACTATAACTGAACATCCCAGGAGCGGTCGTCCCAGTGCCTATGCTGTGTTAACCCAGAGGCCGCTAGTCAACACAACCCAATTTCAACTGTTGACCACTGAACGATTGTCACCAACTACCAGTCAGGACAATAACTCGCTTTTGCCCTCATCACAGGGTCTACCCCCAGGGGAACACCTTATAAAATGGGACTGGCAGGTAAATCCCCGATGCTTTGGGCTTGCTGCCCTGTGAGGGATAGGATTAGAGAGGGACCTACAGATTTCACCTGTCTTCTACCCAGCCCCACCTAAGACCACTAAGGTAATTAATCCAGGCCCCCTGCTGGCGGAAGGCACCGTCATATTAACCTTGGATTCTGTTGTTACAGCGCCTCTCCAGTACTGGGCACCGGCTATGGGGACTGAGGGTAGACAGGCGGGATGGTACTGCAGGCCAGGAGGAAAACCACAGGCAGGGGTGGTATTATCTCAGAAGGCTGTTACTGCTTGTATTTTGCCTAGTGGTCATGATCTTCCCTGTACTGTGCCTGTTAAACATTTGACATTTGTTCCCTAGCCTGAGCAGAGGGAATCAGCTTGTGGACCAGGCGACAACAGTGGCTTCATTGAGAAATGAGTTTGATTGCTGGGTCTACGGCGAGGTGTCATTGTCATCCTCTGGACTTCCGTGAAAGGAAGCGTCTGGCTCCAAAGTCTGCCCACCTCTTAGACTCTTGATAGTCTAGCTGCTGCTGTCTGTATTGCATTTGTGGTATTTGGTTGAAGGGCACCTCTACATACCTGATCCCAGGGATATCAAGGATGAGGGGCAGACCAAGATTATAAGGAGTGTGTGGTCAGGCACCTCAAGATGGCTGTTCTCTTGCTCTCTGTACATCCCCTGCTCGACCAATCCCTGCCTCACCTCCAATGCCTCACGTGAAGGTGCACAGCCCCCGTTCATCACTTGCAGGCCCCTCTGATCATGTGTGCACCCCCTCTTGATCAAGTGTGCACCCCCTTTTAATCACATGAATGCCCCCTGGTTGGGGGTCCTTTGCAGGAAAAAGGCTGATTTCTCAGCCTTCTGTTAAATATTTTGGGGTTTTGAACTGAAACACCGAGAGCTGCTCCCTCATGGGAAGGAAGCTCTCGCCAGGGCTGTGGTTCCCACCAAGACCACTGCCCAGGTGCTTGAGAATGGCCGGCTGGGTTCTGCCACATCTGGATCCCCCACTTTGGACTCATAGCAAAACCTTTTGAATGAAGCTTCTAAAGGGGAGATCGTGAGTCTCTAGAATGAAATCTTGGAGGATAAACATCCAGAAGACCAGCTCCATCCCTGCTGGACAGGACCTTCTAAGAAATGTGACTGGAAATGGAAACCATGCTGCAGAAGAAAAACTCTGACCAAGATCATGCAAACCTGGGCTGGTTCCGGACCCTGACTCGGACTTCTCGCAGAGGGCAGGTGAACCCTGCTGGATATTAAGTTGCTTTTCAGAAGCTGTGAGAAAGGAATCAAGGTGAGTGGGTTTGCTGCAATGGTGGCTTTGGTCAAGTCACACTCTTCAGAAAGCCATTTCCATCACTTGCTGGGGTAGAAGAAGTATCTGTTCTTTAGTCAGTCCTGTGTTTCTAACCTCCTGGGCCCGGGAAAGAAAACTCAGTGACTAGGATTTCTTCTACTTGGGCAAAAGTAGGGAATCTCTCTAGCATTGGATCTGTCCTCCAAAACCTCTTTCTGGACCAGATCATGCTGACCCCTTGGTTGTGCTGGTCAAATTTTCAACCATCCCCCACTTTGCTGACTTCAGGTGGCACCTATCAATTAGGCTGATCACCTGTCCCCTGTCTTACCCTCGCCTAAGCCGAACCTTTGCTCTCTGCCTGTCATGGGATCCTCGGATTTAATAACAAACCAACAAACCCTGGCATCTACAACTGTCAAGGTTTGACTTGGTCCACATATTGGAGGAACCATAGTATTCCCAGCCTATGTCCCTTCCATATTTCATATTGAAGTGTTTCAGCCAAAAGGATAATGATGGAGGCACTAGAACATGTAAACAGGTGAGACACAATCTCCGCTGGACACTGTCCTAGATAAAGCCCCTAAAAATCCTAAGTGTTCATCATGGCTGGCATTCTGTGAGCCCCCTGAGGGTACATCTTATAGATTCAGTTACCGATTTTGGGCCTGCGGCTGCTCTGACACCTGGCACATAGGTGGGATTTGTTTCTTGGCGTCCAAAGGTGAACTTGGAACCAGATACCAGAAAATACTCTCAAAGGAGTGCTAACCGGTTTCATTCCTCAAGCCCTTGTCGGGTCTGTACCCCTTATAGGCAGGAAGTACCCAGTGCTGACCTCACCCCTTTCCCTCCAGATGGAGGAATGATCCAAAGATGGGGGGACTGAAGCCTGAACCCGAGGGTTAAACCCATTCCACCTGCCCTCAACTAATCAAAGTCGTGAAGACTTCATGTTCTCCAATGAGTACGGAGCCTAATCAGTGAGCTGTTTGCCTGAGTTACTTTCCAGGAACTTGGAGTCTCAGCTGTGTCTAGTTGGGGCTGAGCATGAGACTGGATAGGACCACAGACCCCTCCACTGGGCCTGCGCGCGTGTCCGCGGGACCCTTGTGAACGTGCGCGGGCCTAGAGCCTAGTTACGCCTGCGCAGAAGGACCCTACCCGCACGTTTTCCCAATCGCCTGTGCCCGCCCTGCCCGCGCTGCCCACGCCTCAGCCCGCCCCGCAGCTTCACCCTGATCCGTCAGTCTCCCGCCCGGGCTTTCTCGGAGGCGGACGTCAGGCCTGTCCTCCCGGCTCCTCGCCTGACTGCCTCGTGAAGAAACCCTCTCCTCGCTTCCACCGTCTGCATCTGGGCTTGCTGTGCGTCCGGCAAAACGAACTTGGTTTGGTGACCAATTCGGAAGCCAGCGGGAGGGAGTCCAGAGGGACCTTTGCCGGAGGGTCGTGGCCCCCGGGGGCACTGAGAGCCTGCGTGTGAGCGCCAGTGGCGTCGGGTCCCTTGGTTCCAGCACCAGCCCCGGATTCCTCCAGGCGCCGCCGACCACCTGAGCTTGGTTTGGTTTTGCAGCGGAGAAGCGGTTTGGGTAGGAAGCCGCCTTTGGGTGAGTAACCTGGTTATGGAAACGCACCTGGCTCTAAACTGTTCCTCTGTCCTGAGCAGGTCGTGGTTGGAGGCCCCGCTGGCGGGGTTTTGGAAACAATAGGAAAGGTCTCAGCTGCTGAGGTCCTCCGTGCCTGGAGGAGAGGCTGGTCTCTGCTTTTTGGTCTTGTTTGTTCTGGTCTCACGTGTCCAGGACCCTCTATATCTGATTGGCTTGTTAAGGATTGGATATTGGAGACTGAGCTTCTTGGTGACCACAGCAAGGACCCTTAGATTTCTTTACTGCGACCATCTGGAAGCAAAGCCCTTTCGGAATGGGAGATGTTAATTCAACAACTTGCCATTCCCTCTAGGCTGCATTCTCCAAAATTGGGTACTTTGAGTTATGAATCCAGGTTGGAGACACTGTTTGAATTCTTGTTATAAAATGACAGGTTTTGGAATGAGCTAGATGCATTCATGAATGGTAACGTGTTCTATTGGGTTCAAATTTCCCACTCCAGAATTCAGTTAGGTGACACCACCCACGTGTGTCACAGAGACGCATGCAATGGGAGAATAATTTATCTGAGTATGAGATGGAGACATCCTGGATTCTTATAGGCACGTTTAGAACAAATGCACATCATTTCTAAGAAGTCTTCTCTTCAACCATGGCTGCCTTCCCCTATAGATCCCCTTCTAGGGTCCTGACCCAGAATGCAGAGAGGCCGGGTCCCCCTGTGTGTTCCCTTCACCATAAACCATGAACATGCACATTCGTTTTGTCTTGGTGTCCCTGACAACACAACCCTTTACTCTCCAGGGGTTGGCCTGGTAAACGTACCAAAGGCATCCAGCACGTGGGTGGTCTTGCTTTTAGCATTCTGGCTGACTGTGTATTTTACCAGGAAATCACGTGTTGAGTGAATAATGATGAGGTCAAGTTTGCCTGCCTCTGTGAGAGTGAAAAGATAGAACATGTATCACTTGAGTGGGTTTATTCCACTTTGGCTTTTCCCCTGTTTAACATGTTCTCGGCATCTGTGCATTTCAGTCTCATCTCTCTCTCCCCCTTTTCCTCCTTCCTCATCTCACTCCCAAAAGGCTTAGAATCAGTTATGAAAGCTACACAGTAGGGACGGTTTCTGTTCAGGCGCTTCTTTAAGCATCAAGAGCCTTATGTTTATATGTTTCCATTATAGTATATGATGGTATTTTCAGTATTTTCTGCATTTTAAAAAATTTGTAACAGAATTGTAAACAACTTAGGGACCACTTAGGATACTGCTTAAGTAAATGTGAGTACACGGTGTGCAACTCTTCACAAAGCATTCTTCTGGACACTGTAGGTTATCATTGCTTTTCGTTCTTTTTTTAAATTTTTTATTTTATTTCTTTTTTGAAGTATAGTATATGCAATACTCTAAATCCTTTGTTGTAATTTCAGTAGTCTTCACAGCGTCTTCAACAGGACTGGATTCCATCTCAAGAAATCACATTTTTTAAAATTTATTTTTTAATTGACATGTAGTTGATTTACAGTGTTGTGTTCATTTCTGCTGTACAGCAAAGTGCTTCAGTTATACATATATATTCTTTTCCATTATACTTTATTAGAAAATATTGCATTTTGTTCTCATCACAATCCAGACAATACAATTAATGTACATAAGATTCCGCAATATTGACAGATCCTTCTCCTGAGAGTCATCGTAGTTTTGTGTCCTTCTCTTGCTCTCCTCTCTGACCTTTTCGGAGGACACAGATAAAGAACAGAACATCACAGTTACGTTTTCACCTGCTTGTGAAACCCATCCCTTGCCTTCTTACTACCCCAAACTTCAAGATGTTCATTCCGCTTGCTTCCTTCTAGGTTTCTTTTCCTTTGCTTTGGTGGCGGGGGCGGGGGGAATCTTAGACTGTTTTCTTCAACATACCCTTTTACCTTTCTATCTGTGCAGTTGCCCACTGTAGGAAAGAGGAGATGAATGTCTGTCAGATGATGATCCAACATTCCTTGCTCACTCTCACCGTCCTGAGCTGACTGATAATCACCAGGAGATACTTTTCATCATCCTCACCTAGGCACTCAGTCTGTCCTGCTTAGTGCATTTTCCAGATATCTTGTCTTATGATCCTAACTCCACACAAGTGGAGTTTGCCCCAAGGCATCTCCATCTACAGTAAATTTATCATCTCAGCTGATAATGATTCAGATAATGTCTGCGGGTCCATGAACACAGATTACTCTGCATTTATGTATAACTTCTTAAATCAGAGATTTCTAGTTTTCCAGATGTAGATCTTA
The DNA here is from genome assembly GCF_009873245.2 of Balaenoptera musculus. Taxonomy (NCBI): domain Eukaryota; kingdom Metazoa; phylum Chordata; class Mammalia; order Artiodactyla; family Balaenopteridae; genus Balaenoptera; species Balaenoptera musculus. The sequence continues at coordinate 73,629,890 of NC_045794.1, forward strand.
TAAATATTTTATTAGATTTATGCCTAATATTTAATTGATTTGGTGATAATGTAATTTTTTTCTATTTCAAATTCAAATTGTTCATTGCTGGCATCTAGGTAAGCTATTTACTTTTGGCATATTGATTTTACATCCTGCAACCTGGCTATTGTCATTTATTATAGAAATATTTTATCAACTTTTTAGGATTTTCTACATAAACAGTTATGTCACCTGCACATAAAGACAGTTTTATTTTTCTTTTCAAATTCTAAACATTTCATCTCCTTTATTTTATTGTCCTAGGTAGGTTTCTAGCACGTTGTTGAATAGGACATCCTTGTCTTGTTTCTGATCTTAGGCTGAAATCATGCACTTTCTCAGTATTAAATATGCTGTTAGATTTAGCCTTTTTATAGATATTTACTATCAAGCTGAAAATTCTCCCTCTATTAATAGTTCACTGTGATATTTTTCATGAATTGTTACTTTTTTCCAGGTGCTATTTCTGCATCAGTGATAGGATTATATAGTTTTCTTCTGCCGCCTGCTGATGTGATGGGTTACTTTGATTGAATTTGGATGTTACCACTCTTACATACCTGTAATACATCCCCTTTGGTCATGATGTATAAATCTATCTATCTATACAGATGTATACATACACACCTATATAATTTTTGTAAGTATTATGCTGAGGGTATTTGCATATACAGTTATAAGAAATATGATCTGTAGGGTTTTTTCTTATAATTCTTTATCTAATTTTTGTATTAGAGTAAACCCAGACATATAGAATGAGTTATGAAGTGATTCCTCTGCTTCTCTTTTATGGAAAAGCTTACAGATCTTTGGCATTTTTATTCATTAAATGTTTAGTAGAATTTGCCAGTGAACCTATTGAGGCATGCTGCTTTCTTTTATTCTGAAAATTTATTAATTATTAATTTGATTTCTTTAATAGTGATAGGCCCATTCAGATTTTATATTTCATCTTGTAAAAGTTTTGGTAGTTTGTGTCTTTCATGAAATTGGTCCAGTTCATCGAAGTTACCAAATCTGTGAGCATAGAAGTGTTTGTAGTATTTCTTAACACAGATTGTATTATTATTAATATTGTTCTTATCATTACTCTTGGTTTTGCCTTCCAGCATGCTTTGTAATTTTGTTTTTGTTGTTGAAAGCCCCATGTTTTGTATCAGGTAATAGGAAGTAAAACCAACAAGACTTTTGTGTGAGGGTTTATGACAATCTGGCTGGTAGTTGTGCTATAATTAATATTTGTGGGTTTCAAATTCCACTCAGGTCTCTTGACTTTGATCTTCCTTAATTACTCCTCCTCAAAGAGAAACTGCATCTTGAAATTCTTTCTGTGGGATCCACTGTTTTTATATCTGACTCTACTGGTGTGATGCTGAGGCATGGGGAAGGGAATGCATTTTATAATATTATGACCAAATCAGTATTCATGTGGCTTTGTGTCTTTGGACTGAGACTTTCACAAGTGTTTCTCCAGTCAAATATGAAGCGTGGAATATGAAGATGGCCTTCCTTCAGCTGGGTTAAGACTCTGGCAAAATACTTTTTTCCTGGAGTGTAAGCTTTTATCATGGAAAACGCAGTGGCCTTATTTCATGATAGTTTCTCTTCCTCACTCTTGAGAGAGCCACAGTGGGAAGTTTCTTGGTTTTCACTGTGAAAACCCGGTAGGGTTCCTGGAGACACAACCTATGGAGATGTGTGGACACCTGACTTTAGTTACCAGGATGTTTTCCTTCTCAAAGTCCACACTCCACCTCCAAGAATTTGACAAAATTACCATTTAATCTGAGCTACCCTGTGATGGCTCCAGAAGCTTTTGCTTCAGGTTGGCAAGTCTCATCTGTGACTCTGTATACATCTGTCCCTCCAGAATTTGATGAATCTGTTTGCCCTTAGACCTCAGTTCTCGAATGCGTCCAAGAAAAGCTGATCTTTTTCATTTTGTTCATTTCCTTCTTCTAGGGACCTGAGTGATGACTTATAAACTTTACATGTGTAGCTGATATGAAAAGTCCTAGAAGTTTGTTTGATATGTCTTCCAAAATAAATGTACTTCCCTCAGATTTAACAATGTTAAAATATAGTTTCCCTCTAACATACTTAGGAATTACACCTCTAAAAGAGTGTGCATTTATCACGGTATCCATCCAGAAGATCCAGATTTAAATTTAATAAAATTTTAACAACAAGGACCTATGTTGATATTCACTATACCAGTAGCATTTATTGAATGGCACCACCTAACACCATACTCATATGATATCCCTGATTTTTCTGCCCTCAAAAATTGACTGTTCTTTCAAATCATTATCTTGAACTATCCTTTCAGTAACTTTCTCAGATTACATAATACTTGGGAGGGAGTTCTGTACATAATGTAGCCAGTTTGCTCTAGAATTTACACATGCGTTTAAAGGTGGTCCAAATTAATAGTTAAAATAGATGGGGCTACTTGAGGTGAAATATAAGAACAAATGTCTGAGGAGAAAAGACAGTACATTTGGCAAGTGTTATAATAGTATGAGGCAGGTACTCCCTTAATCAATGACATAAACAATGTGTTGAACTATTTGACAGGCCGTAGTGCCATTTATAGATGTAGAGATGATGAAGACAGTCTTGAGAGACAAGGAAAAGATGTTCAAAACAAAACAATGTTACAAGCCGACACTCTAAGTGCAAGGTTGCTAGGCAATGGGGTACACACGTGTGCTAAGTCAACTGCTTTAACTTCCACAAATTGCTAGAGCAGGAAATTTAAATCATTTAATGGTATTTCTGGAAAGTTGAAAATTCCCACTTGTGGAGTTTTAAAGAGACTGGCAAGGAGTTAAGCCTTTTATTATTTGTATAGTTCAGAGAAAACTGGTTTTACACAAGAGGGCAGCATGAACAGATGAGCTCTAATAATGCTGTCTCATCTCCAAGTGCAGGATGGAAGGTGGAAATAGGAAGTGCTATCATCAAAATCCAGGGGAAATCTCTGGGAGCAATGCAGACCAGAGACGTTCTCAAAGGTCTTGAAGTCAGAGGTTGTAGACGTGAAGAAGAAAGCACACAGCCCCATCATCAGAACAAACGTGAAAAGTAATTCCGGCAATTTGGACACTAAAAAACCTCAGGCCATACCGGATCTCCTAGTGAATGGCATTAAGACTCATAAGGGCGCTATGCATTGAATCAATTCTTGCACAAAAGAATGTGGAAAGAGCAGAGAAACCCCACCCAATACCTTGGGAGTTCAAAGAAAAGTTCCCTCTACTCTGTCTACAGGTCCAGTTTTGCAGAGGGTAGTTCCAAAAGCCAGATAATATCTTTTCCTGGCATATTTGTATACCTTTGTGTTTATTAAATAGTTTCTTGCCCAGTAATTTACCTCCAGGAAATCATTTTATTTACCCTTGCCCAAGAATGAGCCTAAAGAAAATTCACCCTCAGGAAGAGACAGTGATGGTTGTTTGATGAAAATTTCCCAGTCAGATGAATATAATTCCCCAAAGTACCCACACAATGGCCTCTGCTTTGATGATGCATCATAGTTTGGAAACTTTTTTGAAGGGGGAGTAATTTAATTAATTAATTTTATATTGAGATATAGTTGACTTAGAATGTTGTTTCTGGTGTACAGCAAAGTGATTGTTATACGTATATATCTCTATATACATATTCTTTTTCAGATTCTTTTCCCTTATAGGTTATTACAAGATACTGAGTATAGTTCCCTGTGCTATACAGTAGGACCTTGTTGTATGTCTATTTTGTATGTAGTAGTGTGTATCTGTTAATCCCAAACTCCTAATTTATCCCTCTCCCACCCCTTTTCCCTCTGGTAACTGTAATTTTGTTTTTTATGTCTGTGAGTCTCTCTCTGTTTTAAAAATAAATTCATTTGTATTGTTTTTTAGATTCCACATATAAGTAATATGTCTTTGTCTGACTTACTTCACTTAGTATGATAATCTCTAGGTCCATCCGTGTTGCTGCAAATGGCATTATTTCATTCTTTTTCATGGCTGAGTAGTATTCCATTACACACACACACACACACACACACACACACACACACACACACACACACCACATCTTCTTTGTCCATTCAGATGTCAATGAACATTTAGGTTGCTTCCATGTCTTGGCTTGAATTCTGACCTTTCTGAAAGTTTTAGCTGAAGAGGTTTAGCCTTATTTTCACTCTATAACTGGAGTCTCCCTTTTACTCCATAAAAAACCAACAATGATTATTTAATCTGTTTGCCTTCTTTTTATCTACTTCTCTTTGCTTTCTAGCTTTCTAGCTTAGATGACTTTAACGTACTGTGCTATATTTTACCCCTGTGATCTTGTGTTGTTAAATACATGAAATAAAAAATGAAGTCCAGAGCATCTCATCCCCCCTCACCTCCATCATTTGTGCAAAACCAGTGTGGAGATACACTCTCACTGTTCCCAAATACAGACTCCATCTACCGTTCTCTTTTTGGGTCCTGTTGAGCAGGTTTCTTCCTGGTACCATGCCTTACAGGCACCCTCACCTAGAATAAACGTGTTACCTTGAGACTTATTTAGTAAGGCTTGATTATATCCTAGAGCTCTTACTGGTCTTCTTTTTTCAAACTTGAATGGATTCATGAAAACCCCTACTGTAAATCTCTCAGTTGTCAATTTTTCCCCCAAGTTGTTTTTTTTCTCCTTCTGATATATTACATTCAGGTTCTTCTTTGATGTAGTAATCACCTGACTATGTCTCTTTTATATCAGGAAGCTTTATTGAGAAATAAATTACATGTCATAGAATGCAGATTTTCACTGTAAAATCAATCAGTATTACCATGTGTGTACAATGTAGCACACAACTCTTCAGATATATAATACACCATCACCCAGAAAGTTCCCTCATTCCCCTCCTCAGAAGAAATCATTGATCAGATTCCTATAGTTTTGCCTACTCTACATCTTCATAAAACTGGAATGCACAGTATCTACCTCCTTTGTCTCATTCTTCATAATTTTAGAATTTTTTATATTGCTGTTTATCAGTAGTTCTTTTCCTTTTTATTATTGAGTCTCACTGTGTGGTTTTTTTTGTTGTTGTTTTTACTCACCTGTACATAGTTTGCCTGGCATATTCTAGTTTGCAGCTATTATGAATAAATCTGCTATCAATATTCTTGTGTAAAGCTTCTTGAAGACATGCATTTTTCTCTTTCCGGGTTACATACATATCCAGGGGAATTGCTGGTTTATTGAAGTTGTATATATTTAACTTTTAAGACACAGGATGACAGTTTTCCAGAGTGTTTGTACCATTTTAACACATGCTCACCAACATTTGGTGTGTGCAGTTTCCTTCCAATTTTAGCTATTTTACTGTGCACTAATGACATCTAATTTTGGTTTTATATGTATTTCCCTAATCCTAATGATGTTGAGGGCATTTTAACGTGCTTATCATTCACTTGTTTAGCTCTTTCTGAGAAGAATACTTAATTTTGCAGCAGCATAATTTAATCATTTTCCTTTTATGGTTAGTGCTTACATTTTAAATCAGTTTGAATTGATTTGTATGCATCATTGGAGGTGGGGGGTTGAAGTTCATTTTACCCATACGGGAATTGAAGTATTTCACCAACACTCATTGAAAATATTTTCCTTTCCCACTGAATTTCTTCATCACTTTTGTTTACAAAAAGTCTACATATATGCAAGTCAACTTCTAGACTGTTTTCTCCCTTTAATCTGTCTCTCTTCTTTGGCTACTATCACATTTTCCCTTATTTTTCCTTTTTTCCCCCAGTTTTTTTTTATTGTGGTAAAATACATATAACATAGAAGGTACTGTATATTCATAATGTTGTACAACCATCACCAAGCACCCATCTCCCTGAACGCTTTTCCTGCTTGTAAAACTGCCCATCTCCTCTTCCTCCAATCCCTGACAACCAACATTTTACTTTCTGAGTTTATGATTTTGACACTTTAAATACCTCATATTAGTGGAATCACACTTTGATATCAGTAGATACAGGACAAATCTTGATATAGTGCAAATCCTCTACTTTTTCTTCCTTTATTACAGGCATTATAATACAGAAGTTATATCATTATATATAATATACATAACTAATAGTAGTAGATAAATAATATGTATTCATGATATAATTAATACTAATTTAATATTTATAATTGGTATCAATATGATTAATTATGTATGATATATATAAACTATATAATTTCTGGAACATAATGCCTGGAATAGACAAAAGAGGAGAAAAAAATATATTTGTATTTTTTTTTTTAAACATCTTATTGAAGTATAATTGCCTTACAATGGTTGTGTTAGCTTCTGCTTTATAACAAAGTGAATCAGTTATACATATACAATATGTTCCCATATCTCTTCCCTCTTGCATCTCCCTCCCTCCCACCCTCCCCATCCCACCCCTCTAGGTGGTCACAAAGCACCGAGCTGATCTCCCTGTGCTATGCGGCTGCTTCCCACTAGCTATCTATTTCACATTTGGTAGTGTATATATGTCTATGACACTCTCTCATCCTGTCACATCTCACCCCCCCCCCTCCCCATATCCTCAAGTCCATTCTCTAGTAGGTCTGTGTCTTTATTCCCGTCTTGCCACTAGGTTCTTCACGGCCTTTTTTTTTTTTTTCCTTAGATTCCGTATATATGGTTAGCATACTGTATTTGTTTTTCTCTTTCTGACTTACTTCACTCTGTATGACAGACTCTAACTCCATCCACCTCATTACAAATACCTCCATTTCATTTCTTTTTATGGCTGAGTAATATTCCATTGTATATATGTGCCACATCTTCTTTATCCATTCATCTGTCGATGGACATTTAGGTTGCTTCCATGTCCTGGCTATTGTAAATAGAGCTGCAATGAACATTTTGGTACATGACTCTTTTGAACTATGGTTTTCTCAGGGTATATGCCCAGTAGTGGGATTGCTGGGTCGTATGGTAGTTCTATTTGTAGTTTTTTAAGGAACCTCCATACTGTTCTCCATAGTGGCTGTATCAATTTACATTCCCACCAACAGTGCAAGAGTGTTCCCTTTCCTCCACACCCTCTCCAGCATTTATTGTAATCTAGATTTTTCTGATGATGGCCATTCTGACCAGTGTGAGATGATATCTCATTGTAGTTTTGATTTGCATTTCTCTAATGATTAATGATGTTGAGCATTCTTTCATGTGTTTGTTGGAATCTGTATATCTTCTTGGAGAAATGTCTATTTAGGTCTTTCTGCCCATTTTTGGATTGGGTTGTTCGTTTTTTTTGTTATTGAGCTGCATGAGCTGCTTGTAAATCTTGGAGATTAATCCTTGTCAGTTGCTTCATTTGCAAATATTTTCTCCCATTCTGATGGTTGTCTTTTGGTCTTGTTTATGGTTTCCTTTGCTGTGCAAAAGCTTTGAAGTTTCATTAGGTCCAATTTGTTTATTTGTGTTCTTATTTCCATTCTCTAGGAGCTGGGTCAAAAAGAATCTTGCTGTGATGTATGTCATAGAGTGTTCTGCCTATGTTTTCCTCTAACAGTTTGATAGTGTCTGGCCTTACACTTAGGTCTTTAATCCATTTTGAGTTTATTTTTGTGTATGGTGTCAGGGAGTGTTCTAATTCATACTTTTACATGTATCTGTCCAATTTTCCCAGCACCACTTATTGAAGAGGCTGTCTTTTCTCCACTGTATATGCTTGCCTCCTTTATCAAAGATAAGGTGATCATATGTGCGTGGGTTTATCTCTGGGCTTTCTATCCTGTTCCATTGATCTATATTTCTGTTTTGTGCCAGTACCAAACTGTCTTGATTACTGTAGCTTTGTAATATAGTCTGAAGTCAGGGAGCCTGATTCCCCCAGCTCCATTTTCGTTCTCAAGATTGCTTTGGCTATTCGGGGTCTTTGTGTTTCCATACAATTGTGAAATTTTTTGTTCTAGTTCTGTGAAAAATGCCAGTGGTAGTTGATAGGGATTGCATTGAATCTGTAGATTGCTTTGGGTAGTAGAGTCATTTTCACAATGTTGATTCTTCCAATCCAGGAACATGGTATATCTCTTCCATCTATTTGTATCATCTTTAATTTCTTTCATCAGGTCCTATAATTTTCTGCATACAGGTCTTTTGTCTCCTTAGGTAGGTTTATTCCTAGATATTTTATTCTTTTTGTTGCAATGGTAAACGGGAGAGTGTTTTCTTAATTTCACTTTCAGATTTTTCGTCATTAGTGTATAGAAATGCAAGAGATTTCTGTGCATTAATTTTGTATCTGCTACTTTACCAAATTCATTGATTAGCTCTAGGAGTTTTCTGGTAGCATCTTTAGGATTTCTCTATGTATAGTATATGTCATCTGCAAACAGTGACAGCTTTACTTTCTTCTTTTCTGATTTGGATTCCTTTTATTTCTTTGTCTTCTCTGATTGCTGTGGCTAACACTTCCAAAACTATGTTTGAATAATAGTGGTGAGAGTGGGCAACCTGTCTTGTTCCTGATCTTAGTGGAAATGGTTTCAGTTTTTCACCATTGAGGACAATGTTGGCTGTGGGTTTGTCATATATGGCCTTTATTATGTTGAGGAAAGTTCCTCTAGGCCTACTTTCTGCAGGGCTTTTATCATAAATGGGTCTTGAATTTTGTCTAAAGCTTTCTCTGCATCTATTGAGATGATCATATGGTTTTTTCTCCTTCAACTTTGTTAATATGATGTATCACAGTTGATTGATTTGATGTATATTGAAGAATCCTTGCAGTTGCCTGGAATAAACCCCACTTGATCATGGTGTATGATCTTTTAATGTGCTGTTGGATTCTGTTTGCTAGTATTTTGTTGAGGATTTTTGCATCTATGTTCATCAGTGATATTGGCCTGTAGTTTTCTTTCTTTGTGACATCTTTGTCTGGTTTTGGTATCATGGTGATGGTGGCCTCGTAGAATGAGTTTGGGAGTGTTCCTCCCTCTGCAATATTTTGGAAGAGTTTGAGAAGGATAGTGTTAGCTCTTCTCTAAATGTTTGATAGAATTCACCTGTGAAGCCATCTGGTCCTAGGCTTTTTGTTTGTTGGAAGGTTTTTAGTCACAGTTTCAATTTCAGTGCTTGTGAATTGGTCTGTTCATATTTTCTATTTCTTCCTGGTTCAGTCTCAGCAGTTGTGCATTTCTAAGAATCTGTCCATTCTTCCAGGTTGTCCATTTTATTGGCATAGAGTTGCTTGTAGTAATCTCTCATGATCGTTTGTATTTCTGCAGTGGTCAGTGGTTACTTCTCCTTTTCATTTCTAATTCTATTGATTGAGTCTTCTCCCTTTTTCTCTTGATGAGTCTGGCTAATGGTTTATCAATTTTGTTTATCTCTCAAAGAACCAGCTTTCAGTTTTATTGATTTTTGCTATTGTTTCCTTCATTTTCTTTTTCATTTATTTCTGACCTGATCTTTATGATTTCTTTCCATCTGCTAGCTTTGGGGTTTTTTTGTTCTTCTTTCTCTAATTGCTTTAGGTGCAAGGTTAGGTTGTTTATTCGAGATGTTTCCTGTTTCTTGAGGTAGGCTTGTATTGCTATAAACTTCCCTCTTAGCACTGCTTTTGCTGCGTCCCATAGGTTTTGGGTCGTCGTGTCTCCATTGTCATTTGTTTCTAGGTATTTTTTGATTTCCCCTTTGATTTCTTCAGTGATCACTTCATTATTAAGTAGAGTATTGTGTAGCCTCCATGTGTTTGTATTTTTTACAGATCTTTTCCTGTAATTGATATCTAGTCTCATAGCGTTGTGGTCGGAAAAGATACTTGATACGATTTCAATTTCTTAAATTTACCAAGGCTTGATTTGTGACCCAAGATATGATCTATCCTGGAGAATGTTCCATGAGCACTTGAGAAAAATGTGTATTCTGTTGTTTTGGGTGGAATGTCCTATAAATATTAATTAATTCCATCTTGTTTAATGTATCATTTAAAGCTTGTGTTTCCTTATTTATTTTCATTTTGGATGATCTGTCCATTGGTGAAAGTGGGGTGTTAAAGTCCCCTACTATGATTGTGTTGCTGTCGATTTCCCCTTTTATGGCTGTTAGTATTTGCCTTATGTATTGAGGTGCTCCTATGTTGGGTGCATAAATATTTACAATTATTATACCTTCCTCTTGGATCGATCCCTTGATCATTATATAGTGTCCTTCTTTGTCTCTTGTAATAGTCTTTATTTTAAAGTCTATTTTGTCTGATATGAGACTTGCTACTCCAGCTTTCTTTTGATTTCCATTTGCATGGAATATCTTTTTCCATCCCCTCACTTTCAGTCTGTAATTTAGCTCTGACCATAGTCCCCACGTTGGATATCTAAGTTCACAGCATTTGAAATATTTAATAGATTATAAATGCATTTTGACTGCCTTGTCTTAATTCTTAATATTAGGTTAAATAAAAATCTGATGCAAATACACTTTTATGTAAGCAGCACAGAATGAAGTGACAGAAAGTGTCTGTATCTCCCAATATTTCCCTGTTTCTCATTGCAGTCACCACTCCCACCCACCCAGCAGCAGGCAAACAAACCCTGATCTAATTTTATCGCTCTCAGTCAGATTTATGTTTCTCTCATTTCATATGAATGGATCATATGTCATGTTCTCTTTTGTTTCTGGCTTATGCAGCATAATGTTTTAGAGATTTTTGAATGTAATCCTGTGGTTCAGGAGTTGTCCTATTATGTTTTGACACATAAATGACTATTTTTAGAGGAGTTCTAGGTTTACAGAAGAGTTGAGCAGAAAGTAGAGTCCCTGTACACCCCTCTCCTCTTGACAGTTTATCAGCATCTTGCATTAGTGGTGTCTGTTTGATACAATTGATGAACCCACATTGATAACACCCTTGAAAATCCTCCGTTTACATTAGGATTCACACTTTGTGTTGTACAGTGTTTGGGACGTTGAAAAATGCTTAACATCATTTAGCCAACATTAAAGCACCAAACAGAATAGCTTTACTGTCCCTAAAAATTCCCTGTGCTCCACTTATTCCTTCCTCCCTCCACCTAAGCCCCTGGAAACCCCTGGGGTTTTGTTTTTTTTTATTTTTTTTATTTTTTACTCTCTGTGCTTTTTCCAGAATGTCAGGGTTAGAATCATACGGTGTGTAGCCTTTTCAGATGGGCATCTTTCACTTAGTGATATGCATTTACGTTTCCTCCATATCTTTTTATGACTTGATAGCTCATTTCTTTTTAACACTGAATAATATTCCATTGTCTGGGTGGACCACAGTTTATTAATCAATTCATCTACTGAAGGACATCTTGTTGGCTTCCAAGTTTTGGCAGTTATGAATAAAGACGCGCTATAATCATTCATGTGTGGGTTATTGTACGGACATACATTTTCAGTTTATTTAGGTAAATACCAAGGATAATTGATTGTTGGACTGCATGGTAATTGTATGTTTATTTTTGTAAGAAACTGTCAAACTGTCTTGCAAAGTGGCTGCGCCATTCTGCGTTCCTATCGGTGAGTTCCTGTTGCTTCACATCCTTACCAGCATTGGTGTTGTCAGTGTCTGTATTTTAGCCATTCTAATAGGTGTGCAGTGGTCTTTCCTTGTTTTAATTTGCAGTTTCCTAATGACCTATGATGTTGAAGATCCTTTTGTATGCTTATTGAGCCTAAGTATATCTTCTTTGGATATTTTCAGTTGGGTTTTTGTTTTTATATTGCTGGGCTTCAATTGTTTTATGTATATTTTAGATTGGATTCCTTTATTAGATAAGAACTTTGAAAATATTTTCTCTAGTTTGTGTCTTATTTTTCCATTGTCTTAACTGTGCCTCTTGCAGAGCAGAAGTTAATTTTTAATGAAGTTCAGTATATCTTTTTTCTTTCATAAATTGGGCTTTTGGTGTAATATCTAAAAATTTACCAGAAACCTAAGATCATCTAGATTTTCTCCTGAATCTTGATAATTCTTCATTTTTTCATTAACTTTAGGAATAATTTCTATTTTGGGCATACAAATATTACATATTTTACTAACTGTATCCTAAATATTTCATGTTCCCCACTGCTTTTAAGCATTTCATTTTATTTTAAAATTCAATTCCAAATGTTTTATAACATATGTAAAAATTAGTTTTGTTTCTTTAACTTGTTCCCTGGAACCTTACTAAACTTACTTGTCTTGTTCCTGTTGTTTATTTTGTAGGTAATTTGGTATATTCTTTATAAATTATCATGTTGTGTGTGACCACGGAAAGTTTTATGTCTTTCTTTTGAACCTGCGTTTCTTTTTTTTTTTTTTTTTTCCCTTTTTTCTCCATTTTGATACTGCTAGCAGGTCCAGTAAAATGTTAACTAGAAGTTAAAGTTACAGATATTTTTTATTTTGTTCTTGATCAATGGACTTAATCTTTCACCATTAAGTTTAAATATTATATGTATGTTTTTATTTTATGCCTTCGTAAAGTTCATAACACTTTTCAAATTCCTAGTTTCCTGATAATTTTTATAATTAATATATTAAATTCTGTCAAGTGTTTTTTTTTTATCTATTGAGATGATTATAGAAAATTGTATGAGATTGCTAGGGCTGCCATAACAAAGTACCACAGACTGGGCAACTTAAACAACAGACATGTATTTTCTCACATTCCTGGAGGCTGTAGGTCCAGGATCCAGGTGTTGGCAGGGCTGGTTTCTTCCAAGCCTCTCTCCTTGACTTGACCTTCTCTCTGTGTCCTCACATGCCCTTTCCTCTGTCCTCATGAGTCCCTGGTGTCTCTTTGTGTATCCAAATTTTCTCTTCTTATAAGGACACCACTCAGATTGGAGTAGGACCCCTCCGATGGCCTCATTGTACCTAATTACCTCTTTAAAGGCCCATCTCCAAATATGGTCACATTCTGATGTACTGGGCCTTAGGGCTTCAACATAGGAAATTGTGGGGGGGACATATTTCAACCTATAACACTAATTTCCTCCTGGATATAGGTCTGTATAATATATACTTATATTCTTATGTTTACCTATGTAGAAACCTTTACGAGTAGTCTGTGTGTCTTTAATTCTTAATGAGCATTCAAGTTACCATCTGCTATTACTTCTTCTCAGCTGCAAACTTCTTTTAGTCTATCTTCTGAGACAAGTATGCTAGTAATCAATTCTCTAAGTCTTTACCTGTGAAGACATTTATTTGGCCTCCTTGTTGGAAGAATAGTTTTGTTGGATATAGGGTTTTTGTTGGGCCTTTTTTCTCTCTTCCAGCACTTTGAATATGTTATCCCACTGTTTTCTAAACCCCATCACATCTGATCAAAAGTAAGCTGTTTATCATTTTGAGGTTCCTTTACTTGGTGGATCATTTTTCTCTTGCCAATTTTAAAGATTGTCCCTTTATCTTTGGCTTTTGACAATCTTCCTATGATGTATCTAGATGTGAATGTCTTTATATTTGTTCTACTTGGACTTTCTTGAGCTTTTTGGAAGTATAAGTTAGTTTTTTGTTGTTTGTTTTCCCATCGAATTTGGGACATGTTCAGCCAATAAAATTTCAAATTAAATTTGTGCTTTTTTTCTCTCTCTTTGCCTTCTACAACTCCCATTATATGTCTTAGTAATAGTGGAATTCTATAGGTCTCTGAGACTCTGTTAATTTTCCTTATTCTTTTTTCTTACTGTTCCTCAGCAAGAATAATAACTACTGACCTAGCTTCAGATTCGCTGATTTATTCTTCCTTCAGGTCAAATCTATAGCCTAGGCATGCTAGTAAATTTTTCTTTTATTTTATAACTTTTAATTCCAGAGCTTCAATTTCTTTCTTTTTTTAAAGGAAGTTTTCTCTCTTTATCAAAAGCCTTTTTTTGTGGTGTTTTATTGTCATTATACTCTAATTTAAAAAAATTTTTTCTTATTTGAACATATGTATAATAGCTGATTTTAAGTATTTTTTCACTAAGGCCAATATCTGGCCCTTTCCATTATTTTCTTTATATTTATAGGCTATCCTTCCCTCTTTGTTTTTCTGTCTAATAAATTATTTTGTTGAGAAATTGGATGTTGTAAATCATTATAGTGTAAGAAATTTGAATTTTGATTTTTCCCTGCAACTATTGTTTCTATTTTTTGTTTTTTATTATATTATTTTTTGAATGAGGGGCTCAGAAAACTTTATTTTTCATTTAGTGACTTACTGTAATAAATTTATAGAGTCTCTATTCCCTGCAGGTGCAGCCACTAAAGCCTCTGCTCCAGTTTTTGGTTTTTATTTTTTAATTCTTGTTTTCATTTTTAAGGCTGGTTTCCTAGGGGTCAGCCCTGAGTCAGCATAGCTTAGTAGTCAACCACAAATTGTTCAGTTTTCTTTAAACAACTCCAGTCAACAAGGCACAAACATCTTGCCCTAGGAGACCTGCGTGTGGGTTGCAACATGCATTCAAAGTGCATGCAGTTTACAATCAGCCCTGAGCAAGTGGGTAACCAATGCCCTCTTCTGTCTTTCCTGGCCCTACTGCAGCCCTGCATATGCACAGCCTTCCAAATCCCCAGGAATACACCAAAGGTTTCCAGAGTTGTCTAGGACTATTTCGTCTTTCCCATTCCCCTTAAATTTTTGCCTAATCTCTTGCCTGGTCCAGCAGTATGATCATTTTGGGTTGCCATGATGCTCTTTTTTCCCCCCATCATTTGCCATCAATCAATTACTATAGATTCTGACAACATCCCTGATATGGGACTTTTATGCACAGCTGCAAATAAGTCAGCCCACTCCATCAGCAGCAAGGCTGCTGGTCTTCAGGGATGGGGCAGGACAGTAAGCATCCCCAAGTCAGACAGCACAGACGCTGTGCTTTTTTTTTTTTTTTTTTACCAACATTCAGTACTTTTTCTTGAGTAAATATTTTTCATATTTGTTGTACTCCTTTAATTAATTTCCAGAACTCTAAAATAGTTGTCTTTGATAATTTCATAGTTTCGTGAGTTTCATAGTTTTTTTGTTGGAGGAGAGAATTTTCTGAGTTCTTCATTCCATCCTTCCAGAAGTCCTATACGAACCTTTGGGTTTTTGTCAACTGTAGCTGCTCACTTAGCCCATCCCATTGGCGGATTTTGGTTAAAAAAATGATGATCTCCTACATATTAAGCATTTTGTTCATTTCTAGTGAATAATTGGGAATTCTATCTACCTAAAAATAGACCCTGACTTTATGTGGGTATCCTGGTGCTATGGTCCTCTAATCATAATGGGTTCTGTGTAGCATTAGGGCTTCATGAATTACAGGTGCAAGTATTTGTCTTGCATCTTAATCAGATTCTCTTCCTATGGCTTAGCATCTTATCAGATTTCTGAGACACAAGGATAAAAAGTAAAAGAATGACTGATATGCAGACAATATGAAAATTCTAAAATAAATTATGAAGAATGAGAAAAAGGAATAGATACTGTGGACTCCAGTTTTATGAAGATGGAGATTAAGCAGAACTATAGAAATCTGATCAATGATTTCCTGGGGAGGGGAATGAGGGACCTTTCTGGGTGATGGTGTATTCTATATCTTGATGGGTTGTGGGCTACATTGTACACACATGGTAATACTGATTGATTTTTACAGTGAAAATCTGCAGTCTATGACATGTAAATTATTTCTCAATAAAGCACTCTGAAATAATTAATATATTCAGGTGATTACTACATCAAAGAAGAACCTGAATGTAATACATCAGAAGTAGAAAAAAAAATTGGGGGGAAAATTGATGACTGAGAGACTTAGAATAGGTGTTTTGATCAATCCATTCACGTTTGAAAGGAGAAGACCAGGTAGATCTCTAGAATATAATCAAGCCTTACTAAATGAGTTTCAAGGTAACACATTTATTTTAGGTGAGGGTGTCTGTCAGGCATAGGACCAGGAAGAAACATAATCACAGGACCCAAAAAGAACAATGGTAGATAGAGTCTGCAGGTTGGAACAATGAGAGTATATCTCCACCATGGCCTTGCACAAATGATAGAGGTGAGTGGTATGAGATGCTCTAGATTTTGTTTATTTTTTATTTCATGTGTTTGACAACAGGAGATCACAGGGATAAACTATAGCTCAGTACGTTAAAGTCATCTAAGCTGGAAAGCAAAGAGAAATAGGTAAAACGAAGGCAATCAGATTAAATAATCATTGTTGGTCCTTCATGGAGTAAAGAAAGTAAGACTCCAGTTTTAGCTAGTGAAAATACAGCTAAACCCATTCAGCTAAACACATTCAGCTAAAACTTTCAGAAAGGTCAGAATTCAAACCAAGACAGGGAAGCAACCTAAATGTCCACTGACAGATGAATAGATAAAGCAGATATGGTATATATATACAATGGAATATTACTCAGCCGTAAAAAGAATGAAATATTGCCATTTGCAGCAACATGAATAGACCAGGAGATTATCATCCTAAGTGAAGTCAGAAAGAGAAAGACAAATATATCACTTGTATGTGGAATCTAAAGAATAATACAAATGAACTTATTTATAAAAGAGAAAGAGACACACAGACATAGCAAACAAATGTATAGTTATCAGAAGGGAAAGGGGGTGGGGGAGGGATAAATTAGGAGTGTGGGATTAACAGATACAAACTACTATATATAAAATAGACAAACAACAAGGACCTACTGTATAGCACAGGGAACTCTACCCATTATCTTGTAATAACCTATAAGGGAAAAGAATCTGAAAAAGAACATATATGTATGTGTGTGTGTGTGTGTGTGTGTATATATATATAAAACTGAATCACTTTGACCAGAAACAACATTGTAAATCAACTGTACTTCAATACAAAATAAGCAAATGGATGAATGAATGAATGAATAAATAAATAAAATTACTCCAAAAAAAAAAAAAGATTGCAAACTATGATGTATCCTCAAGGCAGAGACCATTGTGTGGGTACTTTGGGGAATTATATTCATCTGACTGGGAAATTTTTCATCATTGTCTCTTCTTGAGGGTAAATTTTCTTTAGGATTGATTATTGGCCAAGGGTAAATAAAACGATTTCCTGGAGGTAAATTACTGGACAAGAAATAAACACAGAGGTATTCAAATATGCCAGGATAAGATATTATCTGGTTGTTGGATCTACTTTTTGCAAAACTGGACCTGTAGACAGAGTAAACTTCTTTGAACTTCCAAAACAGACAGGTGGATTCCTCTGCTCTTTCCACATTCTTTTTGTGCAAGAATTGATTGAATGCATAGCGCCCTTATGAGTCTTAATGCCATTCACTAGGAGATCCGGTATGGCCTGAGGTTTTTTAGTGTCCAAATTGCCGGAATTACTTTTCAGGTTTGTTCTGATGATGGGGCTGTGTGCTTTCTTCTTCACGTCTACAACCTCTGACTTCAAGACCTTTGAGAACGTCTCTGGTCTGCATTGCTCCCAGAGACTTCCCCTGGGAAGATGAGACAGCATTGTTAGAGCTCATCTGTTCATGCTGCCCTCTTGTGTAAAACCAGTTTTCTCTGAACTATACAAATAATAAAAGACTTCACTCTTTGCCAGTCTTTTTAAAACTCCACAAGTGGGAATTTTCAACTTTCCAGAAATACCATTAAATGATTTAAATTTCCTGCTCTAGCAATTTGTGGAAATTAAAGCAGCTGACTTAGCACACGTGTGTACCCCATTGCCTAGCAACCTTGCACTTAGAATGTTGGCTTGTAACATTGTTTTGTTTTGAACATCTTTTCCTTTGTCTCTCAAGACCATCTTCATCATCTCTACATCTATAAATGCTACTACGACCTGTCAAATAGTTCAACACATCGTTTATGTCATTAATTAAGGAGTACCTGCCCCATACTGTTATAACACATGCCAAATGTACTGTCTTTTCTTCTCATCAGAGATTTGTTATATTTCACCTCATGTAGTCTCATCTATTTAAACTATTAATTTGGACCACCTTTTTTTTTTTTTTTAATTTATTTTTATGGCTGTGTTGGGTCTTCATTTCTGTGCGAGGGCTTTCTCTAGTTGTGGCAAGCGGGGTCCACTCTTCATCGCGGTGTGCGGGCCTCTCACTATCACGGCCTCTCTTGTTGCGGAGCACAGGCTGCAGACGGGCAGGCTCAGTAATTGTGGCTCACGGGCCTAGTCGCTCCGCGGCATGTGGGATCTTCCCAGACCAGGGCTCGAACCCGTGTCCCCTGCATTGGCAGGCAGATTCTCCACCACTGCGCCACCAGGGAAGCCCTGGACCACCTTTTAATTCATGCAAGTTCTAGAACAGATTGGCTACATTATGTACAGACCTCCCTCCCATGTATTATGTAATATGAGGAAGTTACTAAAAGGATAGTTCAAGATAATGATTTGAAAGGACAGTCATAATATTTGAGGGCAGAAAAATCAGGAACATCGTATGAGTATGGTGTTAGGTGATGCCATTCAGCAAATGCTACTGGCATAGTGAAGATCAACATAGGTCCTTTTTATTAAAATTTTAGTAAATTTAAATCTAGGTCTTCTGGATGGATACCATGATAAATGCACACTGTTTTAGAGGTGTAATTCCCAAGGAAACTATATTTTAACATTGTTAAATCTGAGGGAAGTACATTTATTTTTGGAAGATACATATCAAATTTCTAGGACTTTTCATATTAGTTACACATATAAAGTTTATAAGTCATCACTCAGGTCCCTAGAAGAAGGAAATGAACAAAATGAAAAAGATCAGCTTTTCTTGGACACATTAGAGAACTGAGGTCTAAGGGCAAACAGATTCATCAAATTCTGGAGGGACAGATGTGTACAGAGTCACAGATGAGACTTGCCAACCTGAAGCACAAGCTTCTGGAGCCATCACAGGGTAGCTCAGAGTAAATGGTAATTTTGTTAAATTCTTGGAAGTGGAGTGTAGACTTTAAGAAGGAAAACATCCTGGTAAAGTCAGGTGCCCACACATCTCATAGGTTGTGTCTCCAGGAACCTGGAATATTGAACCTGGAGTATTTTATTGAAGTAGAGTTGATTTACAAAGTTGTGTTAATTTCTGTTGTACAGCAGTGTGATTCAGATATGTATTCTTTTTTTATATTCTTTTCCATTATGGTTTATCACAGGATATTGAATATAGTTCCCCATGCTATATAGTAGAACCTTGTTGTTTATCCACCCTATATACAATAGTTTGCATCTGCTAACCCCAACCTTCCACTCCATCCCTCCCCGCTGCCCTCCCACTTGGCAACCACAAGTCTATTCTCAATGTCTGTGAGTCTGTTTCTGTTTCATAGATAGGTTCATTTGTGTCGTATTTTAGATTCCACATATAAGTGATATCATATGGTATTTGTCTTTCTCTGTCTGACTTACTTCAGTTAGTATGATAATCTCCAGGTCCATCTGTGTTGCTGCAAATGGCATTATTTCATTCTTTTTTTATGGCTGACTAGTATTCCATTGTATACATGTACTACATCTTCTTTATCCATTCATCTCTCAGTGTACATTTATGTTGTTTCCATGTCTTGGCTATTGTGGATAGTGCTGCTGTGAACAATAGGATCCATGTAACTTTCTGAATTATAGGTTTGTCTGGATATATGCCCAGAAGTGGGATTGCTGGGTCATATGGCAACTCTATTTTTAGTTTTATGAGGAAACTCTGTACTGTTTTCCATAGTTGCTGCACAAACTTACATTCCCACCAACAGTGTTGGAGGGTTCCCTTTTTTCCACACCTTCTCCAGCATTTGTTATTTGTAGGCTTTTTAATGATGGCCTTTCTAACCGGTGTGCAGTGGTACCTCATTGTAGTTTTGAAATGCATTTCTCTAATATTTAGGAATGTTGAGCATCTTTTCATGTGCCTAGTGGCCATCTGTATATCTTCTTTGGAGAAATGTCTATTTAGGTCATTTCTCGATTGGGTTGTTCATTTGTTCTTGTTGTTGTTATTGTTGAGTTGTATGAGCCATTTGTATATTTTGGAAATTAAGCCCTTGTAGGTCGCATTGTTTGCAAATATTTTCTCCCATTCTGTAGATTGTCTTTTCATTTTGTTTTTGGTTTTCTTTTCTGTATGAAAGCTTATAAGTTTGATTAGGTCCCATTTGTTTATTTTTATTTTCATTTCTATTGCCTTGGGAGACTGATCTAAGAAAACATTGGTACAGTTTATATCAGAGAATGTTTTGCCTGTGATCTCTTCTTGGAGTTTTATGGTGTCATGTCTTATATTTAAGTCTTTAAGCCATTTTGAGTTTATTTTTGTGTAAGGAGTGTTCTAACTTCATTGATTTACATGCAGCTGTCTGACTTTCCCAGCACCACTTGCTGAAGAGACTGTCTTTTTCCCATTGTATATTCTTGCCTCCTTTGTCAAAGACTAATTGACTGTAGGTGTATGGGTTTATTTGTGGACTCTCTATTCTGTTCCATTGGTCCATGTGTCTGTTTTTGTGCCAATACCACACTATTTTGATTAATGTAGCTTTGTAGTATTGCCTGAAGTCTGGGAGGGTTATGCTTTCTGCTTTGTTCTTTTTCTTCAGGATTTCTTTGGCAATTCTGGGTCTTTTATGGTTCCATATAAATTTAGGATTACTTGTTCTAATTCTGTGAAAAATGTCATGGATAATTGAGAGGGATCACATTAAACTGTAGATTGCTTTAGGTAGTATGGCCATTTTAACAATATTAATTCTTCCAATCCAAGAGCATGGGATATTTTTCCATTTCTTTGAATCACCTTCAATTTCCTTTAATAATGTTTTATAGTTCTCAGCATATAAGTCTTTCACCTCCTTGGTCAGGTTTATTTTTAAGCATTTTATTTTTGTGGGTGTGACTTTAAAGATATTGGTTTCTTTACATTCTCTTTCTAATATTTCATTATTAGTATAAAGAAATGCAACTAATTTCCGTATGTTAATCTTGTATCCTGCTACCTTGCTGAATTTGTTGATCAGTTCTAGTAGTTTTTGTGTAGAGTCTCTAGGGTTTTCTATATATAGTATCATGTCATCAGCATATAATGACAATTTTCCCTCTTCCCCTCCAATTTGGATAACTTTTATTTCTTTTTCTTGTCTGATTGCTGTGGCCAGGACTTCCAATACTCTTTTGAATAGATGTGGTGAGGGTGGGCATCCTTGTCTTGTTCCAGATTTTAGCAGGAAGGCTTTCAGCTTCTCACCACTGAGTATTATATTGGCTGTCAGTTTGTCATAAATAGCTTTTATTATGAGATATGTTCCCTCTATGCCAACTTCGGTAAGAGTTTTTATCATGAATGGATGTTGAATTTTATCAAATACTTTTTGTGCATCTATTGAGATGATCATGTGGTTTTTGTCTTTTATTTGTGTGGTGTGTCACATTGATTGATTTGCATATGTTGAACCATCCTTGTGAACTTGGGATGAATCCCACTTAGTTGTGATGTATGATTTTTTTATGTGTTGTTGGGTTCTGTTTGCTAATATTTTGTTGAGAATTTTTGCATCTATATTCATCAAAGATATTGGCCTGTACTTTTCTTTTTTGGTGGTGTCTTTGGTTTTGGTATCAGGGTGATGGTGGTTTCATAGAATGTCTTTGGGAGTGTTCCCTTCTCTTCAATTTTTTGGAAAATTCTGAGAAGGATTGGTATAAGTTCTTCTTCGTATGTTTGGTGGAATAAGTCCATCTGGTCCTGGACTTTTGTTTGTAGGGAGTTTTTAAATTACAGATTCTATTTCACTTCTAGTGATTGGTCTGTTCAAATTATCTATTTCTTCTTGATTCAAGTTTGATGTCCTGTATGTGTCTAGAAACTTTTCCATTTCTTCTAGGTTGTTGAATTTGTTGGCATATAATTATTCATAGTATTCTCTTATGCTTTTTTGTATTTCTGCTGTATCAGTTTTTATGTTTCCTTTTTTATTTCTTATTTTATTTATTTGGGTTCTCTCTTTTTTTCTTCTTGGTGAGCCTGGCCAGAGGTTTGTCAATCTTTGTTTATTCTTTCAAAGAACCAGCTCTTGGTTTTATTGATTTTTTTTCTATTGATTTTTTAATCTCTTATTTATTTTCTCGCTGATCTTTATTATTTCCTTCCTTCTGCTGACTTTACGTTTTGTTTGTTCTTCTTTTCAGATTCTTTTAAGTGGTAGGTTAGGTTGTTTATTTGATATTTTTCTTGTTTTTTGAGGAAGGCTTATATTGCTATGAACTTCCCTCTGACTTTAGGTTTGTTTGTTCTTTTCGAATTCTTTTTAAGTGGTAGGTTAGGTTGTTTATTTGAGATTTTCTTGTTTTTTGAGGCAGGCCTTTATTGCTATGAACTTCCTCTAAGAACTGCTTTTTGCTGCATCCATAGATTTTGTATGGTTTGTGTTTTCACTGTCATATGTCTCAAGGCATATTTTAATTTCCTCTTTGATTTCATTGTAGACCATTGGTTTTTTAGTAAAATGTTAGTTAGTAGCATGGGTTAGTCTCCATATAACCATTTTTTTCTTATTTCTTTTTTCTGTGGTTAATATCTAGTTTCATGATGTTTGTGGTCAGAAAAGATGCTTGAGATAATTTCTGTACTCTTAAGTTTGTTGAGGCTTGTTTGTGCCCTAATATGTGGTCAGTCCTAGGGAATGTTCCATTTGCACTTGAAAAGAATGTGTATTCTGTTTTTTCAGATGTAATATCCTGAAAATATCAATTAAGTCTAACTGTTCTATTGTATCATTTAGGATCTCTGTTGCCTTATTGATTTTCTGTCTAGAAGATCTGTCCATTGTTGTGAGTAGGGTGTTAAAGTCTCCTACTTTATTGTATTCCTGTCAATTTCTCCCTTTATATCTGTTAGTATTTGTTTTATGTATTTGGGTGCTCCTATATTAGGTGCATATATGTTGACAAGTGTAAAATCCTCTTCTTGTATTGATCTTTTTGTCATAATATAACGTCCTTCTTTATCTTTCTTTATGGCCTTTTTTTTAAAGTCTATTTTGTCTCATATGAGAATTGTGACCCCCCGCTCTCTTGTCATTTACGTTTGCATGAAATATCTTTTTCCATCCCCTCACTTTCAATCTATGTGTGTCCTTTGCCCTAAAGTGGGTCTCTTGTAGGCAGCATATTGTAGGCTCTTGCTTTTTCATCCAGTCCGCCACTCTGTGTCTTTTGATTGGAGCATTTCATCTATTGACATTTAATGTAATTATTGATAGATATGTATTTATTGCCATTTTAAACCATGTTTTCCTGTTGATTTTACATTTCTTCTTTGTCCCTTTCTTTATCTTTTTGTTTTTCTTTTGTGGTTTGATGATTTTCTTTTGTATTAAACTTACATTCTCTTATTTTTGGTTTTTATGAATCTATGTTTTTGATTTGTGTTTACCCTGTTTTCAAGTATGTAACCCCTTTCTTTTATCTACTTGCCTTAGATGGGTAATCATATAGACTCAAACAAATTCTAGAAAAACAATCTACATTTTCTTACTCTGCTCCCCCACATTTTATGATTTGATGTCCTCTTTTACATCTTCATGTTCATCCTTTTGGTGGTCATTGTGGTTATCATCACTTTCACAGAAATTTAAAATTTTTTTTAAAAAAATCTGTGTAATGGCTTATTTAAGTAATTTACTTTCCAATTGTGATTTTTCTCTTTCTTATAGATTCTTACTTCTCTTTTATTTAGGAAAGACCTTTCAATATTTCCTTTAGGGTAGGTTTAGTATTGCTGTATTTTAGTTTTTGCTTGTCTGAGAAATTCTTTATCTCTCCTTCTATTCTAAATGATAATCTTGCTGGGTAGAGTATCCTAGGTTGCAGATTTTTTCTTTCAGGACTTGAATATATATTGCCACTCCCTTCTGGCCTGCAATGTTTCTGTAGAGAAATCAGCTGATGGCCTTATAGGGGTTCCCTTGTAATTAACTCTTTGTTTTTCTCTTGCTACCTTTATAATCCTCTCTTTAACTTTCGCCATTTTTATTATAATATGTATTGGTATAGGTCTCTTGGGTTTATCTTGTTTGGGACCCTCTGTGCTTCCTGTACTGGTATATATTTCCTTCTTTAGGTTTGGGAAGTTTTCAGCTATAATGTCTTCAAATACATTTTCGACCCACTTTTCTATTTCTTCCCCTTTTGGAATTCCTAATATGCACAGATTGACATGCTTTACATTATCCCATAGGTCCCTTATATTGCTTTCATTTTTTTTTTCATTTGGCTCTCTGTCTTCTGCCCTGATTTGGTGATTTCCATTATTCTATCTTCCAGGTCACTTATTCGTTTTTCTGCATTATTCATTCTGCTATTCATTGCCTTTAGCTCAGCTTCCATCTCTGCAAATGAGTTTCCTAATTTTTCTTGGTCCCTTTTTATAGTTTCTAGTTCCTTTTTACAGTACTCTGCATTTCTGTCGATAGCCTTTATAATTCCTTCAGTGTTTTCATTATCTCCTTTTTGAACTTGGTGTCTATTAGACTGAAGAGGTCTGTTTCATTGTTTTTTCCTTTAGCAGAATTCTGCTTCTTCATTATAGTTACATTTCTCTTATTCTGTGAGTTTAGGAGAAACAATTATCTCCTGCGGTCTTGGAGGGCTATTTATATGTGGGGGCGTCCCTGTGTAGCTTGTGTGGGTTTAATATATTTGGTGTGAGGGTTTTTTTTAGTATGGATGCCTGTTGCCTCTTTCCCCAGAGTGTGCTGTTTGTTATTCCCTTGATAGTGGGTGTGCAGATGCATCAGCTGATGACCGGTCCTGGGATTCTCAGCGGCTGTGGCAGCTCAGATGCACCCCCAGAGCATGCAGTTGGAGCGGAGGCAGCTCACAACCACTCCTGGAGTCTGGGAGGGAGGCAGCAGTGGCTTGCAACCACCCCTGAGGCCCTTGCAGGCAGTGTCCTGCCCTCTGTGAGCACACACACAGGGAAAAAGGCTGCAGTGGTGGGCCCTGACCCTCCCCTCATGCAAATCCCTAACAATGGCATCTGGCCTCTAAGGTGGCCCAGGCTTCCTCTGTGTAAACCCTCAGTTGCTGTCACGCCAGATTCTAGCACACCCCACCCCCGAGTCTGTTTCTGCACAGCCAACCCCAATCTTCTCCCTGGGTCTGATCTCCAAAGCCTGAATTCCAGCACCCAGCCCCAGCCCACACTGGTGATCATGTTTCTCAGGCTGGGGAATGCAGGGCGGTGGCCCTGACCGTCTGTGCAGTCTTTCCTTCACTCTGGCTGCCAAAAACCAGCTGCTGCATTCTCCTCTGAGGCTCTGAAGCTCCCCTTCTGTCTTGGCTGATCTCCTTGCCAGTGAGGGGCTTTCCAGGGTGCAGGAACCTTTCCTCTTTCACAGCTCCCTCCCAGTGGTGCAGTTCCCATCCCGATTCCTTTCTTACTTCATTTTTTCCTTTTTCTTTTGTCTTACCCAGTTACGTGGAGATTTTCTTGCCCTTTCAGCAGTCTGAGGTCTTCTGCCAGTGTTCCGTAGATATTCTGTGAGAAACATTCCACATGTAGATGTATTTCTGATGTATTTGTGGGAGAAGGTGAGCTTCACTTCCTACAACTCCTTTATCTTGATCACATTCCCTAGCTCATCGTAGTTTTTATTTGCATTTCTCTAATAATTAGCAATGTTTAGCATCTTTTCGTGTGCTTTTTTGTCATCTGTATGTCTTCTTCGGAGAAATATCTATTTAGAACTTCTGCCCATTTTTCAATTGGGTTGTTTGTTTTTTTGATATTGACATTCATGGGCTGTTTGTGTATTTTGGAGATTAATCCCTTGTTGGTCGCAGCCTTTGCAAATATTTTCTCCCATTCTGTGGGTTGTCTTTTCATTTCATTTATGGTTTCCTTTGCTGTGCTAAAGCTTTCAAGTTTAATTAGGTCCTATTTGTTTGTTTTTATTTTCATTACTCTAGGAGGTGGATCTAAAAAGATATTGCTGCGATTTGTGTCAAAGAGTGTTCTGCCAATGTTTTCCTCTAAGAGTTTTATAGTATCTGGTCTTACATTTAGGTCTCTCATCCATTTTGAGTTTATTTTTGTGTATGGTGTTAGAGAATGTTCTAATTTCATTCTTTTACATGTAGCTGTTCAGTTTTCCCAGCACCAATTGTGGAAGAGACTGTCTTTTCTCCATTGTATATTCTTGCCTCCTTTGTCATAGATTAATTGACCATAGGTGCATGGGTTTATTTCTGGGCTTTCTATTCTATTCCATTGATCTATATTTCTGTTTTTGTGCCAGTACCATACTGTTTTGATGACTGTAGCTTTGTAGTATACTCTGAAGTTCAGGGACCCTGATTCCTACAGCTCTGTTTTTCTTTCTTGAGATTGCTTTGGCTATTCGGGATCTTTTGTGTTTCCATACAAATTTAAAAATTTTTTGTTCTAGTTCTATGAGAAATGCCAGTGGTAGTTTCATAGGGATTGCATTGAATCTGTAGATTGCCTTAGGTAGTATAATCATTTTGACAATATTGCTTCTTCCAACCTAAGAACATGGTATATCTTTACATCTGTTTGTGTCATCTTCGATTTCTTTCATCAGCGTCTATTTATAGTTTTCAGAGTACAGGTCTTTTCCTTCCTTAGGTGGGTTTACTCCTTGGAATTTTATTCTTTTCAATGTGGTGGTAAATGGGATTGTTTCCTTAATTTCTCTTTCTGATCGTTTGTTGTTAGTGTATAGGAATGCAAGAGATTTCTGTGTATTAATTTTGTATCCTGCAACTTTACCAAATTCATTGATGAACTCTAGAAAATTTCAGGTAGCATCTTTAGGATTTTCTATGTGTAGTATCATGTCATCTGCAAACAGTAACAGTTTTACTTGTTCTTTTCCAATTTAGATTCCTTTTATTTCTTTTTCTTCTCTGATTGCTATGGCTAGGTCTTCTGAGACTATGTTGAATAAAAGTGGCAAGAGTGGACATCCTTGTCTTGTTTCTAATCTTAGAGTAAATGCTTTCATCTTTTCATCATTGAGTATGATGTTAGCTGTGGGTTTGTCATATATGGGCTTTATTATGTTGAGGTAGGTTCCCTCTATGCCCACTTTCTGGAGAGTTTTTATCATAAACTGTTGTTGAATTTTGTCAAAAGCTTTTTCTGCATCTATTGAGAGGATCATATGGTTATTATTCTTAAACTTGTTAATGTGGTGTATGATACTGACTGATTTGTGGATAATGAAAAATACTTCCATCCATAGGATAAATCCCACTTGATCATGGTGTATGATCCTTTTAATGTATTGTTGAATTTGGGTTTGGCTAGTATTGTTATTGAGGACTTTTTGCGTTTAATGTCATCAGTGATAATTGGCCCTGTAACATTTTTTTTTTTGTGATAATCTTTGTCTGGTTTGTGGTATCAGGGTGATGGTGGCCTCATAGAATGATTGGAGTGTTTCGCTACCTCTAGGCAAGTTTTTTGGAATAATTTCAGAAGGATAGGTTGTTAACTCTTGTCTAAATGTTTGATGAATTCATCTGTGAAGCCTCTGGTCCTGGACTTTGTTTGTTGGAAGTTTTTAAATCATAGGTGTCAACTTCAGTACTTGGTGATCGGTCCGGTTCATATTTTCTATTTATTCTTGGTTCAGAGTCGTGGAATATTGTAACTTATAAGAATTTGTCCATGTTATTGGTATATAATTGTTTGTAGTAGTTTCTTATGATCCTTTTGTATTTCCTGTGGTGTTAGTTCTACTTCTTTTTTCATTTCTAAGTTTTATTGATTTGAGCCCTCTACTTTCTTTCTTTATGAGCCTGCCTAAAGGTTTGTCAATTTTATCTTTCAACAACCAGCTTTTAGTTGTTCATTGATCTTTCCATTGTTTTCTTACCATCTCTCTTGCAATTTATTTCTGCTCTGATCTTTATGATTTCTTCTTGTACTAACTTTGGGTTTTGTATTGTGTTCTTTCTGTAGTTGCTTTTAGGTGTAAGGTTAGGTTGTTAATTTGAGATTTTTCTTGTTCCCTGAGGTAAGATTGTATCTTGTAAACTTCCATCTTAGAATGGCTTTTGTTGCATCCAATAGGTTTTGGATCATCAAGTTTTCGTTTTCATTTGTTTCTAAGTAATTTTTATTTCCTCTTTGATTTTTTCATTGATCTATTGGTTGTTAGGTAACATATTGTTTAGGCTCCAAGTGTTTGCATTACTTACAGTTTTTTTCCTTATAGTTGATTTCTAATCTTATAGTGTTGTGGTTGAAAAAGATGCTTGATAAGATTTCAATTTTCTTACATTTACTGATGTTTGCTTTGTGGCCCAGCATGTGATCTATCCTGGAGAATGTTCCATATGCACTTGAGAAGAATGTCTATTTTGCTGCTTTCGCATGGAATATACTATAGATATCAACTAAGTTCATCTGGTCTAATGTGTCATTTAAGGCCTGTGTTTCCTTATTGATTTTCTGTCTGCATGATCTGTCCATTGATGTAAGTGGGGTGTAAAAGACCCACCCCCTTATTATTGTGTTACTGTCAGTGTCTCCTTTTATGGCTGTTAGTGTTTGTCATATATATCGAGATGCTCCTATGTTGGGTGCATATATATTTCAATTGTTATACCTTCTCAGATTGATCCCTTGATCAGCACGTAGTGTCCTTTGTCTCATGTAACAGTCTTTATTTCAAAGTCTATTTCTTCTGATATGAGTATTGCTACTCCAGCTTTCTTTTGATTTCCATTTGCATGGAATAACTTTTTCCATTTCCTCACTTTCAGTCTGTATGTGTCCCTAGATCTGAAGTGGGTCTCTTGTAGACAGCATATATATGGGTCTTGTTTTTGTATCTATTCAGCCAGTCTATGTCTTTTGGTTTGAGAATTAAATTCGTTTATGTTTAAGGTAATTATCTATATGTATATTCCTATTGCCATTTTGTTAATTGTTTTGGATTTGTTTTTCTAGGTCTTTTTTTCTTCCCTTCCTCTTTTGTTCTCTTCTCTTGTGATTTGATGACTAACTTTAGTGTTGTGTTGGGATTGCTTTTTCTTTTGTGTGTGTATCTATTGTAGATTTTCAGTTTGCAGTTACCATGAGGTTTTGATATAGCCATATATATATATCTCACACACGAAATTGTTTCAAGTTGCTGGTCTCTTAATTTCAAATGCATTTCCAATATATTCTGCATTTGTACTCTCCTCATGATTGCTGGTTTTGATATCATATTTGTATGTGGATGACTTCTTACCTTTACGTTTGCCTTTATCAGTGAGCTTTCCCATTCATAATTTTCTCATTTCTAGTTGTGGCCTTTTCTTTTCTGCCTAGAGAAGTTCCTTTAGCGTCTGTCATAAAGCTGGTTTGGTGGTGCTGAATTCTCTTAGGTTTTGCTTGTCTGTAAAGCTTTTGATTTCTCCCTTGAATCTGAACGAGAGCCTTGCTGGGTAGAGTATTCTTGGTTGTAGGTTTTTCCCTTTCATCACTTTAAATATATCATGCCACTCCCTTCTGTCCTGCAGAGTTTCTGCTGAAAAATCAGCTGATAACCTTATGGGGATTCCCTTGTATGTTACATGTTGCTTTTCCCTTGTTGCTTTTAGTATTTTCTCCTTGCGTTTAATTTTTGTCAATTGGATTAATGTGTGTCTTGTTGTGTTCCTCCTTGGGTTTATCCTGTATGGGACTCTCTGTGCTTCCTGGACTTGGGTGACTGTTTCCTTTCCCATGTTAGGTAAGTTTTTGGCTATTATCTCTTCAAATATTTTCTCAGGCCCTTTCTCTCTCTCTTCTCCTTCTGGGACCCCTATAATGTGAATGTTGGTGTGTTTAATGTTGTTCCAGAGGTCTCTGAGAGTGTCCTTATTTCTATTCATTCTTTTTTTTTTAATATGTTCCATGACAACGATCTCCACCAATCTGTCTTCCAGCTCACTTATTTGTTCTTCTGTCTCATTTTTTCTGCTAATTGATTCCTTCTAGAGTGTTTTTCATTTCAGTTATTGTATTGTTCACCTCTGTTTATTTGATTTTTAAATCTTCTAGCTCTTTTTTAAACATTTCTTGTATCTTCTCGGTCTGTGCCTCCATTCTTTTTCTGAGATCTTAGATCGTCTTTACTATCATTACTCTTAATTCTTTTTCAGGCAGATTGTCTATCTCCACTTCACTTAGTCGTTCTTCTGGGGTTTTATCTTGTTCCTTTGTCTGGAACATATTTCCCTGCCGTTTCGTTTTGTCTAACTTCCTGTGTTTGCAGTCTCCGTTTCTGAGGCTGCAGGTTTGTAGTTCCTCTAGCTTCTGGTGTCTGCAACCTGGTGGGTGAGGTTGGTTGGGGGGTTTGTGCAGGTTTCCTGGTGGGAGGGACTGGTGCCTGCCTACTGATGGGTGGAACTGGGTCCTGTCCCTCTGGTGGGCAGGGCCGTGTCAAGGGTTGTGTTTAGAAGTAGCTGTGTGCTCAGGATGACTTTAGGCAGCCTGTCTGCTCATGGGTCGGGCTGTATCCTACCCTGTTGGTTGTTTGGCCTGAGGCATTCCAGCAGTGGATCCTGCAGGTTGTTGGGTGGGGCCAGGTCTCAGTGCCAAAATGGCGACCTCCAGGAGAGCTCACAGTCATGAATATTCCCCGGGGCCTCCACCACCGTCGTCCTTGTCCCCACAGTGAGCCACAGTCAACCCCTGCCTCCCCAGGAGACCCTCCAAGACCCGCAGGTAGGTCTGGCCCAGGCTGCTGTGGAGTCACTGCTTTGCCCTGCATCCCAGTGCACATGAAACCTAGTGTGGACCCTCCAGGAGTGGACTCTCTGTTTCCCCCAATCCTGTGGAGCTCCTGCACTCAAGCCCCACTGGCCTTCAAAGCCAAATGCTCTGGGGACTCCTTCTCCTGATGCCATACCCTCAGACTGGGGAGCCTGACATGGGGCTCAGGATTCTCACTCCTGTGGGAAAACCTCTGTGATATAATTATTTTCCAGTTTGTGGGTTACCCACTCGCTGGTTATTGGATTTGATTATATTGTGAAAGTGCCCCTCCTACCATCTTGTTGTGATTTCTTGTCTTTTAATATAGAATATCTTTTTTGGTTGGGTCCATTCTTTTTTATTGTTGGTTGTTCAGAAGTTAGTTGTGATATTGGTGTTTTCATGAGAGGAGGTGAGCTCAAGTCCTTCTACTCCACCATTATGTCTCGAACATGTTTTGTTTTGCTGTTAAAATAAGGAAACCAACTCCTGTTGAGCCCCGAGCTCACTGTTTTTTTGCTGCCTCTGGAGTGGCAGGTAAATCCCTCTTGAATTCTGGATCCTTGTGCCATGGCTTCTTTTCCCCCCTGAGCTTTCAGAATTATTCGAAGCTTTTCCTGGGAGTAAACTTTCTGAATCTTGTATAGGCAGCATCCTTCCCAGTCTCTTCTGGGAATGCCTCTTGCGTCATATTGATTTGAGTAGATATTAAGAGATCTCGTTAATGGCTGGATGATGAATCCTTTACATTAGAGAAACTTCTAAATTGGTAAATTTTTAGAGAGTTCTCATTACTAACAGCTGCTTCATTGGTAACTATAAAAAAACAAATTAGAAGGTAGAAAAAATATTTAGTGTTTAACCTGAGAACTCCCTTAATTTAAAACAAACAAACAAACAGAAAAACGGTTTGGGAAGCCTTATTTGTGGTCTCCACTTCCCCTCAATGAGTCTCACAGATGCTAATAAAAACAGTAGGATCATTAATAGGTTGATTAACAGAGAAAAAGAAAAAACTGAAGGAAAGTCTAGAGACTTCCTCCCAATGAGGTGGAAATTTTAAAAGTACTTGTCCCAAATGGATAAAGAAGTCTTTAGGTGGTTATTAAGAATTGGGATAAATTAAATGGACATCAGTGGTATTAAAACAAAGATTTGGTACAACAGTACCTAAGGCTGGATGACCCAAAGAGACCCCCTTTTTGATTCCCAACATTAAAGCACTCCAAACGAGTTTGCTCTATTTCTCCCAGCTTATACATATACTTAAAAATGTTGGAAGAAAATTACTCTGAGATACTTGACAAATAATTACTTGCGCAACAGTTAGGCCTAGTTAAAATCAAGTTAAAAGATTGATAAAAGGGCCTGAGTCCCTTGGCTCAACCCCTCACTGGGGACCCCAGAGCCTTTTATACGAAAATTGATAAATGGTCAGGAATAAAAAGAAAGGAAAGCTTCTAGGACTCCTTGTAACAGCAAGGCTTTTTTATTGTGTCCTAATTGAAACTAAAAGCTAAACGTGTAAGAGTTGATAGAATTGAGATGAAAGTTTATAAAAATTGGTATATTTAAATATGCATTATTGAAGATGGTTACATCTCTTTTGCCTAATTGTATTGTGGGATAAACAGTATGTCTCACTGGGGAATGCTTCCCCTGCTTGGTATTATAAGTCAGGGCATATGAATCTGTCTCTCAGGAAACATTAATTAAACATACTAAGGAAACCAATGGGGTTACCTGAGACTGTACACTACAAAGTAAAAACTGCAAGGTAATATTCAGGGGCTAATAAAAGAAAAAAAAAAAAACAACAGAAACTTTACTCTGGGTCTAGCCTGTGCACTCAGAAAGAGGGACTTAGTTGAATGCTTTGTGCAAGCTTTTGAAGGCTTGATAAACGAAACTAAAATTCTAAAACATAGAACTCTTAAATTTCAGTTTAGTTGGAAATCTTCTCACTTGTATGAAAAAAGCAAATGAAAGAAGCTGTAGTTGGGCAAATCAATCTTTTAATATCATTTAGGAGGCAGACCAGTTCTTTGGAGAATTAAAAGCAGCTATCTTTGTCTTGCAAATCTCTACAAATCAGAAATTTAGATATAACCCACAATGACCTGAGACTGAGCCTAATCAGTTCAATCAGAAAGAACCTGAAACCAAGGAGAGAAAAAGTGGCCTTTTAAAACTCGAACAACTGGAAAGGCTCCCTCACCTAGAATCTAAATTATAGCCTCCTTAAGTGTTTATCAAGGACAAATAAAAATCTTATGTCTTTTCCACAAAGAGTAAAGCCCTAGTCATCTGAGCAAATAAATTTAGCTTATTTCAACTATTATTTATAAACTAAGTTTATATTATGTTTATATTGTTTATAAACTTACTTTATATTGTAAGTTTATATCTATGTAAGTTTATATTGTAACACCTGATTCATAACTAAGTGTTAAAGTGAAGCTATGAGATTTCTAATTATGTCTTTTTATGTCTGTGTATATTATACATATAACATATCTCTACCTACAGAAAATATGACCAAAATTAAATTTATAAAAGAGCTTTGTTTGACTTGAAAGTAAGCACTTACAAATAAAATATTTCTAAATATAATAGAAACTGGTCAGAATGAATTTGAGGTTCACATGATCTAAGAAATATCCAATATTAAGTTAATATCTGGTATTAAAGCTAGCTTAGGCTTGTTGGTTTATCAATATAGACATGTCTTACTTTTATTGTACCTAGGTTAACTGAAGGTCAGTAAGGTCATGTTATTTCTGTTGGAGAATTTGTCAGCAAGAAGAAAAAATTAACTTGGTATATTTTCATAACTTGTAAAACAAAAGTAAATGAGGAGTTTTCAGGTGAACTCTTCAGGAATTATATTTTGGGTATGTCTGTCTAAAATAGTTTCTCCAGATTTCTGGTAACCTGAGTTTTGCTAAGTTAAATGATGGGAAACCATTGAATATCAAAGTCATTTCAAATAAGATAAAATACTGCAACATTAAATGCTAAGCAGGTCTAAAATTACCTACCTTTGTATCCTTATGAGAAGGAAAGAGGAAGGAAATTATGCTATGAGAAGATGTATGTTTCTGGAGGTTATGGATTATTCCAGTCAGGAAATGCTGGTATGACAGAGAGTTCACAATTACTTGCTGCTTGTCAGTTTTTGCTAGAGATTAAGGTTTTTAAGGGTTAAAATTGTAATATGTAGTTAAAGCTACTAAAAATGAGGGAAGCATTTCAGTATGCAAGGAAAATAGGATGTGTGTCTTCAGCAAAAGAAGGTATGAGGAATGGAAATATATTTTGTTAAGTGAAAAGAGTGATTTTTGTTCTAGAGCTGGTTCTTGATGGAAAAATACAGGACAAACTCATACGGATTCAGAAAGTCGTGAAAGGTTTATGGAAAGGGAGCCCTGAAAAGTAGTTTTGTGCATGGTTAGGCTGAGATTAAATTTAATTAGGTAAATGGATTTTGTTAAAAGTGGGCTGGTGCAGGACTGGATTTGGTTCCTCTCTTTGTTAAGAGAACAAATTTTTCTTGGAATACTGCTTTTGATTGTGTTCCTTTACCTTCAAGTGATTTGTATTTGCTTTTGAAATATTTTGTCACTTATGTTAAATAAGTATTGTTTCACAGTGACCTATGATCCTATTTGACCAAGTGTCTTGAAACCTTTTTGATATTTTTGACAGACTTCTCAAATATCAAATTCTAATTGAAGTTCTTTTGACCTCCAGCTAACTCTGGAATGCCTCAGAGGAACCCTGAGGCACCTTAGAGAAATGTTAAACTAATTAAGCTTATTCGGTATGTTAAATTACTTGAAGCATTGTTAAATGATTGGAGACAAACTTTAGGTTATATTGTATGGGTAAATGTCATTAATATAGATATTCCAAAATTTATATGAAATTCCTAAAAATCTGATATGTCCTGGTATGTTATCAGTCATAATTCTATTTATCTCAAAATGTTGTATGTCACAAAAGTATCCCAAATTTCTTGTCAGTTGCATTGTAATCAGATCTTTAACAATGCCATTTTAAGTCTATCATTTAAAAACAATCATTGTTTTACTCTGATTTTATAAAATGAGAATCTTCAAGAAGATTCATAAAAAGGATTTTTTAACAAATTAAGTTTCTGATAACTTTTATATCATACAACTGAACTGGGTAGGAAATTTTAAAACTCTAATGAAAAAACCTGATGACTTCATCCAGATCAACAGGAGGAATTAGTTACATGGGACTGAATGAACTGATACATAAGACAATTTTATGACTCTTTTCTGAAATATACTGCCTTTTACTCTTTTCCAGAAAATCTTTCCTCTTATGCTGTGACCTGCAACAAGTTGATAAAGTATACTTTTGTAAATGATTATGAAACATTTAGCTTTTTCTCTCTACCTGATTCTTCCAGAATTTGGCTTCTCCAGGTGGCTCCCCTGTGGACTTGATGGCCTATTGCAACCAGATTATAACTAGTTATACTAATCATTGTTTTAATTTGCTCTCTCTTGTTGTTTTCAAATTATTTATACCTTGTGTCTCTCTCTGCTGTACTATGATCTTATTAATGCTACTAGCTATAGTACTTATTCTGTCTATTTTATAGGATTGTTATCTCTTGCACTACCCAATGTGTAACCAGGCCTCTGACAAAATTAATGATGGCTAAAAGTCTTGAGGTAGTTGATCATATATAACTCTACATAGAATAATTGTAATAGTGCAACTCTAGATATGGGAAGAAGCAACAAAGGAAAACATTACCTGGATCATAATAGTCTAGTAAGACAGCTGATCCAGAGAATTTTAGAAGATCAATAGCCCTAATCCAAAAAATGAGCGGATTGAATAGCCTATCACACAGTCTTCGCCTGATCTAGGAATGAGCCTTCCTAGCACTGTGGGACAAAATTGGTCATTAAATGCCTCCCAAACGTTGGTTGAATTTATGACCAAGAGGAAAGTTGTGGACATAGAATGTTACCAGCATTTCAGTAAACAAAGGATGCTGCAGCCACTGAGGCCACCCCCAGCTGTGCACCCTGAGGGGAATTCAGGATGGAGAAAAACAGGATGCTGGCCCTAGATAGTTAAGGTGCATATCAAAGGAATAATTTCAATAGGCCCAGACTCTTGCATCTTCTCATACGTGGAAAAGTGCTAAAATTCATTAACTTGAGATGTCTGGTTTTTCTCTAACGGTAATCTTTTGATGTTCTGACTACCTGTTTTTGTTCGTTTGTTTGTATTGTTTTGTTTGCAAAACTCCTTTATATCCTGGCTCCTGTTTTAACCTCTTTGGAAATAATCCCTCAGAGCTATCTGAGAAGCTGTATCTTAGGCTTAAGTCCTTAGTAAGCCCACTGAGTAAAACATAATTCTCAACTTCTAGGTTGAGCATGTTTTTTGGACACCTATCTGTTGAGCTCCTCCTCTGCACGAGGTACTGTGGTAGATGGGAGTATAAAGATGACAGTGCTTGGTTTTTGAGAAGGTCAGGTCGCAGTGGAAGAGGCAGTACTGTGACTGTGTTGCAGCCTGTGTTGTACCAGAGCTACATGCCAGAGGGGGTGAACGGAGGGTTACTCTTCCATATAGGCTGCTTAGGAAGAGCACCTCTGAAAAGGCGGCATGTGAGCAGGGCTGGAATGTTACGAGGGGTACCTGGGGACAGAGCTCCAGGCAGAGGAAACGGCAAGTACAAATGCCCTCAAGTACAGATGCCCTTAGGTAGGAACCATTTTGCTTCTACAAAGGGAAGCAGAGAGGCCACTGTTGCCAGAGGGCAGTGAGTAAGGGTGACCCCCAAGGGGGAGGGGAGGTCTAAGGTGAAGGGCTTAGGAGCACATCACTACTGGCAAGTCTTGGGCTTTTACTCTAAGATGGGAAGTCCTGGAGGGTTTGGAGCTGAAGAGCCACATGTTTGAACTCCGGCTTCTCTTTTTTTTTTTTTTTTTTAACACCTTTATTAGAGTATAATTGCTTTACAATGGTGTGTTAGTTTCTGCTTTATAACAAAGCGAATCAGCTATATGTATACATATGTCCCCATATCTCCTCCCTCTTGCGTCTCCCTCCCACCCTCCCTATCCCACCCCTCTAGGTGGTCACAAAGCGCCGAGCTGATCTCCCTGTGCTATGCAGCTGCTTCCCACTGGCTATCTGTTTTACATTTGGTAGTGTATATATGTCCATGCCACTCTCTCACTTCGTCCCAGCTTACCCTTCCCCCTCCCCATGTCCTCAAGTCCATTCTCTCTACATCTGTGTCTTTATTCCTGTCCTGCCCCTGGGTTCTTCAGAACCATTTTTTTTTTCTTTAGATTCCATATATATGTGTTAGCATATGGTATTTGTTTTTCTCTTTCTGACTTACTTCACTCTGTATGACAGACTCTAGGTCCATCCACCTCACTACAAATAACTCAATTTCGTTTCTTTTCATGGCTGAGTAATATTCCATTGTATATATGTGCCACATCTTCTTTATCCATTCATCTGTCGATGGACACTTAGGTTGCTTCCATTTCCTGGCTATTGTAAAATAGAGCTGCAGTGAACATTGTGGTACGTGACTCTTTTTGAATTACGGTTTTCTCAGTGTATATGCCCAGTAGTGGGATTGCTGGGTCGTATGGTATGAACTCAGGCTTTTCAAGAACCACTGTGGCCTGCTGTGCAAGGGTGACACTGGGAGATAGTTAAGAGGCACTGCAGTCATCCAGGTAAGAGATGATGGTGGCCTGGGTTTTGGTGGCTGATGGAGGTGTGAGAAATTATCAGGTGTTTCATATGTTCTCATGAGATTTGCTGAAGGAATGGGAGTGGAGTGTGAGACCAAGGATTCAAGGATAACTGTGAGGTCTTCAGCCTGAGCGCCTTGAAGGAGAGTTGCCATTTATGGAGATGGGAAGACGAGGGGAGGAGCTGGCTGTGGGTGGGGGCGAGGCGCAGCAGAGTTTGGCTTTGGACATCTTCAGAGACTGCCTGCCATGTCGTCCAAGTGGAGATGTTGATCATGCAGTGAACATGCAGCTAGGACAGATGAGAGGCTGGCATCTGAAGAAAAGAAGCCTCAAAAGCATAAAAGAGGTGTGGGGGGATTATAAAATAACCCTCCTGAAAAAGTGTCAAGGCTTTTAAACTTACGTCATCACTGTTTTTATATCACTTATAAAGTTCTATGACTGTAAAAGTGTGTGGCAATACCATGTTGCAGGAAGTGGCTATAGCTGGTCAGTGGTTTCTGAAGTGTGGGCCTGAGGCTAACAGCATTAAATCTCCTGTGAGCTTGTTAGAGATGCAGATTATTGGGCCTCACCAGACCAGACCTAGTGAATCATAAACCCAGGGCAAAGGGCCGGAACTGTTTTGACAACTTCTCCGGGAGATTGTTATGAAGGTTAAAGTTGAGTGAGCTAGATAAGAAGTTTGGTATTTCTAGATTTTAATCATTTAAAAAGAAACAACTTTTTTTAAAGGTAAAATGTCTTTATTGTTTGAAGCATTAAAAAAGTAGACAAAAATTAGTATGACATTTCATTTCTTAGTCTTCTCAATGAGGTTATAAAAATACAGTGCCACTTAGTCTTATAAACTCTTGAAACTGTCTAGACGTTCACACTTAGTATTATCTGAAGTCATTAAAACACACGAGATGATAAAACAAAATCACCTCATAAATACAATCAAAATTGCTTTGAGAAATTTCTAAATATAGACTCCTAGATAAATAGGACTTTTTTCTTTTCCAAAACATAGACAGTATTTCCCCCATGTTATGCCTACAGGCATCATAAATGTGGACTGCCTTCTCCTACCTTCTGTTCTAGATATAGATTAACAGAAATGCAAACTAAATTCAGTTTTTTTCAATTTAATCTCTTATTTTGTTTAAGATAAAATTCTTAATTTAAAACCAAGATCTTTTAGAATGCCTGGCTCATTTTCATTTTGTTTCAAATCACAATTCATTAAAAAAAAAAAATAGGAAGACGATGCAAATGTTCTTTTAAAGTACTTATATTCAGCTACAAAATCACCTTAAACATTTCTGAAGAATGTGAACATGCATGTGTGTATATTTTTAAATATTTTTGCTGTTGCATCGTTCTGGGTTTTGAGGATTCTGCACTAACTTAATCTTCGTAAACTGAGATCACAGGTTTGGATACAACCCAAATCATTCAGTGCATTCATCTACGGAAGCAGATTCGTGCACTTTACATATTTCTAACTCTTCATTTTCCTTCAGGTTGGTCAAAGAATAAACAATGTATACCATAAATTAAATCGAAACCCACTGCCATATGTCCTGTATGTGCTGTTGCTAATTAAAATAAGTGTATTCTTGCTGTGGAAATTCTGCAGTTTGGGAGTTGTATGAGATCATCTTTTCAAGGCATAGGTAAAGAATAAATTTTTTTTTAACGGAAAGAAATACAAATCAGATCATTAATTCATTCTCTGCATACAAAATGCTATTTTAGAGGTAAGTGAATTATTTCACCCCAAGGGTACTGTTTACACGAAAAAAGTACACCAATTGTTTAAGGAATTGCCTGAACATGGTCAATTTGAAATAACAATGAAATACTGAGATTTGATTACTTTACTGGCAGGATTTGGACAATTAATGAAAACTGACATTTAAAATAATATGGGGGAAAATACAGAGCCACTTGAATGCTTATCACTTTATTACTGCAATCATAAATGGTAATG
Source organism: Balaenoptera musculus (assembly GCF_009873245.2). NCBI lineage: Eukaryota > Metazoa > Chordata > Mammalia > Artiodactyla > Balaenopteridae > Balaenoptera > Balaenoptera musculus. The sequence continues at coordinate 73,669,387 of NC_045794.1, forward strand.
ATTTGAATTAGTCCTCGACATTGATTTGTGTGTTTACATTAGTCCTTAATTATGCCTTTTCTGCCTTTTGTTTTGTTGCTCACCCTTTTAAGAAATGCCATGATAATTAGCACATGGTTGTGTTGCATAAAGCATCTTGTACTACCTTCCTGAGTACGTGTACATGTGTTCATTTCTCATGCCTCTGCTCATATTTTTCTATTTAACTTTTCTGTTGGATAGCATTGAAAAGCCTTTGCTGATTTTCAAGGCAGTCTTTCAGTTTATCCTCTGTCAAAGTCAGTCGCTGCTCCAAGATTGAAACAGTCTGCAAAAAAGGAGGGCAAAATAATCAATGCCCGGTGACCTGGTGGTGAGGATGATGATGATAATCTCAGCATTGATCTTTTTCAGAACTGGAATGCCACCCTTTTGCCAGGAGGTTGGCTCAGAAATGAGCCCCAGAACTTGCCCCGCTTCTGTGCCCTAACACAAGGCAAAGCACTGTCAAGCAGTTTGAGGAAAAGAAAAAAAAGGAACCATTTGAGGAAAACGGAGTAAATGATCAAGCCTCTGTAGGTAATTCTGAAGTCTGATCTTCTAAAGCATCGATGCCAGGGAAGAGGCCACATGAGGCATGTTACGTAGTGTCACAGGTGACATGGAATGTGGGAGGTGGGGATGGAATGCCACATAACCCCACCGCTACTTAAATGGCATCACTGGTCATTCTGTCACAATCAATCCATGACGGACCATACCTATATTACCCTAGACAGCTGGATACCTAGCTTACTTTGAAAATATAATGACTGCTACCCCTTTCTGCACCCAGAAGATGACAGCAACTCATAGGGTTGTTAGGAAGACTGACTAAATGAAATACGGCATGTAAAATGCTTAAGCTAGTGCCTGGCACACAGGACTTCATGAATCTTAGCTATTCTAACTCCTTCAGCTCATAAGTGAGTATATAACTACACACACACGCGTGACTACTTTTAAATCTAATTGTGATAGACGACTTCATCTTCAGTCTTTTATCTTTAAAAAAAACTATACGATAAAATAGATTCAGGAAGTTGCACAAAAAACATGTGGCACTTAATGAACTCTCATGAGAAAAGCACCGTTATGACCAACACCCAGGTCAAGAACTAGAACTCTGCCAGCCACCCAGAGTGCCTTGCGTGCGCCTTCCCCCATAACAGCCCCTATCCTGACCATTATAATAATCACTTTTCTGCATGTCTTTATGGTTTTATCTTTCAAGTGTACATCCCTAGACACTATATCTTACCCATTTTCAAGATTTGATGTCATTTAAAGTCTTTTAATCTACAGATCCCCACTCTCTCCATTTATTTTCTTTATAATTTGTCTTTTGACAGGTTCAGGCCATTTGACCTGCAGAGCCTCTACCAGTCTGGATTTCAGGGACTGCGTACTCTGGGTACAGTTTAATCTGTTCTTCTACCCTCTGTATTTTATGTAAATTGGAAGCTGGATTCAAAGGCTTGGTAAGACTCAGGTTAGATCCCTCGGTAAGACTATTCTTTCTTTTGAGGGCACAATAATAACATTTGCTTCTTTTTCTGTGTTGTTAGAGATTGCCAGTGATATTCTAATTCCATCACTTAAAAAATTTATTAGTTGGGATAATTTATACAAGACACTTCTCTCATATATTATTTGGTTACCTGGTAGTACAGTTCATATAGGAAAAGCAACATAAATGCTTGGTTACTTTAGTTGACAAGTTTCAAAATAATGAATTGATTCCCTACCAGCCTCTGAAGGTAATCAGTTTAAAACAAAAACATTATCTATCTAATAGTTTTTGCTCTCATATTCCATACTATAGATCATGATTCATTGAAATTAATGGCAATGCTGATAATACTTTCTACTATTTCTTGAGTGCCTACTATGTGCCAAGCATTTTGCCTGATACTTTACATATATTATCACAATGTAAGATGCAAAAGCTTTTGATATGTGTATTATCAACACCTTTAACACTGGTTAACTCCACTTACCTACCAACCATCTTAAAAGTTATAATGAGAAAGTGATACTACAATCTGTACTGAATTATAAGCACTGCCACTGGGTTAGGAGATGTTCAGTCATCTGTAATTAAAGTGAATCTGAATGTGTTTATTTTACTTGTTATTTGCCCACAGATTCACACTGTTCCCATTTTGCAAGTGTGCTGTGCCTGCTTTTAACTTTTCATATTTGAAGGAAAGTCCTTCAAAATTAAAAGTAAAAAATTACAGACTTTCAGTAAAGTTTAAAGTGATCCATTTAACCTTGAATCAGGAAAAAAGAAGGCAAACTGAGTCACGAAGCTGACAGAGTAGAAGATGGAAAGACCCTAAAGAGTACCTGCCACCCAATGTGACAGTGCAGGTGAGGAAGCCAGGGCCCTGGGAAACAGGCCAACCAAAACTAAAGCTGGCATGAAGCTGAGAGAACAACTGCCTTTTAAAGGAAAGGAAAGTCTGATAAACACGAAGTCACCTCTAGCACAATACTGCAAAGCAAAATTGATGATTTTCCTATGATTTTCATTGAACAGATCTTATGACTCCAAGGTCTCACAAGGCTCGTTCCCACAATGTCATGACCCACATCCACATCCCTTAACTCCAAGGCCCTGAGATGTTATCTAAAGGGTAAAAATTTTAATTACTGGCTCTTAACCCAAAATGGAACCTTAAAAGTCCGATGCCAGGGCGTTGAATTCTCTGGAGACGAGAACTGGACATCTGGATGATTCTTAACTGCCCTGACGATTATAATGTACAGCCAGGGTTGAGAATAAGAATTAGATGATTTCTATGCATGAGCAATTTCAACTTGAAATATTTATTCTGCAAAAGTAATTGACGTCTTCTCTAGTTCACATTATAGCCTCTTTCTGTATAATTTAGGACGGTGTCTGCTCTAACAAATATTAATATCCTCATTCTGTTTATCAAAGAGGAACAATAAGAATTCTTCAAAGGAAACACTGAGCAGAGCTGGAAGGGCAACCTCTGATGTATCCATCTTAATACACCACTTCCATTAAATGACATCTGTATTTCCTGACCAAGAGTTGGAAGACCTTTGATATATTAAGATCCATGGTATCCCTTCTTGCAGAAGTATATTGACATCAAAGGACTGGGTAATATTCTAAAAGGGGAATGTGGAAACCTCACCTCCAGAAGAACAGAGCATCAACATAAGGAGCTTTGGAATGAGGGAAGTTATACAGTGGACAGAGAGAACTTCTTCAGAGTGAAAAACTAAAGCACTGCCAATATTTCATTCTAACCGAAATGATTAATCCCAATACATCTTTCTTATTGCCCGAAATATTTCTTTGATAATGTCCAAATCTGAATACATGGCATCAAAAATTCTTAGGGCAAAACAAATATTACTGTCCAAAATCAAATAATACATTTGTAGCATGAAGTACATGGTCTCCCCCATTCGCTTGTGGTCCTCAGATGCCAGATGATTGATAGAGTACAGTGTGTGTGTGCACACATGCATACGTGTATATGTGTGCATGGGCTCTGACTTTGCCTCTATAAGGTTTAGAGCAGCTCAGCACAGCAGGCGCTGCTATATTAACTACCACCTTTGAGCTTGCCTTGCTAAGAAAGAACATTTTCTCCCTGCTCTGCTAGTTCTGCAATCTTCTGTAACTAGGATTTTGTACGTCTTACCCCCAAGTGAAAAGCGCGCCAACCCACCTGTGTCAAAACATTGAGCTGTTCCATAATATGCTCTAACGCATCGGTCACAGCGAGCGGTATGTTTCGTTGACTCTCAGAAGGGAGGTAGCTCATTTCTTCTGTTTTCTTTTTCAAGGTTGTAGGTGAACATTCTGATGACATTAAAGAAGGGTTCAAGAAATAGCCGCAGATCTCTTCACCCTTGTCTGGTAGAGTTCGAACAGTGGTTTCTGTTGTCTTTGACACCATAGAAAAGATAGGAAGAGTTATATTTTCCAAACTTTAAAATGATATAAAAGTTTTCAACATTCCTCTTTTAAAAGCCCAGCTTTCATTTAATTGTTCATCTTCAACTACAGCAGATTATGGAAATTACAATTATAAGGAAAAAAAGGCTACAAAAGGATGGACGAAATTCACAATTTTCCTTGATTTTTTTTTTCAATAAAATATACTTTGTATGTATCTGTCTGAAAGATCAGGTGTTCTACCATTAAAAAGGTGGTTACATGCTAATTCTTGATTTTTAAAAAGTCACATCCATTAAGATGACTATTATTTGATTTCTTTGGGGAGGAGACAAGATGGCAGAGTAGAAGGACTTGAGCTTACCTCCCCTCATGAAAACACCAAAATCACACAGCTAACTAACTGCTGAACAACAATCGAAAAAAAAAAGAGAACCTACCAAAAAGATACTCTACATCCAAAGACAAAGAAGAAGCCACACAAGACAGTAGGAGGGGCGCATTCACAGTATAATCAAATCCCATAACCACCAGGTGGGTGACCCACAAACTGGAAAATAATTATATCACAGAGGTTTTCCCACAGGAGGGAGAGTTCTGAGCCCCATGTCAGGCCCCCCCCCCAGCCAGGGGGGACTGGCATCAGGAGGAAGAGGAGCCCCCAGAGCATTTGGCTTTGATGGCCAGTGGGGCTTGAGTGCAGGAGCTCCACAGGACTGGGGGAAACAGAGACTCCACTCCTGGAGGGCCCACACAAGGTTTCATGCGCACTGAGATTCAGGGCAAAGCAGTGACTCCACAGGAGCCTGGGCCAGACCTACCTGTGGGTCTTGGAGGGTCTCCTGGGGAGGCGGGGGTTGACTGTGGCTCACTGTGGGGACAAGGACGATGGTGGTGGAGGCCCCAGGGAATATTCATCAGCGTGAGCTCTCCTGGAGGTCGCCATTTTGGCACTGAGACCTGGCCCCACCCAACAACCTGCAGGCTCCACTGCTGGGACGCCTCAAGCCAAACAACCAACAGGGTGGGAACAACCACCGCCCATCAGCAGACAGGCTGCCTAAAGTCATCCTGAGCCCACAGCCACCTCTAAACACACCCCTTGACATGGCCTTGCCCACCAGAGGGAAAAGACCCAGCTCCACCCATCAGTGGGCAGGCACCAGTCCCTCCCACCAGGAAGCCTGCACAAACCCCTGGACCAACCTCACCCACCAGGGTGCAGGCACCAGAAGCTAGAGGAACTACAAACCTGCAGCCTCAGAAACGGAGACTGCAAACACAGGAAGTTAGACAAAACGAAACGGCAGGGAAATATGTTCCAGACAAAGGAACAAGGTAAAACCCCAGAGGAACAACTAAGTGAAGTGGAGATAGACAATCTGCCTGAAAAAGAATTAAGAGTAATGATAGTAAAGATGATCCAAGATCTCAGAAAAAGAATGGAGGCACAGACCGAGAAGATACAAGAAATGTTTGTTTGAAAAAGAACTAGAAGATTTAAAAATCAAATGAACAGAGGTGAACAATATAATAACTGAAATGAAAAATACTCTAGAAGGAATCAATTAGCAGAATAAATGAGGCAGAAGAACAAGTGAGCTGGAAGACAGATTGGTGGAGATCACTGTCATGGAACATATTAAAGAAAAAATGAATAGAAATAAGGACACTCTCAGAGACCTCTGGAACAACATTAAACACACCAACATTCACATTATAGGGGTCCCAGAAGGAGAAGAGAGAGAGAAAGGGCCTGAGAAAATATTTGAAGAGATAATAGCCAAAAACTTACCTAACATGGGAAAGGAAACAGTCACCCAAGTCCAGGAAGCACAGAGAGTCCCATACAGGATAAACCCAAGGAGGAACACAACAAGACACACACTAATCCAATTGACAAAAATTAAACGCAAGGAGAAAATACTAAAAGCAACAAGGGAAAAGCAACATGTAATATCAAGGGAATCCCCATAAGGTTATCAGCTGATTTTTCAGCAGAAACTCTGCAGGCCAGAAGGGAGTGTCATAATATATTTAAAGTGATGAAAGGGAAAAACCTACAACCAAGAATACTCTACCCAGCAAGGCTCTCATTCAGATTCGAGGGAGAAATCAAAAGCTTTACAGACAAGCAAAAGCTAAGAGAATTCAGCACCACCAAACCAGCTTTATGACAGATGCTAAAGGAACTTCTCTAGGCAGAAAAGAAAAGGCCGCAACTAGAAATGAGAAAATTACGATTGGGAAAGCTCACTGATAAAGGCAATCGTAAAGGTAAGAAGTCATCCACATATAAATATGATATCAAAACCAGCAATCATGAGGAGAGTACAAATGCAGAATATATTGGTAATGCATTTGAAATTAAGAGACCAGCAACTTGAAACAATCTCGTGTGTGTGTGTGTGTGTGTATATGGCTATATCAAAACCTCACGGTAACTGCAAACTGAAAATCTACAATAGATAAAGACACACACAAAAGAAAAAGCAATCCCAACACAACACTAAAGTTAGTCATCAAATCACAAGAGAAGAGAACAAAAGAGGAAGGGAAGAAAAAAGACCTAGAAAAACAAATCGAAAACAATTAACAAAATGGCAATAAGAACATACATATAGATAATTACCTTAAACATAAACGAATTTAATGCTCAAACCAAAAGACATAGACTGGCTGAATAGATACAAAAACAAGACCCATATATATTGCTGTCTACAAGAGACCCATTTCAGATCTAGGGACACATACAGACTGAAAGTGAGGGAATGGAAAAAGGTATTCCATGCAAATGGAAATCAAAAGAAAGCTGGAATAACAATACTCATATCAGAAGAAATAGACTTTAAAATAAAGACTGTTACAAGAGACAAGGGCACTACATGATGATCAAGGGATCAATCTGAGAAGAAGGTATAACAATTGAAATATATATGCACCCAACATAGGAGCATCTCAATATATAAGGCAAACACTAACAGCCATAAAAAGAGAAACTGACAGTAACACAATAATGGGGGGGGCGGGTCTTTAACACCCCACTTACATCAATGGACAGATCATCCAGACAGAAAATCAGTAAGGAAACACAGGCCTTAAATGACACATTAGACCAGATAGACTTAATTGATATTTATAGTGCATTCCATTCAAAAGCAGTAGAATAGACATTCTTCTCAAGTGCACATGGAACATTCTCCAGGATAGAGTACATGCTGGGCCACAAAGCAAACCTTGGTATATTTAAGAAAATGGAAGTCATATCAACGATCTTTTTTGACCACAACGCTATGAGATTAGAAATCAACTACAAGGAAAAAAACTGTAAAAAACACAAACACGTGGAGGCTAAACAATATGCTACTAAACAACCAATGGATCACTGAGGAAATCAATAAATACCTAGAGACAAATGAAAACGAAAGCACGATGTTCTGAAACCTATGGGATGCAGCAAAAGCAGTTCTAAGAGAGAAATTTACAGTGATACAATCTTACCTCAGGAAACAAGAAAAATCTCAAATAAACCTAACCTTACACCTAAAGCAACTAGAGAAAGAGCAACAGACAAAACCCAAAGTTAGTACAAGGAAAGAAATCATAAAGATCAGAGGAGACATAAAAAATAGAGACATAGAAAAGATCAATGAAACTAAAATCTGGTTCTTTGAAAAGATAAATAAAATTGACAAACCTTTAGCCAGACTCAAAGAAAAAAAAGGAGAGAGCTCAAATCAATAAAATTCGAAATGAAAAAGAAGTTAAAACAGACACCACAGAAATACAAAGGATCATAAGAGACTACTACAAGCAACTCTATGCCAATAAAATGGGCAACCTAGAAGAAATGGAAAAATTATTATGTATAATATTCCAAGACTGAACCAGAAAGAAATAGAAAATATAAACAGACCAATCACAAGTACTGAAATTGAAACTGATTAAAAATCTTCCAACAAACAAAAGTCCAGAACCAGATGGCTTCACAGGTGAATTCTATCAAACATTTAGAGAAGAGTTAACACCTGTCTTTCTGAAACTATTCTGAAAAATTGAACAGTATAGAGGTTCCTTAAAAAACTAAAAACAGAACTGCCATATGATCCAGCAATCCCACTCCTGGGCATATATCTGGAGAAAACCATAATTCGAAAAGATACATGCACCCCATTGTTCATTGCAGCACTATTTACAATAGCCAGGACACGGAAGCAACCTAAATGTTCACTGATAGATGAATGGATAAAGAAGATGTGGTACATATATACAATGAGATATTACTCAGATGTAAAAAAGAATGAAATAATGCTATTTGCAGCAACATGGATGTACCTAAAGATTATCATACTAAGTGAAGTAAGTCAGACAGAGAAAGATAAATATATGATATCACTTATACGTGGAATCTAAAAGGATGATACAAATGAGCTTATTTACAAAAGAGAAACAGACTCACAGACTTTGAAGACAAACTTATGGTTACCAAAGGGGAAAGGTCGGGGGGAGGGATAAATTAGGAGTTTTGGATTAACATCTACACACTACTATATATAAAATAGATAATCAACAAGGACCAACTTATAGCATAGGGAATTCTACTCAATATTCTGTAAAAACGTATATGGGAAAAGAATCTGAAAAAGAATGGATATATATATATGTACAGCTGAATCACTTTGCTGTACACCTGAAACTAAACATTGTAAATCAATTATACCCCAATATAAAATAAAAAATATTACTTTTAAAAGTGAAAATAATAAGCATTGGTGGAGAAATTGGAACCCTCCTGCATTGCTGTGGGAGTATAAAATGGTCAGCTGATGTGGAAAACAGTTTGGCTATTCCTCAAAGGTTGCAACACAGAATTAGCATACAATCTAGCAATTCCACTCCTGAGTATATATCCACAAGAACTGAAAGCAAGGACTTGAACAGATACTTGTACACCAATATTCATAGTGGCATTATTCACAATAGTCAAAAGATAAAAACAACCCAGTACCAATCAACAGGTAAATGTATAAACAAAATGTGGTACACACATACAATTGAATATTATTTAACCATAAAAATAAATAGAATTCTACTACATGCTACAACATGGATGAACCTTGAAAACATACTAAGTGAAAACAAGACACAAAATACCATATGATTCCACTAATATGAGGTACCTGGAATAGGCAAATTCAGAGAGAGTATAGGTTACCATGAGCTGGAGGGGAGAAGAAACATGCAGTTTATGTACCCATTGCTTAATGAGGACAGAGTTTCTGTTTGAAATGATGACAAAGATCTCAAAATAGTGATGGGTACACAACATTGTGAATACTTAATGCCAGGGAAGCGTACACTTAAAAATGGTTAAAATGGTCAATTTTATGATATGTGTATTTTACCACAATAAAACAAATAAGCCCTCCAAACATATAGCAATAAAAATCTAAAAATAAAATTAAGAAAACAACTCAGTCTACATGAGCATCAAAAAGAATAAAATGGGGCTTCCCTGGTGGCGCAGTGGTTGAGAATCTGCCTGCCAATGCAGGGGCACGGGTTTGAGCCCTGGTCTGGGAAGATCCCACATGCCGCGGAGCGACTAAGCCCGTGAGCCACAATTGCTGACCCTGCGCGTCTGGAGCCTGTGCTCCGCAACGGGAGAGGCCACGATAGTGAGAGGCCCACGCACCGCGATGAAGAGTGGCCCCCACTTGCCGCAACTAGAGAAAGCCCTCACACAGAAATGACGAAGACCCAACACAGACATAAATAAATAAATTAATTAAAAAAAAAAAATAAAATGTTTAGGAATAAATTTAACAAAAACAGTGCAAGGCTTATATACCAAACACTACAAATAAACCATCAATGAAAGAAAGTAAAGACCTAAATAAATGAAAAGACATTCCATACCCCATGTTCATGGAACAGAAGACTTAATATTGTTAAGATGGCAATATTCCCCAAATTGATATATACAGGTTCAATACAATCCCCATCAAAATCCCAGCTGCCTGTTTAAAAGAAATTGACATGCTGGTCTTAAAAGGCATATAGAAATGCAAGGAACCCAGAATAGCCAAAATAATATTGAAGGACACAGTTCAAGACTCACATTTCCCAGTTTCAAAATTCACTACAAAACTACAGTAATCAAGACAGCATGGGACTGGCATAAGGACAGACATATAGATCAATGGAATAGATAGACCTTTCCATATATGGTCAATTGATTTTTGACAAGGTTCCCAAGATAATTTAATGGAAAATAATAGTCTTTTTCAAGAAACTGTGCTGGGAAAACTGTGTATTTAAATTCAAAAGAATGGATTTGGGCCCCTACCTCACACCATATACAGGATTAACTCAAAATGGATCATAAAGTTAACTATAGGAGCTAAAACAATACAAATCTTAGAAGACAACATAGGAGTAAATTTTCCTCACCTTGGATTAGACTGAAGCTTCTTAGATACAATACCAAACTACAAATGACAAAATAAATAACAAATTGGACTTTATCAAAACATAAAACTTTTGTGCTTCAAAAGACAACAAGAGGGACTTCCCAGTGGTCCAGTGGCTAAGACTCCATGCTCCCAATGCAGGGGGCCCGGGTTCGATCCCTGGTCAGGCGGCTATATACCATGTGCCGTAACTAAGAGTTTGCATGCCACAACGAAGATCCTGCACGCAGCAAAGAAGATCTCGCATGTCTCAACTAAGACCCGGCGCAGCCAAATAGATAAGTAAATATTTTTTAAAAGTAGGTAACAAGAAAGTGGGAACAAATCACGCAGAATTGGGGAAAATATTTGCAAATCATGTATTTGGTAAGAGACTTGTATGAGAACATATAAAGAACTCTTAACAACTCAACAATAAAAAGGCAACCCAATTAAAAATGGTCAAAGGATTTGAACAGACATTTCTCTAAAGAAGATACACAAATGGCCAATAAGCACATAAAAAGACGCTCAATATCATTAGTTATCAGGGAAATGCAAATCAAAACCACAATGAGATACCAATTCATACCCATTAGGATGACTAAAATAAAAAAGAATATAACAAGTGTTGGTTAAGATGTAGAGAAACTCGAATCCTCATACATTGCTGGTGGGATTGTAAAATGATGCAGTCACTTTGGAAAACAGTTTGGAAAAATTCCTCAAAACATTAAACATTGAACTACTATGACCCAGTGATTCCACTCCTTGGTATATACCCAGGAGAAATGACATCCTTTACATATATCCACATAAAACTTGTACATGAATACACAGCAGCATTATTTAGAATAGCCAATAAAATGGAAACAACCTATATGCATCAGAATGTTGTGATAATTAATGGAAAAACAAAATGTGGTATTATCCTTACAATGGATATTAGTTACCCACAAAAAAAGAATGAAGTACTGATACATGCTACAACACGATGAACCTTGGAAACAGTAGGCTGAGTTAAAGAAGCCATATACAAAGGCCACATATTATGTGATTCCATATGTATGAAATAGTCAGAATAGACAAATACAGGAAGACAGACTGAGATTAGTGGTTGCCAGGGGCTGGGAGGAGGGAAGAATGGGCAGAGGTTGATAATGGGTATGTAGGTGATGAAAATACTCTAAAATTATTTTTGGAGTGATTAAATATTCTAAAATTAGACAGCGGTGATGGTTGCACAGCTTTGTGAATATTCTAAAAATCGTTAAATTGTACACTTTAAAATGGCGAGTTTTCTAGTATGTGAATTATCTCATTAAAGCTATTTTAAAAACAAAGAATCCAAATAGATGCATCACAGAAATCACAGAATTTTTTAAAATTTTAATCAATTTTCCATTCCTGGTTATCACTGGCATATGAGAGTTCCAGACAGAAGGTACCTCAAACATGGCAAGTGTACTTCTAATGATGACGATGGTGGTGACAACCAGCATGTACAGAGCTTACTGTGTACTTGGCATTGTTTCAAGTGCTTTACGCATGTTAACTGGTTTGATCTTCACAATAACCCTATCAGGTATGTTCTGTTCTACTACTATTCTCATTTTTCAAACTAGGAAGCAGAGATACAGAGAGACTAAATAACTTGCCCAAGCTCACACAGGTAGGAAAGGTGTATGAAACATAACCAGTCATAAATCTAAGAGATGCCAAAGCACTCTGGGTATTGTGACCTTGGGATCAAATCCACTGTTCTCCATGATCTTCCCAACCATTTTTAGGAAGATGAAAACTTTCAAATTTCCCTCTGTCATAATCTTACTAATTCATCATTTGTTGAAAATAATAAAAACAAACTCAAAATCCACCACCCCCAGTTCAAGCTTATTTTAAAATATGCATAAAACACATCTTAGTACTCCTACCCAGCTGAGTGGATCTGCTCAGGTTCTTTTCGTTTGTTCACTTAACAAACACTTCTGGAGCCTCGCTCTGTGTGAGGCGCAGTTCTCAATGGTGAGAACCCAGCAGTGGGTGGCAGTACCCAAGATTCTGCTCTCCTGAAGCTTATGTTCTGGTACCTTCAGTCATTTGGTACTTTATCTTTTCTACTTTTGTTTTGTTGCATACCAGCCTATGTTTATCTCCAAAACCATCCTGGTCTCTGAGCAGTTATGCTCTGTACCCCCAGTTTTCCACCTTTGTGATATACCTGACAATATTAGGGTCTGAACCTAAAATACCTGAATGAAAATGACTTTTTTGGGCAGAAAGCACTCATTAAAATCCACACCCCCCCAAATAATCCTATTACTAACGCTTTGAATTACTTAACTCTGTGTGACGAAGAAAATCTGAAACTGTCCTTGAAATGTTCAGAAGCAAAACTCCGAGCAATCATAGATCATAGAACAAGGTCACATAAAGGATTTTTAATGCCACTCATTAGCTGGGCCCAGGAGCACCTATGACCTACTTATTCATGTCTTGAGCTAAGGGAACTTAGAAAACAACCTACAGCACTTATCTACCTGGGTCCCCAGCTATTGGCTGGTGGCAAACACTGAATGAAATGAAAGCAGTGTAAAAATGGTATGGAATATGTGAAGAGTTCACCAAGAAGTCCTGTCTCACAGTCACAGTCTGCATTCCTGATCCTAGGCAGCCGCCTCATTGACTGGGGACATTGTATGGACGGCCGTGCACAGCCATCCTCACCCTAAAATAAATAATTCCTGCTCAAAAGACAGACTTTTTTTTTTTTTTTTGTAACATTGCTTCTGCTGTGCCTTCTCTGCCCTCCTAGCATGACTGAATCTTTTTTGATCTCCAAATTTCAGCTTAATTGTCATATCTTCAGAAAAGTAGTCCCTGACCACCCTAATGAAGGTGGTCTGTCTACTGGCTACCATGGCATCCTGATGTCTTCTTCCATAACTGATGAGAGTTGTCTTTTCCTTCTCTATTGTCTGTCTCCCTCACTAGACTGTGCTATGCCTACTCTTCTGACCACTGTACCCACTGGATTTAGCAGAAACGTAAATATTTTTGAATATGTTAACCACTCACATGCAGAGTTTATCACCGTTCTCACAGATGGAAACCAAACTCTCTATGACCAGGACAGTCTTTTTTACACGGATCACAACATACCTAAGTATGTACACACATGGTCGCAAATATAACTAATCTTATTGTAGTAGCAGCTCCAGCCCTTCATGGGAAAAGGCCTCTAATCTAATTAACACATTGGTCATCGAACCCTGGGGGATTGCAGTCAGGGTGGTTAGTGAAGAAAGAGCAATAGGAAATGGGCAAAGAAAGATTTAAGGCCATAGACAGTCTAGGCAGGAAAAGATCCCCATAACCTTAACAATAGTTTTCTTGTTTGGGACCAAAAAAAAAAAAAAATACTATCATATGACACATAAAGATGAATAGAACAGGGAAAAGGGTATGGGCAGAGAGAGAAAAAAAGTACGAGATCTCCATCCCACATTAGCCAACTGACAGATCTGTTCTCTGGTCTCTCAAAGCTATTTGGACCTAGATATTAGCAGATTCTTTCCCACCGACCAAGCCTGCCTTTGCTTCCTGTTTGTACAGGAAAAGAGCAAGATGCACAGCTTGGGGAAGTTCCAACGCTCTCATTCATAAAATTAAAAAAAAAAAAATGAAAAGGGAAAAAAATATGTTTAAGATTCTGGGTTATTAAAAGTCTAGCAAATGAGGCTGCAGTACCTGCTTGCTCCCAATATATTGAGGTCCTCTCCTACTTCAGAGTTGCTAATATTCATTTTTTGCGTGAATGCTTACTGAACACTGACATTATACTAAGCATTTACCAATGTTAAATGTGAGTACAATGTGATACCGGCAATCAAGGAGGAGTCTCTATTATGGGGAGAGAATTAAGACAGAGCAAGGCCGGGATCCCCTGCAGTGCCTGGCACATACCAGCAGTGAATAAACAAGAAACACAAGCAAATGACTGTAAGAAAAGAACAAATGCTTTGGAAGTCCATAAAAGGAAGAAATCACACATGTTCCCTTACCTCTTACTTTTTTGCAGACACTTGAAGTACAGCAGGGTAACAATAACATTCATTGATTGATTCAGCAAACAAAGGCCTCCTATACGTAGGCATTAAAGCTACAGCAAAGAACAAATCAGATATGGTACCTTCCTTCACGGAGCTTACAGTTCTCCAGGGAGCCAATTCCTTCAAATGGATGGCAGGGCAATTACCACGCTTAAGTTCTCCTTGGATAAACTCATGGTTGCCATCTCAAAGATGGGAAAGACAGCCTCACCAAGTGCACAGAATGAAGGTGTGTGGCTAAGAAATCCTTATCTCTACAGGTTAAAAGGCTCCACTTTCCCTCTGAACATATACAGTAGAGTAAAAAATACAGAGTTGACTGATGCAAACTACTTTGATAGTCCCGAGAGCTATATATAAAACCTGTCACATTCTGGGGACAAACGACTCTTAACAGGTTGTTTAAATGCCATGATTAATTTTAATGCATAAAGTTTCATTTGTCACATTAGAGAATGAATTCTTTTAAAGCATCAACAGAAAGTGAAAATTGTGGCATTTGCAAGTAAATTTTTATTGGGAAATTAACCATTCAACAATGTAATCAAGGTCTACACATTTAAACTACTACTATTTATATCATTAACAATGAAACATTCAAGATACTGTGGTGCCCAATTACATATGGAAGTTCATGCATTATATTTATTCTCTTTCTTCCTCTCCTCTCCTCTCCCCCTTCTACTACCCTTCCTACTTACCCCCACTCACTGTCTGGGCTGGCAAGTCAGAACTAATCACTGGCACCACTTCACTCTCAAGGAGGCAAAAGACCTGTACTCTGAAAACTATAAGATGCTGATGAAAGAAATCAAAGATGACACAAACAGATGGAAAGATATACCGTGTTCTTGGACTGGAAGAATCAATATTGTGAAAATGTACTACCCGAGGTAATCTATAGAGTCAGTGCCATCCCTATCAAATTACCAATGGCATTATTCACAGAACTAGAACAAATAATTTTTAAATTTGTGTGGAACACAAAAGACCCAGAATAGACAAAACAATCTTGAGAAAGAAAAACAGAGCTGGAGGAATCATGCTCCCTGACTTCAGTCTATACACAAAGCTACAGTCATCAAAACACTGTGGTACTGGCACAAAAACAGAAATATAAATCAATGGAACAGGATAGAAAGCCCAGAAATAAACCCACGCACTTATGGTCAATTAACCTACAACAAAGGAGGCAAGAATATACAATGAAGAAAAGACAGTCTCTTCAATAAGTGGTGCTGAGAAAACTAGACAGCTACATGTAAAGGAGTGAAATTAGAACATTCTCTAACACCATACACTCTCATAAGTCTTTGTTCATGCCTAGTAGAGCATTCATCACTTCTCATTATATTTGTGCTTTCATGTCTATATTCCCTACCAGGTCATGGGGGTTACTCTCTTGAGGGTAGGAGCCATAACTTGGTCATCTTTCTTCCTCGGGTGCCTAGCACAGTGCATGAGACACATACAGGGCTCAACATTTGTTGAACTGAATTCAACTGACCATCCTGCATCTGCTGAGCCATCCTCAAAATGTAAATATTAATAATTTGACAGTGTTTGGAGAGAAGTATTGATATAAACCCAAAGTCAAGCCAGTACGATTCTCTACTAAAAATTACTATCTTAAATGCCTCCTCAAAGGCACAATGAGGGAGCAATGGAAGCCTTTATCACTTAACTGCAAATCACTTCTTGATTTTTATCCCCCAAAAGTATATTTGATGGTTTCTGGTGAAATAGCATAAGGATCTTCTGACAAGTGTGAACATGCAAAAGGAGGTACTTCACTTGTAAAGATAAGCAGTGACCTGAACTGCAGATATATATTTAATAAATTGGTTAAAATAAGTCAGTTTGGGCTTATACTTAACATTTCTAGTTTTGATTTAATTCTGTAAGTAGAGAACAAAACAGACCAAAGTCAGAAAAGTCTATCCAAAAGTGGTCTTGATCCCTCTAGCTAAAGTGAGTTTCCCATCACTGAAGGTTCTAAAATAGACTAGGGATGATCACTTGTCAGGGATATTG
The DNA here is from genome assembly GCF_009873245.2 of Balaenoptera musculus. Lineage (NCBI taxonomy): Eukaryota > Metazoa > Chordata > Mammalia > Artiodactyla > Balaenopteridae > Balaenoptera > Balaenoptera musculus. The sequence goes on from NC_045794.1 coordinate 73,685,949, forward strand.
TGAGAAGTATACAAACATCAGATCAGGAAATTCAGACTGAATGCCCTTTAAAAGTCTGTTCCATTCCTGACATTCTGAGATTTTTTAAATCACTACACACACACACACACACACACACACACACTCACTTATAAAATGCCTGCCTGAAATAGACTAGGATAACAAAAAATACCTTTTGCCTGGACAAAAATAAAAGCACATACTGCTTTTCAAAGAAAGAATGGATCATTTATCTTCAACAATAACATTTAGAATAGGGATTAGAAACTCCAATAATCTTTATATGGGATATAAAACAATGAAGACATACCATTTATTCAAACAAAATTGTTTTTATTTAGCACCTACGTGCCAGGAAAATTCTAGGTGCCAGAGATATAGGAGTATATTAGTTTCCTACCACTGCTGTAACAAATTACCACAAGTTTAGTGGCTTAAACCAACACAAATTTACTTACTATCTTGAAGTTCTGAAGGTCCAAATAGATCTTATGGGGCTAAAATCAAGGTGTCAGCAGAGCTGTGTTCCTTCTGGAGGCTCTAGGGGAGAATCTGTCCTTGCCTTTTCCAGCTCCTTGAGGCTGCCTACATTCGTGGCTCTAGGCTGCATCACTCCAATCTCCACTTCTCTGATTCCTATGCCTCCCTTCTTCCCCTGTAAGGACCATTGTGAGTGTATTGGACCATAATCTAGGATAATCTCCCCATCTCAAGATCCTTAACTTAATCACATTTGCAAAGCCCCTCTGCCATGTAAAGAAACATATTCACAGATTCTGGGGATGAGGACTTGGACATCTTTATGGACCATTACTCTGCCTAATACAAGAAATGGTTAAACAAAAGAGACCCTGTTGACATGGGGTTATATTCCAGTGAATAAATATAAAGATATGTGATGTAATGTCAGGTAGTAACAATGGTTATGAAGAAAAATAAAGCTGGGCAAGGTGTTACATTATGATTTAGCTCCACTGATGATACATTTTTAAATTGGGGTAGAGAATAAATTGGGGGCATGTTAAGTTTGAGATGCCTATGAGCCTTCCAAGGGGAAAAATCATGAATACAATTGGAAATATATGATTCTAGATTTCTGCGGAGAGGTTGGAACTAAAGATATAAATTTGGGAGTTATCAGAATATATATACATATATTTACCGGTTTTTATAAAGGATACAAATGAACAGCCAGGTGAAGAGGTACATAAGGCAAGGTCTGGAAGGGTACCAATTGCAGAAGCTCCTATTCCCTTGGAGTTGGGGTATTCGGCATATAACTACTTACAGCCATGGCTCTACGATCAAACAAGAGGGAGGGGCCAAACAAGAGAACAGTGGCAAAGACTTTAGAAGGCAGGAAGAGAAGGAGCAGGAAAGGTGACTAGCGACCCATGAGGTAGGAGGAGTACTGGACCAGAAGGTAGGTAAGGAAAATGTTTCAAGGGGAAGGGAGTGATCACTAAGACCAAGTCCTATAGAAAGGCTGATTTGGATGAATCACTGGGACCTTCACATGAGTGGAATGGTGGGGACAAAAGCTTAACTGAAGTGGATTCAGAAGAGTAGAAAGTGAAGAAATGAAGACTGAATATATGCCTTTCTTTTGAGGAGTTTTGCTATAAAGGGGAGCAGAGCAATGAGACAGGACTTGGAAAGGGATGAGGGGTCAAATGAAGTTTTCCTTTTAAAAGATGGGAAATACATTACAAACGTGGGCTGATGGAAAAGATCAAACAGAAAGAGAGCACTGATGTCACAGGATGGTGAGGAGACAACTACTTGGTAAATGGATTGCTAGGCAGTACTGAGTGCCCCTGGAGCTTTGTATAAATAAATTTAAAGGGAGATCAGTCAGCATGGCTGTCTAGTCGAATTCAGTTGCTTGGGTGTAGGTATAGAGTCGGCAGAAAAAAATAGATTTAACCAGGCTGAAGTTTTTTGGGGTGAGTACAATGGAGAGAGAAAGGGGCAAGGGTATGGCTATGATGATGGACTATAGAATCTAAGCCCATAAAGGTGAGACACATAGACACAGAAGGTGGGCAATGAAAAGGCAGAGGCTCAGTGGATTGGAGGTCCTTCTGGGGTTGATGAATTATCAAAACTGAAGGACTAGAGGAAGTGGTGGCCAGTGTGTGGGAGGCTTTACACTGAGTTTACCATTAACACAAAGGATTTAGACAGTCACTGAGTTCCTCTGAGAATCCTGACCAAGAGAGGATGGCTGTCTTTCAGAAGTGACTCAGAGTGTTGCTCTGTCTTTGGTTCTTTCCTTGCGATCAAAAGCCAGTGTTAACCAAGAAGCGGATGGATTAATCAGAAAAACAGAACAAAGAGCTATGGAGTCACCCATGTGGGGCTGTCACAGGACCACAACACAGGCAGGATTCGTTCCCAATTTCTAAAACTCTTAAGAAGAAAAGGCTGTTGATCCTGAAGAAGAAAACTGCATCTCTTCTATGTTATATCTGCGCAGTGTATTGTATATCCCTGTAGGGACATACCCACCTGATTCAGTCTGATTGATTTAAAAATACTTCTAGGATAAAATCAGAGACTGTCATGTGAAATTTGTGTCTCCCAGACTAAAGTCGCTGAGCTGAGAAAGCCTTCTGTTTATCCCTTGGGAAAAATCATACATCTTTTTCTCAAAGAGAGAAAAAGAGGCTTTGGGGATAAGGTTTTACTGAGGGCTTTGATTTTTCTTCTTCAAACCAAATTGGAAATTTCATGTTTGTCAGAAGACTTGAAAAACACCCCCGCCCCAATGCAACTATCAACTAGAATATCTGAGTGATTAATTCAGTGCCCTTGAAAATGACAGCCGAGGCCATAAATCTGTCTATCTTTGTCTTTGATCTTTACTGTCATCTCCAGAGAAGCTTATTAATTTTGAAGCCACGAATAGGTAGGATACAGCTAGGACAAATAAAATCTGTACAAAAATTTCCTTTCATGTTTCACTATTTACATGATTAGGCAAACATAACCTATGAATCCCTTAAAGGAATATTTGTCTTCTAATGCCCTATGCTGAGTCTAGAACTGTGCACTGCGCCAGATAAATTTTAATTAATGATAAAGTACTTACCAGAATTATCTGGGGGAGGTGGAGGGAGACAGCAGGTAGTCAGTGAACTAGAATTAGTACTCTCTCTTCTGAGTTAATATAAAACTAAAAATTCTAATCCCAGTATTCTAGACAAATAGAATACCAATAAAACTTTCTGTAAATTACAAAGAGAAAACAAGTAGTCATTACATCTTTGGTGAATCCTGCTGTTATACCCCAAAGGCCTACAGAATAAGGGATTCATTCTTATTATCTCTTTCATATAGAATCAACAAGAATATTTTATGCAAGTTGCTGAAATGACAAGGGCAGAAATCAACCATTATTTATAGCGATACCTTACTGTGTTCAAAAAAGGTGTGTGCATGTGTGAATCTAAATTCTGAGGCAGGTAATAACTTATATTGTACAATGATGTACTTTTTTAAAAGATATTTTACATTCAAGTAAGGATTACATCTTGGAAAAAACTGAAGTTTGACTTGGAAAACCACATTTGGTTTAGTTTCACCCACATCATGTCTCAAAAAAGCCATCTGTTCACCTTTCAGAAAGCTGCCCCTTCTTTGCATGCAGAACAGCAATCAAGTGAAATTAATACAGGCATGAATAAGCAATGCAACCTCACTGCAACACTAACATTTCTGAATGAATCTGTAATCCCTCTTTTTATCTCATAATAACTGATTTTTTTAAGTTCCAATTTTGCTTTCAAAAATTCGTTGAAAATAAAACTACTAAGTGAAGTAAGTCAGAAAGAGAAAAATATCACATATCATTTATATGTGGAATCTAAAATATTACACAAATGAACCTATCTATGAAACAGAAACAGACTCACAGACATAGAGAACAGACTTTTGGTTACCAAGAGGGTGGGGGAGGAATGGATTGGGAATTTGGGATTAGCAGATATAAACTATTATATGTAGAATGGATAAACCACAAGGTCCTACAGTATAGCACAGGGAACTATATTCAATACCCTGTGATAAACCATAATGGAAAAGAATATGAAAAAGAATGTATATATATGTATAACTGAATCACTTTGCTGTATGGCAGAAATTAACACATTGTAAATCAACTACAATAAAATAAAAATTTTTTTAATTCAGTGAAGAGATATAAGAATAATAAAGCAACCCTCTCCCCTACCTTAAGAAACAAAGTATACCCTTTTATGATCTATCTCCCTACCTTTCCCTCTTGAAGGATACCACCATCTTGAATATTGTGCCTATCATCCCAATCTATGTCCCTTTACTTTTATCACATAGGTAGACATCCCTAAACAGCAGTATTGCTTTTGTGTGTATTCGAGCTTCACATAAAATAGTATTAGATCTCTTTAGTATTTTCTGTTAACCAACATCGTTGGATTTGTCTATGGTGTTGCAGGTAAGTCTACTTCACTTATTTTCCCTGCCAAATAGTATTCCATTGATTGGGTATTCCACAATTTATGTGTCCTTTGTACTGTTAACTAGCATTGAATCCCACAGTAAGCATTCTTATAAATGTCTCCTGTACACAGGTAGGTGAGTTCCCCTAACGTGTCATAGTTGAGTTATAGTTTTACCAGATACTGTCCCAAATGGTAGAATCAACTTACTCTTCCATGAGCAGAAGAAAATCCCCCCTTTTTCTACAAGGTCAAAAATATTTGATTGTCAGGCATTTTAAATTTTAACAAAATTATGGGCAGGAAATGGTATCCCATGGTTTTAATTTCATTGTTTGTTTCCTTGATTACTGGTAACTTGAGCATATTTTATGTGTATATTGATCATTCTTCTGCAAATTACCTATTTAAGTCCTCTGTCCACTTTTTAGTTGGTCTACTTCTTTTTTCTAATTTATATTTAAGAGTTCCTTCTATAGAGAGAAATGCAAATCAAAACAACAATGAGGTACCACCTCACGCCAATTAGAATGGCCATCATTTAAAAGTCTACAAATAACAAATGCTGGAGAGGATGTGGAGGAAAGGAAACCCTGTTACACTGTTGCTGGGAATGTAGGTTGGTGTAACCACTGTAGAAAACAGTATGAAGTTTCCTCAGAAAACTAAAAATAGAACTACATATGATCCAGCAATCCCACTCCTGGGCATATATCCAGACAAAACTATAATTCAAAAAGACACATACATCCCTATGTTCTTAAAACAGCACTATTCACAACAGCCAAGACATGGAAGCAACCTATATGTCCTTCGACAGATGAATGGATAAATAAGATGTGGTACATATATACAATGGAATACTACTAATCCATAAAAAAGAATGCCGTGTGCGGCAACATGGATGCAACCAGAGATTATCATACTAAGTAAAGTAAGTCAGAAAGAGAAATACCATATGATATCACATATATGTGGAATCTAAAATATGACACAAATGAACCTATCTATGAAACAGAAACAGAATCAGGGATATAGAGAATAGACTGGTGGTTGCCAAGGGGGGAGGGGGGTGGGGGAGGGATGGAGTGGGAGTTTGGGATTAGCAGATGCAAACTTATATAGAAAATGGATAAGCAACAAGGTCCTACCGTAGAGCACAGAGAACTATATTCAATGTCCTGTGATAAACCATAATGGAAAAGAATATGAAAAAGAATGTATGTGTGTGTGTGTGTGTGTATGTATATATATATATATATATATATATATATATATATATATATATATATATATATAACTGAATCACTTTGCTGTATGGCAGAAATTAACACAACATTGTAATTCAACTATACTTCAATAAAAATTTTAAAAAGTTCCTTATATATTATGGATACCAATACCTTGTTTATATGTGTAATACATCCCCTACTCTGTGGATTGTGTTCACTTTTATTTTATGGGATTTTTTACAGAAGTTTTTTGTTTTAAATGTAGTCAAATTTAGTAAACTTTTTCTTTTATGATTTGTACATTTTATATTTTGCTTAAGCAATCCTTGCCTACCCAGAATACATAAATATATTCTTCTGTTTTCTTTTAGAAGTTTTGAAGTATGGGGTTTCACACTTAAGCCTTTAACCCATCTGGTATTGATTTCATTTGTGGTTAAAAGTAAGAACATAATATATATTTTTTTCATATAGCTAGCTGTCCCAGCAACATTTATTGAACAGTTGACTTAGTGACAAACCCATCTTCATGGGTCTACAAAATCAGGCCTTTCATAGACCAACCATCTGCACTTGTGTGGGTCTGCTTATGTGCTCTCCATTGTGGACTCTTTGTCTCTCTGTGTAACAATATCACACTTAGACCTTAACGAGTCCCCAACCTTCAAATTTCTTCAAAATTGTCCTGTCTGTTTTGGGCCCTTTGCTCTTCCATGTATGCCATAAAATCAACTTTTTAGGTTTCATGAAAAATCTTAATAGGATGTTTATTGGAATTGCCTGAATTTGTAGATTTATTCAGGGAGAACTAACGTCTTTATGACACTGAGCTTCCCTAACTACAAACATAATATTCCAAAACACATGGAACATTTAATAAATTTCAACTTATCCTCTCGTGGAGGCCACTCTAATATTTTCTGTATCTTTTCAATTTTAGTATACGTGCTGCAAAAGCAAATACACCACCACCATTTTAGTATCATTATAATGTACATGGAGAGCCAACCAAACCAACAAGCCAAATGTTGTCCTCAAATAACTATCCTCATTATTTTTATGAAACACAAAATTATCACAGAGTCAGGATTATTTAGAATAAATTTCTGAAAAATTATTTCCTGGGCTTGCTGACTAAGATAAATAATGCCATTCTTTGACCTTTTTTACAGGCCTATTTTCTGTTCCTCAAAACTCTTCAAGTGCCAAGTTCAGGAGAAGTGAGCTGTGTGTTAAGTCATGAGATAATTTTTTTTTTTAATTGCACATACACAGTAACTCATGCTTTGCTCACTTGAATAAGACTAGCTTCTTTACTGTGTTTTAATACTATGAAGAGGCAATTTTAAGGCAGGAATTTATCCAATCATTTAACAAAGCTACATTCAGAAAACTGGCAAGCTTTTCCGAACATCTTTTAGAGGGCAAATATTATATTTATTTATGTTCTATTCACCATCTAGCATAATGTGAACATTCTAGTACGATTAATGATAACTGTGATTATAACAGTAATGTATATTCACAGCTGGGTATTGAGAACCACTCTTCTATTTATTGTTCATTATATCATTCAAAAGACAGAGAGTGAAAGCTTTCTATGTGATCTCAGTATACACAGTGCACTTTATGTAAGTTGACTTTAATTTGCATTTGCAAAATAATGAAGCCTTTCCTCATCTTCCCCAAATAGATGCAATTTGCCTGTTCTAAATCTCTAGAAAAATTCAATTTTGTTTCTTAAAGGTAATTATCGATTTTCCCTGCATTTCTGCTGTTTGTGATACTGTATAATTATCCATGCTATCATATAATATGGCGCTATATTAATGGGGCATCAAGTCACACAGACTTGGGTTTAATCTTGTCTCTTCTGTGTACTGACTGTATGACCTTGGACAAATTACTTGGCTTCTCTAAGTTAGTTTCCTCACCTGTAAAATGAAGAAAATAACCCTGGGCTACATTATAAGGTTGCTGTGAGAATATAGGTAAAGAGTTTAATCTATAGTTTGTGATCAATTATCTATCATTATCAATATTATCATATTGTGTCCTCCCCCCAACTCCACTAAAATCTAAATTGCACCTTTCTAGAAGGCAGAAGCCATAGCTCACCTTCTTTCAGATAGTTGACAATACGGTGAGTGCCTCCTATGTGTAAGGCACACATAAAGTAATTAATAAAATTTGTTGAATTAAAGATATTTTTCTATCCATTATATTCAAACTAAAAAAAATTCTTCTATGTCTGGTTTCTCAAATTAGTTAATAGGCTACTTAAGGGCAGGTGGAAGTTCAAAAAATAAATGAACAAGCCATACTAAATAAAGTAGTAAATGGATAAGCATATGCTGAATATACATTTAAAATGAAAATCACTGTTCAGCAAATCCAAAACAAAATATTAAGACATTTTCAGATATAGTTAAAAAGGAAAAAAAGTTTCCATTTTCAGGCAGCTGCCTGAGAAATGTACATAATACTTTTTTAAAACACTTAGTAGACAAAGGTCCAACATCTTTTTAAAAATTCTGGTCCCATCATTTAATGGGTGAAAAATGATTTCCTAATAATAATACAGGAAGCCAGTCTAACATCAAGCATTTAAATCTATGAATCTCATCTGAAATATTTAACCCCTTGATAAAGATTATATAACTGGACATAGTTGAAAAATTATGGCATAAAATCTTCAGGACAAAGAGCTTATGAGTAGAAAATCAGTAACAAATACTTCATTATAAATAAAAGGCCATGATAACAATATTACTGTTTGATAGACATACTATATTTTTCTTTCCTACATTTTTGTGTATAGAAAGGTATGGGTGTTTTGCTCCTTTCTAATTTTGCTGGTGGAAGAAACTCAGAAACCAAAGGATAACAACAATCACTGATAACTAACAAGGACCTACTGTATAGCACAGAGAACTATACTCAATATATTTTTAATAACCTGTAAGGGAAAAGAATCTGAAAAAAAAAAGTATATATATATATATATATAAAACTGAAACTAACACAACATTATAAATCAACTATACTTCAATTAAAAAATTAATTTTAAAATGACTGTCTTTATAAGGAAAGATTTTCGTTTCTTTTTTTTTTTTTTAACCAATTATCATGGGGAAAATGGTCCAGGAGAATTAATATTCAAATGCTACCATAAAGTTCAAAAATATTTTTCACAGATGTCATGAGTCAAAGAGAATATGAACTACATTCTATAACTTTATTACAAGTGTGGTTAAGAATCATGAAAATTTATCTACACTAAACACATACCCAGAGGAGTAAGCAGGAAGTTCTTAAAAAAGAAAGCCATTGACACCACTAATGCACATCTGCTACTTACAGCCATTAAATGCAACCAGTTTTATCTGCTTTATATTTCAGTCGCCGTATTTACCAAATAACCAGCATTATTCAAGCAAACAGTCTTCTAATTACCACTCCTGATGAATGAGATGAGGTTCCTGGTGATCATCTATCTGTCATGATCATTACCGTATTTAGTATGAAGCTGCAGTTCGGGGATCATCCTGTGGGCCCTCACGGCTTGAGCAATCAGTTAAAGGTTCCCAGATCTGTATTTCTGCCTGGATGCTCCATGCCCAAGACCTGTCTCTGTCCTGTCTTGGTAAACAGTGCCATTATCTACGCAGGGGCTTCAAATGTGGGAGCTGTTCTAGAGTCTTCCCTCTCCTATGTCTAACCAGTAAACAGAACCTTTAACTCTTTCTCTTCAAGATCTCACGGCTCAGTCTCCTCTTCTTCATTTCCCCCTATGTTACTGCTCAAGATCAAGCACCCCCCCACTCCGTATCTAGATTACGACTGCACTTGCCTCCTAATTTTCATGCCTCCCAGCCTCACCTCCCCCTAACCCCTCCTTTATCACGTCTCTAGAGTAACTGTCCTAAAACTCAAATTTGCTCTTGTCATGGTTCCCTGAATTCACCATCCCCTCTTAAGCCTTGTCACCTATACAGATGCTGAACTCTGTCCTTGTTCTCCATAATGGTAGGCAAATTCTTAAAGAAACAGCTCAAGTTTCAACCATTTCCAGGAAGTTATCTCTGATTACGTTTTCTGTCCCCCACCCAAATTTTCTAGCACTCACACACATGCGCATATGTGTGTACACACACACACACACACACACACACACACACACACACAGTCCTTATTTAACCACTCCACTGATGTACTCCCATAGCAACTTAGGCATTTATCACTATTATTGGACTCTTTCATCTGTGCATTCTCATTGCTTGGTATATAATAGATGCACAGCAAATGTATTCAGTAAAAGAAAGAATAATCTATTCTAGCTGTCTATTTGCTCACCCTGCCCCCTCCACTCACTGTTCAACTCACTTCATACTGGCTCGCACCTGTATTAGTCCATTGAAAAAGCTCTCCAAAAGGTAACCAAAAATTTCTGCTAAATTGATTATTATAAAAATCCTTCTCTTGGCTTTCAGCAATGTTGACACTCCCATCTTCTTTAAACACTCCTCTCTTGGCTGTCCTGACATCACATTCTCCTGCCCATGCCTGGGCTCCAGCCCTCTTTTCAGTCCCTAGAGCATACCAAGGTCCCTGCAAGCCAGTCTTTGCATACACAGTTCCCTCAGCCTAGGACACTCCAGTACTCCTAATCTTCTCACACCAACTCTTACTGGAGCTTTAGATCAGCACTTTTCAAACTTTAATGAACACGTAAATCACCTGGGGATCTTATTAAAATGCAGCGTCTGATGCAGTAGCTCTGGGGTGGGACCCAAGACTCTGCATTTCTAAGAAGCTCCCAGGTGATGCTCAAACAAACCATGGACCACATCTTGAATAGCAAGGTTTTATATCTCAGCTTAAAACAACTTTTTCAGGGAAACTTTCTCTGATTTCGCCTCACCTATACTCCTGACTTAGTCAAATGCCCACAATTCATACTGTCACTGTACTATGTAACTTTCCATGATAGCTTTTGCTTATCATTATAACCCACATTCATCCTCCTCCCTCTCAACCCCCTACTCCTATCTAGTGCCTGGCATGTTCATTTTTGAGAAATGAATGAACAATGTCTACTGAGTTAGCCCCTAACTTAGGCTGAGTCACTTCCCTTCGTGATGCTGCACACCAAAGCTTCACTGCCCTGAGCTCAGCTCCTGCAGAAATACAGCTCATCTGTGGTTAGTACTCTGAAAGATTTTCTATTCCTGCCAAGATTCACTCATTTGGGGTCTGCAGAGCTATGGCAGGAGAGTAATTAATTCCATATGTACTCGTTTTGCTACTCTAACAAGCTGGTTGGCCACAGTCTCCACATACAGTCTACTAGTACTCCAGATTTTCTTGTGCCAGGTATATAAGCAGCAGAGGACAAAAAGCAAATCCTAGTTAATGTGGTCAGATCCAAATCTCCCACCCTGCTGTGAGGACTGGCACCGGGAAGGGTAGAGGCAGGAGGAAAAGACAAAAACTTTCAGTACATTCTGATTTTTTTCCATTCAAAATTCATTGTTTAGCTTCTCATAAAATTCATTTTTCTCTTACATTTAGGAAAATAATTTTGACTAAAAATACTGTAGGAAAAATTATATAAGTTAATGGCTGGATACAACAGCTAGAACATTTGCATGAAATAAGTTGTGATGGGGAATATACTGGAAGAGCTTAATTGCATAAAACACGACAAGCAGAAGCAATGCCACTGCTGCCAAGAGAACTGCCTGGAAAAAGTGCCAAAGTAAAACTAAAAATAAACAAATAAAACATAATTTGAGATAAACTCCAGGAATGTCATTTCGCTTGACTAATAAATACAAGAAAATAATCATAGCACATAGTAACAGAAATAACAAGATCCTAATGCTTGATTAAAATATTAATCATATAATACCTTAGGGAAAACTATTGCTCTCTAAATAAAAAGTTTCAAATACATTTCAGGGAAGAGATAATTTATTTTTAAATAGAAAAATTTTTTTCTCAATTCTGTTTCATAAACCTATCAGTAAACTCAATTTTAAAAATGGTGATATTTTAAAAAACATATTATTTGTTTAAAATTTTTCATGTCATTTAATTGTATATCAGAAAGAGGTTGTTTTCCCTGAGTTGGGAGGAAGAGGGTGTGACTCTCTGATAGATTAGTGCCCAAAATGTAAAACAGCCATAGTTTTATGGCATTTATAATTCATAGAACATATATAAACGATTTCTTGAAAAAGAACAAAGTTTTTAAATAGTGTTCACAGCTTGAATTTTTTTCAGTAATTTTACTGTGTACTGAATTTTACAGAAAGTACAGAGAATTTTCTAAAAGTACAAATCTGGGAGAGTGCATTTCTTAGTCAAATTCTTCAAAATTTCAGCTGATTTTCCAAAGCACACAACTGTCTTCACTTTATCTTAAAATAATGCATTTCCAGTTCTGTTTAAAACAAGTAATTATTTATCAACAAGTAATTAAAATTTCATTAGATGATTAATTATTATCCCTAAAATGCATTGTTTCTGAATTTAGAATAACATTTACTCTGGTACTTTGCCTGATGCTAGATGTTATTTAAAATGAATTTAGTTTACACAATATCAACCTTAGAGAATGGACAAAATGGGACACAGATTCATTCAACTGAACATGTAGCTTCAAACAGAAGAATTTTCCAAGTGAATTACAAAATGTCTTTTAAAGTTTCACCTATGGGAACAAGGTGTACTATTACTGTAACACTGTAATTATGGATTTGGGCATGATTTCAAGCCTAGCCCATAAGATTTCCAGCCCAATAAACAGAATATTTACCAAGAAAACATAGCGCTGCTTAAAAATAAAAGTCAATGGAAAAATAGGATTCACTTCATAAAATTCACACTGTAACCAAATCTGATGGAAACTAACTATCACCTATTCCACAAAGGAAATAATATCTGCACACACCAGAACGAATAGCAATAACACCACCAAAGAAACCTTATGCACACACAATTCTTGCTACAAAGAATACTCTTTCTTAAAAAAAAAAAGAAAAAAGAAGAAACAAAAAAATGAAAATAAGTGACAGAGTGAGGTTGGGGACCTGGGAAGACCAGTAAAAGAAAAGTAACTACAAAGCCCTACCAAGGAGGTAAAGCCCATGCTCACTTTTTGTCAACTGTCATAGTGATGTTCTATATAGCGATTCTTCTACTGACCCAGAATCAAATTCAGAATCATACACATGCATTTAGTTGTTGTTAAACATGGCATGGCTATATAATATTCCATCACTTGATATACTATAGTTTTATTTAACTAATACTCTCTTAAAGGATATTTGACTTGTGTCCATTTGTTGTTATAAGTAATGCTGAAATAAACATCCTTGAATACAAGTCTTTTTCTGTACTTCTATTTCTTTAGGATGGTTTAGGATCTTTAGGATGATCATTCAGGATCCAGCAGGAAAACAGAAACCACAACAGTTATTTTAGCAGAGAGAATTTAATATAGGGAACTGGTTAAAAAGGTTTGGAAGTCTGCAAGGGCTAAAAGGGATCACAGAGGTGAGAAGAAATAGTAAATGCATGAAGCAACTAACTCTCTAGGGCTGAAGGAACAAAGGAAAGAAGTTGGTTTGTTAGAAACTTAGACACTTAGAGGCCCCTCACTGAGTTGAGATGGTTTGTTCATAGGAGGGAAGAGGAATGTTCATTAAAAAGACATTCTGAAAGGAAGAGGAAATGCCTGGCATTCCTTCTCCATCTCCCCTTCAACTTAAAACAAACAACATGTAACTCTTATGTGCTTCAGTAAAATAATCCAAACAAATACACGAAAAGTAAAGGAATTTTGCCACCATAAATGCTGAAACCCACCAAAATTCTGTAGTGATCTGGAAAGCAATTTAAAAAGAACATATGATATAAAAACTGGGCTTTACAGTGGCCATCACTATCTCAAGTAAAGGAAAAAGAAAATACGTAGGAATTAGGGGAAAAAAATTATACCAGAACATTCTTCAGTTGTAAAAGTCATTCCAAGTCAGTCTCAATTTTTAAATTACAGGGGTGGGTGGATTGGCTGGTTTGAAGCAGCAGAGTGTTCTGTGTGCTCGAGGATGTATGATCGTGCACACAGTATGTTATCTTCTACTGATGCCTGACTGTTTCCGAAAGTAAAAGCAAGGAGACTGAAAGACACAGATGGAACTAGACAAGAACCAGCACTGGGCATCAGCAGCCAGTTCACGCAGATTATGAGGATTTTAATCTCTCTGAAGTCCTAATATAGTTTACATAACCTGACTTCGTAAAGCACAAAGAACTGACTGAAAAATTCACTTCAGCAGACTTGCTGACCACTTCCACCAAACAATTAGCTGTCAGGTGGCGAAATAAAGGAGCAAAGCCAACTAGCTTCACTGTATAAGCAGCACCCAATTACTCAAAACCAGATGGGTGTAATGTACAGAACAGCTGAAAGCGAAGCGCGCTATCTTCCAGGCAACCCTGACAGACCTGCCAATGGCATTTAGCTCCATAGTAAACCATCCTCCAGGTCAGCAGGAAGCTCATTATGGGCTGACAGTCCAGGAGACAAGCACTTTGCAGAATGCTCCCCTAGTAATTTCCTGTGTGAAAAGCTCACTGCTGTTCCTGCATTCCTCAGGGTGCATTTCTTCTCATCTCTGAGGATGTTGCTCTTCCACAGGAAGAGGAAGGAACCAGTTGTTACTGGATGTGTGGGCTGAGGCTGTCGGGCATTTTCGGCACGCCTCAGTCTCAACTGTGGGAACTGGGGATGCGGCTTAGATTCCCAGGCCTGCGACAGTCTGGATGACTGCAGCAGTTTAGAAATACAGTAGCTCAGGAAGTTGGAAGGCAGAAATAATACCTGGAACGTCAACACCTCCAGTTCCCAGAAAGGTGCTAATTTTCTAAAGGAAATTAAAAAACGTATTTACTCTGTTGGGCTCCCAAATAGCACGTTTTATAAAATCCTTTTGTAGAGTTCTCTCTCTCTCTTTACATTTCATAAAGAAAAGTTTAAGTCCTAAATCACTTTTGTCAACAGGTTATAAAGACCAGTTTCACTACATAAATTTTTAACTAGGACTATGCTTAAAAATTTACTTAGTATAAAATTTTTGGTAAAAGGAAATACTCATTAATGTAAGCTTTCTTTCTCGGTGACCTTGAAACTTAAAGGGAATGAAGCTCAAATTAGTAAGTCGTTAAGGATAGTTAAATCAAACATTTGGGACTTATGATTATTATGATTTTTATCAAAAAGTATATTTTATTTGGAGGAAAAAAGAAACCCTCTGACCCACACTATTACTCTCTTTTTACAGTGGTACTATCTTAGTAAATCAGCTTTAAAAAAAAAGCCACGTTCCTTTAACAGACTAAAAGTTTTAGTTGCTTGTTTTTTTTTCTATAATCCCCCAAACACATTTTTTTTAAAGGTCAGCTATCACATTCACAACTGTTGGTAGGTCTTATAACATATAGGTCATGTTGTACTTCTAAAGCAAGGATGCAACTAATTTGGAAATCGTCTCTTCCTCTCTAATGTTTTCTCTATCTCTAAAATAACTTGTATCTGAAAAAACCATAAATGTGTTTTCTATTCTAAAGGGTGAGAGATTTGTGGAAGTGTATTTTTGCTTATTTACTTCTGTTAGTTTTATCATGTATGTCTTATTTTTAAAATGCTTTGACAATTTAATTACTTTATTTCTTTCAATTTCAAAGGGTGATGTTTTAAAATTATTTCTCAGCCCTGATAAGAATTCATCTTTTACTCCTACTAAGCATCCTAACTTTTTGAGACACTGGATTATTAACTTTCTGAGACACTGGATTAAAAAAAAAAAAATTACTGTATCTCACTTGACATATTCACTATCATTTGAAATTAAGACTAAATGTCTTTTAATAAAATGAGGATAAATTGTGGAAAGCACCTCTGTGTACAGTCCATAGGCGGATTTTACAAATGCCTATGTTCATTTTCTTTCAAACACTTAGAGTGGGAGCAGGAGAAAAATACCGAGGGCCACTGAACTGATGCCTAAAGATACGATAAACATGTCTGTTTCCTAAAGCTTAGCAAGCAACAACAAAGTTACAAACATATCTAGTTTCAGAAATCATATGCCCTGAATTTACAAATCAAATGCTACCTTATAAACTGTTGCAAAGTTTAAACACTTAAAAAAGAATTTCACCTACCTCCAAATTTAGAAGCTGTTTATATGTAAATGCAGGAATGTTAGCATACAGAAAAGCAGTGTAAGCAGGAGGTTTGCGCAACATGATTTTTATTGATTTTCCTGTAAAGGTAAATGAGGTATCTGGGGACAATACATCACATATTGCCATTTTACACTTTCAAGTTACAAATTTTAGTTTTGAACATTTAGGTTCGCATACACTGTGTTCTTTCAAGTAAGTCTTTCCAAATCTTTGCTTACATAAGCAGTTAGGAACTGGAATAGCTCTGAACTGGTTACGCAATGTTGTCTAGTAACCAGGACGAACTGTTGCCACAACAACCATGGAGATATCCTCTCTGTAGCTGTAAGTTTACTCTTTGTATGTCCTTTTATTTTACCAATATATCAATATTTTTCAGAGAGTATATATCATATGACAATCTCCATGAAAGTGGATAACTTTTTTCTTCCTAAAAATAGGCTGATGCGACAGCCTTTCCAAAAGGGAAACCAATAAACCTCGCTGAAAAATGCAAACCTAAAGGACACCTAGGAAGGACTATGTTTTACCACTGTGCTTCTCAAAGTCACAGAAACAGCACAGCATCTCTTGCTTTGATTCAGCTGATCACTTTCCTAATCCCAGAAAAGAAGATAGGAAAATCACAAATCTTTTTTTCTCTCAGCAACCCCTCTGGCAAAATGATGCTGAGCCAGGAGATAAGCTTGGCCAGCCTGAGATTACTCAGGGCTGCGCCTTACTACCCCTGGGGAAAGGAGACAGGGAATCCCACAGCGGACATCCAGTCCATCAGGAAATCCTCTTGGCTCCACCTTCAAAATACATCCAGAATCAGATCACTTAACACCACCTCCTCTGCTATCACCCTGGATCAAGCCACTTCTGTCTCCTGTCTGATGATTTCATTAGCTTCCGAACTGGTCTCTTTGCTCTCCTCCACCATCACCCCCAGCTGATTCTCAACACAGTAGCCAGAGTGAACCTGTTAAAACACTCATCAGATTATGCCCCTTTCTCTGCAGGAAACCCTCCAGTGGCTCCTCCTCACTCCCAATCTGGCCTTCCAGCACTGCTCCCATGGGCTGGAGTACCTCCCCAGATATTCATCTAACTTGTTCACGTCATTCCTTCAGTTCCTTCCACAAATGTAGAAGTCACCTTTCACATGACTCTTGTCCTGGCCATACTATCTAAATGCACCCTTCTTCCTACCTAACTTTGGTGCTATTTACACCTTTGCATTGTTTCTGTCTACTATACTATATGGTCTACTTTTTTTAAATCTGTGAATTGCTTGTCTCCTCCTCTAGAATATACAACGTAGGCTTCTCTGGGGCAGGTATTTTTTGTTACTCAAGAAGTATTGATTGAGAGCTAAAAATGTGTGTGAGTATGTATGCGCCCAGCATCCTACCACATCTGCTATCCATTGAGTTAGGCAACGCAGAGACTCCAGATTAGACGGCTGCACTTTCATTACCATGGTACGTATTGTATTTTCAATTACTTCTGAGGCATCTACTTATACCTTGCTTTCCCCACCTGGAATGTCTCTATCAAAATCCTACCCATCTTCCGTCAGGTCAAGAACTGGTCAAATGTTTTCTTCTAGAGAAGTCTTCTAGTTTCCTCTAGCCCATTCATGACCTTTTCTGAATCCTTCTGTTAACAACCTTTCATTTGACAATCATATACCCTTGGCATCTAGTATATTGAAACTGCCACTTACTTCTTACACTGTTATTTCTCTCTGGCTCGGCTGTAAGTTTCTCGAGGTGAGGCGGCCAGCTTGGCATCCTGCCTTCAGTATATCATAGCATGCCTCCATGCAGTGTGGTATAAATATTTGACTGATGGAGCAAGAAAAGGCTGTAGACCTTGATTTTCTTCTGTGATATAACTGCAGATTCTCAGTTTATTGTGAATAATTCATTTAACCTGAAAACTGTCCCTAATTCTAAAGAAAGGCATCAATATTACATTCATACTCTACACAGCTGCCAGAGTGAAGGAAGGCAAGGACACTCTTTGAGTTCTCTGAGTCCAGTGTTTTGAGTCAATCAGAGTAATACTAGCAAGATCATCAATTTCATTGTGTTCATTTGTTGGACAAATAGTAATAAAATACATCAAAACCTAGGAATATAGTTTACCTAAAAATAACAATTTTAATAATCCTAGAGTATTTTAAATAAATTCTGTTTAGTTAGTATTAAAAAACAAAACAAAACAAAAAACACCACTTTATATTAGGACCCAGAAGAGAAATTACTGTCCTATTTGCCTTTGCGGGGAGAGGAGCTGAGGACGTAGCCGCACCCCATGTGCTGATGCTAAATGCCTTGTACAATTCTGATGACAAAACTTTGGTCTATTTCTAATAGAATAAATTAAAACAGTAAAAGACTCAATGGGACTCTTGAACTAAATAATCTTTAGAAGATCAGCAAATAACAAGAGACAACATAATTGGAACAAGATTCAGAAATTTGAGATCAACATTTTTAAACTATGTCTATGTGACAGCCAGTACATCCCTTTACAGAAACTTTTTTTTTTTACAACAAAACTTTAAAAATGCAGATTGGGAACAGCTTATTTTGATCCTGAAATATTGTATCAAATTTCCTGCCTGGCATTAGAGACACAAGTGCAAGCCACAAAGATACCAACTGTTACACTGTATGCCATAATTCCTTCTCTGTTGTAAGAAGGCATCAGAGCATAGATATCAATACACTTAGATCTAGAAATGATCCTGAATGTAATATTAAATCAAGTCAAAACAGGAACAGAAGCCAACTATTTCTTACACCATAAAAAACCTGCTTTTATCCTACTAAGAAATTTCACAAATTAAGGTTTAAAGAGTAATCTTTTTACATCTCATCTTGATGAAAATGAATTTCTAAAGAAACTTTCTTCCAGTCTGCAAAAACCAAACAAACAAATCCCCAAAATAAACAGTAACCACAATAACAAAAACCAAAACCACCTGTAAATACTGCTTTTTTTTTTTTTTGCTTCCAATACTTCTCTGTTTTTTCATTATAATTACATGCAAAGTTCACACCACAGTAGTGCTTCATGCCAGAATAGAAACAAATCTCCTTTACATTTATGTTTGATTTGTTGTGCAGAAGCAAAAGAAAAGCAGCCAATACAGAGGAGATGACAGATTAAGAATTACCACTAGATTAATGGAAAGGCAAACAATTACCGTGATTGCGCTTTAGTTTTCTAACCACTTATCTACCAATGAGCTAAAAGAAAGACACATACATTGAAAATTTAAAGGAAAGCTCTTTAAAGATACTCTTTATAAAAATCTAAATGCTTCATGAATATCTGTCTTCAGAAAATGTGTTAGTAAAATAAATAAAATCAGGAGTCCTTATGTCTTGCCAGGAGGCAAGCAGCTATCTTCCAGATTGTAAAAAAATCTATCTAAGTGGGACATCATTAGCCTAATTCCAAACCAATTTATAGCAAACAAGTTTTTGTTTTCTTGTTTGTTTTATTTTTATGTAGCATCAAGCACACAACTCAAAGTAACAGTGGAGTCTTCCTTCTAATGCTTATGTGTGGGGCTGAACCATGGGAAATCACTGATATGTATTAGATCGTTTTTGCCTACAAAATGGCAATATCATATAATTCAGTCTAATAGTACCCCTTATGTGGGTAATAACTGTACTCTTCAATCTTATTATTCTGCTTTGTAACACAACTGCAAACGTGTCACATGTTTATTATAAAAATTGTCTTCCCTGTAGAGAACAGACTTGTGGTTGCCAAGGGGGAGGGGGGGGAATGGACTGAGAGTTTGGGGTTAGCAGATGCAAACTATTACATATAGAATGGATACACAACAAGGTCCTATTATATAGCGCAGGGAACTATATTCAATATCCTGAGATAAACCATAGTGGAAAAGAATATGAAAAAGAATTATGTATATGTATAACTGAATTACTTTGCTGTAGAGCAGACATTAACACAACATTGTAAATCAAATATACTTCAATTAAAAAAAAAAAAAAGAATTGTCTTTTTGTCCCACGTACCCTGTATTCCCGAGTTAGGGTCCTATAACGTAGACACTTGACTTTGGCACTTCTACATTACCATCCAGGGACAGACATCCTGCTATCGCTTGCTAGGTGGTACTTATGCCCACCTCCATAGCACACTACTGAGAACACCTGGATTCCTCAGGTCATGAGGTTTTGCAAATTTCGAAGGGTACTGGCAGGGAGAGTGAGTCTCAAAGCTCCGATCAAAGATTTTTGATGATCTCTGATATCTTCTAGGCCAGAAACACCCAATTTTAGTCTACCAACTACCTCACAAGAAGGCAGCACGTCTCAAAAACCACCTATCTTTTGCTCCTCTCACTAGTGGGGCAAAAACCCAACTCACCAGAACTTGTAAATTTCAACAGTGAGACTTTTGAGTAATTCATTGAACGTAAGTATTGAGCACCTACTATAAGCTAAGCACTGTGGCAAGAATTTGATGTCTAGTTAATTTTTAATGTCATAAGTAAGTTATTAATGCAGCAATGTTTGTAGTGTTATTTTATAAACATGAACATTGTAAGAGACCAGACCACAGATCCACTTAAGGTCCTAGCTGTCACCAACAATTCTTGGACCTCTCTTTGACAATCAGCCCCTGGGTTGACCCTCCAGCTGATTTCCTGTCTCTGGAACTTCTCATGAGTGATCTAGGAGTCTTCTCTGCATGAATTAACACTGAAAAGACCCTGTAATAAGCAGACTACTTTCTGACACAGCATAGACTCAAGATAGACTAGTTCTCTGCAGAATTCCTCTACAATAAATACAATTCTTGAGATCTACTGGAGAGTTTGTAATGTTGTAATGTCAAGTGTTTTTCTTATTTGTTTTCTTTTTTGGCCGCGTATTAATAATTTACCCAAAATATTTAACTATACTGACATCATCACAGTAGTGTCACCAAAGATCATGCCATTCCTCCTATTTGTTCTTTTTTTTTTTTAAATTAATAAATTAATTAATTTGGCTGTGTTGGGTCTTCGTTGCTGCATGAGGGCTTTCTCTAGTTGTGGTGAGCAGGGGCTGCTCTTCATTGTGGTGCGTGGGCTTCTCGTTGTGGTGGCTTCTCTTGTTGCGGAGCACGGGCTCTAGGCACGTGGGCTTCAGTAGTTGTGACACGCAGGCTCAGTAGTTGTGGCTCGCAGGCTCTAGAGTGCAGGCTCAGTAGTTGTGGCGCATGGGCTTAGTTGCTCCACAGCACGTGGGATCTTCCCGGACTAGGGCTCAAACCCGTGTCCCCTGCTTTGGCAGGCGGATTCTTTTTTTTTTTTTTTTTTAGAATTTTTTTTAGAAAATTTTATTTATGGCTGTGTTGGGTCTTCGTTTCTGTGCGAGGGCTTTCTCTAGTTGTGGCAAGCGGGGGCCACTCTTCATCGCGGTGCACGGGCCTCTCACTATCGTGGCCTCCCTTGTTGTGGAGCACAGGCTCCAGACGCGCAGGCTCAGTAATTGTGGCTCACGGGCCCAGTTGCTCCGTGGCATGTGGGATCTTCCCGGACCAGGGCTCGAACCCGTGTCCCCTGCATTGGCAGGCAGATTCTCAACCACTGCGCCACCAGGGAAGCCCGGCAGGCAGATTCTTAACCACTGCACCACCAGGGAAGTCCCCCCATTCGTTCTTATTACTAGTTTTGCCCTGACTAGCAGAATTGATGGCAGAAGTAATCTGCTTTGCAAAGATTAAGCAGACTCAAATTGAAATGCTAAAACTCTCAATTTTTGAAGTCTTTGGATACATTTAGTAAATAAATTATATGTATGCAATTTTTTAAAACAAAATTGCAAGTGTTAGAAATACTTCTTAATTTCTGGATTATCCATCAAGAGAGACGAACAAAGGGAAATGATTGCTTTTCTTACACCTTCTAAGGAGACTAGACGTAAGTTTAGCCTCTGAAAGGCAATTACCAAAGAAGGAAATCTGTTCTGTGACAGCAAGTGAAATGTCACATGGGTGGCACCTTAGGAGATGAGACGGTATGGATCCTACTGAGCTCAAGGTCCTCAAATTGAAGCTTTTCTGGAAATTGGTACTGCTCCCCCTTGTGGCTATTTAGACACATTGTAAATATGACTTTTGTACAAGGTTCTTTCTATGCTAAGATGTTAGGCTATTTAGCCCATTTTTTATCTTCTCTCCCACACACTTTTTAAGGAAAATGGATTGTGCCAAACAATTAAATACCATTTAAATGCCAAAGAAAACTTACTGTGGTAGAATCAAAAGAAAGGATGTCCACAACAGGGGGAGTAGAGGTCTGCAAATCGATTACATCAAGCTTTGGATTAATCTGTATATATACATTAAAAAAAGCTAATATTAGATTTTTATACCATAGGAAAGTGGATGCCATTTCTAATAATCTAGAGGGTATTTCCTAATATATTCTAAAATTAAAATATTCATATATTAGCATGGATACAAAAATTTTAAATAAAATATTAGCCTATCAAATCTAACAATATATAAGAAAAGATCATTGTGAGCAAGTTGAATTTATCCCAGGAATAAAAAGTTGCTTTTACATTAGAAAATCAATGGGATTCACCTATAAAGGGATTTTAAAAATAAAATAAAATGACCCACCTCAAAAGATGCAGAAAAAAATCCTAGCCAGTTCAGTAAGACAAGAAAAGGAAATAAAAGCATTAAGATGTAAGAATTAGAACAGAAGAAATAAAAATTGTCATTCATATATAATTATCTATAAAGAAATCCCAAAAGAATCTACTGCTGAATCATTAAAACTAAGAGAGTTTACTAGATCCAAAATTGATATACAAAATCAATTACCTGTCTGTACTTCAGCACACAGAAAATGTAAATTTTTAAAAATCATAATTTACAATACTATAGAAATTTTTAAATACATCAGGAAAAAAGCCCAAAAATGCATATGACCTTTACAGAAAAAAAATAAATAAAACTCATGTAAAGACATTAAAGAAGTCTTTAAAAAATAGGAAGCAATACCATGAAGAGTTCAGAAGCAAAGCCCTGTATATATGGAAAACAAATACAAAGGAAAAATGGTGTTACAAATCAATAGAGGAAGGATGACTTGTACCTAAGAAAACGGGCTCACTAAATAGATCCCTGCCTAATACTACACACAAAGATGGACAGCAGATAAATTATAAACCTAAATGGTATGTTAAAACTATAAAGTTAGTAGAAGTAAATGTGTAAGAGTATCTTTCTGGGGGGCTTCCCTGGTGGCGGAGTGGTTGGGAATCTGCCTGCCAATGCAGGGTACACGGGTTCGAGCCCTGGTCTGGGAAGATCCCACAAGCCGTGGAGCAACTAGGCCCGTGAGCCACAACTACTGAGCCTGCGCATCTGGAGCCTGTGCCCCGCAACAAGAGACGCCGCGATAGTGATAGGCCCGCGCACCGTGATGAGGAGTGGCCCCCGCTTGCCGCAACTAGAGAAAGTCCTTGCACAGAAACGAAGACCCAACACAGCCAAAAATAAATAAATAAATAAATAAATTAAAAAAAAAAAAAAAAAAAAGAATATCTTTCTGACCCAGGGTAGAGAAGAACATCTTAAAAGCTGCAAAAGTAAAACCATCAGGCAAAAAATAAATATATTAAAAAAAAATTGATCCATCTGTTTACCCCAAAATTAAGGATTTCTGTTTAACAATGGTTACCACAAAGTTAACAATCAGATAATGGAATAGGAGGAGATATTATATCTGAAACTGAAAAAGGACAAATATCTAAAATATATAAGAAAAACCTACAAATCAATGTGAAAAGAAGAGCAATCCTAAGGAAAAAATTATAGAAAACCTAACAGTTATCTAGAATATGAAGAGATTTTCAGAAACATTAGTAGTAATTAGAAAAGGGACGATTAAAGCAAAATACCACTTAACACCTACAAGATTGCAAAAGCTAGAAAGTTCAATGATGCTGACATTGTTTAGAGCAACACTGTAATGGCAAAAACAAAAACAAACCGTAGTCTTGCAGAAACTAACACAACACTGTAAATCAACTATATGTCAATAAACAGTAAATTAATTAGAAAAACAAACCACAATCAGAAATCTCCACCTGTTTATCAACAGTAGAATAAATGTATAATGGGAATTACTACTGTAGTAAATTCACTGGAATCCTATACAGCTGTGAAAATGAATGAAATACAACTATGTGCAACAACATATGAATGTATGAATTCAGAATTCATGTACATGAATCTCAGGATTTTAATGCTGATTTATATATTTATATATATATATAATATATAAATATATATTATATATATATATTTAATGCTGATTTATAGTAAAATATATGCAGTATGATTCCATTTATATAAAGTTTAAAACTATCCAAAATGAAAAAATATCTAAGTATTGATTCAATCATAAATAGTAAAATTTAAAAGAACAGCAAGGGGATAATTAGAGTGGTGACTACTTCTGAGGGAGATTATTTCAGAATTCAGAAAAACAAAAAAGGAAAGAAACCACATGATCACCATTTATTTACTAAACATTATGAATACAAAGAAGTAAACAAAGGGCAACAGAGATAGCAGAACTTGGTATCAAATAAATGCTACCAGCAAAAAGCATACTGGCGAACCTCAAAAGAGAAACTGTTGACTGAGCACTTAGTGAGAAAGGCTTCCTGTGGAGGAAACAGAGCTTATGATGGCTCCTTTAGAAAAGGTTTATAAAACAAAAGCAAAAAGAGAGAGACAGAGATGAGGTTACAAGCCTCCCTGAGCATAGAGGCAAACACAACTGCTGACACGATACTGCTGCACAGGGCAGCGGCGAGAGAGGGTGGCAAGGGTCAAATTGTGAGGGGTGAAGGAATTTGGGAAGGCAAAGAAAAACTGGAGGCTAAAATGTGCTTTAGAAAGATCAATCTGACAGGAACCTGTAGAGTGTCAAGAATAAAGTAGGGGTAACAGTGAGGACAACACTGCAACAGTCAGGGACTGTGGTAAGAGGAGTGGAATGATTTTAACGGCACTTATCAAGTTTGATGGGTACAGCTGTAGTTTTGGAAATATTAATAAGCATTTACATCTATCCAGCCACTTGTCTCAGAAGTAGAGGTGTATACTCCCAATAATCCCCACACTGCAGTAAAGAAGGAATTAGAACCATGCAGGACTATCTGCTTGGCCCACCAACACCTATGTTTCTTTCTGGCCATTCCACAGAGCAGAACGCACAACCTTCTTCCTATCAGCTCTGAGGCCAGAGTTGAGGCAAAGATAAGAAACCTGAGGCTGACTCGCTCTCCTTTTAATCTTGGGCGAGCTGTCCAGAAAGAGTGCTTGCAGACACATTATTCTCATTTACCTACTGCCACCTAGTGTAGATATGAAATTGTTTACCAATGAAAAATACAATCTGGTTTTGCCATCTGAAACTGGAATTGCTCAAAAAAACACTAAATCACATGGAAACGGTCAGCATTTCTCATAGAGAAATCCTTGAGCTTCTATGGGCTGGGAAACTTTTGATGTAACAATATTTTACTGTATTGTACCACAGTTGCTGCCATATACATTAAATGGAGCAGGAAATTCTTACTAAGTAAAAGTTTACAGTCTTCTCTGCAAAGAAAATATGCTGAGGCAGTGACACTTACAGTTCAGGTCTTTGCAAGCTAACCTCCATGAATATTAACAGTACTGTCTATCTCTCCATTTTTATTAAAGGAAAGAATGCTTCAGTAACTACAGTTGCCTTGAAATGGGGTTGGCTGCCTTATGAGAGGCTGAGTTCTC
This sequence comes from Balaenoptera musculus, assembly GCF_009873245.2. Lineage (NCBI taxonomy): Eukaryota > Metazoa > Chordata > Mammalia > Artiodactyla > Balaenopteridae > Balaenoptera > Balaenoptera musculus. The sequence continues at coordinate 73,711,750 of NC_045794.1, forward strand.
CATCACCGAACAAGGGATTCATGCATGAGGGAGGGTTAGTATACATGACCTTACCAATACCATCCCACTCTGAGGTTCTGGTGTATCCATCATACTGAGGAGTCCATGAGCACAAACCCTGCTTCTAACAAATTCTGAAGGGCAAGAAGGGCAAGAAATATGCCCATCTTGTTCACTGTTGCACACTTTAAAGCTAGTACGATGTCCAATATCTGTTAACAGGATGAAATTAAATTTTTATTCTATTGAAGCACTGTTGAAGGTACAGAATGGAACCAGAGTGACTGGGTTGAAATTCTCATGTTGTTACTTACTAGCTTTAAGATTTAATTCACAGACTAGGAACCAAGATGGCGGAGTAGAAGGACATGCTCTCACTCCCTCTTGCGAGAACGCCAGAATCACAACTAGCTGCTGGACAATCATAGATAGGAAGACACTGGAACTCACCAAAAAAGATACCCCACATCCAAAGACAAAGGAGAAGCCACAATGAGATGGTGAGAGGGGCGCAATCACAGTAAAATCAAATCCCATAACTGCTGGGTGGGTGACTTACAGACTGGCGAACACTTATACCACAGAAGTCCACCCACTGGAGTGAAGGTTCTGAGCCCCACGTCAGGCTTCCCAACCTGGGGGTCTGGCAACGGGAGGAGGAATTCCTAGAGAATCAGACTTTGAAGGCTAGTGGGATTTGATTGCAGGACTTCGACAGGACTGGGGGAAACAGACACTCCACTCTTGGAGGGCACACACAAAGTAGTGTGCGCATCAGGACCCAGGGGAAGGAGCAGTGACCCCAGGGGAGACTGAACCAGACCTACCTGCTAGTGTTGGAGGGTCTCCTGCAGAGGCGGGGGGTGGCTGTGGCTCACCGTGGGGACAAGGACACTGGCAGCAGTAGTTCTGGGAAGTACTGCTTGGCATGAGCCCTCCCAGGGTCTGTCATTAGCCCCACCAAAGAGCCCAGGTAGGATCCAGTGTTGGGTTGCCTCAGGCCAAACAACCAACAGGGAGGGAACCCAGCCCCACCCATAAGCAGTCAAGCAGATTAAAGTTTTACTGAGCTCTGCCCACCATAGCAACAGTCAACTCTACCCACCACCAGTCCCTCCCATCAGGAAACTTACACAAGCCACTTAGATAGCCTCATCCACGAGAGGGCAGAGAGCAGAAGCAAGAAGAACTATAATCCTGCAGCCTGTGGAACAATAACCACATTCACAGAAAGATAGACAAGATGAAAAGGCAGAGGGCTATGTACCAGATGAAGGAACAAGATAAAATCCCAGAAAAACAACTAAATGAAGTGGAGATAGGCAACCTTCCAGAAAAAGAATTCAGAATAATGATAGTGAAGATGATCCAGGACCTCGGAAAAAGAATGGAGGCAAAGATCGAGAAGATGCAAGAAATGTTTAACAAAGACCTAGAAGAATTAAAGGACAAACAAACAGAGATGAACAATACAATAACTGAAATGAAAACTACACTAGAAGGAATCAATAGCAGAATAACTGAGGCAGAAGAACGGATAAGTGACCTGGAAGACAGAATGGTGGAATTCACTGAGCGGAACAAAATAAAGAAAAAATAATGAAAAGAAATGAAGACAGCATAAGAGACCTCTGGGACAACATTAAACGCAACAACATTCGCATTATAGGGGACCCAGAAGGAGAAGGGAGAGAGAAAGGACCCGAGAAAATATTTGAAGAGATTATAGTCGAAAACATCCCTAGCATGGAAAAGCAAATAGCCACCCAAGTCCAGGAAGCGCAGCGAGTCCCATACAGGATAAACCCAAGGAGAAACACGCCGAGACACATAGTAATCAAACTGGCAAAAATTAAAGACAAAGAAAAATTATTGAAAGCAGCAAGGGACAAACGACAAATAACACACAAGGGAACTCCCGTAAGGTTAACAGCTGATTTCTCCACAGAAACTCTACAAGCCACAGGGGAGTGGCATGATATACTTAAAGTGATGAAAGGGAAGAACCTACAACCAAGATTACTCTACCCAGCAAGGATCTCATTCAGATTCTATGGAGAAATCAAACGCTATACAGAGAAGCAAAAGCTAAGAGAATTCAGCACCACCAAACTGGCTCTACAACAAATGCTAAAGGAAATTCTCTAAGTGGGAAACACAAGAGAACAAAAGGACCTACAAAAACAAACCCAAAACAATTAAGAAAATGGTCATAGGAACATACATATCGATAATTACCTTAAACGTGAATGGATTAAATGCTCCAACCAAAAGACACAGGCTTGCTGAATGGATACCAAAACAAGACCCATCTATATGCTGCCTCTAAGAGACCCACTTCAGACCTAGGGACACATTCAGACTGAAAGTGAGGGGATGGAAAAAGATATTCCATGCAAATGGAAATCAAAACAAAGCTGGAGTAGCAATACTCATATCAGATAAAATAGACTTTAAAACAAAGAATGTTACAAGAGACAAGGAAGGACACTACATAATGATCAAGGGATCAATCCAAGAAGAAGATATAACAATTATAAATATATATGCACCCAACATAGGAGCACCTCAATACATAAGGCAACTGCTAACAGCTATAAAAGACAAAATCGACAGTAACACAATAATTGTGGGGGACTTTAACACCTCACTTACACCAATGGACAGATCATCCAAAACGAAAATAAATAAGGAAACAGAAGCTTTAAATGACACAATAGACCAGATAGATTTAATTGATATTTATAGGACATTCCATCCAAAAACAGCAGATTACATTTTCTTCTCAAGTGTGCACAGAACATTCTCCAGGATAGATCACATCTCAGGTCACAAATCAAGCCTCAGTAAATTTAAGAAAACTGAAATCATATCAAGCATCTTTTCTGACCACAACGCTATGAGATCAGAAATCAATTACAGGGGAAAAAACGTAAAAATCACAAACACATGGAGGCTAAACAATACGTTACTAAATAACCAAGAGATCACTGAAGAAATCAAAGAGGAAATCAAAAAATACCTAGAGACAAATGACAATGAAAACACGATGATCCAAAACCTATGGGATGCAGCAAAAGCAGTTCTAAGAGGGAAGTAGCTTTATAGCTATACAAGCTTACCTCAAGAAACAAGAAAAATCTCAAATAAATGATCTAACGTTACACCTAAAGGAACTAGAGAAAGAAGAACAAACAAAACCCAAAGTTAGCAGAAGGAAAGAAATCATAAAGATCAGAGCAGAAATAAATGAAATAGAAACAAAGAAAACAATAGCAAAGATCAATAAAACTAAAAGCTGGTTCTTTGAGGAGATAAACAAAATTGATAAATCATTAACCAGACTCATCAAGAAAAAGAAGGAGAGGACTCAAATCAACACAATTAGAACTGAAAAAGGAGAAGTTACAACAGACACCACAGAAACACAAAGCATCCTAAGAGACTAAGAGACTACTACAAGCAAATCTATGCCAATAAAAGGGACAACCTGGAAGAAATGGACAAATTCTTAGAAAGGTATAACCTTCCAAGACTGAACCAGGAAGAAATAGAAAATATGAACAGACCAATCAGAAGTAATGAAATTGAAACTGTGATTAAAAATCTGCCAACAAACAAAAGTCCAGGACCAGATGGCTTCACAGGTGAATTCTATCCAACATTTAGAGAAGAGCCAACACCCATCCTTCTCAAACTCTTCCAAAATATTGCAGAGAAAGGAACACACCCAAACTCATTCTATGAGGCCACCATCACCCTGATACCAAAACCAGACAAAGATACTACAAAAAAAGAAAATTACAGACCAATATCACTGATGAATACAGATGCAAAAATCCTCAACAAAATACTAGCAAACAGAATCCAACAACACATTAAAAGGATCATACACCATGATCAAGTGGGACTTATCCCAGGGATGCAAGGATTCTTCAATATATGCAAATCAATCAATGTGATACACCATATTAACAAATTGAAGAATAAAAACCATATGATCATCTCAATAGATGCAGAAAAAGCTTTTGACAAAATTCAACACCCATTTCTGATAAAAACTCCTCAGAAAGTGGGCATAGAGGGAACCTACCTCAACATAGTAAAGGCCATATACGACAAACCCACAGCAAACATCATTCTCAATGGTGAAAAGCTGAAAGCATTTCCTCTAAGATCAGGAACATGACAAAGATGTCCACTCTCACCACTATTATTCAACATAGTTTTGGAAGTCCTAGCCACGGCAATCAGAGAAGAAAAAGAAATAAAAGGAATACAAATTGGAAAAGAAGAAGTAAAACTGTCACTGTTTGCAGATGACATGATACTATACATAGAGAATCCTAAAGATGCCACCAGAAAACTACTAGAGCTAATCAATGAATTTGGTAAAGTTGCAGGATATAAAATTAATGCACAGAAATCTCTTGCATTCCTATACACTAATGATGAAAAATCTGAAAGAGAAATTAAGGAAACACTCCCATTTACCATTGCAACAAAAAGAATAAAATACCTAGGAATAAACCTACCTAGGGAGACAAAAGACCTGTATGCACAAAACTCTAAGACACTGATGAAAGAAATTAAAGATGATACCAACAGATGGAGAGATATACCATGTTCTTGGATTGGAAGAATCAATATTGTGAAAATGACTATACTACCCAAAGCAATCTACAGATTCAATGCCATCCCTATCAAATTACCAATGGCATTTTTTAGGGAACTAGAACAAAAAATCTTAAAATTTGTATGGAGACACAAAAGACCCCGAATAGCCAAAGCAGTCTTGAGGGAAAAAAACGGAGCTGGAGGAATCAGACTCCCTGACTTCAGACTATACTGCAAAGCTACAGTAATCAAGACAATATGGTACTGGCACAAAAACAGAAACACAGATCAATGGAACAAGATAGAAAGCCCAGAGATAAACCCATGCACCTATGGCCAACGAATCTACGACAAAGGAGGCTAGGATATACAATGGAGAAAAGAGAGTCTCTTCAATAAATGGTGCTGGGAAAACTGGACAGCTACATGTAAAAGAATGAAATTGGAACACTCCCTAACACCATACACAAAAATAAACTCAAAATGGATTAGAGACCTAAATGTAAGACCGGACACTATAAAACTCTTAGAGGAAAACATAAGAAGAATACTCTTTGACATAAATCACAGCAAGATCTTTTGTGATCCACCTCCTAGAGTAATGGAAATAAAAACAGAAATAAACAAATGGGATCTAATGAAACTTCAAAGCTTTTGCACAGCAAAGGAAACCATAAACAAGACGAAAAGACAACCCTCAGAATGGGAGAAAATATTTGCAAATGAATCAACGGACAAAGGATTAATCTCCAAAATATATAAACAGCTCATGCAGCTCAATATTAAAGAAACAAACAACCCAATCCAAAAATGGGCAGAAGACCTAAATAGTCATTTCTCCAAAGAAGACATACAGATGGCCAAGAAGCACATGAAAAGCTGCTCAACATCACTAATTATTAGAGAAATGCAAATCAAAACTACAATGAGATATCACCTCACACCAGTTAGAATGGGCATCATCAGAAAATCTACAAACAACAAATGCTGGAGAGGGTGTGGACAAAAGGGAACCCTCTTGCACTGTTGGTGGGAATGTAAGTTGATACAGCCACTATGGAGAACAGTATGGAGGTTCGCTAAAAAACTAAAAATAGAACTACCATATGACCCAGCAATCCCACTACTGAGCAGATACCCTGAGAAAACCATAATTCAAAGAGTCATGTACCACAATGTTCATTGAAGCTCTATTTACAATAGCCAGGACATGGAAGCAACCTAAGTGTCCATCGACAGACGAATGGATAAAGAAGACGTGGCACACATATACAATGGAATATTATTCAGCCGTAAAGAGAAATGAAATTGAGTTATTTGTAGTGAGGTGGATGGACCTAGAGTCTCTCATACAGAGTGAAGTAAGTCAGAAAGAGGAAAACAAATATCGTATATTAACGCATGTATGTGGAACCTAGAAAAATGGTACAGATGAACTGGTTTGCAGGGCAGAAGTTGAGACACAGATGTAGAGAACAAACGTATGGAAACCAAGGGGGGAAAGCCGCGGGGGGGTGGGGATGGTGGTGTGATGAATTGGGAGATTGGGATTGACATGTATACACTGATGTGTATAAAATTGATGACTAATAAGAACCTGCTGTATAAAAAAAATAAATAAAATAAAATTTAAAAATTAAAAAAAAAAGATTTAATTCACATGTGCCTCAGTTTCTCATGGGATAAATATGGTGCTTACTTTATAGAGTTTTTTTTTTTTTTATTTTTTTTTATTTTTTTTTTATAGAGTTTTAAGGAAGATTTAATGACAATTTGTGTAAGGCTATTAGAAAAATGTTGCATGTGTTAGATATTATTATTATTACTGCTTTTATTATTATGTAATCTCTGAAGAACAGTTTTTGAGGCCCAAAACAGTGTAGACATATAGCACAGCTAGAACTAAAATACAAAACTGATAAAGGAGTGGTCATTTTTTTAATCATAAATTATAATGTGTCAACCTTAATAGAAGGTTGAGATAAAACCCAATCTCAGACTCCAAGACTTAAATTGATCACTTGTAGTTTTCAACTATGAACCGTGGCCGGACTACCATAAAATATCATTATATAAATATTTGGTTAAGTTAAAGGAAGTTTTCCTTCCTGATCAATGTCATACAGAATTTCCTATGCAATGTGTAGATTAAGGTAATCTCAAGTGGCCATTACAAAATTAGAAGCCATCAAAACAATTATTTTATTAACAAATTCTTTTTAACAAACTAACCATTACCCCTTCCTACAATATTCGGCAACTCTCCTAGAATAGCTATTTTGATGCCTTTCTGTCACCAAGATCTACCACCATCTCTTAGAATGGCTCTATGTCTTCCCATCAAAATATGCAAAAGGGTAGGGAACTGCTTGGAGAAAAGTGTCAGGCACACACATTAAGTTAGTTCCTCCTTCAAGAAGGAAAGTTTGGTTTTGTCTGGGCGGCTGGACTATGCAGTCCAGCTCGTGACAGTCTGAAGAAGACAAAGTCAGCACGAATTAGTGATGTGCCATTGCGCAATGCAGGCAGGGTTAAGATACCTTGTTTTAAAAGTGGGCTTCTTTCCCACCAAAAAAAGAAAGAAGTTGTTCTTATGTTTTAATTAAGACAGAGTGCCCAGGCCAGGAGCGTTACAAAGGCTCCGCAGTTACATGAGCAGAAAGGACAGAGGAGGGGTCTGACACAGCAAGGGAAAGGATTTCATGCTTCCTGCTTTCTTTCATGTGGCCTTCTTCTCTCATTTATTCTAAAAGCAATCTGGCTATCACCCTCTCTATCTGTGCAGGAATTAGTAATTTATATCTGTAGTCAGCTGGTACCCAAGGTCTAAGACTCCATAGGATTCCCCACCTTCAAACAAGTGATGACTTTAAGACTGGCAAATGGATGGCTTTTGCAAAAGGCCAAATAATTTCACCCAGAAGACTGAGATTATATGTGATTCAAATGAACCTCACAGAAAACACAATAAAATACAAATCATAGGAATGCTATGTTACTTCAAATTCAGAAATGAAACACTCGTGGTTACTGTAAAAAGAGAAAGCTGGGTAAATTAGATCATTTAGATGCCATTTATTTCACATCTTCTAATAATACATTTTTATTCCTTTAATCAGGAATTCTGACCTCAAAAAAAAAAAAAAGGTTTACTAGTTTCCAAATATTTCCAAAGTAACATATGTAAGCTGACCTTGCCTAAAGCTTTGAAAAAAAAATCCAATCCATCAAATTTAGTATTTCAAAGTAAAATTTGCTAATCTTAAATGAGCACAGTACAACTTCTGATTCATACTATTCTATTCTAAATGATATTTAAAAATTTATAGTCTTTTGGCTCTATGAGGGATTCACAGACATTAAAGTCTTTAAAAAATAATTTGATATTTAATAATTATTTATTCATAATATTAAGGACGTCCTCTGTCCAGAAAACTTCACACCCTTGCTTTATTACAAGAGATTTTAAGGGGAGAAAAAAAATGAACAGTTGGTTGTTCATATGCAGAATCCTATATCATAAAATCTCTGGCATTTCATATCACACAATCTGAATTTTGACATATATTAAGTCATACTGTATACTTAAGCAGATAATAAATGTAAAGTGCCCAGGTAGTAACTGATATTTAATAAATGTTCAATACTCTCTATTATGTACTGGCATCTAGTAAGAACCAAGCCTTTTGGTAAATATGAAAAATAAAAATAGTAAGTAGAGTTGTAGAGAATATCTATGTGCACAATCTGTATACTCTCTCAGGACATTTCTCTCATCACTGTCCTGTATACAAGCCATATTTAGAGTGGTAAATCATAATTACTTGTTTGCGCTTAGGGAGACAGAGCACTGGTTCCCCCAATCATCTTCTGTAACTAAGAAAAGGGAAAGAAATGGATAACGACTCTTTATGAATTGGTCTCTGATCCCCTAGGATTAGAAACTGACATTCACTTTCTCAGAAGTGCCATTTTCTAAAATTTTTGTGGTAGATAAATGATAGATACTACAGTTGCTACTATAAGTTTATTTCAGTCCCCATTCAGTGAGTATGTATGAGTGTGTACAGATAATTTAAACTGTACACAGAGGCTGACTTTCTTAAGGCAACAAACGTAATTCAGTCACAGTGTTCAAGATTCTGTATAGTGTAACTGAGGTGTAACTCCAAGATGAAAAGCCAGTTTTTAATAGATTTTTTAAGGGTATATGTGAAAAATATGGGTTGAGAGTGGCTCTGCATGGCCTGGGTCATCTTGACCTAGCCACAGAAAGCAACCCAGCTGGTTTTACTGCTTTCTGGCTGCACTGTCAGAGAAGAGCTACTCAGAGAACTTGTTGACAATTTAAAGAAAGTCTAGCACTCTTAAGTGAGCTGGGGCGGAGAGTAAATCACAGAGAAAATGGCTTGAGTCCCCAGTGCTGAGGCAGTGTGATGTCATGGAAGTATAACTGAATTAGGAGTAAGGAGACCTGGGCTCAGCCTGCAGCTCTGTCACCTACCACACTGGAAAGGTAGGTGGCCAAGCGGATGAGAGGGCAGCAGCAATGTGGCTGATCAGGCCCAGCTAAGCTACAGAAATACTAGAATAAAAAACACCAAGAGTCAATAAAACCAGCTTAGGTAAAACAAGAAAAGAAAACTCAAGTTAAAATATATTTCACATATATTTGATGTGAATGCATGGGATCACAGGGGATCAACAAATGCATCCATAATTGTAGAAACTGAAACAAAAATGTGGTGAACCACAAATTACATTACATTCTTTCTTTCAAAGAAACAAAAGAGGGGGAAATGATAATACAGTAAGTGGCATGAAGAAGTAGTAAAGCACAACGGTAAACACTTTATTTAGAAGGTCTGGAAAGATGGTCGGAAGTTGGAGAGGACAAAAATTATAGCAAAGAACTGAAAATAAACACTACCATTGAAAAACAAGGAAAGAAATCCCCAAAATGTGGCTAGATTAAGCAAAATCTAAAAAACAGTGTAAAAGAGTTAAAAGTTTTAAAAACTTAAATTTATCCGTGCGTGCACATGCACACACACATACACAAAACCTGAGACTAAAAGAAATACCTGAGGTAAGAGAAAAGGCTAAGACCAAGGAAACCAAAATTAAAGAACTGACATGGGGGAAGGGACCCAGAGACCACAGAAGGGGGTCTGGAACCACAGCATGAGTAACAAGCAGGAGGTGGCTGTGAACTGCCACTCAGGAGTAATAGCTTAAGAATTTTAAAACATCTACGTGAAAAGCAAAGAAAGACTCTGCCAGTGATTGGAAAAAAAATTCAGATGAACAGATGATAGTGATTCCTGATATCTGCTCTTTCTGAGAGAAAAAAGAACTTAGGAAGAATAATGCAATGGGAATTCCCTGGCAGTCCAGTGGTTAGCATTCGGAGCTTTCACTGCTGTGGACCCGGGTTCAATCCCTGGCTGGGGAACGAAGATCCCATAAGCCAGCAAAAAAAAAAAAAAATCACGCAAAATGGAAAGAAATAGACTAATACCAGCAAAGTACCCAGCAAAGACAGAACTTTTTTCTTTGAAGAGAGTAGAACATTTAAATCTATAGGACCTAAGGGAACTTGCCAACAAAAATTTACAGCTAAATAGATAATTATATACTTGAAAATGTATGTTGGCTAACAGTAAAATGGTCTCAACTATTAGGTTTAATGCTTAAGTCTCTTCTTTTTACTGTTCATAAGACCTTTTATTTTATTTTTTTGCTGTAAAAGGGCTTCAAGATACCTATTTCAATAACTGCTCTAAAAATTCTTGCCCTTCAGCCCTGTTCTCATGACAGCCATCACATGAGCTCCCTAAACATGTCTAGAATATGAAGCCAGCTCAGACTTTACTGTCATCAGAGGTCTTAGATTTGATTCCTCATTTCCATTATTATTAACACAATTTTTAAGTTTTATTTCTAAATCTTCAAGAAGCAAATATGAGCGACTTTAGTACTATTACACACTACCTTATTTATAGTTTTATTTTATTAGTGAAAATAATTGTTTCTTGAAGTGCTGCTGTTTTAAAGCAGAACTAGGTTTCATCTAATTAAGTATAATTTCAAGCATCTAGTTGACCAATAGCCCCAAAGTGTATGCTTAACAAATGGTAGGACAAATATGCACAAAGTACTCACTTCAACAGTTTCAATTTTTCCCTCCTGGGGATGTGGTGTCCTTGGGTAGATATCGAGAAGATGTGGTGGTGAATCAAAGTGTAATCTTTTGAGGTTTCTTTTAATAACATCTTTACAATTCAGTTCATCAAAGTTAGTCCTCCATAATAAGACCTATAAAAATTAATCAGGTTTGCAGTTATTGATTTGCATGTACAAGCAGTAGAAGTAAATTTTTAAAAAGATGACTATATAGAATTGTCTCTCAAAATAGTCAGAAAGGCTAGATATATATTCTGACAACATTACGTCTCAACACTTTTTTTTTTAAAGGGTGATAGGGAGAGATTTAGCATTTCAAATTGCCTTTATGTCCAGTTTAAAATTCATATTAAGAAAATAACTTATTACCTTAAAATCCTCTTTTATTTTTCCCAAAACCCAAAATCATGTTTTTGGCTTTACTGTCCACCTTATTCAATAAATCTGGCTCTGAATGACTTTTGGTCATTTCAAATAAATGCAGATTTGCTATACAAACAATTTAATTTTACCATCCTCAAGGAGCTTAATCAACATTTGAAAAACAAGGCATACAGACAATAGATTAGGCAATAATTCAAGTGAAAGGGCCACACCAATATTAGGTATTCAGTAAGTGTCAATTTTATGTATTATAATTAAGTGTAAAGATGAGCAAAAGAAAATAACTGCTATTTGAGTTCCAAAAACTATCAGAACTGGCACTATTTCAGCTATGAGATAGCAGACTTCCTGGCACTAAATTAAAATATAAACTCATTGATAATCATCTTAACATATACAAACTAGCTGGTTGTAAAAATCTTAGCTGAGGTCTCAGATTCCATTCCCCTAACCAAATCAAAGAGGGAGCTGAGAGATTTACAAACCTGTGCATCTGCACCTCCTGATGTAAACAGTTCTCCACCTTTTGAAAATGTAACAGTGAAGACAGGCCCCTAAGAAATAAAGGGAGATAAAAGAAAAAATTACTTGGTAATGTGTTCTCATGGCCAAGAGGGCAGTGAGTATTAATTTTTCATCCTAACTTATGCAGACTATTTATGCAATGTCTTGAGAACATATCCAGCTGTTAGCAACTTATGCAGGCAAAGAGAATCAAAGAATCAACCCAATTACATGAAAACATCTATAAATGATACTAAATGAAAAAAGAGATACTAATAAAAATGAGAAAATACACTTTTCTCCCCTTTAAAGAAAAGCTTGTGCATAGGTAAGTTAGTAAGAATTTCTGTTAAGATTTTCTGGCTTTGGATTCTTTATTCAACAAATCACTAGCAGAAACTGAATGATAATTCTGTAGGTGATGGGAATGAGGCTGTACGAACAAAGCTCATTTCCTGACCACAACAGGCTTCGCCGAGTTCTCCCTTCATGTGGGCAACATTGAGCCACTCAAAGTTTTAAGAACAGGACATGGATAGAAGAGCTGTGATGATGAAAATTGATATCACAATTGTGAGAATGATGAGTTGGAGTCAGAATAAATGGTTGCAGGCCAGTTAGGAAGTTACTGCAACTATCTGGGTGAGAGGTAACAGGAACATGAAATTGAGCAATGGCTGTGGAGCTGGACAAGACTATACCCGGCACAGTCACAACATGACCTCTAGGTCAATTTTCAGTCAAGATAAGAGTAAACATTCCTCATTTCAAAAATATTAGTATACTGTTTGTTTTTAATATGTCCTTAATCTATGCAAGAAAATCTTGGGGGGAAAACATCTTATATTTTTCAAGTAGACCATCCCACAGACTCAGGTTATTATAGCCTCATAAACACCTTCACCTCCAGACTGTGAAAAATTCCATCTTCATGTGTAGTGCTTTTCTCTTAAATTATTTTATTTATCTTTTTTCTATTACTCTGTCCTTCTTCCATGGATATTTTAATCCTTGGCCACTTTTATTTGTTGTTCATCCAGCCTAAATCCATGGGTACACATATATCTGAGCTGGTTAGTGTCTATTTCTGCTTCACTCTAACACAGCTGCAGAACAAATGATAAAGCAAGCAGGAAGTCCGGCAGGATACATGAAGGCAGAAAAAAAAACTTCTCGCTTAGACCACAAAACCCATTCTATTTCTGGATATAAATAACTTATACTTGGTTAAAAGGAAGTACCTAGTACATCTTATTAAAAAAAAAAAGAGGATGCATTCTAAAAAATTTAGAGAAGTTTGAATATTTACCCAGAAAGGAAGGATAGTTTCTACATTTAAAAAGTTTTTCTTTAGTACATTATATACTAGTGAATATGTGTGTGTGTGTGTGTGTGTGTGTGTGATTGAACAGGCTCAATAAACAGCACCCCACTTCCCCACTGGGTTCCTAAAACAATTGAAAAATAAGACAAAAGAAATATTATCTTTCTTACTGATGAAGGCTTATAAAGAGAAAATGTGGCTTTATCTGTGGGCAACTGGGCTTTCTAGAACTGAATCCCAGAATGAGTAAGATTTGAGTACCCAGTCACAGGCAAGGCTGGACAAGGGCAGGCCTCCCCACAACAAATATCAGAGGAAAACCATACGGACAGGCACAGGCTCCCAAGAGTAGAGGGCATTGGGCTCGACTTGTCAAATTTCTCCTTCTAAACTCGCCAATCAGATTAGTGAAAGGAGAGAGTGAGGGGGTGTGGAGGCTAAGAGGGTCAAAGCTAGTGGGACAGCCTCCGCATGAGGGGAAAGATCAGAAGTAAGAAAAACATGTATCCATCACCATTTAACCAGTCAAACCTATACTACTTACTGAGGAAGATAGCAGTAGAGGGTTAAGTTAATGTCCACTGAAAGATACACATTGATTTTGACATGAATTACAATAAATAATATTTATTTAAAGCTAAAAAATAATATTTATTTAAAAATAAAAAACATAGCCTTGGAAGCAAAAAAAAAAAAACATTGTGATAGCAGCAATGTGTGCTACACTTGGAAAAATAATAAAGCCATATAATAAAATGGATCAAAACTTTTAAAGATATATTATTTAAGAAGCAAAAATCTTAGTGTTCATACCGTATGTCCTTGAAGTGTATATATGAGCCTTCCTTCTAAGAGGTCCAGAATCTTAAGCGTACCATCTGAAGAAGCAGTGATGAGATAGTTACCCGAAGGATGGAATGATACACAATTAACTCCACCGCTGTGAACTGATTTGTAGGAAATTAAAGCAAAAAGTTCAGAGAATAATTCTTAATTCTAGAGATGCCCCTTTACCCTATTAGCAATACTAGGCTGAAAGCAAGAATCAATTAGGGGCAATGTCTCCACAGCAACCAAAATTCCACATAGCTCATGAGACAGAATAGCTTTATAAATGAGAGTGTGTCATGGAAGGATGATCTTAATAAACACATAACTATAAAATCTTCAGATATATTACCAATATAAGCAACCATTGATTACCACCAGCTCACATAAGGTATACATCTTAGCCTTAAACTAAATTTAATAACCAGTTAACAAGGACAAGGGGTGAAGAGTATGGAGATATATTTGGAGAAGGGCAGTCTTGCCAGCTTAAGAATTCATTTCTGGACAACCTCCTTCCAATAGGAGGCAGTATAACACAGCGATCAAAAGTTTGTTCATCACTGTATTTTATAAAAATGTACTTTATAAACAGAAAGTCCCATGTCAGTTCTATCAATATTTTAGCAAGTAACTTAGCCCCTTTAAGCCTCAGTTTCCTTATCTTTAAAGTGGAGGTAATAGTAATACCTCTTAGGGCTGTTGTGAGGATTTAGCAGTGTCTGCTACATTATAGTTATTAAGAAAGGGAAACGTGGATTTAATATACATCTAATATACACTAAGAAATCAATTCATTTCTCTTTTAACTTCAATATATGGGCACAGTGGGATGTTGTTTTCTACCAGTTATAACACCTATCTGTGCTCAGGTATCTCCTTCTGAGTCAATTTCTATCCTGGATTCTTATACAAAGCAGATAACCAAAGTCTGAAAATCTTACAGTAACCTTTTTTCTTTTCTTTTCTTTTTTTTTTTTACAGCCCTGGCATCATTTTTAAGGTCACTCTACCCCCTTCTGCAGGCTGGCCTCTACTCCAGCTCCTTGGACCATGCTGCTGATAGGGGCTAACTCTTCTCTAGTCAGTTCAAAGTCAGCCCATCTTTCTCATTAAGAGGGCCAAGCCACACTGAGAAGGACAGTCTGTCAGCGTAAGAACTTCCTAGAGGAGGCCATTTTACAACTGAATTTTGTTATGGAAATTGTTACCTTGATAATGCTGGAGTAACTTGTTCACTCTTATATCCCAGATTTTCACGGTATGATCAGAACCTGCTGAAGCTATGCATGTACCACTAGGGTTAAAATCCACAAAATTTGCAAACCTAGGAGGAAAGAATAAGATGGTCTAATATTTCAATTTCTCTTTCCTCTCATTTCTTTATTTGAATTGTAATAATTAAATGTCTCCTTAGCAAACTAACCCATATAAATGCAAAAAGAGAATGGACTTACCCTACAAAATCTGAGAAGTTATTAACACATTGCTTATTTGTGGTATCCCAGATTTTAATAGTTTTATCCTCACTACATGATACAATTAGTCTTCCATCAGGTGAAAACCTGGAAAGCATAAGAAAGATAATTTTTGTGGAAGGCTCCTGACAATCACCCCCACCCCCACCATGACATACACATGACATACATGTACATATTAAATACCATAGGCCAGTGTTAGCACACCACGCAGCAAACTCCTATTCTGCTACCAACATCTTTTCCAACTAAAAATAAGCACAACGAATGACACTGATAGACCATTAAAAAGACGAAAATATACTATATAGACTAACCAAGAGTCTTTTAACCTTTTATTCTTTTATATTTAAATAATTTAGTTTCATGGTAGTTTCTGTCTGAGGTCTGCACTGCTTCCAAGCCAAGTACCTTGTTGTTTAAAAGTATTCTCTATTTCTTTCTACTGTCGTTTTCCGGTGTTATCCATATGACCCAAGAGAGCATTTATTACTCATCTTACCAACCCTGCAGTGAGACTTTTTGTAAGAAAAGAACTGGTGTGTTGAGAATTAAAATTGAATGCTATCATCAACAAAAGAACCAACTCCCCAAGCCTGTAACTTCCTGGATTTGGGGAGGCCAGAGAGCTCCAACAGACTGAAAATAGGACAACTCATTTATACAAAACTGAAGTTCCTTCATGGACACACCTATTATCCGTACGCCCCATTAAAAAACAAATGAGAAAATTCTCAGACATCTTGTCTACTGCCTTTATACTCTCTTTCCCTTAAAAACCCATTCCAAGGTTCTTTTTCTCTCTTAAGTGCCTTTTTAGAATGGAGATAGAAAAGCAGAAGGCTGAAAAGAAAATGAAAAATTTTAGACTATTAAGAAACTATGGAGCAGAAGCAAGAAGAACTACAATCCTGCAGCCTGTGGAACAAAAACCACATTCACAGAAAGATAGACAAGATGAAAAGGCAGAGGGCTATGTACCAGATGAAGGAACAAGATAAAATCCCAGAAAAACAACTAAATGAAGTGGAGATAGGCAATCTTCCAGAAAAAGAATTCAGGATAATGATAGTGAAGATGATCCAGGACCTCGGAAAAAGAATGGAGACAAAGATCGAGAAGATGCAAGGAATGTTTAACAAAGACCTAGAAGAATTAAAGAACAAACAAACAGAGATGAACAATACAATAACTGAAATGAAAACTACACCACAAGGAATCAATAGCAGATTAACTGAGGCAGAAGAACGGATGCATGACCTGGAAGACAGAATGGTGGAATTCACTGCTGCAGAACAGAATAAAGAAAAAAGAATGAAAACAGCATAAGAGACCTCTGGGACAACATTAAACGCAACAACATTCCCATTATAGGGGTCCCAGAAGGAGAAGAGAGAGAGAAAGGACCCGAGAAAATATTTGAAGAGATTATAGTCGAAAACTTCCTTAACATGGGTAAGGAAATAGCCACCCAAGTCCAGGAAGCACAGTGAGTCCCATACAGGATAAACCCAAGGAGAAACACGCCGAGACACATAGTAATCAAACTGGCAAAAATTAAAGACAAAGAAAAATTATTGAAAGCAGCAAGGGACAAACGACAAATAACATACAAGGGAACCCCCGTAAGGTTAACAGCTGATTTCTCAGCAGAAACTCTACAAGCCACAGGGGAGTGGCATGATATACTTAAAGTGATGAAAGGGAAGAACCTACAACCAAGATTACTCTGCCTGGCAAGGATCTCATTAAGATTCGATGGAGAAATCAAAAGCTTTACAGAGAAGCAAAAGCTAAGAGAATTCAGCACCACCAAACCAGCCCTACAACAAATGCTAAAGGAACTTCTCTAAGTGGGAAACACAAGAGAACAAAAGGACCTACAAAAACAAACCCAAAACAATTAAGAAAATGGTCATAGGAACATACATATCAATAATTACCTTAAACGTGAACAGATTAAATGGTCCAACCAAAAGACACAGGCTTGCTGAATGGATACCAAAACAAGACCCATCTATATGCTGCCTCTAAGAGACCCACTTCAGACCTAGGGACACATTCAGACTGAAAGTGAGGGGATGGAAAAAGATATTCCATGCAAATGGAAATCAAAACAAAGCTGGAGTAGCAATACTCATATCAGATAAAATAGACTTTAAAACAAAGAATGTTACAAGAGACAAGGAAGGACACTACATAATGATCAAGGGATCAATCCAAGAAGAAGATATAACAATTATAAATATATATGCACCCAACATAGGAGCACCTCAATACATAAGGCAACTGCTAACAGCTATAAAAGACAAAATCGACAGTAACACAATAATTGTGGGGGACTTTAACACCTCACTTACACCAATGGACAGATCATCCAAAATGAAAATAAATAAGGAAACAGAAGCTTTAAATGACACAATAGACCAGATAGATTTAATTGATATTTATAGGACATTCCATCCAAAAACAGCAGATTACACTTTCTTCTCAAGTGTGCACGGAACATTCTCCAGGATAGATCACATCTCGGGTCACAAATCAAGCCTCAGTAAACTTAAGAAAATTGAAATCATATCAAGCATCTTTTCTGACCACAACGCTATGAGATTAGAAATCAGTTACAGGGGAAAAAATGTAAAAAACACAAACACATGGAGGCTAAACAATATGTTACTAAATAACCAAGAGATCACTGAAGAAATCAAAGAGGAAATAAAAAAATACCTAGAGACAAATGACAATGAAAACACGAAGATCCAAAACCTATGGGATGCAGCAAAAGCAGTTCTAAGAGGGAAGTTTATAGCTATACAAGCCTACATCAAGAAACAAGAAAAATCTCAAATAAACGATCTAATGTTACACCTAAAGGAACTAGAGAAAGAAGAACGAACAAAACCCAAACTTAGCAGAAGGAAAGAAATCATAAAGATCAGAGCAGAAATAAATGAAAAAGAAATGAAGAAAACAATTGCAAAGATCAATAAAACTAAAAGCTGGTTCTTTGAGACGATAAACAAAATTGATAAACCATTGGCCAGACTCATCAAGAAAAAGAGGGAGAGGACTCAAATCAATAATATTAGAAATGAAAAAGGGGAAGTTACAATAGACACTGCAGAAATACAAAGCACCCTAATAGACTACTACAAGCAACTCTGTGCCAATAAAATGCACAACCTGGAAGAAATGGACAAATTCTTAGAAAGGTATAACCTTCCAAGACTGAACCAGGAAGAAATAGAAAATATGAACAGACCAATGACAAGTAATGAAATTGAAACTGTAATTAAAAATCTTCCAACAAACAAAAGTCCAGGACCAGACAGCTTCACAGGTGAATTCTATCAAACATTTAGAGAAGAGCTAACACCCATCCTTCTCAAACTCTTCCAAAAAATTGCGGAGGAACACTCCCAAACTCATTCTATGAGGCCACCATCACCCTGATACCAAAACCAGACAAAGATACTACAAAAAAAGAAAATTACAGACCAATATCACTGATGAATATAGATGCAAAAATCCTCAACAAAATACTAGCAAACAGAATCCAACAACACATTAAAAGGATCATACACCACGATCAAGTGGGATTTATCCCAGGG
Source organism: Balaenoptera musculus (assembly GCF_009873245.2). Classification (NCBI taxonomy): domain Eukaryota; kingdom Metazoa; phylum Chordata; class Mammalia; order Artiodactyla; family Balaenopteridae; genus Balaenoptera; species Balaenoptera musculus. Next base: position 73,730,682 of record NC_045794.1, read on the forward strand.
ATGCAAGGATTCTTCAATATACGCAAATCAATCAATGTGATACACCATATTAACAAATTGAAGAATAAAAACCATATGATCATCTCAATAGATGCAGAAAAAGCTTTTGACAAAATTCAACACCCATTTCTGATAAAAACTCTCCAGAAAGTGGGCATAGAGGGAACCTACCTCAACATAATAAAGGCCATATATGACAAACCCACAGCAAACATCATTCTCAATGGTGAAAAACTGAAAGCATTTCCTCTAAGATCAGGAACGAGACAAGGATGTCCACTCTCACCACTATTATTCAACATAGTTCTGGAAGTCCTAGCCACGGCAATCAGAGAAGAAAAAGAAATAAAAGGAATACAAATTGGAAAAGAAGAAGTAAAACTGTCACTGTTTGCGGATGACATGATACTATACATAGAGAATCCTAAAACTGCCACCAGAAAACTGCTAGAGCTAATTAATGAATATGGTAACGTTGCAGGATACAAAATTAATGCACAGAAATCTCTTGCATTCCTATACACTAATGATGAAAAATCTGAAAGAGAAATTAAGGAAACACTCCCATTTACCATTGCAACAAAAAGAATAAAATACCTAGGAATAAACCTACCTAGGGAGACAAAAGACCTGTATGCACAAAACTCTAAGACACTGATGAAAGAAATTAAAGATGATACCAACAGATGGAGAGATATACCATGTTCTTGGATTGGAAGAATCAATATTGTGAAAATGACTATACTACCCAAAGCAATCTACAGATTCAATGCCATCCCTATCAAATTACCAATGGCATTTTTTAGGGAACTAGAACAAAAAATCTTAAAATTTGTATGGAGACACACAAGACCCCGAATAGCCAAAGCAGTCCTGAGGGAAAAAAACAGAGCTGGAGGAATCAGACTCCCTGACTTCAGACTATACTACAAAGCTACAGTAATCAAGACAATATGGTACTGGCACAAAAACAGGAACATAGATCAATGGAACAGGATAGAAAGCCCAGAGATAAACCCACACACCTATGGTCAATTAATCTATGACAAAGGAGGGAAAGATATACAATGGAGAAAAGACAGTCTCTTCAATAAGTGGTGCTGGGAAAACTGGACAGCAACATGTAAAAGAATGAAATTAGAACACTCCCTAACACCATACACAAAAATAAACTCAAAATGGATTCAAGACCAAAATGTAAGACCGGACACTATAAAACTCTTAGAGGAAAACATAAGAAGAATACTCTTTGACATAAATCACAGCAAGATCTTTTGTGATCCACCTCCTAGAGTAATGGAAATAAAAATAAAAATAAACAAATGGGACCTAATGAAACTTCAAAGCTTTTGCACAGCAAAGGAAACCATAAACAAGACGAATAGACAACCCTCAGAATGGGAGAAAATATTTGCAAACGAATCAATGGACAAAGGATTAATCTCCAAAATATATAAACAGCTCATGCAGCTCAATATTAAAGAAACAAACAACCCAATCCAAAAATGGGCAGAAGACCTAAATAGTCATTTCTCCAAAGACATACAGATGGCCAAGAAGCACATGAAAAGCTGCTCAACATCACTAATTATTAGAGAAATGCAAATCAAAACTACAATGAGGTATCACCTCACACCAGTTAGAATGGGCATCATCAGAAAATACACAAACAATAAATGCTGGAGAGGGTGTGGACAAAAGGGAACCCTCTTGCACTGTTGGTGGGAATGTAAATTGATACAGCCACTATGGAGAACAGTATGGAGGTTCCTTAAAAAACTAAAAATAGAATTACCATATGATCCAGCAATCCCTCTACTGGGCATATACCCAGAGAAAACCATAATTCAAAAAGACACATGCACCCCAATGTTCATTGCAGCACTATTTACAGTAGCCAGGTCATGGAAGCAAACTAAATGCCCATCGACAGACGAATGGATAAAGAAGATGTGGTACGTATATACAATGGAATATTACTCAGCCATAAAAAGGAATGAAATTGGGTCATTTGTAGAGACGTGGATGGATCTAGAAACTGTCATACAGAGTGAAGTAAGTCAGAAAGAGAAAAACAAATATTGTATATTAACGCATGTATGTGGAACCTAGAAAAATGGTACAGATGAACCGGTTTGCAGGGCAGAAATTGAGACACAGATGTAGAGAACAAATGTATGGACACCAAGGGGGGAAAGCGGCGGTGGGGGGGGGGGTGGTGGTGTGCTGAATTGGGTGATTGGGATTGACATGTATACACTGATGTGTATAAAATTGATGACTAATAAGAATCTGCTGTATAAAAAAATAAATTAATAAAATTCAAAAATTAAAAAAAAAGAAACTATGAACAGTAATTTTACTATTAATATTTTAGCAATAACAAAAACCAAAAAAGACAGATTTAGGTCATAGACCAATTATGTTTCGATTTTATTTGTAGTTTCCCTCTCTGCCCAGATTACTATAAAAGTCATTAACTAAGGGTGTGGATTACAAGTGAAGGTTTTTCTTTTTGTTTTCTCACTGTCCCCTCCCCTGCCCCTCCCATTCTTAAGGTTGGCCTAAAAATAATTCTTCCTAACAGAAACTTTCAATCTGGAATTTATGAATTCACCATATTTTAAACGCAACATAGATGCAAAATTAAGTTCTATGTGAGATAGTTTTTAAAAATTCAAGAAAATAACCTTGCAAGGAAATATCTTCCACACTGGGCAGTTCAGCTTGATTTTATAATAATATTTTATTAATCTTTTCCTTTAGGAAAATATGTGAGGAAGATTCAAATATGAAAGACAGTTTTACAGAAATGCTCCAAATAGATGTAACTTATTTTGTATAGACACAGGGGAAGAAAAACCTATACAGTATCCCCATGAAAATAAACTTTGCATAGTACTTGTAAAGAACTAATGTAAGAAATCAAATTGTGTTTATTAATAAGCTATCTTTTAAAAAAATTATTTAATGTGAGCATTCTAAATGATAAGAATATTTCTAGGAGATGAGTTGATTCTGACATTTTAAGAAAGCAATGATGAAAAAAATGTAATAGAATGGAAGGATTAGGTTAAAAACAGAGTACAAATATACTCATTCTATGACATTATTGGCCAAATACCACCACCACCACCATCATCATCATTATCCTGTCAACATTTACTGAGCTTCTGTGTCCTAGAATGGTTCTTAACACTTTACCTGTAGCAACTCATTTAATCCTCAGAATAACCCTACAAAACAATTGCTATTGCCGGCCTCAATTTACAGATGAATAAACCAAGGCACATAAAGGATCAGTAACTGCCAGTCACACAGCCAGGAAGATGTGAACTAGGCAGTCTGGTTCCAGAGCCAAATCTCTCAGCCACTCTGTTTAAGTCTCTGACAGAAAGGAAAGTTTCTTTTACTGGCCAAAGTACAGCACAGGAAGTTCTGTGTGGCTTGTGTAACCACAGAAAGTTCTAAAGTGGAGAAAAACCACAGGCAATGCTCTTAGGAGGCTATATGGCTGGGCTCTGCCTGATAGGCTAACCACTAGACAATCCTTTAACAAAAATCTGTGTGTCTGCTGCCATACCTGATCAGTGTCCTTGAGGAGTTTATGGGGAAGATAGTCATTCATTGGCTCATTCGAATATTTACTGAGCACCTGCCAGAACCAGGCACTGGGCACTGGCCTGGGTACTAGGAATACCACAGTGAAGGAGACTGCTAAGACCCCTACTCTCATGAGGCTTTCATACTAGGAAGGAGGGAGGGCACACAAATAATATAACTTTAGATAACGGTAAGAACAGAGTTGGTAACAAAAAGGTGCCAATTAGTTACCAGAAGCTCCACAGAAGAAACAGGATTTTAAAGAAACTTGTGAATCAGGAAAAGAAGGTATCTTGACCAGCCAGAAATTCATCCTGAGCAGGAGGGGCCATAGCCTGGGAGAAATTTCCCCAGCACTAGAGAAATGAAGGGAATGTGAACCTCAGATAAGTAAGGAGTGGAGGAGTCGACTGGGATGAAAGAAGGCGGTGCCTGAGGGGGGCGTTTCTACCTCCCCCCTCTGCACGACCAAAGCGGGGCTCGGGGTTAGGGCCTCTCACTTGCTCCGGACACTGTGTATAATCCCCGCATAAACTCTCTGTCGGCTCTTTTCGCCTTTGGAGGGGTTGAAAGTGAGTATGGCGGTTTGTATCTTCTCCTCCCTTTTATTTTTAATTAGATACATCAGAAATAGGTTCGCGCCAACAAAACAGGCTTCTCTTTGCCCTGACTTTGATCAGGAAAGGATAGTCCTTTTTTTGTCAGGGCTCAAACAACATCTAATGGGGTTATTAATTTGAAGAATTAAGAGAATACAAAATTTCTATCAAGACATTAAAAAAATTTCTAACACAACACTCTAATTCAGTACCACCTAACCACCTTTTAAAACTTCCAGCAAGTGTGTCAAGAAGACGGATGTCACATTAGTCAACAGTGACTAATGGGTCAGCAGACGTGAGCTGTCTGTAAGGCATCTGAGAAGTTAACTGCTTCCTATTCAAGCCCGTAAAATGCACTGGTACTCTTTGGAGAAAATGAGGGAATTCTTGAACTTTTTTCTAGAAAAACTGGTTCACATGTCCTTGAGAGTAGCCCAAGTTATGTAACAGGATTTCTTTAACTTTGAATCTATGGAGTTCCTGAAACTATATATAAAATTATATGTCCATAAGCACAGTCACTGAGTTATTCGTTCATTAGCGAGCCAAACAGGTCCATGAACCCTGAGAAGTTTTAAAGTGCTTTCATAAGAAATCAGAACTTTCATTTGGCTATTTCTTATCATTAGACTAAACCGTCTATAAAAACACAATATATACATGCATGTATCGAATCACCACATTGTACACCTTACGCTTATACAAGGCTATATGTCAATTATATCTTAATAAAGCTGGTGGGGGAGGAACAAGGGCACACAGCCCCTGCCAGACACTCAGCTGCATGGAGGAAGGGCTAAGCCTTCTGAGATGAGAGCCTGTGACTCAACCGTCAGCCCTCCAAACAGGAGGAGGACACAGAAGACTAATTTGGGGGTTAGATACGCCACATTTAGGAACTGGATATTGTCCCTGAGGACCAACCTGGACTCCAGGGGCTGAAGGATATCTATTTAGCATCCAATGTCAGCCACACTCACCAGCTCCAACTCTGGGGGCGGGGGTAGGGTGAAAAAAAGAAAAGAAATTAAAAATACGGGAGGATAGAAAGGGAATAGTGGGAGAGAAGGAAAGAATGAAGGAAATACAGAAAGAAAAATATTCTCCAAAAAAAAAAAAAAAGCAACCAACCCTACATTTCTGGCCCTCAGGGCTCTGAGACCAGAGTAGGCACTGTTTCATGTCCCTTAAGAAACAAATCATTAGTAAGTGGTACTCTGAAGCCAGCAGCTATTCAACAGGAGGGGAAAGCAGTAAAAAGCAGTGAAAATAAGACTGCCCAGTCAGTACAGAGTCCTGAATTCTAAAGCCAATTTTGCAACTGCCCAGCTATGTAACCTTGTGAAACTCATAACCACTCTGGCCACCATTTTCTATTTGGATAATGAGAAATTCTGGATTGCATTCAGGCCTAAAACTTCCATAGACTCATTAAAAAAAAAAAAAAATTGGCAGTCTCAGAGTTTGCTTTGATGGGATTTTGGGTTTACATAGTGAAGCTGGAGTTCAAGGCAATAAGCAGAACGGTTATGCTTTTTAAGGGTTGGTCAGCATTAGAGAAGAAACCGTCTGTTGATCACAGTAACAGGATTCATTCCTGTAACTGCTGAGAGACAAAAAGCAGACGAAAGAGACATAAGAAGATTTAAGTATGCCATGAAACATGCTAATTATTGCTGGGTCATTTACCATTTACACGCCCAGACTCCTCTCCCGGGATTTCCACCCATAAGTACAACTGCCTACTAAGCGTTTCCTCTTGGATATCCTGCAGGCACCTCTGACTCTGAACTTGTCCCAATCTGAACTCATTATCTTCTTCCCCGAACTGCTCCTCCAGCGTTCCTTTTCTCAGTAAGTGGTTTCTCAAGACAGAAACCTAGGAGTCAAGCTTGATTCCTTTCTCCTCCACTTGCTGCCACATTCCAATCCATTATCAGGCCCTGCTGACATTCCATTCTCCACAATCAATAAAATTGATCTTTAAATCTTAAATAAATTTTTTCTGATTAAAACCTTTCAGTGGTTTCACATTTCCTTTGGGAAAAAGTGACACACCACTGCTTCCCGGGTCCTCCAGGATCTGCCCTCCTGTCTCTTCATCTCCATCACCTTACTCTTCCTGGCACCACACCCCTCTTCTCTCGGGTCTTTCTCTTGCCTCAGGTGTTCCCTCACATGCTGTTCCCTTTGCTTCAAACACCACTCCCTACTCTTTATCTAGTTTTAAATACCGAAGGGGATTTTACTCATCCTTCAAGTCTCTGCTCAGGGTCACTTCCTCAGGAAAAGCTTTCCTGAACTCCTCCCCCCAGTAGGTCTGCTCTCCAGTATGCATCTTAGAGTAGCTCACAGTCACACTTACAACCAATTATTCTTTTTGCTTCCCTAAGAGAATGTAAAACTCCAAAAAGAGAGAAACAACATCTGTCTTACTCACTCACTGCTGTATTCCCCAGGCACAGTATATGGTACTGAGTAGGTCCTCAGTAAATATGTAGGGCATTAAAAAACTTTTCAAGGGGATTTTCATCAGCCAATGAAAGCTGATGTTTAAAATCTTTGCAATTATTTGCACAACATAAACGTACTTAATGCCATTGAACTGTATACCTGAAAGTGGTTAAATGGTAAATTTTATATTATATGTAGTTTACTGCAATAAAGAAAAATCCTTGCAATTCAGATGATCAAAGATCACTTGTAACACTACCAAACACTGAAAACTAAGGTCAGATATTCCCCCTAAAATTAATGCTAGAAAAACAAAGTTAGAAAAGTCGTTCATTAGCCGCTACTTTTTTTTGCCTGAGGACACCTAAAGAAACATAAGTTATCCCACAACACACATTATTTTTTAAAATACAGGATTATAACAATCTGAACTTTTAGCAAAATTCATCTGCCACTAAAAATAAATATTTCTCAACCCGCATATGTAGATATTTCAAACGATACATGTTTTCTTCATTACTCGTTAAAGACAAATTGCTTGTTTAAAAAAACTGGGAAATATAGTAAGTAAGAAAAGCCCACAGTGCCATCACCCAAACAAAATCATGTAATATTTTATGTATGTAGGTACTTTATCTTTTGTTCATGTACAGACCTTTTCTATTATAATCATGAGTTCTGAATTTTGCCCTTCTTACCCCACACATAAACATGTTTTTATGCCACTACTTACATATATTCTCCTTTTAATGGGTAAATAATAATCTAAATTTTTTTAACCAGCTTTCTTTATTTGGAAAACTTGGTTATTTCCAGTTTCTCATCATTATAAATTACACTGAAAGCAATATCTTTAAATACAAAGCTTTTTCCTTTAAATACAAGAGTATTTATTTAGGATAGATTTACAGTTGTGGACTCACTGCAACAAAGACCCCTGATATATTTTGCAAATTGATTTCTAAAAAGACTAGAGTAATTTATATTTTTAAAGCATGAATATATCTCCCAATAGATGACATATCTTAAAAATATGAAATATTTCTGTGAATCAAGATGTATGATCATAAACGGTAGTTAGTCCAGAAAACATAGCTACTCATCTCTTCTTACACTAATGGGCACCATCTCTGTGCCACATGGAGTAGGTCTGGACTCCAGGGACAAACTCATAATAAGTACTAGGCCCAGAGAGAGACACAGAATTTTAATTACTTAAGTCCATGGCACATTTAAAATTCAAATTCTTAAGGGAGAAATAATTGCTCTGTTGACCCTCTACATTCATTTAAATATGCTGTCCATGCATTGGAAGGAAAAGCAGTATCACTTAGACTATTTTTAATGTTTAGTTGTTTAATTCATCTACAATTTTTGTAAATGTGTGGTGTGCAATATAGATCTGACTTTAAATTTTTCCAAATAGAAACATAATTATCTTAACTACATCTAAACCACTATTTTAATATATTAAATAACTATTTAATATTATCTTTTTTTAACATCTTTATTGAAGTATAATTGCTTTTACATTGTTGTGTTAGTTTCTGCCGTATAACAAAGTGAATCAGCTATACATATACCTATATCCCCATATCCCCTCCCTCCTGCATCTCCCTCCCACCCTCCCTATCCCACCTTTCTAGGTGGACACAAAGCACCGAGATGATCTCCCTGGGCTATGTGGCTGCTTCCCATTAGCTACCTGTTTTACGTTTGGTAGTGTATATATGTCCGTGCCATTCTCTCACTTCATCCCAGCTTACCCTTCCCCCTCCCCATGTCCTCAAGTCCATTCTCTACGTCTGCATCTTTATTCCTGTCCTGCCCCTAGGTTCTTGAGAACCATTTTTCTTTAGAGTCCATATATATGTGTTAGCATACAGTATTTGTTTTTCTCTTTCTGACTCACTTCACTCTGTATGACAGACTCTTGGTCCATCCACCTCACTACAAATAATTCAATTTCGTTTCTTTTTATGGCTGAGTAATATTCCATTGTATATATGTACCACATCTTCTTTATCCATTCATCTGTCGATGGACACTTAGGTTGCTTCCATGTCCTGGCTATTGTAAATAGAGCTTAATAACTCTTTAATATTAACATTTTAAATAACTATTCATCCATTTCCCCACTGATTAGAAATGCCATATTTATCAGAAAACATATATGGATCTGCATCTGAGCTTTCTATAACCTATTTTGCTAACGTGGTACTATGATCACCACACTTTAATTTCTATAGCTCTATACTGTGTTCTGAGAGCTGGTTAAACAAGTTTCTTCCAATTTTTTCTGGTCATTTTTTTCTTGGCTATTCTCACACATTTAACTCATCCGTACAAATTTTGAAACTGGCTTGGCAGTTTCCACTAAATTCCTTCGGCAAAAACTTCACATTCTGGATAGGAGCAGTAATGATTATCAGACTTACTTCCCTACCATAAACAATCATACAACTCAGCAAAATACATGAAACAATTGTTTGTAGGCACTGGACAAGAGACAGCACAGGGCTGTGAAACTTGAGAGATAGAAAACAAATGAGATAAACACAACATCCATCCCAGATTTCTACCCAGGAGCATTTTCAGGCATGGCATAAGGACGCAGAGTCCAAGGAAACAGCTGCAATCTCACTGGGCAGAGGAAATAGCAATTAGAATTCAGAACTGCTAAAGGGCTGGAATTTTGAGGGCAGGGTAGGTGAGAGGACCTGTGAAGAGCAGAAATCCCCCAAAATCTGCCTAGGCATCTCACTGAGTCTTTGGTCAAATACAAACCTGATAATGCACAGGACAAGAAGACTCGGCAGAGAACAACGGAGACTGTGAGCCAAACAAAGATTCCTGAGGTTACACAGTACTGAGAGATGTTCAAGTTCTGAACCGATTTGGCTGAACACTCCAGGCATTCAGCTGAGGCCCTAGAAAGTCCACTAGTACTATAGCCCAAGAGTAAAGGCCACTCTGGATCCACCCTAAAAAGTCTAAATCCAACACAATCTAGCCAGGCCAGCAGAAAGTTAATTGTTTACCAAAACAAAACTCAACACTTTTTAGAAGATGATAGAGTAACTCATACTCTCAAACATTGAGCAATGTTTGTGCATACAACAAAAAACTTAAAAAATACAAAGAAGCAAAAAATTTTGATCAAGATATGACATAAATGTTAGAATGAACAGACAAGGACTTTAAAACTGTTATTATAAATATGTTCAAGGATTTAAAAGAAAAGATGGGCATAATGAGCAAACAAATGGAAAATCTCATCAGAGAAATGGATAAGCTTACATTAGATTGGACAGTGCAGGGTAAAAAATACCATGGAACTTGAAAACAGGCCAATAGAAACTATGCAAACTGAAGCACAAAGAGAACAGAAGTTTGAGAAAATGAACAAAGCCTCAATAAATGATGGGACAATATCAAGTGGTCAAACGTGAATTTGGAGTTCCAGAAAAAGATGAGAAAAAAATTAGGGCAGAGAAATAATATATGAAGAAAAGACAAAAATTTTCTAAATATGATGAAAAAAGATCAATCCACAGATCCACACAGTTCAATGAACCACAAGAAAAATATATAAAACCATACCCAGGTTCATCATGGTCAAATCACTAAAAACAAAAGATTAAGCAAAAAAAAATCTTAGAGCAGCAGAGAAAAAAAAGACACATTACATACAGGGGAATAATGATAAAAATGACTGTTGCTTTCACTTTAAAAAAAAAATGCAAACCAGAAGACAATGGAATGATATCTTTAAAGTGCTGAAAGAAAAGTTATCCACTGAAATAAAATTCTACATCTCAGCAAAAATATCCTTTAAAAAGGATAAACAAAAAGCTGACAGAATTCATCACTAGGAGTCCTGGGATACAAGAAACAGTAAATGAAGTTTTTTAGGGTGAAGGGAAATGATATTAGATGGAAACTTGGATCTACACAAAGGAAAAGAGTGCAGGAAAAGGTAAATATAAAAGCCTTTTTTGTTTCTTTAGAAGAAAATGGTTGCTTAATGTATTATGGGTATATATGATATGTAGAAGTAAAACTGTCAAGAGGTGGGTGAATGGAGATGTATTTTTTTAAGTTCTAACATTAGAACTTTTATAAGTTCTAACATTATATATAGAATGGCATAAAATTAATTCTAGACTATGATATGCTAAGGTTACCACTAAACAAAAATATAAGACCAAAAGTAAAGCTAAAAAGACAATAGAGGGACTTCCCTGGTGGCACGGTGGATAAGATTCCATGCTCCCAATGCAGGGGGCCCCGGTTCGGCCCCTGGTGAGGGAACTAGATCCCACATGCATGCCGCAACTAAGGAGCCCACGAACCGCAACTACGGAGCCCGCCTGCCACAACTAAGACCCCAGGCAGCCAAATAAATAAAGATTTTAAATAGATAAATAAATAAATAAATAAAAAGACAATAGAGGAGATAAAACGGGATACTAAGAAATACTTGATTGATCCAAAAGAAAGGAGTAAAAAGAAATAAACAAATGAGACAAATAGAAAACAAAGAGCAAGATGGTAGTGTTAAAATAAATTTAATCATAGGACTAGTTACATAAATTTAAGTGGACTAAGCACTCCAATTAAAAGGCAGAGATTTTCAGACACAAGCACTTAAAAATAAAGTTACCCTCTATAGTTAAGTACATAAAATGCATTCAAAGGTTAATAGTAGTTACCCATAGTAGCAACCCCAAACACTATGTGCAAATGTGTGAAATGACTTTGGAACACAACCTAAAGGTGACTCCAGTAGAATCCCAAGGAGAAAAGGCCGGAATGTGAGGGTAGTTAATAGCTGACATTATTTACATTCATTAACTTGTTCAGTTTTCAGGATGACTCTCTGAGGAAGGTACCCCTTTGTATCCATTTTATAAGGGAGCAGACTAAGGCCCAGAGGAGTTATGTCATGTTTGCAGGATCCCATGCTAGTGAAACCAATCAGCTCTACTGCACCACCTAAAAGATACTACGTCAACAGAGAGGAGGTGCCCAGGAACCACCCGAGGCAAGAGCAAGAGCAATCATCCATCAGGGTGTCTCCAGCCTGGCCCAGGGAAGAGAGTACCTGACCAGCAGAACCGATCGTGCAGCTTCCTTGGCAGGTACGTACATGTGGAGGAGATAAGCCCATCTCACTACCCTAACCTGAAAAAACGATCCATCAAGATTTTTTTCAACAAACTTTCTTGCCTTAGTTCCAGGGCCCACTGAGCCCTTATTCTGACTTTGTTGACAGAGGAAGAAGGCCCTGACTGAGGCATGCAAATGCCCTAGCCCCTCTGAAAGTTAGCGTTGTCACTGTAAATAAATTGTAAATTTGGCTTCTGTTTCAGACTCTCCTCCATTTATTAAGCCTGACTTAGTTCCCCCTAAGCCTTCTCACCTCGGGCCAAAACAGAACTTCTGATCCTTCAGACATTTAGAAGAAAGTCCTAGACTAGAACGACCCCATCAAGGCAAAGCTCTCACAGGAAGCTGCACAAACACTGAGAGGCCGGGCCTGAGTGGTCAGTTAGGCCCTCCCAACTCTCTTGGTCTCCATCTGCATTAAGAGGAGACAAGAAAAAGAATGATAATAAATGTGTGAGAAAGAACTCATGTTGTCGAGCACATATATGGAAAGCTGGCCAAAAGATGAAATCTTTATTCATTAAATTTAGCCAAATTTGTTATCAAAGAACATTCCTCCAGAGAGGCCTCTGCAGAATTCCACAGGAATCACTCACTCCAAATAGTAAGAAAACAACTGATTGAAAAATAAATAAATAAATAAATAAATAAATAAGTAAGTAAGTAAGTAAGTAAGTAAGTAAATCCCTCAGATCCACAAGGTACCAGCAAAATAAAGGCATTCCATTAAGACCAGGTGTGCAGAGTATAAAAATTATCAATTTGATCAAAAATAAAACAAAACGAAAAAGTAGTGAAGCCACATAAATATTCCTCATGCATAACATGCATGTATAGTACTCCTGAACTTGGTATAAAAAAATCCACAAAAATGACTCTTCCCTGAAGAAGCCCATGAAAACTCCCACCAAAGCCACCTGCACATTAGCGGTCAACCTTTCATTGATTCATTCAACCCACATTTTTACACAACTCCTCTGAGCCTTCCTCACCCTATAACTAACACTCTGCAGTGTCTCTCACACTGTACCTGGCTCTAAATTGAACACTCTCCCCTGATACCCACCTTATTAGTAGCTCCACTTCAGTCCATGTCACCTTAATAGAGCTGCCTTCCCTGGCCACCATATGTAGAAGAGCACCTCCCATCCCCGTCACTCTCTGTCCTGTTACCCTACAGCACTTTTCTGCAGAGCACATATCACTAGTATATTTGGTTATTGTCTGTCTCCTTTTGATAGAAGGAGTTCCGTGACAGTAGGAATTTTGTCTGTTTTACTTTCTGCGGTATTTACAGAATTTAGAATGGTCCCTGGCATGAGAATACACAATGAATAAAATACTTGTAATTCCAACTCTCATAGGGAAGTGAGGCCTAAACTGGCAAACAGACCTCATTAACAGGGTAATGTGGTGGCATAAAGGAATCATAACAGGCTCCGCCTGGGAGAGTCGGAAACACTTCTTAGAGGAAGAGATGCAAAGCAGGCTGGTGAAGGGAGGGTGGAATTGGGGGCATTCCAGGTATGGCAGGCAACATGTGAAGGGGCACAGAACATAACAGAGCATCGCAGACTTGGGGAACCTTGTGTAGCTGCAATAAGGTGAATGGTGAAAAGGAAAGAAAGGCGAGCTTGTAACAGGAAGGCAGAGCAGATATGGCAGGACAAGTGTGCCCGGACAGCAGTCACCGAGTGGCTTTAACCTGAGGAAGAGCACAGTCAGATTTGCATTTCACAAAAGTCTCTTTGGAGGCAGTAGGGGAAGGAGGGAATAAGTGCCAATCTGGAGTCATGGAAAACATTTAGGAGTTTATTGCAAAAGTCTCCACAAGGGATAATGATGCTGAAAACTAAGGCCGTGTTGGGGATGGAGATAAAACAGGAATCACGAGTGCACATGACTGGATGCAAGGATCAATCCCACTTTTCCAAAACTCTCCTTCACTATCACTTCCTATGGAAAGTGCCTTTTAAAAAAAAGAGTGAAAAGAAATATTTTAAGGCTCAGGTCTCTGTCTCCCTCTCCGGCCCCTCCCCACCCACACTAATAATTCCAGGCATGGCTGTACCCAGAAACCACACCATGTAATCAGACAACAATTTCTGTCTTCCTCTCACAGCTCCACTCTCCTCTGAAAGAACCAGCATCATTCTTAGGTCAGTATTTTGGGCACGGCGTCCCTCAGCAGTTCAGGTTTAAATAAGCCTCAAGATAGCAATCCCACAACAAAGGCCTACAGTTCTAACAAGGCTCACTCTCTCCTGTAGGAAGGCAGATGCTCTGTCCCGGATGGCAAACCTGAGCTGAGCCTCCTGCTGGACTGGAGACAGGGCCACCACAGCACATAGAGGGACCGTCGGGGAGGGCTGGCTCCTCAGGGAAAATGTGGGCACTACTACCAGAAAACGGGGAATGATGCTAGGCAAAGCGCAAAGTTCCACCATGGCTTCCTTCTCTTGATTTAAGGAAAAACAACATTTTCAAAGGCTCCCCCCACTCCCTGAGTTTCACCCTAGCCGATGGCGCTCAGCTGGAGGAATGGCAGCCCTGCGGCGTCACTCAATCCCAAACGCTGTCAACTTGTATTTCTTATCCTCGCAACAGTCCACTTGGAGGAGCCTCAACACCCTCACTTTCCACAGAGGCAGAGAGCCGTGAACTGAAACATGCCCGAGGGTAACAAGGTGCTACATGTGGGCACAGGAATCTTGGACTATCTCATGCCAACCCTCTAAACGCAAAGTCATGGCAGTAGGATAGACCAATTAATAAAGAAGAGCTCAGATCATGCTTCTTCCAGATTCCAAGCTCTCTGGTGTCTCCGTATCACCTGTAGGATGAAGTCCAAAGTCTTTTCACATCATCCAGGACCCTGAGCCTTTCCGTCTCCTCCTCCACCTCACCCCACCTCATTTCCTGAGCACGGCCACAGCTGAGTAGCTGACAGCAGCACACTCTCTCAGCCACGGCGCTCGCTCCCGCTGATTCCCTCTGGGAGGTCTGCCACCCGCTTCCCGGCCGATGATTCGCCACTCCCTCCTCTTCTCCTCCCCCTGACCCCCCCCCCCCCAGTTAGGGGCCCACAATGTCTCTTTTGACTTTTCCTCACACAAGCCTAGTTCAGTGCTCCACTCGCACACTCCCTCCTCATGTATATCATTTTCCCAAAGGACACACCCTTTTATAATTATTTATATCTTTTTTCTTTCCCTTGAATTACAAAAGCTCCTTGAGGCTAAGATGGTGTCTTTCATCTCTCCATACTTAACACCCAGCACAGACATGTGGCTCGTATTGGGGGCTATGCTTATTAAAGGAATGTTTTGATGACGAAAATTTCACATTACTGGCGATCTTTCAACCTTTCGTAAGTTCTATCTTACATTAGCGTTACCTTTTTTTCTTTTTAACATTTATATTATACATAGATAATTCAATACAAGGGCAAGGAATAAAGTATTTCCTAGAATCTACTCCAGGAAAAATTTTCTCTTATCTGAACAACTTGATAGGATTCCTTCTTGTTATTAGAAAATGAAAATATGTCAGCCTCCATCATTCCATTAATACCTGGGCTTCAGGAAACTCAGGCTACACCTCATGCCAAAACTGGACTAACCCAGGTTACGTGGTTCTAGATAGAACTGTCTTTCCGTTCCCTCCAATGACTGATGTATACATAGGTATGTCAGTTATTATAAACCACTTTAAATTCTTTTTGAAAGGAAACAGAGATACATAGGTCACAGTGGATAAAAAATAGCTCTTATTATTAGTCAGAATACAGAGGACACATTCTGTCTTGATTAGTTAAATCAATATTCAGTGCTTTTGCTTATGTTGAGCTCCCTGATGAAAGTAACAGAAATCAGTCTCTTTACCGAACATATCCAGAGTTGGCACATAGTGGGAGCTAAATGACCCTTCCTAGCACCCGGCCCTGCCACCTATACCTCTGCTCTCCAGGCCCCAACCACTAGATAATAGATCTCTGCCTCCTCTTATTTACAATATCATTTCATAAATAAATACAAATGATTTGACCAGCCTCTTGGGACCATAACACGTGCCACCTCCTTAGGTGGGGAAAAATTATCAATTCAAGTTACATAATACATGTAAAAATTAAATAAGAATGAGATGTCCAATGATGGTGATGGGGATGATGGCTAAGATTTATCTACTGATTAGTATGTGGGCTTTTAAATTTACTCATTTAAATACCATGACAACCTAAGTGGCAGGTTACTATTATCATCCTAATTTTTTTTTTTTTTAAAGATTTATTGATTGATTGATTGATTGATTGCTATGTTGGGTCTTCGTTTCTGTGCTAGGGCTTTCTCTAGTTGTGGCAAGTGGGGGCCACTCTTCATCGCGGTGCGCGGGCCTCTCACTATCGCGGCCTCTCTTGTTGCGGAGCACAGGCTCCAGACGCGCAGGCTTAGTAGTTGTGGCTCACGGGCCTAGTTGCTCTGCGGCATGTGGGATCTTCCCAGACCAGGACGCGAACCCGTGTCCCCTGCATTGGCAGGCAGATTCTCAACCACTGCGCCACCAGGGAAGCCCTATCATCCTAATTTTACAGATAAGAAAACTGAGGCATGAGAAATCAGATAATTTCCCCAAAGGTCATACAGCTAGTAAGTGGTGGGGCTGGGATTTGAATCTATATATTTGTAACCACACAGATATATGGCATATATAGAAAATAATACTAAGATGGCCAGAGACAAAAGTAGCTAAGCCCTTTAGAAGGAAAACAAAACAAAACAAAACTATTGACTAAAAATATGATCTTCTATCCTTTTTTAGTCTGCTTAGACTCATTACCATAAATTATAATCAACACCTCCTGGGCAATAATGCCCCCCAGAGAGCATAACAAGGGTTAAGAGTTTGGACTGTAAGGCAAGACAGAGAGAGCTGGGCTCATATGCTCACTCCACCACATCCTAGCTGGGGACACCTGGCATGTTATGTCATACGGTGGGCACAAATCCAGGTGACCACAGGGTTCACAGTTTCCCCCACTGATTACCTCTGTACCAGCCCCCTTCTTGTGAGAACTCTCCTCTCTCTCCATCACCAGAGAACATGGTTGGTATGACCCCTCCTCCCCAGCCAGGGTAGCTTGTCTCAGTTGGGTGCCTGGATAAATTTGAACAATCACAGTGTCTCACTGCCTGGTGAAGGGATGGGTACAGGGTCCTAGCTGGGCCAGAGTCACCCCCGGGTGCTTTTCTAACTGGAGCTAGGAGAAGCTTTTCCTCTCAAAGCTTAGAGTTTCCTCTCAAAGCTTAGGGATTCTCAGAGAGTAAAGCTGGCATGTAGAGAGGCCTAGAGAGAGCTAACAGCATTGGAGTCCCTCGTTCTGGTCTCTCCTTCCAGCTCCAAGGTTATCAAACAGCCAACAAAACCACCTTGAGAAGTGAAAAAGAATGGGTTTCTGTCACTTTCAGCTAGATGAGCTCTAACTCTAAGTCTGAAACTTAGTTTCCTCATCTGTAAAATGGGGAATTTAGAACAACAGCCCTTTCCTCCCTCCCTGGCCAGTTCCGAAGGGGAAAGGAGATACGGATTTTAAGTACTGTAGCATTGTGTCTTAGGAATAGAGGGCTCCGCGGCTGTTAGCAGACCTTAATAACACAACAGCACTTGTCCCAACAGACTGTTGCCAAAGATATTGGAGTCATTCTTGGTTTCTCTCTTTCTCGTCACATCCAACATGACAGCAAGTACTTTTGGTTGTAACTTCAAACTACAGCTGACCCTTGAGCAACACGGGGGTTGGGGCACCAATGCTCCACAGAGTCAAAAATCCATGTGTAACTTAGTTTGCCCTTGGAATCCAAGGTTCCTCCGTATTCACGGTTCCACAACTGTGGATTCAACCAACCTTGGTTTGTGAAGTACACTAGTATTTATCGACACTATTGAAAAAAATGCATGTATAAGTGGACCCCTGCAGCTCAAACCTGTGTTGTTCAAGGGTCAACTGGATAGATTATCCAAAATCCAACCACTTCTCGAAATCTCCACGGCCACTACCCTGGACCAAACCAGGATGAGAACCACTGCAACAGCCTGCACCTCCGGGCTCTGCCCTGACTTCTGACAGTCTACTCTCCACGCAGTGGTCAGAGGGGTCCCAGTAAGCTGTAAGTCAGAGAGACGAACATGCTCCAATGGCGCATCTACTCAGCGTGCCCGTCAGGGCTGTTCCCCGGCTTCCCCGCACTCTTGGCCACCCCTGCCTTCTTGTCCTCACACAGCCACCCAGCTCCCGCCTGAGGGCCTTCACTCCTGCTTCCTCCACGCGGACTTTCCTTTCCCAAACATCTTCAACCCTCACTCCCTGCCCTCCCTCTGCTCAAAGGCCACCCTCTCTGGGAGCAGTCGCTGAACACCCTGTTTAAACTGGCAGCCCCCCTTCCCATCTAGCTCTGTTTTTCTCCATAGCACTTACCACCATCTGACCTACCATATCTAGTTTCCTGTTTGTTTATTGTCTGTCTCCCCTCCCCAGAATATAAGCTTCATGAGAGCAGCGGTTTTTGACTATTTTGTTTACTGTTGTTCCTGGCACATAGCAAGCACACAATAAATATTTGCTGAATGAATGAACAAATGAATGAATGAATGAATGAATTTGCCCTCAATCTCCTTTTCTGGGAGTTGGGGGGGTAAAACATGGACTACAGCAGGAAAAAAAAATGTGGAAACCTTACTGTGAAACTTTGCACTTACTTGGCACAGCGAACCCAGTGTGTGTGTCGGTACAAAGAATATAAGAAGCGCTGGCGATACATGTTCCATACTTTGATAGATTTGTCTTCAGAAGCTGTAGCAAGAAACTGGCCATCGGCTGAAAAGTCCACACTTCTAACTGGAGCTGTGTGAGCTTTAAATTCAGAGGATTTCCCTCTCCTGGAGACAAACAGTTTAATATTTATAACATTTGATTTAATTATCAGTATACAGACTTTGAAACATATAAAACAGTTTGTTGTAAAAACTGACAGAAGTGTGAAAAGGCTGTGTTGTACTGTACTCTTCATCGACACTGCTCCAAGCTGGTTCTGTTAGTTAAAGTCACAGCTGACACTAAACAAGTGAGAACCTAGCGGTCCCCACCCTGAAATGCATTTGCTGACTTTGCTTTAATTGGAAGCTACAGAATGATATTTTGAACAAATCTCTACCATGCATTTTAAGTTCCTGTTGTTCCTCTAGAGAGAGCAACATACAGTTTAAATAAACTGCAACCTAGAAAACCGAAGATTCATTAAGTGAAGAGCTCTAAGGTAGGGTTTTCAAACTGGGCTCACGTGGAAATTGTGTGGAATGGCAGTCCGGCTTGGGAAGGAGGAGATGTCCCCTATGTCACTTGCCGCTATACAGAATGTCCCTGGGTGATCTGACTTTCCTGCTTTCACCCACCAGCAATGCGAATGAGATCCTGAGGTATACCTAAGGCCTTGCTCACCCCTGAGCCCAATCTTACATTCACAAGCAAAACAAAAGATAAATGGTAATAACATATTGACCCTTCAGTTCTCAACACCTTGAAATTTCAGATACTTTTTTTTTTTTCTTGGCTAGGGTGGGAAAAAGAGAATAGGAAAAACAGATGGAGAAAATAATGTGTGGCATTTAAGGAGAAGCAGCAGGAAAAATGTTGACATAATTAGGGGTAGGCTAGTAGACAGCGCTGGAGTTAAATGGTGACATTTGGGAAATGCTACTTTGTGTCAGCGTTTCCAAGTTCCCAAGATACTTTCACTTTATACTACATTTAGACTTAGCAATTTTTCCATTCAGAAAGTCATATTTATACAGGTGATGCCTTATGGGAAAAATCACCACAAGTGTTTGAAGAAGATCAGGCAGCAGAATTTGCAGAAGACTGGAAGTTACACTCAGGTCCTCCCCCTCCTCCCCAACATCCGACAGGTCAGCAAACCTATTTAGTGATAGTGAGATTGCTATCACCTCCTAAATATCTTTTGAATCCCTCCTCTTCTTTCCATCCCGGCTATGCTTGCATTAAGGTAGATATACATACCCTCAATATCCTTCACCTAGATTACTGCAAAAGCCTCTTAACTGGTCTCCCTGTTCTAATCTTTTACCTCCCTCCAGTCACCTACATACTGTGCTTACAGCCTTGCTAAATGTATAATTCTAAGCGTGTAAATCCCAGTGTAAACGTGTCACGGGCTGCTCTCCAAGAAAAAGTACAACACCCAAGCTCTTTGGTGAGACATCCTGCCACTGTACTGACCTTTGTACTCTTACGACAGTCTCACTGCTTCAAACACACCTCTGGCTTTGTACTTACAGCTTTCTTAGCCTGACTACTTTCCCCTACCAGCAAAGCCCCCTTGACCAACCCAGACAGGCTTAATTGTTCCCTTTCTATTATATCTATTTTGCTTATTACATTATACAGTAATTTTTGTTTTAAAATAGTCCTGTTTCTCTCCTATTAGGCAGTAATTTTTTGAGGACAGGAAAGATGACTTATTCATGTCTGAAAGACCAGCATCTAGCACAATGTCAGGCACGGAAAAAGGACTCAGTACATTTTGTTGAATTCTGCTGGGAAGAGTCAATACTTAAAGGTTCTTAGATCCATCCTGGCTTTCCCTTCCCGTGGCCTGTAGAAGGCAGAGGTGACGTTGTCATACATCTCCATCACCTGATGTATGACAAACCAAGAATAATTAAAATCAATATTTAAAAAAAAACAGGAGGGAGCATTCAGGGACTAGTTCAGTGAGGTTTCAAGGGAAAGTTCTTTGAGTAGGAGTCAGGAGTACAGTATGGCCTGATTTTAAGTATAAGCCCTAGAGAAAACAAAGAAAAGACTTGGCATCTGCTATGACCAGGAAGCCAAGAGACAGTTGGTATCATCGAAGTCTGCCCTGATCTTTACTCTGCACTCCGTACTGCAGGAGGCTTTCCTGCTTGCATTCTTTCTAAAAGCCGCTCCTCTCGGCTATAGGCTGGCCCAACTGCCAGATCCAGATCCGGTCTCAACAGGAAGCGTATAGGAAACCGAGATAAGAGTGCCTAGTGTTTGTTGTGCTGGTGCCTAACTGGTTTCTAGTTCCTCACGTGGCCTTAACACAGACTTTCCACCTCCCACACATTTACCTGCCCTTTCTGCCCAAATTCTCTTGACTGCCGACTGTGACGAACGCCAGGCCAGACCTGCCTCCGAACTCGCTCCTACTATTCTTCCTTAGCCTTCCGGTCACCAGCTCTGGTGTCTGCTCATCTGGCTGCCCACAACTCCCCTCACCCCTGTGCACACACGCCACTCCTCCCCATGGGAGGTGGAATCCATCAATTTCTCCTCCCTTTGAATCTCGGCTGGTGCTGTGACTTACTTTGACCAATAGAATGTGGCAGAAGGGATACATACTGTGTACGTTTCAGGACCAGCCTTTAAAAAGTCTAGCAGCTTCGGCTTTTACCATCCTAGAACCCAGCTGCCATGCTGTAAGGAAGTCCATATAGAGCTGGAGAAAGGGCATATGGAGGACCAAGGTGCCCCAGCCAATAGCCGGCACCAAGGCCACAGGTGTATGAGGGAGGCATTGGACCTGCCAGCCCAGCTGCCAGCTTAATGAAGCTGCGTGAGTAGGAGCCAACATCCATGGGGCAGAGGAGTCATCCGGACAACCCGTAAAATTGTGAGAAATGATAGTTATTGATTTAAGCTACTAAGTTTTGAGGACTGTTATGCAGCAATAGGTAACTGGTTAATCAGTTTCCTTCTCATTGCCATGACCCACTATTGCCCTGGCCCCACTATGATCTGACTTAGGAAGAGGAACTAGACGTGTCTACACAAGCCTAATTGTTGTACTTAGATTAGCCAGTACAAGTTAATGATTCAGTGTGCTTTTAGCTCATCTACCCTTGTGCAGTTTACTGAGATTTCCCTGAATTAGTGATGGGAGACTGAGGCTGCGCTGAAAATAACAAAGCACTAGTCCTAAATTCCTAAAGTGAAGGATTTTAAAAAATGCTTTCACTTTTGGACCCCAAATCAGCCTCTTGTCCTTACAATTCCCTCTACATTGCCATCTGCAGTGTCACAATATGTCACTTCTCCTCAGTAGTGTTTGCTACCTCGAGATAATGTGCAGATTTCTCAGTATGGAGATCCTTTGGGTAGTGGCAGGAAAAAAGTGCCCACTGGCAGGGAAATGCCCCTGGAACTTTCATTCATTTGCGAGTGCCTGAGCCTCTTCAGGCACGTACCACAAATCAAATCCTGCCACAACAGAGTGAAGGAAAACACTCGTTTCTTATTATCCGAAGTATTTATGGAGGAAATGATATGATGTGTGGGATTTGTTCTAAAAATACGTATTCCAGAAAAGAAAAAAAAAAGGTGTGTGGCAACAGGGGAAGAGAAAAAACAAGATTGACAGAACACTGATAACTGTTGGATATGGGGGATGGTTATATGGGGAGGGAGTTGTCACGTTACCCATTCTGTTTTCATGTATGCTTGAAATTCTTTATAATTGAGTTTAAAAACTTTTAAAATAATCAAGGCTCAATAATTGCTTAAAACAGATGGGCTATCAGCTAGGATTTAAAAAACCTCTTATAGAGAGGTTTGCTATGACAGGATAGGACTGTGCACAAATGCAATGGGGTTTATACATTTGTCAGGAATTCTCTTTAACAAGAAAATTCTGGAGCCCAAATGAATGATATGCATCAAAGAATAGCTAGCGCCGGGGTTTTTAATAGAGGTTCAAAGTCCCCTCAAGGATCCACGATGGGTGGTTGTAGGTTAATAAACTGTAAAATCTTGGTTAGACAGGCTGAGGTAAATCTCTCTGGGGAGACGATCTAAAGCTTACATCAGATTTATAAAGGGATTGATAACCATCACCCTTCCTAACCACCACCCCCCCACCCCAAGAAAACCTTAAGACATATTAAGCATATTTCCATGGTTAGAAATAGTTTTCAAACAGAAGACACAATTATGAGTTAAAGATGAGGAAAAAATGGTATGAAATAGTTTGACTTTACGACAAGGGCAGTACACCTTGTTTGTGACTCAGACTAAAGATGTGCAGGTAACTGGGGGTGTAGGCATTCCAAGAAGGGCACAAGGAACAGCCTGCCTCCAGTTTTCTTTCACATTTCTAAATCCAGAGCATAACAAGTGTTTGTTTCTCTTACTTATCAGGAATCCAGAGTCTAACGGTCCTGTCTCGTGAAGCAGATGCCAGTAAGTTTCCAAGTGGAGAAAACTGCACGCTGGTTACAACGTCCTTGTGACCCACATATCTGAAAGCTCTAGCTTGCGGCTTGAAACTCCATAGCATGAGAAACGTATCCCAAGAACCAGTAGCTATTAAGAAATAGAAGAACAAAACCACTGTGTGTTAAAACACAAATGTAGGCATGTCTCGTTACAATGGGCAGCATATCTAACAACAAGACGTCCAGGTAACAGAGGGGCCTGGAGGTTGTAAGACAGACCAAGTAATGGCAAAAACATTTGTAAAAGAAACCCAAAGCCACATCACTAATATGCAAGCTTGGCTGTGTCCTATGTAGCCACAGAGCAGGATTATTGGCCCCTGTATTTGGTTAGAACTCAATGACTATTTACTAGAAGAAGGCAGCACAATACAACAGAGACACAGGACTAGGAGGCAGTTCTGTCTCTCTCAGGTTGACTGCGAAAGTAACTTAATCTTTGTGTCATAAGACTGAATGCTTTTCCTGAGAGGGCTGGATAAGAATGATTTCTTTAAACTGTTTATGCAGAGATAACTTCACAGTTACAGAGCAGTCATAATAATAGTATAAAGAACATTAATATACCCTTTAACAGATCCACCTGTTACTATTTTGCCCCATTTGGTTTATAATTTGCTCCTGTGCTCACTCTTTTTCTGTACACAAGCATGTATGTGCGTGCGCACATACAAACACACAATTTTTTTTTCCTAAGCGATTTTGGGGTAAGTAAATTCATCATCATGGCACCTTTATTCCTAAATACTTACGTGTATTTTTCTAAGAATAAAGATATTCTTTTACATACCAATAGCACTGTAATCAACTTCAGAAAATTTACCAGTGACAGTACTTTAATCTACCGTTTTCCAGTTCTGTTAATTGACCAGTAATGTCTTTTTATAGCTAGATAAGGTAATCTTAAAACACACTTTTTGCTCTGTTATGACATTCTACAATTAATAAAAGAATCATGTGTTTCAGACATTAACTTAAGGCTTTAAGGAAAACAAACGAAATCAATAGTGGAAATAAATGCCTTAAACAAGGAATGAAGAAATAAACAAATGAAAGATAGATCTAACTCTTGCCCTAAAACCAAATTTTATATATTCATGTAGCCCCAAAATAGCCCCAGTGAGAGGAACCAGGTCAATGAGAATCACTAAGTCTAGATTGTAGAATGTTTAGAAAAAATACAACTTTATAAACTTGAAATACAATTAGTATTACTGTTAGAAGAGAAATATAAAGTCACTGAAAACCTTCTAAGTTCCTTAGCCATAGATAAAATTCATCTGGACTTGGCCTATGCAATGTTTCCATGTAAAATAGTTAAAGTGAGTTTATAAGCTGTATACTACCCCCTTTTTTTAAAAGTACAAAAAGTTGATATTCCATTACAGCTCATCAAATTATTAAATAAATCAGGGTTTGAAATATCTGGGGCTAATGTGGACAAAATAGGGAAAACAATGAATTATCATATGCATTATATTGGGGACTCTATTTGAGTTCTAAGGTATTATGCTACAAACAAGAGCTACAAAAGGGAGTAAGACACAATCTCTCGCCCTCAAGGAATCACAATAGAGCAGGAGATGGTTCATTAGATTATAATATCGTACATGTTCAGAGGACTTTTATATATTATTTACTCTTCTTTTTCTTCCAGGTTTGAGATATACATCATGAAATGATTACACTATAGGTTTAGTGAACATTCATCATTTCATATTTCTCATTAAAGAAAAAGAAAAAAAAATGTTTTTCCCTGTGATGAGAACTCTTCTAAGATTTACTCTCTTAACTTTCACATATAACATACAGCAGTGTTAATTATATTAATCATGTTGTACATTACATCCCTAGTACTTATAAGTGGAAGCTTATACCTTTTGACCATATTCTTAATGTTATATGGGGTAGTTAGTGGTCCTTTCCAAGGAAGAGACATTCGAGCAGAGACACGGGTGAAATGAGGAGTGATCCAGGCTAAGACGTGAAGAAAGAGCACTCTGGGCAGGAGGACTCCACGTGCGAGGGCCTGAGACAGCAATGCACTTGCCAACCTGAGGAGCAGCAAGGAGACCAGCATGTCCACAGGGAAGGGGAGAAAAAGAGAACAAGGGGTGGGAGCCCAGAGAGAAGCTGATGCCAGCAAGGAGCCACGGTGAGAGGTGTGTATTTAGTTCTCAGCCGCTGAAGGATTATAAGCGGGAGGATCTTGTGATCTGACTTAAGAAAACTGCCACTCTGACAGTGAGGAAAGGATCATCTTTGCAAAAATGATGTTGGGTCAACTGGGTATTCACAAGGAAAAAAAACGTACCTTGACTTCTACACTTCATACTGTACACAAAAGTAATTCCGCATGGATTGCAGATCTAAATGTGATCGGTAAAACAATAAGCTTTTAGAAGAGAACTTAGGGGAATATCTTCATGGCCACTGGGGTAGGCAATGATTGCTTAGATAATACCTGAAAATGACTAAATTACTAAAATTACTAAAAGAAAAGAATGATAATTTGTACTACACTAAAATTAAGAAATTTTGTTCATTGAAAGATACCGCCAAGCAAGTGAAAACACAAGCCACAGAGAGGAAAAAGATATTTACAATACATTTATCCAACATATAATAAAGAATATATAAAGAGTCCTACAAATCAATAAGGAAAGTCAGGAAAATACGATAGGCAAATACATAGGCAAAGGGCTTAAACAGGCACTTCATAAAGGAGGCTATGCAAATGGTCGATGAACATATTTAAAGGTGCTCAAATCCATTAGTCACTAGGAAAGTGCAAATTAAAACCACAATAAGATATCACCACACTCTCATTAGAATGGCTACAATAAGAGAGATAAATAGTACCAAATCTTGGTGAGTATGTGTAACAAGTGGAGCTCTCAAATAATGCTGGTCGTTTTAAGCACCCTTGGAAAATTGTTTTGAAATCTGTTGAAGCTGAATGTACACTTACCATCTGACTCAGAATTTGACTCCTAGGTATATACCTACAGAAATTCTTATGCATGTTTAGCAGAAGACATGTACAATAATGTTTGCGGAAGTACTATTCAAAGAAGACCAAAACTAGAAACCCAACTGCCCATCAAAGTCAAACAGATACATAAATTGTGGTATATTCATACTGTGTACCTAACGTGTAATTAAATTTCATTTATATGAAGTTCAAGAAGAAGCAAAACTAATCTATGGAGTTAGGAGTCAGCATAGAGATCATGTGTGTGGCAGGGAGGGAGGATAGTGGCTAGAAGGGAGCACATGAGGGCTTCTTACTCTGGATGTTGGCAAAATGGGCATGTCACAGTTGTGGAAATTCAGCAAGCTGTCCAATTTTGGTACACATCTTACACTTTAATAAAATGTTTAGACGAAACGAACAAAAAATCTCACTCTGGCTGTTGTGTGGAGTACACACAGCGGGAAGAAGGAAATCAATCAGGAGGCTATTGCAATAATCCGGCCAGAAGGTGGTGGTCTGGACTAGGCTGAAGGCTGTGGAAATGGTAGAAGCAGTCAAAACCTAGATACATCATAAAGACGGAGTCCACAAGGCTTGCAAACACATTAGATGTGAGGGGGAAAGAAAGAAAAGAAACAAAGGTGCCCAGCTTTTGGCGTGCGTACCCAGGTGAATCTTAGAGAGATTTAATGAG
This sequence comes from Balaenoptera musculus, assembly GCF_009873245.2. Taxonomy (NCBI): domain Eukaryota; kingdom Metazoa; phylum Chordata; class Mammalia; order Artiodactyla; family Balaenopteridae; genus Balaenoptera; species Balaenoptera musculus. The sequence goes on from NC_045794.1 coordinate 73,757,491, forward strand.
ATTAAGGCGTTTAAAGTATTAAGTGAAATAACACTCAGAAGACATGCCTGGCACACAGAAAACGCTCAAATGTAGCTATTATTACTGTCGTTTTAATTTTTGTTGCTGTCAGCAGCAACAGTGTAGATAATACATTAAAGACTGGAAACTGGATGGGATCACTCAGGCAGTGAGTCTAGATGAAGAAGAAGGTGCAGATACTTAACCTGGAGAGAAGGAAGAGACAGGAAGGAGCCATAAATGGAGTGGGAGGGGCCAAGGAGACTGTGGTGTCCAGGAATTCAGGATGTGTTCCAAGAGGCTGACAGGCTGTGTCAAGTGCTTTGAAGAGACCTGGCTAAGATCAGGCCTGAACACGACCAGCTACATAATTTGGGGGGTCCAGTGTAAATGTGGGGACCCTTGTAGGAAATCATTAAGAATTTCAAGACCATGACAGCAGGGCATTAAACCAAGTATGGGACCTGCGCAACGATACAGGTCATTTGCCCAAGAAGCCAGCCCTAGGCCCGAGGATCAAACGTTGGCTTGGCAACAAGAATTGTTTCAGTGAAGTGGTGGGATCAAAGCTGGAATGGTGTGGGTTGAGGAGAAAATGGGAGGGAGGCAGTGGAGAGAGTTAATATACACAATTGATCCATGAACTCATTGAAGGTTTACAGGGTCACTAACGTTCAATATGACAAGGACCAGAAAAAATGTTATTATAGGATCATGGCGAAGCAACAATTGATTGGGGGTGGCATGGGCGGGGGAGGGGGAGAAGGGCAGAGGGCAGAGCCAGAGGAATAAGAACGTGACACTTAACTGAGAAGGTGCCACAGGACTTGAGCCTTTACATATTTTGTCAGAAAAGGAAAAGGACATCTTAAGCAGAGTGGATGCTCAAAAATCATAAATTTAGAGTTGATGGCTACATACCCACATTAAAGCAACACTTGGCTATTATCAGCCTGGGGCCCGCTAAAGAGAAGTGATGAGAGGGCAGGATGAACGCATGGTTTAAAGGACAGCCAATCCTTACAGCAAGGTGGCATTTCCAAGCCCTAATAATTATGAAACACTAGAAGCAGGGATGTCCCAATTACAACTGTGTGGCTCAGGGTACACTCTACATTTTCTTCCAAATTTCAAGAAAACAGAAGAAAAGACTAACAATCTACAAAAAGCCCATGAATGCATTCTTATTGGAAACTATAAAAACCAACCCTGAATTTCCCTCCTTACTTCCTTAACCCTGCCCCACCAAACCCTAATACCACGATAATAAAAGGTGTTTGATTATTGGTGTCAATGCTATACAGTGTCAACCTGGAATTTGCTTTCATACATTTCTAGTGAACCACACCCTCTATAAACATTACCACATCATTTAAAATGTCAAAGTTGTACCTAATCGTCATCTGACTCATCTATTTTAAGATAAACTATCAAAGGGAGGAAGTTAAAAATTTAACTAGTAAATCTACCCATTAAAAAAAAAAAGTATTTATATTTTATAACAATAATCTATTGTTTCAAGCAATCCTCATTAGGACAAAAGAAAGAACAAAGTCCACAATCACCTAGGCCAGTGTCAGGTCTCTGGAGGTGGCAACAAAGAGCATACTAATGGCTTGCTCTCCATAATGTCCAAAAGGCCAACAGCTATTGTGTCACCTTAAGCAGCAACAACTTTCTTTCCTCAACCCGAGCTCTCTCATTGATTCAACCAAAATCCGCTACAGTTAACTGGAGGTTTGCTTTGCGAGGAATACCTTTTTCTGGAAAGAGATGGTACTGCCTCCCAATTATTGCATTTGTTGTTAAATTATCTTATCTTTTCTAATGGTAATACATGTATATGACGCAGAATTCTAGTATTACAAGAGTACTTACCAAATTTCCTTCCAGCCCTTGGCTACCTGGTTTCCCTTCCTAGAGGCATAGTTACCATATTTGTTTAAGCACATAGGAGAGAGGATACTCATTTTCTCGAGTATCCTCCCATGTGCTTAAGCAAATGTGTGTGTCAAATCACTTTTTTTCTGGATTATTTTACATTTTTCTTCCATTTTTATTGAGATATAATTGACATACCACACTGTATGAGTTTAAGGTGTACAGCATAATGATTTGACTTACACACATCAAGTGATGACAACAATAAGTTTAGTGAACGTCCACCATCTCATATAGATCCAGTAAAGAAATAGGGAAAAAAATTTTTTTCCTCATGATGAGAACTCTTAGAGTTTGCTCTCTTAACAGCTTTTATATACAACGTACAGCAGTGTCAGTGATATTTATACACCCCTAGTGCTTATTTCCCTTACATCTGGAGGCTTGTACCTTCTGACCACCTCCATCCAAATTCCCCTTCCCTCACTACTGCCTCTGGTAATCACAAATCTGGTCTCTTTTCTAATGAGTTTGTTTTTTCCTGTTGTTTCCTTGTCATTAGATTCACGATATACACTTTTGACAAGAACACCACAAAAATTATGTTGTGCCCTTATCAGTGCATGATATCAGGGTATGCTTGATATCTGTCCCAGTATTGGTGAGATTAACTTTGATCACTTGGTTTAGGTAGTTTTTGCCTTGTAAAGTTAGTATTTTTCCCCTTTGTAATTAGTTAGTATTTTGTTGGGAGATACTGTAAACTATATAAATATCTTCTTTCTTAATAATCTGTCACCCACTAATTTTATTTTTTTTTAATTAATTTATTTATTTTGGCTGCATAGGGTCTTTGTTGCTGTGAGAGGGCTTTCTCTAGTCGCGGAGACTGGGGGCTACTCTTCGTTGCAGTACGCGGGCTTCTCATTGCGGTGGCTTCTCTTGTTGCGGAGCATGGGCTCTAGGCACGTGGGCTTCGGTAGTTGCGGCACACTGGCTTTGTTGCTCCGCGGCATGTGGGATCCTCCTGGACCAGGGCTTGAACCCGTGTCTCCTGCATTGGCGGGCGGATTCTTAACCACTGTGCCACCAGGGAAGTCCATCACCCACTAATTTTAGCATCCTTCAATGATTTTCCAACCCATTATCCTTTCTATGATTTACTAATTGATGTTTAATTAATTAATTGTTTGTTAATTTGTTATTTTAAGGAAGAATCTTCTCTTTTTCTCCACTTATCTACTTATTCAAATACTTGTTTATATCAGTGTGAACTCAAGATTATTTTACTCAGTGGGTTATAATCCAAAGCTATCATTATTTATTTTGACTCATATTGTTCCAGATTTGGCTAGTAAGAGCCCCTTAAAGCTGGCCTCTGTGTCCTTCTGATATGTGTCCATCATTCTGAGTACTTCCTTACTTCTAGAATTACAAGATGTTCCAAGATGTACTTTCCCTGCTCCAGCCCTGGAATAGGTCTTTTCTCCCCAAGAAGCTCTGATTCCTCTTAATAGAGAGTGGTGTTTAGAAACCAAGATCTGGAAACTATGTTTGCTCATTGCTACTGTTGTGACAGCTAACAGAACTAAGAAATAAGATATAAACAGAAATCTCAGCAGGCAGAACTAAGAAATTAGATATAAATAGAAAGCTGTATCTATCAATATGTAGAAATGAAGATAAAGATATTAAAAACCATGAGTTCATATTGATAACTCTAATTCAATCTAACCGCCCCGAATACATTCCAGCCCTCCCTCTTCTTACATTTATAACTCTCTTCCCCCACAGTAAAAAACCTGGCTCACATTACACTCAATATATTTTTGTTCAAGTCTAGAGCAGGCAAACGGTTTCAGAATCACTAACCCACACCCCTGCAAAAAGCGGTGCTACTAACTAGAGTTTAGGGTGCAGTTTTACTCCTTTTGATCTTGCCAGGCTTGGTTTTATTCTTTGTTAGAGCGAATCTACTTCAGTTTTAAATTTAGTTTTCGGGCATGCCCTTTATTTCAGATGTGGTCCTGATGCCTAAGGCCTGGCCTCCCTGGCGTCTCGCCTGAGGTGGTGGGCAAGATCTCCCCTTTGTCTGAGCTAGAGCTGGAGCTCTCTAGCCCAGCATGGTCACTGGGATCACCATTCCTCTTCCAGCCTGGCAGGAAGGGATCTCCGCTAGACCTCACACTCTCTCAACTTGCACCTCAGCCAAAACTGCAGCAGGCCCCACAGACATCTGAGGCCACATACCCCACTCAGCAGCAGCTTCTCAGGAACCCTGCCACACGCATTCAGCCCATACACAGCCAGAAGAACTAAGACCTCTGCTGCCTCAGCTCAGCCAGGCTGTCTGCTCCGCTTTGCTCTACCTCTGCTGTGCAGCAGGAAGAGTGCCCCCGGGGAGAAAGCCAAGGCCATGGCGGTAGGGAGGAGCGCACCTTCCTTGCAAGAAGGTGTTTCCTTCTTGCAAGGATCACCGGTTTACATTCCCTGTTGCTCAATGCCCGAAAACAGTTGCCTCATATATTCTGTCTCATTTTACAGTTGTTTTCAGCTGGAGGGCAAGTTTGGTTACCAGTTACTATCGTGTCTGGAGGCAGAAGTTGGCCTTAGTCTTTTTAATAGCTGCATAGTATTCTATGGTATAGCTATACCTTAATTTATTTAACCAGTCTACCCTGTTTAGGTTGTTTACAAATGATGCTGCAATGTACACGTGTCATTTCTGACATATGCAAAATAACACTGTGATAAATGCCCAAAAGAATTATTGATGGGTCAAAGAGTACATATTTTAGAATTTACTAAAAAGGTCCATGTTCATAATATAGTATCTTTCACAACTTTATAAATTTGGATTATATTCCTCTTAGGCCTTTTCATTCCATAATCAAGAGAGTCCTAATAACTCAATCACCTCCATATAGAAATTCTTGAATTTTTCAATTATTTCAGAAGTCCCTCAATATATTTCCTACCCTCATTATGTTCTGCTTTAAAACCCACTACCAGAATGAAACTCAGCTCTCTAGTTTGAGGGCACCATGATTTTGTACTTTCTGTTGCATTTCCAGGTTCATGCTGGTCTTTGGGTCACAACAGAAACACTGGACCACCTTCTTCAGGAAAATATAAACAAGGAAATCTTCTAAGGAAATCTAAGAGAAGGAGTTCACTATAAATATTTTTAAGAAAAGAAAAATAAAATGTAATCCCCAGGCATACACATCCATAAACCCAGACAGAAGCAAGACGGTTGCACAATAAAAAGACAATATTCTGGGGCTTCCCTGGTGGTGCAGTGGTTGAGAATCTGCCTGCTAATGCAGGGGACACGGGTTCCAGCCCTGGTCTGGGAAGATCCCACATGCCGCGGAGCAACTAGGCCCATGTGCCACAACTACTGAGCCTGCGTGTCTGGAGCCTGTGCTCCGCAACAAGAGAGGCCGCGATAGTGAGAGGACCGCGCACCGCGATGAAGAGTGGCCCCCGCTTGCCGCAACTGGAGAAAGCCCTCGCACAGAAACAAAGACCCAACACAGCCATAAATAAATAATAAATAAATAAATAAATAAATAAATAAATAAATAAATAAAATTAAAAAGTGTTAAAAAAAATCAAAAAAAAAGACAATATTCTAATCGTAACTAGATAAACTTTAACACCCTAATACTTTCAGAATAGTTTGTACAATCCAAGCGCTATGTAATAGTATAATTAAGTGATGGCACTGACTTAAAATTCCTGTCTGAATGAGGGAATAATTTTCCTGCTAGCTGACACTAAGTAGTTAGCTTGCTGGTGTAAGCAATGTCTCAAAGGAGCTGTGACTGCTTTAAGAATAATCTTTAGTAATGACAATGTAGAGAAATTTAACTTATTCAAATTCTGTATCTCAATGAGGGGTGACAATCTTAAGGACACAAACCCTTCTCGAGTTGTCACTGTGGGCCAAGTACTTTTAAGAACTTGGTAAACATCCTTTTACATAATCCTCACAACGAGGTAGGTGACTATCATTATCCCTTTTTTACAGATGAGGAAATGAGGCTTGGTGAGGTGAAGTAACTTGCCCAGAGTCACGCAGATGGAAAGGAGTAGAGCTCCATGTTTAACCGGGTCTATCAGACTCCACAGCCTGGGCATTCAACCAAGAACCCAGCGCTTGGAGAAGCTCTGGAGATTTACTGATTATCCCCATTGGAATTACTTGGGGACCTTGTTAAAAACGTGTATTTCTAGTAAGTTACATTCTCTGGAGTGAGACCCAGGAATCTGAACTTTTGATCACTTTCTCAGTCAATTCTGATATACGTGGAAATCTGAGAAATACTGCACTCTGCTACTGCCTCTCAGTGCGTACCCGAGCTTACTTTAGCGCTTGGGAGCAATTTTTAAAACTATAACAGTAGGAGGAACTTCAGTAAAGCTGCTACACAGGTTGCCATCAAGAACTAGAATAGAAAAAGAATTTCTGGCAAACTTTAATTATAGTTTCACTGTGAGGAAAATAACTTAAAAAACTTAAAAATTCACAATTTCATTCTGCCTCTATTCAGAAAGAAAAAGGAGATATAAACTTGTCCTATACTGTCATTTATTCTACAAACATCCCACAGATTAAATAGGGAATGAATCAATGACAGGGTAGCCGTGAACACAAAAAGAGGAAAAGGTGACAACATCAGTGTTAAAATATAGCATTTTAAATGGAAACTTCTAAAGTGCAGCTCAGATTGTGCACGTCACATGAAAATGCTCTTAAACTCTTCTACAATTTGTATAAACTTAAGTGTGGCCCTCTGGGAAACTGCCCTAATGGAAAAGAGCGTGGCTCCAGAGGCCGACTGGAAGTCAGGCTCAGCCAGGCTCTGCTGCTTACCGGCTATACCGCCTCAGCAAAGTTACTCAGCTTCCAGTTTCTGTCTGCATAAAGAGGGATGATATTTCACAGGTGGTCATTTTTTCCCATCCTCTCCTCTCTGATCACCTTCCAACTCATCCTGTGAAACCCAAGAGCCCACCACCTTCCAAGAGGCTATTGAGTATAAATCCACCATGCTTCATGCTCTGTTTCCTCCCGTCATGACCAGGAATTTAAGCCTTCAGCCCCTCTGGTCATCAATTACCCTGCACTCTCTCCCATAATGCTCCAGATAGCCCCTTAGCTGACCCTGGTACCCATGCCTGCTCTCCTTCCCCAAAGCTACCACAGGCCAGAGAAACACCCACTACATGATCCCTCTTGTATACACATCCTCCTCTCTGAAAGTCCCTCCTCCTACTAACCTACTTACACTTTGACTCTGCTTGGGGACATCAAGTTCCCTGCAACCCTTTCAAGCGACAATCATTTTCTCTTTCACACTTCACCTACCTCAGGTCACAGTCTTTCTCTCCGTTCTAACTCCTGGTATTATCAGTTCATTCAACAGATATCTCACCCCTACCACATGTAAGGCATGGTGGGCAGGGCGGGGAGAGTCCTAAGTAACGATATAGGCAAAATCTCTGAATAGGGAGCTTAATTTTTTTTTTTAATTTAAGTTTGTGTGAAGCTTTATTTCATTTAAGTAACTTCTTTGGGTTTCAGTAGACGCATTGTTTTAACGAACATTTCAATAAACGCAAAATCAAACATGCTGGCAGGTCACAAACTTGTCTGAAAATTGCAGGAGAGCTCTTGACTCGGGCAGCATTTTCAAGTGCTAAAATCTATATTGCATCTCAGACACAGGATCTTAATGGAAGAAAATATCATCTTTCTCCAAAGCCATATGAACAGTACACCTATCACCATTCTCTCAGCAAAGTCTGCTTTAGCCATGACAACACCCAAAGCAAAGACCAATGATTATCTTGCCAGCACTTTTCCATGTGCCTCTTTGTGCCGAGCTACTTTATTTGTAAAACAGGGAGCCCTGGTATAGGCTTAAATTTAAGCAGAGAAGAGGGAAACAAGTCAATTAGCAGACAAACATATCACTTTAAGTTGTGCTAAGAGACATGAAAGATAAAGCAGGATGTCACATGAGAATTTTTCATGGGCATAGAATACTTTATTCAGATGGAGTAATCAGTGGCATTTTAAGTGGAGGCGTGAAGGACAAGAAGGAGCCAGCCAACCAGAGTGAGGTGGTGAAGAATATTCCAGACCAAAGGGACAACCAGGCCTCTCCAAAGACCTTTTCTTCCATGCTTCCTCAGCAGCCCATTCCATGGTCAAACCCTGGATCTTGTCCCCAGCAGAACCAACACTTCCCTGATTGCTGAATGAAACCCACTATCCTTTGACAACATGCTTTTCTTATAGCTTCTTTTCTGGATGAGCTTCTAACTCATCCAGAACTCCAATCCATTGACCTTTGTTCTCCACTGAGGCTCTCTTTCTCTATCTTCATTTCACTATCTGATTTATAATCCTCACTTCTCTCCTTATCCAGATTATAAACCCCTTCTTACACATATATTCAATCCTTTGACTTTTCCTCCTTCCTTTAAATTCCCCTGGCAAAATCCCAGTCACTCTGCCTTTTCTGAGACTATATCTGTGCCAGTGAGAATTGCTAGACACACTCCCAGGAAGACTGGAAATACTATAAATTCATGATCGCTAATTGCACACGGATCTTCCACACTGCCCGGTGGTGCTCAATTCTATAATAGTTTCCTTCCCCACTCTTTCTAATGACTATTTAATATCTTCTTCTCTCTCTTCTACATTTTTACTCCACTCTATCTACACCTTGGCTTTCATAATACCTTACTATAATGGGTTTCCCTCCTATTTTTCCGACTATTCCTTCTTTGATTCTTTTGTCATTTCCTCTTCTGATCCGAAGGTTGGAGAGCCTTAGGACTCAGAAATGGACCATTTGCCCTCATTGTTCTATGTTTTTCCCAGGTGACCTCATCTATTCCCATGACTTTAAATACCATTAGTATGCTAGTAACTCCCAAATTTCTCTCTTTCCCAGGCTATCACCTAGTTTGAAGTCCACCATCCTAGTCTGAACCACCATCATCTCCTGCTGACATTACTATAATAGCTCCTAATTGATTTCTCTACTCACAGTGGTTCAAATCTCCACATAGTAACCAGAGTGATCTTTTTGAGGTATAAATCAGATTGTTTCATTCCCTCGTTTAAAATCCTTCAACAAATTTCCATGACTCTCAGAACAAAAGCCTAAAACATGCCCTCTTAGTTTCCTGTGGCTGTCATAACAAATTACCGAAAACTTGGAGGCTTAAAGCAACAGAAATTTATTCTCTCACAGTTCTGGAGGCCAGAAGCCCAAAATCAAGGTGCTGGCAGGATCACACTTCCTCTAAAGGCTCTAGAGATTTCATTCCTTGCCTTTTCCAGCTTCTGGTGCCTCCAGGAGCTCCTTGGCCAGTGGCTCTATCATTCCAATCTCTGCCTCTGACTTCATGTGGCCTTCTCCTCTTATCTCCTCTGTATGTCTCATTTTAGGGCCCACCCAGATAGTTCAGGAGGATCTCTGCTCAAGATCCTTGATTACATCTGCAAAGACCTTTTTTTTCAAATAAAGTCACGTTTACAAGTTCCAGAGATTAGGACATGGACATATCTTTTGGAGGGTCGCCCCGTTTAACCCACTATAGCCTCCAAAGACAACGCAAGCTGCCTCCGCCTCCCCCTGCAATTTCACCTCCCAAAGCTCTCTTTCTTCCTTTGTTTACAGGCTCTACCCATTCTGGCCTTCTTTTATTTCCTTGATCAAGGACAAGCTCTTTCCCACCCTTGATTTTTGCTTATTCTATTCTGTCTCTAGTCTTTGCCTAGCTAGCTCCTCCTTCAGGTCTTGAGTTAAATCTAACTTCCACAGAGAAGTGTTCTTTGACCCCATAAACTTAAGTATGTGGCCCCAGTTTTCATCCCTCAAAGAAACCTGTTCCTTTTCTTCACAGCATTTGATTGTTTTCCAGTTTCATGTTGTATCTGCACATGATTTGTATGTTTACTTGTTAATATCTGTCTCTATCACTGGACTGTGAATTCTTCGTACCATCATAAGAAGCACACCTGTTTTGTACATCTCTGTATGTACACCCAAGCATAGGACAGCACCTGACACAGAGCAGAATTAACTTTAAAAAAAAAAAAGTACTAAGTAAATAGAGTACCTCCTGTTCCTTTTATGAAGAGGATTAGATAAGTGTAAATAAATGGGTTAGAATCATGATCAGACAGCTGAGGACACTGCTGGCCTGCAGTAGACACCCCTCCCCAGCCAGCCTGGGAAATGGTCAAGTTGGGCACAAAAGGAAAAGTAGTATCCGACTACTAGCAAGTTAGAAGGAGTTCTCTAGTCTTCAGTTCTGCCACAGACAATTATATACTCTAGGAACTCGTTTCACCTTTTATAATAATCTCTACCTCCTGTTGAAAAGGACTGAGGTTTTTTTGAAATTTTAAGAAAAAACTCCAATACAAACTGGTTTCCACCTGCACCCTCATATGAAGCTGGGAGATTCACATATTTATCTAACTTCCTTAATTCTGCTGAATTACAGCATGACTCAAGTATCAATAAATACTGCTGGCCTGTTTTAAAGTCTAGTATGCACAGAGGGACAGAGAAAAGAGCAATCTTTTCTGAGACACATTCTCAGAATGTGAAATTCTCCAGCCTCTTTTTCTACCCGAAAGTTTTTCTTTTTAATTGAGATACAATTCACATACCACAAATTCACCCTTTTAAAGTGTACAATTCAGTGTTTTGCCCAAAGTTGCACAACCATTGTCACTATCTAATTCCAGAACATTCTCACCGCCACCACCACACCCTACAAAAAAACCCATCCTCATTAGCAATCATTCTCTATTCCTGCCTCCCCCAGGCCCTGGCAGCCACTAATACTGTCTCTACGGATTTTCCAGTTTTTTCTAACGTTCATGAAACTGAAACACAGAGAGATGAAATGATTTGCATAGGGTTGCAGTCACTTAGAAACTTACTAGCAAGATTATATTACTCATTATTAGGAAGATCATAACATGTATATTTATAGTAACGTTTTCAACTGTACATAAAAAAAACAAAAGATCAGTGAAAATATGTTTAGCTTGACTACACATATCCTAAATGTGGCTATAAGACATCTGATCTATAAAGCGGAGTCCTTAGGCTGGTGATGCGCAGGCAGTGTTTCAGGCCAGGGGGAGGCAGGGGTGGAGGGTGTTTGGCAGGAATCACTAAAAGAGGAACAAAGATGCTGCTGGTGGACAGGAATTGCACTTAGGGACAGGGTGATGCAGAGAGAAGGTTGAGGGAAATGGGAAGCTATGCAGTTTATAGGACAGACATATTTCTTTTCGGCCCAGGGTTCTGAAATTTGTGCTAAGGTGCCCACGTATCCACTTGCTTCCTTTTATCATGTCCCCAATTTGCCCCAGAGATCTCGGATCCTTTCCAGTTTGTTTATGAGTAGTTAATTCATGAGTAGTGTTAACACCACTTCAGAATACTTGCTGGTTAATGACACTTCGCAAAATAATACATGAAAGTCAACTTTTTAAAATATTCTACTGTCTGCATTGTCAAATAAGTAAAATAATTACAAGCTTAACTTACTTCTATTACCATCAATAAATGTGTACACAGGAAGAGTGACCCCAGAGACTAAAATCATCAGAATCCATTTGCAAAAATAAGTAGGCACATATTTTATTTTATATGTCTTAATCAATACTGCAAATACCATTAACAAAAGGAAAAAAGGATGGAAACCGCTCACCACACACACAAAAATTCATCGTTCAAAAGAGATTAATCTGAACCTCAACATTCTTTGTGCTCATTTTAAAACATTATTAAAACATCAATAGAAAAGGACAAACAAGTCAAAACTAAGTATTTTATTAATTAAAATCGAGACCCTAAACCAACTAAAATTACACAACTGAAAATTAACCTCCTATCATCACCTAGAAAAGTTAGATTTGCCAACATATAATGAATACTCAGGAGCCTACTACTGGGTGCATAGACAAATTTTCTTTTACAAACAAGTTATTTTGAGTTATAGAGATCCTGTAGATGACTAGATTATCATTTTTTTAAATGGCTGCTAAAAATGACTATTTAGTCAACCTATTCATAGAACTGAACACTAAATAACATAGTGACCATTTAAAGTTGAAACTTCTTGTCTACCAAATTTTTTATAAAACTGTTTTTAAGCATGTGAATTAACTTAAAAGATCAACTCTTAATTATCTACCGCAAAAGACAGCTTTGGTACCAATAAGTTAGAAGTAGGCAATCAAAATATACTTTGTAGTTTTACAGTGTATTTTAGGAATTAAATTGGAAATGCCTATATATGAAAATTGGGTCTCATTCTTCTGTTACCTACATTACTGTGAGGAATGAACAGCCCACTGATTCCAAATTACTGATATAAATAAAACGCTAGCCTAAAATTTTTTCCAAAAAGGTTAATAGGTCACACCCTGCAATTTAGGCAAAAGGTAAATAAAGAATTAAGCACTTTACTTTTCAATGCTCCCTTTTTCTTTCGATGGGAGCAGCAAGATTCTAGAATAAAAATAATTCCAGTAAGTACATTTAGAATATGTCAGTCTTAGTTTCCCATTTGATAGGGGGCTAAGAAGAACAACAAAAATAAATAAAAAGAGAAAGGGTGATTTTAAAGACGAAAAGGCAGACTGAGCAAGGGGTGAGGGTGGGTTTAGGAGCATATCTGCTGCCAATTAACCAAATCAGAGCAGATTACAAACCCTCCTAAATTGTACCCAGGGCCATGCACACTGCACATGGAATCTGGACAATTCTTTGCTACATAACATACAGAAAGTTATTAACACATTTTTATTTTAAGAAACAAAAGAGAAACAAAATGTTCAAAATACATAGCAATTTTACTTTTTGAAATGGTTATCCTACAAACTTTTCTTAAATTTAGATTTTGCAAAGTTCCTATTCTCCAAGTCAAGTAGACACCGAAAACAACCTCCGAGTACTGTGGACTGATGTTTTATGGAGCATGCATTTTTCACAAATCTAGACCACAATGAACTAATTAAGATTTAATTCTGAATTCAGCCTGTGATTGAATCCTGGATACAACATTGGAATAAAACCAGTAAAAATAATTTTTTTAAGTATGTTTACTTCCTGCATAATTTAGTTTGGAAAATATTCATATTCTTAACCCAAAAGATTACTTTTAGAGTTTGAAAGATTAAAGATGAAAAACAGAAATTGGTTCAGCAATTGTCAAAATAAAATGAATACAAACAGTGACCACAACTTTCCATTCAATCCAAAATAAACCATTTCAGTTGAGCTCAGCTCACTTAATTTTTAAAACCATTTCTTTTTTCCAGCTTCATAACTGGACTGAACGTTGCTCAACAACATTACCTGCCTTAGCAGGGAGGAAATAAAAGTGTTGTAAAGATTGCACAGTGACTGAATGTCCAAACATAACATTTCAGAGCTGGAGGGATCTTCAAGACCTGCTCCAGCACCCACATTTTACAGATGAGAAACTGAGGCCCGAACTAAGTCAATCAAATGACTTGACCATTCATTCATTCATTCAGTCAGTCATTCACCCACAACTACTGACAGCTGCCTAAGCACCAGGCTCAGGGTTAGGGGCAGAAAACAACCTGGAAGGCAGCATCCACCATTGCCAAGGCTATCTTTTCCCCTTGTTTTCTTAAAATTGATCCTTAAAAGTCCTAATCAGCAAGAACTCTGTAGGAGAGTTCCGAAGCCTTTGTAGAAGTGGGCCCACTTTCAGTTTCACACATTTCAGTAAATGCAGCTGTCCTCTATTGTGTTAATTTTAAGTGATTAAGCATTTACTTTAAATGATTAAGCATTAACAAAGAGAAGCACAGTATTTTGAATGAGTCCCTCTCCAATACATTCATAACTTAAGGAAGTGCAATCAGAAAATGCCCTACACACACAAACAAGTTCAAAGAGAGGACAGCTTACAAAATCAGAGTGATGTGAGGTATCAGTATAGATCAGTTAAGTCCAATAGCTCAAGTTTGCAGTGTGGAATGTAAATATCTCTCATTTCATTCAGATATGGGTATATTTTTCTGAGATGTCTGTATGTTAAAAAGACCTCTAAACTCACATTCAAATTCACATCTAATGACACATATGTCTAAACCAGGTCTTTCTCCTTAAGATTAACTTTCCTTGATTTCTATTTGAGTAAAGGAAAATTAGAATTAAAAAAATAAACAAAACCTAAAATTTAATGTGCTGGCTAAAGGAAATTCAAATTCTATGTACAATAAAAATAGCAATAGCTCAAACTGCACATTTCTGAGTTTTTTGTTTGTTTGTTTTTGTTTTTTTTTGATGGGATGTGCAGTGAACTTACCCATCAACATAAATCACCCCTCGTTTTGCATGGACTTTTATGTTCTTTAACATTAAGTCTGGCACTTAAATGTTTTGTGTATCTCAAGACAAGTTCTTTCAGAAGAGACCATATTGACAAAGCTCTTAAATAAAACAACCCATAAGTAAGGCACTTTGAAATATTAAACAGCAGCTCTCTGTGTACCCAGTTTCAGTGTTTTTACCAAAATGATCCACAGCTTTTACAGAGCTCTCGCAGATGACCGACCATTGGGTGAATGCTGATAAACTCAATCTTCACTGAGGCTCTCTGAAGGCTCTTTGACGTTCCTCAAGCTATTGTCAGCTCAGGACGAAAGTGCTGTTATGCTCTTCTATTTCTCAAACTTCCAGATTTGATTTTTATCTAGAGCATCACAAGTTCGCATTTGAACATCAGGTCGGCCCTCAGGTGTCCGGTAAGCACTAAGACACAGTCCTGAGTGGGGATGAAAAATGGTTCCATCTTCTTTAAAATACCAAATAATGTTTGCTGGAACAGGAAACCCATCTTTGGGACAATTTTGCATTCCCACGTGACTTTTTTGCTCAGCAACCTCTGCACATAACTCTGTCACTGAATTAAACCTTATTTCTTTGTTTGAAGTATATTCAAAGAATTGATTGCCTCCTTGACCGTGGCATCCAAACAGTGAAAGGTTAGCACCTGTGGGGTTGCTGTCAGGAGAATTATAATCTAAACATTCAGAAGAGATCCCAATACTGCGAATAGCTCCATGCCAGCCTGGCCTATCCTCTGGAACATGTAAATTAGAAAACACATTTTTCAAATACCAGTCAAAGCTCTTGCACCTCAGCCGTTCTCGTAGTAATTTTCTTTCAGAAATATCGCCATAAGCTTCTTTCCTTGCTGGAGGGTTTCGATTGTAGAAATGCTCTTTGTACCCGTCCATCCACACTTCTGCTGCCCGAGCAGTATTCTGCAGGAAATTGGGACGAGCGTATGGCGCCCGCTTGGGGAATACGTGGCCCACGTGAGAACAGGGGTGGATCTCCAGTTTACCTCCACACTGCCACACCCTAAAAGACAGCTCCAGATTTTCACCTCCCCACACTTCCATCCCAGTGTCATAAGTTCCAAGGTACTGAAAATATTTTTTGCTGACAGCAAACAGTCCTCCAGCCATGGTGGGTGATCTGATTGGGTCAATTCTCGATTTCCTCCTCTCCCTTTCGTGTTTGGGGACAGAATGCCACTGGAACGTTAGACGCCAGTCAAACCCACCAATCATCGGCTCCCCAGTCTGCATGTAGAATTCAAAAGTATTCCAGTCAATGGTGTCTATAACCGGACAAACAATTGCTGTTTCATCTTTAGCAATCCTTTCCAAAAGTGGCTCCAGCCAACCAGTATTACACTCACAGTGACAATCCAGGAAAGTGAGGACATCCCCAGTGGCAAAAGTGGCCCCAATCAGACGGGCCCTAACCAGCCCCTCCCGCTTATTTGTTCTAATCAAGCGGACTCTATCGAGATTGCTGATGTAAGTTTCAAGTTGTGTCTTCAAATAAACTCTGTCGCTCAAGTCATCGACTAAGATGATCTCCTTCAAAAGGACTGCAGGAGAAGTTTCTAAAACACTGTGGATGGTGCGGAGCAAAGTCGACCAGGCTTCGTTATAGAAAGCAACGATAACAGAAGTGGTGGGAAGTCTCCTATAGTTAAATTTCTTGGATTTACACTCATACATTCTTTTATCCTCTATGTGGCGGTGCAGGGAAATCCTGTCACTGAGGTAAATATTAATGGCATATCTCTCAATGAGTTCTTCTTGCTGCTTCAGTTCACCCTCCTTGAGCTGGAGTTTGCTGGCTTTCCCCCACTCCCCAAGTGCATGGGAATCTGCAGGGGGCTTCTCATAAAGCGGTCGAGACAAATCCACTGATTTCTTCCCGGAGTCTGAGAGCTGTCTTGGCCCCCGCTCCCTGGTAAGGCCGGCTCCTGGGGAGGCATGGAAAGTGGAGACGGAGAGTTCCACCAGGAGATAGGCCACTGTTAAAAGCGCCAGCAGCAGGCAGCTTTTGCCTGCCCACGTCCACCTCACGGCCATCCGGATCCTCATGGCTGGGGCGCGGACGCGGCCACCAGAGTCACCACGCAGGGGAAGGGCTGCGGGACCCGACGCTGGAATTCTGGGCTCAGGTAGAAGCGAACTTCCCAGCAGGTCCCTCCTTTCATGCAAGCGCTCGGCTCCTTTCCAGCCGCGGGGGCTCCCCGGGGGTCACCTAAGACCACCCCGTGCTCGGCCTCCGGAACAGCCCCAACGCCTCTCTCCCCACTTCCTCCTGCTGGTCTCACAACTTTTCACAAACTCTCCAGCCAACACCCCACCCTCCCCGGGCCGAGGACAAACTCCGCCCCTTCCCACTTACTCCTCCTGGTGGTTAGTTCGCGAAAGTGGTCGGCCAGGCCCAGGCCTACAGGCGACTCTGCGGGGCCGGGCTGGGGGCCGGGATAACCAAGGTATCCCTGGCTCGGGCCCACTCTGGCTCCGAATGCATCTCGGCCGCTTTCAACACCACCTCCACCCACAGGTCCTCAGTGGTTCTCGCGGGGGCCCGGCGTGGACAAGAGGCAAGGGTTCCGACCGGTTGAGCGTCTCATCACAAAAAGAAAAAAAGAAAACTTACCAAGTTGTTTGCCGTCGGGACTAAAGTCCACGGAGGTGATCGCCGCTTTGTGGCCCTTAAAATAACGCTGCAGAACGGGGTCCTCCTGGGAAGGAAAGTTGTCAAGTTTTGAAAGCAGATGCTGACCTTCAATTTGGGGGGTCGGGGATCAACGCTGTCCCCTCCCCCGGGGGCCGGCCCGGGAACGGCCGCATCGAAGGTGGGTGTGCGGAGCAGGAGCGCCCCGCGCGAGCACACGCGGCCACCGCGACAGGGGGACGCCGAGCGCCAACTTCCCCAGCAGAGCCGGCCGAATCCTCCACTCGCGCTTCCCAGAACCGAGCGCACGCGAGGGACCACCTGGGCAGCTCCATTGAAATGCACGTTCCGGGGCCCCGCCCGCTGGCACGCAGTCACAGGTGCGAGGCGGGGCCCCGGCTTCGGTACTTCTCAAAAACCTCCCAGGTGATTCTGACGCAGGCGCTCCACGGAAACCCTCAGAGAATTCTGGGGTCCATGGAGCTGCCGGGGCTGTCGGAGCTCCGGGACTCCGGGAGGAGTGCCCGGGAGCTCGGCCAGGGCTCTGCGCTCCCGGTGTCCCAGAGGCAGAGGACGAGTCACCGGCACCCCGGGGCGAGAGGCGAGGAGCTAGCGGCTCGGGACCCAGCTGAGGACGTCTGCCTCCATCTCCCGCCAGGTGCGGGCGCGGCCCCGACCTGGCCCCCCAGCCGGCGGGACCGGCTCCGGGGAGGCGTACCCCAGCCCGTCCTTACCGGGGCGGAGGCCATGGGGGGAGCGGGTGGCTCCTGGCTCCTGCCCGTGTGGGGAATTGGGGGAAGGGAGGGGGCGAGATAGGAAGGGGGACCGTGCGGCGCCCGGAACCCTCTGCCCGGAGCGGCAGCGCCTCCCGGTCACTACAACAACGGCCCAGTCAAACCCCGCGCTCCAGGCATGGCCAGCCGAGCCCCGAGGCTCCGCCCGCGCCGTAGAGAGCCTGGCCTCCGCCACCTGGCAAGCGGGAAGCCCCGGGGTCAGGTGCCGGCACACATCAAAGCCAACGTTTACTAACACCTGCGCTCCCCCCGACTTGACACAAGTAGGAGGGTAGTAACCGGGATAGAAAAGAGACCGATGGGTGGGAGAGGGTAATGAGCCTGTGATCGATGCAATCAGAGTTCTATTACACGTTAAAGAGACAGCCCGCGCGAATTTCAAGCTGGTCCCAAACAGCTTATGACGCACAAGAGAGTTTGATGCGAAATGGGGCCGCTTGCTATTTATTAATATACCCAAAGAAACTAAACCTCTGGAGGACAGGCTTGAATTTATTTAATCACTAGTTTTCACACAATGCCTGGCTTGTTATAAATGTAGATGCTGGATAAACGTGATGAATGAATTAATGTTGTGCATCCACTTAATGTTTTTCTGCTGTGCGTTTTCTATTCCAATCTCATTTGCATATGCGTTAGAGCAGCAAATTGATACAGCAGCATATTTAAACTTTTTAGGAAGACTTAGAAAGAAACATATTGTTTTGTTTTGTTTAAATTATTGGGCAACATAGTAACAATAGGCTTTGCTACAGTAGGCTTTGTTACACACAGTATCATTGAGCTTCAGCAACACTATGAAGTTAATAGAGTTACAAAATGTTACCAACCTTTACAAATTATAAACTTGATTCTTAGATATTTTAATTTAATTATCAAAGATCACACAAACACAGCTCTTCCAGTTCCAAGTCCGTACCCTTTTTTACCCTGCTTCAAAGCTTGAAGGACTCAGCTGAAAATTACATACAGAATAAAGATTCTTGGCAGCATAAGATGGCATAATAGACCACAGCTGGTAATATACACATTCTATGCAAATGAAAGATAAACTATACACCAAAATTATAGATTAACTAGTTGTCTAGTGATAGAATTTAGTTTTAATGAATACTATACATAGCAATCAAGCAAATAGGAAATAGCTTTAAACTTCAATATTAGTTCAAGTATATGTTTGTTGAATATCTCCTGTATATTTGGCTCTGAGGAGTACAAAGGTGAATGAGGTATTTTCCCTGCCTTTAAGAACTCAACAATCTAGGTTTCTGAGTCTCATATTTTAACATGCATAATGATGATTTAGGGCAGGGGTCCCCAACTTCCGGGCCGCGGACCGCTGCAGGGCCGCGGCCTGTTAGGAACCCGGCCATACAGCGGGAGGTGAGCAGCGGGCGAGCCAGCGAAGTTTCATCTGCCGCTCCCCATCGCTCCCTTGCTCGCAGTACCGCCTGGACCTTCCCCCCACCTCCCCCGCCACACATACACACACCCGCCCCCCGTGGAAAAACTGTCTTCCACAAAACCGGTCCCTGGTGCCAAAAAGGTTGGGGACAGCTGATTTAGGAGACCTCATTCCCCAAAATGCTGAATCAGCATATAGGGGGTGGGATCGAGGACCCTATAGATGTAATAAGCCCCTTAGGTGATTGCCATGGGAGTCTCAGCTGTGTACATTGAGAAACATTGCTCTAGTTTAGGAGGTGATGTGTCCAGATTGTTGATACCAGCAACTTATCAGCAAACTGTGGCAGGACTCTAAGCTTTGCTACTTATTCCCAGTCTAGGTTTGACTTTTTTTTAAAAAAGAGCAATATATTTAAAAATAATGCTGGATGCTGGTGGGAATGTAAAAGGATATAGCACTGTGGAAACAGTTTGGCAGTTCCTCAAAAAGTTAACTCCTAGGGCTTCCCTGGTGGCGCAGTGGTTGAGAATCTGCCTGCCAATGCAGGGGACACGGGTTCGAGCCCTGGTCCGGGAAGATCCCACATGCCGCGGAGCAACTAAGCCGGTGCGCCACAACTACTGAGCCTGTGCTCTAGAGCCCACGAGCCACAACTACTGAGCCCACCCGCTGCAACTACTGAAGCCTGTGCGCCTAGAGCCTGTGCTCCGCAACAAGAGAAGCCACCTCAACGAGAAGCCCACGCACCACAACGAAGAGTAGCCCCCACTCGCCGCAACTAGAGAAAGCCCATGCGCAGCAACGAAGACCCAACACAGCCATAAATAAATTAATTAATTTAAAGAAAAAAAAAAAAGAAAAGCCAATGTTTACAAAAAAAAAAGGGTACACAGCTAGGAAGTGGCAGAGCTTTAGATTTTAGTGGGTACTTGCAGACTCTACCTCTTAATCACTAAGTCATGATGCCTTTTTTGTGGTTGCAAGGGTATGATAAATGTAAAATTCTGTATCCTACCTAATGCTTTACCAGTTTACAAGTTTTACAAAAGAAAAAAATGTAACACCTCCTTTATTTCCATTCCACTGTCCTCATTTATTACTCCCAACTGCCCCTCCCATGATTCTTTTCCATATTTGATTTTATTTCTTTTTGCTCTTCCTAACCTTTGCAAACAGCAAAAGCTCAGAGGTGGATATTTGGAAATGTGGCCCAAGTTGGGGATTTTTTTTCTAACCCTAAGCCTGCTTCAGTTCACGTAATTCTACTTGCTACAGTAATTATTTGGGACCACCTCAAACTGCAAATTTATTAATCTGGATGGGAGTCACAATATTTAAAAATCTAAGGTATCATTGGAGGCCAGGTACAAAGGTCGGGTAAAACTGACTCTTTAATTAGCCCTCCTTTTCCAGATCCCCTTCAAATCAGAAGTTGAATTTATCCACTTGAACACTACAAAGGGTTGTTTTTGTTTTAGCACGAGTCATTCCGAGGTTACTGCCCTTCAAAGTTGAGAATTCAGGCATAGCACAAAAGTGCCATCTACTGTTCATTTCCCTATGTGGCACTTGGACTGAAAATACAGTTGACCCTTGAACAACATGGGTTTGAACTGTGCAGGTCCACTTATATGTGGATTTTTTTTTAAATAAAGATATTGGAAATTTTTTTTTAAATTTGCAACAATTTGAAAAGTACTTTCTAGGCTACTTTTTTGTAGCCTAGAAATATCAAATAATTAAGAGAAATTTAGGTATGTCATGAATGCATAAAACTATGTAGATTAGTCTATCCTTCATAGGCATAAGGTGAGTGATATTGAATATTAAATTAATCATGTATTAGTCTTCTTACTGTTTTATAACTTTGCTTTCAAAGAATTACATTACCATACGGTATGCCTCTCTCTCTCTTGTAATTAGAGAAACTGCCTATCATCCTATCATCACAGGTGTTTTTTTTAATGTAACAATGGTTCCAATACTGCACTATGAATATGACTGCAATACTGTATGCCATAAAATTTTTATATTGATTCATTCATTTAGTGTATAGGCTAGGCTACCATGAAGCATTTGCATTGATTGCACTAGACTACACAATAAAGCAATGATATTGCTGCTGCTTCATTATCAGTGCATGAATCGTTATACCTGTAAATAAACATGGATTTCCTTTTCACATTATCTTTTCATTTTTGATGTCTAGTGTTAGTAATATGTATAACATATACAGTGGTTTGTATTATATAAGATAATATTGATGTAGATACAGGCAGATGATTCATCTTGTAAACAGATGACCTAAACTTATGGTATTGATAAATATAGTACAGTACTGTAAATGTATTTTCTCTCCCTTATTATTTTCTTAATAACATTTTCTTTTCTCTAGTTTACTTTATTGTAAGAATTTAGCATATAACACATATACAAAATAGGTGTTCATCAACTGTATATGTTATCAATAAGGCTTCCAATCAATGGTAGGCTATTAGTAAACTTTTTTGAGAAGTCAAAAGCTATACATGGGTTTTCAACTGCCCCTGGGGGGTCAGCATTTTTCAGGGGTCAATTATTTTGTAGCCTGTTGCCCGGCAGTGTAACTCTCTTCTGGATGCAGTTACTTCAAAGTATAGGAGAATACATAGAAAGGAAAGTACCAGATCCTTCTGAATCATTAAAGCATTAACCTTTAAAAAAAAAAAAAAAGACTGTGAATGATTTGTCAATCAACATTAAGTCACGAAATCCTATCCACTATATCCTCACAACAGATTTTATCTTCCTATCCTTCTGTTCTTTGGCTCCAGCCCCTCTGCCTCTGCCTTCTGAAGTATTTCCATAATCCCTAAATTACTTTCTGACTTCAAGACTTACCTGTGTCTGTCTATCCTGCATGTTGCCAACAAATACATAAGAATCACCTGGATAGCTTAAGTACCAATTCTTGGGCCCCACCCCAGATATTTTGATTTAGAAATGCTGATGTGAAGGCAAGAAATCTATATGTTCTTAAACAAGCTTTCCAGGTGATTATAATGTACATCAATATTTGGGAGCCATGGGGCAAATCATGCCACGGGACTTTTTAAAATGCATTTTGTGGCTGCATGGTCTGAACCTCAAACCAACTCTTATTTTATATCCAACATCCCAGCTTCCCTAGGCCAATAGTTAAGCCATTGCAGAAAACTCCTGCAGGAAATGGGCATTAGGATCACCTGAAGGACTTGTTAAAATGCAAATAGCTGGGTCCCACGTGAGAGTTTCTGGTTCAGTAGGTCAGGGGTCCAAGAATTTGCATTTATATTTCCTAGATGTGACACTTATGCTATCAATGAACCATTCTGTGGCAATCAGCAGACTAAATAAAAAGTGTTGTTGGAGAGGTTCCTGGTGGTGCAGTGGTTAAGAATCCGCCTGCCAATGCAGGGGACATGGGTTTGATCCCTGGTCCAGGAAGATCCCATATGCCGCAGAGCAGCTAAGCCCATGCACCACAACTACTAAGCCTGTGCTCTAGAGCCCATGAGCCACAACTACTGAGCCCACGTGCCACAACTACTGAAGCCCACGCGCCTAGAGCCCGGGCTCCGCAGCAAGAGAAGCCACCGCAATGAGAAGCCCGCACACCACAATGAAGAGTAGCCCCTGCTCGCTGCAACTAGAGAAAGCCCGTGTGCAGCAACAAAGACCCAACGGAGCCAAAAATAAAATAAATTAATTAATTAATTTTTTTAAAAAGTGGTGGTGGTGGTGGTGGTGGGACGCAGGGAGGAGACAGGAAGTAGAATGGTGGTTGCCGGGGGCGGAGGGGAGGAGGAGATGGGGAGTTACTATTTAATGGGTACAGAGTTTCAGTTTGAGGAGATAATGAAGCTCTAGATGGATGATGGTAAGAGTTGCACAACAGTGCGAATGTACTTAATGTCACTGAGCTATATACTTACAAATGGCTAAATAGTAAATTTATGTTGTGTATATTTTACCACAGTTGAAAAAAAAAAAAAGTAAGAGAGACGTATTGAAGGGGAAGAAAGTACATAAATAAAGGCATCCCGTTCGTGGGATGAACTTCAGTAGAATGGAGGGCACTACAGGAATGGGGGATTCTGGCATTGTTGGAGTACTGGCAGTAGGGATGTAAAGAAATTGATAGGTGTGTTCAAGTGTGACATAAATAAAATGAAGGGGAGGGGGCAGAAAAACTGTGAATGCTGTCCTTGGTCCTGAACCAATAGTACCTGTTGGCAAATGGTTATCTGACCTACTTTGAGGCACTGGTAACTCCTCTTTTCGGGCTTACAGTTCAATATTTAATTTTTTAAAAAAAGAACGAAGATTTTACTGTCTCAGAACAAATAAAATCCCGAATTATCATCAATTTACCTAGCTTATTACGTGTATTTTGACCATTGTATCAGGTTACCACTTGTAAGAATTTTCTCCTTTTTCCCATTAGAAAGAAAAGGCAGTACATGCCCCCTTTCCCTCTCCATCCTAATCATAAGCTTATGCATTGGAAGGTCAGTTGAGGTGAAGCATCACTAGGAATTGTCAAGTGACTGTGTAAGAGGGATGAAGGGGAAGATGGAATTGAAGATGGCTGGCAGGTTTTTGCTTAAACGACACCCCTCAAAGAGGCTTCAGAGACTACCCTATTTAGTGTGGCCCTTCTTTCCAGTCATTCCCTATCCAATTACCATGTTTTATTTTCTGCATAGCCCTTGCTGATCCCTCTGCCTTTACTTCTCTAAAATCTTTGCATGACCCCCTTCTTTTACTTCACTTAGGTCTCACAAGCTTTTTTAAAATTCATGCCCCCTCTCATTCCTTATCACATTTAACTTCTATTTTTCTTCAAACATGTATGCCTCACAACTAAAAAATAGGCAAATGATTTGAAAAGACATTTCACCAAAGAAGATATATAAATGGCCAGAAAGCACATTAAAAGATTCCCAACATCATTAGTAATTAGAGAAATGAAAATCAAAACCACAATGAGATACTACTTCACAGCCACTAGGATAGCTATAATCAAAAAGATGAATAATCCTAGGTTGCAAGGATGTTTCAACATATGCAAATCAATAAATTTAATATACTACATTAAAAGAATGAAAGACAAAAATCATATGATCATCTTAATAGATACAGAAAAAGTACTTGACAAAATTCTACATACTTTTATGATAGACACTCTTAATAAATTGAGTATAGAAGAAATATACTTCAACATTATAAAGGCCATATATGACAAACTCACAGGTATTCATACTCAGTGGTGAAAGGTTGAAAGCTTTTCCTCCAAGATCAAGAACAAGACAAAGGTGCCCACTCTCACCACTCCAATTCAACATAGTACTGGAAACCCTAGACAGAGCAGTTAGGCAAGAAAAAGAAACAAAAGGCATCCAAGTTGGAAAGGAAGCAGTTAAATTGTCTGTTTGATGATGACATGATCTTGTATATAGAACATCCTAAAGACTCTACCAAAAAAAGCTGTTAGACCTAATAAACAAATTCAGTAAAGTTACAGGATACAAAACCAATGCACAAAAATCAGCTGCATTTCTACACACTAACAATGAACTATCTGAAAAATAAAGAGAACATCCTGTTTACTACAGCATCAAAAACAAAATACTGAGGAATAAATTTCACCAAGGAAGTGGATGATCTATACATGAAACACTATAAGACACCTGATGAAAGAAATTGAAGAAAAATAAGTGGAAAAATGTCCTGTGTTCATTAATCAGAAGAATTAATATTATTAATATTAATTTGTCCATACTACCCAAAGCCATTTATAGATTCAATGCAATCCCTATCAAAATTCCAATGGCATTTTTCACAGAAATAGAAAAAACAATCCTAAAATTTGCATGGAACCACAAAAGACCTCAACTAGTCAAAGCAATCCTGAGAAGAACAAAGCTTGAGGCATAACCATTCTTTATTTCACACTATAATACAAAGTTATAGTAATCAAAACAGTATGGTAATGGTATAAAAACAGACACACAGTCCAATGAAACAGAATCGAAAGCCCATAAAAACTCTCACATGTATGGTCAACTAATATTTGACAAGGGAGCCCAAGAATACTCGATGGGAAAAGGACAGTCCCTTCAATAAACTGTTTTGAGAAAACTAGATGACCACATGCAGAAGGATAAAACTGGACCCCTATCTTACATCACTCACAAAAATTAGCTTGAAATGGATTAAAGACTTAAACATAAGACCTGAAGCCATACAACTGCTAGAAGAAAACATAAAGGGAAAACTCCTAGACACTGGTTGTAGCAATGATTTTTTGATATGACATCAAAAGCATAAGCAATGAAGACTAAAATTAATAAGTGAGACTACATCAAACTAAAAGGCTTCTGCACAGCAAAAGAAACAATCAACAAACTAAAAAGGCAACCTATGGAATGGGAGAAAATATTTGCAAATCATATCTTTGATAAGGGGTTAATACCCAAAGTATATAAAGAACTCATACAACTCAATAGCAAAAAACAATCTGAATAAAAAATAGAGGAACTAATAGATATTTTTCCAAAAAAGACATACAAATGGCCAACAGGTACATGAAAAGGTGTTCAAAATCACTAACCATCAGGGAAATGCAAATCAAAACCATAGTGAGAGAATCACCTGTTAGAATGGCTATCATCAAGAGAATGAGAGATACCAGGTGTTGGTAAGGATATAGAGAAAAGGGAACCTTTGTGCACTGTTGGTGGGAATGTAAATTGGTGCAACCACTATGAAAACAGTATGGAAGTCCCTCAAAAAGTTAAAAATAGAACTACCATTTGATCCAGCAATCCCACTTCTGGGTATATATCCAAAGGAAATGAAAACAGGATCTCAAAGAGAAATTTGCACTCATATTTATTGCAGCATTACTCACAATAGCCAAGAAATGGGGGAAAAATATATATATATATGCCATTAAAAAACAGAAGGGAATCCTGCCATTTGTGACAGCATGGATGGACTTTGAGGGCATTATGCTAAGTAAAATAATTCACACAAAGACAAATACTGTATGATCTCATATGTGGAATCTAAAAACATCAAACTCATAGAAATAAAGTAGAATGGTGGCTGCCGGGGCTGAGGAGTAGGGTAAAAAGGGAGATGTTGGTCAAAGGGTACAAACTTTCAATTATAAGATGAATAAGTTTGGGGGATCAAATGTACAGCATGGTGACTATAGTTAACAACACTGTATTGTAAATTTAAAAGTTGATATGAGAGTAAAGCTTTGATGTTCTCACCCTAATAACAACAACAACAACAAAATGGTAATTATTTGAGGTAAAGGATGTATGAACTAACCTTATCATGGTAAACATTTTGCAATATAGCTGTTTATCAAATCATCACATTGTACATCTTAAACTTACACAAAGTTATATGTCAATTATATCTCAATAAAGCAGGGGAGAAAAATGGAAAATAAAAAGTGTTGGTGAGGATGTGGAGAAACTGAAACACTCCTAAGTGGGTGGTGGCAATGTAAAATGATGTGGCCACTTTATACCTAGTAGTAGAATCGTTGGGTGATATGGTAACTGGATGTTTAACTTTGTGAAGAATTTCCAAACTGTTCCTCAAAAAAGTTAAGCATCGAGTTACCATATTACCAACCAATTCCACTCCTAGGTATGTACCAATGATAACTGAACATATATATCCACACAAAAACTTGGACACAAATGTTCATAGCACTATTACTCATAATAGCCAAAAGTAAAACAACCTAAATGTCCATCAACTGATTAATGGGCAAACAAAATGTGGTACATCCATACAATGGAATATTATCTGGCAATAAAAAGGAATGATTTATGCTACAACATGGATAAAACATGAAAACATTACGCTAAGTGAAAGAAGCCAGTAAACAATATTTGATCCCATTCAAAAGAGATGCTCAGAACAGACAAACCCATAGAGACAGAAAGTGGATTCATGGTTGCCAGGGACTGCAGGGAGGAAAGAATGAGGAGTGACTACTAATGAGAAAGGGGCTCCTTTCTGGGGGAGATGAAACTATTCTGTAATTAGATAATGGTGATAGTTTCACAACTTAAGTATAAAAACCTTGCTTTTTATACTTAAAAATATTAAATAAAATTTTTTCTTTAAATGAATAAACACAGGTAACCACTTATCTTTTTTTTAAAAAACATCTTTATTGGAGTATAATTGCTTAACATTGTTGTGTTAGTTGCTGCTGTATAACAAAGTGAATCAGCTATATGTATACATATATCCCCATATGCCCTCCCTCTTGTGTCTCCCTCCCACCCTTCTTATCCCATCCCTCTAGGTGGACACAGAGCATGAGCTGATCTCCCTGTGCTATGTGGCTGCTTCCCACTAGCTATCTATTTTACATTTGGTAGTGTATATATGTCCATGCCACTCTCTCACTTTGTCCCAGCTTACACTTCCCCCTCCCCATGTCCTCAGCTCCATTCTCTACCTCTGCATCTTTATTCCAGTCCTGCCCCTAGGTTCTTCAGAATCTTTTTTTTTTTTTTAGATTCCATATATATGTGTTAGCATACAGTTTTTGTTTTTCTCTCTGTTTTTCTTTTTTTAACGGCTTTATTGGAGTATAATTGCTTTATAATGGTGCGTCAGTTTCTGCTTTATGACAAAGTGAATCAGCTATACATATACATATATCCCCATATCTCCTCCCTCTTGCATCTCCCTCCGACCCTCCCTATCCCACCCCTCTAGGTGGTCACAAAGCACTGAGCTGATCTCCCTGTGCTATGTGGTTGCTTCCCACTAGCTATCTGTTTTACATTTGGCAGTGTATATATGTCCATGCCACTCTCTCACTTTGTCCCAGCTTATCCTTCCCCCTCCCTGTGTCCTCAAGTCCATTCTCTACGTCTGCGTCTTTATTCCTGTCCTGCCCCTAGGTTCATCAGAACCATTTTTATCCATATACATGTGTTAGCATACGGAATTTGTTTTTCTCCTTCTGGCTTACTTCACTCTGTATGACAGACTCTAGGTCCATCCACCTCACTACAAATAACTCAATTTTGTTTCTTTTTATGGCTGAGTAATATTCCATTGTATATATGTGCCACATCTTCTTTATCCATTCATCTGTTGATGGACACTTATGTTGCTTCCATGTCCTGGCTATTGTAAATAGAGCTGCAATGAACATTGTGGTACATGACTCTTTTTGAATTATGGTTTTCTCAGGGTATATGCCCAGTAGTGGGATGGCTGGGTCATATGGTAGTTCCATTTTTAGTTTTTTAAGGAACCTCCATACTGTTCTCCATAGTGGCTGTATCAATTTACAATCCGACCAACAGTGAAAAAGGGTTCCCTTTTCTCCACACCCTCTCCAGCATTTACTGTTTGTAGATTTTTTGTTGATGGCCATTCTGACCGGTGTGAGGTGATACCTCATTGTAGCTTTGATTTGCATTTCTCTAATGAGTAGTGATGTTGAGCATTCTTTCATGTGTTTGCTGGTGATCTGTATATCTTCTTTGGAGAAATGTCTATTTAGGTCTTCTGCCCATTTTTGGATTGGGTTGTTTGTTTTATTGATATTGAGCTGCATGAGCTGCTTGTAGATTTTGGAGATTAATCCTTTGTCAGTTGCTTTATTTGCAAATATTTTCTCCCATTCTGAGGGTTGTCTTTTGGTCTTGTTTATGGTTTTCTTTGCTGTGCAACAGCTTTTAAGTTTCATTAGGTCCCATTTGTTTATTTTTGTATTTATTTCCATTTCTCTAGGAGGTGGGTCAAAAAGGATCTTACTGTGATTTATGTCATACAGTGTTCTGCCTATGTTTTCCTCTAAGAGGTTTATAGTGTCTGGCCTTACATTTAGGTCTCTAATCCATTTTGAGTTTATTTTTGTGTATGGTGTTAGAGAGTGTTCTAATTTCATTCTTTTACATGTAGCTGTCCAGTTTTCCCAGCACCACTTATTGAAGAGACTGTCTTTTCTCCATTGTATATTCTTGCCTCCTTTATCAAAAATAAGGTGACCATATGTGCGTGGGTTTATCTCTGGGCTTTCTATCCTGTTCCATTGACCTATATTTCTGTTTTTGTGCCAGTACCATACTGTCTTGATTACTGTAGCTTTGTAGTATAGTCTGAAGTCAGGTAGCCTGATTCCTCCAGCTCCATTTTTCTTTCCCAAGATTGTTTTGGCTATTCGGAGTCTTTTGTGTTTCCATACAAATTGTGAAATTTTTTGTTCTAGTTCTGTGAAAAATGCCATTGGTAGTTTGATAGAGATTGCATTGAATCTGTAGATTGCTTTGGGTAGTATCGTCATTTTCACAATGTTGATTCTTCCAATCCAAGAATATGGTATATTGCTCCAACTGTTTGTATCATCTTTAATTTCTTTCATCAGTGTCTTATAGTTTTCTGCATACAGGTCTTTTGTCTCCTTAGGTAGGTTTATTCCTAGGTATTTTATTCTTTTTGTTGCAATGGTAAATGGGAGTGTTCCTTAATTTCTCTTTCAGATTTTTATTATTAGTGTATAAGAATGCAAGAGATTTCTGTGCATTAATTTTGTATGCTGCTGCTTTACCAAATCCATTGATTAGCTCTAGTAGTTTTATGGTAGCATCTTTAGGATTCTCTATGTATAATATCATGTCATCTGCAAACAGTGACAGCTTTACTACTTCTTTTCTGATTTGGATTCCTTTTATTTCTTTTTCTTCTCTGATTGCTGTGGCTAAAACTTCCAAAATTATGTTGAAAAATAGTGGTGAGAGTGGACAACCTTGTCTTGTTCCTGATCTTAGTGGAAATGGTTTCAGTTTTTCACCATTGAGAACAATGTTGGCTGTGGGTTTGTCATATATGGCCTTTATTATGTTGAGGTAAGTTCCCTCTATGCCTACTTTCTGGAGGGTTTTTATCATAAATGGGTGTTGAATTTTGTCGAAAGCTTTTTCTGCATCTATTGAGATGATCATATGCTTTTTCTCCTTCAATTTGTTAATATGGTTTATCACATTGATTGATTTGCGTATATTGAAGAACCCTTGCATTCCTGGGATAAACCCCTCTTGATCATGGTGTATGATCCTTTTAATGTGCTGTTGGATTCTGTTTGCTAGTATTTTGTTGAGGATTTTTACATCTGTGTTCATCAGTGATATTGGCCTATAGTTTTTTTCTTTGTGACATCTTTGTCTGGTTTTGGTATCAGGGTGATGGTGGCCTTGTAGAATGAGTTTGGGAGTGTTCCTCCCTCTGCTATATTTTGGAAGAGTTTGAGAAGGATAGGTGTTAGCTCTTCTCTAAATGTTTGATAGAATTCGCCTGTGAAGACATCTGGTCCTGGACTTTTGTTTATTGGAAGATTTGTAATCACAGTCTCAATTTCAGTGCTTGTGATTGGTCTGTTTACATTTTCTATTTCTTCCTGGTTCAGTCTCGGAAAGTTGTGCTTTTCTAAGAATTTGTCCATTTCTTCCAGGTTGTCCATTTTATTGGCATAGAGTTGCTTGTAGTAATCTCTCATGATCCTTTGTATTTCTGCAGTGTCAGTTGTTACTTCTCCTTTTTCATTTGTAATTCTATTGAGTTGAGTCTTCTCCCTTTTTTCCTTCATGAGTCTAGCTAATGGTTTATCAATTTTGTTTATCTTCTCAAAGAACCAGCTATTTGTTTTATTGATCTTTGCTATCATTTCCTTCATTTCTTTTTCATTTATTTCTGATCTGTCTTTATGATTTCTTTCCTTCTGCTAACTTTGGAGTTTTTTTGTTCTTCTTTCTCTAATTGCTTTAGGTGTAAGGTTAGGTTGTTTACTTGAGATGTTTCTTGTTTCTTGAGGTAGGATTGTATTGCTATAAACTTCCCTCTGAGAACTGCTTTTGCTGCATCCCATAGGTTTTGGGTCATTGTGTTTTCATTGTCATTTTTTTCTAGGTATTTTTTGATTTCCTCTTTGATTTCTTCAGTGATCTCTTGGTTACTAAGTAGTGTAATGTTTAGTCTCCATGTGTTTGTATCTTTTACAGATTTTGTCCTGTTATTGATATCTAGTCTCATAGCGTTGTGGTCCGAAAAGATACTTGATACGGTTTCAATTTTCTTAAATTTACCGAGGCTTGATTTGTGACCCAAGATATGATCTATCCTGGAGAATGTTCCATGAGTACTTGAGAATAAAGTGTATTCTGTTGTTTTTGGATGGAATGTCCTATAAATATCAATTAAGTCTATCTTGTTTAATGTATCATTCAAAGCTTGTGTTTATTTATTTATTTTCATTTTGGATGATCTGTCCATTGGTGAAAGTGGGGTGTTAAAGTCCCCTAGTATGATTGTGTTACTGTCAATTTCCCATTTTATGGCTGTTAACATTTGCCTTATGTATTGAGGTGTTCCTATGTTGGGTGCATAAATATTTACAATTCTTATGTCTTTTTCTTGGATTGATCCCTTGATCATTATGTAGTGTCATTCTTTGTTTCTTGTAATAGTCTTTATTTTAAAGTCTATTTTGTTTGATATGAGACTTGCTACTCCAGCTTTCTTTTGATTTCCATTTGCATGGAATATCTTTTTCCATCCCCTCACTTTCACTCTGTATGTGTCCCTAGGTCTGAAGTGGGTCTCTTGTAGACAGCATATATCCGGGTCTTATTTTTGTATCCATTCTGCCAGTCTATGTCTTTTGGTTGGAGCATTTAATCCATTTACATTTAAGGTAATTATCAATATGTATGTTCCTATTACCATTTTCATAATTGTTTTGGGTTTGTTTTTGTAGGTCTTTTCCTTCTTTTGTGTTTCCTGCCTAGAGAAGTTCCTTTAGCATTTGTTGTAAAGCTGGTTTGGTGGTGCTGAATTCTCTTAGCTTTTGCTTGTCTGTAAACGTTTTAATTTCTCCATCTGATCTGAATGAGATCCTTGCTGGGCAGAGTAGTCTTGGTTGTAGGTTTTTCCCTTTCATTATTTTAAATATGTTCTGCCACTCTCTTCTGGCTTGCAGAGTTTCTGCTGAAAGATCAGCTGTTAACCTCATGGGGATTCCCTTGTATGCCATTTGTTGCTTTTCCCTTGCTGTATTTAATATTTTTTCTTTGTATTTAATTTTTGATAATTTGATTAATATGTGTCTTGGCGTTTTTCTCCTTGGATTTATCCTGTATGGGACTCTGTGTGTTTCCTGGACTTAATTATTTCCTTTCCCATATTAGGGAAGTTTTCAACTATAATCTCTTCAAATATTTTCTCATTCCCTTTCTTTTTCTCTTCTTCTTCTGGGACCCCTATTATTCAAATGTTGGTGTGTTTAATATTGTCCCAGAGGTCTCTGAGACTGTCCTCAATTCTCTTCATTCTTTTTTCTTTATTCTGCTCTGTAGCAGTTATTTCCACTATTTTATCTTCCAGGTAGAACTTATCCATTCTTCTGCCTCAGTTATTCTGCTATTGATTCCTTCTTTAGAATTTTTAATTTCATTTATTGTGTTGTTCATCATTGTTTGTTTGCTCTCTAGTTCTTCTGGGTCCTTATTAAACGTTTCTTGTATTTTCTCCATTCTATTTCCAAGATTTTGGATCATCCATACTATCATTACTCTGAATTCTTTTTCAGGTAGACTGCCTATTTCCTCTTCATTTGTTTGGTCTGGAGGGGTTTTACCTTGCTCCTTCATGTGTTGCATATTTCTCTGTCTTCTCATTTTGTTTAGCTTACTGTGTTTAGGGTCTCCTTTTCACAGGCTCGTAGTTCCCGTTGTTTTTGGTGTCTTCCCCCAGTGGGTAAGGTTGGTTTAGTGGGTTGTGTCGGCTTCCTGGTGGAGGGGACTGGTGCCTGTGTTATGATGGATGAGGCTGGATCTTGTCTTTCTGGTGGGCAGGACCGTGTCTGGCGGTGTGTTTTGGGGTGTCTGTGAACTTAGTATGGTTTTAGGCAGCCTCTCTGCTAATGGGTGGGGTTGTGTTCCTGTCTTGCTAAGTTGTTTGGCATGGGGTGTCCAGCCCTGGAGCTTGCTGGTCATTGAGTGGAGCTGGGTCTTAATGTTGAGATGGAGATTTCTGGGAGAGCCCTCGCTGATTGATATTACTTGGGGCCAGGATGTCTCTGGTGGTCCAATGTCCTGAACTCGGCTCTCCCACCTGAGACACTCAGGCCTGACACCTGGCTGGAGCACCAAGACCCTGTCAGCCACACGGCTTTCCAGGTTGTTGACACAAGATCGAAGTACTGACATCCTAAATCAATTCTTGTTCCTGTCTTGAGAACTGCTGTCAGCTTTCTGCTTAAGCACTAGCCTTTATCCCCATGGTTTCAGCTGCTTGCCTTGCAAGTGACCCAGTTAACCCAGCTAGCTCGTATGGGATAACCACTTAGCTTTTACCAGAATGTAAACTTTATATCAGTCATCCTCATGGAACAGAATGAAAACATTACAAACAAGATAAAATTTATTAGTAAAGGACTCAACTATGTTTATGCTAGTGAAAAGTTAAATACCAGTGTGTTTTCAAGTCAAATGAGTAAGTAATTGGGGGGAAAAAAGCTCAGAGAGTAGCCTGGAAATTTCCATTTATTTCCATGAAATAACTGAGAGTCATCCATTTTAGAATGTAACACCACAGAGCTAACATGGGTATTATTACCGCCTGCTGCGTGACAGATAGTAAGTGTTTAATAGCAGTTGGAGACTTATCCTTCTGTTTTCTGACCTCCCCTAAGTTTTGAGTAAATACTCTTTTATCACAGAAGGGAGATGGGAGGCAGGTCAGAGGACAGCATTGTTGTGTCTTAGCTTCCCCAGGTCCAGGAACTCAGTCTGAGTCTCATGGAGAGAGGGGGCAGAGGGAGAAGCAGGAGAAGCTGCTTTGTGGTTGAGTCTGGTGAGACACTTAACACAGGCTGCACTGCTTGGGCACCCTGGAAGCTGAGTGGAAAATGAGGCACCAGAGGAGAAGGCCCCCTCCCAGGTCTGCATGGCCCACAGCACGGCCTCAGCACGACGAAGACTGCAAGGACCTTACCCTGCTCCGTTTCTGTGAACTATTCAGTTCAATTGGATCATTTAAATCAGTGGTTCGTAACTAGGGACAATCTCCCCCCCACCTTCCTTGGGGGGACATCTGGCAATGTCTAGAGAGAGACACTTATGGTTGTCACAACTGGGGGTGTGGGTGCTACTGGCATCTGCTGGGTAGACAGCAAGGATGTTGCTAAACATCCTGCAATGCATAGGACAGTCCCTTGCAATAACTATCCAGTCCCAAATGTCAATAGTGCCAAAGTTGAGAACTCGGGTTAAATGAAAGCACTTAGCACAGTGCCTGGCACTTGTTAAAAGCTCAATAAATGTTGATTCACTGTTATGGGCTGGTCTTCTCCTGGTGTTCAGAATGTTTCAAATAATTGGCAATCCCGTAAACTCACCATATATATACCACAGTTTCTTCACTGTAAGACATATTTTTTTAAAAAATCACTGTTTTAGTTTTTTGACTTGGCATGAGATGTGATCATTTATATATTTTCTCCCTAAGTAGCTGTTATCAAATCTTGGTGGATGTCAGTTAATTGCCTCTTGAACTTCTGAAAAAGCAGTCTACTGTGTACTCTTCTAGGTTTCTATTTCCTGTGTTAGATCAGGAGTTCCTGAAATAGTGCCTGGAGACATGAAAAAGTAACCTATTCATATGTGAGTTGATTTATTATCACCAATACAGAGTCACTAATTGACTTTTCTCCTGCTGCTGCTGAGAAATACTGCTGTCAAATTCTGCACATGCTAATCTTTTTCTGATGAATACTCAGAACAACAAAAAGCTGCAAAACATTAGCTTTGGTAGGGGCCCTGGGAAGTCTTTCGATTCCTTTCTATTAGAGATAAGAAACTAGAGATCTCTGAAGGCTCGTTGACTTTCCCAACTCCATTCAGCTAGACCATCACGGAGCCAACCCTACAAGTCAGCGCTCCAGAATTCCAGTTCAGGGCTAGCCCTTGAACACAAATATATCTTCTTTATTCAAGATGAGCTCAGCAAGAGGTTATGACTTTTTATCCATCTTGTGTGACTTAGTGACCTTCTCTATGGAATATAATTTTTGTCCTCAGACTATATTGATATATTCATGTTATAAACATTATTAAGCACACAGTACTATGAACCATGTAATATTTTAGATAAAAATATAAATATAAGTAAAAACGAGTACAAGGGTAGAAAACCCACCTACCTTCTGGGCCCAAGCAGATAACAAAAATCAGTGAAACAGGTTAGACTGTAGGGTTACCAGATACAATACAGGGTACCCTAACTGAATTACACGAATTACATGGGACATACACTGAAAACAATAAAATATAATAAAATCGCTGTTTATCTGAACTTTAAGTGGGACATCGTACATTTTTATTTTCTAGCCCAACAGGAATTGCAGAGAACTGGAAAGTGCCTGCCCCTCTCACCTAAAGGGGACAGCTGCCACTCAGTCTCAAATTGTTGCCATGAGGAAGGCAGCCCTGGTGTCATCGAATCATTGAAATTATCATGACAAGCTGGAAATCCAGATGTTTAGTTAAACTCTTCCACATTTTTTTTTAATTTATTTATTTTATTTATTTATTTATTTTTGCCTGTGTTGGGTCTTCGTTTCTGTGCGAGGGCTTTCTCTAGTTGCGGCGAGCGGGGGCCACTCTTCATCGCGGTGCGCGGGCCTCTCACTGTCGCGGCCTCTCTTGTTGCGGAGCACAAGCTCCAGACGCACAGGCTCAGTAAAAACTCTTCCACATTTTAAAAGTTGTAAACTGATTTGGAAATATTCACAGACTATTTGGAAAATAAAATCATGTGTATGGATTGTGATGGTGTTTAAGGGAGGTCCCAAAGAAGACCTCTCTTTCCCACCCAAATGGAGAAGCAGTTGAGCCCTACAGGTTTCAGACAGATGGAGGGCAAAATGCCAGTCTTGATACCACTGATGCTGTAACAGTAAAGGATTTGGCTTAGGTACTAAGTATATAACCAAACAGGCTTGCTAGCAGGCTTCTAAACTGAACTAACCCTGTTCTCACCTAATCCAGCCCTTCACTCCAGCAAAGCAGAGTTTACCCTACAACTAAGAGAGCAAACTAGAATACTCCCTCTTTGCAGATGGACAGATGTGAAGAGAGAGGAGCCGGGGCAGAGGAGGAGATGAGTGTGCCCTGCCCTTTCTTCCCGACTCTCCTGCAACTCTGTGATACCCCTGCCTCCACCCCGCCACAAGGAAAGCAAAAGGGGAGAGAGATGGATGTTTTAATTACTAAAATAACACTATTTTGAATTAGAGGTGACTGGAAGACATTTTATTGTCATTGAAAGAACAGATAAGGCATGGGGCTTCCTACTCCTCCTTGCATCCCACCCAGATTTCATACAGAGACAGAGGAAGAAGTAGTCCTTTGGGTGAGTTTGAATGGGCAGAAGAAGAGAAGAATTAAGTTGTCATCACTTCTAAACAGGAAAGGGGATTGGGGTTGGGTAAAGGCCAGGGATGAGAGTGGGTTGTAAAGGGTTTGGACATGGAGTGTATAAGGGCACTGCAGATAGATGAAGTAATCTGACAATCCTGGAGCGCTAAGCAGCATATTATAGCATGGAAACTGTAAGTAGTTGGTTTGTTGGAGCGCAGGGTACCAGGGAGGTGAGGGAGAGGTGAGAGTTTCAACCTGAGGAATTTGGACACAGTATGAGTAGAATCTGTCAGGAGCCAGATGCCACTCTCAAATAGCGGAATTGAGGAGAGCTTAATAAAGGGACTGTTTACAATGGTGTGGCAGGATTAGGCGAAACAACTGAGATATGCTGTGCTATGGGGGTAATAACAGCACAAAGCCATTTCCATCCCTAGGTCTGAAGGGGGAACATGGAGAGCCAACACCGAGGGACCAGATATCTCAGAGTCTGCATGACAGGAGCTGTGGGCTTTGCTATAAGGGTACTGTCTTCTCTTGGCAACCTGGCTGGGAGGGGCCAGGGGAAATAATACCCCAGACCTCAATGCTGGTGACTTCCATTGGTTAAAATAAACTGGAAGTTAGTGGGCAAGGGAAGCAATGGAGGCAGTCTTTACAGGTCAGCATCCAGGGGCCCAGAGCAGAGCGGAAAGTGGTAGAGAGTAGACCCAAAGGGACAAACAGAAAACATTCAGTACAGAAGAAGTGACAAACAGCTGGAGGAATCAGCAAAATCTCAGAAAGCATCCCGTGGGTCTCAGGACATCACTGAAGATTTCAAAGTTGGAGCACCACTGGCCTCTAGAGGGCGCTCAAGGATTTCTCTCCTTACACTCAATCGTGCCAGAGAAGAAACGTCAATAGAGGCTAAGGACAAAATAGATTCCACAAAAAGAGCCCTTCGGTAGGGGATGGAACTCAGAATTGGAAAGGGATTGTTCCCAGAAATGGAAATTTCCCCTTTGCACTTAGATTTACTACATTTGGATTGATTTGTAATAATACCAATTAAATAAATCAAAGCTAACTCTAAGTGTTCTTCACTGTGTGCCAAGTTTTAGCACAACATTTAGTACAACTCTTCGAGGTAAACACCATTTAAAATCCCATTTTACAGATTAGGAGACTGAGAGCACCTGGATTTAGACCCACATTACACTGGACTATTCTACTCTGTTTTTCTCCTGGGTTGCTGGTTTAGTCCACTAGGTCAAAGCTTGCCCTTCCTTAGAAGCTTAATAAAACCAGGGCAGTGTGAAAAGGAGGGTCCAGTGAAAGGAGGCTTGAAAAGAGAGGAAACTTTCTATGTAAGGATTTATTTTCATTTAACAATTTTAAGCACATATTTAATGATTGAACACTGACTACCTGCTAGGCTTCGGGCTGGGTGCCAGGGATACCCAGGTGGACAAGATGAGAGGCACCACAGTGTAACACCTAAGAGATTTCAGAGCCTGAAGAACAGATGTAATCCTGAGTCTACCACATGCTACCCATGTGACCAGGGTCAGTCACGTAAATCACTTACCACTCTGTTTCCTCATTCTCTAAAATATAATAGATAAATACACTTAGGGCAACGCCAGGCATGTTGTTAATACTACAAAGGTATGAACTGCTATCCTTACAACATACTGTCAGGCTCTGAAGCTTTTACAATAGATGGAGAGACACAGAGAGAGACAAGGTCAGGTTCTGGGCCAGGTGCAAAAGAGCCAAAAAGGCCATGTTGTCTGTCGCTTTGGCAAGGCCCGGGGTTATAAGGGCAAAAGGGGTTCTGGAGGCTCTACTTGGTCCAGTTCAGCTATTGGGTTTGGGGTCAAAGCTCTAGTTCCGAGGTGGCAGACAGGTTCCTGTCTGGCATTCTGACTCTGACCAGTTGATACTGGCTGCCTGGACCACTAGTAAGAGGGATTCTCAGACTGCACGTAGAATTAATGAGAAAGAATGCCATGAGCCATAAAGGCTTTCTGCCATGGACAGAGTATTGAGAGGAGATGCCTCTTGGTTCTAGAACAGTTCTTTGCCTGGAATGTCCCTTTAGCAGGGGGATCTGGGGAGGCCTCAGAGGTCCTGACTAAAGTCACAGATTAAGGTAACCAGTCACCCCAGTTTGTCTAAGACTGTCCCACTTTCAGCTCTGAAGGAATCATCCTGCATCCGAGGAAGCCCCTCGATCTTAGACACAACCCAATTAACGTCACAGGCTTTTTCTACCTGACAACACTTTAAAAAAAACAACTATAAACTCTGACCAGTAGGGATTTCTTTTTCAGCCTGTGAAAAGGCATGTCTTCTGGCCTGCTGTAATATGCTGGCCTGTATAACCCCAAATTTCCCTTCACCTCACAACAGCCAACGGTATAGCTCTCTCATTTCTCAGCTATTTTCCCTGCTCTATCCATTGAAGTCTTAGCAGGAAACAGATGGCACCCTCAAAGGAGTTTAACTGAAAAGCATTTCACGCAGGGATTATTTACAGAGGCGTGGGCATGGTTAACGGAACCAGCAAGATCTGGGGAGACACGCGGGGATTAGCCCTCAGCCCCAGAGAGGGGTGCTGCTCCTGGCCTGCGGAGAGCTGAGCTGGGCAGAGAGGCCCTGGAGCCTCAGCGGGAGGAGCGAGGGGGCAGGAGGAGGAATCCCTGACCTGGCCCTCCGCCTGCCCTCCAGCCTCTTGCCAGGGCCTCCCGATCAGAGGGCAAGGGAAGCACACCAGGCGGCAGCAGGTGTAGTGGCGGTCAGCCTCCCAAGCCCCAGAGTCTGGCCAGAAAAGAGCTAAGAATAACCAGGCCAGGCCATCCTGTTGTCACTCAGCTTCCGTTCTAGTCCTTTCCTCGGCCGAAGAAACTCAGGCCCCCAACAACGAGAACACTCAAAATCTCATCGCCGAGGGGTGACAGAGTTCAGTCCTGCTCCTTCCTGGAAACTAAAGCCAGCAGGGTGCAAGGCAACCAGGAAAGCGAGACAAAGAAACAAGGACCCCAAAATGTAGTGGTTCCAGCCCTGCATCTGAGGGGAACGAATGTGACAATCCTGACTTCCTTCTTCCACCGTTCAGTCCGTGACGCCCCTACTCTCGACAGCACCTTGGCAGTGAAGGTGTTCTTACCTGAAGGGATGACCAAAACTTCAGGCCCACAGGATCCAGGTACTTAATGGCTCTGTCTTTATCGAGTTGCTGCAGTCTCCCACTGACCATGACTATTGAACAGGGAGTGCGATAAATCCCATGGGCTCCAGACATAGCGTTGTCCCCATTTTGTAGCAACAATCCCATTTCTCCCTGATAAGCAGAATCAATCACACTGGCCCATTACAGGCACCCAATTCTCTGCCCTTAATTAGTGGCAGGCACAGCCTGAGATGGCCAGGGGGCAGTTTCATTGTTGTCCAGTGGAAATATTCCTCCCCGTTTGGCACAAGGACCTCAAACTCACTAGATACAATGTTTCAGGGACAGGAAGATAATCTTCTTGAAGTGGGTTATTAAGGGTAACACTGAGAGAAGCCACTGCCACCTCCACCCCTGGGTTCCCAGGGCCATATACTCAATACCTTGTATTGACTACTGATCTGACCGCTTGACAAACAACACCCCAGCCTCACAAGATGTTGTGTCCCCCGGCTCCATGAACTGAGCCTTCAATAAGTCAGACAAAGACAAATATTATATGACATCACTTATAAGGGGAATCTAAAAAAATGATACAAATGAACTTATTTACAAAATAAAAACGACTCACAGACTTAGAAAACAAACTTTATGGCTACCAAAAGGGAAAGGTAGGGGGAGGGATAAATCAGAAGTTTGGGATTAACATATATACACTACTATATGTACAATAGATAATCAACAAGGACCTACTGTATAGCACAGGGAACTCTACTCAATATTCTCTAATAACCTACGTGGGAAAAGAATCTGAAAATGAATAGATATCTGTATGTGGATAACTGAACTGTACACCTGAAACTAACACAACATTGTAAATCAACTATACTCTAATATAAAATAAAAATTGAATTGAAAATAACCCTGCGTCTTCAATATGACATGCCATCATTCCATCAAGCCAGGTGCTTCTAGGTGATGTAAGAACAATGGATTTCTTGATGTCAGCTCCCAATACCACAGTTATTTCTCTGTAAATGAGTTCCTCGGTCAGAGGCAATGATGTGTGTGATACCAAGGGGGTGAATAGGCAGCCTATCAACCACATATGGTGGTGCTGGCAGAAGCATCACTGGTAGGAAAGGGGAGTCACTCTCCAGAATATGCAATTATTTCCATAAAGACACATTACTGCCCCTTCCAAAATGGAGTGGTCCAAAATAATTGACCTGAGTGGCAGGTGCTCCCAGGAAACGATGGCAAGTAAGGGCTCAGTGTTAGATTCCGGTTTAGAAAGTTGGACACTCAGCAGTGGCAGAGGCCAGCTCAGCTGCGGTGAGAGGATGTGCCTGTCTTCATTCCCATACATCGTGTCTATTTCTTCCCACAGCCACTTGGTACTTGGGCCATTTATGCAAGCACAGAGATGGCCGGGGAGGGGGCTCGCTGACAAACAAGGCATAGGCCGTCTTGACCTCCTCCTTACTTAGCCTTCCATGAAATGGATGTCCTCTGGGGGGCATTTACATGGGGCTCAAATGGCTTTGAACACTGTAGCCATTCTTAGGGATCCATGATGTAATTTCCCTACAGATGATCTTGGCCCCAATCTTCCAATATGTTTAAAAATTGCTAAGTCCCTGATAAGTTGACCAACCTGGCTAGCCATTGCCCATGAATCAGTGTATTTCAGGAAAACTCAGGTTATCTCTTTTTTCATGTCAAGTGACCAACCAGATGTAGTGCCCAAAGTTCTATCTACTGGGAGATTTCCCTCTGACTTGCAGAACCACCCTAGACAGATACCTCCTTGAATCAGGCCAGCATCCCCCTGTCTTCTGATTGTTTGGTCAGAGGGAATTCCCTGGGGCCAGAGGTAGGGTTTGAGGGAGAGGCAGGAAACAGTAGGAAGTCTGAGTCGTCTGGCTCTGCAGGGAAGAGAAGGGCTTAGAATAGAATTGGGGATGTGAAGGGATAGAGGATAACAGCTCACCCACATACGTGCAAGTTCTTTACCCTTAAACTTAAATGGAGCTTCAGTAAGCTTCTTCTTACTTTATATGAGAAAATTCTGACAGACAAAACAGCATCAATATTCAAGCCAAGAAGGCAATAAAGGAATAATAACTTAGCACTTGACATATATTTCTGACAAATAATGTATTTCATGGTCCATCCTAAATGTACCTGAGGTAAAAGTAGATGTATCCAACATCTAAGCTTAATTGATTTTTGCCAGAAAGTCTATTTTGAAATGTGAGCTTCTGATACATTCCTTATGTTTGTGCTTTTTAAAACGTTTCATTTTTATATTTTCTTTGTCAGCAGGGGAAAAATCAGATCAATTCTATAAGATCAGTTCTATACAAGCATTATTGAAACTGTTGGAGTCCCAATATGGAGTCTTTAAAATAAATGTGCTTAAACTAACCTATGATGTCAGAAGTCAGGAAAGGTAGCACAAGGGGGCATCTAGCGGCTGATAATGCTGTGTTTCCTCCTCGGGGCATTGGTTACATGGGAAACTTCATTTCGTGAAATTACAACAAGCAGTGCACTTATGATAGATGTACTATTGTATATGTCTATTACACTTCAATATGAAGGGGAAAATGGAATATGTTTTATATAATCATGACATTCTTGCAAACGTTTTCATGAACTAGAAACTAGATTAGACAATTTCACAAAATGCTGCACAATTAGTGCATTCTTCCAGCTAACCAGCCCATCAAAATCATTTATTGAAGGTGTAGAATGCAAGGCATTGCATTAAATATTGTCTGTAGACTTGCGTGGAAGGCAACATATCTACGTTAAAAA
Source organism: Balaenoptera musculus (assembly GCF_009873245.2). Classification (NCBI taxonomy): domain Eukaryota; kingdom Metazoa; phylum Chordata; class Mammalia; order Artiodactyla; family Balaenopteridae; genus Balaenoptera; species Balaenoptera musculus. The sequence continues at coordinate 73,800,138 of NC_045794.1, forward strand.
CAATTAATCACAAGACAAATATTTACTGAGTATCTGCTAAGTAGCGGGCACTAGTCTAGACCCCTGAGCTTACATGAGTAAGCAAAACAGGCAGAATTCTTATCCTTGTGGAACTGATGCCTAGTGAGAGAAGACAGCCAATTAACAACAAACAATAAGTAAACTGCATGATTTGTCAGATGGTGATAAGGGATGTTCAAGAAAATCGAGCAGGGTAAGAGAGATTGGGAGTGTTGTAGGGGAAGTTTGCAATTTTAAATAAGATGTTCAGGTGGGCATCACTAAGGAGGTGATACTTAAGCAAAGATGTAAAAAAGATGTTACCCATGTGTAGAGCTGGAGAAGGAGAATCCAGGCAGAGGACACAATGAGTCAGAAAAGGACCTGATGAGTTCAAGCCAAAGAAACCAGTGTGATTAGGATAAGATGAGCTAAGGGGAAAGGAGTAGATGTGAGGTCAAGGAATTAATGAGAGGAAAGATAATTGTAAACTATTGTATGATTCTGGTTTTTACTTTCAATGAAATGGGACACCATTGCAAGAACTTGAGTAAGGGAGTGGCATGAGCTGACTTACATTTTGAAAGTATCTAGCTGCTATTTTGTGAATAGACTACAAAGGAGGAAGAGTAGTAGAAAGAGGAAACCTCCTACACTGTTGGTGGGAATGTAAATTGGTGCAGCCGCTATGGAGAACAGTATGGAGGTTCCTTTAAAAACCAAAAATAGAGCTACCATATGATCCAGAAATCCCACTCCTGGGCATATATCCAGAAAAGACAAAAACTCTAATTCAAAAAGATACATGCACCCTAATGTTCATAGCAGCACTATTTACAATAGCCAAGACATGGAAGCAATGTAAATGTCCATCAACAGATAAACAGATAAAGAAGATGTGATAGATACACACACACACACACAGTGGAATATTAGTCAGCCATAAAAAGAATGAAATAATGCCATTTGCAGCAACATCAATGGACCTAGAGATTGTCATACTAAGTGGAGTAAGTCAGATAGAGAAAGACAAATAACATATGATATCACTTATATGTAGAATCTAAAAAAAATGATACAGATGAACTCATTTACAAAACAGAAATCGACTCACAGACATAGAAAGCAAACTTATGGCTACCAAAGGGGAAAAGGGTGGGGGGATAAATTAGGAATTTGGGATTAACAGATACACAATACTAATATAAAACAGATAAACAACAAGGACCTACTGTATAGCACAGGGAACTATATTCAATATCTTTTAATAACCTAATGGAAAAGAATCTGAAAAAGATTTTATGTATAATATCTTAAAATATATATTATATATAACTAAATCACTTTGCTGTATACCTGAAACATTGTAAATCAACTATACTTCAATTTTAAAATATTGACCAAAAAGAAAAGACTAGTAACAGGGAGACGAGTCAGGAGGCTGTTGCAATAATCCAGGTGAAAAAGGACGGTGACCTGGACCAGGCTGGTAGCAGCAGACGTGTAAATAATTGTCAGAGTTTGGATATATTTTGAAGATTGAACCAACAGGATTTGTTGAAGGATTGGATATGAGATTTGAGAAAAGAGAGGAGTCAAGCATGGTTTTGAGATTTCAGGACTGAACAAAGGTGAAGTTGTCATCACCTCAGATGAGGAAGGCTGTGGGTAGAGCGGGACTGAGGAGGAACGTGACAAGTTCCGTGTTGGGCACAGTAAGTTTGGGATGTCTCTCAGACATCCTAACAGAAAAGTCAAGTAGGTACTAAAGTATATATGAGTTTAGAGTCCAAAATAAATGTGTGAATGTGAATGTAAATTTCAGGTTAATAGGCATAGAGATTATATTTATAAGATTAGATGAGTTAACCAGGAAGAGAACATAAAATAGAGGAGAGAACCAAAGACTAAGCCCTGGAGCATTCCGAGAGAAGCACCGAGCAATAGAGAAAGAACAGCCAGTTCTGTCCTAGGGTATTCCAAGCCTGCGACAGGACTGGTTGACTTACCACTTAACACTGTAATAATTACGTCCCAGGAAAAGAAGTCCAAGGACATTTTACCAGTTTCTATGCCAAGCCATGATCATGAGCAATCACACAGTACCTGGCATAGAGTAGCAAGAGCTTCTGAATTATTGCAAATTGTTGAATGAATTATTTCAAGGCTCTGGAGACAGGCCAAAATCTCTTGAGGCTTTAGCTCTTATTATTAGAGAGACCTGGTATTCTAAATACATTTAGACTCCCTCCCCTTCGTACCCTCTGGGCACCCTGGGGACCAGATGGGTCAATGTGGTTCCTACTTGGGACTGAGCTGAAAGCCTATAGGCTGCTTCACTCAAAACATCTGTTCTTTCCCCTGATCAACACTATCTGATCAATTCTTTTTGGTCCTGAAATATCTACCTGCTGTAACCAAGCATTCTTCTGCCCCAGAGCCTCTGTCTCACTGGTCCCTCCGTCTGGCCCATCTCCCCTTTGAACAGCTTACTGCCTCTCTTCACTGAACCCTCTGCTTAATGTCATCTCTTCAGAGAAGCCTATTAGCATCATTTGATCTCAAACTGCGCTAGTCTTTTCCACTTTCTTTTTATACCACTCACTACTACCTGCCATTACATTTATTTGTTTGGTGATTGGTGATATGGTCTGAGTTGTATCCCCTGAAAATTTGTATGTTGAAGCTCTTCCCTTCGGCATGCTAAATGTAGATTGAGAAGTAATTGAGTTTAAATGAGGTCTTAAGAGTGGAGCCCTGATCCAATAGGATTAGTGTCCTTATAAGAAGGGACACCAGAGATTCAGCTCTCTCTCTGCCGTGTAAGGACACAGTGAGAAAGTGGCCATGTGCAAGCCAGAAAGTGCCCTCACTAGGAACCGAATTAGCCAACTCTGTGATCTTGGACTTCTAGCCTCCAGAACCACGAGAAATAAATTTCTGTTGTTTAAGCCACCCAATTTATGGTATTTTGTTATGGCAGCCCGAGCTGACTGAGACCATTGGTTACCTTCTTTCTGCCTCTTCCACTAAGAGTCTCTTTAAAGCAGGATTTTTTGGGGTTTTTTCCTATTCCAGTGTATGGAACTAGGAACAAAGTTTCACCCATAGCAAGCTACTCATTAAATGTTGATGAATGAATCAATTCTCAGATCTGGTCAAGATGTCACTTAGTTTAATAGTTTCATGGATGACCCCCATGTGGAAGGTTCTGGCTGAGCAAGAGAAAAAGTAAAGAACACATGGTCCCCGGCCCACGAAAAGCCTGCAAGCTGGTCGTTCTGGGTTAGGTTGCTCTGTTAGGCTGATAGCAATTCACTTCCCCAAACTCCAAATTCTGTTTCCTGACAGGCTCCAGAGAGGAGGGACAGTGCTTTGGGTAATAACAACCCTCATTTTAGCAGAGGCTCCAGGGTGTTTTCCATGAGAGTCATCTCGGGCAAACAGAGCAGGTTTTCAAAGTAAATTTAGCGTCTCATTTGGGATGAATAGTCTGTGTTTTTGTCTTATAAATCATACCCAGCAATCCTTTTCTCAACCTTGGCACTTGAAGAGTAGAGGATATGGCATTTCTGACCCAAACCAGTTACAGGATGGGAGTACATTATAGAGATACTTGTAGGAAAGGGTTTGGAGAAAACCCGTGTCTCTCTTGTCAGGAGACCCCCAATTCAGGATCTTATATCCTTGATTGAACTCTGACTTTGAAAATTTCCCAAAGTAGACACACGCGTGCGCGCATGCGCACAAACACACACACACCCCGTAATTAATATATTCAGGCTGAAACCAGCTAACACAGTGGCGCATTGTGTAGAGGTTGATATTTATAGTGACCTGACTCCACGGACTCTGTGGACATGAGAGCCAAAACTAGCTAATTGTGTGGGAAAAAGTAATAATATTATGGATCCACAAGGCTGCGAAAGATAAAAAAGAAGATAAGCAATAAGAAAAGCTTTCAGAGTCTCACAGCTCAGTCCTCTATTTGGAGGTAGAAGGGTTTTATTTCTGTCTCAAGCGTAGGCTTAGGCAAACCCAAGCCTTGCTCTTTGTGGTGGGCTTATAAGCAGGGTAAATGGAAAAAGGGAAATTCCTGGCAAGCCCTGGCTTGGAGATGGTACAAAAAATCCTCAGTAAGTATAGTGGATTTCCTTCTTTTCTGAATCCATACTAACTTGCCCAGTAAAACTTTCTTTAGTCCTTTACTGATTCCAAACCTTATTTTAATTCTTGCCTTTCGCTTCTTATTTCCTTTCCCACAGATGGTGGGTAAAATATAAGCCTGTAAAAGTAAAGCTTAAAAGACTTACGTTTCTTTTTTTGGCTTTCAAATGTTTCACACGACTACGTGATAGTCCCACCTCATCCACTCACACTTAACGTTTTTCCTCTTCCTAGCATTAATAGGCTTAAATGTTTGGTTAGGCAGGAAATTTAGAATAGGGAACTTCATCCACCATTCTCTTGCCTCTTGAAGGAGTTTTTAAAAATACTGAAGAGATTCGATTCTAGGTACAATAGAGTGAGCACATCCATTCATTCCACCCTGTTCCTCCCACTGAATGCAGCTATGAAACCTGCACACAACACATGGAGCATCTGAGGGCCCTGAAGGTAAATAGTAGCAGGCAGATTGGAGAAGATGACCAAAATGGTGATTTTATCACTTTTTCCCCTCTGGTATCTCTTGAAATTCAAGTCTGTCCAACAATATGTAAAAACAATAATATACAATGCCAAGTGGAATTTACCCTACAAACGCAAGACTGGTTCCACGTTGAATATCAGTCAATCCAATTCACCATATCAACAGTTTAAAGAGTAAAAAACAAAAACAAACAAACAAAAAACACCAAAAGCATGAAACATAAAAGAAGAAATTGATAAATTGGACTTCATCAAATTTTTGCTCTACAAAAGACATTAAGAGCATGAAAAGACAAGCTACAAACTGAGAGAAAATATTTGCAAATAATATTTCTAAAAAAGAACTTTTATCCAGAATACATAAAGAACCCTCAAATATCAACAATAAGAAAAAAATTCAACTCTGACATAAATCGTATCAATGTTTACTTAGGTCAGTCTCCCAAGGCAATAGAAAGAAAAGCAAAAGTAAACAAGTGAGGCTTAATCAGACTTATAAGCTTTTGTACAGCAAAGGAAACCGTAAATGAAATGAAAAGACAACCTATGTATTAGGAGAAAATATTTGCAAACAATGTGACTGACAAGGGCTTAATTTCCAAGATATACAAACAGCACTATTTACAATAGTCAAGACATGGAAGCAACCTAAATGTCCATTGACAGATGAATGGATAAAGAAGATGTAGCACACATATACAATGGAAAAGAAGATGTAGCACACATATACAATGGAATACTACTCAGCCATAAAATGAATGAAATAATGCCATTTGCAGCAACATGGATGGACCTAGAGATTATCATACTAAGTGAAGTAAGTCAAGGAGAAAGACAAATACCATATGATATCATCTATATGTGAAATCTAAAATATGACACAAATGAACTTATTTATGAAACAGAAAGAGACTAACAGACGTAGAAAACAAACTGATTGTTACTCAAAACATCTTTTCTTTCCCCTGATCAACACTATCAGGGGAAAGGGGAAAGGGGGTGGGAGAGGGATAAATTAGGAGTTTGGGATTAGCAAATACAAACTACTATATATAAAATAGATAAACAACAAGGTCCTACTGTATAGCACAGGGAACTATGTTCAATATCCTGTAATAAACCATAATGGAAAAGAATATGAAAAAGAATATACGTATATGTGTATAACTGAATCACTTTGCTGTATACCAAAAACTAACACAATGTTGTAAATCAACTATACTTCAATAAAAAAAATTAAAAAAAAACAATCCAATATTAAAATGGACAAAAGACCTGAATAGATACTTTACCAAGGAGAATGTAAAGATGACAAATAAGCCCATGAAAAGATGTTCAATATCATTAGCCGTTAAGGAAATACAAATTATAGCTACAATGACACATCTATTACCATGGCTAAAATAAAAATTCCCAAAATACCAAGTGGTAGCAAGGATGCAGAGCAACTATAATTCTCATACTTTGTTGGTGGGGATATAAAATTGTACAAGCCCTCTGGAAAAAGTTTGGAAGTGTGTTTGTTTAAATTTTTATTAGCATATAGTTGATTTACAATGTTGTGTCAGTTCCTGCTGTACCACAAAGTGTATCAGATATACATATACATATATCCACTCTTTTTTAGATTCTTTTCCCATATAAGTCATTACAGAGTCTAGAGAAGAGTTTCCTGTGCTATACAGTAGGTCTTTATTAGTTATCTATTTTATATATAGAAGTGGGAACTTGTCAATCCCAGTCTCCGAATTTATCCCCCTCACCTTTTCCTCCTGGTAACCATAAGTTTGTTTTCTACATCTGTGACTGTATTTCTGTTTTGTAAATAAGTTCATTTGTACCATTTTTTTAGATTCCACATATAAGCGATTATCATATGATATTTGTCTTTCTCTGTCTGACTTATTTCATTCACACTCACCATATCCAGCAATCCTATTCCTGGGTATTTATCATAGAGAAATACATACATTTACAAAAACAAACAAACAAGCTTTGTACATAATTGTTTATATAGTGGCTCTAGTCATAATCACCAAAAATTGGAAACAACCCAAATGTCCTTCAATTAGTGGATAGATAAACAAACAGTGGTAAATCTGAATAATGGAATACTACTCAGCAATATAATGAAACCAACTTCGAATGATTCTACAACTTGGATGAATCTCAAAGGCATTAAGCTGAGTGAAAGTAACCAGTCTCAGAAGGTTACCTACTCAATGATTCCATTTATATGAAAGTCTCTAAAGGACAAAGTCGTAGTGATGGAGAACAGATTAGGGGTTGGGGAGAGAGTATGATGGCAAAGGGATAACATGAGGGCATTTCAGGCAGGATAGAACTGTTCTGTATCTTGATCCTGGTGATGGTTACATGAATTTATATACTTGTTAAAATTTATAGGACAGTACATACAAAAAGGTCAATTTTACTGTATGTTAATTTAAAAAATGAGACTGGAAAAAACACAGAAGATTGCACAGATATATAAAACAGGCGGAAAATTGTCATTTTTCTCAGTTTTCCTTTTCCATTTATCTAGGATAGAAAACTATTTAGGCAAACTACTTTCAGATTTAATATTCTACATGTGTGTTCATTCCCAATTTCCATCAAAGCATCCATGCAACTTGAGTCACCAAGTGCAGATCTGGAACAGATAGCTGGGGGGAAAGGACAGGCTATCAGAAAGTTAATGACTTGGCCTGATGCCACATTTAAAGGAACAAGGAGGACATTCAAACCTTAATGGGAGTATTCAGTCCATGAGACAAGGAGACAAGCTTTAGCTTTAATCAGCTTTTCCTGCAATATGTTCCATGAGTTTGCTGGGTCACCAAATGACCAGCTTCAAGTTCTTAAGCTCACAAGAAGGCGAAACCATTGTTTTTCTATGATCCTCAAAACAAAGCTCTATACACAACAGAACTGTGCTACCAGGCCCAAAATAAGACTACAAATTTGTTGATTTTTTTTTTTTTTTTTAGACTGAAGGTCCCTGAGAACTTACCTGCCTTATGCACAGTTGCTCCCAATACCCAGCATGTAACAGATATTCACTTAGTGTTTACTGGATTGAGCTGAATATTAGAAAGTGGCTTTAACTTACTAGGATTATTTTAGGATCTCTAGTTTGGACTAGGTTAGCAGTCGTAGTAAAAATAAGAGGAAAATGCCTGATAGGAAGGAGGGTGAAATATTTTTCATGGTTTGAACATCAATCAGAACAGGGAGGCATCATCTAGAACCCCACTGATGGGAGTCAGGAGATTTGACCTTGACTCCAGGCTGGGTTCTGTCTCTCCGGCACTCACAGAGCAGACAGCCACAAGGATAGCATAGCCAGGGGAGGTGGCGACCTCCCTGTGCCATGTGGAGCAGAAGGCAGTATCTTTTGAAAATATCAAGAGCGACCTGGACTTCCCTGGTGGCACAGTGGTTAAGAATCCACCTACCAATTCGGGGACACGGGTTCGATCCCTGGTCCGGGAAGATCTCACATGCCGCGGAGCAACTAAGCCGGTGCGCCACAACTACTGAGCCTGCTTGCTGCAACTACTGAAGCCCGTGCACCTTGAGCCCATGCTCTGCAACAGGAGAAGCCACCACAATGAGAAGCCTGTGCACTGCAACAAAGAGTAGCCTCCGCTCGCCGCAACTAGAGAAAGCCCGCGCACGGCAACGAAGACCCAACGCGGTCAAAAAAAAAAGAGTGAACTTGCTTCAGCTTGGCTTGGTTAGTTTTCAGGTTACCTCAGGAAAAGTGAGGGCTACTTGCAGGAATCCACATGCATTACTTCTGTAAACAGCTCAGGAACTCAGGCAGCACCAGCCTGGACCCGCACTGTCTCAGCCTATCTGCTACGTTCAGCTATTTGCTCCATTTTCCTCTCTACCCAGAGTCCTCTGCTTATGCATTCACTCCTGTTCCCACTACTAACAGGGAGAGTTCTTAGAATTGTCTAGTTCTAATGGGTTACAGAATTTTACTGGGCCACAGTAATGTCACAGCCTAGCCAATGGATGGGCTGCCCTTGGGTCATAAATGCCTATATAAATGAGGCCACAGAAAGTTGGGGTCAGGGTTGGGGCAGTTCCCTTCACAAGGGTTGTGAAAGGACAGAGCTGAAATTTAAGGACAGAGTTTCCTCTGGAGTTGGGGGCTGGGGCTGGTGGCATTTGGCTGACACTCTTCTGACTCACTGACATTACGCAACAGGTGGAGGGGTGAGTGAGGGTGGCGGCTCTTTGTAGACTGGAAGGACAAACTCACAAAGAGGGACTGTGGCACACAGCTCCTGCTGCTGGCGGGCCACTCTCAGGTCCCACACAGAGCTGGAACGCTGCTCTTGGGGCACCGGAGGTGCCCTGTGCTGCATGTGTCTTTTGGGGAGACCGTGCGTGTGTTGTCTAAGAACATGAGTGTAGAGTGTCTTGGGTTCCAATCCCAGCATGGTCACTTGCTTTGTGATTTTGAATAAATAAACTTGCCCTCTGAACTTCAGTTTTCTTAGTTATAAAGTGGGGCTAATTCTCCCTTAAATTGTTTAAAACAAAATCCAGGTCATGTTAATGTAAATGTAAATCCAGGTCATGTTCATGTAAATCCATAAATTTATCTCTACTACCTAAAATCCTACATGGCTCCCCCTCGCTCAGTATCACATCCCAAATCCTTACAACGGCTGACGATGCCCAGCATCGTACCCTCCTCATTCCCAGGCCTTCTCCCCTGTCTTGCTCTGCTGCAGGCACACCAGCCTCCTGGCTATTCCTTGTACACTCCAGACCTGTTCCTACCTTCGGCCCCTTGCACTAGCTGTACCTTCTGCCTAGAAAAATCTTCACCCAGGCGGCTTCAAGATTCTCTGTGATCAACTTCCAGTCTGTCCCACCCTCTGGCCTGCATTCTACATTCCCCTTGTCCTGCTCTACTTTTCCATAGTACAGATCCCTTTCTAACACAGTACATAATTAATTATTGATCATGCTTATTTTGACTCTCCCGCAGTAGAACATAAACCCCAGAGAACGGGAATTTTGTCTGTTTTCCTCACTAATTGGTCTTCAGCACCAAGAACAGAGTAGGCGCAGAACAGGCACAAGAAATAGTTTTGAATGAATGAGCAAGTGGGTATCAGTTGCCTTCCAGCTTCATTTCCTTCCATTGCAACCTCGGCTTCTGATGATTACCTGAGTCACCCCCTCACCCTCCATTCATTCATTTATTCATTTGTTTGCTCAACAATTATTTATGTGTCTGTTCTGTACCAGACATTGGAGATAGAGCAGTGAACAAAACCAAGTCACTGCCTCCTTACTCGCCTGGAAGACAGGCAATAAATACATAAACAAATTAAAATGTACTCTAATGTTAGGTGCTGTAGGATACCAGAATATGTCACCCCAAAATATGCCTCTTTTGCATAAGGATTATTTTAAGCTGATTATTTTGAAAAATAGCAGACACAGGTGAAGCTCTGAAATCAGAGTAGAAGTTACTCTTTTGTAAGGAAAATTTGCATTTATAAGAGAAATCTCCATTTGTAAGGATGTCTCCCACTCTGTACCGGGGAGAAGACAACCCTAAATCACAGAAACCTCTTAGCCGTAGAGAAGGCACAGACCTAACTCTGCATAACAAAACTTACTCTTGTTTATTATACTTTTCCTGGTCACTTTCCCAGAACTTGCCTCCCCACACCTTTCTTCTTTTGTTGTAGCTGAAGATGGTGTTTAAGCCCAAATTCTAAATCACCTCTGAGTTACTGTTCCCTGAGTTTCTCCCATGTATATGAGATATACATGTTAATAAACTTCCGTTCGCTTTTTTCTTTTTAATCTGTCTTTTGTTACAGGGGCCCCAGCTGAGAACCTTGAAGGGTAGAAGTAGGATTTGTTCTCCCCTACAGTGCCGCTGCTGCTAATGAAGACATCAAGCAGGGCGAGGTAGAGTGTTACTCTCAGGAGGGTGGCCAGGGAGGCGGCCCAGTAGAAGTGACACTGGAGGAAAAGTCGGCGTGAAGTGAGGGCAGGAGCCACGTGGCCACGGGGATAAGGTGTAGCCGGCAAGAGAACAGTAAAGGCAAAGGCCCAGCAGCAGTGGCTACAGGGTTGGCATGTTGCTGCCCTCACCCAGCCATCGCCACCCTATTCCTGATCGGTCGGACGTACTCACGGCACTGGGCAGACAGTGGCGCTGTAGACTTATTGCTTCAACTCTCAGGTGGGTTCTCAGCACTGCTCCTCTTGCTCTTAGTTCTCTCTCCTGAGACAGGAGGGAAGTGGGCAGGGGACAACCATTAAAAATGACATAGCCGTTGAGGATACGACATAAACTGGTTGGAACCCACTAGGCCCAAGATGGCGGAAGAGTCGACTTCCAGTGGACCTTGAGCCTCATTATACACTCATTGTAATATATTAGCATATGCTAACTGACACACCCACAGGCGCCATGGCAGTTCCAAGGCTGACCATAAAAGGCCAAAAAGTGGGCGGTGGCCCAATTCCTGGAAATCCCCGCCCCTTCCCCCAAATAGTTGGAATACTCCTCCCACTCCTCTTTAGCCTATGAAATTACCCAGACCAGAAAAACTAACCATCCCCACACCTGAGGGCTGCTCTCAGAGCCTTTTGAGATGGACCTGCATTCTGCCTATGGAATGTGTATCTCTGCTTTCACTTTACTTTGGCTCAGTCTTGAATTCTTTCCTGCGAGAAGCCAAGGACCCTCACTTGGTGGCCTGTCCCAGAAACTCCCCCAAGACCTGGGACATGACCATCTTCTTGAGCCCCATTTTCCTGCAACCTCTTTACAAAGGATATAAATAAATCTACTTCTTACCTATCACTTTGCCTCTTGCTGAATTCCTTCTGGGCCGAGACATAAAGAACCTGAGCTTCATTAAGTCCGAGATGAGTTGTTTGGTTTCAGTTGTAAGACTGTGGAATCGAGTCCCATCTGAGAAGTGTGGTTTCATGCCCACTCGCCACGGCAGCTCTTCCAAACATGCACACTTCTCTGAACCAAAAATAAAGTTAAGAACAACAGCAACTAACCTTTACTCACAGTTTCTATGGCTCAGGCATATGGCTCAGGGTTTTTTTCCCATAAATTTATCTCATTTAGTCTTCAAACATATAGGTTAGGTACTGTTATTTTATAGATGAGAAAACTGAAGCTTAAGGATGTTAAACTTGACCAAGGACTTCACTAGTAACTGGTGGAGCTAAGAGTAAATTCAGAGCCGGGGCTGGACTGACCTCATCCAAATTCCAACCCCATCCCTATTGGCAAATGACCTCACCTCATCTCTTACTTCACCTGCTCAGAAAACGAAGAGCATGGAGGTGGTCAAACAGTTACTGATACAATTACCTGCCAAATTTCATCAAATCTCAGAGACTATTGATTATAAGAAGCACCATTATGTCATATAACACTAAATAATGCTGCAGTAAATTATGAAACAATGTTAAGACAATTCCTATACAAGAGATGTTTTAAGAAAAAAATTTGTCTTTAAAAAATGGATGATTTTTAAGTATGGTACATCCACACCCATCAAAACCTCTTTCTTTCCTGTGTTGAAAGATGAGGTTCCTCCTCAAAACTAAAACCCTCTTCCTATGTTCTTTACTCTTTCTCCTCCTTGACCTTTTTCCATTGATTTTTTTTTTTTTTCCCTTCCTCTCCAGTGTGTTCAACTTCACCTTCCTCAGACGAAAAACATCTTCAGGTTTCTTTCATGCTGAAAGTCATCAGCTTGATACACACAGTGACATCCTCTAGCTATTATTATTCCATATTTCACTTTTCCTTCTTATTTCTTCTTCCTTCCTCTCTTCTATTTATATTGAGACTCACAAAGACTATCTCAGAGACATCAGATATTTGGGTCCTAATTATAAAGCCTAATATTTGTTTGCAACATCTTCATTGTGGGCATGTTATTGCGGTTGTTCTTTCCCCAGAAAACCTTCCATTGGGGAACCAATCTTCCCTCACACCAACCTTTAGAAACATTGTTCAGGAGAACTGACTCCCCCAGTTCCTTCCTCCGGGAATGCTCACATGATCTAGGTCCAGACAGAATACTACATCCAGGTTGGCACCAGCCTTAGGTTGAAACAAGGATGGGTACAGTCATCTAAGCCAGGCCAATCAGAATTCTGCGTTGAATTTTTCTCTTGGAGCACTCCTGAAAGATGTACTCTTTCAGTCAAGATTGCTCTTACGGTGCTGGTGGCCATTTGGTCCATGATGTGGAAACAGCCTAAGAGGTGCAGAAAGATATGGATCCCTTATGTCATACCTTGATTTCATAGATACAAAGATGCCTAACACCAGGATACTCCTAGACTTTTCAGGTACATGAGTTTTTGTTCATGATGTGTGATTTGTGTTTTTGTTACTTGCAATCAAAAGTGTTCTGCTGTGTTCTTTTATGTGATGGTCAGTCAAGTGCAGCCACAAGAAGAGATGCAGGAGAGGCACAAGAAAACAAATTTTATTATACTCACAGGTCTAGAGGGGAGTGACGGCTTGCCATACAGGGTTACAGGGAAAGCACCAGAATTTGGGTTTTATCTTCAAGCAGAAGACAAGAAAAAGGGGAAAGCTGAAGCTAGAACCTTTTTGCAGTTTCTGTGGGAAAGACAAGGCAGTTCAGGGTAAACAGTCTAGGATTGGCTGGTTTGAATAATTTCTGTGGGCTCTAAACTATAAGGGTGTCTCTAGTCACCTGACACCTGGCCTAGGATGATTAAGGCAGAGAGATATTGTCTGCTGGGGTGTAGGGCCTGATAGAGGAGGTATAGCTTTGGATTTGTTAGCTTGCATATCAAAGGCATGCTCCCGGATGAGTCCTTGGCTATCCCTTAAGTTTGCTAGCCTCAGGAACTATCTCTCTCCAGCCAGAAAGGCTTTTTTAAAAAAGGTGTCAAAACATCAAATAAACGGAAAATAAAAATATATACAAAACCTAAAGTTATACAGTTTTCAAAGAGCTTTGACATACATTGTTTTACTTGATCCTATGGTTTCTGGGGGGCAGGATATATTTGTCCTGCTCATAAGTAAATTTCTGGGACTCAGCACGTGCCGGGCATATAACAGGTGCTCCAAAGTATTTGTTGAATTAAGTGAGAAGTATATGTGTTATTACTTACCCCATTTTATAAAACGGGGTACTGAGATCAGAGAGTTAGTTAGGTCCTGGAGTTGGGTTAGAATGGTCTTGGTTAGACTAAGGTAAGAGGCTATGGTGAAAACCCAAACTGGGAGTGGGCAGTGTAGGATGGACGTGGATTACAATACAGGTGACAGATCAATCTTAGTCTTTTTTTCTGGAGTTCTACAGCAGCTCTTCACTATCTCCCATCAGTTTTTGCTCCTCTGCAATCACTACATCCACTCAACAGCCAGAGTGATCTCGTTAAGGTATCAAATCAGATCCTACTACTCTTCTGCTTTAAGCCCTTCAATAGTTTACCTTTACTTTCAGGGATAAGAGCTCCAGTCTTCAACAAATCATACAAGGTCCTTAGGATCTTGCTGGCCCTGCCCATCCCTTAGCTTCATTTCCTCCTATCTTTCTCTGTATTCTCGCTGCTCCAAACACAACAGCCTTCTTTCCATTCTAGAAAAATACAGTTCTCTCCCAACTCAAGGCCTTTGCCTGGAACACTCTCTCTCCTTCACTCTTTATCTAGTTAATTCCTCCTCGACGTTAAGTTTTCAGTTCTAACATCATTTCCTCCGGAGGCTTCCAAGTTCTCTTCTCCACTCTCATTCCAGATCACGTCTTTTGCTATCCATTCTTGTCCCTGGGTTTTGATTTCATAGCCCCTATCAGTTTAATGATTATTGAGTATAGACTCTCCAAAAGACCACCGGCATAACCTGTCAATCAAGTAAAACTTAGAAATGTCTCAGAGGGGGAAGTCGGGAGCTGGTATTTATAGGTTTTTGAGGTCTAGACTCAAGTGGTTTTAAGGGGATCTGATTGAGATCAGGCAAAGTTCTTTACTGAATCATTTCAGATTGGTGAATTTAGAGTGAGCTGGGGGTCTTGCAGCAAATCTTGATAAGTAAACAGTTGTTTGACGAGCAAGGAGTTTGCCAGTTAAGTGTTCTGTTATCCTGAGAAACTGACTGTTTGAGCAGCTAAAGTTCAGATAAATTGATTTTTAGAAAGTCCTTAAAGCAAACGATAAAGACATTTACTGGGATATAGCCTCAGCTCCCTGGGCAAGAATTACTGGAACAAATCATGCAGTCATGTTGGTGTAGGTGACCTTAGTTCTGAGGCCCCAGTTACAGTATATGGAGGCAAGCGGTCTCAGTTATCATGACATGCCTGTGTTTATGTCACCCCTTCCCAATAGCACTTGTGGCAATTGTAACTTTACATCTAACATCCATCTCTACCATAGACTGTATGCTCGGTGAGGGGAGGTTCCATATCTGTTTTGCTCACGATTTTATCCCCCGTACTGGTCATAGCACCTGGAACGTACAAGGTGTTCACCTAATATTTGCTGAACGACTGAGATCTTTGACAAGAGCCTGCATGGGAGGATGGGGTAAGAAAGCAGAGCTCACTTTGTCTTCAGTCCTGGGTTTGAGTGGTTCTAGTAGTGCCAAGATGGGTGCTGGGAGAACACATTAGAAGGGAAAGATGAGAGTTCCACTTTGGGAAAGTGAGTTTCATTTCTGACAGGAAATACGCATCTAGAATTCAGGAAAGATAAAAGCCAGGACAATATATGCAAATTTTATGAATTTTGTTTATTCAGAATGGCTGAAGTAACAAAGTAATGTGAAGCTGTCAGATGACTATCGTTGCTATAAATCTGACTTTATCAGAAAAACTCCTCCTTAAAAGTCCATTTAGATTGAAAGTCCTCCTCAGTCTGGCAAGGGCAAGACTAATTAAAATGTACTAGCTTGTAAAGATGATAATAAATACATACATAGCACCTTCTGTGTGCCTTTTCTAAGTGCTTAACCTCCATTAACTCATTAAACCTCATAATAACTCTATGAGGTAAGTGCTAGAATCATCGCCACTTACAGATAAGAGACATAAAGAACTGAGGGGCTTCCCTGGTGGCGCAGTGGTTGAGAATCTGCCTGCCAATGCAGGGGACACGGGTTCGAGCCCTGGTCTGGGAAGATCCCACATGCCGCGGAGCAACTAGGCCCGTGAGCCACAATTACTGAGCCTGCGCGTCTGGAGCCTGTGCTCCACAACAGGAGAGGCCGCGATAGTGAGAGGCCCGTGCACCGCGATGAAGAGTGGCCCCCGCTTGCTGCAACTAGAGAAAGCCCTCGCACAGAAACGAAGACCCAACACAACCAAAAATAAATAAATAAATAAGCCTACACCTTTAAAAAAAAAGAAAAAAAAAAGAACTGAGAAAAACTGTGTGCAACTGTATGAAATAGGACTGGCTACATGAACATAACTTTCTATTCTGGGAAGTTCTTGCCCAAGAAGATAAAGCTTGCAAAATATTTGTCTCAAGGACATCCTGAAAATTCATTTACCTGAAGACTAGACAGCTCACCTGGGAAAAGCAGATTGCTTATCAAAGGGTTACTTACTCATCAAGAGTCACTTCAAAACCTACACCTTACTGAGTTCACTGATCTTAAACCATTGTGTCACACACTTGGCCTAGCCACAAGCAGGTCCCCACGCTGAAAATCTCACCTAAACCTAATAAATACCCATCCTTGTTGTCTCCCTCTGAGACACACTAAGATGATGTCAAGACAGTGCTCTCCTTCATTGCAATAAGCTATGAACTTGGCTTTGCTTGAACAATAGGTTAATTTGGTGGTCTTTTCAGGAAGTCAGCAGTTAATAGAACCACAAGATTAATGCCTTGTGTCCAGTGGTTTGCTAATGTGTTCACTAATTTTGTGTGGAGAAGGAAGTAAGGCCAGAATTTATTATCCAAATGGATGTCCACCTCACTTGGGTAAAGAAAGTTAAGTTTTGAGAAAATTAAGGGCAAAATTCTTTGTATCTGTTACAGAGCTCAGCATAGCTTTAAACTGAATTAAATATAATCATAGACTAACAGACAGAAGCAAGATACTTAAATGAATATAGCCGAAAACATCATCAAAACCAGAGAAGGACGGTTAGAGTGGGGAAGGTCCCAGGTACAGTCAGGCACAGAGATTAAAAGCACCGGCTTTGGATTCGGAAATGAGTTTAAGTTCTGGCTTCACCATTTACCAGCAATTTGACTTTGGACAATTAACTTCCCTGAAACCTCGGTAGCTCACCTGTAAATTAGAAATAATGTTCGTACCTACATCATAGAGTTAATATGAGAACTGAATGGACAGCATATGCCAAGAGTTGGCCACGGTGTAATTGGTGGTATTTATTGTTATTATTACAATTCACTGCAGGATTTTAGGGCTTGGGAAGAGGAAAGATAAAATCAGTGGTATACTTGAAGGAAACTAGAGAATTCAAAGAGAAGAAACAAACAAACTGTCTTACAAGTTTGGGAATTCAGGATTGGATTTTTCTGTAGTAGTCTGGTATTTTTCCAGGAAGACTGGTTACCAAGGCCAGAGGGGTAGTTCCCCAGCTAAACTTTCCATTTGATATGAAAGCGCCGTTTACCTCCCAAAAGGCAAAGTTTAGGACTGTAGCAGAAGCTTGATCTTAAAAGTTAAAGAATTTAGAACCCTGAGAGAGTGATGAAATCTGTCAAAGAGAAATACCTAAGCACTTTTGTGGGGCTATGCAGGAGGTGAGCACTGTTGTTTTCTAGATGTTACCACTGCTAATGCAAAGGAACAGGAGCTCACTGAGCCCAAAGTTGTTCTTTTCCAAACTTGCTTATTTACCAACCAAGCAAGTCTTGCCCAGAAGTACAGATAGGAGGTGCTGGGTGGCCCCAGTGCTTATTGCAGCCACACCAGCTTTTTGTCTGGCCTCCAAAGATGAATAATCTTGGAAAGGGAAGCCATTTTCTCATTATTTGGAGAACTGTAGAGCCAATGTTTATTTTGTATTTATCATGAGCCTCTAGAGGCTGCTGTTTTGCATGCATTACCTTATTTAATCTTTCTCACAAAACTTTCTGGGTATTATCACCGGCATCATTGAACTCCTAATTGATTTACTTGTGTTTTCTTATTCAGTGCTCATGGCTTTGTGAAAGAGCCCCTGGGGTCAGGAAAATTAAATGGTCTGTAAGCAGACAGGAGAGATGTGGTGTGGTGTTCCACTGAATGCAGGAACAGGAAAGAGCCTAGAGGATCAACAATAACGAGTTCAAAGTAGAAGTAACAGGATGGAAAGATGGCAGGTTGAAAAAGAAGATAGGCTGATGACCCCTATTTTAACAGCATGTCCTTGAATAGTAACTATACACGCTGGGAAGTGTCTCTAAATATAAAGACAGAAGTCTTGAGGGTGATCTTGAGATTATCAGACTGGAAAGGGTGAACTACTTTCTGATTCTAATGTCCCACTTGGAAAATTGGGTGGTTTTCCAGATGCCAAATGAATTCTTGGAATAAGGTTAAAAGGTGTGAAACAGAATATTGTATGTAATTTTTGGACTCACCTTCAATTGTATCTTTTATGAATTGATTTTAAGTTAATACCATGTCAAGATACAGTCCACATGGGTTTTAATAATTTTAACTCCATCTCTTATTGCTTTGTAAGAGATAGGAGAGTGATTCACTCCTGTGTTCTGTTTCTCAGAAACAGTCAAAACAAATCAAAGTTCTTCAAAAGTAACCCAAGGGCAATGGAGCCGTGCCAGTGCTGTGAGGGAGACATAAGTCCTTTCGCAAATGTTCTACCTTGTTGAACTGTGTATTTCCAAATTTCAAGCTTAAAGAATCCATTAAGCAATCTTAAAAGAAGGAACGCCATCCCAGAAAAAATGAGATTTGCCAAACTCTTCAAACTTCCTTCCGTAACAACTTAGCGAACATTCCAGAGCATCTTCTGTGGGCGTTTCTATAGGGACGCAGAGATGAGTGAGCATGAAGCTGGACAAAGTTACAGCACAGAGCAGGAAATGGGACAGCGCCAAGTCTCACAGAGTTTAAAGAAATCGGGGACGGGGGAGATTGTTCAATGTAAGACCTTAGGAAGTAGGTGGGGTTTGAATATTTTCTTGGGTGGGTAAGTGGGGTGAGGTGGGGCGGCAAGGAGTGGGAGTTTGGAGTAAGTAGAATGGTTAATAGCCTATTTTGATTGAAGTGGGAATTATGGAAATTAGGGTCTGGATGATAGGTCTGATGCTATAAACTTGCTGGTTTGTTTTTAAAGAGAGCTATTAAATACTAGGTAGAAGAGTGATTTCCTTAAGTAGTGTGAAAAGTGTCAGTGCCAGATATATCCCTCTGCCCCCGAGACACACCCTCTACCTTTTTCCTTCCATTCTCCTCCCCAGCAGGCAGGCCTATAGAGGCTATAGCACAAGGGTCTCCCTTACGTCCTGGTTCAGCCACGGAGTGACTTGCAAGTGATCCAAGGGAAGGAAGGAAGTGATGCGAGGGAATCTATTTTCCAGGCTCCCTCCTTCCAGGGTCATCTTGGGCTGCTGCAGCCCACAGAGGAATTGCACAGTTCTTCTGGGCCCTTGGGTTCTGATAACCACTCCTTATCCTTCTCTGGGTGGGTCCAGGGGTGGGAACAGCCCGGCTTGAGTAGTACCTTCCTCCGGTTCCCTATATCCTGCACACCTTTGTAAGTAGTCCTTTCCTTACAATTTCCTCAAGTTATCCTAAGATGGGTATACTCTCTTTCCCCCCCTGAGACCTGCATCAGACCTGAGGTAGAGACGCACGGAGCATCTGCTCATCCTGATCCCAGGAGGGCCACCAGGGGTCTGTGTGCACGCTACGGGGTCCCCCACTCCAGGCCAAAGTTCATTCGAAGAACGTTTGGACACATCACCCAAATTAGGCCAATCAGATATTCTTCTGGGGAGTCTGCATTAAGGAATTCTCCATATGGGCTGAAGGGGAGGAGAGCTCAGGGGTTGTGCTGTTACATTTTCACCCACCGAGTGGACTGCCAAGTAAAGGAAGTTGGTCCGTAGAGAAACCCACTCACTGAAGTTGCCTGAGTTCTGACCGGTTTTGAGGTTCTAGGTTCCAGTCTCTCCTGAGGGTCAGGTAGATTCTAGTCCTCAGGTCCCATGAGATAACTCTATTTTCTTATAATAAACATCACACTCATCACATCCTACCTTCCACACACACACAGACACACGCACACACACAAGGCCACAATTCTTCGTCGGTTTAAGTATATTGGAGTTATTTTCTGTTACCTGCAGACAGAGACTTAATAGAAGACCCAATACATGCATCCCATTTACCACTTATGGAGCACTTAGTGTGGTGCCAGACTTTACATGACTTAGCTTGTTTAATCCTCTCAACTCCCTGAGAAGTAGTTTTCTTGTGACTCAGCTCTTTCTTGGGTTAAAAGTTTCCTCCAATATTCCACAATTTTTTTCTGGGTGTCCCTCAAGGGGTGCCTCATTAAAGGGGCTCTGGTCACCAGTTTCCAGTGGGGGAGGGGCTTTCTCATACCACCAACAAGCAGCTCTTGAACAGCCGCTGAATGTCCTGCCACTCAGCTCAATTTGGACACTATCCACCCTGAGACGGCATCAGATTCCGCAGGTAAAGGGCTCAGTCCCACAAGACCACCCTGCACTTCAGATGTCAATCTCAAACCCAGGTTACCTGTTACCTGTACTTCTGACTGACTGGGTATAAATCAGAGGCTCCCAGGACCCCTTCCCTCAGTTTGATTAATTTGGTAGAGTGGCTCACAGGACTCAGAAAACCCATTTACTCACCAGATAACCAATTTATTACAAAGGATACCACTCAGGAACAGCCAGATGGAAGAGATGCCTAAAGGCAAGGCATGAGAAAAGGGCACCAAGCTTCCGTGCCCTCTGCAAGGGCACCACTCTGCCCACACCTCCACGTGTTCACCAACGCAGACGCTCTCTGAACCCCATCATTTTGGGTGTTATGGAGGCTTCGTTACATAGGCACGATTGACTACATCATTAGCTGTTGGTGATTGAATGCAATATCAGCAGCCCCCGCGCTCTCTGGAGGCTGGAGGGTAGAATTGAAAGTTCCAATGCCCTAATCATGCTCGGGTCCCTTGGCAGCCAGCCTCCATGCTTGGTGCTTACCAAAGTCACACATTAACATAAACTCAGCTGTAGTGGAAAGGGTCTTGTTATGAATAAAAAGGCATCCATTTCACCTTTACGATTCTGAAGTGATTTCAGGGACTGAGGACAAAGATCAAATATTATGACAAGAGATGCTCCCATTGCTTATTGCCCAGGAAGTCCCAAGCGTTTTGAAAGCTGTGAGCCAGGAACCTGGGACAAAGACCAAATATATATGAAAAGTATATTTAGTCATCTGAATGACCAAATATGTATTTCTTATAAATCACAGTATCTCCCTTATGGTTTCTTATAAACCGGTCTGTCAGCCTCAAGTCACCACACAGTCTGTTCTGTTCTTTTTCTTCACGCACAGATGTCACGTGAAATGACAGTATCTACCCCCAAGATCTCAGCTGCAGATGCTACCAAATGTTCTGGTACTTGGGGTGCTCAAACATCTCTGAGTTGAATGAAGAGATAGGGAGAATGTCTCACCTCCCTCTGTGTCACCTCATGCCTTTAGCAGTTTTTCACGTGGCCAGAAGCTCGTCAAATCTCCTGATGAGATCTATGAGCTAATGGCAGAGCTTCCCAACAGTACACTGGCACAGCAGTGAACCACAGAGGTTACAGGGGATATTGGTCCCCTTGGCCCCTGGGGCAGCCTGGTGGGGACTGAGTGACCAGAGCCCTAACACAGTCATCTAACCTTGAGCAGTCTTTTTCATCAACCCCAGTGTGGCCTACACATACTATCATTTCTGTAAATATTAATACTATGACATGAATCTAGCCATCCACATAAACCCGACCACACAAACCTGTGCCAACCACAAAAGGGATACGAATCCAATCTGGACCAGCTCAACAACAGACACTGTGCCATTGCTAGCCTGCTTGCCTTTCCTCTTTTCTAGTTTCTCTTCTTTATTAGGAAACAAAACTTGCATGCAAAGGAAGAGGCAGATTGCGGTGTATGTATGAGTGTGTGGGTGTGTGTATGTACGTATTATTAGATATAATATTGTCTATACAGATCTTTCTCGACTTACGTTGGGGTTATATCCCAATACACCCATTGCAAGTTCAAAATACCGTAAGCAAAAACATGTTTATAATACACCTAACACACCAAACATCAGAGCTTAACCTAACCTACCTTAAAAGTTCTCAGAGCACTTACATCAGACTACAGTTGGGCCAAATCATCTAACACAAAGCCTAATTTATAATAAAGTGTTGCATATCTCATGTAATTTATTGAATACTGTACTGGAAGGAAAAGAATGGGTGTGAGTGTATTGATCACTTCCGCTTGTGATCTCGGGGCTGACTGGGAGCTGAGCTCACAGACTCTGCCCAGCATCATGAGACAGTACCATACCACATATGGACATCCCAGGGAAAGATCAAAATTCAAAATTTGAAGTACAGTTTCTACTAGGTGTGTATCGCTTTCATACCATCATAAAAGTTGAAAAATCATGAGTCAAACCGTGATCAGTCAGGGACCGTTTGAACTCTTATTAGCCAGCCCCAAATGTCCTTTTATAACCATCCCACTCTGACCACTGAGGAGAGTCTTGGAGAGTCAGGCCACCTACCTGAGGTCACATACTAAGTGACAGCTGAGATTCTAATCCAGCTCTGTCTGGCTCCAGGGACATGTGCCTGATTCCTCACGATTGCCACACCCCTTCTTCCTGATGTTCCACTGATAAGGATGAGACCTTTAAATCTCCATTTAGAGCCCGAGTTCGGGGGCAGCCCTGGAGGCACACCTCTCAGAACTCTCTTCAAGAGGGAACTTCATAAGCAGCAGAGTCAGGCGACAGCTTCTAGCTGCAACAACTTTGGGGTTTGGCGCAATGTTTGAGGCAAGGACACACTCTCTCAGGGTAGCTGTAGCCAGTGACTAAGTGTGGCAGGGGTACCAGGGCCTGGCCACCTCTGCTTAACTTGGGACTCCTCTACAGGAAGTCGATGAGCTGGAGCTCTCCATTGGGCTGTCCAGGATGGTCTTAGAGATGCATCATGGTCTAAAGGCTCACCTTGTTGTGTCCTGCTCCCTCATCCCTTCACTTTTCATAGGCATTACCCCCAGTAGACCTCCTGCCCTCCTAACTCTGTCTTGGTGTTTGTTCCTTGACACAAGCTCCTGGAGAGACGGGCCCTCCCACGTAACTCTATTTATCCTCTGCCAGCACTTAGTACAATACTTTGCACATAATGAGTTTCTTGCTTCTTCTTCTTCTTCTTTTTTTTTTTGGATTAACAAGCAGTTTTACATGATGGTAATGAGCAGTTTCAAAGTCTTCTTATACCAGTTCTGGGAAAGCTCTGGACCCAAAGTTGTACAGGTCAAAGATGGCTTTTTTTTTTTGGCCATGCTGCACGGCTTACGGGATCTTAGTTCCCTGACCAGGGATCAAACCCGGGCTCCCGGCAGTGAAAGCACCGAGTCCTAACCACTGGACTGCCAGGTAATTCCCAAGGATGGCTTTGGAGCATCAGATTCAACCACAGATTTTGTTTATATGAGGATTCCTGGGTCTCATGATCAAAGATTCTGACTCAGAGCCATAGGGTAGGGCTAGGACACC
Source organism: Balaenoptera musculus (assembly GCF_009873245.2). NCBI lineage: Eukaryota > Metazoa > Chordata > Mammalia > Artiodactyla > Balaenopteridae > Balaenoptera > Balaenoptera musculus. The sequence goes on from NC_045794.1 coordinate 73,823,603, forward strand.
CCATTTTCAGTGAGTACCCCCAAATGGATTCTGAGCCAGAGCCTTAGACCATACTTGAGAAGCATGAATTTTGAGAATGACCGCACAGCTCCAAAGTTCTCCTCTTCCCCCATCATAACCACATTTAGTGGTGAATTTGGGAGAATCTTGGCATATTCTAGGATGAGGATTTTCTAACTCCTATGTATGTTCCAGTCTGCATTTAGAAATGAATAGGGCTCCAAGAGTAGAGTGTAAAGATTTCCTTGAACCTGGAAGAGACAAATTGGTGGTATTCCCAGCTGACATCTGGATGCGACTAGAATTATGAAAGGGAAGCAGTTAGCCGCATCTTTCAGCGTGGATCAGTGGTACGTGAGTCATTATGGATGTAGTAGTTCAGTTTAATCTAACCCTCTCCCTTTGTTATCCAAGCAGAATGTTTTCGGTTCATCTCTTATCCCTCCTTCAAGGTGAATCTCAAACATCACTTTCTTTTTTTTAAAAATGTTTTATTTATTTTTGGCTGCATTGGGTCTTCGTTGCTGTGCACTAGCTTTCTCTAGTTGCAGCGAGTGGGGGATACTCTTTGTTGTGGTGAGTGGGCTTCTCATTGTGGTGGCTTCTCTTGTTGCAGAACACAGGCTCTAGGTGCGTGGGCTTCAGTAGTTGTGGCACGTGGGCTCAGTAGTTGTGGTGCATGGGCTTAGTTTCTCCGCAGCATGTGGGATCTTCCCGGACCAGGGTTTGAACCCGTGTCCCCTGTATTGGCAGTTGGATTCTTAACCACTGCACCACCAGGGAAGCCCTCAAATATCACTTTCTTACTCCTCCAAGTGCACAACTTCTTCCAAGATCCTATTGTCCCTAGTACTTCTTTTCATGAAATACATTATATTTAAGTTGCTTACTTTATGTATCCTTTTCACTCACTCACCTGAAAATGCTTTGGGAGTGAAGTCCATTTCTTTTTATCTCCTCATTCCAATGCCTACTCCAGGATAGAATACGGTAGGAGATCAATTAATGGGATGGATGGAAAGAAGGAAGGATCGGAGGATGGTAGCAGGGATGAACTCAGGGTGACCAGACACCATCTTGGGACTGCTTCATTTCACTTTACTTCCCACATTCATATCCAATACCACATTAACTTAAAAATAAATGGTTATGTCAGAGAAATATATATATATATTTATCTTCTTTGTGCTTTCAATGTATTTAAATCTACTATAAATGAATTAAAAATATTTATAAGAACATTTAAAAAAGTAAAATAAAAGAAATTTTTCTAATCAAGGTGAAAATTTATATTGTAGGAGGCAATGTGATATAGCAGGCTTTGGAATCAATTACTCTGAGGTTAAATCCCACTTTGTCACTTACTGGTTATGTAGCTTCAGTATCCTCATATGTAAAATGGGATCCATAATATTTATGTCATAACAGTTATATAAACCCAAGCCAAGTCCATGACACATAGTAAGGACTCAACAAACATTAATTACCTTCTTCCTCTTTGGCCAAAACTTAATAGAATCCTTGTACTTGGAGATCAGACCCATGTTGTCACTTTTTAAAAATTGCTAAATGCGTTTACATAGATTAGATGTTCAGTAAGTACATGTTAGATGGATGAGAAAATTGTTTCATTGCTCCTAGCTTATTCCAAATTCTAATTTTAGTTCACTTCAGTGTTAAGAAATGAATTTAAAAACATATTGACATGACTCAAAAGATTAAGATTTTCTCTCCAGAAATCTAGATTTAAATCTTCAGCAGTTGACTTCTGAGCAGAGTGCAAATGTTGGCATTATCTTCTTTATTAGCAATTTGTAAAGAGCTGAGATCTCACACAGCTGTGTGCAGCTCAAAGATGTACCAAGCAAAGAATAAATTTCCTGCCCACGCAAACTCAAGGCAAAAAACCACAAGCTGTCTTATATTATTCTGACAGCCCCCACAAGGTTTCTTCTTTTTCTCATAAAGAAACTTGACACAATTACAAGAATCTTCCACTATGTAGATTTTTTACCTTCTGGGATTGTTAAAGCTGATGATATATTTGTTTTAGGAGAGACCAAAGACTCAGAGTTACAGAAATTTACAGATCTCACTCTAGCAATTCAGTGAACAAAAATTCCTCTTTGAAGCCTCAAAGTGACTAGTGCTATGACCTGAACTGGGTCCACTCACACTCCTTGCCAAGTTACACTCCAAAAGATACTAGTACTTTGTCTTCACCACAGTAGTGTACCCAAACTTGTAGCCCAGGTCAAAGTGGGTCAGGCCTCCTTGAAACTGCTGGAGCCCAATTCTCATTTAAAATGGACAGCAAAGGGAAAAGGGGACTCAACAGAGGTTCTGCTCACATGTCCATTTATTGGACTCCATCAGTAGAAAGCACAGACAGGGCTGTAGACACCTAATAGTCTCAATAAAGCTCAGGACTAAGCAAAGACCAAGGAAACTCATCTACTGGGCATTCATTCTGTAAGAGGCACTTAACATTATTAAGTATTTGTATATTTATTTTATTTATACCCTCCTTCCAGAAGGAAAATAAAGCTGCATGTAAGACAACACATAGGATGAGTGGAACACTGTACAATAGGAATGAAGATGAAGCCAGAAGCCAGGGGTGTATATTGTGCACTAGACCTAGTCCACCTGCCAGCAGTGACCTGCTAACTCAGCTTGGAAATTTCTGCCAGCCAATGAAAGATCACTCGATGTGGTTTCAGTGACCAAAAGGCAAAAGCAAAAGATCTGTTGCCCTGAAACACAGAACAACTCTTGGTACTAAGACTCCAGGGAGGGCAGTGGGGCGGGGGGGCCTTCAAGATGGCAGAGGAGTAAGACGTGCAGATCACCTTCATCCACACAAATACGTCAAAAATGCATCTACACGTGGAACAACTCCTACAGAACACCTACTGAACGCTGGCAGAAGACCTCAGACCTCCCAAAAGGCAAGAAAATCCCCAAGTACCTGGGTAGGACAAAAGAAAAAAGACAAAACAGAGACAAAAATAACAGGGACGGGGCCTGCACGTCTGGGAGAGAGCTGTGAAGGAGGAAAAGTTTCCACACACTAGGAAGCCCCTTCAAGGGCGGAAACAGGGGATGGGTGGTGGGGAAGCTTCGGAGCCACGGAGGAGAGCGCAGCAACAGGGGTGCGGAGGGTAAAGTGGAGAGATTCCCGCACGGAGGATCGGTGCCGACCAGCACTCACAAGCCTGAGAGGCTTGTCTGCTCACCCGCCGGGATGGGTGGGGGCTGGGAGCTGAGGCTCGGGCTTCGGGTCGGATCCCAGGGAGAGGACTGGGGTTGGCTGCGTGAACACAGCCTTAAGGGGGCTAGTGCGCCACAGCTAGCTGGGAGGGAGTCCGGGAAAAGGTCTGGAACTGCCTGAGAGGCAAGAGACCATTGTTTCTGGGTGCATGAGGAGAGAGGATTCCTTCCCAGTGTGCCCACAGAAGGCAGAGCACTGCCTAAGCGAGCTCCAGAGATGGGCGTGAGCTGCAGCTATCAGCTCGGACCCCAGGGACGAGCATGAAACACTAAGGCTGCTGCTGCTGCTGCCACCAAGAAGCCTGTGTGCGAGCACAGGTCACTATCCACACCGCCCCTCCCGGGAGCCTGTGCAGCATGCCATTGCCAGGGTCCCGTGATCCAGGGACAACTTCCCTGGGAGAACTCATGGTGTGCTTCAGGCTGTTCTGGTCTCTGCCACCACAGGCTCGCCCCGCATTCCAATTATGACTACATTACCCTCCCTCTCCCCGGCCTGAGAGAGCAAGAGAGCCCTAATCAGCTGCTGCTTTAACCCTCTCCTGTCTGGGCAGGGAACAGACACCTGAGGGCAACCTACATGCAGAGGTGGGGCCAAAACCAAAGCTGAACCCCAGGAGCTGTGCGAGCAAAGAAGAGAAAGGGAAATTTCTTCGTGTAGCCTCAGGAGCAGGGGATTAAATCCCCGCAGTCAACTTGATGAACTCTGCATCTATGGAATACCTGAATAGACAACAAATGTTCCCAAAATTGAGGTAGTGGATTTTGGGAGCAACTGTAGACTTGGGGTTTGGTGTCTGTGCCTGATTTGTTTCTGATTTTATGTTTATCTTAGTCTAGTTTTTAGTGCTTGTTATCACTGGTGGATTTGTTTATTGGTTTGGTTGCTCTCTTCTTTTTTTTTTTAATTTAATTTTATTATTATTATTTTATTTTATTTTTTCTTCCTTTTTTTTCTTCCTTTACTTCTGAGCCATGTGGCTGACAGGGTCTTGGTGCTCTGGCGGGGTGTCAGGCCTGAGCCTCCGAGACAGGAGAGCCAAGTCCAGGATGTTGGACCACCAGAAACCTCCCAACCCCATGTAATATCAATCGGCGAGAGCTCTCCCAGAGATCTCTGTCTCAACACTAAGACCCAGCTCCACCAAATGGCCAGCAAGCTCCAGTGCTGTATGCCCCATGACAAAAAAATTGCAAGACAGGTACACAACCTAACCCATTAGCAGAGAGGATGCCTAAAATCATAATAAGTTCACAGACACCCCAAAACACACCACTGGATGTGGCCCTGCTCACCAGAAAGACAAGATCCAGTCACACCCATCAGAACACAGGCACCAATACCCTCCACCAGGAAGCCTGCACAAGCCAGTGAACCAACCTCACTGACTGGGGGCAGTCACCAAAAACAACGGGAACTACGTACCTGCAGCCTGCAAAAATGAGACCCCAAACACAGTAAGTTAAACAAAATGAGAAGACACAGAAATATGCAGCAGATGAAGGAGCAAGGTAAAAACCCGCCAGACCAAACAAATTAAGAGGAAATAGGCAGTCTACCTGAAAAAAGAATTCAGAATAATGTTAGTGAAGATGATCCAAAATCTTGGAAATAGAGGAAAAACAAGAAACATTTAACAAGTACCTAGAAGAACTAAAGAGGAAACAAACAATGATGAACAACACAATAAATGAAATTAAAAATTCTCTAGAAGGAATCAATAGCAGAATAACTGAGGCAGAAGAACAGATAAGTGAGCTGGAAGGTAAAATAGTGGAAATAACTACCACAGAGCAGAATAAAGAAAAAAGAATGAAAAGAATTGAGGACAGTCTTAGACCTCTGGGACAGCATTAAACACACCAACATTCGAATTATAGGGGTACCAGAAGAAGAAGAGAGAAAGAAAGGGAATGAGAAAATATTTGGAGAGATTACAGTTGAAAACTTCCCTAATATGGGAAAGGAAATAGTCAACCAAGTCCAGGAAGTGCAGAGAGTCCCATACAGGATAAATCCAAGGAGAAGCACGCCAAGACATATATTAATCAAACTATCAAAAATTAAATACAAAGAAAAAATATTAAAAGCAGCAAGGGAAAAACAAAAAATAACATACAAGGGAATCCCATAAGGTTAACAGCTGATCTTTCAGCAGAAACTGCAAGCCAGAAGGGAGTGGCAGAACATATTTAAAGGGATGAAAGGGAAAAACCTACAACCAAGATTACTCTACCCAGCAAGGATCTCATTCAGATTCAATGAAGAAATTAAAACCTTTACAGACAAGCAAAGCTAAGAGAATTCAGCACCACCAAAGCAGCTTTACAACAAATGCTAAAGGAACTTCTCTAGGCAGGAAGCACAAGAGAAGGAAAAGACCTACAATAATAAACCCAAAACAATTAAGAAAATGGTAATAGAAATATACATATCGATAATTACCTTAAATGTAAATGGATTAAATGCTCCAACCAAAAGACATAGACTGGCTGAATGGATACAAAAACAAGACCCGTATATATGCTGTCTGCAAGAGACCCACTTCAGACCTAGGGACACATACAGACTGAAAGTGAGGGAATGGAAAAAGGTATTCCATGCAAATGGAAATCAAAAGAAAGCTGGAGTAGCAATTCTCTTATCAGACAAAATAGACTTGTAAAATAAAGACTATTACAAGAAACAAAGAAGGACACTACATAATGATCAAGGGATCAATCCAAGAGAAGATATAACAATTGTACATATTTATGCACCCAACATAGGAGCAGCTCAATACATAAGGCAAATGCTAACAGCCATAAAAGGGGAAATTGACAATAACACAATCGTAGTAGGGGACTTTAACACCCCACTTTCACCAATGGACAGATCATCCAAAATGAAAATAAAGAAAGAAACACAAGCTTTAAATGATACATTAAACAAGATGGACTTAATTGATATTTATAGGACATTCCATCCAAAAACAACAGAATACACTTTCTTCTCAAGTACTCATGGAACATTCTCCAGGATAGATCATATCTTGGGTCACAAATCAAGCCTTGGTAAATTTAAGAAAATTCAAATTGTATCAAGTATCTTTTCTGACCACAACACTATGAGACTAGATATCAATTACAGGAAAAAATCTGTAAAAAATACAAACACATGGAGGCTAAACAATACACTGCTAAATAACCAAGAGATCACTGAAGAAGTCAAAGAGGAAATCAAAAAATAGCTAGAAACAAATGACAATGAAAACACGACGACCCAAAACCTATGGGATGCAGCAAAAGCAGTTCAAAGAGGGAAGTTTATAGCAATACAATCCTACCTCAAGAAGCAAGAAACATCTCAAATAAACAACCTAAACTTACACCTAAAGCAATTAGAGAAAGAAGAACAAAAACCCCCCAAAGTTAGCAGAAGGAAACAAATCATAAGATCAGATCAGAAATAAATGAAGGAAACAATAGCAAAGATCAATAAAACTAAAGGCTGGTTCTTTGAGAAGATAAACAAAATTGATAAACCATTAGCCAGACTCATGAAGAAAAAAAGGGAGAACACTCAACTCAATAGAATTAGAAATGAAAAAGGAGAAGTAACAACTGACACTGCAGAAATACAAAGGATCATGGGAGATTACTACAAGCAACCTAAGTGTCCATCAATCGACAAATGGATAAAGAAATTGTGGCACATATATACAATGGAATATTACTCTGCCATGAAAAGAAACAAAATTGAGTTATTTGTAGTGAGGTGGATGGACCTAGAGTCTGTCATACAGAGTGAAGTAAGCCAGAAAGAGAAAAACAAATACCATATGCTAACACATATATATGGAATCTAAAAAAAATGGTTCTGAAGAACCTAGGGGCCGGACAGGAATAAAGACACAGACATAGAGAATGGACTTGAGGACACGGGAAGGGGGAAGGGGAAGGTGGGACGAAGTGAGAGAGTGGCATGGACATATATACACTACCAAATGTAAAATAGATAGCTAGTGGGAAGCTCCTGCATAGCACAGGGAGATCAACTCAGTGCTTTGTAACCACCTAGAGGGGTAGGATAGGGAGGGTGGGAGGGAGACGCAAGAGGGATGGGATAAGGGGATATATGTATACATATAGCTGATTCACTTTGTTATACAGCAGAAACTAACACAACATTGTAAGGCAATTATACTCCAATAAAGATGTTAAAAAAAAAAGACACCAGGGAGATATTTTCCTCTACATTGTAAAGGGTGAGGATTTTTAGTGTATTATACAACCACTCAGATATGCTGGGATCCTACCTTCTCAATACGCAGTCTTGGAGCTCATTCTTCAGGACCCTGTATACACAGAGAATAATAGCAGAATGGGAATCATATTACTGCTTGATTAATAGATGCTCAACCACTCACTATTTTCTCAAGCCAAGGCTGCCTGGTAATAACCACATTTGGCATGAGGTTAAGGCTTGAAGCAGAAGTCAGATCTCCTGTCTCCTCCTGGAAATGCACATGTAGGTGTGCCTGTAAAGTGGGATCATGTCCCCCCCAATTTTCTGAGTCTGCTTGCCTCTTCTGCTACATGGAGAAGGAGAAAGAACAGGGCATAACTAACCCGGGAAGGAGGATGATGTCATCTGTGTAACAAAGCACCCCAAACTTAGTGGCATAAACAGTCACAGTCTCTTATGACCATTGTCTCCCATGGTTCTGAGGGAGACGCAGCTCACCCAAGCATTCTCATTCACAGCCTCTCACACAGGTGCAGTCAGGTGGTGGCTGGCGCTGGGATCCTCTCAGAGGCTTCCTCACACTTGTGTCTGGTGCTTAATGTTGGCCAGCATTTGAAACTGTCCCTAGGACTGTCGGCTGGAACGTCTGCACCAGGTGCCTCCATGTACACTGGATGTTCTCACAGCTTGACATCCGGAATGAAGAGCAAGGGGGGTGAGGGTAGGGAGACAGAGAGAGAGAAAGGGAAAAAGAGGCCTAGATGAAGCTATATTGCCTCTTTACTTTTATTTTTTTAATTATTTATTTATTTATTTATTTATTTATTTATTTATTTTATTTATTTATTTTTGCCTGTGTTGGGTCTTTGTTGCTGCACGTGGGCTTTCGCTAGGTGCGGCGAGCGGGGGCTACTCTTCGTTGCGATGCGCGGGCTTCTCATTGCGGTGGCTTCTCTTGTTGTGGAGCACAGGCTCTAGGCGGGTGGGCTTCAGTAGTTGCAGCACATGGCCTCAGTAGTTGCGGCACGGAGGCTCTAGAGTGCAGGCTCTGTAGTAGTGGCGGATAGGCTTAGTTGCTCTGGGCATGTGGGATCCTCCCAGAGCGGGGATCAAACCCTTGTCCCCTGCATTGGCAGGCGGATTCTTAACCATTGTGCTACCAGGGAAGTCCTGCCTCTTTATTTTTAAGTAAAATTTATTTCAGAATAATTTTAGACTTACACAAAAGTTGCACACGGAGTACAGAGTTTCTGTACATCCCTAACGCAGTTTGTTTCCACTGTTAACGATCTTCCCTCCTAGTACATTTGTCAAAATTAAAAAATTAACATTCACTCATAACTATTCATTATTCTCTTTATTAGGATTTCACTAGTTTTTTCATTAATGTCCTCTTATTTTTCTGTTCCAGGATCTAATCCATGATCCCACTTTGCATTTATTTTCATGTCTCCTTAGTTTCCTCGGGTCTATGACAGTTTTGAGGGGTACTAGTCAGTTACTTTATAGAATGCCCCTCAAGTTGGATTCATCTGATGTTTTTCTCATGACTAGACTGAGGGGATGGATTTTTGGAAAGAATACCACAAAGGAAAGTGCCTTTCCCACGTGGAGGTACAAGATATCCATGTGATATCACTAGTGATATTAATTTTGATCACCTGGTTAAGGTCATGTTTGCCATGTTTTTCCACAGTAAAGTTGCTATTTTCCCCCCATATTCGATTCTTAGGAAGCAAGTCACTAAGCCTAACCCACGCTCAAAAGGGGAGTGAGGCTAAACTCCATCTCCTGAAGGGGTAGTATCTACATGGATCATTTGGAATTCTTCTGTTTGGAATGTCTCTCCTCCCTCACTTGTTTATTTATATCAGTGTGAACTCACATATATTTTATACTTTGGGTTATAATACTACAATACTACATTATTTTATTGCCCAAATTGTTCCAGCTTTGGGCCTTGGGGGGTCCTTTAGTTTGGCTCTTGTGTCCCTTTGACATGCTCCCATTCTTTAATTTTTTTAGCACTTCTTTACATTCTAGTGCTATAAGATGTTTCCAGGATCACTTGTATTTTCCCTACCATATACTCTAATTTCTATAAGAAACCTTGGTCCTTTCACTGGGGAATGGTAATGCATTGCCTTTTATGACCGAGCCTCAAGTCACATAAAGTCTCTCTCCTAGCTGAGAGAGTCACAAAGTTTCATCCAGGTTCAAAGGGGAAGGAACATAGACGCCATATCTTAGTTGGGAGAGTGGAAAGGTGACATTGTAAAAAGAGTCTCAGGATGAGATATTGTTATGGCCATTTTTGGAAAATTCAAGCTGTTGCAGGTGGTCAGGGTATCAAAGACTCAGAGGAGGTGAGGAAGTCAGTCATGTGGCTATCTGTGGGAGGAGTGTTCCAGACAGAGGTAACAATTAATGCAAAGGCTTACAATGAGACCACACCTGGTGTTTTGAAGGAACAGCAAAGGCCCATGGTAGCTTATGGAGAAGGGGTGATGAGGAGAGTCAGAGAAGATGAGGCTGGAGAGGTAAAGCGAGGATGGAGAGGACAGATTGTAAAGGGCCTGGAGGATACTGTGGGGATGTGAGTAGGCAGCCATTGCAGGGTTCAGAGTGACAACATCATCTGACTTATATTTAAAACACTCATCATGGTTACTCCATCAAGAATTGACCGCAGGGGAAAAGGGCAGAGCAGTCAGGATGCTACTGCAGTGATCTATACAGAGGTGATGGTGTCAGACTAGGGCAATAGCAGTGGAGGTGGTGTAAGGGCTTGGGTTCTGAATATCTTTCCAAGGTAAAGCTAACAGAATTTCTTGCTGGATTGGAGATGGGGCGTAAGAGAAAGAGGAAAATCAAAAATGATTTCAAAGTTTGGCCTGAGAAACTGTAAGGATGAAGCTGCCATCAGTTGAGATGACTATGGATGGGGGACAGATCAGGAGCTTTTTTGGGGAAATGTTGATTTCCGGATGTCTATTAGACATCCAAGTAGAGATGTCAAATAAGCCTTGGGTACACAAACCTGGAGTTCAGGAAAGGAGTCTGGGCTGGAAATACACATTTGGATATGACTGCCTAAAGATTTGTATTTCAGGTCATAATGAGATCATCAAGGAAGTGAGTAAAGGTAGAGAATCAAGGACCGATCCCTGGGGCAGTCCAACATTAAGATGAAGAAATCATTAAAAGAGACCGAGAGGGAGTAACCAGCAAAATACAATCAAAACCAAGAGTGTGTGGTGTCTGGGAAGCAAGTGAAGAAAGTGTGTCATGGAGGAAAGAGTCATCAACTGTCAAATGATGTCACTTGGTTTAGTAAGATGAGGATCCAGATCTGAACATGGGATTAAACAACATGGAGGACATTGAATTTTCACAGCAAGAGCAGCATGGAATCACAGGGCTGAAAGGCTGAGTGTAGTGATGTTAAAAGAGGATGTGAGGAGAGGAATTGGGGATGATAGTAGAGATATCTCTTGGAGAAATTTTGCTGTGAAAAGGAGTGAAAGAATAGCGTGGTGACTAGTATGGGGAAATGAGTTCAGGAGTCAGCTTACATGCCTGGGAATAGGCAGCAAAAAGTAAAAGGCTGATGAGACATGGCAAATTGCTGAGGCGATGTCCTCGTGCAGGTGAGGGGTCTGGCGCCCATGGGGCTTAGGAGCACATAGAATTCCTCTGATGCCAGGCAGAGGGTCGGAGTGTGTGGGTTCAGCAGTTGGCAAGTCCATGTGGTATTGGGGCTCAATGGGATTCTCTTCTGGTTGGTTCAGTTTCCCAGTGAAGCAGGATGCAAGGTCATCAGCCAAGAGTGAGAATGTGGGAGGGTGAGTTAAGAGGTTTGGGGAAAGAGGAGGCAGTGGAGAAGGGCCGAGGGCACGCAGCATGGATTCCTGGCAGCATTACGGGGTCACCTGAGGGCTGCTGTCTTAAATTCGCGGTGAGGTCACTCACCATGGCTCTGTTTTCTCCAACCACCTTCAAGGGCAGGTGCTGAGTAGGCAGAGAGGTGGATTTAACCAGGGTATGATGAAAGGAGAGATGGTGATGGAGATGGGGATGTAGGCAAGGAGTGACGACAGTGACTGACTATGGAATTTAAGCTGAGGAGGGAGGATAGCGAGGACAGGTCCAGGGGATGGAAGACAATGTCAATTGTGGGGTCTTCAGTCACCGAATTGAATGTTTTAGTGGCAACAAACAGAAGAGGTTCAGATCTGAGTGCTAATTTTTACACTGAGTTATCCTGGCCACTAATAAAATTCAGTTTTATGAATATACCAGTCAGATAATCAATTCTTACTCCCCTGAGCTGGAAAATTTCCTAGGGGAAAATGGACACAAGGTTGGAGTGGGGAAAAAAGAAGGAACTTCCCTCCTTGTCAATAGTATTCACAAAAATTAGACAAGATAATAAATGTTCTTTGTGCAGCCAATGCAGTAATGAGTTTCATAGCATCTTTTTTCTTATAGCAGTCTTCACTGAAGGCTTCTGTCTTCATATGCCACAATGCTGACATGGAATACTGTCCTGAGGTTGTCTCACGGAGGGTGGGATCAGCACCCCCTGCCTCCAAATTTGTTTGGATGTTGAGATGGATGATGCCACATGAACACCGAGAAACTATGAAGAGATTTATTACTCATACACTGAGGCTTTCTGGGGAGAACAGGGCAGTCACCCAAGGTGGGCTGAAAATGACTGGAGAGAAGGAAGGGGTGAGTGGCTTTTGTGTGTGTGATTAGTAGCTAGGGTTGGAGTGAAGTGAACTTCCTCGCTGGCACAAAGAGAGGGAAGGTACCAGCTTCCATATAGGCTTGCCCAGATGTGGAGCACAAAAAAGAAGGGGGACCTAAAAGCTGCCAGCTGTCAAGCATTAACAATGGAGTCAAGGGTGTTTATTACAAATATATGCCAGAAATCTCTTCGGCGACAAGTATAGCACGGTGTTTAAAATCTTCAGCTTTGGAGTCAGGCTGGAGTTTAAATCCTAACTCCTTAGCTGTGCGGTTATCATTAGCTCCTTGACCTTAGGCAAATTAGTTTCTCTGCTGCGTCTCAGTTTCCTCACCTGGAAAAGGGCCCCCAAAGTAGGTAACTCCTTGGTTCTTGTGAAGCTTAATAATGTTGGTAAACTGCTTTTGGCACAGCTTTGCAATTTAGCATGCCACATACTCGTTTCTGAAAATTCTGTGATTGACGTTTCTAGTTCAGACACGTGTGATCTTCATGGTTGAGCCATGTTGGGTTGCCAATGGTTCCGAATATGTCATTTTTCAAATACTTCATTTCCTTTCATTTTGAAAGCGTTGTATATTCACTGCACAAAAATTAACTTTTACCTTTATGCTCTAAGCTCCCCTAAGAGTTTATAGTTACAAAACAAAACTCCACACCGGAAAAATCAGAGAAGGAATCTTGGGTGTGTCAGTTTGGAAATAAAGAGTTCTTTCCATTTAGATGTTATTACTAATTTATCTTTGAAGTTTAATTTTCATAGATTCTCTTAAATCATAGAATACATTTATTGCATTTTGAGAAAGTAAAAGCATGACTTTTCAACATTGGTTATCGGTATCTCCTCTATGCTTAACCCTCATTCATTCATTCATCAAATAACTATTAAGCACTAACTTTGTTTGAAACCAGGACAGGCCCCGGGACATTATGCCACGTGAACAAGCAGTTACAGACTCCACTCTCCTGGGAACTAGTCATCTAGTGGGTTTGACAGACAATCAAATAATCCCATTCTAACAGTCAGGGTTTTTATTTGCAAAAGACAGAAACCAACTGTGGTTACCATAAAGGGAAGAGGCAGTTTTGGAATGATGCTGCCGAAGCCGCAGATACCGTAGGAAACCTGGAGAGCAATCCACATAGAAAATGGAACGTTGCTAAGGGAGCCTGGGCCCCTGAATCAGGTCAGAGCCTGGTCTGGCATTCCTGCTGCCCCTGATGGCTCCTGCCATGGAAATCACTGCCACCACGACCATTGGTGTAGCCACTGCCCTTGCTTCTCCACAGCACATGCTTTATGTAAATCCAGGAACAGAAGCATCCAATTGGAGGCGCCACAGCTTTGCTGTCGGATTGGGGAGGTCAAAAGGAGGACCTTTTGTTTTCTGTGCCAGGAGGTAGGAGATGCTGGGCAACCAACCAACCAACCAAATACAATTACATCCATCACAGGCGCAAAGAATCTACAACCATTGTTAAGTGCTTTGATGGGGCACCTGCAACAAAAACACACAATATTTTTGTGCTTCCCAGTCTTCTCTAGGGCTTGAACTGCTACTGGCACTGAGTGTTTCCCACCCCTTATCACTCCCATGCCTCCTTCCCCATGTGGCCATAGCTGTGCCCTGTCTACACTCACATTTATAACCACTCTCTTACTTAAATACATCTACTCTGTGTATCACTGCTGTAAATGGAGAGCCAGCATCATTTGTCATAAATAGACGGTAAAAGTAAGAATAAATACAATGAAAGGAGACAAAGCTACAAAATCTATCTACATACTTTACTGAAAGTTCTGAGGCTATGGCCCACTGACAGCAAACGTTACGTACTGAAAACATAATGGCACCAATCAGAGACTTTATCTTTGACCTTATTTAAAAACTTAAAAGAGGACAGAAAAGGGTCAAATATTCAAACTTTGTATTTAGTGCTTTTTAAAGTGCTCTCTGGGTACCATTTAAAATTAACTTTCATATCATTAGTAACATGTTCCATGCTTTGAGTGATAAATATTATAAAGAGTGTGGGCTTAAAAATGGGCAAGATTTGAGTTGTTTGAATTTTAGCTCCTACACTTATTAGCTCTGTGATTTCAGACACATTATTCAACCTGAGCCTCAGTATACTCATCTATAAAATAGATGCAATAATACCAGCTTTCCTGGTGTCTTAAATAGATCAGTGCTTCCCGAACTATACCGTACATATGAATCACCAGGAAGTCTTGTTAACTGTAGATTCTGATTCAGTAGGTCAGGGGTGAGGTCCGAGATTCCAATAAAATCCCATTTCCAATCCCAGGTAATGCTGGTGTGTGGACCACACTTTCAGTAGCAAGGCTGTAATTCTGTGCTGTCAGTGTGGAAGTCACCAGCCACATGTGGCTTTCGAGCACTTGAAATGTGGGCTAGTGCACCTGAGAAATGGAATACTTTAATTTCAATTAATTTTTAAAAACTGATACTTGGTTCAGTTATCGGAACACAATTTTTAGTATGCTCGGAACAACTTGTGAATCTGTCATTTCAGCTGTGAATTTTATGAAATCGAAATAACCGAACATCTGTTTCCAATGGAAAGTGAATATCTGAATTGAGATATGCTCTGAGTGTAAAAGAAGCAACAGAAGACTCCGTTTGAAAAAGTAAAATATCTTGTTAATAAAGTTTCTAGTGATTGCACGTTGAAATGATAATATTTTAGATATGTTGGGTTAAAATATACTATTAAAATTCACTTCATCTGCTTCTTTTTACTTTTTTTAAGGTGGCTACTAGAAAATTTAAAATCACCCTTGTGGCTCACGTTGTACTCCCAGTGAACAGCACAGGCAAAGGCAGTGAGCACAGGGGCTGGTTCCGTCAGCTCCCTTCCTCCTGTCTGAATCGGGTGGGTGACCTCTGTCTGGAAAGAGGAAGTGAAGTGCTGCAAACAGACAAGGTTTCTTCCTTCCCGTCAGGAGGCTGTGGCAGAAAGCCACCGTTAGCGGCAAGTTCTTCGGCTCACAGACGATTTCTTCTGTGGTTATTTCCACCACATTCCAAAGCAGGGTCTGCTTTCTGGAGAGGTAAAACAGAAACATGTCAGCATTCCAAAGTAAGTTGCTTTAAGCTGGCTCTCCTAAGAAGATGCTCACTTTTCAAGAGCTAAGGGTCATGGCAAAGGGCCCACTCGACCCAGCCTCCTCTGTGACATTAAAGGGGAGTTAATTAAAACAGCCTGGGCTCCTGCAAATGCACTGTATTATCTCCCGGTCGACTCAGCCGTTCCAAAGGAGACTAAAAGTTTAATGAAGAGCAGTAATGAAGACATCCGCAAATTTGACAACAACCAAGAATTTAGCCAAAGAAGTATGCAGAAACGAAAGTTAGTTTTCTCATAAGTTTTATTATGGTAACCTCACTTCCCCCACTCTTGTGGAAAAAGAGAATTTAACCCACTCAGGCAAATATTTACATGTAGAATCAGACCTGGCAGCAAATTCAAAGGCCAGCAAGAGCTGCTTCTGTATCAGAGGCTTGGAGACTCCAGATCTCCATTAACCTTTCTAAATAGGAACTGACAGCCTTGGATGGAAAATGTGGGGGGGAGAGGAAAATGTTTTTGAAGAATGTTTGACTACAAAGTAAACAACCCAAATAGAAAATATTAAATCAGATGCTGCCTCCACATTCCAAAAAACTGAGTACACAGTAACATGTACTGTATACTTAAAAGGCTTGGATAAAAGAAATCATGAAACAATTTTAGCTTTGAGATGATTCAAATGTCATGGAATTAGTTATGTTGGCATAACAGAGAGAATTTATTTTTTCTAATTATATTAGATCTTGACATGAAGTTATACAATTGGCAGTGAAGGTATGACTTTAAAGATATTTATATTTAAGCCTTCTTGTCCCTTCTGTCACCAAATCCAACCATGAGAAAATATTTAGTAGGTAAACCATTCATTAAAGGGTAGACTGTCCTTCTGGTAACCAAAAAAAAAGCTTTGTTTTTTTTTTTAAACACAAAATAGTACAGTAAATATTTATTATTCAGATTCAGGATTTATTTTGCTTTAGATGGAAGCAAAAAGAAGGTGAGTTTAGCAAATTCATAGCATAATCAAGATTGTTAAGGGGAAAGGTTTAAATGCTGGAACAGAACATGTTAGAAGCACACATTTATAAGCTATTCATTGTTAGTTTCCAAAATTCTTATTATCCAACAGTTATTGTCGTCTGAATGCCTTTATGTACTTTAAAGCAATACAATCCCACATCTCCAAGAATCTAGTTAATCAAGATAAGTCTTTCCCATTAGCCTGTTCTAGAGAGATTTGTACTATATTGTAAACGTGTCATTCAATTAATCTTAAAGGGTAGTGGATTCAGAACTACTGCTTACCTGATAAGCTCGTAGATCATGACGAAAACATCTCTGTCTCCCTGCTGCTCTGCATCAGCTGTTTTCTCTGTCTAGCCTGTCTCCATCCGTCTCCCCGGGCTGGCAGAGCCCCATCCATCTCTCAATTTCTTGCCCTGGGGATTTCTCTGATAAGCCTTCTTTAACCCTGGATTCCATCCTTGTTGGAGTTAATCCTCCGACATGCCCTGTTTAGCATCGTTCTTGCACTTATCACTTTATCATAATTGTTCCTGTATCAGTCTCAGATATTGGGGATTGTGCCTTTTTCATTTCGGTACCCCTTCTGCCAAGGACAGTCCCTGCATAAGTTAGACACCCAGAGTGGTTTCTGGACCAGAATTTAAAGCATCACATTGAGTGATGAGCATAGCAAGACTGCTTATTTCTGTAAAGGCCGTCTTGCTCCGGTCTGCTCACCCATTACCATCTGCTTGGGTCTTCCTCACTTGGTCCTTGGGACTATGGCCATTTGAACCTCTTCTTATAAGCCTACCTTAATCTCTCTCTCTGACTGATGGAGAAATGGCTTCTCTGTGTACGTCCTCGTCTCAATTTATGAGGGTTCTGTAGGAGAGACACTCAGGCTACTGGTAATAATGCTGTTTCACCCTACAGTCCTCTTGGAAGGCAGCCTTGACTGCACAGTTGCCAGGGCCTCTAACCACACAGCTCACAGCTCTTCTCCCTTTCGTGTCTTTCTTTCCCAGGAGAAACCTCACTGTGAGCCAAGCTCCTCTGCTCTCTTCCCCTCCACTGGCCTGGTCACTAAGATCGATAGACCATGACTTCAACCTTCATACAGGTGGTTGGTTTGTTTGGTTTAGGTGTCCTTTGTCCCTACCAACAATGAGGATTGCATTAGGCTACTCCTAAAATCCAGCAAACTTTTTTTTTTTTTTAAATATCCAGAACTCCCATTGTGGACATTTCTGAAGACATGAGCTGTGGTATTAACTCACAGAACAAAAGCTTCTAAATATACACACCCATATTTTAAGTCTGTGCAATGGGGTTAAGGGTAGTTTTCCTTGTCATTAGATAACTTCCTTATTTAATAATGAGCATAGATTATTCTTATAATCTAAATAATAATAATACTCTTTGAAATAAAAACCAAAGCTATTTGTAATTGGGATTGTTTCATAACAAATATAATCCAAAATCTCCCATATAAAACTATCAAGTCCAATGATAAAAGGTAATGTTCCCAAAGGGAAAGCATAAAACGCTGTTTTCTTAATGGAACTACTAGCTATAATTCTTTTGTTCTATCTTCAAATTAACTCAATTAGTCGCATTATAAATTTCAAAAGAGCTTTATATTTTTATACATACTAATAATGCCTCACTTATTTAGTATAGAGCCACTTGTGAATTACCCATGTCATCTGCTTTCCAACTCCTTTGGGCTGTTTCCCTTTCCAGAAACTGGAGAGGGGAAGAAAAAGAACATAAAAATAAAATGATTTAATTCAGTTGTTTGTTATTTGTATTAAGTAATGTTTTGGAGAAACACCAGAACTACCTCCACATGCATGTTTCAAGGTTGCATGGCCTTCAAGGACAAGTTCTAACCAGGTTCCCAATTCTTGAAAAAAAGGAAAACCATTAATGCAAAATACAGTACTTTTCAAATGGTCTTTTAAAATTCACTACAAGCATTACAACAAAACTAAAGCTTATTGAACTAAAATGTTTCTTGACATTATAAGAAAATGCTAAAAATATGCATTTAAAAAGCCATGAATTACATATGTGTTTTGTAGAGGGAACAGGTACTGGAGGGTTTGTTTACTCTGAAGAGAATTAATTTACACTAATTTCCATTATTTAAAAATTAAGACAAAAATAATAAAACTTTTAGAAGTCTAATAAATATATAGAGAGACAACATTCTACATGTGATTCGGCCTCAAATTTGTTTCTGACTAAAACCTTGGGCATGTCACAATCTCTCACGGGTCTTAACTCACCTATAAAATGAAGAAAAGATGATTATCTGGTCCAAAGTGCTGGTTTGTTATAGCTCTAGAATTTTATGAGAGACTATAGGTTCCACACAAACACCTATGTGGTCAGGCAGGTAACATATATGAGTGAAAAAGACCAGAGTGAGAAGAATTTCTTGAGAGTAAATCATTATCAATCTTATATTATTCCACACTTAATAGCAATAAAAATATTTCACTTTCCTCTTAGTTTTACTCTGAGAGAAACAATAATAAATGGTCACCAATACTGATAAATAACAGTGGTGTGGAGCTATAGGGAGTGGTGGAGACTGTGGCAAACCAGAGAGGGTAAAGTACCAAGCTATTGTTACCATATGGGAATCAGGGTCTAATGTTGCTAGATGCCAACAGTTTGGATGTTTTTAGTGAAATCTAATTGTCAATGCAGGCAATCAATTAAGAACATTAAAAAAAACAAAAAAAGGGCTTCCCTGGTGGCGCAGTGGTTAAGAATCTGCCTGCCAATGCAGGGGACATGGGTTCAACCCCTGGTCTGGGAAGATCTCACGTGCCGTGGGGCAACTAAGCCCGTGCACCACAACTACTGGAGCCTGCCCTCTAGAGCCCGCGAGCTGCAACTACTGAAGTCCACGTGCCACAACTACTGAAGCCCACGTACCTGGAGCCTGTGCTCCGCAACAAGAGAAGCCACTGCAATGAGAAGCCCGTGCACCGCAATGAAGAGTAGCCCCTGCTCTCCGCAACTAGAGAAAAACCCGCGCACAGCAACGAAGACCCAATGCAGCCAGAAATAAATAAAAAAACAAACAAACAAACAAACAAACAAACAAAAAAACAAAAAAAAACCTTTTGGATCATTACCATTCTGGACAAATGAAACACACTGATGGATCATATACAGCTCGCAGGCTACCAGTTTACACTATTGGATCTACTTTGCTTCCCTCATGGTACTGGAATCAGCACATATTAAATAATTTGCTAATAATACCCCTTTAATGAAAGCTCTTACTATCATAACCCACAGAGTATTTACTGAGATTTTTTTTTTGAGCACAGGCTGTGCTCTGTGCTAGGACTTTCTGACATTTCATCTCCTTTGATCATCACAATAACCCTGAGAGATGTGTAGATATACTGTTACCCCAATTTTACAGGATGAAGTCTCACAGAGACTAAATAACATGACCTAAGTCACACAACTCATTTTTTTAAGGAACTGAGTCTAAAGTATTGACATGTAATTATTTACAATATAATACAGAATGAAAAAAGCCGGCTATAAAAAGTATATGATTTTTAAAATTTCTTTTTTACATTTTTAATGATTGCTTATTATTCTATTATGAAGATGTGGTATAATATACGTAAACAAGCCTTTGTTATTAAACACTTGAATTGCTAGTAAAATCATGCAGGGAAGTATTTTTTCAAAACCCTGACCTGACTTCATTCATTTGAAGTTATTAATTGAGGGCCTATACATAAGTCACTTTATTATATGCTATCCTCAAAGAAATGTCTGATTTGTAATTGTATCTTTGGTAAGCATATATATATATATATATATACACACAATTTTTAAGATATTTAAGCATTTGCATCTGAAACACAGATCAAGCCAAATTATATCCTTGGTCTCTTGGGTGGAAGAAAGCTAGGTTTCATCCAGACAGCTCAGTGTAGAGAATTGCACAATGGATTACAGTGGTCTTCTCAGCTAGAAACTTTAGGAGATATATTGAGCCTTACATACAGAACTTTGAGAGCTACCCCTACCAGCAGGATGTACTT
The DNA here is from genome assembly GCF_009873245.2 of Balaenoptera musculus. NCBI lineage: Eukaryota > Metazoa > Chordata > Mammalia > Artiodactyla > Balaenopteridae > Balaenoptera > Balaenoptera musculus. Next base: position 73,844,049 of record NC_045794.1, read on the forward strand.
TGGAGTTTCTTTGTCATCTGTATAGATGACAAAAAGTGGTTCCACATCTTTTCTCAATTTTCCACTTGTCAAAGCAGTAGAATCCCAAACTCCACAATTTCAAAATAATAGCTGCCAGACTGCAGACACAGAAGGATATAACCACATTGGAGGAAATGGACCAAGATGATGAGGCAACTTGAAAACATATAATTTTTATCATTCAGTCTAGAACACTTGAGAGTAAAAGACAGGAGTTCTTCATAATCACATTGGGATGGTAGGTTTGTACACAAAGACTATCCCTGGTAACCTGGGACATACAGTCACCCTACTATGAAGAACAGTTGTAGAAACTGGAGATGTTGAGCATGGAAAAGAGAAGATGGGGATGGAGTTTGGGGGGACATGCTAGCTGCCTTAGGTATCTGAAAACTCCATGAAGGACTGGTTTGATATGATCCTGATTCTAGCCCTTGGAGTGACTGGACTGAGCTGAAGAGGCTTTACCATCTGACATAATGGTCATGAGTTTGGTTGTTGAACAGTTCTGGATTCAGTCCCACATGATGCTGACCAGGTGTGTGGCCATAAGCAAGTCTCTTAAATTATTATAAAAGGGGAATAGAGTTGTAATGACATATTGAGGTAAAACAGAAAAGCAAGTCACCCAGAGTAGGGGCTCAATAAATGTTAGTGTGTGCTCTGTAACTGTTGCTGAAAACAGTCAAGCATAGGACAGACCACCAGTCGGGCAATGTTTTGGGGTCTTTTAGGGATTAACTAAATGGATGGTTGGAGCCAAACTTTTTTGACTAACTTAACTTTTATTCTTAGAAATAGAAAAAAATTAATTAGTAATATTTTCCAGGTACAAGATAAAGTGGTTTTATGTAAAATCTTATTTTAAAGATGTATACTCTTAAATAATGTACTATAAATATTTTAATATATTTAACATTCATCATAAAATGACATTTGCCTGTCAAGCTGTACATGCTGTTTATTTTTAACTATGCCAAAAAGTGTTAATATGCTAGAAAAAATTCTAAAATGGCATATTGCTTGATTTTGCATCTGTAAATATAGACTAGAAATTAAAAAACAAGTAAAATTTCATGACCTGATATTTGAAATCCTTTCATTTTGCTTTCATTAAACCCAATTAGTTTATTTTAAAATTGGTCATAATTTGCTTTTCAAATAAGATAAAGAGGTTTTAACTTCTTACTAAAATGTATTTTAGGTTACTTTTTAATCACAGTAAATTAAAAAAACCCCTAAATTCAATATAATCCTCTATACAGTATATTTTCTCTTCTTAACATTGATTTTTAAAGAAGTACTAGAGAACCCGATGTTTTAAAAGCATTTTGTCCAAGGAAACAGGACTTCTGCTACTGAACATCTTGAAGGGCAAATTTACAAAATTATTACTTTTTATGCTCTTCATTATATCTTCTTGCATTTCAGCACTGTAGTTATCAATGCTTCCCTCTGTTTAACCCAGTAGTTCCCAAACTCTGGCTGCATAATAGAATCACCTGGGAAGTTTTTAAAAATCCTGAAGCCCAGGCCGCAGCCTCTACCACAATGCCTGGGGGTGGGAGCCTGGGGCCAGTATGTTTTAAAGTTCCCTGGGTAACTCCAATGTGCAGCAAAGTTTGGGAAATATGGACTTATCCCATGGTCCATTATGGAGATAGTCATGACTAGGATCAAAAAAGCCATTAAAACTAGGTAACAGTCCCAAAACCATCAGTGGTGTTCAGCTAAATAATAACATAGTAAAAAAGAAAAAAAAAATTGAGTGGGTTAATAGCACACTCATCTGATCCTCCAGCTGTGCAAGAGGCAAGCAAGCTGCTTCTTTTTAAAAGGGAAAATGTTTATAGTGACTAAAGCACAGAAAAAAAGGAAATGGAAGCAAACACTATTATTTCTAGTGAGATGAATCTCCAGGGTACTCTTCACAAAGCCTTGGGTGTTTATAAACCAGTTGGGATTTAAGGGCACTTTTCAACTCTGAAGATTTCTATTTAAACCAAATTTATAGGGAGAGGCAGGAATAGCTCTTCACAGAATTGTTTCTGTTGCTACTAAGTCAATAGTACCATCTTGCATTGCTCTTTATAATTGTTAAAGTGCTTTCATGTTTCCAAGCTCATCTGAACATCCAAAACTGGGGAAGAATCGTTAACAGTCACAATCCTGTTGAGGAAAATGAAGCCTGAAGGTATTAAAAGCTGGCACAAGACAGAATTGGGACCAAACCCCAGGTCTGACTTCTAGGCAAATCCTCTTCTGACGTCACATCACCTTTCCCTAAACCTCAAGAGATCTTTAAGCCTCAGCACCCTCTTCTGCAGAGGTGATTTCCCCCTAAAAAAGCACTCTTCACTATTTCTCCCTTATATATCTGAGGTGTTGAGGGTGGAAGGAGGTCGGGCAGTACATGCACCATGAAGAGGTATATGGTAAAAAAAGGGCCAAGAACGTGGAGCTTCAAGGAGGAATCCACAGGAATGGGAAGAGAACACGAACAGAAAATGTGGTCAGAGCAGTGGAAAGAGGGCAGGTGACAACCATGTGAGGCCAGAGTTGTTAGGAGCAAATAGCGAGCCATTTAATATGTGTTCTTTTTTAAACTCTGGTATTTACCTGTTTTTTGAGGAGAGGAGGGATGATGTGGGCACAGTGGTGATTTAGGAAGATTTTGGGTTACGTGTTGGATAGATTGATGATGGGAAAGAAAAGAGGACAGGGGTGTGGACAACACAGTTAAGAAACCTAAGTGTGTGGGCTTAAGGCAAAGAGGGAATAGACAAGGGTAATAACAGTGAAAATCAAGAAACTGACGAAAGTACTTGAAACCAAGGAAAAAGTATTTGTAGCAAAACAGGAAATGTAGTTGACAGTATTTCAACAAGACATCTACTTTTGGATCTGATGGCTATTTGTGTGTAGGATGACAGAACATTTAATTAGGTGATCCCTAATTGGTTGAGTGACTGGATTAAAAGGGCATTAATATCAACCTGGTAGTGGTTTTGAAAAGTAAGGCAAAGGGTTATTGGCAGATCCGTCTTGTTTACGTCTTTCAGTTTTGTTGTGAAACAGTGGTTTCCATAAAGGAATAGAAGGAAAGCTAATCACTGTCTTGGGCAGCATTAAGCGGAGAAGGGTTAAGAATAAACTAGATGATAAAATTAGGAGTCAAAGTGGTATGAATGGACTAAAGCAACAGTTTAATAGAGATAGATGTAAAATCATGTTCTTTGGACCAAAAACCAGTAATAGAAGTATAAGGTGAGGCAGATATCTGCTAAAATGTGTGAAAAAAATATAGGTTTAGTTGACAGTGAGAGGTAGAATGGGAAAGGTACGTTCTAGTCAGACAAACCACATCTTGAATCCTTGTCCTGAGAAAAATGTAAAAGGTTTGGAATAAATACAATGAGGAATGACCCTTAAAAGAATAAGGGACAAATTAAAGGTTGGTTTGAGCATCAGTGAGGAAAACCAGGAAATGAGTGTGAACTGTGGTCACCAGCAAGACTATGAGTATACTCTGAAGCTGAGGACAGGAAGGAAGTAGAGGTGGTTCAGGATTAGGAACCAAGGTGTGAAATGTCAAGGAGGCAAAGCCATCTCGGTCAATGACAGAGCAGGAGTGAGGCAGCCAACTGGAGTACCTTCATTAGGATGGAGCCAGGAAAATTAGTAGCTAAAAAAGACCGGGAGATGATGAAAGAATCAATAGACCAACAACCAGACTTGGTATAAAAAATAAAATTAGCAGGTGTAAAGAGCTTTCACAAAGCAAAAAAAAAAGGATAGTTTGCAGAAGGTGCACTTATAGTCTTAGAGACTGAACAGCTGAAAAATTACCATCTTCTATTTGGGACCATGTTGCTGAATAACACCGAGTAAAAACGTAGTACTGTGATTCATTTGGGAAACTGCATACAGGCTAAAGCAAATTAGGAAAGTACCTAGGTTCTGCGAGTTGACTGTAAAAGTGACGCCAGCCTTATGTCATCTGGATCAAGCATAAAGGTAAAACATATAAAGAAATAAGGGGTCCACAAGACTCTTCAGTAGCTTGAAGCTTCTAGAAGAAAGCTTTGGGGCCACAAAAGCAGCAGAAAAAGCTAAGCTGGAATGGAATGCATCTGAAAAAGGCAATAGCTTCCTAACTGGTTTTCTAACTTCCAACTTCTCGCTCTGTGTTGAACAGCCAATGATCCTTTCAAAGGTCAGACTCATTGCCACTCTGCTCAAAAACCTCCACTGGCTTCCCATCTCAGTCAGCCTAAGAGCCAAAGTTCTTGCCAAGGCTTATAGGGTTGGGCAAAGCCTCCCATTGCATCTCTCAGCCTATACCCTACCACTCTCCCACTGGTTCACTCCACTCCAGCTACACTTGCTGTTCCTCAAAGTTGCCAAGCACCAGCTACTGGAACCTCTTGCTGGAAGGCTATTCCAGACAACCAGGAAGTTGGTTCTTTCACTTCCTTCAGGTCTCTGCTCAAATGTCACCTCATTTGAGAGGGTTCCCTGACCACACTATGTAACATGGCATCATCCCTTACCACCTCATATAGGTCTGTCTCTCCCACCCACTACAACTTAAACTCCCGCACAGGAAGGACCTTGCTCGGTTTTCCCAAGTCTAGAACCGTATGCATTTCCCATGACAGGTACCAAATATCTGTTGAGTGAATGAATAAATGGAAAGCAGGAGATGTAGATAAAGGGCAGGAAAGCAGTTATCAGTCAGACATTTTGGGGACCAGGAAAGGGGAGACAGACACTAGCGTAGTGTTCTTAAGCAGTTGAGTCCTGGACTCAGGAAACGTGGTGTGGCTTCACTGTCACAATTCACTCTCTCCACCACCACACTTCAGTTGTTGGGACGTACTTCCCATCCCAAGTCTGTAACAGTGAGAAAGTGAAAGAGTTTAGATACTACAGACTACCCTTCTTGGAGGATTTGAAGCCAACTGAAAGAGCAGGCTTATGGTTAAAAGATTTAGAATCCTAGATAAATCAAAAACAGCCTAAAGTTGAATTTCTAACCTCGGATAACACAGGTGTCCCTGAGTTCACATTTTAAATATTTTTGCATTTGTCTCAAGCTACTCACTAAGGTTATGCCTCAGACTAAATATTTATGATTTCAAAAGCAGCCTTACAGGAAAAAAAGAGTCTAAAAATATTATCTTCACTAAGATAAATGTTACCTTAAAGATTATAAAAATCAGCAAGCATCTTATTTTTACAGACTGGGAGGCTGGCTATTCACAAACCACAAACATTAATGTAAAATGGTATTAAAACAGTAGTGAAATAATGGCTGTAATTTTCTTATTTTAAAAATTATTAAAGCCTAATGTGCAATAGGGTTACTCCCTTAGGCTAAATATTAAAACATTAAGAATTTTCACCAAGGGAAATACAGCTGGAGGACCAAATAATTCTTCAACAAATATAAAACACCCTATTCTTTAGTTTCACAAATTTCAAGAAAAATGCTATTATCTCATTAGTGTGATAAATTTTCATTACAAATTATTTAGGAAATAAAGCGATGACTTTTTAGACTAATACTATGAAACTTTTTCCTGCTCATTTGGTATCTTCTGAACCTGACAGGTTTGTCAAATGAATGTATAACTCTGGCTATTAGCACTAATACATACCCGTTCAAAATGCATCAACCTTATAAAAATTCCTTCCTTTTTGCAAAGAGCACTCCATGCATATACACATAACTCCTGTCATATACAAAGTCTAACTATGTGTCTAACAAGAAATTGTAACAGTAGGTTTTCAGATAGCCTAACTTTACAATTATGAATATTAGAAAAGAGCTATTGCCATTTGAATTTTTAAGAAATGTTTGGAAAAAATTTTAAGAAACATTGTTTTCTGTTCAGAATTCAAAGTCAGTTTTGTTATATCCACTAACAGTTTCTGAATTATGCAGTTTTTGAATATTATATAGATCTAGCACAAGAAAAAAGAAAAACAGGAAAATATTTACTTTTTAAAGTACAGTGATTTAAATTTAATGTATAAAGTCAACAGAATAATTGTTACTTCTGCCAGATGGTATTTTACATTTTGATAAAAAGATATATTCTTAATCATATATGTCAAGAAAAAGGGACAAGTTGTTAAACACTTCCAATTTGTCATTTAATTAAAAGGCACTACTGATACTGCCATAAATTTTTTTTGGTGATGTGGCCTAAGTATCCTTGGTGTCAATAAAATTTAATTTTCTCAAGTAAAAAAAAAAAAAAACCACTATGAAACTTTGAATAAACATACCGATCTTAAAAGTATTGAATAACGAAAACTTCTACCCAAAATATGCTATTAAAAACACCATTCTGGGATTTCCCTGGAGGTCCAGTGGTTAAGACTCCGCACATCCACCGCAGGGGACGCAGGTTCGATCCCTGGTCAGGGAACTAAGATCTCACATGCTGCGTGGCACGGCCAAAAAAAAAAAAAAAAAAATCTACTTAGTTTATCTTTCACTCTTCAGGTAGAGGAGGTCTGATTATAAGGAAAGCATGGATTATACATCTTAATCGGTGATTCTTTGCCTCAGTCTCTTCATAACCCAGGAAGGTTATGAAGAATCTTTCAGATCATCTCTGATGCATTTGATGCCAGAAAAGAACAACAACAAAGGAACACTTAAAATTTAAGCTTTTGGGGCTTCCCTGGTGGCGCAGCGGTTGAGAATCTGCCTGCCAATGCAGGGAACACGGGTTCGAGCCCTGGTCCGGGAAGATCCCACATGCCACGGAGCAACTAGGCCCGTGAGCCACAATTACTGAGCTTGCGCGTCTGGAGCCTGTGCTCCGCAACGAGAGGCCGCGATAGTGAGAGGCCCGCGCACCGCGATGAAGAGTGGCCCCCGCTTGCCGCAACTGGAGAAAGCCCTCGCACAGAAACGAAGACCCAACACAGCCATAAGTAAATAAATAAATAAATAAAATTAAAAAAAAAAAAATTTAAGCTTTTTAGGCACTGGGCCCTGACTCAGGTTATCAAGATGCTAGTACTACAGTAAAACCCAATAGCTACCAGCTTGGGGTTCTTGAGAAGGTCAGCCTTGGTGTAAATTCCTCACCATGTGACCAAGAGCAAGTTAGTTAAAGTCTCTAAGCTTCAGTCTCTCCCTATGTAAAATGGCAGCAGCAGCACAGAGGGTTGTTAACAATATTTACATAATCCACATAAAGTGCTCAGCATATATCAGGTACTCCATTGATATTAACTTATGATACGACAAGATTCCTTTTAATAGGTAAGGAGAGAGTGTCTGTATTTAATTACCTAAAAAGTAATTCGGAAGTTATGTGGTCCTTGTACCTCTGATTTAATTAAGAGAATTCTTAGGGAACTTACCGCATTGAACACCCCACCCAGATTTGGGTGGTACTGATTTGGAAACTAGTTTTCCTAGGACACAGTGCTGGTTAAGAAAGTTGTGCAAAGACTGATACCATATAAACACATATTCATATTTCTTCCTTTAATTTCCTACTTTGGAATCATTAATATTATCGTGTTCAATAATGACACTGAATTCAGAGAATAGAGATTAAACATGCCTACATTTAGTATATTCATCTGCAAGCTGAAGTATTTTTCTAACAAATAGGGAAAATGTTAAAGAAGTAGTTAAGACAGAAAGTACAAAAATAAGCTATCGAGAGTTTAAGAGACAAAATCATCTATCTATTGAAAGGAAGTTACATTATAAGGATAAAGATCATTTCCTTTTTGACATGTACTGATAAGAGAAGTACAGGAATACAACCATGACTCCCATTACAGCATGAAACGTTCTTTATGGTATTTTTATAATGCTTATTCTGAAATAAAGACAATTTTTCAAGGATCTTTCAAAGATTGTTTTTAGTTCGGTGGTATAATTATGCTATTAAAAGGTATTTTTGGTCTACAAATGAGTGTAACAGTAATTTAAAAAGATACAGGTTGATATGGGGTTTGGACGTCAGAGTCTTAAGAGTGCAGTTCGTTAAAAGAACAAAGGCAGCTGTAACATGACAGGAGCTCTCTAAAGACACAGGGAAGAAAAAATGTCAATAAGCAGAAACTTACAGAAACTTCCCTTTCTTATTCAGTTAATTTTACAAAGGGACTTAATTCAAAATTCAATCTTAATACATAATATATAAAATCAAACTTGACAAAGTAGAAAACATCTCTCATGTCATAAATATGGTACTTGTATATACTCATTAACCGAATAATTTTTACTGATGGAAAAATATGGTATTAATAATCATTTAAAGTTTTCTCAGTATTTCAACAAAGTTGCTAACTTATGTTAATAATTTATTATAAAAACCAGCTGAGGGCAATCTGATTAATTTTGTTACCATAACGTTCAGATAACTGCTATTGACAACTTTGCATTAGTTAATGAAAAAATAAGGTCTTATATTTAATGTGAAAAACTAATCTTTTCTAAAACCCAAACATTACTCTCCCCTGGACTGCAAAAATTATCTCTTGTGCTACAAAGATTGAAGACAGTGGGTAGGAGAGTAGGGACAATATACCCACTTTCATTCTAGGGGCAAGATCATGCATATTAGAACACTGATTCACTGTAACACAGCCATAACATTTCAAGTACATTACAGAATCTTCATCAATTAGATTTTTTAAATTTCAAGTAGAAAAAAAAAATTCCCAAATATGATGTTCGAATCAATTTAAATATTCAAAAAGTTCAGTCCCCATTCAGAAACAGATAAACAGTATATTTATTAAATGAGTTAAGACAAATAAACTTTACAAATAGACAAATAATAAAAGGCTCAGTGGCTAAAATAGATGGTAAGCATCATTGAAAGAAATCAACACCATCACGGTATCTCAGTTGGCTTACACGTGTAAAAAGAAATTTTCAAAGAGCAATTTCACAGAAATGAAGCCAGTTTTTTTTTTTTTTTTGCTTATAAACAAATCACCATTTCTTGGTTCAAAACTGACATCTGTTATGAAAATTACCATATCACATATTTATAAGATGACAAGGAGTAACTCATCTTCAAAGTGCAAGTAAGTCTATTTACAACCACAAAAAAGGCAATGATGAGGAGAAAAAGGTTTTTAAAAAATATACAAAGATTAAAAACATTTGGGATGCAAAATTAAACAATTTTTTGGTTAGAGGATAAAAGAGAAAACGTGATTGAATTACAGATGCTGATTTCAGCTATACATACTATATAATGGGATCCAAGATCTTTAACAGCTTGTTTGCATTTTTTTCTACTCACATACTGCTCTGGAAATTTCTGGTAGAAATTACAGTGTCTCAAAGAGAGAAATACACACTAAGCATGTCTTGCTACTACTTCATGGATGTCATAAGACCCGTTTATGGATTAGAGTTGCTGTAAAAAGCCATTGCCTTGAGTTGAAAAATGAATACTGTAAAAGCTCAATACAAATCCTCCAAAGCACATGCACTTCTAAATCTTTTGGTAATTACATTCATATTTAAGCATAACCAAAATAAAAAAGAAAACTGAAAACATTTCCCTTTTCTCTATTCCCTATGCCTTGTAGGCTCTCCAGTTGATAGGGTAAATTTTTAGAGCTGAAAGGGTTCTTCAAGATAGTCTAGTCCACCACCCTCATTTAGGGTAAATGATTTCCCCAAGGTCATGCAGCACGTTAATGGCAAAATCAAGACTAGAAACCAGGTCCTGACTCCTAGCCTCATATGCTTTCCAGCATATCATGCTACCTCTTTTTACAGTATGATTTGCTATAAATACCTGATGAATAATGTACAGTTACAAATGCTGACAGAGACAATGTTTTTCTAAGTCTTGCAGAGGCTAACTGCAAAGGACTGATGGAGAGAAAAAGATTCTCCCCCACCCACCAAAAATATCAAGCACCATCAACTAAATGTTTCTTTGCTGGGTCAGCACTCTCAGATGTTGTAGTAGTCCTCGTAAACTTTATGTCAGCCTGAGGATTGTATATCTGATGCAATCTGGGCCCTAACACAATGCCAGTTCCTAAAAGGTAAAGACAGGCAAAAAGGGGGAGAAGGTAGACAAAAGAAAAAAAGACTTAAAGACTCCAACTGGCTTAGAGATGGGCATTCTAGCATATGGTTAATTATTACATCTAAATATGTATATTTTTAGGACCTTTCCCACCTTTTCACATAATCTCATTTTACCTAATTTGTTATTTGGCCACTTAAGAATGAAAACAAATGTATCAAAGACAATGGTGGTCATTATTTTTTTTAAACTGTGAGACTATTTTAGACAAACTAAACTCTATGAAGAACATGTCAAACTGCAATGATTTCCTTAATTTGGTTCTATTAGACTGCCACCAAGGAATTAAAGGGGGTACTTCATGGGGCTGTTACCATCTTGAAATTTATTCCAATTGTGGTTAAAGAGAACAGACCGATGCACCATATATGTAGAATTGAGTAAAGAAGCTGAAATTTCTTTTTAAAAAAACATTGCTGTGTATTTATTTAATAAAAGGGCATATTTATTTATGTTTACAAACAAGTTTCAAAAACAAAAGGAAAACATGTATGCTTCTACTTATTAACCTTTTTCAAAATGCCAACAGCCCTCATGCTGTATGAAGGTTTCTAAGGATTTATTAAAAAAATCAATACAGTTCACTCACAGTTCACCAAGACATCACTGAACTAACATGTTTAGACAAAAACAAAAAGGACTAAAGTTTTCTTGTAGTTTGATAGTTTGATTTAATTTGATTTGCCTGAAATAACAAAAGCATTTCAAGCATCTTTCATTATGTAGTTGATGTCCTGCATTAAACAATCTACTAAATTCTGAACAAAGGTTATTAGCAAGTTTTCAAAAATTTTAAAAATTAAACAGTTGTTTCAAAACCATTAAGTAGTAAATGTATTTAAGAAACTAATTAGGACAGATGCCATAACTTCATTAGAACACCACTGCTCATGTTTTTTTGTTTTGTTTTGTTTGTTTTTTGTTGTTTTTTTAAACAAAGCATTAGTGTTATCTATTTGGCTATTAGTATTAGCAATTTATCTACAATATTTAACAAGGTAAATTGTAGGCAAAAATTTAGTACAGTTTCAATAGAAACACCCCCCCCCCTTTTTTTCCTGAAAATACAGCAGTATTTGAAGGACTAATTTTTCTCTGCATCAGTTATAAGGAAGCTTCCCATCTATGAACAGGAACAAAAAAAGTATCTACAAACCTTGTAAACAGATCTGTATCATTTATAAACATAAATAATCCAAATTATTAACAGCCAACAGCAGAAATTAAAGCATCAATTCAATGATCCAGGGCTCTTTGCTTGCTTGCCCAGCTTTACTCCTCCCTCTCTCCCACCAAGGACTGAGATAAACTAAAGCTTTGCTAATACACTGTTCAGGACCATTCTTAGGTTCTACTGATGATCCACAGGTCAACTTAAGCTGAGTTACTGTTTCTGTCAGTTCATTTCTCCCACCCCCCAAAAAGCACCCTCAGTCTGGCAGAAAGCTTTGCTTTTTTTTTTTTTAAAAAAATAAATCTACATTCGTACAAGTGTGTCTTCTGTTGAAGTCCAAAGACAAGAATACTATCTTGTCCGTCACAATATGTGAAAAGACCCAGTTTCAATTTGTTTCTTTACAATGCAGCTAGTGTGTTAACATTCAGCTTACAATCAGAGTGATGTTTCCAAACTATGTAGTGGGCTTCCTGGGGATGAAGAGGTAGCAGACTTGTTCATTTCTATTGTAAGGTAAATCCCGCTGTCAACAGCATTGTTATTTTTGTTGGGAGAGGGTGGAGGACTGGAGTTACGTTTTGTAGGAGCATCATCTTCAGCATCAGTGTCATCAATGAGGGGGATGTGAGGCTCTGAATCTTCTATCCTAAACTCAGGATGTGTCATAAAGTTGTGAATTGAACTTCTTGATTCCGGTTTTTCTAACCCTTCATATAAAGAACTACGAAATGCATTCACCACTCGAATCTGTAAACATCAGAAAACACAGAAAGATATCAGTACGCCACTAGCTTAATTTAAAAATGGTTCATTTATGAGTTTGAATCCACAAACAGCTAGGTATGAGTGAATCATATTTGCATGTAATGCAGTGGAACTTGCAATACACTGTAAAAAAAAATGAATATTTTAGTAGGACGCTACAGACCAACAAAACCACATACTCTAAGAATTAAGAGGTGTAGAATTCAAAGTAATACTAAGAAAATCTCATTGTCACTGGCTAAGAATTTAATAGCCATTTTATAGGATTTTTTTCCCTAAAAAAACAAAATCAACAGAAAACAAACATAAAAGTAACCATACACAGCTTCAGCTAATTTTTTCAAATGAAAAAAATTATAATTTTTGAAAACAATTCAAATAAGTTAAACAAAGTCAAGCACAGAGGGTTACTATTAATCATGCTAGGAATCAGGGTGTCACCGACTATGAAAAAGCCAAGCAAATATAAGCTGAATGTCACAATGAACTCACATCTACCCCACTATGCCCTTAATTAAAAAATAAAAAGACAAAACCCAAATAAATATCTATAAAATGCCATTAAACAGCTATAAATATTTGAGTATATGCCATTTGTCAGTCAAGGTTAGTGTTTTTCTCTATAATAATAAAACAAATAAATTTACATACTACACTTCATTGGAAAGAACAGATTTAAAACAAAACAACACAAAACAAAAAGCCCTCTGGGATCCTTCTGTGAAAAATTTCCCCAGGAGAAGACACAAAGTCTTCTAGCATTTTCACCCTTAAACATATAGCTCAACAATTCACCTTCCTTCTCAGAAGTATGCTGTATGGATGAAGACAGGTTAATGAATAATCGACTCAAATACATTCCCGCACATACTGACATTAGGTCTCATTAACCCAGTGCCGTGAAGAGTTAAAAAAAAAAGACAAAATCCAAATAGTTGAGCATCTAGTATACATCAATTCAAATAGTGTTTGCTTTTGCTTTCTAACGAATCCTGTTTAGCAATGAAGACATCATTTACTCATAATGTTAAGAGAAGTAACTGATACTGATATTCCAAAAAAAGATCACTAAAGTCATCTCATAAGTCACTAAATTCACCTCATAAGACAATGGCATGGAAAAAATTAATTTCTTCACAGGGATATTTGAATTTATTTTTTTGAAAATGCAGCAGTTTATGCCCACTTTTTACTGTATATATTTAAGGCATACAAGACTATTTGATATACATCTACACTATGAAATAATCACTACAATCAAGTTAATTAACATATTCACTACCTCACACAGTTATCATTTGTGTGTGTTGAGAACACTTGGGATTGTACCCTCCTAGCAAATTTCAAGTATACAATACAGTACAGTATTGTTACCTGTAGTCACCATGCTATACGTTAGATCTCCAGAACTTATTCATCTTGTATTACTGAAACGTTGTACCCTTTGACCAACATCTCCCAATTCCCCCTCCCTCTAGCCCCTGGTAACCACCATTCTACTCTGCTGGTATGAGTCTGACTATTCCAGATCCCCACTTCTAAGAATTTATCCAAAGGAATTGAAATCAAGATCTTGGAGCGATTCCTGCACTCCTATGTTCACTGCTGTCAGTGGCCAGTAGGCATAGAGAATACAAACTGGAGGACCAGCCAGTAAGTCTGGTGAGTGATGAGAGCTGCTCAAGATGACTCTAAAGTTGTTGCTTATTTGAATTGGTTGCTGGTATTGCTAATGGAGCTAGAGAAGCAGTTGAGATCTGTTTTGTTTTGACCAGTCTGGGTAGAGGGGAGTAGTGAAGAATCAAGGGGAAAATAAAAATCAATTTTTGAAACATGTTAAATTTGGGGAGCTGCAGAACATCCAAGTGAAAATATCCAGAGCTCGGAAGAAAGGTATAGGTTTAAGTTAGAGATTTGGGAGTCAGCAAAGCTCTAGGAGGGCAAGCGTAAAGAGTTATAAGCAGGTGAGTGCAGTGAGTATATTTGTATAAACGATTACACTCACACCTGTGGCAGGTGAAATTAGATTCCTTTTTACCAAAGCTTTCCAGTTTTGCTAAGATTATTTTTCGTATCTGACAAAATGTATTAAGTTATCCTAGAACATCGAAGCTTGAAAGGATATTCGAGATAGTTTATTTCAACCACTTTACAAATAATGAAACTGAGCAACTGAGGACAGGTGGCTGCCTTGCTGGGTCACTACAAATTAGTGCCAGAATGTCTTAGAATCAAACTTTCTGTACTCCCAACTCCAGGTTCTTTCAAGTCAATAAAAGAAGAGAACGTATGGACATCAGCTTTATAACTAACCTCAGTAGAAGAAGATACTTCCTAAGATTTAGGTCAGCACATTACAAGGACAGCTTAGAAATACTGCAAAGCAATACAATTTTCAATAAACAGTTCTCACATTAGGCACACACAATAACATCTAGATTAACTAGGGGCCACTGAGCCAGATTTGTTTTACTTTCTACTCATAAATAAGAAAGCACTCTCGATCTAAGGCGTGACACTGACCTAGTTTATACTTGCCCTCACCTGTTACCTTCTATAGGTAAAATTCTCACAGTACTGTAGTAATTCTGAGTAATTAAAAAGTGCCAACTGCGTGCATTATACTGTAGGTAGACAGAAAACTATTTTAATACCACAAAGAAATCAGTTTAAGCAGAAAATGATTACCCATCTTTGACAATCCAAACCTTACTGTTTATCTAGTCTTTTAACTCAATTCTTTTAATAGCTATTAAGACCTACTATGCACAAAACTATAGCTCCTAAAATTATTAGAATTAAGAAAAATTCAACAATCCCTATGTCAAGGAAATTTTTTAAACAGTAAATTATTGAGGAAAAAAAATCAGAGGCATGAATGAGGCACATATGGCAAACAAAAAATTGAAATGATTATTATGATCATAAAGTAATTTTAGGAAACTGAATATGTAAGCATTACATTAAACTTTAAGTAACAAATCAAATTAAGATCATGTACCCTGCTAAACCACCCATTTTCTTAAATATAATCCTAACTTTTGATAGTAGAAAATATTACTGCCCAAAACACTGTATGTAAGGAGACGGCTCTAAACTATGAGGCTACTTAATCAGTAGCCGATCTATCTTACCTTCTACGACAGACTGCCCATTTCTGAAATTTGTATTCATCACTACCTTTATTATGTGCACCATAAAGAATTTCAATGGTAAAGTAAAAGATACTTTGCAAAAGGGAATAAAATTCGAGGTTGCTTTTCAAAGCTGTGTACTTGCATATCAAATTTTCTCAAAGTGAGACTCACCTGTGTAATATGTAATGTTTTAATTACCTGGAATAGGGGTTGGAAAACATTTTCTGTAAAGGGCCAGATAGCAAATATTTTAGGTTTAGTGAGCCATACGGTCCCTGATGCAGCTACTCAACTCTGCCTTTGTAGTGTAAAACTACCAGACAGTAATTAAATGAATGAGCATGGCTATGTTCCAGTTAAAAACAGGCAACAGGCCAGATATGGCCCACAGGCTATGGTTTGCCAATCCTTTATCTGGAAGGCCAAATTTTCTCTCAATCTCTCCTTTCCGGGAAGGCGTAACTATTGATTTAGCAAAAGAATTTACTAACCGTGAAGACTGATATTAGAAGAATACACTTTATAAAGAAAAACTATAGAAAGTTTCCTCTTCAGATTTTTAAAAGATCTGACTAATAAGTGAGGGAAAAAAGATGCCCTCTCCAGAGATGTTACAAGCCTAGTATATGACAAAGTTGAAATGGATTATAATTTCTTCATTTAGCACAGCAAAGACTCCAGATGGTTACCAGAGAGGATAGTGGGGGAGGGGGGAGGGATAAATTAGGAGGTTGGGATTAACATATACACACGGCTATATATAAAATAGAAAACCATAAGGACCTACTGTATAGCACAGGGAACTCTATTCAATATCATATAATAACCTATAATGGAAAAGAATCTGAAAAAGAATATATATATGTATAACTGAATCACTTTGCTGTACACTTGAATTAACACAACATTGTAAATTAACTATACTTCAGTAAAAAAAAAAAAGGTTAAAAAAAAGTCAAAGAAGTTTGACAAACACAGATATTTCTAAGATTATTCTATATTAGGGCAGGAAAGCAATGAGGAATTTACACCTTTCATTAAATGTATTAACACCATTACCCTCAATACATGTGCCCAGCAACTCACAGGTTTCATATATAGTTGTGCATCAGAAAAGAGCACAGAGCACATCACCTGAAGCAGGTGTGGGTGGCTATGTCTTCAGAGTTTGTGCTTGATTTGATATTTAATATAAAGCCTGGAATACAATTATACAGAGAAATACAATAAATATGATACACCTAAGGTCATGTGATACCACTCCAAGTGAAAGAAGTCAATTACTTAAAATTTTCTGAGGTAAAAATAAACAGAATATATACCACCTAGGAGATAAACTTGTCAAAAAAAGTTTAACATATCAAGAGGAAACAACCAAATCCAGAATGCAGGACACTTTACAAGACAATTTGCCTGGATTTTTTTAAAAAGTCAATATTACAAAAAATAAAGGTAGAGAAAATGGATCCAGGTTAAAGGAGACTGAAGAGTCATAACACACGTTATTGAATGTCTTTCCTTTGATCCTGGATCAAAAAAGCTATAAAGGACATTTTTGGGGCAACTGGAGAAATCTGAATATGGACTGTATATTAGATAAAATGGTATCAAAGATAGATTTCTTGGACGTGATTATATAGTATGATTATATAGGAGAGCACATAGTGAAGTATTTAGAGATGGCATTTATGATATCTGCTACTTACTTTCAAATGGCTCAAAAAAAAGTATATATTAATATTATATAGATAAAGCAGACATCATAAAATATTAGGAAGTGGTAAATCCAGGTGAAGATTATTCATGTATTAATCTTTCAACTTGTCTGTCAGTTTGAAATTTTTCAAATTTAAAGTTTTGAGGGGAGGGATTAAGTCTCAGTTTGGCTCCTTCCTGTGGGATATAAACAGATGCTTACTTTCCATTCTAGCCTCATCAACTCCTTACATTCCATTACTCTTTTAGTATCAAACTATGTCAGCTGAGGTCTGCTTTCCTCAACCGCCAAATTCTGTCAGGTCAGCTTGGGAATCATTTCCTTTCGGTAATTTTTCCTGACTTCTCAGGGTGGGTGAAGGACCCTGTTATAACATTCTCTGTTTCATTACCATGTAGAAATTCCCAACTCCTTGTTTGCTTCCCTTACTAGATGACAAGATCTGGAGGTTCTAGCAGCCTTGGCATATGGTAGGCCTTCCACTGTTTATGAAATACAACTAAATGAACACTAATAGTAGGAGATGAAGGGATGAGTGGTAATATGTCCTCGAAAGCCAGGAATAATGTGAAATCCATAGGAGGGAGGCATGCATCTGACATCAGCCATCCCAGGAGTAAGGCCAGGCAATTTGCATACACCATTTCATTCAGGTAGGTAGTACCACAGTAATTTCTAAAAGGAAGATTCCTATCTGTCCACATATGTAAATTTAACATCCTGTCTAAATGTTACAGGGTCAGTTTGTCTTTACAGCACTTGTCTGCTCTTTGCTCTACATCATGCTGCCTCTGCTTATCAGCCATGGACAAGTCATTTAAACTCCAAGTCAGTTTTCACACCTATAAAATGGGGATAGTTCCTGTTCTGGCTGTTTTGCAACACTGTCAAAAATAACAAATGAAAATTACTTAAGCAAAGAGTGAACAGATAGGCTCTGCGTAAACAGCATTGTTTTCTCCCCTCAATTCATCCTCTCCCCAGCTTCCCAAGGTTCCTCTAGTCCTTAGTTGGCTAAAGACCAAATGGAAAAGATAGGTTTCTGGCCAAATCAGGTATCTTAGCTGACTTCAAGGGTAGGCATGAGGAATGGGTGGGTTTGTACCTTTAATGACTCTAATATACTAAGAATCCACCATGGACTCAAGACACTAATTCAGAGTAAGAACGATAAAGGTTATAAGACTTCTGGAGAGTTTACTAAAAACCTTTTACTAAAAGTCATTTACTAAAAACCTGAAAGAAAATCTGTCATTCTAGTCAATTAATGAAAATTATGACCTGTAATAATTCATCAATATAAATCACATGATCATCTTTCAACAGAAGCAGAAAAGCACTTGACAAAATTCAACATCCATTTATGATAAAAGCTCTTAACAAAACAGGTATAGAGGGAACATACATCAACATAATGAAGGGACAAACCCAGAGCTAACATCATACTTAACAGCGAAAAGCTGAAAGCTTTTCCTCTAAGGTCAGGAACAAGACAAGGATGTTCACTCTTGTCACTTTTATTCAACATAGTACTGGAAGTCTTAACTAGAGCAATTAGGCAAGAAAAAGAAACAAAAGGCATCCAAATTGGAAAGGAAGACATAAACCTGTCACTGTCTGCAGATGATATTATATAT
This sequence comes from Balaenoptera musculus, assembly GCF_009873245.2. Classification (NCBI taxonomy): domain Eukaryota; kingdom Metazoa; phylum Chordata; class Mammalia; order Artiodactyla; family Balaenopteridae; genus Balaenoptera; species Balaenoptera musculus. The sequence continues at coordinate 73,862,606 of NC_045794.1, forward strand.
AGAAAACCCTAAACACTCCATCAAAAATCTGTCAGAGCTAATAAACGAATTCAGTAAAGTTGCAAGATACAAAATCAATATGCAAAAATCTGTTATATTTCTTTACACTAATAACCTATTTGAAAGGGAAATTAAGAAAACGATCCTGGACTTCTCTGGTAGCACAGTGGTTAAGAATCCGCCTGCCAGTGCAGGGGACACAGGTTCAAGCCCTGGGCTGGGAAGATCCCACATGCTGCGGAGCAACTAAGCCCATGTGCCACAACTACTGAGCCTGCGCTCTAGAGCCCGTGAGCCACAACTACTGAGCCTGTGTGCCACAACTACTGAAGCCCGCACGCCTAGAGCTCAAGTTCCGCAACAAGAGAAGCCACCGCAATGAGAAGCCTGTGCACTGCAAGGAAGAGTAGCCCCCGCTCACTGCAACTAGAGAAAAGCCCGTGCGCAGCAACGAAGACCCAATGCAGTCAAAAATAAATAAATTAAAAAAAAAAGAAAACAATCTCATTTACAACTGTATCAAAAAAATAATAAAATATCTAAGAATAAATTTAACCAAGGAGGTGAAAGACCTGTATATTGAAAACTACAAGACATTAATGAAAGAAACTAAAGACGACACAAATAAATGAAAAGATACTCCATGTTCACAGATTGGAAGAATTCATATTGTTAAAATGCCCATATTACCCAAAGCAATACAGATTCAATGAAATCCCTATCAAAATTCCAATGCCATTTTTCAAAGAAATAGAACAAACAATCCTAAAATTTGTATGGAACCACAAAAGACCCCAAATAGTCAAGGCAATCTTGAGAAATAAGAACAAAGCTGGAGGCTCCCTGATTTCAACTATATTACAAAGATATAGTAATTAAAACTGAATGGTACTGGTATGAGTTTGCATAAAAATGGACATATAGATCAATGGAACAGAACAGAGACCCTAGAAATAAACCCATGCATATGTGGTCAATTAATTGACAATAAAGGAGTCAAGAATATACAATGGGGAAAGACAGTCTCTTAAATAGATGGTGTTAGGAAAACTGGACAGCCATATGCAAAAGAATGAAACTGTACCACTATTATCTCACACCACACAAAAATGAACTCAGAATTGATTATAAAGACTTTAACGTTAGACCTGAAACCATAAAACTCCTAGAAAAAAACATAGATGGTAAGTAAGCTCCTTGACATAGGATGATGATGATTTTTTGAATCTGACACCAAAAGCAAGAAAAGCAAAATTAAACAAGTGGGATTACATCAAACTAAAAAGCTTCTACACATTAGAGAAAACCATGAACAAAATGAAAAGGCAACCTACAGAATGGGAGAAAATATTAGCAAATCATATATCTGATATAGGGCCAATATCCAAAATATACAAAAAACCTGTACAACTTGATAGCAAGAAAACCAAACAATCCAATTAAAATATGGTCAAAAGATCCAAACAGACATTTTTCCAAAACCTATCTACAAATGGCCAATAGGTACATGAAAAGATGCTCAATATCACTAATCATCAGGGAAATGCAAATCAAAACCCACAATGAGATATTACCTCACATCTGATAGAATGAAACAGAAACAACCTAAGTGTCCACTGATGAATGAATGGATACAGTATGGTGTACGCACACACACACACACACACACACATAGAGGAACATTATTTAACCATAAAAAAGGAAATCTTGATATTTGTGAAAACACAGATGAACCCTGAAGGCATTATTATCCTAAGTGAAATAAGTCAGACAGAGAAAGACAAATACCGTATGATCTCTCTTATATGTGGAATCTAAAAAAAATGAAACCCAAACCAAGCTCATAGATACAAAAAACAAATTGGTTGCTGCAAGAGGTGGGAGGTGGGCAGTGGTGTGAGAAATGAGTAAACTTAAAAAAACAAAACAAAACAAAACTGAAAAAAAATTAAAAGAAACGCACTTTCCCTACTTCTTTGGAAAACTTAATAGAACATTTTCTTATCTAGGAAGCAATCCTAAATTAAATTGATTATATAAATGAAAAAAACCCACATAAATACCAAAGAACTTTGAAGCTTATACAGGGATGCAGTCTCAAAACAAAACAAAATAAATTAAAAATTCACAGCAAGGCCACAAAGTCCAAGCTAAGAAGGCAAACACCTGGCTATATGCTCAGAACTTTTCTTCAGGGTACTAACTTACTTTACAAACTGAACAAGATACAAGTCAGAATGCTTAAGTTCACTTTTAGCTTTAAAAATGCAATTTCTTGGTTCTGTTAGATCAGTTTCAAATCACATGCTTTTGGGAATCATGCAGTATGGAACATGTTTAAAGGCATATACTCAAAAATGTATAGTCGTTTCACAAATTCTAAGCTACAATTTTATTCCCCATATTAACTATCAGAGTTAGCATAGAGACAAGCTCACAGATTTCATGTCTGATCTTTGGTTGCAATTGTTCCACCTGTTATCTAACCCTCTAAGAAATAAAACAACCACAACGACAACACTTTGAGGTCTCAATCCACTTTACGAAAAGAAAGCTTTATGAAAAGCCTGAACAATGAATTTAAACATTAAGGAGAAAATGAGAAACGTTAGGTGTGTGAAGTAGGAAATGTTAATTTCATGCACTTAGGAACACACACTCACACCCCACAGTAGTAGAAGCAGTAGAAGAGGAAAACACTACATGTGTAGGGGTAGAAATATTTGTTACATCATGATGCTGGCTGGCGATGGAGGGTTGCCGCCTTAGAGCCCCCTGAATGGAACTTCCACTCTGGAAAGCATTCACTACATCCATCTGCAAGGAATCAGAGATTGTGACAGCTTGCTCAGCAAGAGAGAGAGAGAACAAGAGAAAGGACCATTCCATCTATCAACATATAAAAAGTAAAGAAAAAGGCACTTTTTACAGAGCAGATAAATAGGCAAGAGTAGCATTTGGAGATGAAGGGGGGGAAAAAAGCTAGGAAAAAAGGAGCTTAGGGGCATATAGACACATTCTTTCATGGTCAGTTAAAACTTTCACTCATTCCAGGCACCAGTACTATTTTTCAAAAGAATAAGTTTTGTGGGTTGGGGAGGCTAGAAAGGAAGCAAAGGAGCACATTCAAACCTCCTCCCCAGGTCCAAAGCCCTCAGCTCCCGCTCCCATCGTCTCTCCTACCTCTCCACCAGACCCATACCTGCGTTTGGATTCTGTTCAGACCTCTAAACCACAAGATCTGGCCACGCCGTAACTCCCGCTCAGCGTGATCAATCTCTTCCACGTCCTCTGCTAACTCCTCCTCAGGTATTTCTTCCTTTTGTGTTCCATGACCAGCTTCTTTTAGGAATTTTAAACGGCTAGTTGGAATTGTTGAAATAAGCTACAACACAGGGGAAAGAACTTAGAAACAAATCATATCAAACTACAATTAAACCGATCAACTTTAATACAAAAAAGCTATGGAAAGTTGCAAGTATAGCCAACTATCTTTACCAATGAAGCAATGAGATCCTGTCCATCAGAGGCCTTCTTTCTCAGAACAAAAAATATTCTTCTCTTAGCTACACAAAAGATTTAAGTTTGACGGCTAAAAAGTTTTCCTGAATGGAAATAACCTGATTACATTTTCATATTTTATTTAGGACATTCAAGACAGTAAATTATACAACCATGCTTTGATATATACATATTTCCTTAAACTCATATTGATGATATTCATTTCAAATAAAATGAAAATAGGTGATCTTATATGATGCAAAAGAAGTTTACATTTCATTAGTGCTTTAAGAATTCAATGAGAAAAAAACATACCAAAATTCAGAAAATCTTCAAGGCTGAGCTGAAAATAGCTTTTGTTTATTGAATGTATTTATTTTCAAAAAGTACAACTATTTAAAATTGGATTAATACTGATTGAGAATGACACCAAACAGGAACAGATGCCCGAGAAGACATAAAAAATACCAAAATACCAATATGTATGAACTTATAGGTGTTCACAGCCATTCCTTAAGGAAGCTGGGAGAAACAGGCATGCAGTCAGAATCAGAACTGCTCAGAGAACTTGTAGTCCAACCACCTCATTTTAGAGATGAAACAGGTTCAGAGACACTGGAAGTGACTTGTTCATGGAGTGACTAAGACCCTAGGTTTCCTGACCAACAAAATCAGTGCTTTCTACCATCGCACACTTAAAATCAACAGACGACGTCAATCAAAGACAGTAACTGATGCCTGTTAGGCATGTACACTGTACTGAATTTCCTCTTCCTGAAATTAGCCAGATTTTGGGGGAGGTTGTAGGGTTCGGTTTTGCCTGTGAGGGAACATTATAAAGTAACTAGAACGGTAATAAAAAAAAAACAACTGTGGGCCCAGTATGGATCCTGCTTAAAAGAAGATCTCAATGAAAGAGGTCTTTATAATGAGTAAGAAGAGAAACCTCAGAACCTAGAAACACAATTAAGAAAAAGGTGAGATAAAAGGCACATAAAGACTGAGTTAAGGTTAAGTACAATCTGAATATTCAGTCTGACTGACTTGCAAAATGACAGTAAATTAGCTCACACCAGTTACACACCATAACATAGGCTAGTCTTCATTTATGAAAATGTTGGTACAGATTCTATCAGTTTTATAGTGATGGTAATGGATTTAAAATGAACAGCACACACACCGTTACCACTTATCTTTTAAAAAATAATGACATATATCTGCAAGTCAGCTACCCATAGTGAAGATTAAGGATATCTAATTTTTCAGGCATTGTATTTTATACATACACTGTTGAAGCCATTTGATCCAAATAATCTAAAATGTCATTTTGTGGCCTATTTTTCCAGATACCAGTATTTTTATAGAAACACTCTTCACATCAACTGAAACTCAAGAGTTTTCCAATGCTACACTTGTATTAAATTACATAACAAAATGATAAAAAGTCTAAAGTATATAATATTTTTATTAAAATATTAAATCTGAAAATGCAAAAGTAGGTCATAGAGCGAAAGATACAGATATCAGCATTCTAACCAGTTATAAATGCATCAACTTAGTAACAGTTGTAAAACTTGTTCTAAAAAACAGAATGAAAACTACTTAGAATCAAGTTATAGAACTGATTAAAGAATACACACACTAGAAATTTTTTTTAAAAATCACTGTAGGTTTGAACAAAAAATGATGAGATTTTTTTACCTGGCCCCAGAGTAACGTTCCCATTCCTAGGAATATTGACCATAGCCACTGTTCTATTGAAAGTTCTGAACAACTGAAAGGTTTTCCACCAAACTGCACAATTATTATCTAGAGGAATAATCAAGAATAAATTTATTTAGTGAAGTTGTTGACTTATACTCTGGCCCATGCTCCTTATCTCATTGTGGACTTGTAATGAACAGACCAGTAGCTGGTCCACAGACCACACTTTGAGTAGCACGAAGGCATTGAAGAATGACATCCTACCATCAACTGTTTTGGGTATATCAACCTATGCGAGGAACTAAGTTTTATCAGACTTGCTTGATAGAGAGACAGGCAGTTACATTTTTGCAATCCCCATATATTAAAAACAGATAAAATAAACCTAACTTTAATAGTAAGTAAAAACTAAAATTTTAGCATGTCATGAACAATGATTTTTTTATAAAATACTTCCAGAAACTACACAGCAAGTAAGCAACACTTCCCCTAAAGTTTATAGAAGTTGAAAGCTAAAACAGAAACAGTCTGCACAGAAATAATTAAGTCTAGGGTTTTGGTTTCGGTATCCACAGTACACAAGGTATAGACTGAATAAACTTCAAAATTCTTAGATCTTCATTTTGAAACTAGCACCATCCTGTTTGATTCTATTGTTGAAAAGCTCACCTTTTAAGTTTAAATCTTACTGTGTTTACTGACTTCCTGGTGTGATCATGCACCATATTCACTTACCTGCTTTGATTCCAGATTCTGCTAATAACAACCATTTACATAGAGGAGTACCATAGAATCCAAGATGATATAAAAACATAGGTATATAATTATATAAAATTTACCATATGTAAAGTGATGTTTAGTTTTGTCCTTAGAATGACCTTTACAAAAATGGGAAAATTCGGTCCTTTCTATTTCATCTCAACCCCACTTCTCACACCCCATTCTCCCACTCCTCTTCTACTTTGTTTTGACAATATTACAAAACGGAAAACTGGCACGTACCAGGTCTGGATGAGGCCATTCAGAATCACATGGATTTTAAAATATTCATTTCAAAACCTTTTATTTTTTAATAATGAACTCAACTGTACAAATACAACTACTATTAATTGCTAGAAGCAATTAAGGGATCACTCTAGCTGGACTAAAAAGTGGTTGACTATAAGACTGGCCTTAAATAACATAAAAATTACAACAGTTTTCATAATAACAATGTAGAATAATCAGAATCACAGTGAGTGTGAAGTATCACAGCCACAGAACCAGTAGTGCAATTAAAGTAGTATTAGTTTAATGTACTCATTCACACGTAGAACTTCAGGATGGGGCAAATTTTCACTCGAGTTCTTTTGATGTCATCAAGGCAATACACAGAAGGCCCACACATTGCAGTCAAGTAATTTCTGGAACAAGCCACCTGTTCACCTAAGATCTCCACATAATAATCATATTTGAAACTATCTTTTACAATTACCCACCTGTACCACAAATGTGCCTAAAACAATTGTGCAGAAGATGGCATTATTAAAGATTCCTTCAAACACATTTCTTTCACCATGAATTTTCCGAGCATTTATTTCGTTGAAAAGTTGCATCAGTACAAAGGTATTAAAAACAATAGTATAATGTTCCGATGGAGGAGCATGCAAAGGAGCATTTCTTCCACTATCAATATCAAAAAACTTTTCTCCTGAAAGAATGAAAAATTACCATTTTGTAATTATCATACAAAATAATTTAACATTTCAAGGAAGTATGCAATAAAACCTAGTCAGACCTTTCTTTGCTCTCAAACGGCAGCACAGAAAGAGTTGGAAGGGACCTGGGATTCTCTAGTACAACCCTCTTTTATTTTATACAGGAGGAAACGGAAGCCCCCAAAACTATGGTGACATGTTCAGGATCACATATCTAAGTTAGTGGTAAAGCCAAGGACAAGAAATTAGGACTCTTTTTACTCCCCCACTGCCCCAATCTATCACACTGCCTCTCAAAATGTACTAAGGATCCACTGATAAACAGAAGAAATTAAAGATAAATGGGGAGTCAGAAAGAAAATAACTTATATTCTTGAAAAATTTGTAACATTAAAACTATCTGGGATATTAGCTTGGAACAGAAACAACGGAAACTTTATCAGGCATTAAATTCTTACCAGCAAACAAGAGTGTAAAGACTACTACAAGCTGATAGAATGCATGACCCAAAATATTCTTCATCATTGTGCGTGAGATGAGAGGCTTATTTCTACCATAAGGCTTCCGAAGCAGGAGAGACTCAGTGGGGGGTTCAGTTGCCAGAGCCAGGGAAGCAAGCGTATCCATTATGAGATTTACCCACAGCATCTGCACAGCCTTAAGTGGTGAATCCTAGAAAAGACAGGTTTCTTAATAGACATTTACAACTATTCAGGGACTCCGCAATTCTCAGGAAGCCGTTTCTATTTAAAAACTTAACAGAACAGGATTACATTTTTATATGAATTAACCTAAAATACTAAGCTTCAACTTATTTAAATATTTAAGTACTTTAAAAAGGCAGATTATACACATCTTTGCTCTAAAATAAACAAGTTTTAATGAATAAATTGTCAACCTACTTGAGTAATACAGGCGCCCGTGAAAGCCACAATCACTGCTACTACATTAACAGTAAGCTGGAACTGAAGGAATTTTGAGATGCTATCATAGACATTTCGTCCCCACATAACTGCTTTAACAATGCTTGTAAAGTTGTCGTCTGTGAGAATAATATCAGATGCTTCTTTAGCTACGTCAGTTCCAGCGATACCCTATTAAAGAAAATTTCTGTGAATTAGACTAAATGTTTAAAATATAACCTTTAAATATTTGAAAGGATAATATATATTTTATAAACAAAAATTTACCATTATACTTAATAATTATTGACTTAAATTTACCATAAAAGGGGGTAATATAGTTAGTCTAAGATATTGTACTATCTCTCAGAAAGACATTCTATCTCAGCAGAAATCGAACATAATGAATGAGGCATTGACAATAATGTTCAAATTGAGTTTAAAAAAACAAAAAGAGGAATGGACACAGGCACTACCCAAGGTCCTTCCAAAGGCACTACCCAAGTTCCTTCCAAAAGTCACACTAAAAGATTTTTTTTTTTTTAATTAAAAAATAAAAACTTACAAAGTCAAAAAGTTAGTGGGAAAAGAGACACTGCAAAAACATCTTAAGAGGCTGGAAAGCAGATAACCAAGTAGGAAGAAACTCAGCAGACTCCAGAAAGCTGAATCCTAAATCAACAGTAGGAGAGCAGAGTAGCAGCCTTTCTGCACTACAGGACTCTCTTATGTAAGGCTCAGGACTCGGCAGCACCAGGCAGCACTGGAGGTAGGGGTGAAGGCGTGAAAAAGAACAGGAGGATTCTTAAAGTCTACCGAAGACGCTGAAGCAGTACTTAGAGGGCCCAAACTAAGAATAACAATGTCCCTCAACAGTGGAATGGGATGGATTAATAAGTTGTGGACTGATAAAAATGAGTGAACTACAGCTATATACAATAACACAGATGAATCTCACATGAAAAATGATGAATAAAGGAAGATGGACTCAGAATAATACATGATATATGATTCTTTTTTTTTTTTTTTTTTTTAAACATCTTTATTGAAGTATAATTGCCTTACAATGGTGTGTTAGCTTCTGGATATATGATTCTTATGTACGAAGTTCAAAACCAGACAAAAGGAATCTTCAGAATACTTGTTATCTCTGCAGAGAGACACGGCCGTAATTAGAAGGGAGTGTGGTTGAGGCATCTGGGGGCATAGGTCATATTCTATTTCTTGCCTTGCATAGAACAGGTCTGTTTACTTGTGATAATCCATTCAGTGTTTACTTATGACACAGACACTTTCCTGTATGTGTGTTATATTTTAATAACAAAATTAAAAGAAAAGGCAGCTAGAGCCTCCGAGTCCCTTCCCACATCCACGCAACCAGGAAGTCTGCCACTTCCTCTAACCTGGCAGAAGACTGCCTGCTAATTTACTAGGGAGGGTATAACAGAGAACGTTTAGACTGAAGGATACCAAGTGCTGCTGAGTATAGGAGGTGCTCTATTGAAAAAAAGGGGTTAAGAGTAACTCTGTTTAATGAATGTAGAGACCACTACCCTCCTTTTTCTACTTGTTTCCCAGAATACCAGCATTCAGGATTGCCCTCTAGGCAGCACATTTGAAAATTCTTTCCTGAAAATCTGACCATCATAGGAGAAGAGACCTAAAAATACTGAAAATTCAAGGTACCCTAAGGAAGTGAAATGGCCAAGCCAGATCACTTTACTGGGAAGCTTCTGGTCAATAAATCCCACTTAGAGGCCTAAGGCTTTCCAGCTTTTCAGCTTTCTACTGGTAAAATATGCAGAGACAACCAAGAACCACTTTGACATCTGAAGAAAGCACTAACCTGAAAGACAGAGACTAAACCAAAAGGCATATGGAGACACAAACACTACACAGAGATAAAAGCTGATTTTTATTAAAAAAAATCAAATCCTTAGAAAGGCAAAAGGTCAGCAATGAAACAAGAACTCAGAGATCCAAAAACAACTCTTGGAAATTAAATATATGATCACAGAAATGAAAAAACAACAGAAGTTGAGGAAATATTCCTGCAAGATGACAAAGGTATGGTAGACAGGAAAAAAGAGACAAGATAATAAGGTAAGTCCAAGAGGTTCAAAAATCAGAGGGGACTATCCCACAAAGAAGAGACACTGGAGAAGACATAAGACGAGTATAAGAAAATTTCACAAAATTGAAGAAAATGAGTTTTCATAGTAAAAAGTTGCCCTAAGACAAACCATCACAACATTTCAGAGGACTGAGAACAAAGGAAAGACTTATATACCTCCAAAAAGTGTGTGTGTGTGTGGCAGGGGGGAAGGAGGTTCAAAATTCAAAATGGTATATAATAACAATGGAGGCACAAATTCAAAATTCTGAGTGAAAATTACTGTCAACCTAGATTTTTATACCAAGTCAGACTAAGTATCAAGGAGGATTCTTTGAGGAGAGAATAGAGATTTCAGTCATAAAAGTTATGAAAAAGTTTAACTCTCATGAACCCTTTTTCTCAGGGATCTACTGGAGGAGATGGCTTTACTACATGAGAGAGTAAACCAAAAAAGACACTGACATCAAATTCAGGAAATTCAAAATCTAACATAAGAGAGAGGAAAAGGAAATTCTTAGGTATGGAGAAAGAAGAGACAGCTGTGTAGCAGGCTTAGCAAACAGTCCAGATTGAAGCACATCAGAAGATCTGGGAGAGGGATCTCTAAGAAGGCAAAACTGGTAAAAGTGCCTGATGTCTCTGACGTAATGAAAGGAGTGATGAATTAGTATTAAGTACATAAAAAAACTAAGAAAATAGATAGATAAATAATTTAAAGATTAAAAAGTGAATTGAAAAAGAAAATGTATAGGGAATACGAAAAGTTGTGCAAGGAAGTAAAAGTAATTATAACAGACCACATGGCTCAGCTTGGAACAGCATTTCTAATCACAATAAGGACGGTATATTGACTGACCTCTAACTCTGATGGAAGAGTAACAGGATAGGTAGTGTGCATGAATGCATACAGGTGTCTGTGTGCCTGTGAAAGTGCTAAATCCTTATCTTCCTTAATGAAGAGTCATTAACAAATGCTTTATATTAAAACAATAAAAAACCTATGAACTGGGAGATTGGGATTGACATATATACACTATTGATACTATGTATAAAAATAGATAACTAGTGAGAACCTACTGTATAACACAGGGAACTCTACTCAGTGCTCTGTGGTGACCTAAATGGGAAGGAAATCCAAAAAAGAGTGGATATATGTATACATATAGCTGATTCACTTTTCTGTACAGTAGAAACTAACACAACATTGTAAAGCACTATACTCCAATAAAAATTAATTTAAAAATATAAAAAAATTAAAAAACCCTTGTAATCATGCCATTTAGGTACATGGAGGCAAACAACTAAGGAAAACAAACAGTGAAAATAGTTGGTTTTCTTTAGTCAAAAAATTAGCTGGAAGAAATGATATGTGGTAGGGGACATAGTTATTAAGTCTTATAGAACTGTTTGACTTTTTAAATGCTATGCAATATTGTTTTGATAAACACAAAGTCCAAAACAAGTTTTTCTCAAAATACTCCATGAAGGAGCAATCTTAATTTAAAATTTTAGTCTCTAACTCCTAATACGTATACTTTACTTTTTTTTTTTTTCTTTTTTTCGGCTGCACTGTGCCGCTTGTGGCATCTTAGTTCCCCGACCAGGGACTGAACCGGAGCCCTCGGCAGTGAAAGCACGGAGTCCTAACCACTGGCCCGCCAGGGGATACCAGGGAATTCCCTGTATACTTTACTTTTAATGTGCAACATATTTAACACATCTAAACCCAACAGGTTTCCTTGCCTCTAATCATCCTCCATCTTTTGCAAATGCAAATCTCACACTCCCTTGTTCAAAATCTTTCAAAATTTAAAAAGCTACTTTAAGATGTTAATTGGTGTCCAAATAAAAACTAGTTCCATAGTGAAACAAGTTTGGGAAACTCTCCATCAAAAAACGTTAAAACAGCTTTTTATAAGCTTCTTAGAGCTGTATGCTAGCATGCATTGTGAGTCTCCAAATTTGTTTTACTGCATGAGAAGTCTGCTTGGGAAGTGCTCATCTACAGGATACAAGAACAAATTCCTCATCTTCATATTCAAGGCCCTTCTGATCGTCACATTCCAGTACCCACCAACACCACACCCTCTTCTAGTGAAGTTAAACTACTTGCAATTCTAGAAGGGTCTCTTGGCAGTACTTTTCTCCCTCTCTCCATTCAAATGGCACCTCTTTCAGAAAACTTTCCCCAGTCTCTACAGGCAGAGTCAAGGACTTCTTCCTTGAGGCACTCCCTGTGCAGTGTTTAGTCCTTCACTGGCTGCCACCATGCTTCAATGATTTACTTCCTTGTGTGCTGAACCTTTAGGAGGCAGCAACTACTCACCTGTAATGTTTCTGGCCCAGAATATTGAAAACAGCTTCTTAATGTTTGGAGGAGAAACAAATTATTATTAACCCAAAGTCTAAAAACACTTTAAATTAAATGAAGATATTTTAATTACCTTAGGGAAGATTTTACTACCACAGATGCATATTTGGTTACAGAAATACATCATGGCATTCAGTGTATGATGACAGAAATATCTGTACATGTGTGGTTAACTGAATTTTGGTAAGAATAATGCAATATGATTTAAAAAATAATGTAATCATATTTTAAACACAGCATGGAAGCTTGCTATCTAAAGGAATTCTAAAAGGAGTGGCTAAACAGGGGAAAATGCCAGGCCTCTTTGCAATGTACTCACATTAAAGTCCCTTTAATTTATTGTTGTAAATTTTATCTTAATGTTGAATTTACTAAATGTAAGTGTGTGTGTGTGTATACATACACACACACACACCTATATATATAAACAGAGAGACAGAGAATAGAGTGTTTTAAAATGCTATTTCTGCCTGAAAAATAAGACACAGGTTTAAAAAGAAATAATCAATAGCAATTTCTTGGGCTTCCCTGGTGGCGCAGTGGTTAAGAATCCGCCTGCCAATGCAGGGGACACGGGTTCAAGCCCTGGTCCGGGAAGATCCTACATGCCGCGGAGCAACTAAGCCGGTGCGCCAAAACTACTGAGCCTGTGCTCTAGAGCCCGCGAGCCACAACTACTGAGCTCGTGAGCCACAACTACTGAAGCCTGCGCGCCTAGAGCCCGTGCTCCGCAACAAGAGAAGCCACCGCAGTGAGAAGCACGCGCACCACATCAAAGAGTAGCCCCTGCTCGCTCCAACTAGAGAAAGCCTGCGCACAGCAACAAAGACCCAACATAGACAAAAATAAATAAAATAAAATAAATAATAAATTTAAAAAAAGAGACACTTCATCTCTCACACACACACACACAAAAGCAATTTCTTGTGGGTATCTAATAAAAGCCCAAGACAAATAATTTCATCTTTCAGTTTTAAAATATGAAATTGAAGAACTGAACAAATATACAAAGTAAATTCAAGCTTGAGCAAGAGTGCTTTCAAGTCCAAGCCACTACGCACTTAGTTTTTCTCTGTGCATTTAAAATAAATTTAGATTTTTTTTGACATGCTACCTTTAAAAAAAAAAAGTGGTAAAATGGACCTAAAACTTTCAAGGCTTAAAAATCAAACAAACAGAGCAGCTGCTGTACTGTGTTTTTGTTTGAATTACTATATTTACCTGCATTTATTTAAAGCCCTTAGTATCTGCCTTAAACACCTAAGTTTTAGGAAGAAAGTTTGTTTTTTTTTTTTTTTTAATATTAAAATGCATTGTATATAAATACCTTCCTGGTCAGCTGTCCAGATGAAAGTAGAAGTAAGAATCCTGCCAAATGCTCAAGAGCAGCAATGAGTGATCCCGTGTTTCTAAAATGAATGATCCTGTTTTGCTTACAGCCAAAGGAAAAGCCCTTAAATATTCCTTATCCCTACAGCTTCTTCTCCCAGCTCTCCAGAAGTTCTCACCAATGCACTGCTTACCATAATAAGTTTGGGATAGGGCAGGGTGGGAATCTTTGGGTTCACAGCTATTGGTTGAGGGTACTTTACCCATATCATTTCCTTCTTCCATCTCCCTCACTCTTGTTAAAAGGCAGCTACCATGGTGGTGGTTCTGCTAAACCCCTATTTTAGCAGCAAAATACCAGGGGGACAAATTATGCAAATAAACATTGGTACACATAAATATTCTCCTTTCTGAAACACCTGGGGGCACACTGTGTTTCAGAATTCAAAGTCTCTCATGCTTTAGCAAGACAATGAGGTACATACCTTCTATCACAAATTCTCCCAGAGAGGGTTAGCATCCCATAAAAACACATTAATATCTCTACAATGACTATGAACATTCATATTAAGTGGGACAAATAACATCCTCATATCATTCAGAATAGTTTTTGCAATCAAATGATTCTGCTGCAAATTTAGGAAAAAAAATTTCAGTTTTCAGATTTTTGGATTTGAGAATTGTGATTATGAACCTGTATTTTCCAAAAATGAAATAAATCAAATTAAAATTAAATAAAATACTTAAATTTTCTATGGCACTGAAAGTACAAAGATTCATTCCAACACTGAAAAATTAGAAGGACTGGATTCAAAGATATAACAATCTAATTTCAATCATTAAACATTTATGTAGCATATGTATTTCATGATAACTACTTTATAGTAAACACTTCATCAGTATTATGGCTACAGTATAAAGAAAATAATAATGAAATGCTAAAATTTCCTAGCACTTTTAATAATCAAATATAAATTGAGAACTTGGGTGGGGTGAAGTAGATCTTTTTTTTCAATCAAAAAAGATTACAAAAAAAAAAAAGATTACATCTATTATACATGAAATGATTACTATTAAAAGTTACCCTTAAGACATTTTCAGTTGAGTGGAAGATTCTTAATCATATTCTTAATTTAAATACATATAACTGTTCTAAGCCTGTCTCCTGTTTAAGAGGACTGTAAGGTTTAGATGAGAAGACAGACATTCATATATTTTACAGAGTACAAGGTAAATGTATGATATTATTATAACTGTTCAAAAGAAGTCATGTCATCTTCCAGCAGCAAATAAAGGTATTATATAAACTAATTAGACGTATAAACCCATTTAGGCTTACATATTATCCCTTAAGCTACTCTTGAGGGACAGTGTTTAAAATCAACAGCAATTTAGTAACAAACAAACAAACCAAACAAACAGAAAACCCAGCCAGTAAATTACATCTGAATATTTGAATTAGGTTAAGTTCCTACCATTGCAAATCCAACATCAGCTTTCTTTAATGCTGGGCCATCATTTGTACCATCACCAGTTACAGCTACAACCTGGCGTTGTTCTGAGACAGTGCTGTCAATTATACCTGAAATAAAAGTAAGTATTTATGCTGTAAAAACAATCTGTTTAATTAATAATAAAGTGATTCTGCAGAATATGCTAGCTAGCCAGTTTTACAGACTCAAAGTTAAAAATAAATAATTAAACACAGAGAAATGGAAACTGCTGAGATGTTGGGCAAGGAACAACTCCAGAAATTGTTGTATTAGGAGTTGTATCCTGTTTTAATCACTGAAGATAAACACAGTTCACCTAAGGTATCAAAAGGAAATGTATTTAGATTTTATTGGAGAAGATGATATCCACGATTCAATCTAATATTCCATATCTATTACTATTTTAGGAAGCAGAACGCATTTCTCTATTAAGAAATTGCGAAGTAATTGTAAAATCTACTCACCTTTAACCAGTGTATGTTTGTCAGTAGGAGATGACCTTGCAAGCACTCGAAGCTTTGGCCAAATCTTGTCTATCCGCTCTTGCTCAATCTATAAATTTTTGTCAAAGTTAAAACGTGCCCAAGCCTAGTTTTCTAATTCCAAGTTAGCGACCTAGCATTTGTATCAGTGGTTCTCAAAGTGTGGTGGACAGACCAGCGGTATCAGCAACTCCTGGGAACTTGTTAGAAATGGAAATTGCTGAGTGAGACCCAAGGTCTATCTTATAAGACACTCTGAGGTGGGGCCTAGTAATCAGCGTTTTAAAAAGATCTCTAGTCACTCTAACGCAGAACCGCTGTTATATATATCATTACAAGATCAAATTCTAACCATCTCCCCACTGCCTATGAAAATGGAAACTCCTTAGCATAAGTAGTGCAGGGTTTGGGGTCCCCTAAAACATGTTCCATAGTAACCTTTCCAAACTCATCTCCCATTAGTCGCTTACACATATTGTACTTCTTGGGCCCAGACTGAAAAAATGAAGCACTCACTCCCTTTAGGGCAAATTTCTTTATCACTTGTCCCCTTTATTTCCTAAAATGCTACTGTTTTGTTTCTTGGGGTGACGGTTGCACTGATCCAGGTGCGATGCCTAACACGTAGTGCATATTCAAGATGTATCTGTCCAGTGAAATTCCTAATATACTAAAAATATATCAACTTAAAAAATAAAAAATGTTTACCTCGCCTTTTTCATTTCGTATTCTTCTGTTGAAATCTTTACCTTCTAGGCATAGGAAGTCTTCCCCAGGATGTAAAATACCACATTTGGTAGCAATAGCCCGAGCAGTATTAATATTATCACCAGTGACCATCCTCACAGTAATTCCAGCCCTCTGACATTTCTTTATTGCATCTGGCACCTGGTTAATGTGGAAAAAAATTCACATGATAAAAGAAAATTAGTATTTCCAGGGTGGGGAAAAATCCCACCGAACAAATATACATTGCCTCATAGTCCCACAAATGACAACCTTAATTACATCTCAAGATATTACTTCTTGAAGTAGTCCCAATAATCTCTTCTTTCCTCTTCCACTGCCACAGTCCTAGTTCAGGCTTCACTTTCAGTTATCATCTGACTTAATTTGCTTACATTATTTATTTGCCAAAGGCTTTTTAAAGCGCCTTTTTCCCCTAGCAACCATTAGGCAATTCTTTCCTGGTTGGCTTTCCACCGTTCTGGTTTTACTGCCCAGACCACACCAGAGTAAAATGTTGGTGTTCTTTGGGGTTAAGGGAGGCTCACTTGTTTTTCCCCATTCTTGATCTTTTAAGAGTTATCTTACCTATTCTGGAACCTCCAAATACTAGCTACATGCTAATAACTTTCAGACCTACATATTTTTCCCAGCTCATTGTGAGAGCTGGATTCCTAGTTCCATCAGAAAATAGACATCAGAATTTGGGTGTCTAAAACGGAAACCATGTTTTCTATCTAAGAGAAACCTAAAGATTATCTGATATCTTCAAACTCCTTACCCTATACATCCTTAAGGGCCAGCGAGTCCTGCGATTCTACCTCAAACCTTCCCTGTACCCGGTCTCCAATGTTTGTTGCCTGAGCTACTGCAATAGCTTTTTAAAATTGGCATCCTTGTGTTTATGTTCGTTTCCCCTTTAAAACATCTGATATACCCAACAATACAGTTCTTTTTTTAATACACTTCTTCAAAAATATACGATTCCTCAACTGTTATACTATAAACCACAAAGTTCTCAGTATAACAGAGTATCACACTTGAGCTTCAGAATAGCTCCCTAGTAGATAAAAAACAAGGATTTACTATATAGCACAGGGAACTATATTCAATATCTTGTAATAACCTATAATGGAAAAGAATAAAAAAAAGAAAAATATATGTATAACCGAATCACTTTGTTGTACACCTGAAACTAACACAATATTGTAAATTGACTATACTTCAATTAAAAAAATACAAGATGACCAAATATTGCACTATTGAGCACCCTTACACTAAAAAAAAAATTCATTGTTTAGGTGAAATGCAAATTTAATTGGGTGTCCTGTATTTTATCTGGAAACCCTACTCTAGATCTAACTACCAGTTCACAGGAAATAGAAGGAATGCAATTGGCAAAATCTATTATAGAATGTAGAATACTCTCCAGGACACATGTCCTTCTACAAATAATTTCCAATGAAACAATAGTTTACTTGCTAATTGAAAGAAAAAAACAATTTGTTCTTTGACAGAGAAATTGCAAGAATGGAAAAGGGAGGAAACCTATAGATCCTTTAGATTAAAAGAGACTTGAGAGGCATGGCAATAAATTTAATGTGTGGATTTTGGATCCTGATTTGAATAAGCATTTGTGACACAATTTAGGAAATTTAAAAAATAATAAATATTTAGGAATTATTGTTAAAAGTTTTAAGTATCATGGTTGTGTTTCACAAAAGAATTGAAAAAAAAAGAGTAGTTTCCTAGATTTATCTAAATTTTTTTTCTACTATACACAGCTTGATAGATGAATAATCAATGTATTATTTTTGTGCCTGTGCTTCTGTAATTCTCTTTGCCTAGAAAATCCTTTCCTGTTCTTCTCTAACCAGAAAATCCATGTCGATCCTACTAGAACAGAGGTCGCAAATGCAAATACCCACAGGGCCATGCAGGTAACAGAAATGAGGAAAAAACACTGAAAGTGACAAATCCAAGACAATCCTAATAGAAGAGCACTCCGCTCTAGTCTTTTTTTTTTTTTTATCACGGTGGAAATGTTGACAGAATCTATAATTTCAAGAGAAAGCAGAAACCCAGATTTGTGTGTACTCTCAAACCTGATGTTTTAAACACACACACACACACACAGTCCACATATAACTTGACTGAAGGCTAACTTTGGCCTATATGCTGTTTGTGACTTCTATTGTAAACAGTGTAAATGTAACATCTCTGGGAGCTTTCATGGCCTACCTAGACAGAACTGTGCTTTCATATTATACATCCCTCTATTGTTTAAAAAAATCAATATTTGATTTTGAAAACACTGGTCTGCTGTATAAATGTATTTCTCACTTCTCATTTGAGATAGAAAGTAACCAGATTTGTCCATCTTAGCACTCACTGGGTGGTACCCTGAGATCATTTGGAATAGGAAACAATGAATAAGAGGCAGAAACTGGTCTTGCTTAAAGCTATGTGGCAAATAATATTTAAGAAAGTAAACTAAATTTATTAATAGTCCACTAACCACCAAATACTTCCACTTAAAACTTACAAACTACCTCCACTTTTACAGATAAACTGAAGAGAAGCCAAGCATCTTGTTTAACTATCTATGCATATGCAATAAAGCTAGATTTATTCTATACATCTAATTAATCAAGATTCTTTACATCAGAACTGTACAATCCAGAAGACCTACTTGGGAAAGCTACGTCCTATCACATTGTCTCATTTTAGTATGAAAGTACTCATCTCATTTTGTGATACTGAAGAAATTAATTGCCACTTACGTGTTTAAAAAAAGATAAAACTGTCCATCAACCTCAGTGCTAAGAACATAAAATGAGCAATACATTTTCCAAAGGACAAAAGTTGAAAACATCCTGATTTAATATTATATTTAGATAAGATTTAAGCCATAAATCAATGTATAAAACTTCGAATGGTTTTCCTTTGACCAAAGGTTGGCAAACATGATCCACCTGGATGTTTCATAAGCATTTGAAACTCCAGAACCCCAAACTTGATCTCTAAATAGGCAGCTTCGTCTGACTCTCTTATTACATTGGTAATACCATCTACCAGCCACTCAGTTATGCAAGTTGGAGACTGATTCCCCACTCCTCCAGAAGAGATCTAATTGTAGAGATATCCCAGTCCTAAGCTTACTGCTCTAGCTACGCACTTTCCTCACGAGATCTCCTTTAGCCTCATATGTGAATTCTCCAGCCTACTTCACTTTCAGGCTTCTAGGTTCAACTGCCTGCTTGACATATAATTGGATGTTTCAGAGATCTCAACAATGTCAAAAAGAGTATATCCAAACCCAACATATTCATTCCTATTGGTTCTACCTCTATTTACTTTAAAATCATACCTTTCTTTCCATCTTCCCTGCCACAACTGTAGTTCTAAGCCATGATCATCTCTTGCCTGGGATCACTGCAATAATCTCATTGGGTTCCCTGCTTCTACTCCTCTTTTTAATTCATTTCTTACATAGTACCCCAAATACTATTTTAACAACATGAATCATGTCACTTCCCAGCCTGAATTTCTTCAACGACTTCCCACTGAATTTCAGAATAAAATTCAGAGCCCTTATTGCCTAGTAAGGCCAAAGATAATCTCATCTGCCCTTTCTTGTCCAAACTTACAGCCACACTGGCCTCCTTTCCACCTCTGAAAATCTAAATACTTTCTCTTCTTAAGTGTCCTATATTTTTTGTGCCATTTTTCTGGAATACTGTTCTTGCAGCTATTTACATGGCTGGCTCACTTTTAGCCATCAGACCTCAACTCAAATGTTACATCTTCAGAGATCCTTAATGTGGTCTCTGCTATCTTTTTTATCACCCTGTGCATATCCTTTACAGCCCTTATCACACTTGTAATAGTCATATCTGATGCTCCCCTGCTACCTCACGCCAATTAGAATATAAGGCCTATGAGGGCAGGGACCAAGTCTTATTCCTCACAGGATGTGTCTTCACTTGGCATACTGCCTATGTACCTATCACTTTATCTGTTTATCTGTTGTGTTACCTCTAGAGTATAAGTTTCATAATTATTTTGTTTAGTGCAGTATTTCCAGTTCCTAGGAGAGTGCCTGGCACTACACACTGGATGTTGAATCAATTAGTTGATGACAGCCACTGAACAAAAGCTGTTTTTGCCTTTGTGCTTTTATTCATGTTGCTTCTTTGCTCACAATGTGCTTACCGCTCACTCTCTCTCTTGGTCTAGCCAATACCTCTTCATCCTTTGAGACTCACATCAGGTAATTAACCTCTAGGAAGTCTTACTTGACCCCTCTCATGGTTAACATAACACAGTGGGGTCTTTTAAGCAAATGTATTTTATACAGAGCTGGGTTTGAACACACTAGCTCTAATGTCTAGAGCTAACCTCTATACATCTCAATTTTTCTTCATCTTTCAAATAAGTACTAATACTTATAACTCAGAGGTGAATATTAAATGAAATAATACATGTAAAGCACTTGGCATAATATCTGGCACACAGTAAGAATGCAATAAAAAGATATAATTACTTTAGAAGGTTGGGGGCTCATATAACACGCTCTGCATATGTATCTAACTATGTACTAACATCCTGGTTATAATTATGTGTTTGTCCATCCCTGCCCAGGACAGTGACTTCTTTGAGGCCAGGAACCAGATCTCAAAAATCTTTATGTCTCCAGTATCTTAGCATAGTGGCTGGCACACAGCAGTTGCTCAATAGACTTAAAAAAAAAAAAAAAAAAAAAAAAAGATTTAAAGAAGAAAAGCAAAGTCTAGAGCTGCGGACTGTCCAATATGGTAACAAGATGTTTAAATATAAATTGAAAAAAAATTTTTTTTAATTCAGTTTTTCAGTTGCACTAGCTACACCTCAAAATCTCAGTAGTCACATGTGCCTAGTAGCTATGATATGGAACAACACAGAACAATTCTATGGTTGCAGAAAGTCCTATTGGACAGTGCTGGACTACAGACCATGAAAACAAATAACTTAATGGCATTTACTATGTAATTTAATATAAATATCAATGGACAAAACCTACCCAGTTCAAGGCACTGGTTATGCTATAAACATACAGGATCCCAAAGAGAAGTTATCTAATTAAAAACCATAAACAGGTAGCACATGCAGCACAAGCACTATTATTTCACTAATCTTGGATTCACATAGGAGAGAAATAAAATCACAAACACTAAGAATTTTACTAGAAAACTGGTTAAAGTTAGTGCCTTCTGCACATGCAGAACACAGAATGTTTCACCACCTCAGGTCTCACAGGATCTTCAATCCCCACAACAGCAATGCATGTAAGGCCGGTGACAATATCATTTTCATTATCCCATTCTGGTTCTGGTTCTCCTGCTGGGAAATCTCTGAATGCAAGACATATGGTTCTCAAGCCTTCTGATGCCATCGGTTCAATCACAGTTTTTACAATATCATCACGGTCCCTTGGTCTGAATACTTTTGCCTCACCATTAGCACTCAAGATTTTGAAACACCTATAAGGAAATGTTGAATCCAAACATCAATAATTAACAAAAATAATGGTTAATGCCATTTAAGTGAACTGGAAGGGCTAGAGTCATGGAATCTGATTACCCGGAATTCAGAGAATTACATATGTTGTGCTTTTACAGACTTAAATCACATTCACCTTTCACCCTCCCCTTTACAAAATACAGTTCTCTTTTTATGGTTCTCACTTGACCATGCTCCATTCAAGTTACTTTAGACACTTCTCTTTTGGAAATGCAGGGCTTCTAAATTTTCACAAAAAACCCTCGTGGCAGAGAAGAATAAACTATATGCCTGTCCATTTTGGTACAGAATTAGACATTAATTTTAATTAACACAAAATTTCCAGATATTTCCTTCTTTTAAAGTAAAAAGCCACGTTCAATCAACCCTTACCTGAGATGCTGTTTCATCACCTATATTGTTTTAACCATGAAAGAAAAAAAATAACTTACTGTTAAAATAAGCACTCTCTTAGAATGAGAGAGATAATGCCAAAATAGTTTTAGTTTCAGCGAAACTAACTACAACTCGTTAACTGTGTAGTAAATAAAAGTTACACTGTATACTTCCCTATTTAAAGTTTATTTTTTCACATTGCCTCTTTATGTTCTTCTCCTTGGTGATGCCACTGCCTCCTGCTTCTAGGCAGGTGATTCCCAAATCCCCATCTTCTGTTTTGATCGTTTTCCAAAGCTTTCCACTCTGACAGTCTACTCAGATGTTGTACCGTACCTTAAATTTACTGCATGCAAGACTAAAGGCTGTGTCCTCACTGCCCATTGAACAGACATCAACATTACTCCCAATAATTTCAATGTTAAGTCTAAACTCTCACCTGAATACCTCCTTTCTCCTCATCATCTATATAGCATTAGCTCCTAAGTCCTATGTATTTGTCCTCTGAACAGTCTTCCGAATGTTTCCTCTCCTTTCTATTCCCCCTGCTACTCTACTGCCTTCTTCTGGCTCTTACTTCAAGCCAGAGCTACTGTAATAGGCTTTTAAATGATATCGGTCTCCAGTCCATCCTTTTTTCCCCCCACAACCCACCTTATTCCCTGATGCAAGAATTATCCTCAGTCCCACAGCTATGCTCATTCTGCTACCTGATGAAAAAAATGCTTCAGCTGCATTATCTGGCCTACTTAACTGTTTTAACTGCTCAGGCTAACATTTAAGAGACTCCACAGCAAAAGTAAATCTCACTGTGGAAAGAGTTATTGTATACTTAATATACTCCATGCTGGATGTTTTACATGCATTATTTTATCTCAGGGTCTTAGAATTGGTGGTCATCATCCTCTTTTTCAGTGAAGGAAAATGGAAGCCAACGGAAGAATCTTCCCAGCATCCCAAAACTACTTAGTTGCAGAAGAGCCAAAGCCTGATTTGGTTTTGATTGAAAAATCTCTCCCATACCACCTACCTGCTTCTCAGCAAGCCACGGATGCAAGATTTCTAACATTTCACAGAAATCAGATAACCAAGCATATGTAAAGGGAAGAAAGATGTCCTGTGTGCCACAAAAGCCCATCACCACTCAGCTGAACTGTCTGACTATTAGCTATTCCCCCAATATGGTCTGCATACTCCCACTTCCTTCCCTCCAGTGTGGCTACCTTCAACTTGATCTTACTTCATACCGAAACCTATCTTAAATGCTACACCCTTCATAGTATGACCTCTCATCTTAAAACTTTGTGTACATCTGTCATATTCTGCATTTTCATTTATACGTATTTTCTCTTAAACCTGTTAGATTATAATCTGACAAGTGTTCATTAAGATAACACTGGATTATAATCTACATATAAGCTAATTAAAATTGGAAATATTTTAAATATTACAATTTTAAGTGAGTTCTAATTTTCCAAAAATGCTCTTAATTAAAAAAAAAAAAGTTTTCTACTTCTCTACTGGAATTAAAAAAAAAATCAAAATAATTTCAACACCTGTAGTAACAAATAAGCATTAGGGAAACTATACATAAACATGTGATGTCAAAATTGAGGCGACTGGTGTGTATAAGGACAGTACAAAAGAAAGATTACCATTCAAAATGACAGCAGATATTTAAATACGACGCTGCAGCAGCATAAATATGATAAAACCTCACTCTGATATAAAAGGATTCTCAAGATCGAGGTTTAATGCTTTGCTGTTCTAAAAACTAATATATAATTCATTCATCACTATCTACAATGCAGTGTTGAAGACATAAACGGCAGGTTTTCTTCCCAGAAGGCTTTTATTTTTCATGATCCTACATAACAATGGAGTCAACATGTTTAAGAACAAATATCAATGTTCACTTCATTAAACCTACCAGATTGAATGTAATGGGCTTATTTTCCCTGTAGCAAAATACTAAGAAATAAAAGAAGCTGGAGTATGAAAATGACAGAATACCCTGGGCAAAAGAGCGATACCATTAAAATATACTAAAAAACTCCAAGGTCCTAGCAAATGCCTGATATTCACAAAAAGAAAATAGCAACAATAATAACATAGTAGATATTCCATAAAGCAAATTATTCATCTAAGCATTTTACTCTTACTTTTTCAGAATTATCTCAGATGCACCCTTGCTGAATATTCGATAACTTCCATCTGAATTTTTCAGGACAGTACTCATGGACTTCCTAACAGAATTGAAGGTGTAGACTTTGTACAGTGCTTCTTCTGGTATTTCATTTCTAACATCCTGATAATCCCGTTTTAAATCCAAAAGAAGTCCCAACAAGGCACATTCAGTTTTATTACCAACATGACGTGGTAATCCACCCTCTTTCTCTGGTGGCTATAAGAAAAAAAGGTTTAGAAGCTAGTATCATCTTGTTTCTCTACGACAGTTTAATTTATAATGTAAAACAGAACGAGACATTCTAAAACAAAATTATACAGAAATTATATAGAAAACTTCTATTAGTTTTAGCATTTCAAAGAGGGACATAGAAAAAGTAAGGTAGAAAGAAGCTCTGGAGCAAAGATGACACGGATTCCGATCTCAGCCCCGCCAGTTACCAGCTATGTGAACTTTTGGCAAATTACCCAACTGCTGTGGTCCTTGGCTTCAGCATCTGGAAAATGGGCGCTCTTATGACCCAAGAATTAAATAAGACATGTAACTTTTAAAGTTGGTTCCTGACACATATGGGACTTAAGAAATTTTAATTCCTTTCCTTTTCTCTTGTTTTCATTGAATATTTACATTAAATAATTCAAAATTAAATCTACTTTACCAATTTTTATGGCTTAAAATAAAAATATAAGCATTAAAATGAAGCACTGTTGACTTAAATATATATAAAAACTTTATTTCCTTCATAGTATCTTCACAAATACCTCCTTATGTAATCATCACAACAGTATTAAGGGCAGATGTAACCATCTTTACTTAACAATTGAAGAAAGTAAAGCTCAGACTTACAGCTAAGGCAAAGCTAGATCTAGAATCAAGATCTCATAACTTTCCAGTCCAATAATCCAATTCATGAAATACTAATTTTGTTTATGGTCTTCACCCACAAATCACTAGAACACATATCAGCCAAACAATTTCATGCTTTATGTTATAAATAAAGACTTTTAAAACTTGCAAAGTTAAAAATATTTTATTCTAAGGTAGTACAAGTCTAGAATTACTTTATTCAGTTAGTCCCAAAAGGTTTAAGGATCACCTTACAGGTAGGATCTACTGAGAAACCAAACAGAGCATATAGCAAGCATATATAAAACATATTATTTTAAGTTGAAATCTAGTTTCAAAATCTTCTCTAGTAAATTGAGTTAATTTTCTATAGTAAGATAGACTAGTCTTTCACAAGATGAGCAAAGTAAAAATTTAAAATTAAGGACTTATTCTGGTTGTTAGGCTCAAGAGTTTCTAAACGCAGGAAATTCAAAATACAGGAGACGAAAAATACAAATAAACAGAATGTATATGTTGATCAACAGATCTTACTAGTAACACAAATTGTATCAAAAGAAAATTAAATACAGTATATTTTAAAAACTTAACACAATTCATTTCTTCAATTTATAAATAGTAATGATAGAGCTTAAAAGCTACATACAGTCAAATCATCACAAATTGAAAAATTAATTTTCATATATAAATTAATTATTAAAGAAAGCTTACCAATATTTTTGATGTATAAGCACAATTCACAGAAATTCCTGTTACAAGGTAGGACAAAATATTTGGTGGAATAGCTTCTGGTTCAGGAATCTTTTTATAATGTTTTTCATTTATGTAAGCTTGAACAACTGTCATTCTGTTCATTGTCAATGTTCCTGTTTTATCTGAGCAAATAGCTGTAGCATTTCCCATGGTTTCACAAGCATCCAGATGCCTCACTAAATTATTATCTTTCATCATTTTCTACAGTGACCGAAAAAAAAGTAGTTAAGCTACATATAAAACCAATGACCTCATTATATTAAAATGATTATAAACTGCTTTAAAATCAGAACTAAAACTCCCAACTTTACATGGATACACAGTATAAAGCACCGATTTAATGCTGGAAGAATTTAGTATATTTGACCTATTCAAATAAGCTAAATAGAGTACTAGCTTTCAGTGGTTTCAATCATTTCCCCACTACATAACATAATCTAGTAAATGAATACAGATACCTGCACCTATATGCAAATCATGTTGACTATATGCCTCCAACACTTCTGTGAAGTGTCCTCAAATTACAAGAGCTGTAATAGTTTGTACTCTAAGTACAGAGGTACTTACAGCCATGTAAGAGTATATAACATGTAAGGATTAAGTCTCCTTATTAAGTGGAAAACAAAAGATTCTTGTATCAGTCACCAAGGAAAAAGTAGCTTATCAGTTAAATATCGAGTTTGTGGGCATGCAGCTGCCTGATTTTTTTTTTTCTTTTGACTCTGATAGATTGAGGTAACATAACAAAACCAGAAAGGATCATTTTTATCTTTTCCATATGTTGGTACACTTGGTCTTCTCATCCTCAGGATCATCCCTTCCTCTTATTTACAAGAAAAAGACAGTTTCTAAAAAGAACAAGAGTTTCACTGTAGCTCCAAAAAGCATTTAGGTTAAAATGCTTGATAATTGATTCTTAAAGCATACCTGGAATGGGTTAAAACCTGTAAAGAGTTATTTTACAAAGTATGTTCTGTGACTACTAATATGCAAGATACTGCAAGAAACTGATTCCTTGAAGAAATAAATATGGGGAAGGAAGATTACTGTGATTTACATTAATACTGAACATTAAAAGAAGGAAGTTCTGCAGTAAAGAAAATGTGTTCAGTTTTGCCAAACACTAACACAGGAGCCATAAGGACCACACCTCAATGAAAAGAAAAGTGACTGGTAACATTTGGGCTAAAATAAACATTTAATAAAAACTTAAAGAAAAATGCTCTTATTTATTTTCTACGAAAGGACTGCAAATCAATCCTGCCTATATCTTTTTGATCAATTGAAAAATTAATATCATTAATGACTATTCAAAGTGAACTAATGACAGTATTGATAGAATGACTGATTTTACCCATGTGTCTAAAACTTATGTTTACCCCAATTATTTCTAATTATTTTGAAACATCAAACAGATGATTACACTGTATTTCATTATTACTTTGACACATTTACCATTTTACTTTTGAAACAAAAGATGTGAAATGCCTGAAAATAAACTCAAACAGTAAGCAAAAAATATTCTTATCGTGACACATCTGTTGGAACACTGAAGATAAGAGTGCTGGAGCAGAAACTATGACCAATTACTTTGTATTGCTCTCTGTCAGCAATACTACTTAAGGAGAAATATTAATTAATATTAGAAAACTGACAAGAGCAGCATTCTTTCATCAGGTATAATTTTACATGTGAAGCCACCTTTTCCATATAAGATATAAAATTGATTAAAAAGTAGATTAGTAATCTTCAAACAGAATATTCCTTTAGGTAACCAGCAGCTAGCAAAGCCACTGAAGCTCATTTTTTCAGCATTCTACTAAGAGAACAAGGAGGAGTTAGCTACTGTAAATGGAGTGGTCAGAGAAGGTGATATGTGAAGAGACCTGAGTAAAGTTAGAGAGTTGATGATTCAAAGGAAGGAACACAAGAGTCCTGAAGTGAGAACAGGGTTGGGGTATTTGAGAAACAGCAGGAAGGCTGGTGAGGCTGGACCAGACGGGGAGAGAGAGGTGGGAGATGAACACTAGAGGAAAGCAAAGGCCAGATGGGGCAGGGCCCTGCAGGCCATAGCAAGGAGCCTTGGATTTCATTCTGACAAGAAGCCACTGGAGGGTTTTATGAAAGGAAACAAGATGATCTGAATTATTTTTTAGAAACATGAGTCTACCATGTGAAGGCAGGACCGTGGGGTCATAAGGGTCCAAGTGTGGAAACAAGGAGGCCTTAGACAGTTGGATTCAAGTAAACCTCTCTGCTCTTGTACCACAGGCAAATGACAAGCATGCTTACTTCAATGTTACAGATTGGAAACAGGAGGGGACAGGACAACATAACTATCATATGAGGAAAATTAAGCTAGAACTTTCCCCAGCAGAGTTATGCTTAGCTTTGTGTCAAGTCTGCCATCCCAGGAATGTATAGGTCTCGATGCAGAGATCTTCAACTGGGGGGGAGGAGAAGGGAATCAATGACAGCGCTAAAGAAAACAGTGTAAATTTATGGAAATCCCCTAGTTCCAGAACCCAAGAGAAAAGAGCAACCAGTTGTACATTTTCTACACCAGCTGAGACTTTCTTTTCTGCTTACCTTGACTGAATAAGCCAGTGAGATAGTGACTGCGAGTGGAAGACCTTCTGGCACTGCTACCACTAAAACCGTAACTCCAATAATGAAGAACTTCACAAAATACTGTATGTAAATCGGTGTGCACTCAGCAAGCCACGGTCTCTTCTGAACCCAGAATGTATCAATTACAAAATATAATACGAGAATGATAACTGTGATGGCAGACATCAACAAACCTACATAAAAAGAAGGAAAATGTAATTATTAAATATTCTAGACACAATTCATAGTCAGTTACATATTAGCCACTGGAAGAATTATAACTACTTTGGTGATATTTATTTTAATTTCGCTGAGAAACTGTTACATCCTTTTTCGTGCTTAACTCATCACTTGACATTATCAGATTTAATTTCTGCTTCCAAGTATAGTCCCGAAACCCAGGAGAAGTGGGGAAAAAAGTGTTTATGATTCTTTTCTAGACTTAATTGTATCTTCAGTCTTCTACTAAAGCCGAGACAAAATAACAAGCAATGACAAGGAAATACCAAAAGCTTAGTATAAGCTGGTGCTCTACACAGTGGCAAGCTGCTTTCATGACAAAAGAGAAGTTGATAAGAACCTGATCAATGGGGAGACCTAGAATTAAATACTGAACCCCATGTTTTTAATGAAGAAAACACAAATTACCAAAATTACTTAATTTTTTTCATCTATCCTTACTGCTTTATTAACTTAGCAAACCAACAGTTAATCATATATTACAAATCATTTACACCTTTCTGTTTTGTGGGATATTTAGCCCCTTATAAATGAGTATTACAAAATAAGGCACGTTCACCTATCTGGGTCTAATAATCCAATTCAATGTCTACTAAAATCCCATCACCATCTTAAATCCACCCTTTTCCCCAACACTGTATGAGTCAGTATTACCATTTGGCTACATATTATCAAAAGCAAATATTTGCTATTAGATAATAAGCTTTTTGAGGACAGAAGCAAAAATTAACTTTTTCCAACATAGTCATAGGAAGTAACAGAATGATGCAATGTAAGTGACTTTAATAGTGTAGGCTGATTTAGCCCACACGTGTTCTTTCATAAAGATGATACTGTTGAAGGGCATGCTATGTTTTTAGCTAAAGCTCTGTTTTATTTCCTCTGAAGAGTAGTCCTGTTAACAGGTGTTTTCTAGTGATGGTTGTAATTTATAACTTCAGCCTCACCAGGATGATCCATTCTAACGCTAACTAATCCATTCAATTTAAGTTAACTATAACTTTTAGAAAAACACACACCTAATTTTTTTTTCATAGTCAGAAAAAAGATAAGAAAATGTGCGGTGAAATTTCTTTTTATTAAAATATAGCTGGGTAATCTTCACGGAGTAACCTCACTGCTAATAAGCCCTCTCTCTATCGCTCCCAGAAATTCAGAGAGGAGCACGTGGGCTTGTGAATTGGGCAGCCTTAGGCGCTAATCCTAACGTGACCACTTATTCATTAGCTAGTTGACAGAGGACACCCCCTCTACATAAAATGAGGATAACAGTTCCCAAGCTGCAAAATATTGTGAGGATCTACAGTAACTCAAAGGCCTGGTACATTGTAGATAAAACTGAAAATATTTTTAATTCCTCTTCCACTCACAAAGCAATGATTTCCAGTCTTAAGTATGTCAAAGATGATTTTTAAATAGAAAGGCAGCATATTTTAAAACAAAACATCTTATTTTCTCGTATATATCATACCTGCTTTGCCAATCTGAACAGCCAGCTTTGTTAGTTTCCCTTGTAAAACAGATTTTTCCTTTTTTGGCAAATTTGCTTTCTTTTTGTCTTTTTCATCACCATCTCCACCTTCTTCACTCTTCAAAGGCTGCATTTCCATGGCTGCACCATCCTGGGCTTTTGCTGCATCGAAGAGCAAATATAACTTCACTACATTTTAAAGGCACACGTAACTGTTAATATTTTCAAGCAATTTTGGGGGAAAAAAATCAATTTCTTACAGAAACACAAAGATTTAAACATTTAGCTTCCTGTGTATGTCTGTGCCTACCCAGAGAAAATAAGACAATTAGTGACACTAGGTTTTGAAACTCTGTACCAGATTTGAGAATGTTGAGGTAGGAAATAGGGATGAGGCATAAGAAGAAATACAGGGTCCTGAAAGAGCTAAGTACCAAATCATTTTTCTTCCTGTGTGTTGTGTTAGATAA
Source organism: Balaenoptera musculus (assembly GCF_009873245.2). Taxonomy (NCBI): domain Eukaryota; kingdom Metazoa; phylum Chordata; class Mammalia; order Artiodactyla; family Balaenopteridae; genus Balaenoptera; species Balaenoptera musculus. Next base: position 73,893,442 of record NC_045794.1, read on the forward strand.
TGAGACTCATTCCAAACACCATAAGTCCCTCCCATATAAGTTATGACCATAATGTAGAACATTATGTAGGACCACACATACAGAGAAATGCACATATGTTTACAGACTATTAAATAGCTGCAAAAAAATTTACATTTTATATTTTGTTTCTTATGCATTTTTGCTAGCAATCATATTGTAACCAATGATAAAATACTGAAATGCTTAAGTTTAAAGTTACCTACATCTGGACCTTTCTAAGCTTACTACCACAGGTCATAATTAAAGTCTTATTAACATTGTAAAGGCAGCATAAGTCAGGCACTGACCAAAGAGACATTCACCCAAGTAATACAGATTGTTAATTTTCCGTATACATCCTACTTTTGGATGAATACAGTACACAAGAGATATATTTGTGGATATAATGAGAACAAGCTAAGTGTACTTTTATCCTCCTGAATTTACCTTTGTTGCGATTCTCAATAGCTCCGTCTTGTTTCTTATCTGTAGGAACAAAATGGGAATTAAAGCTTTCCAAAAGAAATGAATACAGCCATGTTAAATTATGCAAAGGTAGCTCACATTTCTATAACAGAACTGTTACACAATGGGGTGTGTGTGTGTGTGTGTGTGTGTGTGTGTGTGTGTGTGTGTGTGTGTGTGTATACAGATTAGAAAGCATTTGGCCCATAATGACCTTCTGGCTCAATCACTCCCTAGGTCTTAACCATGGGGGGACACTCCAAAATAATTTGGGGTATCTATACTTGGTTGATTTCTCCATAAGACTTTACTCTTTTTTATGCTGCAACAAACCCAAATATGGTACAAGAGGTTTTCAAACTAAATACAAATATAAGCCTAAGAATGTGGAAAAGGGAAAGGGTAGAGGGAGGAAGGAATGTCATAGGAAGACAACAGGCACACAGGAGAACTCTGATGGGAATGAGAACCAAATTGGTATGTATAAAAGATAGGGGAGGCAAGCAAGTAAAACTAGAATATGAAGGTACAAAATAAGACAGTAAAACTACTAGTTAAGGTAATCCCCAAATTCACTTAGATTTGGAGGAAACAGAAAGATGAGAATGTCTAACGTAAAAAGTAATCAAGGAGGGAATGGGTCTATTGTTTGGAGTAGGGAGTGTAATATTAAAAATGACGAAGAGGAAAGAGAACCACTCAGCCTATTGTTCTTTCAACTTCTCTATCAAGGAGACCTACCTTCAAACTGGAAAACGTGGAACAAATATGGTCAAGGAGGAACAGATGCTCAAGACAGGTGAGGAGACAGAATACCTAGCTACTCTGAATGAGCCCGACTTTGGAAAGAGACCAAACATTCACATTCCAGATTATGAAGGCAACTGAGACAGATAACCCTGGATTATATTAATATATAATATCAATTTATTCAAGGGAATGGTAAAAGAGCTGGAAGTCCACAGATGGAAAAATGGTGTCTACCATTCCCCACCCCCCCCCCACACTCTCACCAAGAATCAAAAACAGCAGTCAGTTAGATGTTAATTCCTGGGAATACACTTGACTGGATTAATAAAAATAGGTATATAAGATCTTAGAAAAAAAAAAGGTGCTTATTGGAAAAGAAACTGTATGGTCAACAGGAACAAGGTCATGATGTGAACTTCCCTTTCTTTTTTTAATAGGGTCTGTTGACTTTAGTCTCCTGTAAATTAGGATGCAACACAATATATGGTGAAGAGCACACACTTTTGAGTCAGACAAGTGGGTCTGATCTGCCACTAATTAGATCTTCGACCTGGAGCAAGTTATGTAACCTCCATAAGCCTCAGTTTACTTGTCAGCAAAAAGATAAATAGTCTTTTCTGTATGGTTGTAAGGATTATTGAGGTAACGCATACAAAGCGGTCCAGAAATGGTATCAGCACTACACACTGGCCCCTCAGGGCGGCACACGGAGGGCTGCTGAGAGGAGTGGGACAGGAAAGACCTACGGTGTGGGGCCTGCCTCCCTTGCCAGCAGCCGGAACTCCTCAAACATAGTTCTCTTTGAAATCAAGATTCCACAGCTCAAGACAGCACCCAGAAACCGAACCAAAACACCTAAATATTACAAACACTGCTGTAGATATAGCAAGCCAAGACTTTTAAGTGAGGCATTTATAAGATCTCAAAACACTTACGTGTGTGAGAGAAATATGGGCTTACTAGCCCAAGTAAAATTAAATAAATCTAAGCGGTTAAACCACAGTAAAGTGCTGTTGCCCTAAAGGGAAAAACTCTTGAGTAAAGGGTGAGGAGGGCTTTTCTAAAAAGGGGACATACCCCCCAACTAAGTGATCCTGAGCTATTTCCCTATGTATAACAGCTTCTTATAAGATCCTTGTGGATGAACTATGGTTATCAAGTTTGCTGATAATAGATCTCCTTGGAGGGACAGCAGATACAATGGATCAAGATTAAAAATTTAAAACCTTGATATCTAATGATGGGCTGAATATAACAAGACAAACACATGAGGTGTCAAAGTGAAGTCTTGGTCTTATGTCTAAAAACCAAGTACATAAGTACAGACTGGGAAATGTGAGTAGTAGAAAACATGAAAAAGATGAAAAGCTAAATGAGGCCAAAAAGTGATATGGTTGACAAGGAAAGCTACTACCGAAGTAGCAAAAAAATAAGCAAAGGAAGTGGGAGTTTAATTCATTTTGCTGGTCAAATGACAGGGAGATTTTAAAGTATTCAAGGAGATGCTGAATTCATCTGGCTATGGTAAAGCAGGATTGATATCTTCCTTCATAAAGCCCTCCTCGGACTACTAAGTCTTAAAAAAAAAAATTCCCCCTCCATCAATTCTACCACTTGAAGGTACTATGTTGGGTAACTAATTTTTTGTAGAACTCTTCATTTCAAAATCTGATGAAACAGTGTATTTTTTGGATGAGTTCTTACAATCTAGGCTGCCGTATTTCCAAATGCCAATTCTTATAGCATATTGCTATCCTTACTTTTCTTTTCCTTTTTCTTCTCATCTTTCTTCTCTTCCTCTTCACCTCCAGCTCCAAGTAAGGTAAAGATAATTCCAGTTTGAGAATTTATACCCACAGCAGTAACTACCATTCTTCCAGAGCCTTCCATTACATGAGTACCTACGACAACAGAAAATGTGTTTTTAAAATTCAACAAGACATTAAATAAAACCTAAATTCTTGTGCTTAAGGTTTTAAGTCTGTTATAAGTCATCTGAGTTCAAAGCTCACTCTACCACTCATTTATCATGTGATACTGGGCAAACTGTAACATCTCAATTACTAGTCCATAAACGTGGATAACAGTACCTACACTCTGTAAAAATGAGACGCAAATTAAGTCTGTAAGTGTAAAGTGTTTGGCACATTGCCTGGAATTTTAGGGGTTCAATGAATGTTCAATATTTAAATTATAACTGTATTATTATTATTAGGGACAATTCACTTATAAAGAAACGTGCTTACAACAAAAAGGATCACACAGCAACCACTGACATATTCCCAAGCCAACCCCACCACCTCTCCCTAACCCAGGTTTTCATGCCAGCCCACCTAGATCACTGCAACAGCTGCCTAGCTAGTTTCTGTCTTTCCAGTTCACCCTGAAATAAGTTTACCCTTCCTAAGATGTGATTTTATCATAAGCCTCTCATGGCTCCAAAACTTCTGACCCTCACTGCCTACTGGATAAAGGTCAAAGTCTTCACATGGAGACCAAACAACACTCCAAACTTTTTCATCCATTAGCCTAACATAAAACTCCGTTACAAAAAGCTGGGGAGCAGAGATGGGAACACTGACTGAATTCTGACTCTGTCCCTCACAACAGTCTTGCAAGCAGCAGGCATTATTATTCTTATTTCCTAGAAACTTGCCCAAGGTTACACAACTATTAAGTGACAAGGCAGATTCAATTCAGCTCTGTCAGAGGACAGAGGGAATATTTTTCTTATGATATAATGTCACTAAGGTTGCTCACAACTCTCCAACCTGTACGACCACACCTCTGCATCTTTCCCTCACTCATTAAAAGGCTTCTCACCTCTCTAATATTTTTGTGATTTTAAGTAACTTTCAAAACTTAACTCTTTTTAATATACTCAATAAAGTCTTCTTTATAGTTATCATTTATTTATTTGATCTCCTAGTTTACAACCACCTGGAGGGCAGGGTCTGTAGCACGTACTATACCATCCTGCGTACCAAAACAATGTTCAATTGTTATTTGCAAAATAAGATCGTAAAGCATACGTACTTACTCCAGTACCTAAGAATTTATATTTGGCTATTAATTACTAAGTAATTTATCCAATATGAATTTTTTAGGCCTTTGATTTTGTTGCTTTAAAAAATCTATATTTTGACTGTTTCACTAATTATTAGCTTCTTTGCCAGTAAAAATGCAAGGGAAACAAGAAATTAAATTAAGGACAGTGAAACAATATTTATTGAGCAAGGACTAAATGTAAAAGACAGTTTGTTTCTTTTAACAATTCTAGCTTTCAGCAAATTTCAATTTTTTATGTTCTGTTCTTCTCTACCACAGGTAATCAAATGTTGGCAGCTAATATGCTCAGGCAAAGTAAACAGTTTTTGTTCTGGTCATATCCCTACCGCTAACTGAATAACTGCTTTTAAACATCTAAATTTAAAAAGCCAAGAACAGCAGTGAGAGATGGCATCATGAGAATAAATTTAAAAATAAATGCATTTCATGTTTTCAGTACATTTTTGGAAGATGGAAATAAATGCAGAAAAACTTTCCCACCCGTACTGTGATAAGGGACTCCAGAAAGTTATTTCAGTCTTTTCTTAAACATGGAAAATTTATAGAGTCCTCTTGGTATACTTGGTGTGTCGGGAACCTGAGTCTACAAAACCTTACCAGCCATCTCTGTTAAAACAGAAAAGGACCAAGGTTCCGTTAAAGGATGTCATTCTGAAGAGCTAAGCATTGTGTGAATAAGCTAGATGTACATCAAAGCCCATGAGGTATACATGGCAAAAAGGCAAGAGAGACTACCTCAGTTCACCAAACACTGTGACCTGGTCAGTCTATGGCAGTTAGGTATGACCAGCTAGCTTCCCTCTCCTTTGGAAAAATCATAGGTTTTACTTGGCTAACATTAACCACAGTTTCTTAGAAGTATGGCAAGGAATAAGTAAAATAAGTATACATTAAACTTAAATACATTATATATCCAAGATATTTCTATTTGGAATGAATTTCAAGCAGAGAAATATAAAGAAAAATTCAAATAGAGTAGGAATGTTCTTAGTAGTGCAGGATATTGAAGGTATACAAATCCCAAGATTTTTTCAAAGAAACTAAAGTCTATATTAAAATGAAACTTTCCCCCTATTTATAATGCTGTTTATAAATGTATATACATGAAATTACTCTGATTTTTAGTGGTGGGACGTTTTACAATAAGCCTTTTGGCATATATTTACAAATCTTAAAAAGGTAATAGTTAAACTTAGGTATGTGCCCCGAAGTTGTGATTCTAACTTAACTGACGCTTGTCACAGGTTTGACTTTGGTTTCAGTAAAACCATGTCCAACCAATTAGAATATAAAGTTCACAGAGAAGAAGTGAGAAAGTATAGCTGCCAAGTTATTAAATATTTAAATAAGCAGAATCTCCTTACAATGTGGGAAATGTTAGCATTCCATTAACATCTGAAAATAATAATTAAAGACAAATAGGCAACATTTTCTTACTCCAAATGCTAGTATAACTCAATCTAAAAATATATTTAAACCAAATGTCTTACAAGCAATTTTGTAAATTCTATAAAGAACACTAGAAAATTAAGAGTAGGAAACTGAAAATCAAAAGTTAAGGAACTGGTGTAATTTTGGAGACAAGTTGTGGTACTCTGGTTTCCTTTCATGTAGCATCTTAGAAGGCAGCTTGTAATTTTTTTCATCATCCCTTCCATTTCATTTCCAATTAACCTTAGGTCTAGCTATCAACAGTTAAGCTGTGTAAAAGCCTCCTAAGTAGACACCCACCTCCCCTTTTCAGACAGTACCCTCACCTACACAAAGCCTTAGATTTTCAGAACATGTCTTAACCGTGTGCAAATTCAGTTCTGCCTAGTAGATGTGGTACTACTCTTGGACCTATTTATTATTAATCATATTACCTTAGATAAATAGTTAATGTCTCAGACTCATTCCTCAGTAGTTAAATGAGGGAGCAAGATTAGGTTAACTTTAAGGATTTTATGAGTTGTTTTTTTTTTTAAATCCTATCCTTTGTAGACCATCATAGAGAATTCATTAATTTGCTTTAAACACACAATCATTCTTTAATTTTATATTACAATAGCCCTTAAGAATAAATGTAAAACAGATCAATTTAACAGAGATCATTAGGCTTATACTTTAGTTTTATCATTATACTAACATTAACTAACACCGACTCTCAAATCTCTTCATTTTTTTGGACTCGGGTTCCTCATTTGTAAAATACAGTTCTGGATTTAAAGATCTCTAATGTCTCTGCTGACTTACAAAAGAAAGTCTCTAAGATTTATAAGGGTAGAAGCTAACATAAAATACAGAATCCTCTTCACATTACTGGCTCTTCGGGGAACTGTTTGCTGACAGTGGTATATAGTTGAGGAGGAGGAAAAAGTTCAGTTATAAAAGAAATTCATACCTGATAAAAGTAAGGGATCCTTATCTAAAGACTTCTTAACATGATCAGATTCACCAGTCAATGAGCTTTCATCAATTTTAAGATCATTGCCTTGAATAAGTATGCCATCAGCGGGAAGAAGATCACCTAAAACAAAATAAAGGTACGCTAAACTGTGAACAAGATTACAATAACATCACATCATGTATAAGATGCACTGCCCTTTTTTACTTACCATATTTCACTTGAGCAATATCTCCAACTGTAATGTCAGCTACAGGTATCTGAATGACCTGACCACCCCTGATGACTGTGAACTTCTGTTCTTGTTCAATTCGACTCTGCAAACCTCTAAACTGTTTTTCCTTACTCCAGTCATTGAAAGCTGTTACTAATACTACACACACTACTGACAAGAGGATCGCAGCTCCTTCAATCCAACCAGTTTCACCTTCACCTTCTTCCTCTCCAACAGAAACGTCTCCACAAACTATTTGGAAAGAAAGAAAATGCTTATCAAAAAAGATTCTGAATTGATGGCAACAGATATGTAATTATAATGTTTATATGCCCCGTTAACTTTGCTTACAGCTCTAAACACTTTATTGATTCAAAGCATTCCATAATGATGACAATGCTTACTCTGTTAATTTCAAGTTCCCTGCCTCTGAGGATTCTCATCTTTAGGGTAGGGAGGCAGTCTAGGGTACCTGTTAAGAGTGAGGACACTGGGGAAGATTAAATCTCGACCCTAAGGCAAGTTACTTATTTTTGAGACTCAGTTTCTTCATCTGTCAAATTAGGAGACCACCACTTACGGCAGAGTTGTTGAGAGAATTAAATGCGAAGACACTTGTAAAGAAGGTAGAACAGTGGCTGAGACATCCTTCATACTCAACCAATAGTTAATGCTATTACTACATAGAGTAGGCAAGTCGTACATGGAAAGTTAAATATTATGTGTTTACCCATGAACCATGCTTATTTACCATATCAGTTTCACTGGAGTATGATAAAAAGCTTGACTTTTCATAACATAAAAATTTAAGCAAAGTGCTACTCATTCATTCAACTATTTGAGCTCCTACTTTAGGTGCCAACACTGTTTTCAAAGCTAAGGGTGTAACAGTGAATAAGACATATAAGCTCTTTCTCCTCAGGGAACCTATACTCAGACTGGTAGGTGTGAATGGGATATGAAAAAATCAGATAATAAAACACAAATAATTAATTTCAGATATCGTAAGTGCCATGAAGAAAATAAAATATGGTGATGTGCTAGCAAATGAAAAAAGAGGGCTAACTGCGGTTGGGTGAACAGAGAAGGCCCCTCTGAGGTGTCCATGACATTTGAGCCAAATGATATGAGGGAACTAGCCATATAGATTTAAGGGAAGAGGATTTCGGGGAGAGATTAAAGTCAGCACAGAGGCTCTAGGGCAAAAGACTTTAGAAAAAGACAGAGGCAGGGACAAAAGAAACCTCCAAACTGTAGGGCCAGTAATGGTGAAGAAAGAACAAGGACGGTGCTTTTGGAACCTTGGGCTGTAATCCATTTGTGAGTCTAAAATCAATTCAGACCTTCAAGATGGCGGAGGAGTAGGATGCGGAGATCACATTCCTCCCCACAAATATATAGGAAATACATCTGCATGTGGAACAGCTCCTACAGAACACCTACTGAATGCTGGCAGAAGATCTCAGACCTCCCAAAGGCAGAAAACTCCCCACGAACCTGGGTAGGGCAAAAGAAAAAAGAAAATACAGAGACAAAAGAATAGGGATGGGACCTGCACCTCAGGGAGGGAGCTGTGAAGGAGGAAAGGTTTCCACACACTAGGAAGCCCCTTCACTGGTGGAGATGGGGTAGCGGGGAGGGGGGGGGAAGCTTCGGAGCCACGGAGGAGAGCGCAGCAACAGGGGCGCAGAGGGCAAAGCGGAGAGATTCCCGCACGGAGGGTCGGTGCCGACCAGCACTCACCAGCCCCAGAGGCTTGTCTGCTCACCCGCCGGGGCGGGCGGGGGCTGGGAGCTGAGGCTCGGGCTTCGGTCGGGTCGCAGGAAGAGGACTGGGGTTGGCGGCGTAAACACAGCCTGAAGGGGGCTAGTGCACCACAGCTAGCCGGGAGGGAGTCCAGGAAAAAGTCCGGACCTGCCCAAGAGGCGAGAGACCATTGTTTCCGGATGCGCGAGGAGAGGGGATTCAGAGCACCGCCTAAACGAGCTCCAGAGACGGGCGTGAGCCGCTGCTATCAGCGTGGACCCCAGAGATGGGCATGAGACGCTGAGACTGCTGCTGCCGCCACCAAGAAGCCTGTGTGCAAGCACAGGTCACTATCCACACCTCCCCTCCCGGGAGCCTGTGCAGCCCGCCACTGCCAGAGTCCCGTGATCCAGGGACATCCCCGGTAGAACGCACGGCGCGCCTCAGGCTGTTGCAACGTCATGCCAGCCGCTGCCGCCGCAGGCTCACCCCGCATTCCGCATTCCGTACCCTTCCCTCCTCACAGCCTGAGTGTGCCAGAGCCCCCTAACGAGCTGCTACTTTAAACCCGTCCTGTCTGGGCGGGGAACAGACGTCCTCCGGCGACCTACACGCAGAGGCGGGGCCAAATCCAAAGCTGAACCCTGGGAGCTGTGCGAACAAAGAAGAGAATGGGAAATCGCTCCCAGCAGCCTCAGGAGCAGCCGATTAAATCTCCACAATCAACTTGATGTACCTGCATCTGTAGAATACCTGAATAGACAACGAATCATCCCAAAATTGAGGAGGTGGACTTTGTGTGATTTTGTCTGTATAGCTTTGATTTAACCATTTGTCCTAGGGTTCTGTCTGTCCGTTTTTGTTTTTTTAGGATAGTTTTTAGTGCTTGTTATCATTGGTGGATTTGTTTTTTGGTTTGGTTGCTCTCTTTCTTTCTTTTTTTATTATTTTTTAATTCTTTTTGTACTTTTAGTAATTTTTAATTTTAATAACTTTATTTTATTTTTCTCTTTCTTTCTTTTTTTCTCCCTTTTCTTCTGAGCCGTGTGGCTGACAGGGTCTTGGTGCTCCGGCCGGGTGTCAGGCCTGAGCCTCTGAGGTGGGAGAGCCAAGTTCAGGACACTGGTGCACCACAGACCTCCCGGCTCCACCTAATGTCAAACAGCGAAAGCTCTACCAGAGATCTCGATCTCAACTCTAAGACCCAGCTCCACTCAACGACCAGCAAACTATAGTGCTGGACATCCTATGCCAAACAATGAGCAAGACAGGAACACAACCGCACCCATTAGCAGACAGGCTGCCTAATATCACAATAAGGTCACAGACACCCCAAAACACACCACCGGATGCAGTCCTGCCCACCAGAAAGACAAGATCCAGCTTCATCCACCAGAACACAGGCACCAGTCCCCTCCACCAGGAAGCCTACACAACCCACTGAACCAACCTTAGCCACTGGGGGCAGACACCAAAAACGACGGGAAGTATGAACCTGCAGCCTGTGAAAAGGAGACCCCAAACACAGTAAGTTAAGCAAAATGAGGAGACAGAGAAACACACAGCAGATGAGGGAGCAAGGTAAAAATCCAACAGACCAAACAAATGAACAGGAAATAAGCAGTCTACCTGAAAAGGAGTTCAGAGTAATGATCCAAAAATCTTGGAAATAGAATGGAGAAAATAAAAGAAACGTTTAACAAGGACCTAGAAGAACGAAAGAGCAAACAAACAATGATGAACAACACAATAAATGAAATTAAAAATTCTCTAGAAGGAATCAATAGCAGAATAACTGATGTAGAAGAACGGATAAGTGACCTGTAAGATAAAATAGTGGAAATAACTGCTACAGAGCAGAATAAAGAAAAAAGAATGGAGGACAGACTCAGAGACCTCTGGGACAACATTAAACGCACCAACATTCGAATTATAGGGGTACCAGAAGAAAAAGAGAAAAAAGAAAGGGAAAGAGAAAATATTTGAAAAGATTATAGCTGAAAACTTCCCTAATGTGGGAAAGGAAATAGTCAATCAAGTCCAGGAAGTGCAGAGAGTCCCATACAGGATAAATCCAAGGAGAAACATGCCAAGACACATATTAATCAAACTATCAAAAATTAAATACAAAGAAAAAATATTAAAAGCAGCAAGGGAAAAACAAAAATTAACAAACAAAGGAATCCCCATAAGGTTAACAACTGATCTTTCAGCAGAAACTCTGCAAGCCAGAAAGGAGTGGCAGGACATATTTAAAATAATGAAAGGGAAAAACCTACAGCCAGGATTACTATACCCAGCAAGGATCACATTCAGATTGGATGGAGATATTAAAACCTTTACAGACAAGCAAAAGATAAGAGAATTCAGCACCACCAAACCAGCTTTACAACAAATGCTAAAGGAACTTCTCTAGGCAGGAAGCACAAGAGAAGGAAAAGACCTACAATAATAAGCCCAAAACAACTAAGAAAATGGTCATAGGAACATACATATCGATAACTACCTTAAACGTAAATGGATTAAATGCTCCCACCAAAAGACACAGACTGGCTGAATGGATACAAAAACAAGACCCATGTATATGCTGTCTACAAGAGACCCACTTCAGACATAGGGACACATACAGACTGAAAGTGAGGGGATGGAAAAAGATATTCCATGCAAATGGAAATTAAAGAAAGCTGGAGTAGTAATTCTCATATCAAACAAAATAGACTTTAAAATAGACTATTACAAGAGACTAAGAAGGACACTACATAATGATCAAAGGATCAATCCAAGAGAATGATATAACAATTGTAAATATTTATGCACCAAACATAGGAGCAGCTCAATACATAAGGCAAACGCTAACAGCCATAAAAGGGGAAATTGACAATAACACAACAGTAGTAGAGGACTTCAACACCCCACTTTCACCAATGGACAGATCATCCAAAATGAATTAAAAAAGGAAACACAAGCTTTAAATGATACATTAAACAAGATGGACTTAATTGATATTTATAGGACATTCCATCCAAAAACAACAGAATACACTTTCTTCTCAAGTGCTCATGGAACATTCTCCAGGATAGCTCATATCTTGGGTCACAAATCAAGGTAAATTTAAGAAAATAGAAATCGTATAAAGTATCTTTTCCGAACACAATGCTATGAGACTAGGTATCAATTACAGGAAAAAATCTGTAAAAAATACAAACAGATGGAGGCTAAACAATACACTACTAAATAACCAAGAGATCACTGAAGAAATCAAAGAGGAAATCAAAAAATACCTAGAAAAAAATGACAATGAAAACACGACGACCGAAAATCTATGGGATGCAGCAAAAGCAGTTCAAAGAGGGAAGTTTATAGCAATACAATCCTACCTCAAGAAACAAGAAACATCTCAAATAAACAACCTAACCTTACACCTAAAGCAGTTAGAGAAAGAAGAACAAAAACGCCCCAAAGTTAGCAGAAGGAAAGAAATCATAAAGATCAGATCAGAAATAAATGAAAAAGAAATGAAGGAAACAATAGCAAAGATCAATAAAACTAACGGCTGGTTCTTTGACAAGATAAACAAAATTGATAAACCATTAGCCAGACTCATCAAGAAAAAAAGGGAGAAGACTCAACTCAATAGAATTAGAAATGAAAAAGGAGAGGTAACAACTGACACTGCAGAAATACAAAGGATCATGAGAGATTATTACAAGCAACCCTATGCCAATAAAATGGACAACCTGGAAGAAATGCACAAATTCTTAGAAAAGCACAACCTTCCAAGACTGAACCAGGAAGAAATAGAAAATATAAACAGACCAATCACAAGCACTGAAATTGAAACTGTGATTAAAAATCTTCCAACAAAAGCCCAGGACCAGATGGCTTCACAGGCGAATTCTTTCAAACATTTAGAGAAGAGCTAACACCTATCCTTCTCAAACTCTTCCAAAATATAGCAGAGAGAGGAACACTCCCAAACTCATTCTACGAGGCCACCATCACCCTGATACCAAAACCAGACAAAGATGTCACAAAGAAAGAAAAGTACAGGCCAATATCACTGAAGAACATAGATGCAAAAGTCCTCAACAAAATACTAGCAAACAGAATCCAACAGCACATTGAAAGGATCATACACCATGATCAAGTGGGGTTTATCCCAGGAATGCAAGGATTCTTCAATATATGCAAATCAATGTGATAAACCCTATTAACAAACTGAAGGAGAAAAACCATATGATCATCTCAATAGATGCAGAAAAAGCTTTCAGCAAAATTCAACACCCATTTATGATAAAAACCCTCCAGAAAGTAGGGACAGAGGGAACTTACCGCATCATAATAAAGGCCGTATATGACAAACCCACAGCCAACATTGTCCTCAATGGTGAAAAACTGAAACCACTTCCTCTAAGATCAGGAACAAGACAAGGTTGCCCACTCTCACCACTATTATTCAACATAGTTTTGGAAGTTCTAGCCACAGCAATCAGAGAAGAAAAAGAAATAAAAGGAATCCAAATCGGAAAAGAAGAAGTAAAGCTGTCACTGTTTGCAGATGACATGATACTATACACAGAGAATCCTAAAGATGCTACCAGAAAACTACTAGAGCTAATCAATGAATTTGGTAAAGTAGCAGGATACAAAATTAATGCACAGAAATCTCTTGCATTCCTATTCACTAATGATGAAAAATCTGAAAGAGAAATTAAGGAAACACTCCCATTTACCATTGCAACAAAAAGAATAAATACCTAGGAATAAACCTACCTAAGGAGACAAAAGACCTGTATGCAGAAAACCATAAGATACTGATGAAAGAAATTAAAGATGATACAAACAGATGGAGAGATATACCATGTTCTTGGGTTGGAAGAATCAACATTGTGAAAATGACGATACTACCCAAAGCAATCTACAGATTCAATGCAATCCCTATCAAACTACCAATGGCATTTTACACAGAACTAGAACAAAAAATTTCACAATTTGTATGGAAACACAAAAGACCCTGAATAGCCAAAGCAATCTTGAGAAAGAAAAACGGAGCTGGAGGAATCAGGCTTCCTGACTTCAGACTATACTACAAAGCTTCAGTAATCAAGACAGTTTGGTACTGGCACAAAAACAGAAATATAGATCAATGGAACAGGATAGAAAGCCCAGAGATAAACCCACACACATATGGTCACCTTATCTTTGATAAAGGAGGCAAGAATATACAATGGAGAAAAGACAGCTTCTTCAATAAGTGGTGCTGGGAAAACTGGACAGCTACATGGAAAAGAATGAAATTAGAACACTCTCTAACACCATAACCAAAAATAAACTCAAAATGGATTAAAGACCTACATGTAAGGCCAGACACCATAAAACTCTTAGAGGAAAACACAGGCAGAACACGCTGACATAAATCACAGCAAGATCCTTTTTGACCCACCTCCTAGAGAAATGGAAATAAAAACAAAAATAAACAAATGGGACCTAATGAAACTTAAAAGTTTTTGCACAGCAAAGGAAACCATAAACAAGACCAAAAGACAACCCTCAGAATGGGAGAAAATATTTGCAAATGAAGCAACTGACAAAGGATTAATCTCCAAAGTTTATAAGCATCTCATGCAGCTCAATATCAAAAAAACAAACAACCCTATCCACAAATGGGCAGAAGACCTAAACAGACATTTCTCCAAAGAAGATACACAGATTGCCAACACATGAAAGGATGCTCAACATCAGTAATCATTAGAGAAATGCAAATAAAAACTACAATGAGGTATCACCTCACACCAGTCAGAATGGCCATCATCAAAAAATCTACAAACAATAAATGCTGGAGAGGGTGTGGAGAAAAGGGAATCCTCTTACACTGCTGGTGGAAATATAAACTGATACAGCCACTATGGAGGACAGTAAGGACGTTCCTTAAAAAACTAAAAATAGAACTACCATACGACCCAGCAATGTCACTACTGGGCATGTACCCTGAGAAAACCATAATTCAAAAGAGTCATGTACCACAATGTTCATTGCAGCTCTATTTACAATAGCCAGGACATGGAAGCGACCTAAGTGTCCATCAACAGATGAATGGATAATGAAGATGTGGCACATATATACAATGGAATATTACTCAGCCATAAAAAGAAGTAAAATTGAGTTATTTGTAGTGAGGTGGATGGACCTAGAGTCTGTCATACAGAGTGAAGTAAGTCAGAAAGAGAAAAACAAATACTGTATGCTAACACATATATATGGAATGTAAGAAAATGGTTCTGAAGACCCTAGGGGCAGGACAGGAATAAAGAAGCAGACGTAGAGAATGGACTTGAGGACACAGGGAGGGAGAAGGGGAAGCTGGGACGAAGTGAGAGAGTGGCATGGACATATATACACTACCAAATGTAAAATAGATAGCTAGTGGGAAGCAGCCACATAGCACAGGGAGATCAGCTCGGTGCTTTGTGTCCACCTAGAGGGGTGGGATAGGGAGGGTGGGAGGGAGGGAGATGCAAGAGGGAGGAGATATGGGGATACAGTATATGTATAGCTGATTCACTTTGTTATAAAGCAGAAACTAACACACCACTCTAAAGCAATTATACTCCAATAAAGTTGTTTTTAAAATAAATAAATAAAATAAAATAAAATCAATTCAGTGGCTCATGACCAGAATTTTGAAAAATGAAACAGAACAAAACAGAAAAGCATATACATGTAGTAAAGGTGAACTGTTTTTTGAAAGCTTACTTTGGTTAGTTTTAAATTCACATGAAGGAGTATGTTCTTCTTTGTTCCTATGTAAAGTTCTTTCTTACTGAGCGTTGAGCTAAAATCTCTGAAAGTCAATGGTTCTCTTAGGAAATGCAGAACAGGAAATGGATTATTCACAAGAAAATAATGAGTAAACCAATGACGCTAGCAATGATTAAAGCATATTCCAGAATAGTGAGCATGAACTGAAGAGAGGACTTGAGGTGCAAGGGTGCTGAATAAAGATGAATCAGCGAGAGGTATGTGGGACAGATAAAGGGAGAGAAGACAGAAGCTGGAGAAAAATCAATTTGCGTGAAATGGAACAATCACCATCCTCATCAAATGGGCATGATGTGAACAATCACAAAAAATATCCCTGTGAAGATCAGCAGGATTCAGCCACCAATGGGTATAAAGCATGTTCTCCAAAGGAGATGGCTAGATGATCTACTGAGAGTGCTGGCCCCGCCATCCAAATACTAAAACTTCTATTTATTTTCAAGCTGAAGAAATAACTATGTATCATTGCATACAATAACCAGTTAAGTGAATCTATGGTTTACATTATTTTAAATAGTAGAAGCTGTAAAGACAGCTTCCCCTTACCTCTCGCCCTGCCCAGAATATCAGAGATTTGCTCTCTGAATTACATAAAGCAAGTCTGAACTCAAGAACAGATGAAGGTTGAAATACTATATTGACCACTTTCACCAACCTTGAGGCAGTGCTAAAATATTATCTTCCAAATAAAGCACTACAGTGGTCTTACTGGTTAAAAATATAAAAATGCAATACTTGGGACTTCCCTGGTGGTTCAGTGATTAAGACTCTGCACTTTCACTGCAGGGGGTGCGGGTTTGATCCCTGGTCAGGGAACTAAGATCCCACATGCTTGCACCGTATGGTCAAAAAATAAAATAAAATACAATTAAAAAATAAATAAAATAAAACACAATTAAAAATATATTAAATTAAATTAAAATCAAGTGATGGCAGGGGATTCCCTTGCTGCAGATTGAAAAGGAAAAGCAATACTTTTTAATAGTGTGCAAGAATGACAGACTCATATCAGAAGATGAAATTTACCAATCATATTTCAAGAAAAACTTTTACGTAACTGGTGGATGGAAGTGAAAATAAGTATCATGATTTAGTGAGTACACTAAAATCTTCCACTTGGATTTACCTAATGTTGAGTTTTTTCCAGCTATGAGAGATATTAAAACCAAGTTCTGAAAGAAAACAAACTTAGACCCAAATCAGGCTAAATCAAGATTATAAAATATAATATGTATATTTAATCATGCTATTAATAATGATGGTTTTTAAAAAATTTTATTTATTTATTTATTTATTTATGGCTGTGTTGGGTCTTCGTTTCTGTGCAAGGGCTTTCTCTAGTTGCGGCAAGTGGGGGCCACTCTTCATCGCGGTGCGCGGGCCTCTCACTGTTGCGGCCTCTTTTGTTGCGGGGCACAGGCTCCAGACACGCAGGCTCAGTAGTTGGGGCTCACGGGCCTAGTTGCTCCTCGGCGTGTGGGATCTTCCCAGACCAGGGCTCGAACCCGTGTCGCCTGCATTGGCGGGCAGATTCTCACCCACTGCGCCACCAGGGAAGCCCAATAAGGATGTTTTAAGGCTACTAAAAATCAAAAATTTAAACGTTCACCTTTTTAATCTTTAATTTCTATTTGTGTATGTGTTTTAAAATGCTCACAGTATAAATAACTTTAAATATATATAATTCATAAATGCATAAATGCATCATTTGGAGATGTGTGCTCATATCTTTTCTTTATAGGCAAAATAACCAAAAAAGTTTAAAGACAATGTAACAGAGGTTAAGGGAAAGGAATTGTGAGACAATTATTTAATTTTCAGCTTTAAATCTCACATGCATATGTATTTATAACTAAACTACTGAATATTTCAAAAGAAGAGTGTGAAACAAGTTAGTGACATATTTCATTTCATATATAGTTCTACTTTATATTACACAGATAAAGTTAGAATTATCTTGAAATAGACAGTATTAAAGTATTTCTAGAAACTGAATCTTTTTCCTACTGATGACCATTACAAATTTTTAAGGGAGCTGCAGGGAAAAAAGAAAGAAATCTCAAAATCAAAGTTAGGAAAGGACTGTAGTTTACCAATTATACATGGAAAAAAAAAAGTATTTTAATAATGTTTTCAGTAAAGTCCAAGTGTAAATACAATAATAAAAATTGATTTTTACTAAAGGTGCTCCCTTGTAAATATATTCGCCTGAGAGGTACACACCATCTAAATTCAGCCTATGCTCTCTAACACAGGGCAAATATGCCATTCTAAAATCCCCTACGTGATTCTTGGGTGGTATATCAAGTGATATATTAATAGCATAGAAAAGCGGTTCTCAAAGTGTTGTTTAGGAACTCCAGGGGGATCCTCGAGGTCAAAACTATTTTTAGAATAACACTAAGATGCTATTTTGCCTCATATTTCATGAATGTATAGTGAAACTTTCCAAAGACTACATTACATGTGCTAAATACAACAAAATGAATGCAGAAGCAGATGAGAATCCAGTTATCTTCAATTAAGCCAGACCTCAATGAGATACAATGACATTACAAACACCACTACTCTTCATTATTTCATTTCAAACTTCATTAATAATTAATTATAGTAATTATAATTATATATTATAATATTTATTATTTTTAAATGCACTGATAAATATTTTTAAATTTCTCAGTTTTAATTTAGAATACAGTAAATACCTACAGATATAACTCACATAATCAAAACCTCTTTGGAGTTCTCAATACTTAGAGAGTGTAAAAGGGTTCTGAGACCAAAGAGTTTGAGAACCACTAGTTGTATACAGTGACTATAGATTTATGTGGGTTATAGTGCTTATTTTCACACTAAACAGTACTAGTAAGAAATTTTGATAATTTGGATTTCTATGACTATAGATTAACAATTAATGGATTTCCTTTTAAGCAAGTATCCACTTCTTAGTGTTAAACATAACATGATGAAAAGATACATGAAATATACTAATAAGTGTTTTTTAAAAAAATACAAACACTAAATAACTTTTACCATGGAGCAAAAATACCTTTATATGGTTTATTAACACCTTCTGGTACATTTTGAGCCTCTTTAAGGGCCTTAAGACACCAACAACTCTAGATTATCTTCTCAGTTGGATCTAATACCAGTTATCTCCTTAAGCAAATATGAAAAAGGGCCTGTCACTATATCCTACAAATGAAGCAGTCTGAATTCCAAGATTTGCCCAGATCCTGTTAGTAAGAACCTACTCCCACTGAAAATATTTTTCTTCAGTTTTCTTATAGTCTTGGGAAAAAATGTTAAAAGTAAAAAGTTTTTAATCATCTGCTAACGCACTCAAGTCTAGAACACCAATTCCCAGTATTCTATAATGACAGTTGGATAAACCAAGCAGTAAAGAATTTAACTGCATGTTGCTAAACATGGTATCACCTCCCTTTCCAGACGAAAAGACACACACACTTACACATCCTCACACCCACCCACTTGTGCACACATACATATACATGAGCACCACAGACACATACATAAAAACATTTTAAAAATCTCAGAGGATATATATCAAAATGATAACCTCTAAAAAGTGGGATTTTCAGTAAATATGATTTCCTTTGAATTGTCATTTCCCCCCCTAATTTTTCAACAGCAAAACATGTACCGCTTATTTAATAAATAAAAGTTTAAAAAATAATTTGGCTCAATACTGACAAGAATATTGCCTAAATCCTTTCTTATCTACATCAGTGATTCTCAACTGCAGGTAATTTTGCTCCCCCCCCCCATAGGATACCTGGCTACCTCTGGAGATACTCTTGGTTGCCAAGGTGACAATGAATGTTCTGGTGCAAAATGTCAACAGTGCCCCTCTGAGAAATCCTGATCTCCACAGACTTCAGCCTCAGATCCACTCGCTTATGCTGTGACCCACTACCTCCTCCCGCCCGCCCCCGCCAAAAGTTCTCTCTCACATGAGCTCTAGGCATACCTTTGAAAGAATTACTTTAAATGATTACCTAAGCCAACTTTTAGAGTTAGCAAATATTTACTAAACTCTTCATAACTTGAAAGGCAGAAGAATGAAGCTTTCACAAACAAAAATATTTTGGTGAATCACTCTTCTGATATATAAAATACTAATGGTTCACTCTATAGCTACTTAAATATAGTGACCAAAACCCAAGCTAGATCTCCAGGCAGTTATAGAATGTAATGTTGGAAATACCCATTTTAAATAATTTGTTTTAAGGAAAAAGAAGAAGAAATTTAAAAGAGAAATGAAGGGGTACTTCCCTGGTGGCGCAGTGGTTAAGAATCCGCCTGCCAACGCAGGGGACATGGGTTCAATCCCTGGTCCAGGAAGATTCCACATGCCGCGAAGCAACTAAGCCGGTGCGCCACAACTACTGAGCCTGTACTCTAGAGCCCGCGTGCCACAACTACTGAAGCCCGCGCACCCTAGAGCCCATGCTCCGCAACAAGAGAAGCCACTGCAATGAGAAGCCTGCGCACCACAACAAAGAGTAGCCCCTGCTCTATGCAACTAGAGAAAGCCCGTGCGCAGCAACGAAGACCCAACGCAGCAAAAGAAAAAAAAAGAGAGAAATGAAGGACATAGAAAGATGAGAGAAAAACAAAATCATGTGCAGTTATAGGTTAAAGCAGAGTTACCATTCTGTATTTTTCCACTGGTCAGAATACTTTGTAGCATAAACATTTCTAAGATGGCAAGGAAATTATCCAAATCATGTATATAACAAAATATATATAACATTTTGAGAACTTGAAAAGTAATAGATTAGGGAAAAGAATAAATTTTTGCTTTCATAATGATTTTCCAAAAGATTAAAAAAAAACACCCCAAATTAAAAACTAATTACTTCACAATAGTGTTCTAAAGAACTTAAAAATCATGATGACATATAACACATCATATATATGGCTTAGTGCTTTGCCAGACACAGCATATGCGTACACGGGTAGGTTACTTAACCTCTGTGTCTCACTTGTAAAATGGAGGTGACACTGTCTATCTTATAGGGTTACTGGGAAAATTATCTGAGGTAATATATTTAAAGAACTATTAAAAGCACTATTAGAACGATATCCAGTACAAAGCAGTTAATAAAAGCTGGCCTGCTATTGTTATTATGTATTAAGTAAGCAAATGCACTGAACTTAGCATCACACGTAAGTCTTCCCTCTCCCCGCCCAATTTACTTACGTGCATTATCCCCTTCTGGAGGCTGATAAAAAGAAAGGCCCAATGATACTATGGCTGCAATTTCTAATATAATTAAAGTGACATCTTGTAATGCTTCCCATACTAATTGAAGAAAGGTTTTTGGCTTTTTAGGAGGTATAAAATTCTTTCCAAATACAGCTTCTCTTCTCTCTATATCTGCAGGGTTTCCACTTAAACCTAATAAAAAGAAATAAATTTAAGTGAACAGTTTTACTACTTACAAATGAAAATATTTTATTCAAAACACATTCATTCTCTACACTTTAGATTCGTTACATTTAGACACAATTCATAAGACCCTATCAGAATGGTTTATTCTCATGAGTTAGACTAAGTGTACATAATTTAAATCACCAAAAAACATGTGCAATGCTTTAAGAGAACATTTTAAGTAGATGACACAAGGTTGAACTAAGAATTTCCACTTTTCCAAACTGCTGGTTTTTGATCATACTGTCTTACACCATCTTATAGACTGCTAGAGACCAGAAATGATATGAGTTTGATGGTTTTATATCGGAATTAAACATTTCCCTGACCTTTACTTATGATATTTTTCCTCCAAAAGTGGGGAAGTATATAAAGATATTTATTTGATTTACTTATTGCATCTTGGTTAACTTAATAAGTAAAAGTCTTTTATTTTCATTCTTATTTGCTGAAAAACAATGAAAAGTTCATCCACTGTAAGCTCTAAAACTTCTAGTCTAAAAGGTCTGTTATAGGGAATTCCCTGGCAGTCCAGTGGTTAGGACTTTCACTGCCAGGGCCCAGGTTCAATCTCTGGTTGGGGAACTAAGATCCTGTAAGGCGTGGCACGGTCCAAAAAAAAAAAAAAAGGTCTATTATACTTCAATTGATAAAAGATTTGCAAGTCACAAAAAAAACCAGGAGACTTAGAATGACCTTTCCTTCAAGTTTACTTTTTACGATTTATTTCCAGTTAAAGAAACAGGTAGTGCTATTGACTGACCATCACTGTAAAGGAAAAGGTACCTTGTAGGACATACTACTTATTGCCTGGAGCATGGAATTAGAAAGCTATGAAGCAAAAGGTTAAGAGAGAGCTGGATGATCAAATTTGCCTTTCCTTCACCCTACCAAGCAAGTCCTTCTCTAATTTAATCCTGCTGATCCTGTCGAGCCTAGATATATCCCAACTAGCTAATGCAAAGCATGTACATATTTACATTATTGTGGGACTATGAAAACACAGGCAGCAGTGACAAATGACATTTTTCCTTAGTTTAAGAACACTGAAGAAGGGACTTCCCTGGTGGTGCAGTGGTTAAGAATCCACCTGCCAATGCAGGGGACACAGGTTCGAGCTGTGGCCCGGGAAGATCCCACATGCCACGGAGCAACTAAGCCTGTGCGCCACAACTACTGAGCCTGCACTCTAGAGCCTGCGAGCCACAACTACTGAGCCCGTGTGCCACAGCTACTGAAGCCTGCGTGCCTAGAGCCCGTGCTCTGCAACGAGAAGCCACTGCAGTGAGAAGCCCGCGCACCGCAACAAAGAGCAGCCCCCACTTGCCACAACTAGAGAAAAGCCCGCGTGGAGCAGCAAAGACCCAACGCAGCCAAAAATAAATAAATAATTTTTTTTTAAAAAAGGAAAAGAACACTGAAGAAGAGGACAGAGATACCAGGATGACATGACTTTTCATTTATCATTATAAATTTAAATTTATAATCCATTTAACCTCAACTCTTTATTTTTTGGCAAGAATTCATTCCAAGAGAACAGCATAGGAAGAAGACAGGGAAACAGCAGATCACTGTAAGGCTCTCGGTTTTAAGTGTTTCAGCTATTACTCTGGATGCAGAGGCGGGCAAAGAGCAGAAGAGAGAAAACAAAGGAAGTTCATTATTACAACAATGAGAGATGAATATACAGATCTTAAAGTAATTATTTACTTTGGTTTTTTATTTATTAATTACTTATTTACTTGTTAAAGACACCAAAAAGCTTCCAGAGAATGTTTTCACAAGCAACTGTAGCACAGTCGGGTCCACACTAGGCAGTTCAAAAAGCATCTTAGATTTCTGATGACAAAAGTCATCAACTGAAAGCTTCCACAGAGCTCTAGGCTTTGAGTCAGAGTCAATGGATAGAAAGGCAGTGAAGGACTGCACTGGACTAGGGGACAAAGGACTAGGGGGAAAGACAATATGAGAGACGAAACTTGCAAATTATAACTTAGAATCCACACACTGTTTCTTCAGGCGAGAGTAATGCCCCTCATCAATCCTGGCTGCAAACAGTTAACAACAGTCTGTGGTTTAATCGGGGGATGAGGGAATCGATGCAGTGAGGTTTTCCACAAAACAGAATGTATTTGTTTTAAAGAACTGTACTTTGAGATGTTCTGAAATTATGTGCTTACTGCTTTTCAAATAAAATACCCTTTCTTTTATGAAAGGATGATATTAGACAGTGGGTAGGTTTGTTCTGTCTTATATTTTAATGCCCTTACAGCAAAAAAAAAAAAAGATTGTTATCCCTCCCTGTGTCAGTCTCCAATTCTTTCTAAGAAATATGTTTGAAGATACTGGTTCTATCAGTTTAACTCACCCTTAATAGAGTCTACCATTAACTACATATAACACCTCAGTTTTAAATATCACCACTGCAACTATAAAAATAGTTGATTAAATCTTAACTTATATTGGTTGTAACAGGGGCCAATATTTTGTTAATGCTGAAAATAACAGCCATAAAGCTAAAGATCGCTTAAAAATGTATCTTGGAGGGAATAAGGAAAGTAAAAAAGCAGCTGATCCAAAGGTTATCATAATTCTTCCTATGCTCCCACCACATATACAAGCACACACCTAGGTCACTGCACCACTAAAGCTGTCTGGTTTAGGAATTAGAAAACCTAGGCTCCAATTCACCTACTGAAATCTTGTGCAAGTCACTTAACCCCTTTGGGGTTGGGGGGGGCATTAATATTTATTGGTATAACTCAGATAGTTTGGGAGGACCAAAGGAGAAGGTACAAAGTTTATAAACCATAAACTACAGGGCAACAGTTAGTTAAGGTAAGTAAGGAGAAAGACAAGTTACAGACTGAACACTATAGGTTTTAACTCCATTTTGGGGACAGCTGATTTCTATTCATGTAAAATAATAAACTCACATAATCTAAATATAATGAAGTTCAGAGTTCTGCAGCAGTCTGTCCCCCCTCCCCTGACGCCTGATACTTACTGAGTCTCTGCTACTTCCAGGTACTGTTCTACTTGCTAAAAAGCCAGTGTGAACAAAACAAGTCTTACATTCAGCAAGCTTATATTGTACTGGAGGGAGATAAATAAAGAGACAATTAAAATAGTATGAAGAGAGGACTGGCATTTATTCTAAGTGCAATGGATACCACTGGAAGGCTTTATAGCAGGGTAGTGATAACTAATTTCATTTAAGTTGTCTGAAGGATAAATTGAAGAGTTGGAGAGTGGAGGAAAAGACCAGCTGGGAGGCTGCTGCAGTACAAAGTAAGAGACGGTGGTAGTTTGCACCTGGGTTCAGAAATGGAGGCAGAGGACTTCCCTGGTGGCACAGTGGTTAAGAAACCGCCTGCCAATGCAGGGGACATGGGTTCGAGCCCTGGTCCAGGAAGATCCCAACGTGCCGCAGAGCAACTAAGCCCGTGCGCCACAGCTGCTGAGCCTGTGCTCTAGAGCCCGTGAGCCACAACTACTGAAGCCCGCGCGCCTAGAGCCCAAGCTCCACAAGAGAAGCCACCGCAATGAGAAGCCCGCGCGCCGCAACGAAGAGTAGCAGCAACAAAGACCCAAAGCAGCCAAATAAATAAATAAATTTAAAAAAAAAAAAAAAAAAAGAAAGAAACGGAGGCAGAGTCACTGAATCTGCCAGGTATCTTGTAAGGAGATCAGACAGAACTTGCTGAAGGAGTGGATGTGGATGAAAGAAAAAAAGAAGGATAAAGAATGATACCTAGATTCTTTTTTGTCCATGCACTCAAGTGGATGGATGATAGAGACATTTACCAAGATAGGGCAGGCTTTGGGAACTGTAGATTTGGGTGGAAAAAGGTAGGCAGGAGTTAATGGTTCTGCTTTATCGATTTAAACATGAGATCACCATTAAACAAGAAGCGGGAATGTCTAGTAGACAGCCGGTTATCCATATTCAGAACTCACAGAGAGATCTGAGCCAGAGAGTCCTCAATATACAGATGATTCTGGAGCCATGGGCCTAATGAGAGCTTCTAGAAAGCTAAAGTAAGTTGACAAGAAGAAAGCAGGGCTGAGGCAAGAGCCTTGGAGCACTCCAACATTTGATTTGAAGATCAGCTAGGGTTCTTAAAACACCAAAGAAAACTGAGAAGAAAAGGGGATACACATACACACGCACTTACAAATAGATTCATGCAGTATTACAGAAAGGGAGTTTTAAAAAAGATGATGTGGCTGATTATATCAAATGGTGTTACAAAAGTGGAGTAAAATGAAGACAGAGAATGGATAACTGGCTTTCACTAGATGGAGGCCGATGGCCTTGATAAGGAATCTTCCAGTGGAGGTATGGAAGAAAGTCTGATTAGAAAGAATTTGACAGATAATGGGAATTAGTTAAGTGGAAACAATGAGTACAGTAACTTCTTCTAG
This sequence comes from Balaenoptera musculus, assembly GCF_009873245.2. Classification (NCBI taxonomy): domain Eukaryota; kingdom Metazoa; phylum Chordata; class Mammalia; order Artiodactyla; family Balaenopteridae; genus Balaenoptera; species Balaenoptera musculus. Next base: position 73,918,777 of record NC_045794.1, read on the forward strand.
GAGTGTGATGCAATGGAGAGAAACAAAGCAGTAAAAGTAAAATAAAGCAGTAAAGGTGAATTAAAATGGGTAAATAAAACCCGTTTTGCTTTTTAAAGATGAGTGACAGATATTAAGGCAAGTTATTTAGCAATGGAAATGACCAACTAGAGAAGACCACACTGGTGATACAGGAGAGACACAGGCTAGTTAATCTAGAGCAAAGCCTTTGAAGAAGCCAGAGTAAATGGAATCCAGGGCGTGGGTGTTAGCCTAGTATAGGTGTAGGAAGAGGCTCCACTGTGAGGGGGGAGAAAGCAAAGTTTGCGGGGAAGAGAAAGGTAAGCAGTTGGAACTGGTAATGAGACTACATGGTCCTAGTTTTAAAAGGAGAGGAGATATGATATCAAATCATTTAGAATAACGTATGAATAAATATACTGAGAATCTTCTGCCTAGTCCTGTTGGCTCCGTTGATTGTAGTGTAGCAGCAATAAGGCCAAGGGCATTGATCTCATTAGGGCCCAGTTAGCTTGACAAAGAGAAAAAACAAAACCAGCTCAGAATATATGCTTTTGGGGTCTGGATCTACCATTCTATCAATAGATAATGGCTCAAGGATACTGTCTTTATGTGTGAAAGGGATAGATTACGGAATAAAATGCAAATTCTATCAATAGCTTGATGTTTTAAAAAAAAAAAAAAAAAATGTAGCATTCCAACTGCTGGGGCTAATAAAAACATGTCTCAATTTTAGAAAATGAAGAGGGGAGAGTAATGGAATATAGAAAGCAGGTGGATTTAACTGAAAATCATGGCTATTACATAGCACACCCCAATCTTATCAAATTCTGTACTTGAAATTATGTCAGTATTTGTGTGTGTGTGCGCGCGTGTGTGCACGCGTGTGTGTGCGTGTGTGCGCGCGCGTGTGTGTGCACGCGTGTGCGCGTGTGTGTGTGTGTGTGTGGAGTAGTGGTAGTGGTGGCAGCAGCCAGCCTGCATTCTTTAAGTGAGGGCCACAGGAAAACACACAGATCAAGAAAGTATGTGAAAATTTGTGTGTGTGTTCATTCTTCCTGAAAAACAGACTAATACCCTCATCATATTTTCAATTTCAAAAGAAAAGGAGACTGCCCTCAAATTTAAGTGAATCACTGTCTAAATTCAAACTTAGGCTTAGTTCCTGAATGCCAACCATGGGCCAGATACTGTGATAGGCATAAACATACGAGGGGAAGTGAGTCAGACAGGATGTCTTTCTCTGGCACTTGCCTTCAAGGAACTCACAGTTTGGTGGGGCAGACTTCACAAGTAATCAGTTACTCACCAGCCAGTGTGTTACATATTATGATGGGGGTGGTGAGGCTGTTAATGGAAGCCAGCAAAGGGAACTGGAATCCAAATTTACGGGGTTGGGGTGGACAAGGGAGTTCTAAGATACCAAACTTGAGATCTCAGGAATGATTAAGAGAGACAGTCACAGGAAGGGTGAGGTAGAGTGTTTTAGGTGAAAAGATCATCATGTAACAGGACCAGAAACAAGAGTGAGCTTGGCACAACAGTATTTAAGAAAACTGAAAATTTTGCTATGCCTCAAATACTGAGGAGGAGAGTTGGAAAATGAGATGAGATGAGATGAGATGAGGTAAGCAGGAGCCAGACCCCAAAGAAATTTGTTAACCTAAGTGAGAAGTCTGAACTTCCTTCTAAGGGCAGTGGAAAACCACTGCCAGCTTTCAGCAGGAAAGTGACAGGCAGCGTGAAGGGAGACAGGAAAAGACACCAGTTAGTATGTTGTTACCTGAATTATGCAAGAGAAAGACAGCAGCCTCCAGCAGGGTGGTGCGGAGGTAGAGAAGCAGACACCCTTGAGTTAACAGACAGTTAGGAGTTAGAATTTCCACGTCTTGTCGACCCAGTGAGTGAGAACAGGTGAAAGACTCCTATCAAAGTCAAGTCTATCTAGCAAGGTGGATGACAGTTTCACTGCAAAGGGGGAAAGAGGAAATATGCTTTCAGAAGGGAAAGTTTGGAGAGGCTGAGAAAACGAAGATGTCTAAAAGCAACTGAGCTTTCAAAAGGCCCAAAGCCTGGGAGAAAAGCCTGGACTGGAGCCACAGATGTCAGAGTCAGATGTGAAGTCTTAGAAGTGGAGAGCATCACCCAGGGAGAATGCAGAGTGCACCGTGAACAGAAACACAAGGCCTGCCAACACTGAAAGGAGAGCACAGGAGGTGGATGAAACGGGCCAGATAGGAAGAAAGCAAACCTTGAGAGTATAGTGTTATGAAAGCAGAAGAGAATGCTTTGGGAAGGAAATATGTCTATTGTACTGAGAAAACTGAACTTGAAAAAACTAACAAAGCGATGTTACTTCAGGCTCTATCAAGTACAACTTTAAAAAATAATATATATATGCTACAAGGTTTGAGAAGAAGTAGTCAGTGTTACAATTATCTGCAAAAAATTAATAAGCAATGAAAACTGGTAATCTGAGCAGGATTTAAATTAAATGTATAATTCTCTATTTTTAAAAAAATTTTATTGGGGTATACAATTCTCTATTATAGCAGGAATAAATTTCTAGGACAAGGTCACACAGGATCATCAATAGAAAACCCTCATTGATAACTGTATACAAGCATTAAAACATACGTGGCTGGCACACCATGGCCATGCAAATCCTTGTCGAATGCCTAAAACCAACCTGTATGACCAAACACATACATCAGGGAATCACAGTGGTCTTGTAGTAGCCTGTAAGTCAGTAATGATTTATCCTGGGCAAAAGGCTGACTTCTTTCGAGAGTTAAAATATATTTCCATGTGTGAATGTCAATTTTATTGTATTACATCATGAAGACATGGTCAAAGCACACCATTACCAACAACCTTACTACTAGCAAGTGCAAATATAAACTGCCATCTGAAACATTATGGAAACATTAGTCAGCCAGGGACAATTGCTGTTGACTCTACCCTGCTTCCTACCACACACTACTTTTGCTTCTCTCTACCACTGTTTCCTTATTTCCTTTGTTTTTTTGTTCTCGTCTACCTAATTTTAGCAACTACCACTTAAAAAGCCTGGTGTCTCATTTGCTTTCCTGCCCTTTACAAATCCATAAAGTCATGCCTCTTACAGAGTACCATTCAGTACCTATCTTTAATTTTTATGAATTCATTTTTATCCTTTGCTTGATACAGTACTATGAATAATAAATGATACCAAGGGCTGAGATTTGCATTCTGTAAATCTTATTAGAGTCTATTCTACCATCCAATATAAAATATAATATAGATAACATAGGAACACATTAAAATGGGAAAGATACCAAAAGCTAGGGTAACAATAAAAAGATCAAGAAATATGGTTTAGAACAGGAATAAGAAGGTTAATGTAGGGAAACAATAATGATACAGAAGAACAAAACTGTAATGGCAGTTTTATATAGTTAGGATATTAGAAGATTATTTTGCCTTAAAAGTACATTGTTGGATTCTGAGGACTATAAGATAGGTGCTTGCTAACACATAAAACCAAAAATATGAAGCAATAAATCTCATTCCAGTTAACCTTGAAGTTTACAGTTCTAATTCTTTTAAGAGTAAAGATAATTAATCAGAACCACTAGGAAGTTTTTAATATGAAAATTACATCTGGCTCAAAACACTTCCTATTGATCAGTACACGTACAGTATGCTTGAAATCAAGTTAAAGCACTGCTCTGCTAGAAAACAAGCAATAAATTAGCAGGCCAAATGAGGAAGCACACAAACACAACTTCCTGAGGAGGGCATATTTTAAAGACCAACTAATAAACAGAATCTTAAATCCCCATTTTTTTTTTCATCATGTAATTCCTGCCATCAAAAAAATACTATTGTGACAAGAGAATACAGGTACTTCTTTCTCAATCTCTCAACTCTTTCGCAAGCTGAATGAGATGAACTTTTATAACACGAAGTACACTACAGTAGTTAAAAGCATGTCCTCTGTCTAGGTTTGAATCCCTCCTCTGGACTTATGAGCTGTGAGACTTCAGCTAAGTTGCTTAACCTTTTTGTGCTGTGGGTTCTTTGGCTGTAAAACAGGATAAGGTTGTTGTGAGGATAAAGTAAGTTGATATTTATAAGTACTAACTACCAATTTGGCACAAAAAGTGTTATCTACGCGTCACTTATTATCGTTGTTGTTCTTAAGAAACATCTTTAATTGTTCCTCCAGACTTTAGAGCAATCTAATATCTACATCCCAAATATTTCTGATTTTCCTTCTCCACTCATTTTTCTCTTAGGCATATATCACTAACACACTACACATCTCATTTGTCTTGTGAACTTGTCTTCCCCATGTAAAAATAAGGCAGGAAGTTTTCTTTTATTCATGGATGTATGCCCAGAGCCTAGGTAAGTGCCAACAAGATAGGAGATACCCAATAAACACAATATCTCAGCAATTCTAAAACACACACATTCTTATATTTTATTAACATCTCTGAAATTGGGATGTAATTTAATTATACACTTACAATTATCTTACAGTTAAAACTGCCAACACTAATTATTTTTTTAGGGGGTATATAAAACATATGACTATCATTAATCTAGATCTGACAAAAGACTGTGTGTCAATGAATGAATGAATGAAAGAACTAAAGTGACAGATAAACTTCAGTTTTACCTAACCAAAATTCCTGTACTTTAAAGAATCATTGTTATCTCACTTTCCCTGACTATAAGCAGATTATACTAAAAAAAAAAAAGGCTACTTATTGTCTAGATCATTTTACATAAAAACTCCTAGCTGATTATTCCCAGGGATGAGTCATTTGTTACCATTTGCCTAGTTGATCAGTGACAAAATATTCATTAGCTTCTGAGTGAATTATTTCTAAATTAAACTAGAACTATTCCTTTGGAAATAACATTTCTGTGAAGGCTGCTGTTGTTTTTATTTATTCTTACGACGACTGTAAACACAAACATAATGCTTACAATGGCTTTTTCACATTCTTTAGAAGAATATTTCAAAATGACAAACTATATATATATAAACAGTGAAGACAAAAGTTTGTACAAATTTTGACAAAAATTAAATTCACAATACTAGGAAGAAGATGAGCAAGAATTTTCTAAGAATAAAAGACGGGGAAAATGGCATACACTTGTTTAATAGCACAAAGCAGCAACAATACACACAAAATTTTGAGTGTTAAGTGAATATTTCTAGAGATTATCCACAACTTCCACCATGTCGTAAAAGAGGTACATAACCATCCCCTCCCTAAATTTTAAAACCTACTGTACTAGGTACAAAGTTTCCGTTAATTTAATAAACTTCACTAATTAAACCAAAATCAATGTAAGGAGAACTGCCCAAAACAACAACACAAAAGAAACTGCAGTGCAAACTAAAGAGAAATAATGTCCATTAAAAATGAAAAAGCATCATGGAAGGGTTTTTAGTTAATCAGAAGTTTTGTCTTCTCGTAACTAACAGCAGGGAAACACAAAGACATGGTTGAGGGAAGTGCAAATATGTGCAGATTTCAAAGTGAAGTTCAATATTAGGTTTTTTAAAATTAATTAATTAACTTATTATTTATTTTTGCTACGTTGGGTCTTTGTTGCTGCGCACGCGCTTTCTCTAGTTGCAGCGAGCGGGGGCTACTCTTTGTTGCGGCGTGCGGGCTTCTCATTGCGGTGGCTTCTCTTGTTGCGGAGCACGGGCTCTAGGCACGCAGGCTTCAGTAGTTGCAGCATGCGGGCTCAGCAGTTGTGGCGCACGGGCTTAGTCGCTCTGTGGCATGTGGGATCTTCCCGGACCAGGGCTCAAACCCATGTCCCCTGCATGGTCAGGCGGGTTCTTAACCACTGCACCACCAGGGAAGCCCCAATATCGTTTTTATGAACAAACTATGTTGTTATACATATTGAGGGTTTTTAATGTTAATATACCCTATCAATTTGGTGATCATGAAACATCCAAAATTAGGTTTTAGATTAAACGTAGTATGTACATACGGTTGAATTAATGAATCTACCAATTGAGAATAGCAACTTAATGTACAAATCTCTGAAGTTATATGAAGTTAGCTAACATTTTAAAGTAGATTTGCATACTGAAAAAACTCCAAAGTTTGTCAAATTACATCTATTAAAAGTTCCATGGGTCTGTTCCTGATTCACTGAATTTAAGCAGCAGAGGTCCAGCTCTTAAAATGGTGCAGCATATTTAATGTATAACTGAGAAGTCCATGTTTCTAGTGGTTCTGACTTGAGGAAAAGATCCAGACAATCTGGAAGACTTTACAGAAAAAAGAATATACTCCAACTGATCTGAGGAAGCCCTTTTAGGATATATGTGAATACTGACATTAGCTTCCTCAAGACCATGCTACCTCAGAAAAATTAAAGCAACTACCTACCATTAAAACAATGAGCAATTCACATAGAATTACATAAAGGTTTTAAAGAATCTTTTAGTGTGATTTAAAATTCTTTTACAACTTTGGAAATAACTTTTTGCTATTACCTTAAAATTTATCACAAGTAGTGGCATGGCATAAGACGTTTTAGGAAAAATGTTAAGAAAAACACTGAAGCACAATTTTTCTAGAATTGGCTTTGGAATATATACTAATATCTTTTAAACTTTAGCATTAATAATTTCCCTTCCTTACTAAAATAAATTGTAATCACCAAACATTCATCCTCATGTATCCTTCCCCCCCTCCTTTGCAATTTGGAAATCCTTTTTGGAAACTTCCTAACCTTACCTTTATATTCAACATGATCAATATATTAAATAAAAGATTATCCCTTCAAACCATTTCAAAGACCATAACGCAATGAAGTTATAATGAACGTTTCTGTTTTTCAAAAAGAAATGTACTACAAATCAAGAATTATGAAACCAAAGATTTCTTTGAACACAGGGAAACTGAATATAATTCGAAGATTGAAAACTATTTTTAATCAAAGGAAATGTCCGCTAAATTAAAAATTGCCATCTAATCTACTCCATTTGCTCTGGTACCTTCTGAACTAATTGTTAAAGTTTAGGTTAAAAAAAAAAAAACAAACTTGGTCAGCTACTGGCAGTGAAAGCTATTTTAAGCCGCCTGGCAAAGTGAAGGATAGTGAGCAGGGTTTAGTTCCACTGAATCCCCTGGGAACTACCAAGCCTGATTCCAGCTCAAGTGGAAAGACAATCATGCTATCGTAAACAAGCAGCAATATGTGCGACAGTACAAAATACTTTCTCCCACCAACTTAAAATATATAAATCAATTTGCAACACTTTTTTTGATCTAAAGTTACTTTACACCAATCTTTAATGCCACGAAAAACATGGCATAATCAAACAATAGCCAAGACAATCTGAGCATGCTTATTTATGAGCCAATTACAGAACTCGCCAAAGTACTAAAAATGAATGTAATAAAACTCACCTTCATTGGGAGATGTTTTTAACCTGGTGCAAATTCCATAGACATCTCCATAGCTTTCCTGTATTTTTCGTAATGCATCTGTAGACCTGAGCTCCATGAGAGCCCGCAGCTCTGCGAGTGTAATTCCAAAGTCTCCATCATGATTAGCTTCCTTCAAAGAGTTTTTTACACCACCATATGCAACCGAGTTGTTTGCCATGTCGCCCATTACAAGTATAATTTAACAGGAGGAAAATGTTTCCCAAAAGACTCTAATTTTCACTTGATATATATCCAAGATGAAAATCTTTTAAATATGAAAATCTTTCTTAAACCAAACACTCATTGTATGACTTCGTAGAGGAGCATCAGCAGCATTTCCCAGGGAAGTATCTTGACCTTTGGCCCATGACTAGTTTCTTCCTATCAGTCATGAGACGTACACATCTGTAAGAAGAAAATATTTAAAATTAGTAAAATCCATATGAGAGTATTATGCATATAAGCATACTTTCTAAGTGTCATCAGGTAGCTAATCAAAGTATATCATTTAATTGCAAAAATATTTTTTACTGTAGTTTCATGCCCTTAAAATGTTTTGCATGATAAAAGGTCAAAGTATAACTTCTAAATAAAATTGTATATCAAGAGACATTAGCTTTCACCATTATTAAATGAAACTATATTTCACATAACTGTTAGGGATTATTAATAGTTATCATTAAGCACTACGTTAGTTGCTTTAAATTCATTCTCTCATTTAATCATCACAATTTAATCCCATGAGGTGTTACTGCTCCTTACTCTACTGAGAAGAATAAGCCTCAGAGAAATTGAGGGGTTTCTACACAGCCCACAGATGCCTGACATGAATGAGTTGGGATGCCTCTAGACCCATGTTCCTTCAAATACACTACCCTGTCTCTCCAAACCTTTCATATGGGAGAGTCCCCAAAAGGGCAAAAAGCACAGTGAACTTCTCATATGTTTTCCTGCAACTCTCCTTGGCCACTCTGTGATGCCAGCAACTTTTGGCTTCCTAAAACTATCTTTCACATGTTTCACATTTTCCAACTGATTTCTGTCACATGTCACCGCCTCAGGTCTTCGTTGACTATCTAAAGAAATTCTCTACCCCTTAGTCACTCTTTACCGTTACTCTGTTTTATTTTCTTTGCTGGCCCTTAGTATTATCTGAAATTATCTTGTTCACTGATTTACTTATTTGTTGTCTCCCTCCACTTACAATATTAGTTCTGCATACAGCGCATGGGTTGGTCCATTTCTATATGCTGAGAACCTAGAACTGTGCCAGACCCATGGTAGACATTCAATAAGCATTTCAAGAATGAATGAATGCACTATTTTAATTTTCTTCACAATTCTTGGTTGAATCTGCAAACGTGGAACCCACAGATAGAGGGCCGACAGTAAGGGACTTGAGCATCCGCAGATTTTGGTATCCTGTAGGGGCTTGGTGGGGGGTGTCCTAGAACCAATCTCCTGCCAATACCAAGGGACAGATGTACTTTCAAGTTCTCCTCTTACTCTAAACCACCTAAAAATGAGCTCTCAACTCTTCCTTCTCAATATATGTCCTTTAAAGTATGACCTCAAAGTTAACATGCCCAACAATGGATTCATCTTATTCTCTAATTAGAAAGCTCCCTTCCCAACTATCATTATCTTAATCATCTGGATTTGAGATCTTAAATCATCTTTGATTCTGTCCACCCCAGCTTTCAGTGAACTGAGTTCAATTAACTCTTCCTTTGAAAAGCCTCTTCTACAGATCCCCTTTTCTTCCTGATCTTTGAGTCCCCCTACACAAATTATAATCACTACCCCTAGAGTTTCTCTCTCATTCTATTATCTCCTACAACGAATCCCTTCTACATTTTGCTGCTACAGTTAGTCTTTTAAACAGTTATCATGCCACTATATCTAAACCTATAGAATGAAAACACAGTCTTATTGTTCATATCTGTTTGGCATTCAAGCCTAAGCTCTATTTTACCTATTCAGCCTCTCTCCCTCCCCAAAATATTCCATATTTAATAAATGCTTAATGATGAGGAACTAGAAGAGATTACTTGCAAGTACAATTAATATCCAGCTATGAAACTGTTATGGGGATGTTTGCAAATCATGGTATGTGGTTCAATATCCATCAAAATTGCCTAGAGGACTTGTTAAAATACAGATTGCTGGGCCCCACTTCCAGAGTTTCAGTAGGATAAGGGTGGGCTCCAGAATTTGCTTTCCTAACAAATTCTCAGGTGATACTGATGTTATTAGTTCAGAGAGTACAATGTGAGAAGCACTGGACAGGAGAACGGGCTAAAAACTAAATGGTTGAGGATGGCTAGTGGAGGGAAAGTTTGCTTGCCTTGGCTTAAATTTACAAGGATGTGATAGTTGTGAACTCTGTAAGACATTTTCTTGCCTGCTTCCTCCCACTTCACAAATCCTTCTGCTTGCCCAATTATTACTAATTTTACTCATCTCCTAGGCAAAGTGGGTTCCTACTCACACATCAATTATTATAATAACCCAACTTCAAAAACTGAAGAGGGTGGTTATTTGATACTCTCTGAGTTTTCATACCCCAAATTTCTTGGTATCTGAACATCACACCAACCCTAAAATAAATTATTATTATTTACTGAAGAGATAAAATAATTAAAGTTCATTAGTTTATGTGTTGGAGGCATGTATGTCATCATTTCTCTGGTTTCCACAAAGAGGAATTTTCCTCAACAATTTCTGACCTCCTACCCAACCCATTACCACTGAGGTGAAATGAGCTGCTTGACAGATTTTCGGAGAACAACTAGACATACATAGCTTCCTCACCTCCCTGTGTTCTTTGTGAGCCTGATGTCTGCAAGACTCATCCATTCTGGTCTGAGTTATTAGGGGCAGACCCCCAGGTAAAAAAGCCTATTGTTCAAAGTGTCCGGGGGCTGGGGGGGGGGTGATAAATAACTGTTTAGTTCTGGATTCAATATTAGAACTTCACTGTTGTCACACAAAAACTTTCATTTCAGTTTTTGTCAGTAATAAAACTTTTTATTCCTATGTGCCAATATTTGTCTTTTCTCTTCACAGAATTCAAGCAGGAGAGAAGCGTGTTATTTATTGGGTGCCCTTAAATTTCTCAACAATAAGGATACATAACATAGCTAGGATCTGAAATCTCTGTTTGCAACTCAAAAGCCATGCTTCTTCTACTATACTGTCTCTACTTTAAGTCTTCATGTTTATTAGGTTGAAATGGAAATTTCTGTAGGTTAAAAAACAAACAACACCAAATGTACCAATTTATACAATAAAAACAGAATTTAATAGACATTATAGTGGATATTTGTTATCTGCCACATCAGCTCATCCTTCTCCCCCATTTCTCAGCAATGGCCTCACTTTCTGTTTGGGGATCTGCCCTTCCCCAACTCTCAGTGTGGTCCATCCCCATATCCAGACATTCCCCTGACCATAAGGATGATGGGTTCAGTAACGTGCATGTGACTCAACAAAGACCAATACATAGGTGACAACAAGGCACCTGCTGTGACTCTGGAACAGAGACTTGTTTCTTCTTACTGAACTTAAATCTGAGATGTGGAAAGCCTCTGAGAAAGGATCTAAAAGGGAGGGAGGGAGGACATATGTCTGTCAGTGCTAGATCATTTGAGCCCCTTGGTCAGTCAATGCCTAAAGCCTGTCCTATCCATAATCTTTTCATTAATTTTTCAATAAATTCCTTTTGGGGATTGTCTATGACTTTGCAACCCATAAGGCTTTGATAAGTACATGATTACCAACCATGTTCAGTCCCCCCCACTGTTTAAAGAAAGAGAGGTCCAGGGAAAACCACCAAATGCAAACGAGCCGCTTTCCAAAAGTAGACTACTTGAATTACTGATTACCTACAAATGATAAATTGGGCTGTCGTCTATTTCTAGATCATCTATAGCCTCTCCCCCTATTTTCCTCTCTGCCAACTCTTCACTCTTTTACTCACCTAACTAGTGAATTGACAAAAATGCCAAAGACAACAAAAAAGTTTTGCTTCTCATTTGTTAGCTACAACATGACAATCAAGAGACATGCTATTTGGGATTGAGGTACAACACAGTAGAACATCTACTTTGCTTCTCATCGTTCACTAAAAGATTCTGACCTTCCATTTGAAAAGTTAAAGAAGAAATGTTAAGTGGAAGCTCAGGCTCCACAAGAGGGGGATGTTAAGGAAAACACATACCTAATCTACATAGGCCTATATATTATATCCCAGAATCCCGAGATGACATCTCTGACCCAACCACTATTGATAATCTTTGAGGGAATACATAAAAAGACAGAGGTGGTTTAAGACTAGAGTGGGCAAAAATAGTTACAGTCTTCAAAAAGAAGAATAAGATGGATTCCAACTGACACATAAGCTTTACTGTGAATGGGCAGGCCCCCAAAAGAAAACAAAAGGATGACTATGAGGTCTTAGTACTGAATGAAGCTCATAAAGAGACAGTTTTGTTAATATTACAATTCAATCCCTTCTTTCACAAGGTCACTTGCCTTATAGATTGTGGAATGGTTGTATAGATATTATTTAGACTCAACAATGATAACAACAACAAAAATATCACACATTAGAAAAACTACAAGAAATATAGTGGAAGAGTTAAGTAAATTTGGGGATGAAATATGGAGTTGGATGAAATATGGAGCTCTAGAAGTGATTATTAGGGATTTCCCTGGTGGCACAGTAGTTAAGAATCCACCTACCAATGCAGGGGACGTGGGTTCGAGCCTTGGTCCAGGAAGATCTCACATGCCACGGAGCAACTAAGCCCGTGCACCACAACTACTGAGCCTGCGCTCTACAGCCCACAAGCCACAACTACTGAGCTCGTGTGCCTCAACTACTGAAGCCTGCGCGCCTAGAGCCCATGCTCTGCAACAAGAGAAGCCACCGCAATGAGAAGCCCGCGCACCGCAATGAAGAGTAGCCCCCACTCGCCACAACTAGAGAAAGCCCACGCACAGCAACGAAGACCCAACACAGCCAAAAATAAATAAATAAATAAATTTTAAAAATAAAAATGATTATTAATATTATACAGTAACACAAGATTCCTGCAGGCAAGAAAGTATATGCTACTATAACTAAGTGTATTAGAATAAAAGGAACAACCTGAAAGGTGTTTTTAAATGCATTACTGGGCTCCTAATTCCTGACTGCTCGAAACTTTTTAGTGCTCTGAAAATATAGAAGTTATGTTTCTCCAATCTGTAGATGACTTGAAGCTAGGTAAGTCAGCAAGTATGTTAGATGACAGAATCGGAATCGGAGACAGGTGGGAATGGGAAACTAACTTTAATTGGTACAAAAGTATGGTCTCCTACATTTAATTCCAAAAACATAACTGTACAAACATGACATACAAGAAATAAAACAGTATATATTCAAAGACAAAGGTTCAGTTTACTCAAAGCTCTGTATGCATTAGCTTGATGTTAATTAATGTAAGTGCCTTCCCCTCCCACTCCCAAGCTGTCTTAGGCAGCAATGACAGGAGTGTAACAACTAACAAAGGGAGTTAATAGACCGATTCTACTTTGCCTTGGACAAACACATCTAAAATGTTACAGGATCATCTGTAAAACACAGACATAATAACAAATAACACACCTCCCTAAATGTGTGAATATATGTAAAACAGTGTGAAATTAGCTTGACACACAGTAAATCGTAAATACATGTTAGCTATTTTTACTATATTTCTAAACCTAGAGGAAAAGAGAATCCTGATGACAGTCTAATATAAGTGAAGCTCTGCTATACAGATAAAGCACTGATGACTGAATACATCAAAAAGACTGATGAACAAAAGAGAGGCACCAACTTTTATTTGTATTATAGACAACAGGCCTACCAGATTTCACATTGGTCAGGTCTGAATTACCATGAGAAACATAGTGTAAAAAATAATAAAGAGAATGTTGAAGATGTCAGAAAATCAGTCCACTGAAGCAGTGGAAGAAATTCAGTCTAGGGGATGCATATTTCATGATAGCTATTTTCAAACATTTGAAATTTTTAAAAAAATTTCATTGAAGTATTGTTGATTTATAGTGTTGTGTTAATTTCTGCTGTAGAGCAAAATGATTCAGTTATACATATATTCTTTTTCATATACGTTTCCATTATGGTTTATCACAGCATATTGAATATAGTTCCCTGTCCTATACAGGACCTTGTTGTTTACCCGTACTATATATAATAGTTTGCATCTGCTAATCCCAAACTTCCCATCCTTCCCTCCCCCACCCCCCTCCCCCTTGGCAACCACAAGCCTGTTCGCTATGTCTGTGAGTCTGTCTGTTTCATAGATATGTTCATTTGCATTGTATTTTAGATTCCACATATAAGTGATAGCATAAAACATTTGAAATTTTAGTGTAGAATAGTGACTAGATATATTCTGTGGAGTAGTGGAGGGCACAACTAGAATGAAATGAAAGAAAGTTACAGAGAGGTAGATTTTTGGCTGAGGCAGAACTTAGTAACAAGTTATCCCAAACTGGGATGGATCTATAACAATTAATTTTACGTCAACTTGACTAGATCAAAAGATGCTCAGATATTTGGCTAAACATTACTTCTGGGTGTGCCTACAGGGGTGTTTCTGGATGAGATTAGCATTTGAATGGGTAGACTAAGTAAAGCAGATTGCCCTTCACAATGTGGGTGGGCATCATCGAATCCAGTGAGGGCCCAAATAAAACAAAGTGAAGAAATGGTAAGTCGTACCCACCCCTCCCTGCCTGACTGTCCAGTCTTCCCCTGCCCTCAGACTGGGAATTACCCACTGACTTCCCTGGTTCTCAGGACTTCAGACTGATCTAAAACACCAGCTTTCCTGGGTCTTTAGTTTGTAGCTGGCAGACAGTGGGACTTCTCAGTCTCTGTAACTGCCTGAGCAAATTCCTCAAAATAAATCACTATATGGATAGATTTCTTATTGGTTCTTTTTCTCTGGAGAACCCTGACCAATAAAGGGTCCCTTGGTCAGTTAGGCTCCCTGCGCTTGGGGTTGACAGAGCTATACTAAAAGAAAGTATGGAAGAGAGTTCAATACTTGAAGACAGCCCATGCCCTTTTGGTGATGACTCTAGTCTTTAAAAAATCCATTCCTGGGCTTCCCTGGTGGCGCAGTGGTTGAGAATCTGCCTGCCAATGCAGGGGACACAGGTTCGAGCCCTGGCCTGGGAGAATCCCACATGCCGCGGAGCAACTGGGCCCATGAGCCACAACTAGTGAGCCTGCGCGTCTGGAGCCTGTGCTCCGCAACAAGAGAGGCCGCGATAGTAAGAGGCCTGCACACTGCGATGAAGAGTGGCCCCCGCTTGCTGCAACTAGAGAAGGCCCTCCCACAGAAACGAAGACCCAACACAGCCATAAATAAATAAATAAGTAAATAAAATTAAAAAAAAAAATCCATTCCTGATTCAAAAGGTAACACCATAAGTCCTGATGTAATAAGTATGCTTTATATATGGAAACAACTTCCTGTCCAGCACTTCATTCCCCACTGATCTTAAACTGTTCAGCTTTTAAAAATCAAGATTCCTTTTAGGCAAGACTACTTCAAAGAGAACATACCCCAGACAAGAAAACTTATTCTTTTTTTTTTAATATAGTGTATGAAACATACCATCTAATCTGAAGATCTGCTAATTGTGTTCATAAGCTTAGGAAAGACGTTTGATTAATTTCAACCCTGAATTTACACAAACTGGTTATAAATCAAAAGTAATTTACTTGTTAGAAACCAATCCTTTCATTTAAACTTTCATTAATCTCTTAAAGTGTCCTTTGAGTCAACTAAAGATTCCTAAGTAATCTTGATTTTTTTCAAATCACTCCCAATTTGGGATGAAATTTCGAAACTAACAGAAAAAGTTATAGTCCTAAACCTTACTCTTTAATTTTCCAATGTTTATAGATTCGGTAACTACTTCAGTACATTAAGTTACTTCTGATTTCATATATTCTTTCCCAAGAAAATTCAAACAGTTCTCTTAAGGTAAAATAAAATATCTTCAAATTTTCATTCATATACTGAAATAATTTAAGTGTTAAGTCAAATTTCTATTTACTAGGTCTATTACATGTCTCAGTAAATGTTTAAAAATAAAAAAACAGTATTTACAAAGGTTCTTAGTCCATTACTGGTTCTATAGGAACACAAATTATGGATCTGGGGTTTGGGGGGGAAAATCCTCTAAAGACAGCTTATTTTCATTCACTTAGAAAAATTGTAAAAGTTTCTAAATCAAAGTAAAATACCAACAATATACAAATTTTAAAAAGCCAGCATTCTGCTAAAAAATGATTACAAAGGAAAATATCATAGACTTTAACAGCTGAAAGGGATGTTGAAGATCAAATTCAATTGTTCATTTTATACCCATTGAAACCAAACACTCATCATCATCTACTTCCAAAAAGAATAAAAGAAAGCAAGCATTAAATGCTCACAAAAATCATTAAAAAGAAGAGTAAAAGGTCAAAATTTAAATCATGGGATAAATCGTAACAACATACAGGTTTTAAGGAGGCTACTATGGGGAAATAACTGGCATTGTACTTCAAAATGGGTACTGACACCCTAACTATTAGACACACCATTTGATTGACAAAAGGGTAAAAGTTTTTGACTGCAGCCTTTCAAAAAAGAACACTCACAAAATCTCCATTTTCTTAGCTTTTTTTTTAAACATAAAAATTAATTCAAATTCCTCTGTAGACAAGTAGTTGTGAGAAGAGGGATAACATCTTTATAGCTGTTTCTCACTGTAGCTGCTATTGGCATGTTATTGACAGTGAGGACTAGCTCATAAATTAAGAAATCCAGCCTCACCCAGCCCCACCAGATACTAGCAGTAACTCTCAGTCAGTGAACAACCTGAAACTCGCCACCTTAAATGTTCCCTGAGGGAATCTGGACTGTTATAACTATGCCTAAATTCAGGTCTGTTATACTGAACATTTATTTAAAGACAAAAACCATGCCTTATTTATCTCTGATCTTCATATCTTAAGCAAGAGGTACTACGCTCTTTCAACTTCCTTATAGTCACCTTCTGCAGAAAAAAAAATCTTATACCTAACTCATACCCTAAAATCTAGTCTTTAAAAAATTAAAGCAATTTTAATAAGAAATGACAAAAATGTACTGTAAATTACTGAATATATAAGTACTAGCATGTAATATTTGACTGTAATGGAGGAAAGAGCAGATGGTCTAATATCATACATATCAGAGAGTGGACACCTCAAGGTCGTGAGTGGTGGGAAGTTTCTTTTACCAAATTTTGTTATATTCAAATTATTCCATTAAAACACTCTGAAGAACCAAGGGATTACTTAATTTTAATGTTACTCTGAATGTGCATTAATCGAGTTTAAGGGCTTAAAGAAAACATACACGCTTGCGTAAAAGAGCGTATAAAGCTTGTTTAGAAAAGTAATTTACATCAGGTGAGTAAAGAATGATACATTTACATAAGATTAAATTCACCAAACAGGATTTGTTTCATAGAACGGATAAGCAGAAAATAAGCACAGACTACAACACCTGATTTATTAGTCTCAAAAAAATTCATGAATACCATGGCTGTGTCTGTGTTGACAAAAATTAGTCCCACTCCCCTCAGTAAGTTACTTACCCACTAGACTCTTTCAGAGACAGAGACTAAATATAATACTTTCAAGGGCAAGTTACAGATGCTGCCAGTGATAAATTCAGAATGACCACTTTAGCAAATCTCTCAGGGTGGGAAGCAAGTAGATTAGAATAGTGGAGGCACTAACTTGTTCTTCTATTACAGCTTTTTGTTTTTTTAACATCTTTATTGGAGTATAATTGCTTTACAGTGTTGTGTTAGTTGCTGCTGTATAACAAAGTGAATCAGCTATACATATACATATATCCCCATATCTCCTCCCTCTTGCGTCTCCCTCCCATCCCTCTAGGTGGTCACAAAGCACTGAGCTGATCTCCTTGTGCTATGCGGCTGCTTCCCACTAGCTGTCTATTTTACATTTGGTAGTGTATATATGTCAATGCCCCTCTCTCACTTTGTCCCAGCTTACCCTTCCCACTCCCCATGTCCTCAAGTCAATTCGCTACGTCTGTGTCTTTATTCCTGTCCTGCCCCTAAGTTCTTCAGAACCATTTTTTTTTAGATTCCATATGTATGTGTTAGCATACAGTATTTGTTTTTCTCTTTCTGACTTACTTCACTCTGCCCGAGACTCTAGGTCCATCCACCTCACTACAAATAACTCAATTTCGTTAACACACAGCTGCAATGATCTGTTTACCTCTCTGTCTTCCCCAATGAACTGTGAACTCAAGGCAGGATTTGTGCCATTTATTTTTAACCCCAGCACTGTCAGGAATATAGTAGGTGCTCAATGTTTATTGAATGGAAATATTCCTGTTTGAACCTTAGCTAAAAATCAATTTGAAAAACAGGTTTTACATTAGTAATCAATGGCAATTCAAACAGCAGAGCAATACAAAACTCCTAATGCTATGTTTAAAATAATATACTAGGTGTTTAGTTTGTTAAGAGAAAGTCATAGCCTTCAAGGAGTTTTCAAACCACTTTGGTATGCAAATATACAAACTTTCCTTTAAATTCTTTCAGACAATGTAAGTTAAAGGTAATTCAGATTTCCAAATAAATTATATAATGACTGCAACATGGCAGTGGTTCTTAACTGGGTCCTAGACTCTCAAGGCTATGCAAAGCAACAATGCTGAGTTTCAATACTTCATAAAGCCTAGAAGAAATGATATATTTATTTGAGAAATAATTTGTTAGGATTACTCATGTTAAATTACAATTATGCCAAATCAATATGGTAATAAAGTTAGCAATTAGATCTAAAGAATTAAGAGATAAAAATCTTACCTGTAAAGGCAGATTGGTAAGAAAATCCTCCAACCCTCATCTAGCTATCATCCTCTCTTAAATTTGCCATTTCTATTTTATCTCCAACTCACAGATCACCTCATTTCAAACCAGCTGCTTCTGTGCTGCACCAAAAATTACTCTTCAAGGTGACCACTGACCTCTCTTTTTCCTAAATCTAACAGACACATTTAGTCCCTCTTATCTGACCTACTGGCAACCTTTGTTACTGTTAATCACTACCTCACTCTTGAAATGTACTGTTGCCTTAATTTCTCTGATGTTGACTCTTGTTCCCACCACAGTGCCACCTCTGGTTGCTTTTTCTCATTTTTCACTGCTTCTTCTTCGTCTTGAAATTGTCAAGGGAGTCAGTGGAGAGGGATTGGGTGGCACTGTAATCCTGACCATAACTGTTTCCATCTGTTTTTAGGTAGCGAGCATGAGATCAGTTTATTTGCGTGTGCATTTACAAGGTTCATTTTTTTTTTGTTTCTCTCCTATCTCATAATTTCACTATTCAATTAAAATGATGAAACCACACTATAGCAGTCTGGCTTAGTAAAAGTGTGAAAAAAACCACCCAGTTTCCTTATCCTAGCCCCCAGTACAGCTCCTTTTCCCCCATAGTCTTTAGTTTATAAAGAAATATGTCAGCCCAAAGCAGAACAGTTTCTGTAAACTGGTGATTCATCCCCCTCCCTGGGGCTGTAAGACAATTACTCTTTTGATAACTGTCATTTCCAGCACAGATTATTTGTTTATGCCAGAGTACTTAATTAAGCAGAAGATATGATAAAATTTTAATGTGAATGATCCCAAACACAGATTACTTGAAGTTCACTATAGACAATTTTGCTTTATGGTCAAATCAGTTGGACTCATCTTGTTCCCAACATTGATGATGCCTGTGTCTCTGGTAAGGTTGTCCTAACCAGGAATGAGTGGTTCTCAAACCTCAGCCTGCATGAGAATGACCTGAAGGGCTCTTTAATACACAGACTGCTGGTGATCTCTGATCCCCAGCAATTCAGTAGATGCAGGGCAGGACGCAAGAATTTACATTTCGAAAAACTTCTCAGGCGATGGTGATACTGATGCTGCTGGTCTGGAGAACCACTATTATAGATAATAAGTATGCCCTGAAATCTGACTAAGGAACAAACTGTTGGATTATCACCTTAATCCAAAATTTCCCAACAACAATATAAGCAAATTACTCATGGTTCTTTGTTATGCTATTCTTAATTTGCATGAATAACTGAAAGCACACCATATTCTAAAAATACACTGTTACTTTGTTTTTATTTTTAATACCAAGTATATTGATGTATTATACAAATACTGCAAATAATTTCCTTTATTTAAAGAAACGTGAAGACACATTGCTTTATCTTGAACATATGTAAAATGATTTTAAACACCTAAAAATATTAAATTTTAACAAATTTAACAGAGAACTACAATTCAGATATCTACCTTCTCCTGCTCTCTCCCAGAAATAAACTATCCTTTGTTTTCTCCTATCCTATTGTTCTATTTAGGCGTTTTAAGAACTTTCATCCTAACAATAATTGTTTCCACGCGGAAGAAAGGCCTTTGAAAAGCTCAGAAGTAATTTTATATAATCCAGTGCTGCTTACCAACAAATATAAGAACATATTCTATCTACAGTTAAATATGAGAACGAAGTGTTCTCTCATTTTCTAGTCTCACTGGTTTTGAGAATTTCAGCTATAGTCAAGAAAGATTTCTAAATTAAAACAGTGTTTTTTTTCCTTCTGTTCAGGAGCTAGAAGGCAATATGAACACTTGAATGTCACACCAGCTGCTCTATCAGCCTACTCAGTTCTTAAGAGCTTCTATCCTGTCAGTTCACAAGAACCTACACTTAAATGCTTAAGGAAACAGGATGCTCATTATGTCACTGAACGAGCTCACAAAAATAAAGTTGGCAATATTTAGGGAAGCATAACTCTTATCTATAAATTTAACATGAGCTTTCTGTCTTCTTAATTAAAAACTCTAGATTTCAAGGATTATTTATTCCAATATTTAAACCAACTGAACACAGAGCTAAGGGCAGAAGACCCTTTTCCATTCCTTTATCTCCTTTTTCTTTATACCGTTTGATTAGTCGATGGTCTTTTGCAATTTCCAGCCATGGTTACTAAAGAACAGCCCAGTAAATCAATACTCACTTTTGCAACACATTCAGAAAATCTGGTTGAAAAACAAGGTAAGCTATATTTTAAGAGGATGTTAGGCAAGAACCTGATTTACAGTTAACTCACCAAAGGGCAAAGAATATGGACATCAGGGGATGTGTTGAGCCGTAACCACGCCATCACATCATGTTGATGATCCTTCAAACTCCCTGGTCTCACACAGTTCCTGACCTTCATTCCAAGACTTTGATTTGTACTCTGTGACTGCTATTCAAGGGTAGAGCTACACATTAGAAGTCATCATCACTTGGAATTGTTCTATTTTCAAGACTTCCTCTCTGGTGTAACTTCTATTTCTCTTCACCTATAAGGAATCTTTTTATCTTTTTTTTTTTTTTTTGGAATCTTGTATATATATCCTGACCTCCAGGCTCAAAGGCAGTCAAGACCTTTTCTGATCATACTTGCCTCCCTAAGAAAGCTAACTTCCCAATGGTCAGAGATTCCAGTTTTGCTCTTCTGTCGTCCCTTGCTCTTTTATTCTCATACTACACTCATCTGGTTAATTAGCTACCCCTGAAGAGACATACCATCTGGCTGAGCAATGCCGTTTAAAATTTTAAATTCCATTAGAAACTTGTTTTTCTCAGTAACGTATGATCCACTGACACATCTCTAACTTCCTAGCATGTTCCTTTTTCTATTTGGAGTCTCCTAAATTACTCCAACTCTTGCCTCTCCAGGCTACTCAAGTCTACTCCAAGACCATACTTCCTTATTTCCTTGACAGCCACTGCAAGCCATGGCCACTACTTTGTACTGGTTCCTTCAACTTCAATATTCAGATACATTCGACCCCATAAAAGACCGTTCTCTCCTCCTCCCACCCAAAACAGTCGTCTCCTGGATTTTGTTAGGCAAACAAGATATGCTTTTTTCCCTTCCTTTTACCACCTCTTGTAAGGTCTATCCTCAATGCTTCTTCCTGATCACCTGCTCTCACCTTGACCCTGGGCAAACTAGATCCATCCTCCCACTCCCGGGTTGGCTGCTTGTTGTGATTAATAATCTCAGGCTTCTTCTCAGCCCTCAGCCTCCTATATATTTTTGTTTCATTTGACAGTATTCTTCCCTCCTATCCATTATATTTCTTACTTAGTTCTCCCAGGCCTCTAAGCAATACTCCTCAGCCCACATATTTCCTGGCTTTTTAAATCTTTACCATACCCTAAATGAGGTTATCACCCAGGGATCTATCCACAGTCCTCTCAGAGCAGCTGATATCACATCATGACCTATATCTAAGGACTTGAACAAGCTCCAGGCCAATGTTTTCAATTGTTAACAGACATGAACATTTGAGTATCTTGCAGCAAATCTAACTCAATCACCAATATTATTACACTTATCCCCCCATATCTGTCGTTTTCTCTGAAGTTCCTATCAGTTCCAAACATATCTGAGTAAGCCCTACATCCAAGTCTCTTTCTTCAAGGAGTCTGCGGCCTAAATGAGGAAGAAAGACAAGTATACAAGCAAACACAATTAAGTGTTGTAGAGAGCATCAGGAAAGGCTGGGTGAGCACACAAAGCGACGAGTGTTAATGGGGATGTGGTTTTGAGAAAGGCTTCACTGTCTAGGACACACCTGGATTGAGGCAGGGCTGGGGAGAGGTGATGAAAGGGCTGAAAACAGACGTGTGAGTGATAGTTTGACATACCTGAGCACAGGAAAATAAGGAGGCAGCACAGGAAAGAGATGATACCATGATAAAAACACTATCTACTTATACGCTTGGAAGGTTTCTTAAAAGTTTATCTTCTCTTCTTAAATACAACTTAAGCTTTCTGAGGGAGTAGCCACAACTTGTGTTCCTTTCATAGCTCTTACAGAGGCTAATAAATTGCTTAACTGTTCACTAGAATAAAAATGGGTAAGAGTCCATCTAAATTGTAGAAGATCAATGCAATTAGAATCCTCAAGCTCCCATCACAGAATATTTAAAAAATCAGGCACACACATTAAAAACAAACAAACAACCCCCCCCCAAAACTTCAGGTTAATATTAATATAGTACTTGGGAGAAAACATGCAGATTTCAAAAGCTCCTGACTTCCTATTTCTTTATGATAACTTCTTAATACAAATGATTTATAAATCATTTTCTAAAACTCTTATAAATCATCTTCTAAAACTAATGAGAGACATGCATCACCCTTTGAAAAGGTCAGAACACTTTCACAGCACTTGCAAAAAGTAAAATGAAGGAACCAGGAAGGAGATGAGAAGGAAGGAGTACTTTTAAGATGGTGATAAGACACTGGGCAGCATCTAGCCTATAAGCATCTCTCCTCTGTAGAGGTCTTCAGTAGAAGAAATGTGGATATTGACGGCTTCAGCATGGTGTCATGTACCAAATCAGCACCATTCCTCTCATCCATTTGTTTCAGTATCACTCTCAGGTTCCCCACCTCCTTTTTCTTTGGACAAGTTTCAAATAATCTCCTAGCGTCATTTTTCCTAATGAAAGCTGGCCTATTGCCTTTGCCTTTCTACTAACTTCTCCTTCAAGAAACAGTTAACGTGCCCTCCCTTCTTCGACACCATGACATGGAATTACTAGTCTACTTCTGCTTCTGTAGTTTTTGAGCCACTATAACATTCAACATGTACTACAATTACTTGTGTACATGACTTTCTTCCTGATTAAAATGTAAGCTCTGAGGACAAGTTGGTCTTGCTCATTTCTGAATCTCCTAGTGACCACCTACGGCTACACCTTCCCACAGAAACGGCTCAATACAGGGTAATCGAACTGAACTGGAAAACATGTTGCAATGCATTGAACATACTGGTCCTTTAAGTAAGGCCTGTCTCGGGTGCTGGCAAATGAAACTGTCAGTTCCAGAGAAGCAGAGATTATTTCAGCAATCAAGAGGATGCCTGGCTCACCAGGGAATCATGACTACGATGATGGCAGGTCCACAACTTCTTAGATTTCATTTCAGCGCTTTTCTGTACTTGCTGGGTGACCTTCGGCAATTTACCCAGTGTTTTAGCTTCCTCATTTGTGAAATGGGGATAACACCACTTACTTCATAATTTTGAAGAGGTTTTAATGAATTAATACATGAAATATCTTAGAAATCATCCCAATGTCTTAGAGTCTGGCACGTAATAGTAAGTACTTAATAAACCATAGCTATTTAATTGTTATAATTAGCAGTAACACATTTTTAGTTTCCAATAAGCCATCATGTGCAGTGAACATTGTATAATACTTAAGTCAAGCTACTGATACAGAAGTCACATAATACATACTTGCTAAGTAAGTGAAGACATTAAATTCAATATTTGAATGTGATGTCCTTATATATAATGACACCTAACAGAATTTAAGAATTAAAAAGCAAGAGGCCTGGATCACATCCAGAATTTTCTAACAGTTGATCTACAAACTAGATTGATCTACTTTAAAAAAGAACAGTAGAGTGACACCCCAGAGGCAGAAAAAAGGTTTTCTTCCCACAATTAAAATTAGATGATTAATTGTTGAAGGTTCTTCAAAACTTAAAAATAATGATTAAGAAAACTAAACACCAACCTGGAAAACTCTTTGTGGCACAATATTCAGGGCAGAAATACAGATCTGTATCTATCCAACGATTATAACCATTTAGAATTCACATATTGTAAATGGACAAGAACCAGAAAACACTAGGGGGAATTAGCTGATTTGTCAGAGTAGCCTACAGATTACTGTCTTTCCTAAATCCTGTGGATGTTAGCTGAGCATTATAAAAATGACATATTTGCCTTCAATTATTAGACATTCTGACTTTGATCTATCAGCATTACATTGAAATTCTAGTGCAATGGAAGAATTTGCCTATTTTGGTACTGACCCACAGTATCCTTACCAAAACTGTGAACATTTTAAAGTTAATGGCCATGATCCAGGATATCATACACAGAATGTACAATGAGCAGCAAACATTGATTTAATAACTTAAATAGAAAATGCACCATGTAAACTACCAGTCTAGGAATTACGAATAATCATTCATATGTTCAATGCTGGCCTGAGCAAGTAAGAGAGTAAATGTAAAGAAAAGAGGAAAAATAGTATACTAGGGCTTCCCTGGTGGCGCAGTGGTTAAGAATCCACCCGCCAATGCAGGGACATGGGTTCGAGCCCTGGTCTGGGAAGATCCCACATGCCGCGGGGCAACTAAGCACGTGCGCCACAACTACTGAGCCTGCACTCTAGAGCCCGCAAGCCACAACTCCTGAGCCCGTGTGCCACAACTACTGAAGCCCGAGCGCCTAGAACCCATGCTCCACAACAAAGAGAAGCCACCACAATGAGAAGTCCGCACATCACGACGAAGAGCAGACCCCGCTCAACGGCAACTAGAGAAAGCCCGCGCGCAGCAACGAAGACCCAATGCAGCCAAAAATAATTAATTAATTTTTTTAAAAAAAGGAAAAAGAAAAATAGTATACTACACAAAGGACACAAGCAGACATACAACAGAAGAACCTTCTCAGAACCTGATCACAGGAAGAGAAGTATAAGGGTACAGCTCTTTGCATTTAAAGGAAAGTCTTCTGAACTCATCAACAGACTTAGCTCCTCATAACAGAAACTACTGGGACCACCTGGAAGGAATTAAATTTTAAAATCAGTATATTAGATTAAGCCATATGACACTGCCATTTTTCTATGTGAAAACCAGTAGAATATCAGCAATTTCATATGGTTCAACCTAATATAATCGATTGAGCAGAGTATCCACATCAAGTATACTAAAAAGATTTAAATGGTTCCCAGTTCTCAAGGTCAGACATTAGCTAGACTGAATGAGTTAATTTAACTTAATTGGGGGGGGGCATTTAACAATCAGAAATGGCGGGTCAACCATGAAAGAACAGGCAAAAGACAGCTGTTAGAACAGCAAAAGAAAACCTGGCCTTTCTCATTCAAGCAGTGTTTAGCAGAGTATTCTAAGCCACGATGAGGTTCCAGTAGTATCTGTATCCTAACTGGGAAGAACTATAACACTGATGTTCCAGGTACTGTGCTAAACAATACACAGTATACTCTACCTAATCCTTTCAACACCCTGTGAACAAGGTATTGTACTATTATTACCCCAACTGCCAGATGAGGTAACTGGTCTTTGAGAGGGTAAGAAAAGCCCGACTCTATTACACATTCCAAACATTATACCACTTGTTCTGCTGACATACTAAGCAACCTTCTAATTATAATATGGCATCTCATGTGGCACAATCTACGGGGAAGAGAATGTGTTAGCCAGGACTTGAAAATCTGTTTCCCAAGGCAGTTACTTTTTCTTTCCCACGTAAATTAATGAACTGACATTCTGATTTTTATATCAATCTCATGAGGCTTTGAGAATTATAGTCTGATCCAAAAAATCGATTATTAGAGTGTAGATGAACTGAGTTTCAGAGCCTGCAAGTCTCAGACTCTTTATCATGGTAAACCTACTAAGGGATGTAATCCCTATCCTGCGAGGGCCCTTTGGGGGACAGCCAATCCTCATCCTCCCAAGAGAGGAGATAACCTCAACATTATCATTAGCAGTCTCTTCCCTTTTGACATCTCTAGAGTACAAAGAGGTAACAGAAGCGACCAGATTCTAATCCTGACTCTGCTGTGCTAACATTTAATCCTGAGCAAATCACTCTCCTTCCTTGCTCTCAGTTTTTCATGGGTAAAATGGAGGAGTTGGGCCCAAGCATCTGATATCCCTTTCTTATCTACACCAATGGCTGCCTATCCGGTGAAACACTCCTCCCTCGCATTCCACGTGCACTTTCTAGTTTTATATCTATCTCTCTTAGCATCCCTTCCTGTTTCTCTGACTGGCTCCCCTATCCACTTTCTGCCTCTACACCCATCCCAGTAAAGTCTGGGGTCCTCTACTCTTATCTCACCAGCACTCAACAGTTATAACTCTAGACTTGTACTTACAAACACTATCTGTACTCCCCGTTATCTGCCTACTGTGGATTCTACAGAGTCAGCATGATCTCTGCATATACGTGAGGTATTGAAAAGCTGTGCCTTTATCTGAAGGACCCAGGTGCAATTCAATAGTCTTGGGTTCAGGATTTCAACTGGATATTAGTATTTTCTTTTCCAGTTTTGTCTCTTGCTTCCATGTAATTCACCTACAAAACTATACTTTCAGACGTCATTTCTCACTCACCTCAAAAATCCTGATGGTCATTTAATTTTTAGTTTTAACCTCAAGCTAAAACCTCAAAATTCATTCCTATTACCAATCCCCAAATTCCTCTAGACCAGACTTTTCCAAACTGGTGTCTTATAGAAGGCTAATTCACAATATGTTAACAGCTATGATGTGAAAAGGTCAGCATAGCAAATAGGTTTCTTTAGTCAGACTTTGCACAGCCATGCAATTTTGTGAATCTACAAGAGGGAAATATTATATGTAGCATTTCCTGAACTTATTTTTAACTACTGTTTCTCCCCCACCACCCCCGCCAATGGAGCACCTATTAATATCTCTAGGAACCAGTGTTTCACAGAATATTTTAGGAAACACGGTTCTATCCTTTCCTATTTCAGTCAAAGTATCGACCACTTCAGCTCAAAAGCGCCTCTGATTTCTCACTCTCTCCCCAATAGCCAATCAGTAGCTAAATTCCTTTTCCTTCTCAATCTAATCATTTCCATCCTTTCTATTCCCTCCGAAACACTGAATTTCAGACCCTGTCGTAAGAGTGATAGGTCATGTCTACAAAATAAATATTAGATATGTTGCTATCAACCCCTCAAGGCTGTCATGAGGATTAAAAGAGAATGAATATGACATCTTGTATAATGTGTCTTTCCGAAGCATCCAACATTTCTCCCTTAAGATTAGATGGAATTTGTTCTTTATTATGGCAAATTTTAACTTGAACCTTAAGGATATCCATCTTCTTAATAAGGGCAGTACTGGCCTTATACATATTGGCCATTATTGGAGACTTTTAAATGAGGCAAATGAGAAATGTGGATAATATGAATATGGCATGAGTAACAACAGTGGCAGAGTGAATGTCATACCTAGCACTGGGTCGCCATCCCCCTGAAAATACTTACAATCAGGAGGTATAGAATAGGTAACAGCATACAGCTAGTTTTCTCATTTATTCAAGTGTTGAAAGTTGGGTTTTTCTAACTCTATAAACTGTGTACCTCCTCAATTAGCCTACCAAGTTTCAGAAGAGGTGAAGATCTTCATTCATGTACACTTACTTGTAATCCCTTACTAACATTAGCATGAAAAGAACAAGCATGCAAACATTTTCCTCATTCAAGGTGCATTTGAGTGCTAGGTATTGGGGACAGGGAGGGAAACAAAACAGAATCATCTCTGTCTCCACAGAATTTACATTCTTCTGGAGAAGATATTTATTTATATATATATATATATATGAAACTACTAACTATACAATTATTTAACTACAACTGTGGTAAGTATACACTGGTTGATTCTTTTTTAACCTTTAGTTATTCACAGATCCGGAAGAAGGAAAAAAGTGGGCATTAAGCTCATACAGGGTTTAAAACAGTATGTCTCATTAGAGCCTTTTCGAATTAGCCAGAAAATACAAAATGCACATGGGATATTCGGGGGAACACAGGGATGGCTAAGTGGGGAAAGCTTTGGCCACAAGGTAGCATTAAAAACAGATTCTTTGAAATTGTGCCCATGACGGCGTAAACACCTCTGAGACCTCTGAGTACTACCTCTTTGGCTTGTTGCCAAATGTATTAGAAGAACCAACCAATGTTAAGTGTTTACTATATAGAGAGCATTGTGCTATGGGTTTTACACGAAGTTGAATGATTACGACGATAATGCTACCAATAATAACTAACATTTCCATAGTGTTTTATGGAACACGATGGCCCTGTGAGATTGGTACTATTACTTTCCTTTCCCTCTGAGGAAACTGAAGTGAATGAAGCAGGTTAAGTAATTTGTCCAAGGTCACAAAGCTGTTAAGGACAGAGCTACGATTCACACCCAAGCAGTGTGGTTTGCTCCTCCCCACTATGCCCTGCCTTTGCATATATGCTCACATATATATTGAAGTATGATATTAGACCTCTCTGAGATGTTCATCTATTCGGAAATTCAGCATGTCACTAAAATTCTATGGGAATTTTAATTCTGAATGATCATATGTTGAAGAGATCAGGAATTTTCATCATCATCAGTATTTACTGAAGCTCATTATGTGAAAAGCGTCACACTACATATGAAAATACAGGGATTTCCCTGGCGGTCCAGTGGCTGAGACTCCGCGCTTCCAATGCAGGAGGCGCACGTTCCATCCCTGGCCGGGGAACTAAGATCCCGCATGCCCTTCGGCACACCCAAAAAATACAAAGAGGCTAAAAAAAAGGAAAAGGTTTATAGACCAAGAAGAGAATTCATCATTAAAAACAGACAAGAAAACCTCAATTTGTTCTACCAATTAAGCTTATGTTCACGATTTTCACAATTAAGACATACATGTAACAGTACATAGGGAATCGTATTATATAAATGTCAACATATCTCTTTCAGAGCCAAAATACTTGTCTATTATGAAGGATGACATACTTGTACCTGAATGCAGCATTACTATTCATTCTTTTAAAGATATTATTCTGAACTTTGAGAATATCTGTGTTCTTCCTTTATTAACAATAAGACTAAGGAGCACATCTTTTACTCGTAGAGTGGAGTATGCAGTCTGGCACAAGGTAGGCACTTGAATGTTTGCTAAATGAACAAATGGTACTATTTAACTATAATGCTAGAAAAACCATGCAAATATAAAATTTGTACCCTCCCCAATATTGCTGTTATGTAACTTAAAACTGAAACAATGAAGTTTTCACTACATGCCAGAAAAGTGGCCCTCACAACTCAAGATCATAATCATGAAAATATTTCACATGATTCAACCATTAGTTACCACTATAATAAAACAGGTAAGAAAAGGGTCCTCTCCAGGCTGCCCCAGAATCCATTTCTTCTAGTGGTAGATGTGCTGCTGCTTTTTTAACTTAAAGCCCTAACTAGCCATAACTTATTTTTAGGTATAATTATTTCAGAAAAAAAAAAAAAAAAAGATAAAAGGTTCTTGGAAAACAATGCTACTTAAAGAATACTTAAATCTATTTAGGCCAGAAAATTGTTTTTACAACCTCAGAGACCTATTGCCATCAAAATATTTCCTCCGTGGAGGGAGAGGGTAATTAGTAGAGAGGTGTTAGCTTTGAAGGCAGCTGAACCTGTTGTCTGCCGCTGACCAGTATGTATAACACAAACTGGAAGCTGGGGCTGGGCATTGTGATAGGGAAAGAAGTGCATGTAGGGAGAACCTTCCAATTTCCTCTTCCACTGCAGGTTCTGCAAGGACAAATTAAAGGGCTAAAACCCAAGGTTTTCGATTTACTCTCAACAATAAATATTTCCTGATTTCACCCTGGATGTACAGAACCATATAAGGCACTGCAAAAGAATTACAGACACGGTTTATACAGCTGATGGTTGGCAGAATTACTGATGACAGATCTTGTAAGACCTTGTGCGGCAGCATCAGATTTAAGTGCAGTTAAAAATCATAATGTTCTCCTTGAACAAACGTATGGACACCAAGGGCGGAAAGTGGCGGGGGGTGGGGGTGGTGGTGGGGGGGTGAACTGGGAGATTGGGATTGACATGTATACACTGATGTGTATAAAATAGATAACTAATAAGAACCTGCTGTATAGAAAAAAGTAAAATAAAATTCAAAAAAATATAAAATAAAATAAAAATTACAATGTTCTCCTAGAAAAGATCTGAAAAATAAGCATTTACTATATTTCAATTTTTAAATGAGAAGAGCGTTTCTACTATTGCTGTTTTTGTAGATATTATTTACATTAAAAGGATAACAAAGTGGTATGCAAAGTCTGGGGAATACCAAGTCTCCACTAGTGAAGACACCACTTTTACTTATCTGAGGGTACAAAAACTGCAAGTAGATGCAGCTTATTCATTTGATAGCTGTTGCCACTTCACATAAAACAAAATTTTCCAGCTCCCACAGTTTTACAAGATAATTACCCTTCTAAATACACATTTTTAAAACAATTATAATTCCCAGATTTACAAAGCAGCCATTAATTATTATTATTATTATTGTTATTACTACAGAACACAAACAAAAGAAAAAGTATCCTTTTTTACAGTTTCAAATCACTGTTCTCTCCTTAGAAGAAAAGTCTGTAGGAAACAGTATCCACTATGGATCAAAAAATTGTTAAGTCTTTCTCAAAAACAAAAAACAACCACCACCCCTCCAAAACCAATCACAGTGCTAGTCTGAAAAGTACTTCACAATTTTGACTATTAACAATACCTCTTATAACCAACAGTGCCAGGAAAGCAACACAAGGAACAGCAGACAGACGCTTTCTTTATCACTGCCAAATGATACTGAATACAGACCCTGCAGGATATTAAACACCTTGTATTTTTCATGGATCCAGGGTCCAACTTTTGAGGTACTCCTATGCAAAGCCCAGCTGTTTTGAGTGATTTATCCACAGGAGTTTAATTTCAATTGTGTGCTGGTAAGTGGGAGGCAGTGATTATACCCTCCCCAAATCTTTCTAGTACGCTAATGAACATTTTAAGAAATAGTTCCCAACGGAGATTAATTTGTCCTTCAAATATTCTCCTCCTAACTCACTAATGGCAATATCTGATTCACCATCTTTTAAATGCAAGAACACAGGACCAAGCTTATGATAACACTTGTACTTCATTCATTTGAAGACCGAAAATGACAGAGAACAAGTGTACTCTCTTGTGTGTCCTCCCCTACCATTTTCAAAGGAAAACTGTACTGGAAGTAAAACCAGTTACACTTCCTTGAAAACACACCACCAGGTTCCTTCACCTCTTTTTGCTTTTGCTTATTTCTCCTGGTACCAAACCGCACCAGTGTTCATTTCTTCTTCTCTATAGTACCAGAAAATCAGGTGTGGCTATTCCTAAGCTCACCAGTAGTAGCCTATCAATTAAATTATAGGTTCATCCTGTCCAATGTTTTTCATCAAAAACCTAAAGGTAGACATAAAAGACATACAATTTTCAAATGCCACAACTAGGGGAGATCTCATATACCAGATGGCAGGCTACATGTTCAATAAGTGGGACAAAAAAGGAATAAGATGAAATATTATCAATACTAACCCCTGCACTGAGATTTTCTAATGGGGGTGGGGGAAGCCATAAGTACAGAATGGAGAAGTCCTCAAAAAAATTAGTAGGAGTTTTAGTTTGCTACAACCAAAGCCTGCCTGCATTAACATTATACTAAATCAGAAGGGAAGGCAGCAGTGATCTTCAAAGTCTCCTGAAAATTTCCCTGAATAGGTCTTTGATACTGAGGAAACTTGGCCAGTTAGTTTTAAAAGCACTTGATTATATATTCATGGAGGTTGGGGTGGGGGTGGTGAGTGTAAGACTTGAAAGCACAAAGAGAATCTGAGCTCCCTTTCTGTGTGGGTCAATGGTTATTAAGGCAACTCCAGGGAGAAGTCACTTCCACAGAAATCTAAATTCAGATGCCTTTATGGGAAAGCACAAAAACCACCCTCTCATTTAAAAAAAAAAAGATGAAACCATCCTCCTGGTATTCTGGTAATCAAATAAAAGTGCAAGTAGTGCAACTCTTCGTTACCTAATTCATGGAACTGAACAGTGAAAATTTATTTTAAAGAGGTAACTGATTATAGACAGCTTTCCAAGATATACTATTATGTGCTTATCCTTAATGCTGAAATGTTTCTCCTTTAAAAAAACTTTACTCTTAAAACCCATGGATCAAATAGTCAGAGTAGGTAAGAGGCAACCCCTGCATTTCCAAGCTCAGCTGAATTAGTCCTTAACTTCCACCAAGAGGAGTGGAGTGGGGTGGGGGAATTACAGCATTGTTCATATTTTATCAACAATGAAAGAGAATAATAATTGAAATAAAAACCATACACAGTGGCAAAAGCTTCCATTTATTCCTCAAAATATGTCTATTGTGTGCTAGGCAATACTTCAGGGACCCAGAACTCAGTGGTGAACATGACCATGTTCCTGCCCTAATGAACCTTGAATTCTACTAACTATGTGTCTCCTCCAGCTATTTTCTAAGAATGATAAATACATGAAAGAAGGACAGCATGCAAGGAAGGGGCACTACTTCAGAGAGGATGAAGAGGAGTAGTTGAGAGTGTCCTCAACAATGACAAGGAAGCAGCCTCAAGAAGATGTGAAGGAAGAAGCATTCCTGGTGGAGAAAACAGGAGAGGCCTAAAGCAGAAACAAGGTTGAAATGTTCTATCCAAAGGGATAGAAAGAAGGCCAGTGTAGCTACTGCACAGTGCATGATGAGGCGGGGTGATGAGCTGGGAGAAGCCAGATATCGAGGGACTTGTAGGCCATGGCAAGGAGTTTGAACATTAATTACAAGGTGATATGGTCTGATTTGTACTTTAAGATTATTCTGGCTTCTATGAAAAATGGACCATGGTGCCAGGAAAGGGTATGGAACTATAACTACATTTGTCCATTTTTCTTATTAGGCAAGGAAATGAAAATCATAGCATCTCCAAAAAAGTGGAGGAGTCAAGGACACTGCATCAAGCAAAATCACTAACCTACTAACTGCCCCTCCCCCTCCCAAACAAAGAGTCTGTATGAAAGACTTTTAAACACTGACTGCAGCAGTGAATAATGAAGATAAACAGGATGACTAGTCACCAAAAAATAAAGGTGACTAACAAAGTGCTTTTTTTTTTTTTTTCAAAACCCATGCCTTCAAACCATAGGGATTCCATAATAGAAGTCAATATCTTCATGGACTACAGAAGATTAAACTATGTGACTCTCGAAGTTTAAAAGGACTTTTTTGGGGTTTTTTTTAAGTGGCCATTTGACCTCCATTTCATGTTTTCTTATAATAGGTGGAGAGAGAAGAACCTGTCAGCGGATGGCATTCAGAGACGGCTAAAGATTAATAACAACGAGCCTGTTAATTAATAAGCTTTACTCCTTCTCACCTCTATAGTACTGTTATTCGTGTTACTTCACCTTCCAAAATGATCTCTTTGCTCCTCACATGAGACTTATGTTGTAAAGCCTGTTTAAAACTACTGCTGGGGAATCAGAAGTGGCAAGGATGGTGGTCCACATAGCAAGATTTCATGCACCTTCTCCAATACATTTAAACAACAGAATAACAGCTTTAAGACTAAGAACATGCCCTGTGGCCATGGGAAATAGGAAGCTATTTCACATCTGTCTTACTAACACAAATCAAGAGTTGCCTTAAGAAGGAATTGAACCTGTACACGGTCAGAGCTCAGTATCGGCTGTACAAAAAGTCAAATAAATTTGGTATAAATTCTTAAAATTTAAACAAATAACTCTAGAGGGATATTTGCAACCCCAAGGGCTCCTCATTTGCATATTTTTACACACTGTGCTGGTCAATACGCTAGGCATCCATCAAAGTGCAATATTTTGTGAAATCAGGTAGTTTACAAGGAATCACATAAAGTGCTTTTGTTCTTGAAGCAGCTAACCAGTAACACCTACATTTCCATTTTCCATTTCATACTGTTATTTCCATGCTTTCTGGCTTACACCTCAACCCATCTCTTGGTTTATACACCTGAGAAGATCCAAAGCTGCTTAACGCACTGAAAACATTCCTTGTTCCAGGTTCTCAGAAAAAAGTAAACATTAGTAAACACTAGTTAGTAAACACTAACTTTCAAGCCAAGTTCAGAAAAAGGCATCTGAATGGCAGGCATTAGCCAAAATTGCCTATACCCTGTTTTTGCAAGGCCTAAAGCTAAGAATGATTTTTAAAATAGTTTTAAAGGGTTAAAAAAAAAAAAAAAAAGAAAAAGGATATGCAGCAAAGACTGTACGGGCTCTTGAAAGCCTAAAATAATTATTAATATCTGGTCCTTTACAGAAAAAGTTTGCTAGTCCCTGGTCTAAGGCAAGCAGTTCCCCAACTAGCTCTGTATCCAAATAATCTACAGAGCTTTAAAAAAACATATAAAGTCCTAGGCTTCACTCCACACCAATAGAATCAGAGTCTCCAGGACTAGCATTTAAGAATCTTAATTTTAAAAAGCTCCTCTGGAACTTCTGAGTCAGAAGTATATGGTAACAGCCTGAATCCCAATCTCTCTCTCCTCAAAATACATAAAATCACAAAAAGTGCAAATAAAACCACACATGACCTCCAATATTACTAGGAGACAGAACACCACAAATTTCAAAGTACCTGCAAGTGGAGAAATCAACACCAAAATCCAAGAGAGCTCCCACTGCCTTTGCAAACCTATGGGAGCCTGACACAGGAGAAGGGACACTTAAAGAGAAGGGACCAGAGAACACAGATGAAGCACAGACAAAATCACCCACAGAAGAGGGAAGTCCAACATCAAATATCAAAACACTCAACACTGGAATCTGGTAGTTGACATCATCAGTGACACAGAAAGAGACTGAAAGACAACAGCAACAAAAACGCAAGCTCAAACAAGCAGCACTTCTGGGGAAGAAGCAGATTTAATAGAAAAGAGAGGTGTCCCTTAGAGAGACAGAAGTGAAGAAAGAAAATTTAAGGATCCTGAAGAAACCAAAGAGAAAAAGACAAATTTCTGCCTAATTCCCTTCACTATTGCCATCATTCATTAGAAAAATGTCCTTTGCTATTCTGACGGAAGGCATTTATGAACTAAGAGCCTTGTCCACAAAATGCCTAGGAATAGGTGGGAAAAACCAAACCAATTCCATAAAGAGCTACTGGAGGAAGAAAACAGAAAATGTAAAATCACATTCCAGCTAATGAACACTCCCCCCACAAAACAACAACACACACCAAAAACCATGAAACATCAGAAAATTGTGAAGCAATATTTCCAATTGAATTAAATACCCTCAAGCCAAGTATCTGAAGACATTAAAAACAAAACCGAAAATCACCTAGAACAAAACATTCAAAAGCTAAAAGCAGATATGAACAAAATTCTAGGAAGAAATGCAACAGGAATTATCAATCTCAAAGAAGAAATCAAAGAGAAAAGGATAAAACCATTTCTGAAATTAAGAATAAATTACAAAGTGCTCAGGAGAGATTGGATTTGAGTGGAAATCTAGTAAGAGACATTGAAGGCAGGAAAATAAGAGAATGAAAATAAGAAAGGAGTAAAAAGAGACAGAAGAGAGTGTATGAAATATAAGACATGCAAGAGATCCCACACTGTATAATTAGAGGCCTTTAAGAAAAGAAAAATGGAACAGAATATTTAAAACTATTGTTCAAGAAATCTTTCCAAAAATAAGAGCAAATCTAAACCAGCACCTTGAAAGGGTCCACTGTATACCTGGGAAAGCTGACCTGGAACAATCTACTTCAAGACACATCTTAGTAAAAACACCAAAACAAACAAACAAAAAAAACCCATGAAAGACGATAGTGGAGCAGAGCAGCATTTTCAAGAAATTTAAGAATGTGGGAGCCAAGCTTTCCTTCAAATACTAAGTCTACCAAAGAAAACAGTTGTGAAGACACAAAAACCCAGAAATACAATGTACACATGCCCTTCCTGAAAAATTTACTAGAAGATGAACTTCATTGAACTAAGGGATCCTTGGGGAATCTTCAGCGAAAAGTTTAAGGGTGAGCATTTAATACATTTAACTACAGAACTAAGACAAAGGTGGGAACATGGTTAAAAGAACAGAATGTACATGTTATACATGCTGACAAAGTAGACAAATGCACAAATATACTAAAATAAAATGACAGAAGAGGAAATAACTATGCAGAGGAAACTTCAAAAAATAGATTGAAGACCTCTAGGTAAATAGATCTTAAAACCAAATGAAATGGATAATTTCTTAAGAAAATACGGCTTACCAAAACTGACCACAGCAAAGATAAACAGAAAACATTACCAAAGAAAAACCTCCACAAAAGAGCACCAGGTTCAGAGGGTTTCACAGAGCAATTCTACCAAAAGTTTGAAGACCAGAGTCCCAACGCTACATAAATTGCTTCAGGGAATAGTAAATAAAAGAAAACTTTCAAGTTCCTTATGAAGCAAATGTAACACTGATATCTAAACCTAATAAAGATAGAATAAAACTGTAGACTAATATCACTTATGAAAATTGATGCTAATATTTTATTTAGGATTTCTGCAGACTCCAACACCACATTAAGGAAAAAATACACCACAATAAAGTGATATTTATACCAGGAATGCAATACTCCAATATTAGAAAATCTATTAGTTAGCAGAAATAAACAAATACTTAATAAATTTTATCTATCTATATCTCAATCTTAAAGTCTGTCAATTAATGGGGAAATACTAGAGGCATTCAATATAAGGTCAAAAACAAGGAAAAAATACTGTCAGGTCCACCACTATTTAACATCATTCTGAAAGTATTAGCCAATGGATTAGAAAAAAGAAAACAACTGGAGCTATAAGAATCGGAAAAGAAAAATAAAACAATCTTTTCAGATGCCATGATAATATACCTAGAAGACCCTAAACTTCAGAACTAAGAGAATCAATGAAAACTAACTCAATAATAAAACAACTGAGTAAGGCACAAGGGTTAAAATTAACATGCAAAAATCAACGGCCTTTTCATACACAGCTAATAACCAATTAGAAGATTTAATGGAAAACTTCATCACAATAGCAACCAACAAGATTAAAAATAACTTAGGAATAAACTTAACAAATGCTCAAAATCTATATTTAAAAAAACCCTGACACTCCTGAAAGACACAAATGCAAACTTGACCAAATGCAGACATTCTTTGTTCATGATTAGGACCTCTCAACATCATCAAGATGTCCATTTTCCCTAAGTCAATTTGTAAATGTAATGCAATCCAAATAAAAACAATGAGCTTTTTTTCTGGAACTAGACAAGTTGATGCTAAAGTTTATATGGAAAAATAAACACACAAGAATAGACAGGAAGCCACAGCAAAGGAAGAGCTATGATGGGGAGATTAGCCTTACCAGATACTAAAATGTACTGGAAAGTCCCTATGAATAAAAGAGTATGGTCCTGATATATGAATAGACCAATGGACTAGAATACAAAGTTCAGAAATAGACCCAAATATATATTAAAAGTAGTATATGATAATGGTGGTAACTCAAATGACTTGAGAGTAATGAGAAGCAAAGATGGGCTTTTTCATAAATTGTATTGGGACAACTGACTATTTAGACATAGATAAAATCATATCTAAGCATTCTTTACACCACATAAGAATAAATTCACTAAAATACAAAAATAGTCCTTAAAAACAGGGAAAGATGTTCAATGTCACTTATAAGAAAAATGCAAATTAAATCTATGGTGAAATACCACCTCTCACCATACACAGTAACGAAAATTCAAAAGCTCGAAAATGTGCTGTTTAGTGAGGCTTTGAGGAAACAATCAATGCACCAGCAATGTATGCAAAATATCATGCAGCAGTTGTAACACATAGTTGTAAATTTTTTGACATTACTCCCATGAAGAGGCGAAGTTCATGTCTCTACCCTTGAATCTGGACAGACTTGTGACTACCTCCCCCAACAGAGTACCACAGAAGCAACACTATGGGACTGGAAGCTAGGTCATAAAAGGTCGTGTAGCTTCTGTCTGGTTGTCTTGGAATGCTCACTCTCCTGATACATATGCCTTCTCAGAACCCAGGCTGCCAATTCTGTCAAGAAGCCCAAGCTCACTGAGAGACCATGTGTACATATTCTGGTTGACAGTCTGAACTGAGCCCAATTTCAGCCATCTCAGTCCAGGCACCAGATATAAGTAAAGAAGCTGCCAGAGAATTCTAGTCCCTAATGTTTCTAGTCACCTCCCAGCTACCTGAGACTTCCAGACAGAAGCTCGAGACAAGCCACTCTCATGTCCCCTACCTATATTTCTGACCTAGAATCTAGAAGCATAATAAAAGAATTGTTACACGATTAAGCAGCAACAGACAACCAGAGCATGGCATATCCCTAACCTGACAATAGCTAATAAAACTACTATTAATTGACCCTTCACATCAGCAATCTCACAGGAATTTACTTTGAAGATATATCTTAACAATATGAAAATACACATGCACATTTGTTGCAGCATTATTTATAACTTCAAAATGCTGAAAACTACCTAAAATGTCCAAACATAGGAGAGTGGTTGCAGAGCACATACAGCAGAATACCACAAAGCTATTAAATCAAAACAAAAAAAAAACAAGAAAAAAGAGGAAGCCATGTATAAGCCAATATGGAGAGATGTGCAGGGTATATGGAATAGGGGAAAAAGCAGAGCGCATACACCCCATTTTGTGTAAGAAAAGAGAAATAAGAAATGATACACAAGTCTGTTTATTTTTGAGAAAAGAAACATAGAAAGAATAAACCAGAAAACAAAAAAATTAGCTACTTGCAAAAAGAACAGGGATGAGAGGGTAGAAGGGAAAAGGAAAAGGACCAAGTATTTTGATTATACATTTTTTATGTGTAGTTTTGACTTTTGGAAGCACATTAGTGTTCTACATATTCAAAATATAAAATTGAAACAAAACGGGTTGGGGCGAGAAGTTAAAAGAGAATACAACATAAGTAAATGAACCCAACTGTATTTCAAATGAATAAAATGACAACTCTGAAAGTGTATGGGGTGGGGGGGGCAATGCAAGTTAACTTTCAGACACAGTATTATTTTTACTACATTGCCTTCGCCTAGAGGAAAAGGGACTGTAAACAAGTCTTAAATTTCTCTTAATACCTCTGTCTGTCAGCGTGGCATGGATGTAGACGTTCTCAAAGAAAGTGTTAATGTGGGGAGCTACAGTTCTCACTGTGGAAGTAGAGAGAGACCAAAAAAATGGAATGGGGGACAAAGAAGAGCCCTGTGGGCTGGACTAGTATGGGAGCTATCAGTATGAATTCACAATTTCATATATTTTTTATGTATATGAAACATATATACACACATATACATGTCTATACACATCTTAAAATACAAGAATTTCTAAGTATGAGGGGAAAAAATGACTTAGGGCTATTTCAATACCCAGCTAAAATCAGCCACACCAAGAGCAGTGTTTTATAAGAAAAGTTGGGTTATTTTGGAGAATTTAACACAGAGCTTTATATTCACACTGTAAAATTTAATCTTCTCTCTTGGTCCATCTGAGACTGGTGAGGAAAGGGAATTTGGTCTCTCTCCCTCTTGCCTGCTACTCCATATTAATATAGTGGGGACTCCCAGATCTCAGGCTAGTATAGTACTAGTGATTTAACTTCATTTTTGGATTTTGTTGACCAACTGTTTATAGTTTTATTTCTATGAGAAAATTTGTTTCAAGTTCTAAACCAACAAAAATGAACTTCTGAAGTACAAACCCAATTTTATTCACTGCCTACACTTCAAGCCAAAAGTCTGTTTAAACTAAATAAACATTAAATTCTAAGCATCAGGCACCACTCTACCTAATTTGTATTTTTCACTATAGCACCTGCCTTTGCCCTCTTTTCTTGGGATAAAGTCTTTAAATTCACAGATGCAATTTAATAGGATGATCAGGGAATGCCTCACCAAGAGGGGGACATTTCAGCAAAGATTTGAAGGATGTGATAAATATTCTGGGAATTAAATTCCTTAATAACCAAGTCTAGAGTCAATTTTCCTCCCATAACAGAAAACAGAAGTGCTTGCTTTCAACATCCAATCAAATGTCTCTTTAACTTACTGAGAACAAACATGATAGCCAGTGAGCAGACCAATATTTCCTCGACATTCCCAGTACATCTTCTATTTCCCACTGCAGTCCATCTCATCACTTCCCTCCCCAAGGAGAGAGTTCCTTGGGGGACTCTCGGGGGCATTCTTCAGCAACTTCTCTCAATTCAAATGGGAAATACAACATCAGTGATTCTCAAAGCATGGTCTGCAGACCAGCAGCTTCAGCATACCTTGGAGCTTGTTAGAAATGCAAATTCTCAGACCCACTCCAGATGTATTGAATCAGAAACTCTGTGGGTGGGACCCAGCAATGTGTTTTT
Organism: Balaenoptera musculus; assembly: GCF_009873245.2. Taxonomy (NCBI): domain Eukaryota; kingdom Metazoa; phylum Chordata; class Mammalia; order Artiodactyla; family Balaenopteridae; genus Balaenoptera; species Balaenoptera musculus. Next base: position 73,959,565 of record NC_045794.1, read on the forward strand.
AACAAGCCTCCAGGTGATTCTGATGCATGCTAAAATTTGAGAACCATGTTCTAGTTGACTAAAATTACACTTTAGAGAGTGAATTTCTTTGCTTTCCCTGTTATGGACTGAACTGTATCTCCTCAGAATTCTTACGTGGAAGCCCTAACCCAAAAGGTGACTGTCTTTGGACACAGGGCTTTTTAAAGAGGTGATTAGGATTAAATGAGGTCATAAAGATGGGGCCCAGTCCAATAGAATTGGTGTCCTTATAAGAGGAAGAGAAGCCAGAGGTGCACAGAAGAGAAAAAGCCAGATAAGGACACAGCAAGGCAGCCATCTACAAGCCTGGAAGAGAGGCCTCAGGAGAAAACTAAACTTGCCAACACCTCGATCTGTGGGACTTCCAGCATCCAGAACTGTGAGAAAAAATAACTTCTGTTGTTTAAGCCAAGCAGCCTGTGGTTATTTTGTTACAGTGGTCCTAGAAGACTTATACATTCCCTTTTACCTCAAGCAATATTTAATTCTGATATTTTTCTTTAGGTATCAATGAAAATACTGGCCATTGTTAAAAGAAAACTGTCTGAAGTTCCCTTAGGCAACTGTAAAACTCGTTCTTCCAGTCAATATTTCACTCTTTTTAGATGATAAAAGAAGGGTTATCTTATACCTCACTTTCCTGGGCAGATAAACCAGAAGCATATGCAGCTTAACCTGTTAGAAGTCTATTTCCAAGTACAAAATGGTGCTGCTTCCAATATCTACAATCTATCCTAATTTGACTTTGGTCTGCTCTTTACTTGTCTAAGCAAAGACTAGATCCCTTTCTCAAATTCTTGTCCCCTGTTTTCCCCTACTACAAGAAAGCCAGATAACTAATACGCTTTTGAGCACACTCACTTTCAGTTCAGTTCGCAGTTAAGGATTTTAAAATCGCAACTGTATTTCCCCCTTTATCCAGTCTACACTGAATAAAATGTGATAATGCAGCACACCACTAAACCTTCCAAAAAATCTAAAAGGAAATTTTAGCAAAAATAGTGCTACACTGAGTACACTCTTCATTAAGAAATACTAACAGGTAATAAATGAATATTAGCCAACCAATCATATTCATCAACAGCCTAACCAGCCTGAGAGAACCCTCTAGACACAGGTTATTTCCACATGCTTCACTATGCCTACATCAGTGCACAGCATATTTATGTTCAATCTCAACACAAAACTACATGATTGGGAAGAGTGTCATATTTCAAGTGGTGTGTGTGTGCATGCACAGACACACACAGCAAATATGCTTAGTTAAACCGACAGTTAAGTGGCCACAGCGGCCACACACACACTAAAACAAGTGGGTATTAATCCAAATAAAAATATGATCCTGTCTCTACCATATATCCATAATTAACAAATTACCCTTATGGAGTTACTTATGTTTTCTAGAAATACAAATGATTAGCCTCTCCCAACTTATTAGGCAGTGAGGTCAAGAAAGTGACCAATCTAACCACCTAGTCCCTTCCCCATTTAAATAACAACGACAGTATCATTCTCCCATAAAGATGCTACCACACAAAATACCTTTAAAAAAATGTAACTAATTAGAATTTACCCTGAAGAGTTATCGATTAGAAAAATTTTGCTCCAATTTAAAGAGGCAGTCAAGTTTGTAAGTGAGATCCATCTTTAAAACATTCTAAATATCCTTGGGAAAGTATAAATTTGGATCATTCTTCCTCTTACTGTACATCATCTGATGAAGAACTGATGGTAAAAATTATAAAACTGGGGCATCTGAATAAAAGAAACATTAAGTTTTAACCATATTTGCTGAGAAAGAAAAACACTAATTTGGGGGGATAAGTTCAACAAGGGATTCAAATAAAAGTTACTCACCCGGTGATTTTAGTTGCTAGATTTTACAAGTTAGAATAACTGCGTTTTCAATGTTTAAATCAAACCAAATATGCTTCACATATCTGAAAACCAGTGAAAGATGTCAAAATAAGAAGGCAAAACTCATACAGTACATGCAAGATCATCTTTTCCATCAATTCAGTCATATGCAGAATACTAAGTCAGATGTTTAAAAAAAGAAAAAAGCCCAAGAACACGAAAGAACGCTCTCTTCCAAGTGAGAACAGGAAAACCAGGACCATAGTGCTGACCAACTGAGAACTCCTTATAAGCACCCAAAGGCATCTACCTCACAAACGAGACATCATTCCAGAATAAGGTCCTCAGTAGGCATCTAACCCAAGATGATGCTGAGGCCTTCAGCCAAGATTGTTGTCTGTTCAGTCTACCAGGGGATGAATTTATAACACTTCCTTTCATACAAACACTGAGGTCTCATCGGTATTACTCTTCATTATTGAGGGTAACTGAGTGAACTACAAAGAACAGTTAACACTTATCAGTTGCATAGATGTTTTGGTTATAAAATATCTGGAGACACTAGTTTTTGCACAACTATTACAAACTGCAGAACAGGGGAGTAAACTTCAGGGATCAGGCATCAGAGTTCTAGCTCTAGATTACACATGTTAATGAAGCCATTTTATCGTACACCTTGCTCACTGAGCACCAACTGCTTACAATAAATAAATGGAAAGACAATAAATTTCCATTTATACAGGACACAGACTACCTGCTTTAACCAAAATTATCCGGCACCTAGCATAGTACCTGAAGCTATACCAGAGACAACATAAAGCTGGCACTCAAATGTTTCGCTGAAGGGATACTATGTCTGTCAAAGTTCAGGAGAGCTGAACACCTAACAGTAGAAGGGGCACTAAGATGGGATTCTGATCTGGTTTTTCATCCTCACTGTGCAATCTTGGGCAAGTTGTGGGGTCCCCAGATCTCAGTTTTCTCATCTAAAAAAGAGAGGGTTGGACCAAGTTCTCTAAGATCTTTTCTAGCTCTTAAAGTCTTTGCCCTCAAAATGCTGCCCCTCATTACCTCTCCCAGTCCAAGTGCAAAAATATCAGTGGTTCCCTTCCATAGATTTAAGACTACTCGTATCTTTTGCTTATAGTCTCTTCTACCAGAAAAAAACATGAGAAGCCTGAAGGTGAGCCACAATGTAGAGTCAGTTTTAAGTTCACTTTAATGGTTCAGAACCTTGGTTCACTCTACTGACTTCAGCTGTTTCCATCCACAATCTAAAAACCTCCTCTGTATTGTGATTGGCAATGAACAGGTGCTCTTCAAACTCTTTCAATATTGGCATACTTTTAAAAACCTATGTATGATCTATATTTCAACTTCCTGTTTTCCAACTTAGAGAAAAGATTCACATTCTGTTACTGCCTGTCTTGTCAGGTTCTAACAGGGCTGCTGAGTAAAATATAGAACACCCACTTAAATCTAAATTTCAGACAACCAATAAATAATTTTTAGTATAAGTACATCCCATCCATTACTTGGAATACACTTACACTAAAGAATTATTCATCGAAATTCAATTTAACTGAGTGCCCTGTATTTCTACTTGCAAAATACGGCAACTCTAGTACTGATTTAATATTACCAGTTTACAAACAAATGTTTAAAAGTAGTCTAAACACTGAATACACTTAATTTTTCTGACTCAGAAGGAAACTGGGTCTTCCAATAGCTAAGCTTCACCTCACTCTGGTCTCCCAACTTACAACACTTACAAAACACTGGAAATGAACTGTAAAATAGCCTCTACCATATGACCTGCCTTCCTGGCCGCAGACTAATAATAGAACTAATAACCTTCATGCTTCTAAGATGAAACTTAAGAACACAAATTCATATCTGCAGCTCGGAGGCTGCCTTATTCCAAATGGCCTATACTCAATATTTTTTTAATTGAGATATAACTGACAGGTAACATTATATTAGTTTCAGGTGTAAACATGATTCAATATTTGTATATATTGCACAATGACCACCACAATGAGTCTAGTTCATATCCATCACCACACACAGTTACAACCTTTTTTCCTGTGATGAGAACTTTTAAAAATCTACTCTTAGCAACTTTCAACTATACAATACAGTATTATTAACTATAGTCCCCACGCTATATATACTACATCCCCAGGGTGTGTAACTTTTGACCACCTTCACCCATTTGCCTCCCGCCAAAACCCCCGCAAATCACCAATCTGTTTGTTCTGGTTTGTTTTTTAGATTCCACATATAAGTGAGATCATACAGTATTTGTCTTCCTCTGTCTGACTTATTTAGCATAATGTCCTCAAAGTTCATCCATGCTATCATAAATAGCAAGATGTCTTTCTTTTTTTATGGTTGAATAATATTCCATTGTGTATATATACACACATTTTATATAAACCATCAATATGGCTTCTTAATCCTCATCTATTAATTTGCTATATAAATACATATATTCACCTATCATACCTAATGTATCATAAACCAATTAGGGAGATACTTCTTTTGTATCCTCACCTTCATCTCCTATCCTACACCATACACATGGTACACACTGTGTTATGCATATAGAAGTTTAGCAAGTGTTTTCTAAATATTAAATGTCATTGTAGAAGAGTATAAATACAGAAGTTGTAATGGTCTGCACTGAATTCATACTGATCCCATGACAAACCTGGAACTCACTTTTTGAATTAAATTCATATTGACTGCTTAACTCACTTTTTGAATTAAATTCATATTGACATATTGACTCTTAAAATGTATAGAAATGCCAGTTGTGAACTTTCTGGATGGTTGGATTCTTTCCAGTAAGCATTTACTAAGCATCTAGTAAATCTAGACTCTATCCTAGATGCTTACTATGACTATGTAGTGTGACTATAAAGAAATAACTGAGGTATCAAAATACATAACCTAACAATATCTATTTTTACACTAAGAATTAATTATGTTAGCTCATCCTAGTAAGGCTGTCATTGCTAAAAACATTTCAAGCACTCCTATTTTGAAATTTCCTTTAGAGTCTGGGGCACTTTTAAAAGGAAATATCCTCAATGACAGCAAATCTTCATTTTCTAGAAGATACATCAACAAGAGTAATTTTGAAGAGATATGGGGATATATGTATATGTATAACTGATTCCCTTTGTTATAAAGCAGAAACTAACACACCATTGTAAAGCAATTATACTCTAATAAAGATGTTAAAAAAAAAAACAAGAGTAATTTTGTAGATAAGTTTCATTAACAAGGGAATGGCTCACACACTATATGTTATAGGGACATTGGTTTAAAACATAATTATATCACAGAACCTATTGTTTATCATAGGCAAGTGTCTATAAAAGGCAATATTTCATAACACAGAATCTCAATCCATTCAGAATGTCAACATCCTAAACCCAAATGAATTGTTCAGTCTTGTGGAATGAATTCAACAGAATTATGCTTTTAAAAAATTAATAAACATGTGTTTTTCCAGTTATTATTTATCACTTATTAATTTTGACATGAACGCTTCCTTGAATCTCCAATGTTATGTTTTTCTATTACAGACCTTAACTTTTTCCACCAGATATCATCAGACATACCACACTTCATTAACAATTACTATTTCCTAATATCTTTGGTAACATAAATTCTCCTTTTAAGATTAAGATAATATCAAGTCCTCACTGTCACTTTAAATGTGTGGCACAAACTTCCTATAACCTAAGCAGAACTAGATTTAAATTTGGCTTTTTGTAGTCAATATTTAGAGTCAATTAGAATAAGCCAAATCTCTAGCCTCCTGTACATTCTTCATCAAGCCTTAGGTAAACAAGTAAGCATGTCAAAAATCATCCAAGAACACTTTAGTTCCAAGAAAGAAAAAGAAAAAAAAAAAGAATCTAGCCCTTGACATTACTTTCAAACTTCTGGTAACATGTGAGAGGCTCAACAGTATATAGCAGTAAGAGCAGCAGAGTGGCGGGTTAGACAGCTGGGGCCACAGGCCTTCTCTGCCACTGAGCATCTGGGCAGGTGAATTGACTCATTTCTCTATCTCCAGAGAAAGAAGCCATCATCTTATCTGGAGGGCTGCTATGCAGAATAAATATGATAGTAACTGTTACATGTAACATGCTTCTGACACAATCAATCTTCTTCTAACTATCAAAGAAAATCAGATTCTTTATCCTCATGACCTCAAATATTATAGCCAAATCTATTTTCTTTAACTAAAGCAGTGATCTGAAGTCTGTGACTGTTACCAGTATAATACTCAAACTCTTCGTGTCAAAAGCACTTCTCTATGGAGCAAAATTGGGTTGTGAGATATTTGCCGTAAGCTGAAGCTTATCCTTACAAAGAAAAAAAGTTTATTTTAATATTTTTACACAAAAATCTTTCAACAACATACCACAAAACTTTCTTGGACAATTTGAAAAAGTCAAACATGATTAAACCAGCAAGTAACCACTGAGGATTACCGCTCTTTTTTTTTTTTTTTTTTTTAAAGACCTATAATGTGCCAGGTGTTATGCTAGGTCCCGGGGATAGAGACAAGCACCAATCTAGACCTCACCCTTGAAGAACTCTGTTTATCCAGGAGTGTGAACTTGACAGATAAATATAAGATAATAAAAGATATTTTAGAAATACTGTATTTCTCTGGCTTAAATATATTTCAGAAATCATTCTTTCCACTTCCCAGCATTTTTAGCCCATAAAATAGGAAATTACACACTTCTTGAGTTGATGGGAATTTGAATCCCCAATTTTTACTTAAAATATCTTTCAGAAGTTTATAATTAAAAAGTAACACTGAAACCAAAAGCTAGTTTATACAGATATTGTTTGTCACATGCCAGGCAAAACAATTAAAGGGAACAGAATTTGCCACCTCTCAGAAAAACCACAGAATTATCAAACTAAGAAAGGGCAGTGTTTCCTTTTTATGCATTAGCAGTCAGTTACTATTAAAGACAAAAAAATTAAAATACACAAAGACAATAAAAAAAACCCTTGAGTTTAAACCAATAAGAAATGCAGACAAAACCTATATATAAGTTTCAAAGTTACAGGTCAACTGTAAAGTTGTTAAGAAAGTTAAGATCACAGAACATAGGTTATAAAAAGCAACATGTTACCATGCTGTGATTCTTAATCAAATGGCCAAAATGATTTAGATGACTTAAAGCTCAGGAAAGGCTTGGACTCATTTTCCTATACCGAAGAAAGTGGAATATGCCTGTAACATGCCCCTGCCAGTTAGCCGAAGTATTTCTGTATGTATATTTAATTTCTACTTCTGCCTCCCGTAACTATTATTAAATCAGTAATTTATTTTCTAATGAATGTTTCAGAACCAAGGAAACACTGACAATACAAAGCAATGGCAACACAGACATGGAAATGACCCTGCCTAGGGAAGGTGGGGGAACGAACGCCTCATCAAAGAACTGGCTTTTAAAGTGTGTCTTGAAGAGACAGCAGTATTTTGTAATACGAGGAACTTAGACAAAGTATGATGTACAAAGTATTGATATGTCAGAGAATAACAAGCAGGCTGGGCATGTCTGTACCACAGTAAGAACTCCTGGTATGACTTGAGGTGATCACTGTGACAGCAGAAATGGGGTCCTACGGGGGGCTCAGAGTCTAACTGGACAACCTGAGAATTCCGTAAGTGCCAAGAGAGAGCATCCAATTTTCTGGAGAGGTTGGGAGGGCTTCACGAAGCAGTTTCATGATGAGTCCTACAAGATGACTAGTCCAGATGAGGAGAGCAGCACAGAGCTACACTGTTTTTGAACCAAATTTTCCATGGCTATTAAGTTTTGTGAATTCCAATTTTTAATTTTAAAAACCTTTTTCACGACATCAATTTTCAATTTTTTTTTGGTAATACTTGTGCCTGCTTCTGAACTACCTTTCCAGTTCCTCCAAATCTGCTCTCATCTGCAGTGTGCTGGGAAACCAGATATCAAAATGCTATAGAAATCTATTTAAAATACTAGTAAACAAACTAAATACCTAAAGTGGAGCGAGGCACTGAGAGATCTGATGCATGGACTCCTGGCTTCTAAGAGGGCTTGTCTGCCAATTTCCTGGTTTTCTACATGTTTTACATGGTTCAGGAAGCTAGATAAAAAATAGCCTTCAGGCTAGGAGAGAAGCTATCCCACACCTCTCCCCATTCTTCTGGTCTCCTTCCTCTTTCATTCTTTTCCCTTTCAGAGGCATTTCGGATGGCAATTAACCCACTAAATTGCATTCCATGACAAGACCACCATTATTCACTGACTTCAACATTAGAGGAATGTCATGATAATTTTATCCTTTTACACCTTTAACTTTTCTAAGTAATTAAGAGGCAGTACTTAAGAGAAAAAAACCTGCTTTGAATAGTCAAACATATACGTTGATGTCTAACTACTAACTAAATGTAAAAAGTTACATTCAACCAACTACATAATCTGTCCTATTCTCCCTCCTCTTGTCACATCCCACTTCTGCAGCTGTCATCTTTAAAGTCCTCAACACTGCTATAATCTAGTGACTTTTGATGACTCTAATCTCTAAGCATACATTTGCAGATTTAAGTTAAACTATAATCTCTCTAGATCCCAAAAACCACTCAAAAATTCTTCCTTTCAACTCCTTGCAGCACCTGCCTTATGGGGCTACCTAGTATTGAATATATTGGAGAGGCATAGCCAAAGAGACCCCTCAAAGGAGGAGTTTTCTTTCCTTTCAGCACAAAGACCTTCACCAATACAGCCTCAGCTTGGGGAAACATTCAACTTGAATCTACAAGAATGGAGACAGGGGACTTCCCTGGTGGCTCAGAGGTTAAGAATCCACCTGCCAATGCAGGGGACACGGTTCAAGCCCTGGTCCAGGAAGATCCCACATGCCGCAGAGCACCTAAGCCCGTGCGCCACAACTACTGAGCGACCCAATGCAGCCAAAAATAAATAAATAAATTTATAAAAAAAGAAAAAGAAGAAGAAAGGAGACAGTGGGGGCAAGTCCAAGATTATGACGCAACTCAGAACTGACAGTCTGGCTCTCTACCTTGGTTGTATGTGGTATATAAGCAGAGCTCAGTGCAACTTTAAAAAACAAACAAAAAAACCCACAAAACAAACAAACAAAAAAACTTCAAAAGTAATAGTGACAGAAGGAAAGAGATCACCATCAAGCGTCCTAAGAATAGGAAACGATGGTAGCAAAACTACTGCCATATGAAGGTTTGACAGCTGACTCCAAAATGTCTTTCTTCTTTGTATAAGAATAGCTGGAGGACCTTCCCTGGTGGCGCAGTGGTTAAGAATCCGCCTGCCAATGCCAGGGACACGGGTCCGACCCCTGGTCTGGGAAGACCCCACATGCCACAGAGCACCTAAGCCCATACGCCACAACTACTGAGCCCGCACTCTAGAGTCCACGAGCCACAACTACTGAAGCCCACATGCCTAGAGCCGGTGCTCCGCAACAAGAGAAGCCACCGCAATGAGAGAAGCTCATGCACCGCAACGAAGACCCAATGCAGCCAAAAATAAATACATAAATTAATTAAAAATAAATAAAAATTTTTTTAAAATGTCATTATCTAAAAAAAAAAAAAGAATAGCTGGAAACAATATATCCCTATTCATTACAGGAAGAGAGCAAAGACTAGGAAGGAGACATGTGCATACACTTAACACTGGTTCCTTGGAAGCATACAGCACCTGATGAATCACCGCACAAAAAAGGAAACCAAGAAGGAACGCTGGACACACCAAGTGAGACGGACTGAAAGCTCTGCATAACAGACTCTCTTTCTTGGCAGGTCACAGTTATTACTGTCTAGCACAGTGATCACATAACTATTTTTTGAAGGAATTTATTTATCCAAAATCTTAAGTTTTCCACTCAAAGTCTGAGCACTAAAAAAAAGTCAGATACAATGTCACAGGAAGAGCCTGCTAGGACACCTTCCTAAACCTAAAGTTTTATTTCATATACAAATACAGAACCTCCACTTTTTTGGATTAATTCAACATACACTTGCACTTAAAAGCTTAATGTCAAACTTTTGGAGAATTTTCTCCTCTGTTAAAAAAAAAAATGTATTAATCTGTAAGAAGGATTTTACAAAACTTTATCAGCATTTTGAAATAAACAATAATAAAAGTAACATCTATTTCTAAGGGTTTCTTCTTAGTATTCTACTTCACTTAGTAAAGTTTATCTTACCCTTTAAAAGCAGGGATGGTGGAACCGTTTCAGAAAGAATTAAACTTATATAACACAGTTATAACAAACTATTTCTCATCTTCAATAGTATGATTCAGCTGACATATTTTCAGCTTAAGTTAAAAGAAAAAGTGCCGGCTTCAGTAGCGAGAGGGGCTGAGAAAGTGGTGACACCGCCGGGGTGCAGAGGGAGTCCCTGAAACTTCTCCCAACAGCCCCAGGGCCAATCTCCCCTCAGCCCACTCCCCTCTTCGCCAGCTCCCAGGTCCCCACTCCCTGCACCGGGGGTGGGGTTGGGAGCCAGGCCCGTCTCCCGCTGGGACACACACAGGGGCCGGGAGCGGGGACGGGACCCCCGAGGCGGGGGGGACAGACCGACAGACAGACGGCCGGGCGCCCGCCCCAGCGGGCAGGCAGGCAGGAGGAGGCGGAGGCGGGGGTACGACTGGGAGGACTGGGTCTGGGGAGTTTCCTCTCAACAAAAAAAAAAAAAAAAAAAAAAAAAGAAAAAGTGCCTTGTGATAAAGTCTCACCACAAGCATATTACAGTTTCTAAAGAGAGACAGGGACTTTCCTGGCGATCGATCCAGTGGTTGGGACTTCGCCTTCCAATGCGGGGGGTGCGGGTTCGGTCCCTGGTCAGGGAGCTAGGATCCCACATGCCTTGGGGCCAAGAAACCAAAACATAAAGCAGAAGCAATATTGTAACAAATTCCATAAAGACTTTTAAAAAATAAAATAAAATAAAGAGAGACAAAACAAGCATTTTACTGGAGTCTGAAGTCAGTGGACTCAAGCTCAAGACCAGACACAAGAGGCTCATTCAAGAGTCGTTAAGAACATCACAGGTAAAAGTCATGTGCCAGAGGCGAGTAACAGAAAGATAAACAGTCCCTGCTCTCAAACTGAACACCTCGTGGAGGTGTCAAACATGTAAACAACAACAAATTATGAATTTTTAAGAGGGCTATGAGAATTTGAGAAAGTAACGCAAAGACCTAGAAGTTGAGTGGCACAAACTGTACACATAGCAGGAAAAGACAAAGAATCCTAAATACTTAACTAGCCTCTCAGCAACGAGGCTGGCAAAGAATGTTAATCAAAAGATAACAAACTACCGAAATCCTTTAAACCCAGAAATTACAAAGGAAACAATCATAAATGAAGATAAAATCTACAAAAAAAAGATGTTCACTAGAGGATTATTTAACATAAGAGAAAAACTTAAGACCCAAACATCCACTAACAAGGGACTAGCCATGGGATGGAATATCACACTTATTAAAATGATGTTGATGAAAAAAATCTGGTGACAGAAGAAAATAATACAAAGCTTTTTAAAATCACACAATTATACCTACATTATCTCAAGCATGTTAATAGATGTACAAATTTTTTTAAAGTTCAAAAATAAATCAAAATGTTAAAGCTATTTCTCAGAGACAGTGATTGTTTCATTTTTACATTGTTCTATATTTTCCAAAAATTATACAATCAGTATTGTTACATTTTAAATTGATAGAAAAGTTATGTAAGTCACTGTATTCCAGGATTCCCTTTTAAAACCATTAATAACCCCTCTCATCTTTTTCGGTAGAGAATCTCTCTCCCCCAAATTCCACAGAACCCACTCATTTAAACAGGTTAATATCTGTAAATTCCTTGAAACAGTATCTGGCAGGTAGAAAGCAGCTACACCAGTGTTCGTTTTATTAAACATTTTAAAATTCCCTTTATCTAAGTCCAAGTAATTAGTGTGTTTTATAGCTGGTCTATTTTTCATGCCAGTTTGACAAAAGAACCATAGGTTTTTGTTTTTCTTTTCTGAGTTCCAGCATCTCTTAAGGAATGACTACTGTCTCCCTCTGAGATTCTTCCTTCAAAGAAAGAGCAGGAGGAAGAAATTCTGTCAAATATCAAATTCTTCAAAGGGAAGACAGGAAATTAGTGAAGGGGGTGGAATTTTAAAATATGGTTAATTGTTAAGACACACCTACAGAAGGGTACTCCTTAACATATTAAAGAGTCTCTCACAAATCAACATTTCATGGGATTAAATGCTATACTTACCCAGATGAAGAAATAAAGAAATCATATACCAAACTCTTAGCTAGGGACAGGACTATATGTAACTATTTAGAAAAAAAAGCCTTCATATGTTTTTATGAGCTGCTTGGAGTGCGTGTGGAGTAGTGGTGATGGTGAGGGACAATCCAAGGGAAACTAAGGAACCAAAGAAGGCAAGCAACTGTTCAACATAATAAAGGAGGAAGAAATTTGAACTTGCAAAGTGGAGGAAGACTTGAGGGAGAAATCAAGGAACTTAAGTGGACTGCCTCCCCTAAATAAGTTTTCAGTCAAGTCCACATTGCTCACTTACGCTTTAGTAAAAATGGATTCTTTTATTCAAAGTAATACTGAATTCTGCATCTCAGTTGCACAAGACTGCACGCAGACACAAGAACGGAACAGGGGACATATCTGGCTTATCCACAGATATAAACTTATTCCACTCATGTATTCATTTTTAGTTTTGACAAACTTATACATGCATGAAGTTTGTTTACAGAAACAGGTCTATAAGACTTTTTAAAAACATCAGCAGTTTTTTTAGTCCCCTTATCCCAGTTTCCATTCACAGGCAACAAGGAACAGGTATCTTTCGTTTCAGTACCTAACTCCATTTCTACAAATAATACTTGCAGTGCTCCTGCTTGCTTTTTCAGTTTTAGGTGTTAGATACATAAATCTCTTTAAACACCATTCCTCCTCCCACCCCCAGCACAAGCACAAATGCTTCCCAAAGTACTTTTATTTAGAGGATATAAAGAAACTACAACTCAATAATAAGACAAACAACCTAATGAAAAAGTGGACAAAAGATCTGAACAGACACCATAAGTTACTGGAACCCAAAAGGCTATCCATGGGTAAATGGATAAACAAAGTGCGGTATATCCATGCAATGAAATCTTTACCAGCAATAATAAGCATTGAACTATTAATATATGCAGCATGGATGAATTTAAAATAATTATGCTGAATGAAAGCCAGACCAAAAAAGAACACATACCTTATGATTCCATGTATACAGACCTTAGAAAGTTCAAATTAATCTATAATGACAGAAAGCAGATTAGTGGTTCCTCTCCCTTGAGCTAGTCAGAGTTCTCAGAGAAGACACTTCAACTCTGGCCAGCATCCTGCAAGCAAAGTGAGGGAAGGTGGCTGCGGGTCTTAACAAATACTGTAAACTCACACTCACTCTCATTTTAGCAAACTTTGACAGGGAGCAGGCGTCAAATGCCACTGATACGCCACTTCTTTAATGGAAATCTTAGGTAAATAGATTTATTGAAAAGCTAAACTGTCTTCATGAATGAAACAGCAGATCATCGATGAAACACCAAATGATAAATAAGGCAAAATCAGATGGTAAACCTAAAAAATAAATTCAACAGTTGAAAATTTGGGACAAGGTGGAGGGAGAAGAAGACCTACTGTGGACATATTGTTTTAAAAGTCAAAACTTCCAAGAGAGACAAGTTAATAAAATTCTCTGATTTTGTATTTTGTACTTTTGTGGGAGGTAACAAAGAAACCAAGTGATTTACCCATGGTCACTTGGCTTTTTAGTGGCAACGATAAAACTCAAATTTAAATCTGAAGAGATCTTAAGACAACATCACAGAGTTAAAAACCCAAATCAGAAGTTTTAGGTCTAGTCACACATAGTAATACCATGAAGATACACAGGCTCAAGGACCTACTGTACAGCACAGGGAACTATACTCAATATTTTCTAATAACCTATAAGGGGAAAGAATCTGAAATCCAATCATATATACACCTGAATCACTGAGCTTTACACCTGAAACTAACACGACATTGTAAATCAACTATACTTCAAAAAAATACAGATATACAGTCTCTGAGAAAGGTGGGCATTCCTTCCTGGCAAAAGGAACGATGTGGCAAGAGCATCCAGAGGCAAAAGAGAATCAGGTAAGTTCCAGTGTTCAATATATATATTAAAGAAGTGGAGTTTAAGCTTAAAGGCAGGTGAATTTAAATTGTATCCTAAATCCATTCTTCATGCAAAAAAGGGCTGATTGGTGTTTGTTTATCTGATACCTGACATGCATAGGGTCTGATGCTGGAGGATATCCTTTTCCTGGACTTTGCCATCATCTCTTTCCCATTTCACTGACTGACCTTCCTTGTTTTCAGGTCCCTATATTTGCCCTTTAACTCAACAGTTCTCCACCACAGTACTAGTTGTCAAGAGTGTGCAAAGTACCTGAAGTCTGTGATTCACTTTTTAAACAAACAAAAAATGGTAGGTAAAGCATCACTCACTTGATTTGGGGCGTAAGTAGAGAAAAAAAGGACAGAATTATAGCAAAGGAACTGAAAATTTCACGTAACTCCAAGTATAAGCAAGGCAGCAAGGAGTATATGCCAATGCCATCCACGTCTGTCCCAATAGGAAACATCAAAATCTAGTAGGAAAAGATCATACTCTAACCCATTTCACTTTTGCTGATTCCACTGATGTCTGCCTTCACAGCTTTCTTTTTATTTTTTTCACTACTAAAACCATTCTACACTCCTCTTTTGATCAACGATTAATTCCTTCTATAATACCTTACCAAGAGTTAGGTCTATAAAATGTAAAAGGGTTGGGAGAACACTCAAGATCAGTACACCTGTACAGTTTCAGCGGTGCTAAACACTGGAAAGTGAATAATCTATGGAGAGCAACTTTTTTCAAGCATTTAAAACTACAACAGCTTATGTGCCAAATCTATATAAATCATTAATTGCTTAAATGTTTGAAATTATGACTCCACGTACTACACGAGCATTCAACAGAAATGATAAAGTCAGGTACAGGCTTTCCTGCCTTGACCTAAGGAAGGCAGTTAGAAGAATAACCACATTGCTATGCTTTAAACTTTAACAGAGACTAAATATCTACACATCTTCCTGATGCCCACAGTGATCATGCACCAAGTCATGGGCCAATAGTTCACTCTCAATGCATGAAGAAGAACTCTCTCAGAAAATCAGAACCTGCAGCAAAAAGACATTTAAAAACTTAGCTCCAAGAGTACTCCTATCGATAAACAGTAACTACAAGGGTATCATACTGTAAATTTTAGACCATAATATATGCTTCAAATTATGGCATTTTACATCATGCAATATGCTAATGGATTACAGATACAACAAGCACATCTTAAGAACATCAATGCTGATGAAAGGAAAAGATGTCATGAGCTAAAAGAAAAGTGAAACTGGTCATTTTAAGACATAAATTTTAGCTACTGTAATTTGTCTAAAATGGACAAATTACTACACTGCAGTTAAGAAATGGAAATGACTTCCTATGGAGAAGCTAAATTCTATTGTCCCAGCAACAGTCTATGAAATGCGGCTGCCCTTCAGAAGTAAAACAGGTTGTCCTATGAATCCATCTGAGCAAAGCTAAAATTTCAAAGGTAAAAAGTCTTTAGAAATTCTCCAAGAAAAGTTCCTCCACTTTATTCACTTTACCTTCACGCGAGTTACACAATGTCTAAGTCCTAACTCAATCCGCCAGAAAAATACTGATTGAACGTTTATGGGATAAAACCCTATATATCCTCAAGAACTTATGTTCTTATCTGAATGAAATTACTAAGACAAAAAGGATATATAATAGATGGGAACTGTATAACCCAGACTACAAATGTACAGCAATTCAGACAAGAAAGTTAATGAGTGATGACTGCGAAAGGTAGATGAATGCTGAGTTTTGGAGGATGGGAACATTTAGACAGACAAGATCAAGGGTCCCATCAAGTGAGAGGAAAATCATAATGAAGTCACAGCAAAAGGAATGAGAAGAGTGTACGCAGGAGACTGCCAGACATGACTGTCCCGCAGTGGGAAGTCAGCAGTATAGTACTGCAGCTCTGCTCTCAACTCCAGAAACGTGATTCACATTGCGAACAGCACCCCCCGGAGGTGTGCAAAGTGGTGATCCTGGTTAAGTAATACAGAAAAGCAACAAGTGGGTGCTCCACTAAAAGGGATTCTGTGAAACAAGGGAGCTTTTAAAACACTAAACACATTTAGATAGATTCAGTCCGTATTACCATAGCAAAATATGGGAGAAGTCCCAAATGGGAAACTGCATAAACCAGCCTATCTCGGATTTGGGTTTTGCCCCTCTCCCTCCATAAAACCCCTATTAATATTTCTTAGAATCGGTGTTCTAAAATGCACTTTAGAATACTGAGCTATTTTATAAAAGGCCTTCAGAGTCAAGCTGCATCTTGATAAAGAGAAAAATGAGGAACCACTGAGCGTTTTAGTCAAGAAATGACAGCAGCAAAACTACTTAAAAACAAGAAAATTCTGGCACAAATATCAAAGGTAGATTAGAGCAGCAGATCTGAGAATTTTGAGAGTAAAAGATTGCTTAGAATCCTTCTGGGAGCAAACCAACTCACTGAGTTTTAATACAATGAACAATAAATCCACATTGTTAATAATCAAGTTATTTAAAAAGCATCTTTTAAACAGACAAATCCTTTTTATGATCTACTTTTCAGAACACACAACTTTTAGTCCTAAATCTGTTAAGTCTTTATAATAGTCACACCAGCTTACAGTTAGGGAGTATCATCTCAGATTTCACAATGTAAGCAAGCACTGGTCCATTCAAAACTATCCTTATTTTTTCCTCCAGAGGCCGAAGTGACAAAAATATTAATACAAATCCACGTATCCTGGATTTTGAGACACCACATTGTTGGAAGTTATTGTACTTAGAAATACCAAATAATACTCCTACCAAAGAGGTAACTAAAAACACTGCATACTGTTTAGAATAATTAACACAGTTATTTAGGAAAATTTTAATGAAAAATAGCTTTAAAAGAATATGGTGAAAGGTTAACCCATAGTTTATCTGGATCTCTCTGCCAGAAATCTTTATGAGCTTAGATTTCCACAACCATTAGTAAATTATAACCCATGATTCCTAAATATATTCTAAAGCGCAGCGAACAAGCCTAAGGTTTTGTAACAAATGATCAAAAAAGTGTTCAGCACAGTCTTGAGATGGACCTGCTTTGAAATTAATTTCATTATAAAATGTACTTTAAAAACAGATGCAGGCTACTTACTATAGTGTCATAAATGAAGCAAAAACAATTGCATTTTAAATCTGGTCTTAAATAGAAGGTAATCCATATAGAGTAGATAAAATGGTTAAAGTCAGATCAGTTTACATCAAATGGCTCTTACAGTAGACTGCTGAACTATATAATCTGTTCTTTAACATTAAGTAAAACAGCAGTAACTTCTGTTTTCATGCACAGAATGGTAAATTATCAATTAGTCTTATTAATACTCTTGAAAGATCATTAAGGACTAACCTGCTGTTTTTGAAGGAACAGCTACTTGTTAACTGAAATTAATAAGGACCACTACTTATCCACCAATTTATGTCCTTTTAGTTTGAAGGAACATCCAAAGTCTTTCCTTCTAACATAAAATAAGAGCTAGACTAAAGCATATCATATGTATATAAATATACAGTACTGTACTGACACAGCATGCATTATTTTTACATAAGCCCCCATGTTCAAGTCATTTGGAAATGGCAGACACTGGGGCATGAAAACAAACAGAGAAGAACATTTTCCATCTAGGACTTTTACAGTGCTTAATAAGTAACTCAATAACTGTAGATGAATCTTCTGAAAGAAGACAGTGCACACAGATAAAAAAATATTTTCAATTTACCAGTCTTACAATTGTCACAAAAACCACCAAGTCCACAAATCAAACTTGGCTACAATAGTCAAAACTACTTGAAAGCACTATGTTCATAGTCAAATAAATCAATGATGTCTTTCTAATTTATAAAGGCATCTCTACTACGTAATGTAATTTTAAGCAAAATGCAAACTCAACGTGAGTGTTTCTCAAAATGCTGACTACTGGGCCCCACTCACATCTGCTGAATCAGATTTGCAGGGGCAATGCCAAGGAGTCTGCACTTTCAGTAACTCCCCCAGGTGACCCTCCTGCACACTTTCTGCAGAACCACCACCTTCCCTGTGAGCTTTATAGCAAGGTTTTGGATATCGAGAACTAAAATCTCATTTGGGACCTTTTAAAACTAAATTTCATTAAATACCGAATTAATATTTCAAAAAGACTTAGGTAACAAGCTGTGGCAGAAAAAAACCAAATACATGAAAAAATGACAGCAGAAATTAAAAAAAGAAACTTTTAGTACAGGCCACTTTATTTTTAACTCAAGATTTAAGACACCCCTAATCATTTCAAGGACTAACAAGTCTTTGTAAACATAATTCCTAACTTAAAAATAATCCTATCCACAATATTAAAAATATAGTATTTCAAATATGTTCAAATTCATTTACTCAGCTGTTAAGCAATCAGGGTATGAACTGCTTATATTATACCAAATACAAGCAATGATTAAATTTATAAGTTAAACCCAAACAAATCTGTTTATATTCCACTATTAAATTTACTGTGGTCAGAACCTGATTTTCATAAACATGTAACTTTCACAAACTTACACAGACATGTATAATGGAAAGAGCAATGAAGCAAAAACTAGAAGGCATCCAGTTCTGGCTAATCTAGCTGCTGGCTATATTATATGACCTTAGGGCCTAGAGAAATCATTTTACCTACCTAAAAAACAAGAAAGGTACAGCTATCTACTAATTTCACAGATTTATTGTGAGACTCAAAAGGGATACTATGTAATACACTCTGAAATACTGTAAAGCATTTTATAAATCAAAGACATTATCATTAAGAGTAAAATTTGAGAGACACTGTCTTTAGGTGTCTGCTGTAAAACAGACTATTACAGAAACAACAAACATAAAAACTGACCTTTCAGATTCAACTAGATATTGTACATTATTGTATATATCCTATAAATTATAAATATAAAACATAAGAATTTAATACAGTCATCTGTCTTATGCCCCCATTTATAATAGATCTATTTCTTGTGTAAAAATAGAAATGAAATTAGATGCACCATGAATTGATAACTCAAAACTGGTCACTAAGTATATTATTCTACTTTCACATGCTGGACAATTTCCATAATAAAAAATTTTAACAAGACAACAATGTATATGTGTGTGTGTGTATAAAATATCTGTAAAAGCTAAAAACCAAATCTTTTAAAGTTTTTTTTTTGAAAATTATCCCCATACCTATTGTATCATTTTCCTTCAATGTTACCTCAGATTCTATACATTCCAAAATAAGCTGCTCTCATGCACCCTTCTATATATATCATGACACCTATCAGAAAATAACTATTCCTCTCCAATGGAGTAAATACTCTTAGCCAAGCTGCAAAAACTTAATTTTCTGCTTCCTGATCCTTACTCCTTTAATTTTCTCACTCATTACAAAATTCCAGAAGTAAAAAGTGAAATGACCAGTTTCAACTGCATGTATGTGTAAAAACATAAGGAAAATAAAAAAGGGGGCCAATACACTTTTTTGTTAGTATTGCAAAAGACCATCAATAGCTGCAGTTGGCCATTCCTCTTAAAACCTGTTGACCTATACAACTCAACTCACATGGTAAGAGAATGCTGCACCCAAAATGAAGTTAACATATCTGTCAGACAAAGGAAATTGGTAAATTTAACCCCCAAATCAAGGATTCCATCAAGATACGCGTAACGATGTATAATTACTCTGCATACATCAACCTAACTGCTCAAATGATGTCCTTTAACCTGGGGCCATATTCCAGACTGAAAAGCATAAACTACCTTTCATCACAAGCAGATTTTTTAACTTAATAAAACTATCTGTAGCTCAATAGCTTATGCTTTACAGTAGTCTATGAAGAAACTACAAGTGGTGGATTAAAAATTAAATGCAGATAGAAATGGTAACAATCTTGTGGTTTGCAATTAAAACTATATTTAGTAATATCCACACATTTATTTATTCATTACTTGAAAGCTGAATCCTTTTTTCTTTATGTTACATCTGCAGTCACAATCATCAGAGGATATCCTGTGTCTAAAGACAGAGTGTATCTCAAGTTTTTGATTTGTGAGGGAGGGGGACAGGAGGGACCAAGTGGTCAGGGAAGGAAATCGCACCCATTTAGCTATCACTACAGCACTTGTTTTCTAAGCATTAAAAACTCCATTCATTTTTATATAAGATATTGATACATTTGAGAAGAGCCATGCACAGAAACCACTTTTTCCAATATGGTCTTCAATAACTTTGAGGGTAAGTACTCCTGCTGGAAGTCCTCATTTGTATTATTTAAAAACAATTAATTGTAAAATTTGCAGTCAAACCATAAAAGGCAAGCTGTTGGAAAATGAAAAACAAAAAAAAATTACTATACCTTATTCAAACAAGGTTAATAATTTTGCATGTTTACTTTGGAATCTCTTTATAGCACAGAAGCTAAAAAAATTTATAAAACCACTATCTTGGTGGTGGGTACCCTTATTTGGTGGCAACGGCTAGTTTTAAATATCTATTTACGATGAAGCTATTACTTTCCTTATTTCTTTTCCTAAGTAGATCCAAACTATCATTGCCCCTATTATTTTATCATAAGCACAAATCAAATCTAGTTTCTCACTTCATCTCAGAGTTCTACACTAAATCCCAAGCTTCAGTGAAGAAACCATGATTTCCCATACAATTGCAGAAACACCCCTAAGAGTGAGGAATTGCAGAATACAGGAAAATGAAGACAATTTCACCTTACACATCTAAATGGGGATGCCAGTAATGACAACTGCAACAAAAATCAAGAGGGTGTTCTCTGAATTTTCACCATTTTAATAAAAGAAAATGCTGAAATTTTAAATTAAAGGTGGCGCTCTGTCCTCAACTCACCCGATTGTGACTCACTTTTGCAGACTATATGGTAGGAAATAACTTACTTTTCAAAGATTTTTGCAGTTACACCCAAGCCAAAATCAGGACAGAGATCCACCCTTAATTACAGCAATTCATGCAAAGCACAGAAACTAAAACGGCCCCCTGAAATCATGGGGCCCATTTCATATACTAGTTCTCAAAGTCTCCCTTTAAGGAATATGTTCCTATTTACTTCAAATTTGAACTCACCAGGACAAAAAAGAAAAAAAGAGGGGGAGGGGGACCCAGATGAAACGCTCAAGTACAAAAAGCAGATTCTCCTCCAATCCCTCTAATTCCCCCAATCCGCCTCTGCCACACACAAGGACAGGGAGTCTGCGGAAGGCTGGCAGCAGGACAAGCGGTGAAGGCCCTTCATTCACTCACGTGGGCCACTATCCAAAGGGTTACACACCCTCTGCCCGAGGAGAGCCTCATACAAAGCAGATCCTTACAAGTACTTTTATTATAAAATACACCCACGCTGAACAAGAGCTTTATTTTAAAATAAGACTGTCCTCAGGTGGGGGGAGGTGAAACACAACAAAGGCTTCCATGTTGAAAGGCAGACAGTCCAGATATAAGCATATACCTACACGCGTATGAAAAAAAATCCATATAACTAATTTATCATGAACAGCAATCGATACCAACAGGAGCCATTAGATTATTAATAAACCCAGAAAAGTAGCAGGCATAGCGGCCAAAGGTGGCTGCCTGCTGCGCTCTAACCCCAGGAAAGGCAAAATTACGCGTGCAGAGGAGGGTCGAGCCCTCCGTAGGTTTAAAGACCCCCTGAGCACCTCTTGCCCTCCCCTCCGCGCCAAGCACCGCTGCACGGCACAGGATTCGAGCACTCCCAGCGCTGCGAGTCCGGCAGAAAACTGGTGAATGAAATGCGCACAGACACCAACCTGGCCAGTGACCGCGACGCAGAACCAGGGGTCGCTAACTAGCTAAGCCACAGGATTCTCCAGCAGGATGGAATAAAGGGAGCACACACCCCCACCCCCGCAACTGGAATGCGGCTCTTACTGACCCTTCCAAAAAGGGGGTGGAGGACGCAGGATTTTTTCTTTCTCTCTTTCTTTTAAACTAAGTCTAAGAACGCGAATCGGAAGCAACCGAGAACATCCTGGGAGGCCAGACCACAGACGCTGGGGTAAAGGCGAGACGGTTCTCCAACTCCCGGGGAATCACCGTCCGATGTGACACGCATCAATCAACTAGCCCCAGCCGGGGGCCGACCCCGGCCCCGCTCTCCGCCCGCGGAGCGCCAGTGGGGCTGAAGCCGGGGATTAGAGGGGTGACCCTCCCGGGGCGCGGGGAAAAAGTGCCGGGCACCGTTGCCCTCAAGGTCACCAGGCGCTGGAGCGGGGGCGGCCGGCCGCAGGATGGGCTATGGCGCGGCGGAGGCGGCTCGGAGAACTGAAGAGCTGGGGGGTTAGACGCTAAGTCCCACCGAGCCCCGTCCCTGGAGCCCTGCGCGGGGACTCCCGGCCGGACCCGGCGCTGAGGCGCACGCCGAGGAAGCCGCTCACCTTTACGATCTGCCGGGGCGGGCGCGGCGGGAGACAACCTGCGAGGGGGCGCCGGAACGCCCCCGCCAACTTCTCCCGAATCCGCGCAGTCCACGGAGCACCCAGCTGTCAGGAGCCCCGCCGCGACGCCCCCACCTCCGTGTTCCGCCCGGCCTCCCCCGCAGGTGACCTGTCCCGCCGCCCCCGCCGCGGACGGGCGGCGGCCGCCACTCACCTCACCCAGCAGCAGGAACCATTTTCCGAAGGGGAAAGGAAGGGGAGGCTGCAGGAGGGTCGGGGGAGGGGGCGGTGAGGACAGCGGGAAACGCAGAGAACGGGGGCTCGGTCCTCAGCCCGTCCGCAGGCGGCTCGCAGGACTCGGGGCGCCACGCGGAGGTTCGGCTGCACCTCGAGGATGAGGTGGCCACGGAGCCGAGAGGTTCGGCGTCCACCAGCCGGGGCTCCCTACTCACGCTGCACTGCGAGGAGGCGGAGGCGGCGGCGGCGGCGGCGGCGGCGGCGGCGGCGGAGGAGGAGGAGGCGGCGCCCGGCCGGCCCCCGCCCAGAGCCCGGCTGCCGCCGAGTGGCCGCCCGCGTCCCCGCAGGACCCGCCTCCTGAGCTCCGCAGAGCCGCACACAGGGCGCGCCGCGCTCAGCACGGGCAGCTCCGCCGGCCTCACGCCGCCGTCCGCAAAGGCAGCGGCGGGCGGGGTGCAGCCCCCTCCGTGAGCACCGCAGCCCGACCCGCTCGGGGCGGGGCCCGCGGCCCCCGGAGAGCGGACAGCGGAGCACGAGGGGGCTGCGCGAAGCTTCGGGCAGGGGCCCCGCTTGCACCGGGTGGCCCGCAAGATTGCCGGGGGAGGCAAAGGGAGGTGAACACTCACCCGTTCCGGTCTGGCGCTCCCTTCTCTCCACACCCTCTCGCCTCCCGCTCCACGCTGGCGGCGCAGCTGCTGCCACTGCCGCTGCCACTGCCGCCGCCGCCGCCGAAGCTCGCGCTGCCGCCGCTGCCGCCTTGGCTAGGCGCGGTCACGTGACGCGGCCCGCGGGGAGCCTGGGGGCGGGCAGGCGCGCGCGCGCGGGAGGAAGCGCGACTCGGACGGAGACTGGGAGCTGAGCGGAGCGGAGAGGGCGTTTAAGGGGAGGACCCGGAGAGCGCGCCCCCGGCTGGCGAGCGCGCGCCCGGCGATTAGCACTTGCCGCGCGGTAGGGAAAGGGTGGCCGGAGTGAGGGGCGGGGGACTCGCGCCTCCACGTGCCCCTCCCTCTCTTCCTCCGCTGAGCGCCTCGGCCGGCCGCTGCCCCCGCCCCCTCCCGTTCGCCCCTTTCCTCCTGTCGCTGCCAGCGATTGGCTGAAAGGCTCTGACGTCCGTGTTTCCATGACGTATCGGGGCGGGGGGCGGAGGGGGAGGAGGGGGTGGGTCGGGCAAGCGGGGCGGTGACTCCGTCAGTCACAGCTGCTGTTTCGGAGCGGGTCCGGGCGGCTCCCGCAACTGTGGAAGCAGGAGAGCGATGTCCGCCGCAGGCGGACTTGGGCGCCCTTTACCTGCGGTCCCGCCCGAGGCAACCCCGGGCCTGCGCTCCTCCGAGCCCGGGAGCCGGGCTGGCGGGCGGGCTAGGTCGAGCCCTCCAGGCGAGGACAGGTTAACGCAGACCCCCGCGTCCGCGGACATTTGAGCGGCTCCTCGCCACGTCTCTGCTCCACTCCGTACCGGACTCGGTTCCTGTCCCGGGCCGTGACGCACGCGCCGGACGACAAAAGTGCCGCCTAGCTCGCTCCCTCCTTGGGGGAGGACAGCCCACACCCCCCACGGGCGAGGGGCGCCCCATCTCTGTTTCTGCCGGTCGGGCCCGTAGACTCCGGGGATACCCGCTGCAGCGCCCAAAGAGTTAACGCAGGCGTTCGGCCGGTGCGAACAGGCCCATCAGGATCTGCGCTCAGAATCCCCGTGTCTTCCTTCGGGGTTTGCTTTTTCTACCTATGCTAAGCCTTTGGCTCTTCAGTTCACTTGTAGCATCTCAGGGGGGAGGGATTGAGATGCTGAAAGGTAACATGCTGTGCCACAACCTTCAAGAGATTTTGCAAGTTAATAAAAAAGAAACCACCGTAGTGACATCTTCAGAAATAAAATGGGTTTTCTTTCCTACACACACATACACACGTGTTCAAAGATTTGTGTCTTACCTAAGACATCGTGCTCCATCTTCATCTAATCGCCTCTGTTTGAACTGTGGCCGCTGCTTTAGAGACTTTGTCCGTGTTATTTTCAATACCACTTAATCAGAACAAAAAGATAAATTCTGCAGAGGCTCCTCCTTTCTCTTAACTCCAGGACTGGAAAAATTAATGTCTGTAACGTCTTCCTAAAAGCAAACAGTCGATGCGAAGGACTTTATTATGTATGTTCACTCTGGTAGTATTTACATTAAAATAGTTTTGAAGGATTTAAAAACTAAATATGTGAAAAGTTTAAAAAGCAAAAAAACCCCAGTTAACCCTTTTGAAAAAAATTTTTTATCACTTTACGTATCTTACCAGGTCAAACAGTACCAACCTTTTGAGCTGTGCCCTTGACATGCAAAACAAGCACTGGGCAGGATGACCCCGTTTCTTTCTCTCTTTAATCACTGTTGAGAAATTGGTTGGTGGGTACAACAGCCCTTCCTGACACTATTTCAAAACTTCTTAACAGAAGAACAGATTAACTTTTCAAAACGGCTTAGAGACATTTAAGAATCATTGGCTTTTGTCCAACTTTTCCTCCAAGGAAGTCGCAATAGAAAATTGAATTATGTATTCTACTTTAATCAAGAATTTGACATTAAAGTAATATATGATTCATTGCTATAGTGCACTAGCTAAATGGACAATAGATTAAACTAGAATCTGTTCACTTTGTGGGTTTGTTGCAGTTCCAAATAATAAAGGGTATGCTCGTACAGTGTTGTGGTCATGAAAAATTACTCAGCATCTTCATTTTAGAACGATTTCAATAGAGTTTTCATTTATGGAGATTATATACATATATATCCCAGAACATATTTATATGCATTTTAATGAAATGTGAGTCACATACAATAGTATATTTTTACTGTCATAGTCAAGATGATTGTACTGTGTAGTTTGGTTTTTATATTTTCATTCTTCAAATAGAAAGCAATATATAACTGTACACATCATATATAGAAAATTCATCTTTTTCTCCCAAAGGTTTAGCACTGAAACCTTCTTAATGGCATATTTTTCATTGTAAAAATCAAGAAAATATTTGATTACTTAATTAGCATTTCCTAAAAAAATGGAACTACTTAAATTCAAGAATGCCACTGTATATGATATAACCGTATTCTTTTAATCTTAGACCTCACTTATTCTATGGATTTAATTGATCCATAGATATATTGGTGCATAATAAGAGCAATATAATGCAATTTATTGTTGAAATACTTAATCTTCTAAACCACTTTTAATATGCTTTAAATATATTTTTTTAGTTACAATGAAAATTTTATAAAGGTATTTAAATCTTATGGCAAGTTACTATTTGGGATGTTAACATTGCTTGAAGACAGGCTGTATATTCAAAATAATGTATTTTGCAAACTGTTAAAGTATGTTTCATTTAGTGGCATAAATCTCAACTATTGACATCTTTTCTAATAAGTTGATCAATTCAGTATGAACTAATCTTGTATAACTTATGGAGAGAGTTTTCTAAAATCCTCAATGTAATTAAGTGTAAAGGGAAACATTAGGATCTTTATTCCCTCAAGAATTCTGTCACATTCATCTATCAAGGGGACAAAATAAAGGCATACCAACAGCAGCATATTTTTAAAACCATATCATTTCCCAAAGTACACTTTTATACGTATGTGAATGTGTCAGTGCTAATCATTGCAGAATACTAAAGAGAACTGACAGGTGTAGGGAGGCAGAAGAGGAAAAATATTCAGCGCTTCATAAAAAGTAGTTGTGTATATTCTCAAATTTCCATTAACCTGGATCATCAGAGAGAGATATGAAGTGAAACATTACTTAGCTGAAAGCCGCAGAGAACTGTTATCTATTAGTAACAAACTAATTACATTTGCTGAATTAAATGAAGTATGATTACAGGTAAGCCTAGAATAAGAATTTTCAAGTCACATAATGGAAAATTTTTATAGGTGAAAAATGTGAAACGGTTAAATGTCATAATTTGATGGGAATTATTTAACATCCTGTACCCTTCAGTATAAGGCATTTTTTTCCTACCCCGTATGTAGTATCTAGGTCATAGGATGTGGCCCTAAATCTAAATTCCAGAGACTCAAAAAAAATGGAAAGCTCTTACTTAAATGTTGTTGAGGAAGATTTCCTAAATGAGGATTTGGACTTGACTGGTGCCACGAAATATATAGGAGATTTAAATTAATGCAAAAGAAGATGGGCAATAGAAATGCCAGGAAATGTACCTGAGAATTAGCAAGTTTACCACATCCATTTTCCTATCCTTTGTTTATCTATGAAACATAGATTTACTACCTTTGTTATCTTTCACCTCCATATGTAACTCATTTATTTTCCCATTAATAATGGTGAGTTATGGTGTATCATAGGGTTGTTGTGAAGTTTTGGTGAAATGTTTATATTAAGCTCTTAACAGAAAAATTGGTGTGTACTAAATGCTCGGGAGCTGTTGTCATTATTTTTCATAAGCATGCATTCTTTATCCTTTATTACAAAGTAAATGTGCTGCAAACAAGAATATACATTTTTACTTGACTTACTTTATTTTAATGAATAGGGGCTTATTCTCACATTAGAAGTTCAGAGGTAGGTGATAGTATGATTGATTCAGTTGCTGAACACAGAATCAAGGATCCAGGCTAACAGCTTTCTGCTCCACCCACCCTGGTGTGCGCTTCAGTATCTTTTTATGCCCCAAACAGGAAAATCAGAAGGATTTTTCTCACATTTGTGGTGCATCTTATGTTTTTTAGATTATTTAGTGCTTATAGTTTTATATAATTTTTCATTATTGCCCTCCTTTCCTCTGAAACCCCTCCTTTGTTCTCAAGATATTAGAATGTGCCGAAGAATCACCTGTGTGAGCTTAGCGATGCAGATTCTTGGGGCCATAGTGGCAGAGCTTCTGACTCCGGCTGTTTGGAGTGGAGCCAGAGGATAGACATTTTTGATAGTTCCTTTAGGTGACTTTGATGCACTTCACAGTCTCTGTTTCCCTCCTTTGTCCTGACATTCTCTTGTTGTGTTCTTCATTAGTTCTTTCTCTTTCCCTGGCTATTTCCGATATTAAGTTCTTATACTTGAGCATCTCCTTCTATCCTAACTTTCATAAAGTTCACCCATTTTCATGACTTCAGCCCCTTGAGGGTAAGGATAATGTTACTCATTAATTTATTCATTAATCATTTGTTGATCTTGACAATTATCCTCTCAGTTTACTAAGGAAGGAAAACATGGACGATGCCTAATATTTAGGAGGCATTAGCATCCAGGTAGTAATTCATCTATTCTTTTATACAAAGAAACTTTCATTAAACATTTATTACATGCCAGACCTAATAAGATCTGGCACATAATAGGTGATTAAAATAAAATTAGTTTGAAATGAATAAACAAATGAACTATCACCTCTCCAATGATAAATTCTTAATTTTTATCCACTGCCTTGTTCTTTTATTCTGGTGACCCCAGGGAACCCCTTCAGGGTCATTTTTTTTCTTCCAGGTAGAATAAAGTTGAGCCTTGAACGACACAGGCGTTGGGCCACCCACCTCCCAACAGTTGAAAATCTGCCTATAACTTTACAGTCAGAACCCTCAGAATGGGAGAAAATATTTGCAAACGAAGCAACTGACAAAGGATTAATCTCCAAAATATACAAGCAGCTCATGCAGCTCAATATCGAAAAAACAAACAGCCCAATCCAAAAATGGGCAGAAGACCTAAATAGACATTTCTCCAAAGAAGATATACAGATGGCCAACAAACACATGAAAGGATGCTCAACATCACTAATCATTAGAGAAATGCAAATCAAACCTACAATGAGGTATCACTTCACACCAGTCAGAATGGCCATCATCAAAAAATCTACAAACAATAAATGCTGGAGAGGGTATGGAGAAAAGGGTACCCTCTTGCACTGTTCGTGGGAATGTAAATTGATACAGCCACTATGGAGAACAGTATGGAGGTTCCTTAAAAAACTAAAAATAGAATTACCATATGACCCAGCAATCCCACTACTGGGCATATACCCTGAGAAAACCATAATTCAAAAAGAGTCATGTACCACTATGTTCATTGCAGCACTATTTACAATTGCCAGGACAGGGAAGCAACCTAAGTGTCCATTGACAGATGAATGGATAAAGAAGCTGTGGCACATATATACAATGGAATATTACTCAGCCATAAAAAGAAATGAAATTGAGTTATTTGCAGTGAGGTGGATGCACCTAGAGACTGTCATACAGAGTGAAGTAAGTCAGAAAGAGAAAAACAAATACCATATGCTAACACATATATATGGAACCCAAAAAAAAAAAAAAAAGGTTCTGAAGAACCTAGGGGCAGGACAGGAATAAAAACACAGATGTAGAGAATGGACTTGAGGACACAGGGAGGGGGAAGGGTAAGCTGGGACAAAGTGAGAGAGTGGCATGGACATATATACACTGCCAAATGTAAAATAGATAGCTAGTGGGAAGCAGCCGCATGGCACAGGGAGATCAGCTCCGTGCTTGGTGTCCACCTAGAGTGGTGGGATAGGAAGGGTGAGAGGGAGAAGCATGAGGGAGAAGAAATGGGAATATATGTATATGTATAGCTGATTCACTTTGTTATACAGCAGAAACTAACACACCATCGTAAAGCAATTATACTCCAATAAAGATGTTTAAAAAAAACCAAAAAAACCTTACAGTCAGCCCTCCCTCTGCACCAGAGGTTCTGAATCCTCGGATTCAACCAATTGCAAATGGTATAGTACTATAGTATGTATTTACTGAAAAAAATCCCCATGTAAGTGGACCCAAACCTGTGTTTTTCAAGGGTCAGCTGTGTTGGGAAAAAAAAGCCAATTTGGGCTTCCCTGGTGGCGCAGTGGTTAAGAATCTGCCTGCCAATGCAGGGGACACGGGTTCGAGCCCTGGTCTGGGAAGATCCCACATGCCGCGGAGCAACTAGGCCCGTGAGCCACAACTACTGAGCCTGCGCGTCTGGAGCCTGTGCTCTGGAACAGGAGAGGCCGCGACGGTAAGAGGCCCGCGCACCGCGATGAAGAGTGGCCCCCGCTCGCCGCAACTGGAGAAAGCCCTCGCACAGAAACAAACACCCAACACAAACAAACAAACAAACAAACAAACAAAAGCCAATTTACCAGTCATCAAAAGCCAGGTCACTGAAAGTCAATTTTTTGACTTATATGTTTTTGATGGCAGAGAAGAAGGGGTCAAGGGAGGAAAGCTGAAAATGCTGGGGAGTGTGCAGATCAGAATAAGGTAGGATCTAAAACAGAGGGGATTCACCTTGAAAAGAAAAAGGAACATCTCTTTCTCTGATGCAGAAGAAAAAGGCAAAAAAAAAAAAAGTGTCAAAAAGGTAAAAATTGAAGTTTAGAGGAAAGATGACATAGGCACACAAATGTCATCTTAATATTCCTTATATAATAATAGGTGCTTATGGTCATCAGCCAGAATTGAGTAAGGCTAAGTAAGGAGCAGAATGGGCTGATTAAAGAAACTAAAGGATGAGCAAAGGATAAAATGTTATCCAAGGCCCA
Source organism: Balaenoptera musculus (assembly GCF_009873245.2). Taxonomy (NCBI): domain Eukaryota; kingdom Metazoa; phylum Chordata; class Mammalia; order Artiodactyla; family Balaenopteridae; genus Balaenoptera; species Balaenoptera musculus. The sequence continues at coordinate 73,989,991 of NC_045794.1, forward strand.
GGCAAATTTAGAGTACAATTTTATAGCAATATAGGTTTGCACGATATTCTCTGGTGACTCAGAGTTGGGGTTTCCCATTATGGTTACAGTTGTTAAGAGTTCAAGAGAGTCTGGTGCAGTTCTTCTCTGTGGGGTTTGTCATGCACACTGATAATTGGACTGTATTAGTCTGCTAGGGCTGCCATAATAACACACCACAGGCTGGGTGGCTTAAGGAACTGAAGTTTATTTTCTTACAATTCTACAGGCTAGAAGTCCAAGATCTGACTATTTGCTTTGCCTTTCTCTTTTGGAATCTATGGCCTCCAGGTCCTCACTCTTTGCCAGTAACTGTGCCGGTCACTACTCTTTTCAGTAGCTCTTTGAACTCCAGTAACCATGTCCTCATAATCTTCTGCTTGCCTCCCCTATTTCTGACCCGATGATTAGACTTACTTCTCACATCTATTTATACTCACTTCTGCTTACTTGTTGTTTAGTTTCTGACCTCACCGGTTCATCTTGAACTTTAATTATGCCTGTTTCTTAAAAAAATGTCCTGATGGCTGATTCCCTTGCCTTGTCAAGATTCTCACCTCCTCTGCATTTCTGGTTTTCCCCATTCCAAATTCTAGACCCTTTTTAATGCTCTGCTACTGTCACACACAATCCCCACATTGAGTTAAGTGTGTCTGGCCACTGTCATTTCATTTCTTATTTTATTCACCTAAATTTTTAAGTTTAATTTTTAAAATATTTCTTAAATTCCTTGTTTCAGTGTAAGCTATTGAAGCCACTTCACCATTGAACAAAGAGTATATCACAGCAAAATTACTTTTCCAAGTAATAGTGCCTTGTTTATAGGACTACAAGAACACTTCTACACTAAATAATCTACCAAAAAGGATGAAAATTTTATCATTTTGGTTTGGTTGTGTTAAATTCTCTTTGAGCTATCATTATTCTACTGATATCATAGCACGCGTATATGGTCTTCTATATTCCTGGGGACGATTTCTGAGGTAGTCCTATTCTAACTAAAGATCTCTTTAATCATACCCTGACATAACCAGTGTAAAAGGTTGTATAATTTGTCCAAAGTAGTTCTTGCTGTAGGGCATAAAAGGAAGTAAAGCATACAGTGTCTGGACCTAGGGAATATATACATCTAGTAGCCTCGACAAGTCACAAAATATCAAGAAAAATAATTTCAAAGAAATACATAAATATGTGACAGTATAGTACACATTGTGTAAATTCGTGCCAAGAGAACTAAGATTCCTTGGAAAGATTATTATGCGAAAGATGACTCTTAAACTTGGCTTTGAGGGGGAGGCAATATGACACTTAGAAAGAGCCTGAGCTTTGATGGAAGGCAGGCCTGGATTTGAATCCCAGTTTTGAAGTTTGCCAGCTGTGTGGCTTTGAACAAGTGCCTTAACTGCTCTGATTCTTTAGTTCTCCCCTATGTAAATGGAGACAGTCTTCTAGTGTGGCTGTGAGGATAAAATTAGGTCATGTTTTTCCTAGTAGACACTAAGTGAATAGGTATTTATATTCTTCTTTTATGAATATTTATTTATTTATTTATTTATTTATTTATTTATTTATTTAGGCCGTGCCGGGTCTTAGTTGTGGCACACGGGACCTTCATCGCGGCATGCATGCGGGATCTAGTTCCCTGACTAAGGATCGAACCCAGGCCCCCTGTACTGGGAGCGCAGAGTCTTACCCACTGGACCACCAGGGAAGTCCCGGTATTTATATTCTTCAACTCCCACTTAATCTGCCTCATTTTATATTGTCTTCATATTTTCTACTGTATATGAAAATAATACAATTTGCTGGAAAATGTAGAAAATATAGTTAAACTATACAGCTTCAAAAGGATTTCTTAAATTTTATGATCTATATTCATCATTAAAAAGGAGATTTTAAAAGTTTAATGAATTTTGAAATAGTAAAGTACTTGAGACTTAGGTTCTGTGTGACTTATATACTAGTTAAACTAGTAACTCAGATAATTTTTTGATCCCACAGGCTTCCTCTATGTCTAGAAGATTGCCAGCATTTGTTATGTTAAGGTCAAATCAATGGCTATACAGTCATGACAAGATTACTAGTAAGTGTTTCTGAGTAATGATTAAGCAGGACAGCGTACGGTCTTCCCTGAAAACAAAGACAAGCAATTCTTTAAGAAAGCTTGAAATGACCACTGAACTATGAACCAGAGCCCAAATAATGAAAACCAAGCTCCCTCCTCAACAAGAAATGTTATCCCAGCAGTGCAGCTGTGAGCTAATTAAACAGCCTAGATCGCTGTGCTGAACTTTAGGACTGCAGTTACAGAATTAATTCAGAGGACATGTTATTAAAGTCTTGGGTTTATCAGAAGAAGGCAGCCTCTTTTTTTGAGCAGCATTTAAAAAATTAACATACTGGATAAGCAGCTTATTATAGATGGAGCCTATGAGATCCTTCATATAGATGCAAAAACCAAGCAATGAATTTCTACCCAAAATAATGAGGCTATTGCACTCTGACAGTAAAATCCAAAAATAGTGCTTTAGATACCCAGAGAGCATGTTCAAAAGTAAATTTTTATTCTATTATTATTTATTTATTAATTATTATTTTTTTTTAAGATTCTAAAAGACATTTTGATGACCACTAATACATTAGAATCTAATAACTAGATATATATCCAAAATATGTAGCAATTCTCAACTTAGCATAAATCAGTAATAAATGGAATGTGTAAGGCAAGGATAATTTAAATTAATGTGTAGTATAATACTTTCCCTCTTAATTAATCTTAATAACTGGGCTTTAAAATTTATATCTAGAAATATAAATAGTAAATAAAAATTATACTTTATCAGTAAATTCTGAAAACTGTCCTTATTTAAGTTATTATACATGGACAGTAAGGGTAGAAGTAAGATACCGAGATAGTTAATGATGAAACTTTTTGGAGGCCATAAAGTGTTACCATTTCAGGCACCTTGATGTAGTGACCCAGAAAGACACAGAGCAAGAGAGTGAATCCTTTACAACCCTATCCACCCATCTTCTAAAATGGAGAGGGCAGCACTTATCCTACATTTCTTCCAGTGCTGTACAAAAATAAAACAATAGCTTTTGAAGAGTTGAGTAGTTTTGGTACTTATGTTGTAACAGGTAAAAATCATTCTGAAAAAAACAACACGAGCCTAGGTAGACACTTCATGTTGACAAACAGATAAACCTCACATACAGTATATACTCCTATTTATAACTTTAATAGATGTGTAAAGATTTAAGTAAAGCAATGCGGCAATGCGAGGGAAATTTTCTACATAGCTTTTAAAAGTTATTTTTAGTTTTCATTTTGAAAATTTTAAACATTTTGTTAAGTATAGAAAATAATATCATAGATATCTATGTGCCATACCTACTTTCAAACTGGGAAGGCACAGAAAATCTGATGGTAATTTTGTTAACAGGGTTGACTTTTTTTAAAGGCAGGTACACATATCTGTTCTTACTGTTCCATACGGACTTACTCCTCCATCTAGAAAATCCTAGGAGTGCCATATTTTGGTTAAGTAGTTGATTTCCTCTCTAAATCCTCCAAACACCTTCCTAAATAATTCTAAGTAGGAGTGAAATACTTTTGCAAGGACTGGTCTTTCAAAGCTAATTAAACAACAACAAAAAGAAAGTTTATTAGCTTGGTAGATTTCCCAGCAGTCTTAACTTTTTTAAGCTAAGACACAGAATTTTACAAATATCCTCTCTAGCCCATCAAAGTCAGACACTCCCTTGATAAGACCATGGTAAGCTCCTGCCCAACCATTACTGGAACTGTTTGACTTAAATACCTTGTCACATTTAGGATGTAGCTTGAAAAAAGGCTCTGAGGCAAAGATTAGATGACTTGATAAAATGAGATATTAGCAATTTTTTTCCTGGAGGGGATAGCTTTAGGAATAAGAGATTACAGAGGAAGTGAATTATTCAGAAGATATCTAGTTTTACTCTTAGGAAATGAATTGGATAGATTTTAGATGGTATGTTAAGAATTTTTGGAAGGAGAGGTTCAGAAAGCAAGATGAGGTTACATAGGAAATCTGTTCAAAAAGAGTTTGTGACCACCAAGGCAAAGATGATCAGGCCGTGGATTAAAGGAGATGTTGAGAATAAGAAGATAAATTTAGACAAAAATAGCTGTCTTCAAATATTAGGGCTATTATCTGGAAAAGGGAATAGACCCATGCAGAGGTAATTCTTTGCTTAACAGAAACAATCTCTCATGCTCATTCAAAACTGAGTACCTAGCTATATTTCAGGTCCTGTAATAGTACTATAGGTACTGGAGATACAAGACTCACAATCTAATGGGAAAAACAAAGAAGAAAACAATTCTAATTCAGTGTGATAAGTAAGTGCCAGGTATGCATGTGTGCTATGGGAGCTTCACAGGGAGAAACAATACCTAAGCTGAATTTTCAAAAATTAGCTTGGCCATAAGATGGTAGAGGAGGAGATTTTTCAGGTAGAAGGAACCACACATACAAAGATAGGGAGGTGTGCGGAAATGCTAGTTCTTTACAAATTATAGGTAATTCACAATGCCTGGAGTATAGGATGTAACTGAGGTTAGATATAGGAATGAGGTTGGAGAGAAAGAATGAGGTTGGCTGGGACCAAAGTCTTTAATAGGATGTCAAGAAGTCTGGTTTTAAGCAGCAGGTGACAGGATCAGATGTGTGTTTTTAAAAGTTACTCTGATAGCATCATGAATTAATGGTTGCAAGGGGGTGAGGACAACTCTTTGGGAAGGCTGGGCTATTTTAGTAATGCAATTGCAAGTGACGAAGATGTAAAATGGGCAAGTGGTGATGGGGATGGAGATGAGGGAAAATATTAAGGAGCTGGACTCTACAGGACTCTGAGATCAATGGAATCGGAGGGGTAGAAGGATAATAGAGAGGAAGGATTCAAACTCATCCGGAGTTAGGCTTGGAATGCTATGCTTACAAAGAAGCCTTCCAGCAAAATCTGCATTTTTAACTGTCAGACTCTTTTGCATTGAATACAGGCTTGGAATCCCGTGATCTCTAACCTTTATAACTCTAAGAAAAGTCCTATTTACATTCGTATTACTAGAAAGATAAACTATCAGAGAATCATGTTACATGAACAACTTCTCTAGAGTTGAAATCTATAGGTTTTCCTATATTTCTTCAGTAACTTACACAGGTCCATAGTGATTTCCCAACAATCATGTAGATAATTCCTCATCTAGACCAGAGTAATCGTCTAGACAGGGTAAGTGTCTTAAGATGTTAAGTTAAAGCTCAAAATGTGCATATACCTGTCTTTGTCTCTCCTGTCTCTATATATCTAACATATCTCTAGGTAGACAGGTAGATGATAGATAGATAGATAGATAGATAGATAGATAGATAGATAGATAGATAGATAGATAGAGATATCATATATATTTGAAAGTTATGTATATACAGAAGTTTCTATAGCATATACCTGTGGTTCCGATAATCATTCTATATGAACCAAACTCCAAAGATTTAGGTAAAAATATATTTTGGATTTGATACAAATCTCTCCATATTAAGTCACTTATTCCATCTGAAGCTGCAAGTTGTCACAATCAATAGTCATTAATGGTGATTAGAGAGGAACTGATCAGGAAAGGAGTCAAATGGCAAAATTACTTTCCAAAAAGAAACAAAGCCTTCATAATAAATACACAAAACACAACTCAGTAGGTGGCAAAAATAATTGAGGCCAAAATGGCCAATTCAGTGAGTGAGATAAAAGGAAAGAAAATATCACTCTTATTCCCTTTGACCCAAATTCTTGGACAATAGTCGGAAGAGATGTTAGAGCTGCCTTTCCATTCCCCTCTGCTGCCCTTTCTGTGTCTTCTTTTGAATACAAAGCATTTCCCTGCTGCCCAGACTCCTTCCTGGTGCTCCACCCTGGCCTCATACCAACAGACCTAGAGTCTTCCTTTCCATCTATAAACCTAAAGTGATAAAGGATGGTGTGAATTTTAGACACCTCAATAAACGGGACACATACTTTTGGTTAGAGAATAGTTATCCCTTTGGGTCAGTCTCAAATCGAAGAATACCCAAGAAGCTGCTCACTTTTATATGTATAATACTTTCTTTCTAAAACTGCCCATGTAATTAATACTACACCTGAGTTGTCATTCATTATTTTCTGTTGTGCACACTTGACCTCTCTTCTTGCCCCTTTAAAACTAAAAAACCCAGGATGTGTAGCATTCGACTGGTTCCTATTCTTGCCACAATGATGACTCAGGACATTGATAAGCATGTGTCTTTCATACTTCCCCCCTCCACCCCATCACTTTTCCACTGTATCTCGTTTTACGTGTGTGCTAATCACAAAAATCCTAAGTGCAATAATTCGTAAAATTTGCCATGACTGTAAAGAAACATAGAGTTTTATAGAGTTTGAATACCATCCATGATAAAATGTCCACTTTCTTTTGATTTTTATTTTGTTTGGCTTCCAAACTTGGTGATAGTAACTTAATAGGCAAAGAGTAGACCATTCTCCCTTTAGTTGATCTCCACTGGTTAATTCATAGGAGGCTTTTAGAATACACTTATTATACAACCGACAGAGATTTGTGCCTCCTTTGTTAAGTTGTTGGTCATAAAAGGCTTTGTTTAATAATTGTCCATCACTTATTCGATTGCTGTGTCAACAGCACAGTCTCCTGCTCAGAGACTGCTTTCTCAAAGTCTAGGCAGTCTCCTTGATCTTCCGTATTTCTCTTCAGGTTCTCTCTGATATCTGTTCTCTTCCAAATCCCAATGCTTCTGCTGGTCTCCTCATTTGTAAAAAAAAGCTTCGTGATTTTCACGAAGATTGGAATAATCAGACTTCGTTTCCCTGCCCACTTCTCTTCTGTAATTAACATATCCTATTGCTTTAGAGTAATCCTCCTACTCTAAGATTCATACTCTGATTTTATAATTTAGGTCATTATAAAATATATTCCAGGGAACAATTCTGGTCTTCAAATGAGGTGCTTGTAAATATAGCATTATTAGAACTCAAGAGTGTTTCCGTCTTTTCTATTTGTCATGTATTTGTCTACGCCTCAAAGCTGAAATATTCTGCACATGACTTGCAGCTACTTTTTCCTCCGCCTTCGTCCAATAGTTAGTTACAAGCTTTTTCCTTAGGTCATCGCAAACTGTCCTATTTCTTCCCTAGTCTAATGGTGCACTTATGTTCAGTATACTTGGGCTGCCTGTTTGCTCTTGAGTTTATTTCTCTTCCTTTTTCAGAGAGTACAGAATTTGAGCATGGTGAATGCAATTGATATTCTCTGTTATTTGTCAGGCAAGTAGCTAATTTAAGACCTAAAATAGTAGTGTACATTATTATACATAACAATTATAAGTGACCAAGTACCAATCTTGTGCTTTTAGCTGTAGAAAAGGAAATTTTCTTAAAAAAAAACCATGACTAAATACTATCGGTAATAAAATGTTCATGCTAATCATAGTGGTAAGATTTTGAAAGTTAGAAATGCTGATATTCTAATATCACCATTTCTCCCCGTGATACTTAGTAGAACATGGAACTAGACACTAAATCTAGAGCATTTTTCTTTACAATATTATTTTACAGCTCATTCTAATTCTAACTAAAAAGTAAGTCTTCTCTAAAACTACTTCTATTACCAATGAAAAATTGTGTTGACAGCCCCCTACTACTTTGTCAGTGGTAACCTTGCTTTTGCTAGAACTGATTCTATTATCCATACTAGATAGGGCAGAAACTGAACTGGTGAAGGGAGATAGATAAATCTAAATTTCTGGGATCTTCCCTGGTGGTCCAGTGGTAAAGAATCCACCTTACAATGCAGGGGACACGGGTTCGATCCCTGGCCAGGGAACTAAGATCCCATGTGCCGTGGAGCAACTAAGCCCGTGCAGCACAACTACTAAGCTCATGCGCCTCACCTAGAGCCCATGTGCTGCAAACTACAGAGCCCATGTGCCCTGGAGCCTGCCCACCACAACTAGAGAAGAGAAAACCCACGCACCACAATTAGAGAGGAGTGTGTGCAACGAAGAGCCCGTGCGCCACAACGGAAGATCCCTCTTGCCGCAACTAAGACCCGATGCAGCCAAAAAAAAAAAAAAAAAAAAAAAAAATCTTTAAAAAGAATTTCTGGAGCACCTTTTTTTTTTGCCTTTCAGTATAAATATTTAATCATGCCAGGAGAAATTCTGAAAAAATTGTGACACAGTGGGATTGATTTTCCCTATAAGTAGGGCACTCATTGTGTATCTGAGAAAGGAACTAACACTTTTTAAGTCTTTCTAAGTGATGGCTCTATTCTAGGCACTTTAAAATATTCACTTTCATCTTCGCTGTATCCTACAAGCCAGGTACTATCATCCCTATTTTACAGATGAGTAATTAAGACATAACTTGCCCACAGCTGCACAGTTACTACTAGGAAGAGCCAGGTTTATGACAAAAAGCTGATTCTAAAGCTCATGTTCTTTTCGCTTTCTTTAAATAGGCCCTTCCTGCTCATTCTTAAGGAGAAATACCAGCCTTGCAATGTATTATGATGCCTACCTCGAGAGCCCTATAGTTTGATGGATAAGAATGTGTCTCTGGAGTTGAACTAGTTGGGTTCCTACCACTCACTAATTTTGTAATCTTAAGCAATTACTTGATGTCTCTTTGCCTCAGTTTCTTCATCTGTAAAAAGGGAGCGATTACAATAATATCCACTCAATAGTGTGATTTGTGAGGACTAAATGAGAGAACACGTATAAAGTACTCACTAGAGTGGCCGACACACAGAGAGTGTTTAATAGATCTTATTTTCTAGGAGTTTGTTTCTTTATAAAAATTGGTCTTTCTGTGGGTAGAGAAAAGAAATATGGGTTGTAATTTATTTTTTCTTGGCTTCTTATGTCTGGCTCTAGCAATCAGTGTTTTGTTTTTGATCCCTACCCAATTTTGCATATTCATTGTTTTTCCTTCATGAAATATGGAAGATGAAAACATGACCATCAGTTTAATTCTTTGCTGATCCTCCCTTTGAGAGATGGAGTCTAATTCTCCTTCTGTTGAATACAGGCTGGACTTGGTGACTTGCTTGATGAATAGAATATGATAGAGTGGGACTTGTGAAGCTAATTAATAGAAAGCATGGAACCTTCTGCCTATACCTTTTGAATGCTCACTTTGGGAGGTCTCAGCCACCAAGGAAGAAACCTGATTGCCTTGAGAACTCCATCTTGGACAGTCATGTGTAAGCCCTCTGATCATCAGGCCCAGCTAAGCCCAGCCTTCTAGTCATCCCTGCCAAGGAATCAGAAATGTGAGCAAAGCTGTCTTGGATCCTCCAGACTGGCCCATCCACCAGATGAATATCACTGATGGTCCTCAGTTGCCAGAAGACTCTCTCAGCTGACACTTGCCCTAATTCCTGACCCACAAAAGTATGAGATACAATAAAATGGTGGTTGTTTTAAGCCACTACATTTTGGGATAATTTATTACCTAGCAAGATATAACTGAAACATGCATTTATTTATTTAAAAAGAAACTATTCTGCCAGCAGCTGTTGTAGACACTGGGGGATGCATCTGTGAATAAGCCAGGCAAGGCCACTGTTCTCATGAAGGCTACAATCCACTGAGGGAGACAGACAATAAATAATAGACAGTATTTAATACATTCATAATTTTGGATATACATAAATACTGTAGAGAAAAAAATAAAGCAAATAAAAACACAGAGACTGACAGGGGTAGGTGAGTGGATATTTAGGTCAGCTGATGGGGAAAGACTTCTCTGAGGCATTTGAGCAGAAATTCAATTACACATTCACTTACTTACTCACTCATTAATCCACCTACCTATTCAATGAACAAGCAATTATTAACCACTGCTCTGTGTCAGGCACTGTGCTAAGTGCAGAATAAGATAATGATAATGTCTTGTGAGATAAACAGACATGTAGAGATAATAACAACATTATATGAATATGCTATCAAAGAGATACGCACATAGAACTTTGGAAGCACAATAAAGAGGCATTAGGCCACAACCATGAGGAAGGTAGGAAGATATAATACTTCTTTAAGTAATATACCTTTCAAAGGAGTCAACTGGGGGAACTGAATATTTATTCAAATGATGCTTATTCAAATGCTATGGTTCAAAACACATCAGCAGCTTCCTTTTTGCTACTGTGCACATAGAGCACAGTGCCTAGCCCATACACACTGCAGAAATATTTATTGACTTAAAATTGCTTTAAGATTCAGTTATAAGTCATATAAGAAAATTTCTTGCTATTACTATTCCTCTTTTTTGAACCAAAATGATCTTATATAGTATAATCCTTCATTCCTCTTATTCATCAGACTTAGCCCTGAAGTTTTTTTCCTCCCCCCACCAAATTTATCCCAAACAATGAAGATTTGCCATCACTGAGGATATTCAAAAGAATACCCTTTTCACTTTTTAAAGGATGGCTCCAAAAAGAAGTGTTGAATATATTTTTAGTAGTAGTAGCAGCAAAGACAGCATGAATGCAGGGCCTCCTGCAGTGACTCGGTTGAAAGAAGCATCATTCTTTGGGATGTTTAAGTGATGCTGGTTTTGTTTTGAAGAAGCAGTTGTTACTTTATAATCATGCCATGTTTTTGCAGATGAGTTTAGCTTATTCTCATTTGGACTCCTGTTTTCAACTATCTTCTATGCTCCATGGATTCCCTCAAATATGTCTTCCACTTCAAACTTCTGATTTCGTATCACCTATACCCAAAAGTTTCCCCAAACCCTAAAATTCTGTTTCTCCTAACTTTCTTGGCTGCCCAAACATTTACCTCTCTTTTAATCCCTTCTTAATAAATGATGTTATCACCACCGTAGTTGCCTCAGGTAAAAATGTGGAAGTCATTTTGGACACCTGCTTCCTCAACATTCACAACCAATCTCAACACATCTTGCTGATTCTACTTTCAAAATATATCTGAATTTCCAATCACCCTCTCTCACTACAATTACCTTGATACAGGATTTTATTAGTCTTTTGCTACTAGTGTCTCTTTTGCGTGAAATGCTCTTACCCATCTTCACTACGTGGTGAACACATTTTTCAAGACATGGGTTAAACTCACCTGTTCTATATCCTGTAGCATCCCTGTAGCCTCAGCCACCTTATAGTATTAATCATTTATGTTAGGTCTGTCTTCAATTTTCTTTTTTCACAGCGTACATGACATTCCACTAATTCATTTAGTCAACAAGTATGTATTAAACATGGGGCAGGCAGTCTGCTAGATGCTGTTGTACAAAACAGACATTATCTTAGACCTTGTGGAGCATATAATATAGTGAGGAAGATGGAAAATAAAAGAAATAGTTACAGTAGAGAACAATGAACATAATGATAGGTGGATGACACCCATGAAAAAATATAATGTAATTACATGGGGTTAGAAAAAGGATTTCCTGAGGCAGTGACATTTAATCTGAGACCTGAAAGATGAGTTAGGGTCAGCCAGATTGAGAGATGGGAAGGTGGGACAAGGAAGGAGAGTATTCCATTCAGAGGAAATAGCGTATGGAAACACTCAGAGGTCACAAAGAGAGGGAAAGGGTGGAAAAAAATACTATAAGCCTCTCAGTAAACATCTACTGAATGAATATAAGGTCTGGGGACATGAGTCCATTTATGCTGAGCTTTCTGAAGAACATAAAACTCTTTTTGGTTTAATTACACAACAAACTTTAACAATAGTTTGTCGACTTCCCTGCATTCTTAAACAGAAACCATGTAATTTCAGTTTTATTTGACAATTCAAGATGGTCAATAATAATTTCAGTAATTGTATTGATGTGACAGTCATTGTTAGCTGCCTTTATTCGTATCCACTCCAACCTCTCTTTTCCCTTGTTAAGAAAACCTGACCTAAAATGACTTCATATGTAAAAATAACCTCTTTTATAGGCACAGTGGCTCCTCCATAGCAGTACTGGGTAGCACTGGTGTAAACTCCACACCTCCTACAGTGGCAATCTTGTACTTTTTTTGGTAATATCAATACTTATTTTCATTTTATATGAGCCCATGCTCCAACGTTATGGCAGAAAATATCCCAAGATATTCAGAAGAATTTAAAGGTACCATTAAAACGCTTTCATTCACATTTTGAGCTTCTGTGTATATATGAATTTGGAAGGCTTTCAGCTGCAAGTAACAGAAAACCACAGTGACTTAATCATCAGGATATTTATTGTTTTCCTAACAAAAAGTCTGGAGATAAATGGCAGTGCAGTGATTCAGTGAGGATCCTAGCTCTTTCCATTCTGCCATTCCACCACTCTCAGCTGTTGGCTTTTGTTTTCCAACTTAGAACCTCATGAGGACAAGATGGCTGCCACAGCTTCAAGCATCATGTCCTCAAACAAGTGTTCAAAGGAAAAAGAGAGGGAAGGGTTCAAAAGACTTTCTTCTTATACCCCCTCTCTTTTATCATGAAAGAAATGCTTTATCAGAAACCTCTTAACTGACTTCCTCTTACTTCATACTCAGCAGAAGTAGGTGACCTACCTATGACTAGATCAATAACTGGCAAAAAGGGTTGGAGTTGCTATGATTGCCTTAGACCAGGGGTTGAAAAAGTATGGTCCTGGGCCAAACCCAGCCCTATGCTTGTTTTTGTGAATAAAGTTTTATTGGAACACAGCCACACCCATTCATACACATATTGTCTATGCCGGTTTTGTGCTATAATGGTAAAGCTGATGGGTTGTGACAGAGATCATATGATCTGCAAAGCCTAAAATATTCATTACCTGGCTTTTTATGAAAAAAGTTTGACTTCCTCTGGCGTAGAGTATGATTAATTCCCTAAAGCTGACCATAAAACCAGGATTCTTTAAACAAAAAGAAGAAAGAATGGCTCTTGGAAAGGCAACTGATTGTGACTGTCCCCCACCATCATTCATAACATCATTTACATGGTAAGTAATGCAGATTTCAACAAATGGCCAAGCAGATACACTTCTTGAAAACATTTTTACCAAATTGTTGGTTTGGACCCTTTACCTCTTGTTCTTTTGCCATCCCACCCAATTCTTAATAACATCCCTAATCTCTAATCTCCTCTTTCAAAACTTTCTTTCAGCCTTTAGAAATTAAGACGAATTCTTCAGCATCAAAGGTCCTGGAGGGAGTGTGATGTGGAATTCAATTACTGAGTAAAACCAAATTTCAATTTTTTTTCATCCTGTAACACATGATAAGGTACCTCTCTGCTTCATGTTACTCTGGTATCTGATTTCCTTCCCTGGAAGGACACCGTGGGCCTAGTTCGTGTTTTTCCCCAAGTGTAAGCTGCTCTTCTCAGAGCTAAGGGAGAAACACTAGAAAAAAGTGTCTTAGAGATATTGGTAAGCAATTAGAAGATGCACCACCAAATGCTAAGTAAGAAGATGCGTCAATCTTTAAGTTTGAACTAGATGAAAGAAAGAGACGCTGGATGAATTTTCTGATGTGTGTTTTCATCGTGTGCAGGTCCCAAGTCTTCGTGTGCTGCTTGTGAGCTTGGGCTGAGGCTAATTGAAGGAGATTATGAGAGTCAATACATTTTTCTATCACCACATAGTCTCCTACTCTTTTACCCCCCAAATCCTACAGCTTTTCATCTAGGAGTCACAAAGAAGCTTTTAAAAATAGAGGCACTGGATGAGGAACAAGGGTCTGGGACATGAAGGAGACCGTATCACTTTGTTCAACAGCCATCAGAAGTCAGTTTCAACTTTTTAGCTCTAATCGTATGGAGAGGTTTAACCCACAGTTTGATGAAAAAAAATCAACCAGTGTGAAATTTCAGAATACAGAATATCTATGAGTTAGGACGCACAGACCTTCTATGACCCATTTTATGGCTGAAACTTCAATTCAAAGAAGAGACAATTCAATTGAGTTGATCTACTTGTGCTTCCGCTTTCCTTGGAACAACAGCCCTGTAGGGCAGGAGGGATAAAAAAGGGCTTCCAGGGTTCCATCTATTTAAGCCCCTGGACCTCTCAGCCTCCCCACATCTCCTTGTTCAGGCCCTCTCCACAGTGGCCATTAAGAATTCGATCCTGTTGCCAACTCTCATTCTCCACCTGCTCCTGGCTCTGGTCCATCCACCTGTCCGCTCACTGCAGCTGTCACCCCTTCCTCTCTCTCAGAGGTGTGTAGCGGATCCCTCCTCACCACTGCTCTGCTCACATTTCTGTTCTACTATCCCAGTGTTGGCCTGACTCTTATCTACAGGCACTTCCGCCAAAGAATCTGGAGCATTTCCTAGGGCCTGGGAGGGAGTAAATTTGAGTGATGTAATCTTATGTCTTCCTAAAACGTTCTCTTCCTCTCAGGTATCATGGGATGGATTCTAAACATCTTGACCTCTTTCCTACTTTAGGTGCAGTGGTTCATCTTCCCTTTTCTTTTTGGGTGAGAGAGCGTCAATTATGGTTTCCTAGGCTTTCCATCTCAATTTTTCTCTCAAGAGGTCTGGTAGATTCTTGAGCAGTTAAAACTCCTGGAAGCCTGTTTTTTTTTGTTTGTTTTTTTTTTGTTTTTTATTATTATTCTCAATTCTCGATGTAAATACACTGACTTAATTCTTCCTTGCTTGCTATCTTTTCTCATCTGCTGGCCCTTAAAGCACTGGCATCTTAAAGTAAGGCCATCAATATGTCATGGTAAACCTTGGTTTTTATGATATTAAAAAATAGTTCTGTGTGTTTTCTAACTTGTGGACTATTTGCTTCTTATCGAGAACATCTCAGCTTTAACACACGCTGGCACACTTGGGACCATGTAGGAGGTGCTAAAACACGTGAGGTTGGATTTTGAGGTAGGGGGAGGCCCAACACTCATGACTCTGGTATTCAGCCGTTTATTCACTTATTAGACTTTTAATAAACATTTGCTATGTTTAAGATAATATGATAATGATACCGGAGACTACAAAGATGCAAGAGGCATAGCCCAAACAGTTAGTGTACAGAGAAGAGCATAATTTAGACACAACTGTGGGAATCTGAAATAGAACCTATTTGAGTGATAAATTTACAAATATTCCCCATGGAGATGACATCTGAAGTTTTGTGACAGGCATTCATTCATTAAGTCAACAAAAATTTATTAAGTACCTCTGTGGCAGGTGCTTATAAAGCATGAGCAAACAGAAATGGGGAGTTATTGTTTAATGGGTACAAAGCTTCAGTTTTGCAAGATGAAAAGATTTCTGGAGATGGTGGCAGTGGCAATGGTTGCACAACGATATGAAGGTACTTAATATAACGGAACTGTACATTAAAAAATGGTTAAGGTAGTAAATATTATGTGGAATTTACCACAATAAAAAACTGAACAAACAACCCAACAAAAAAATAAATAAGTGAACACATAATTTTCTTATTGAGGTATAAATGATGTACAATATTATTTAAGTTTCAGGTGTACAACATAGTGATTCACAATTTTTAAAGGTTATATTCCATTTATAGTTATTATAAAATATTGGCTATATTCCCTATGTTGTACAATATATCCTTGTGGCTTATTTTATACATAGTGGTTTGTACCTCTTAATCCTCTACTTCTACCTTGTCCCTCCCCCCTTCCCTTTCCCCACTGGTAACCTCTAGTTTGTTCTCTATGTCTGTGAGTCTGTTTCTTTTTTGTTATATGCACTACTTTGTTTTACTTTTTAGGATCCACATATAAGTGATATCATACAGTATTTGTCTTTCTCTGTCTCACTTAATTCACTTAGCATAATACCCTTCAAGTCCATCCATGTTGCTGCAAATGACAAAATTTCATTTTTATTGGCTGAGTAATATTCCATTGCATATATACACCACATCTTCTTTATCCGTTCATCTGTTGATGGACACTTAGGTTGCTTCCATATCTTGGCAATTATAAATAATGCTGTTATGAACACTGGGGTGCATGTACCTTTTTGAATTAGAGTTTTTGTTTTTTTCAGATATATACCCAGGAGTGGAATTTCTGGATCATATGGTAGTTCTATTTTCAGTTTTTTGAGGAACCTCCATTCTGTTTTCCATAGTGGCTGCACCAATTTACGTTCTCACCAACCATGTACGAAGTTTCCCTTTTCTTTTTTATTTATTTATTTAATTTATTTTTGGGTGTGTTGGGTCTTCGTTTCTGTGCGAGGGCTTTCTCTAGTTGCGGCGAGCAGGGGCCACTCCTCATCGCGGTGCGCGGGCCTCTCACTGTCACGGCCTCTCTTGTTGCGGAGCACAGGCTCCAGATGCGCAGGCTCAGTAGTTGTGGCTCACGGGCCCAGTTGCTCCGTGGCATGTGGGATCTTCCCAGACCAGGGCTTGAACCCATGTCCCCTGCATTGGCAGGCAGATTCTCAACCACTGCGCCACCAGGGAAGCCCTTTTTTTTAATTTTTAAAAATATTTATTTATTTTATTTATTTATTTTGTCTGTGTTGGGTCTTCGTTGCTTCGCACAGGCTTTCTCTAGTTGTGGCGAGCAGGGGCTACTCTTCGTTGTGGTGCACGGGCTTCTCATTGTGGTGTCTTCTCTTGCTGCAGATCTCAGGCTATAGGCACATGCACTTCAGTAGCTGTGGCACGTGGGCTCAGTAGTTGTGGCTCACGGGCTTAGTTGCTCCGTGGCATGTGGGATCTTCCCGGACCAGGGATTGAACCCGTGTCCCCTGCATTGGCAGGTGGATTCTTAACCACTGCACCACCAGGGAAGCCCCAAGTTTCCCTTTCCTCCACATCCTCATCAACATCTGTTATTTGTGTAATGACCACATGACTTTGAAAAATATATGAGTGAACAAAAAAAGATCTTTGCCTCTATGGAGCTTATAATCTAGCAGGGAGAGATAGACCATGTATAGTTAAATTACTCCTATGTTGGAAGGTGATAAGTACTATAGGCACAAAAAGAAGAACAGAGTAAGGAGGGATTAGGCATCCTGAGGTGGGTTGCTATTTTACACCGGATTGTCAGCCTAGGCTTTTCTAAGGAGGTGACTTGAGCAGAGACATGGAGATGATGAAATTAACCACATGAATTTCTGGGGAACAGCCAGTGTAAAAGTTCGAAGGTGGGAGCATGCCTGGCATGTTGAAGGGACCACAAGGGGGCCAGTGTGGCTGGGTCAAAGTGAGTGGGCAGGAGTAGGGGAAGAGTAGTAGGAGTTGTGGTCATGGACATAAGGGGAGGTCAGATCATACAGATTCTTGAGATCACTTGAAGGAGTTTGGCTTTTTACTCAGAGAGAAATGGGAACAATTGCAAGTTTGTCAGGAGAGGAATGCCATGATATGACACAATGTAAAAGGAGAACTGTACATAGATAACATAGGGGGCATGAGAAGAAGTATGAGACCCATCAGCAGACTGTTGAATTCATCTCTGGGTGAGAGATGCTGGTGGTTTGAACCAGAGTAGTAGCACTGGAGGTGGAAGGATGTGGTTAGATTTTAAAATTTATTTTAAAGTTAGAGCCAACAGAATTCTCCGGAAAAGTAGAAGTGAGTGGAGAAGAGTCAAGGATGACTCTAATATTTTTGACCTGAGTACCTGGATAGATGGCATGCCAATATGGGAGATGCTCTAAGTGAGCAGTTTTTTTTTTTTTGGAGGGGAGGGGGGAGTTTGAGGGGGAGACCAGGAGTTCAGTTTTGAATGCATTGAGTTAGCTCTGTTATCAGTGCAATTCATTTTTTAAAAGTTGCACAAGTGAGGGCCATGGAAAGCATGAGTCAGTGATATAGCATCTGTCACATGGTATTAGCTCAGAGTAGGAGTGTCATTTTAGATGTGGAAGAAAAAAGAGGATGCAGGATTGTAAGAACTCCATGACTGACTCATGCTTTTCATGAACCTCATTTGTGCAATTTGAAATGGTTAAGTGTAGTGATAAGAGAGCTAACATTTATGGAGCTCTTACTATGTACTTGACACATGACATGTAACTCATGCCTAGGTGTATAATTGGAGGAAATGTTAAATTTCACTTAGAGGCTACTGAATGCAAAGGTGTAATTTTTCCCCCATCCAAATTCATGGCACCCTGTCGTCTATCTTTGGACTCCAGGTTAACAACCCTTGAGTGCTTTATAGTTTACAAACACCCCTTCACATACATGATACATCTTTAGAGCAATCTTATGGGGGGATCAGTGAGGTCATCCTTTTCATGCTCAGAGGGCTAGAGTGGCTTGCCCAAGATAGAAACACCAGTTTGAGGTTCTAGGTTCTCTGACTTCAAGGTCAACAATTTCCCAATACCACCTGCTGTCCAACTCTTTCTTTAGAATGCTTTAAACCTGTGAACATTTTATAATAGTACAACGAACACCTGTTCACCAATTGATATTTTGCCACATTTATGTCTTTACACACACACACATACACACACACACAGTTTCTTGGTGACCTATTTGAAAGTAAGTTGCAGACATCTTGTCACCTCCAAGTATATTTAGCCTGCATCTCTTAAGAATAAGGACATTCTCCTACATAATAAATCTTTTCACACCTAAAAAAACTAATAATAATGATCTAATAATAATGATTCAATGACATCACCTAATATATCATCTGTATTTACATTTCTGTAACTGTCCCCCCATTTTTCATAGCTCTATTTTTTTTTCTATCTAGGATCATGCATAACATTTGAGTAGTCTATCTTTTATATTTTTTCACAGAACAGTTTCCCCACTTTTTGTCTTTCATGCTATTACCTTTTGTGAAAAGTCAGGTCACTTGTCATGCAGAGTGTCCTAAGTTCTGTATTTGTTTGAGGTTTTGTTTGTTTTAGGTTAAAATATTTTGGGCAGGAATAGTATAGAGGTGAATGTCAGGTTGCTCCCCTGTTGGTGGTGTTTAGTTTGATTACTCGATTAAGATGGTGACTGCCAGATTTCTCCTTTGTAAAGATAAACTTTCCCCTTTTTAATTAGTAAGTCAGCTGTGGAGTAATGCTTTGAGACCAAGGTTTTAGGATCCATTGATGATACTCGCCTAAATCACTTACTACACTGGTAGCTACAAAATTCCCATGATCTTTCTATGCTACCTATAGACCAGCACTCTCCTCCTAAAGCTTTACTTCCAATACTGAGACCACTGTGTCTAGTATATTCCTCTGTGAACATGGGCCATGCACTGAGGGAAGGAGCAGGAAGTGAGCCATGGGATAGCAGATCAGATAGCAGATAGGGTGATCTCTGTGTTTCAGAAATGCCAGGCAGGGCATATTACTGTGAAGCAAAAGGGCTACTTGGTGACAGAAAAGTTTCAGTTCTGTAATTCTTGGGTGGTTACAGTTTGTGTTTTATATAATTTAGCCATCTTTTCCTTCAAAGTAGTTTTTTTGGGGGGGAAGGAAAAAGAATTTAGGCATATTATATTAGATATAAATCTATTTTTAACCCCTTTACTATTGTGTTCTGTCCTCTTCGCCTTCTTTTTCTTCCTTCTTATTTTTTAATCTTTTCTTCTCTCTCTAGATGACTTTCTTCTTTTTAAAATCTTAAAATTTCTTTCTGATTTTTCTATTTTTTCAATTTACCTCTTCCAATTTACTAGTCTCTACATTTTTCTTCTAGTTGATCTGTCCCTCCTGCCCTTCTACATAAAAAGAGGGCTTTAGAAATTATAAGGCAATTTTAAATTATGGCATATGATGTTCAACTCTTCTTATAATAAAATACCTGATTTTAGAAGATTTAAAAAATATATTACAATATATTCTCAAACAACCATTGATGGACTTAGTTGTCTCAACAGTACTTTTGTTATTTTAAAATAAACTATTTTGTTAACCACACCCTTTCTCCTATAAAACTGAAAGATAATAAACTTTTTTTTTCTTTCATTTTTTTCTTGGTAGTTTCTAACCACATTTTTACTGTGGTTTCATGTAAGCACGTGCTGATAATCAACTGACAAGTGTTGTTATGTTCAGAAGTCATGCTTATGAAGTATGAAAATGAGTGAAACAACATTTGAGAAAAATGTATATTTAACTCTCAAAACATTAAGTTACTACGACAAGAAAAACAAATGAATTTTCTCTAGTGTGCTCACCTGTTCCACAAACAGCCCTTGGGTTGTTCAAAGATAATTGTCACGATCCACTCTGTAATTTAAAATAAAGATTAAAAACTTTTTTTCTGCCTCAACGTACTTTATTTAAAAAATTCCACAGGCTCTAGCAATTCTCTCTTGACTAATTTACAACTCAAAATAATAATAACAATACTATAGCATATGGCATAGTTTTAAATTGGTAAACATAATTTTGTTGACTGGTATGATTTGGAATTCAACTCTGAACCAGAGCTAGGGATGGATGAATCTCAGGCACATGGACTGGAGAAGGCCTTCTGTGTGGGCAGTGCGCGAACCTGCTGTCAGTCTCTTTCAGTAGTTTGGAAAGAAAGAGCTGAAGGATACTTGTGTTCTGCCCCAAGGACATCCTTGGCCCTACCCCGCCAAACAAGGAATGCTATTTTCTTCCAGATGTTAACCCAAGCCTTACATAAAACTTCTGAGGCTAGAAATTCAGACAAATAGAGTAAATTATATTTCAGAAGAAAGATTGCCTGAAGATCAGCTTTGAATCCTGTTTAAGATTAAGCAAGAGATTCCTAAACTTTGTTGAATTTAGAAATTATCCTTCGTATTGAATAAAACAAAACAACACAAAATGTGTGTTTAAAAAAATGGTGGCACTTGCATTCTGTGGAATTCACTTTGGAAATTAAAGTTTAATGACTCTATACTGAAAGTTAAGGTCTAAACCAGATAGCTTTTGAAGGTTCTTTCAATCCCTATAACAATAAAATTCCAGTATAATGTGTTAACAAGATTTCATTTTCAACCTAACGTGTTAACAAAATACTATAGATTTTATAAATCTATAAAAAAAATGTGTAAAGTAAAAAAAATGTGTTGTTTACTAATGTAAATGCAATTTTAAGGGAAATTAAAACAATGAGTTTTAGTTACATGACTTTTTTTGATGGTTAAAAATGCATTGTTTTAAATTGAAAGATTTAATATTTTATTATAATCTAAATATTAACGGGCTTATGACTCAGATGTTTTGATTATGACTTTAAAAAACATTCTCTTGTAATCTTTTAAAATTCAAAACCAAGAAAAGGTCAAAACCTGCCAATGCAGATTTTCTGATGTCTAGGTCTTTACCTTTGAAATCTGTGGTACCATTTAGAAATAACCTAAAAATTAACTTGCAGGTGGTTTTATCTAATTCATTTCTATGCCTCAGTTCACAAGTTTACAAGTCACCAAATCACAGGGAAAATAACAAATCTGCTTTGTCTACAATAGGTAAATATCTGTAGTAAAATGGAATTTATGTGAGGGAACCAATAATGTTTAAGAACCTGCTGATGAAAGATGATATCGAGTAAAATGGTAGAGTCCTGTCTTAAAGTGGTAATGGCTCTGATTCTTTAATGACACAGGTTCTTTATTAGTTGTTTATTTAGGACAGGCTCAAGTAGAGACACAATCTTGTAACTATTGCTACTTTCTACCCATTCTCAACCTATTCTTCAGGACATGTACTAGTATTCACTGGGTTAGACCTCATCAATAAGTAATTTTCATCAGAGTGAGTAGACTGCTTATGTTTTCTAATCTGGGAGTATGGTACCCAAGGTTCTAGACCAGAGATTGGGCAAACTACAACCCTCAGGCCAAATCCAGCTGACTGTCTAGTTTTGGAAATACAGTTTGATTGGAACACAGCACATCCATTCATTTACTTACTGTTTATGGCTCTTTTCATGTTGCAACAGCAGAGTTGAACGGTTGTGACAGAGACTATACGGCCCACAAAGCCTAAAATATTTACTATGTGGCCTTTTACAGGGAAAGTTTGCCAATTCCTGATCTAGATGGCTGTGTGAGGGGGGGAAAAGGTGTTTCTTTTTCCTTTTTTCTTTTATTTTTTTTTAGTTTTTATTTTTTAAATTAAGTCTACCAGGGACAGACTTTTTAGTCTTTAGAGTAAAAAATAATTCCCACGTTACTAATGACCTGAACAGTACATTTCTGAAATGGAACGCATGGTTTAGAATGCTTCGTTGAACTCAGTTTTTCTTATTTACAGCTGCTTGTAGTTATTTTGCTCTTATAATTACTTTTTTCTATTGCAAATAGCTAATTACAGAACTGAAAAATGGAAGGTTGTCCAGAGGCATCATGAGTTTGGAGTATTTTTGACCTGATGTTTCTTGAAGACAGGAAGATGCCTGTGCTCACTGTCAGTGGCTTCATTTCCTGAGAGGAAATCACCTACAGCACATAATAGCAGCCTCAGTATATCCTTGTTGCTTGACTAGTTGATTGATTTGAAAGAACCGAAATAATGAAGGAAAGTATTTCTATTTTGGAAATGAATTAAAACAAAACATTTTTAATAATATGACCTTAGAAATTTACCTCATCTCTCTGAGCTTCAGTGACTTTCTCTATAAAATGGAGATGATAAAAGTACACATCTGATAGTGTTATGAAGATTAAACAACATGGTCCATTTAAAGCATTTGACAGGGACTTCCCTGCTGGCACAGTGGTTAAGAATCCGCCTGCCAGTGCTGGGGACACGGGTTTGATCCCTGCTCCAGGGAGATCCCACATGCTGCGGAGCAACTAAGCCTGTGTGCCACAACTACTGAACCCACGAGCCACAACTACTGAGCCTGTGAGCCACAACTACTGAGCCCGTGTGCTGCAACTACTGAAGCCCACGCACCTAGAGCCCGTGCTCCGCAACAAGAGAAGTCACCGTGATGAGAAGCCCGCGCACTGCAAGGAAGAGTAGCCCCCACTCGCCGCAGCTAGAGAAAGCCCACGTGCAGCACCGAAGACCCAACACAGCCAAAACTAAATAAATGAATGAATGAATGAATGAATGAATAAATATATAAATAAAGTGTTTGACAGAGTATCTTGCATATAATTAAGGCATAACACATTTGTGTTGTTATTATTATTGATGTCTCTTAGCTTCATACCCTTATTCCCCTGCCATATTTTAGCTACACATACCATCATTCATTTATCCATTTTGTTTATTGATGTTTACTGTATTAGTCTGGGTCCTATAGAAAAACAGAACTCATAAGGCACAAAACACATACACATACACACACACTCATGCATGAACACACACATGTATACATGCATATTATAAGAAATTGACTTACATGGTTATGGAGGCTAAGAGGTTCCCAAGACCTGCAGTCAGTAAGCTGGAGACCCAGGAGACACTGTGGTATAGTTCCAGTCCAAGTCCAAAGGCAGGAGAAGACTGACGTCCTAGCTCAAAGACACTGTGGCAGAGAAAGCAAATTCTCCATCATTTCACCTTTCTGTATGATGACTGGAAGTAAAGAGCCTAGAGGCCAGGCAATTGGATGGTTATCTACAGGTCTGGTGAATTTATCAAGAATGATGACAATGATGGCAACAGAGAAAGAGTTACATAGATATAGTGTTATAAGAGTCTATAACACTCTATAGCAGAGTCTGTGCTAAATATTCCATGACGTTCTCATTCTTCCATGAGAGTGCCATGAGTTTCTTATTTCTGAGACTTGGACACACTATTTCTGTTTGGAATACTCTTTCTCTTTTTCTCTGTCTGGAAAATTCCATTCATTCTTCCACTTTAGATGCCACTTTCTCTGAAAAGCTTGTACTGACATTCCCCATATAGACTGCTTTTCCTTTGTGATCACATGGTACCTCATAATACTTTTGTCATGACGCTTACCAAATTGAAGAGGAAGTTCTGTTTATAAATCTGCCTCTTCACATACGCTGTGATATCCCAGAATGCAAAGATTACACCTTATGTATCTTTGCTTCCATTCAATAAATATTTGTCAAGTGAATGCTTTCCTATTAAAATATGATCAAATTAAGGGCATTATTGTATCCCCAGTGCATATCACAGTGTCCAGCAATAGTAGAGGCCCAATAAATATTTATTAAGTTCAAGTATCACTTTTCACAGAAAAAAAAGAAAGCAAAGATTCATTGACAATAATTATTTTCAAATGTCCATAGTAGGCAAATACTTGGTCGCATGAGCAACCCAGTTAACATTTGATTACAATAAAATATGGATCATATGTGAGCTTTTCTATCTATAAATCTTTAAACCATTCTAGCTGACTAATACAGGCAAATGGAAAGTTGAACCAAAGTGAACAGTTACAGTTAAACTTTAGGAGAGACTTGAAGGGATTTAGATTCAAAGGTTGGGTTGGTTTGCATTGGAAGTATGCTTGGAATTTATCGCAGCTGCTGAAAGTGGGATAGCCTGCAGGGGTACAGATTGTGGAACTACAGCTGTTCTGTGGAATTGAGGTAACTCTTTTGAGAAGTGGTCAAAGTCTCCTTATCAGGGAACACTTTTGTTTTTAAGTTTGCATGGCAATATCCTAACTAATTCCTCTCAGAGAAAGGTGACTGAAGAACTATTTTTGTATTGCTTATATCAGAAATCTCAATCTTGCTGGTGCATTTGAGTCATTTGTGGAGCTTTCTTTCAGACAAAGAAGCCCAGGCTGCACCTTCAGAGGTCCTGACTCAGCAGGTGTTTTTATAAAGCTTTTCAGGTGATTCTGATGCATGGCCAAGGTTGAGGACCACTGAAATGCAGAGTCAAATTCCAGTGAAGGACTTGACTATGAGTTACTTCTAAATCCAACATTAATGGAAATCTTTTGTGCTTATTAAATGGCTTTAAAATTGCATGTTTAAAAAGAGTCAAGCTCTTTTGTGGGAAGGTCCCTATTATGTTATGATTCATCTATTAGAAAGAAACATTTTGTTTTCTGTTATACTGCACAGGTTAAACATGTTCATTTATATGGACAATTCCCTGGATTTCACTTCCTGAACTTCATGACTAAACTGTGAGTTGATGATCGTTCTGTACTGAGACAGATGCTGAAGAACAGCATGTCTACTGAGGTAGAAAGGGAAAATACAGCATTTGACACTCTTGGATGGAAAAACATCACACCTAATTTCTAAATAATCTGGAAAATATTAAATTTTCAGATTTAAAATATCTTATCACAATCTTTTTTTTTTTTAATCTCAGAGAGTACTCCTAATGTTATCACAGAATATGAGAGAATTTTTGGACTCCGTGTTAACACACGATATATTAAAAAAAACAATGTTATGCACTCTGGCTGTATCTTTCCTTTATATCTTTTTAGCATATATTTATCCAGCTTATATTGTATTATTTTGTCTTAACGTTATTCCTATTTTCTATTATGTTTT
Source organism: Balaenoptera musculus (assembly GCF_009873245.2). NCBI lineage: Eukaryota > Metazoa > Chordata > Mammalia > Artiodactyla > Balaenopteridae > Balaenoptera > Balaenoptera musculus. Next base: position 74,015,423 of record NC_045794.1, read on the forward strand.
TACTCTTTAAAGATAGTGGTGTCCTTTCCTATCCTATCTTGTACCTTTTCTGTTTTATCAGGACACTCTATAGCAGATCCTTCTTTTTTTCATGATGTACTTAGAGAAGAACCATACCCTTTTGCTGCACACCAAATTTAAAGCAGAAGACCCAGCAGTGAATCCACACTCTGCCATCACACTATGACTTTACCCATTTGAGGCTCTTTGAGGCTCCATTTCCACACCACCATTAACATCTCTATTGATGATGATTATAACAGGGGCTTCCCAGAGCTGTGCGAAGGAAGATAAATGCAGACGCCCCCCCCACACATAGTGCCTGTGCATATTAGGTCCCTGATATCTGAGTTTCTTTCCTTTGTAAAGGATCTTTAGAAATAGAGTTCCATCCACGGCAACTGGATTCTTGGTCTTTTTCTAATAATCTCCAAACCATTGCCATTTGGAAATTTTAAAACTTTCAAAATATGCCCCAGGGTGGTATCTTAAGGATATAGTGGGGAGTAAGATGTTTTGTAAAAGATTCAAACTGATCACCTCAATCATTCCTTTGTCTCCAATTTAAAGAAACTACCTTGAATTAGGACATAGACTGTTTTCAGTCAAGAGGAAGCCATTTTACAAACATTATCCACTGCACTCCCTGCTACCTTCAAATATACTCAAACTACAAACTAGCTTTCCTATTTAGTCATCGGCACCATCATCATGCAGCTAACTCTAATTCTTGGGATTGCCTCTGTCCTTTGCTCTTTGCATTTAACACATATTGGCCACCACAAAACAGTCTTTGGTTTCTTTCTTAACGACTCAGTGCTATTCCTGATATAAGGCTTCACCAGGCCTACATTATTTTGATGGCCCTTCTAATTCATCTCACACCATGCTGCTGGGTTATCTTTTCCTTTACTGCAGCTCTGTGTGGTTTGCTGAATCCAGGCCAAATTTTTTGCCTGACATAAAGCTCTCTACCTTTTAGTCTGCTTTGCCTATTACCATCACCTGCTACTCTCCAGTGTGAATCTCCCACCCCCATGGCATGCTGGACTGGTCAGTATCTCACTGCTCCCATGCAGTTACCTAATTCTAGTATTTTACCTGTTGATCAAAGGTACAATTAGGCTTTTCCTCATCTGCCTCTACACATTTTAGGAAAACATACATGAAGGTCCAACATTGGAACATATAAAGTTCTAACTCTTCTAGGAAGCTTTTCCTTTCCCACCAAAATTGGCCATAAGGATTTTCTTACTTTCTAACTTGATGAATGTCCATTGTCTTTTCATTTGGGCAACTATGCCTTATTTACTGTCTGCCTCGTTTCAAGCGGTTTTAAGGCAAGATTTCTATGAAACTTTGCCACAGCAGTGAGTCTGTAGGCCATTTAAAAGCAGAAAATATGTGGATTTTTTGAGATAGAATACCAAGGTTTGGGTCTCAGCTCTGCAACTTACTAGCCAAAGACTCTGGGCAAATTATTTATTTAATTTTTTGCTTGGTTGGTTCATTCTGATTTTTATACCCTAAAACAAGGATGATAATATTGGCTCTATTCAAACTAGCACACAGGATTATTATGTATGACAAATAAAATGTTTTCATTGAAAATGCTTTGTAAACACCTATACTCACTTAAAATATCTTTTTTTTTTGCCTTGTATCTGCCAAAGTTTTAGAACAATGGTAACCACTATAAACTCATAGAATTTAGATTAAAGTAATATTAGTTGGTGTTTTTGATACACTAACAAAAACACATGCAATTATAGCATACTCATTCTTAGTATTAGTATTAGGGTATATTTTCCTGGAGGGACACAAAGGAATGAATATTAGACACTATTAAAAATTCACTGAAGCATTCATAATAACATGGTGTACTTCCATTAGTCTTGCACTATGAAGTAGACATTCAAGTTCCTACTACTCTAATAGCATAGGTCCTTATTTGAACTGGTACTGGGAATCTAAATTCCTCTGGCTGTCCAATAATTGGAGAAGTGAAAGTATAAATGGATTCATCTTTCCTCTGATGATTTAGTCACTTCCATGACCCTTTCCTCTGCATGATATAATTTTTTACATAAGGAATCACTATAGACTCATAAGTTTTTTACACGTTTGCAACTAGCATGTACAGAGAGTCAGATTAAAATCCTAGGTGAAGTTCTCAATGGAGTCCCAGCCTTTGATTATGCCACCAATGCTTTAGTTTTAAAAGTGTGACAGGCTGATTAGAGAGTTTTAAGATCTTGGTACCAGGCACAATACAGAGTTGACAGCTGCCTTGAAGTTGGCAACTTAGGCAGAATACTCACCTATGAGGCGCTGACAAAGAAGTAGAATGTTAAATAAAGAAGTTGAAAGTTAAATCAAGAAGAATAAAGGATATCTGGAATGCTGTCAAACATATTATGGACTTTATTAGGCACAAGACCTTGACCCAAATTAGGAAATAGTGAAAATTTAAGGCCTAGATTTAATAGAGGTCCCATATATAACTTCAAGTAGTTTTATAATTATTCTCCCCCCATATTTTATTTTAAATGTGGGCTTCTCGTGTCCCTTGCTCCCCAGTGATTGTCCACTGTAGCACTACCTTGATGGAGATCTACCTTGTCCAATAGTCAAATACACCTGCTCAGTGTCTCCATTTCCCTGCAGGTCTACTAGGTGACTAGTTACCAGTTTTCAGACTCTACGTGGGCTATTGAATTAATGTGTCAGTACCACTCTTCCACCCTTTATATCATTTGCTCTTCAGTAGGATCTTCTTATTGCATGATAAAAATAAAATAACAATAATAATAATAATAGCTAATTTAATGGCACTTACTACATGGCAAGCATTAGTCTAAGTACTTTACACACATTCGCATTTAATGCTTATACCAACTCTATGAGTTATACACTATTTTTATATCTGTTTTACACATCATGGACCTGGAGGGTAGAGATGCCAAGTAGGTCATAAACTGAGAAGTGGTTTTGAAACACCTGTAACAGTTTAACTCCACCATCCCTACTCTGCACACCTAAGCTATCCTGCCTACACATGGCAGTGGGGGATAGATAGTGGATAATGGGAAACATTTGTGCACTGGAGTCAGAAATACCTATTCAAATCCTGACTCTGCCCCTTACTGGTGTGTGGCTTGTGTAAAATATTTAATTACTCTGAATTTAATTTTCTAAAATGTAGAATAGTGACAATAGTACCTATATCAGAAGTTTATTGTGGAATTAAATAAATTAATGCACAGAAAGTACCTACCACTGAAGTATAAAGCATTCTTCACATTTGAATGTATAACTGAATAGAAATGGGGAAGGTTTTTCTGTGCAGAGGGCTCTTGTGGAAGCACTCAGCTGCTCTTCCCAGCCTGTGGGAACAGCAGCATCGGAGGCGTCAGCCCAGGACTCATAGTCAGAATTGGGAGAAGGTCAAGGGCAATATGAATCCAAGAGGCAGAGGTGATAGTCACTGTACCTACAGACCAGAGGAGACCCAAATTACAGTGTCACGTGACTCTCCAATTGACATGCATTTGTGGGTAGCCAACTTTCAGAAGGAGATGATAAATGTATCAAGCTGAGGTTCACTAAAGGAGGCAATGTCCTAAAACACAAGTATATGTGATATACTTACTTCCCATGTATAAGTATAAAATTTACTCTTAAATAGAATATAGAAACTACTGTAAATGTTTTAAACTGTCTTTATATTTGACATCAGGTTGAAAGTGAATTTTAATTTTTTGTACTTTCTCCATACGTTACTTAAAATACAAAATTTGAGTTCTATTTCACCTTTGTGTAATTCTTTTTAACTCTACATGCTAACAGAAAAATCTGTCAAGCAGCTCTTTTCATTTTTTTTCTTCTAATTTTGTAAATAGCAGGAAAGACATTACATGTCAAGAAATTCGCATTAGCCAATGAGGTTATAAAGGCTGCATTCAGAGAAAACAGTAACTTCCCATGTATTGATTACTGAGCTAATAATAATTAAAATATTTGTCTTTCAAAACCAAACTCTAATAGACAAAACGAGTCTTGTTATTTTAAAGATTATTTGGAGAGAGTTAGCATTAAGAACATTTTGCACCTGATACATGTCATTAATAGTTTACATTAGCTTCCCCTATAAGGGAAGATACTATCCTACTTTATAAATAGGTCTTGTGGGAAAATTGCTTCTTCCTTGAGGTTAAACAATCTGATATACATTTTTAATGTAGGGATAGTTTAAGGCAATTTGAAAGCTAACCCATGTTAGGTTGTAATATGCCAAACCTTTAAAATAAAAAAGACTTCAGGGCTTCCCTGGTGGCGCAGTGGTTGAGAGTCTGCCTGCCAATGCAGGGGACACGGGTTCGAGCCCTGGTCTGGGGGGATCCCACGTGCCGCGGAGCAACTGGGCCCGTGAGCCACAATTACTGAGCCTGCGCGTCTGGAGCCTGTGCTCCGCAACAAGAGAGGCCGCGATGGTGAGAGGCCCGCGCACCGCGATGAAGAGTGGTCCCCACTTGCCACAACTAGAGAAAGCCCTCACACAGAAACTAAGACCCAACACAGTCATAAATAAATAAATAAATAAATAAAAGAACGTGAATTTCTTAAAAAAAAAAAAAAAAAGAAATTGTTTAAAAAAAAAAAAAAAAGACTTCATCAGTCATGGTGTTCTAAAGATTCATTAAGTCTGGCCTCCATACTTTATGGAATATATAGAGAAGATAGAAAATGTACTAAAAAGATGAAATAATATTTCTCAAGAGTTAAAAAGCAGACAATAGCTAAGTGGGATAAAATGACACAGAGGAGAGAATGTTTAGGTATTAATAAATCCTAATAAACTTAAACATATGAAAATTATAAGAGGCAGGTGACAGTGATTACCAGGTCCTTTCCTAATTCATTAAGGAGGGAAAAGGGAGTGGTTTGAAATTGCAGTAGGAGAGATTTAGGGTAGATATCAGAAAGAACCTCCTAACTATGAAGGCTGCTGATCACTGAATAAAGGATATTTCACATTCTGAAAGCGCTCCTTGGAGACATTTAAGAATGAGATATAAACTGTTTCCCCAGGGGTGGTTTAAAAGCAGTCCCACCCAATCACAGTGACATTAAGATTGTATTCTGAAGTCTTTTTAGATCCACTAGTGAAAGCTGGTCTTCGTGCGTGTGTGTGTGCGTGTGCGTGTGCGTGTGTGTGTGTTTAAAGGTGAATAGATGTAACTCATGGTCACAAAATAAAGCAATGGATTCCACAGCACAGTGACAGAGTTTAGTGGCATAATAAAAGTCAGATACCTTGTGAAGATGCTGTTGATAAAAGATGGTCAGAAATCCTCAGTTTATGAAAACTAAGTATTGACTTTGAGGTTATTTTAAATAAAGCAGCGCATTGATAGAACCATCAGTTTTTATGAAAATCAGAAAAAACTCCCCTCTTTGCCCTGCCTTGAGAATATTTTTAAAACAGCAACTTTGTAAATAAAACAGAAAATTAGAATAGTTCTTAAAATAAAAAGTCAGAGTGCAAAAAAAAAAAGTGTATCAGAGTTTAGCTCTTCCACTTCCCTTGCATCCAGATAAGGAAACGAAAGCTTAGGAAAGCTGAATGGATGGTTCAGAGTCACTTGCTCGTGGCAAAGACAGGGACAGAACCTTGCTGGCTGTGGCACACTGCCCAGACGCCTCCCCCACCTGCCCCACTTTTATGGGCTCATTCTGCCTGTCGACAGCTGGGAGTGTTGGTTGTTGAGACAAAGAGTCCGTTTCCTCTCCAGGAATTCCCTCCTTCTCTGGGCATTGTCCTCTGCCAAAGGGAAGCTGCCTTGCCCATGTCTATACCTCTCTCCAGGGACAGCCTGCATTCCATAACTGACTGTTGTTGGGCCTAGGGGAAATTCAAAGGACCGTCTCTCTGCCTCAATTCAGGACAATTCAGGACCCTTTGAAGAGGCCATTCAAGCTCCACCCCTGCCCCCCAAGGATCAGCTGAGGCCTTTGGTTCAATTGCATCACAGTTAGTTTCTCCATCTGTCCTGTCCTGTTTCCTCTACTTCACTTAGGAAAGACAACAGGAGTTTTCCAGAATGCTTATGTTTCTTTCTGTGCTGTCACTACTATGGAAGAAGATAGAGGAGGGAAGCAGTTAGTTGAAGGGTTAAAATTGGAAGTGAAGTGGAAGAATGAATGGAGAAGGCAAAAAGAGGAAGTGAAAACAAACTACTTCCTGCTTCCTCCATCTCACGTTCCACTTGTACACAGAGACTGAGAGGAGCGGATGGACCAGAACTTCTTCCTGAGAAGTTGAACTTCTGTCTTTGGTGTCCCCCATGTTATTTTCTTACCTCCTAACTCATTTCCTTTTCTCTACTCATCCTTCACATTTATGTAAACTAACGGATAATGTAAGCATATTCAGTAGTTAGCTTTGAATTTTAAAATGAAGAGTTAGACTTTCTAGTTCTAAGATGATCATGACCTCAGCTTTGGTTCTAATCTACTCCTACTTTTGGAGAAATCCTATGAACACATCCTCTGTACTCACTGCCCCAGCGATACCCAGTGCATCTGTACTTCAGGGCTGACATCCTGATCACGGACCATCTTGGATATGATAGCAGCTGTGCTAGTGTCCAGAGAGGTATCCGCCAGCCACATGTGGCCATCTGCTTTTAATTAAAATTCATGTTGTTAATTAATAAGATGAAATTAATTAAAATAAAAAAACCAGTTCCTTAGTTGCACTAGCCACACTTCAAGGGCTCAATAGCCGCATGTGGCTAGTATTCATCATATTGGACAGTTCCAATACAGAACATTTCCTTCACTGTAGAAAGTTCTGTTGGGCAACTCTGTTAAATTAGAAGTCTTCAGAGTATGGTCCTGACCATATTTTGCCCTAAGTGGACAGAACTGATTTAGGGTGACACATTTGGAGTGAAGTTCTAGATTGAGCCAGGTTTTAGGCTGTACCAACTTCCTAAACAATTAAGCTTCAGTGATCAGTGTCAGAAAGTCTGGAGACATTTTCTGCATCCTAATCATATTGCCTTCAAAATGACCTTTGTCCCTTCTCTTTCCATTTTCATTGCCACCATTCTCAATAATCATGATAATGATGACAGTTAAAAGTTACTGAGTGCTTTCTATGTGCCAGGTGCTCTGTGCTTCTTAGATAGCATCTCATTTAATTCTCATGACAATTTCATGAGGCGGATAATATTATTATCTCCATTTTACAGATGAGAAAATTGAGTCAAAGTAATCAAGTGTCTTGCCCAAAGGCAAGTGAAAAAGACAGAATTTGAGCCCATATTTGTCTGACCCCAGAGCCAGTCAACTGTTTGATTACATTGCCTTTATCATCACAGACTTAGATGGCTGGAAGGCATCTGGCTCTTTATTGGTCCTTATTTTCTTCCACTTACAGTTAAGATTGGGTACTGCTGTCAGACTAATTTTTCTTAAATTTCACTTTCCTCCTTAAAAATTTTAACATCTCTATTTTGCTCTGCATCTACTTCATGACCTGGCCTTTTTAAAAATGAGTTTTATTGATTTAATTTTGTAATTTATAAAAGTGTATAATTTATTTCAAAATGCATAAGCCGATGACTTTTACTGTTCAGGATTTTTTTGATAAAAACATTCATTTTATTGTTATTCTTGTATATGATTGATTGTGGCCAGGCTTTTTCCATCCTCTATATATTTCTGCATACAACCAACTTGAACTGACTGCCCATTTTCTTTAAAGAGTGTTTTCTACTTCTAATCAGAACAGTCTCCTTAGATTTCAGGAACATGATTGTTTTCAGAGTACAGTCTGGGCTCCACATTTTTCCATTTAATCACATATTCCCTTGAATTGCCTACTGACATTTTGTATTTATTAATGGGTTTAATAAACACCTACTGGTTAACTGAAATCATATGAAAATAAATTTAAAATTATGTTTCTAAATCCTAGTAACAAGAAAGGAGGCTAGAAATATTATTATCTAGGAAATATGAAGTGACCAGTCCTGTCTCAAATGAATGTTGAACATTTCAGTATCAAAATGCTAAGTACATCTTTTTTTTTTTTAACATCTTTATTGGAGTATAATTACTTTAAAATGGTGTGTTAGTTCATACTTTATAAAAAAGTGAATCAGCTATACATATACATTTATCACCATATCTCTTCCCTCTTGTGTCTCCCTCCCACCCTCCCTATCCCACCCCTCTATGTGGTCACAAAGCACCAAGCTAATCTCCTTGTGTTATGCGGCTACTTCCCTCTTCAGAACCATTTTTTTTTTTAGATTCCATATATATGTGTTAGCATGTGGTATTTGTTTTTCTCTTTCTGACTTACTTCACTCTGTATGACAGTCTCTACGTCCATCCACCTCACTGCAAATAACTCAATATCATGTCTTTTATGGCTGAGTAATATTCCATTGTATATATGTGCCACATCTTCTTTATCCATTCATCTGTTGATGGACACTTAGGTTGCTTCCATGTCCTGGCTATTGTAAATAGAGCTGCAATGAACATTGTGGTACATGACTCTTTTTGAATTATGGTTTCTCAAGGTATATGCCCAGTAGTGGGATTGCTGGGTCATATGGTAGTTCTATTTTTAGATTTTAAAGAACCTCCATACTGTTCTCCATAGTGGCTGTATCAATTTACATTCCCACCAACAGTGCAAGAGGGTTCCCTTTACTCCACACCCTCTCCAGCATTTATTGTTTGCAGATTTTTTGATGATGGCCATTCTGACTGGTGTGAGGTGATACATCATTGTAGTTTTGATTTGCATTTCTCTAATGATTAGTGATGTTGAGCATCCTTTCATGTGTTTGTTGGCCATGTGTTTGTATATCTTCTTTGGAGAAATGTCTATTTAGGTCTTCTGACCATGTTTGGATTGGGTTGTTTGTTTTTTTGATATTGAGCTGCATGAGCTGCTTGTAAATTTTGGAGTACATCTCTTGAGAAGAATTGTGAGATAACCTACATGTACCATGACATGAACTGCTTTTAGTGCTCAACCCATCTTTATAGCTCTAGCTGAAAGTAACCAATTGTTGGCAAATAATACTTTCAATGGTATAAGTCTTGGAAGAAATTACATCAAATCAGTCGAAATACAACTAAACTTTGGCTTCTTTGTGGAAAGTTCTGGAAAATGCATTAATTCTCAAGATGTCAGCCTTAAATATAGTAATGGAAGTGTGGGTTTACATGTGGGTGGGGAGGGAGGAGCGATGCAAGAGAAAAAAAATGCTGAGTTGCCTTTCAGAAAAAAAATTGTCTGTTGGAAGAACACTGAGTTCGGTTTGGAGTAAAACAATTTGGGGATTTGAGTCCATTCTTTGTTGCTTACTGTGTGCCCTTTGCTAGTCTCTTATCCTCTTTGATCTTCATTATTCTTATCTGTAAAATGTGGATAATGATAACGGTGGGAGGAAAATTAATGAACCACCCTCCGCCCTGAAGATGTCCATGTCTTAATCCCTGGAACTTGTGAATGTGTTATGTTACATGATAAAAGGGGCTTTGCAGATGTGATTAAAGATATGCACCCTGAGATGGGGAGTTATCCTGGAGTATTCAAGTGGGCCCAATCTGGTCACACAGACACTTAAAACTGGGAAACTTTTCCTGGCTGAAATCAGAAACATGTCACGAAAAATGAGGCAGGAGAGATGTGAAAAATGAATGGGATTCACCCTAATGTTTGCTGGCTTTGACAGAGGGAAGAGGCCATGAGCTGAGGAATGGGGGCAGACTCTAGGAGCTGGAATGGCTCTCACTTGACAGCCAGCAAGGAAATGGGCACCTTAGTCCTGCACTGCAAGGAGCTAATTCTGTCCACAACCTGAATAAGCAAGGAAAACAATTGTCCCCTAAAGCCCCCAGAAGGAAACAACAGCTCTGCCGACACCCTTAATTTTAGCCTGATGAGACCCTTGTTGGAATTCTGACCTGCAGAACGTAAATAATAAATTTGTGTTGTTTACTTAATTCAGTAAATTTGTGGCAATGTGTTATGCAGCAATAAAAAACTAATACAATAACACTTCAATCTACCTCACAGGTGGTTGTGTGATAATGTCCTAAAAAATGCATCGGAAATTGTAAAGCAGCATACCACAGGCTAATGTATCATTGATGTTCTCAGCATTATCAGGCTCTATCCCTACTCTGAATTGCCAGCTATTAAAATGCCAGTCTTAGAAAATAATAGCTACCATTTTTCTGAGCATCTATTCTGTGCAAGATATTGAACATATGCAATATAACTTCATCTGTACCATGATTACGTGAGCTAGAAAGCATTATGCCATTTTACATTGTGGGATCTGACCAGAGATTTAACCCTATTGGATTTTATCAGATTTATAATGTCTTTTAAACACTTTTTAAAATTTAAAATATATTTAAATTATTTAAAAAATTGAATTATTATAATTGGCATATAACATTATGTTAGTTTCAGGTAAGATTTATATTGTTAAGGGTTTATCTGCCTTTAGGCAACAGGGTGGGAAAAGTTAGAAATGTAGTTCCAAACGTACTAGGAGACAATTGTTGTAAGTTTTTCTTGCTCCTTTTTGATCACTAAAGAAGAAAATTAAAATAGAACTTACCAAAAGAGATGCAGCACTTGAAGTGATTAATATAAGCCATTATCCAGAGTGTGTCTGCTCTTTAGATCTTGGTTGGAGATCCCTCCTGCTGAACTGTGGGCTCTGATCAGACAGGTCCCAGGGAAGGTGTCTACTATTGCTGCACACTCTGTTGTGATGAGAAAAATGAAAGAAGATGCTCAGTTTGAAAATGAGGCTTAAGGTACAATGCTTGAATCCTGAAATCCCAAACATATCTCTGCGGAAGGAATATTCTTTGAAAATTAATTGAAGATGTTCAGCCCCACACTTGGAGATATTCTTCAAACAGCGCAGACTCAGTGATGCTCTTTCCTGTGGTCAGAACAAAACTTCGTTTTTGGCAGAGAGAGAATGCTGGAAATGGCAGGTCATAGGAAGGTAAGCAAATAGGGAAGATAAGCAAATACCCTGGATTACTTCATGATTTTGATGCTTTTTCCCACATTTAAAGGCATGTGTTCTTGCGATTCTAGTTGCTATTTGAGTTTCTGCACCCTTGTTCTTCAACCCACATTCTGATAAAAGGTGTTTGTCGAAGTTTGGGGATGTAGACTGTAGCCTTGGGAAAAAAAGTCTTATTTTGTTTTTTAACATCTTTATTGGAGTATAACTGCTTTACAATGGTGTGTTAGTTTCTGCTTTATAACAAAATGAATCAGCTATACATATACATATATCACCATATCTCTTCCCTCTTGCGTCTCCCTCCCTCCCACCCTGCCTATCCCACCCCTCTAGGTGGTCACAAACCACCGAGCTGATCTCCCTGTACTATGCGGCTGCTTCCCACTAGCTATCTATTTTACATTTGGTAGTGTATATATGTCCATGCCACTCTCTCACTTTGTCACAGCTTACTCTTCCCCCTCCCCATATCCTCAAGTCCATTCTCTAGTAGGTCTGTGTCTTTATTCCCGTCTTACCCCTAGGTTCTTCATGACCTTTTTTTTTTTTCTTATATTCCATATATATGTGTTAGCATACGGTATTTGTTTTTCTCTTTCTGACTTACTTCACTCTGTATGACAGACTCTAGGTCCATCCACCTCACTACAAATATCTCAATTTCGTTTCTTTTTATGGCTGAGTAATATTCCATTGTATATATGTGCCACATCTTCTTTATCCATTCATCTGTCGATGGACACCTAGGTTGCTTCCATGTCCTGGCTATTGTAAATAGAGCTGCAATGAACATTGTGGTACATGACTCTTGACTGGAAAAAGTTAAAGAAAACACACCCATACACTCATGACATTTAGTTTTAGGGCCAGTCCTATGGAAAGCTGTGAAGTAGGGAGATTTTCTTTTTCCTAAAACTTTGCACTTTCCTATTTTCTGTGCTTTCTTCCATTTCAAAATCTTCCACTTCCAGATCCAAAAATACTCTTATGTTATCCTCATCCTTCACAGTATTTAATAAACTGATTTACCCTTCTGTATTATTGACATACCTTAAGGGTAGTTGCATTTTAATGGAGACCTTGGTAGGTGTGGTTATTTCAAAGGAAAGGATATTTAATGGTAACACTGCAGGATCTATGGGTTCTTGAAGCATCTCAAAACAACATTAATTAGTAACCAGTTGCCTATTTCACCTCAATATCATTCCCTTCTCAGCCCAGTAGCTGAGTGTGGGTGCAGCTAATCTTCTTGGCACTAGTTGCTGGTTGTTCAATAGAATCCACCATTATTTAGGTATTTTAGTTATAACCAACATCTAACTAGGACTCTGAGTAATAAAAACAGATATAACTCATAGTAATCAAGCATTAAATCCATATTAACAATTAGTCCCAGAAAACTTACACTACTATGAGAAATACAGCAGAAAAGCTATATCCTTAAGTCTCTATTTCCTGCAAAGTGTGGGTTATACCTACCCATAAATCTGACCCAGATTAAAGGCTGATGCTAATGGTAAGTGTTCAGTACACGCTTGTTGAATAGGCCATGCCTTAAACAACTGGGCTTTGTGCCCTGGAATAGGACACATAGGACGGTCAGAGAAATGGGGCTAATTTCTCATATTGGTGACTATTTGAGATTGATGGACGCCTATAAGACATATGATTTTCTTTCTCAACTTTGTGCCAAACAAAGTGTTTTACATGAGAGTAGAAGGGTTTGGAATGCTCTCTCTTACAACTTGCTTCCCCAATCAGTTGCAGGGAACCACTCTGTCACAGGTCTGAGTTACTTTTGCATTCTAAATGTTCTTCTGATGCTTTGAAAGAGTCCTAATCAGCTCTGTATCCCAGGGAAGACTGGAGAAGAGGAACTGATTTGCCAGGGGCATTCTTTCACCCCTTACTGGGTAAATCCACAATTGCTTGCTTTTCCTGGGGAAAGAATTAAACTCTTATTACTATTGATGATGTGGATATTTAGGATCTTGTTTTGAATCTACTAATATTTGACTGTGTCAATTCGATAGAAAAATAACAAATTATAGAAATAGATATTTGAATTTTATCCAGGGCACATTTAATATATCATTCAGACAACTTAGCAGTTCACACTAAGAGTACCAAAATGATGACATCTGCACTATGTGGTGGTCAAAACCATATGCCTTATGTTCAAAACCATATGCCTTATGTTCAACCCCTCCCACATAATTCATCACTTAAATCTGATCCATTTTACCTCCTACATAGTTCTTGTATATGTCCCTTCCTCTTTAGTCCCACTGCTATTGCACCAGTCAAGTTCTCCTCACTTTTATCTTTATTTTAACATAATTTTCTACTTAAAGAAAAATTGCAAAAATAGTAAAAGAACTTTTATATACACTTCACCCAAATTCCCCAAATGTTAATGTTTTATAATATTTTCTTTCTTTTCTTTCTCTCTATGCATTTTTTCCCTGAACTGTTTGAAAGTAGACATGAGGCATCTTTACCCCCCAATACCTCATTATGTATTTTTTAAAAACAAGGGCTTTTTATTACATAACTGCAGTACAAGAATCAAAATCAGGAAATTAACATCTATATAACACTATTATCTAATTTACAACCTAATTCAGATTTCACAGTTTGTCCTGTAAATGTCCTGGCATCAGGAGGAAACACTGTGTCGTGTGCTGCATTCAGCTCTCATGTCTCTATAGTCTCCTTTCACCAGGAACAATTGTTCAGTCTTTCTTTGCCTTTCACGACACTGACATTTTTGAAGTGGATGGGCTAATTATTTTGTACACTGTCCCTCAGTCTGGGTTTGTCTGATGATTCTTCATGATCAGACTCAAGTATGGATTTCTTCTCAGGGAATCATATAGGGAAACACGAGATATCAGTTTGACCCATTCCTGGTGATGCCAACTTGATCGTCTAGTCAAGGTGGAGTCTGCTAGTTTCTTTTATGTAAAGTTACTATTTTTCCTTTGTTATGGGTAAGTATCTCATGGGAAGAACCTCATCCTTTTTCACCGGGATTACACTATAGCCTGTCCTGGATCACTTTTATTAGCTTTGTCGTGTCCCCATCCTTCTTTGTGGCCTACAACATTGACCTGTGTAGACTGGAGTTAACCTGGTCCTCTGGCTTCTGGGTGGGTTGGTCAGTGGGGAGTCCTGCAGGAGATCTGAAGAGGGTAGAGAGTTGAGTCCAGAGATACGTCCCCTGGGTTTCTTCTCCATAGGTTCCCCCTCCTTTTCTCCCAAGACAAATGATGGTTCCTCATTTGAAGGTTGGGGCATTTCTCAGCCTGCAGTTCTGGGTTTTATAACTGCCCCCTTCCCTTGTTGTCCCGAGTCTAGGGGTGGAGCACATCCCTTGCAGTTTCTCTACATTTCCTACATTCTTTTCCACACCTTTGTAGACTCTCCTTACATTTCCCAATTTGAACTTGTCATCCATTTCTTGCAAGGACCGTTAACAGTCTCCGATGGCATTGGACTTCTTTCCCATTTTCTCCAGTTGCAGATACTCTGGTCTTCACCAGTCTCATTTCTTGACTTGTTCTTATGTCGGTCCTGATGCAGGCAGAAGGTACATTCGATGCCAAAGGCATCAGTGAGGTAGATCGAGGATGAGCTTTTCTGCTCTGGAGCCAGTCCTCCAGCATGCCTGGGGGCTTTCCCTCACTCCCACATCTCTGGCATAACATGTGCCAGCAGACTTCTGCCTTGGTTTGCTGCTTAGCAGCTGACTTCCTATGTGGGTGGAGTCCTCCTCTGACCCAGTTTCTTTTTTTGATGAGGGCTCTAATATACTGCTTCATTCTGTTGGCCCCTTTCTCTGGATGCTGGGCCCTCCCCAGACTCCCACACATTTTGGGGGATCCTGTTTATGTCACCATTTTTCTGTTTGCCCTGCTAGACTCCTTTCCACCCTTTTCCACCTTGTTTCCTCCCTCCCTTCTCCATACTGATCCATATGAACCTACCAACCCTTGCCTTCTGGCTCCAGCTGGGTTTGGCCAACGGGGGAGCCCTGGCAGGAGATTCCAGGGAGTGGCTTGAGTGAGATCAGAGTATTTATATTTCTAGCTTCTTCCCTCTGGGGTTACCTTGAGCTGCGCACCTCCTTCCACAGAAGGTCAGAGCTCTGCTCCAGGTGGTCCTCTGCTTCCAGATTCTAGGAATTGCCTTCACTCTTCACCCCTTCTAGCTAGGGATGGTTACAGCCTAGCTAGGTATTGGGGCATTGTATTTTCCCTTGTGATTTCATCCTACAACTTTAGAAATAGTCCCTTAATTGAACTTTCTTGAATTTTCCTAACCTGAGTCTGATGGATGCTTCCTTCTAGGACCCTGACTGATACAGGTTCTGTGGTGACAACCGCATCTGTCTTGGCAGATCACCTGCTGCCTGAAACCTCATTTTGCCAAACTGTATTTTCTCAGGGGATCTCAGATACTGAAGACTGCTGCAACCAAGCTGGAGGATCACTGTGCCCTTTCGGACTGGTCATTTGACAGTAGACTACCTCCTTGGGCACCAGCCCTATAGCTGGGTCAGTTTCTCCCAGCTTTGTCCCTGCCCAGTCCTGGCCTCATTTCCCTCGTTACTTAGGCTGTTGAAGTATTAGCATGCCTTGTAGCAGAAGCAACACCTGACCAGGTGAAAATAGGAGTCTCCTTGTCTGCAAGCTACATGAGACAGACTTTTAGTCTGGACCTGCACCTTATGATGATGGATGGACCCCAGAAAAGTAGGCTTCCAATCCTGTTCTCCTATGGATGCAAAGAAGTAGCTAAAATATTTATATATGAACCACCAAGGACATAGTTATCAATATGATTGCATAATGTAGTTTGCTAATTTAAATTTGTAGTTATTTTAGATATTGAAAAATGAGTATAAATTGGCTTCATTCTACAAGAATTTACTGTCAAGAAAATCCTGTACCTACTTGATAAACCTATAAATCTCTCCATTTATGGAGATAATTGAAAGTGTTTTAAAAATTGAGCCAGTAGATTACTAGTCGTGTTTTAGTATTTTTCAGCATACTGTTTTTAGGATAAGAAAAATTTCACCGTAACCCAGAAATGCATCTTTTTATCTTAAATTGTGCCACGTATCAAGGATAATTTGTAGCAAAATGTCCTAAATTACAATATGTTACTTTGAAGCATTTCTGGTTCAGACTGCATCATGAAACCATTATATTTAGAGTTTTCTAGTAAGTTATTTTAATAGTATATTAATTTGTTTGTTGGTCTTGTGGAAACTTTATACCTTTTAATGGGATATTACCTACTGTAACATTTTGGAATTGCTATTTTGTACTCAGTTTTGAGTTGGTAGGTTCATCATTTGACAGGCTTTGCTATTTGTCTTATGCTACATGATTAATGCTCTCAGTCCAGTTCCTAATGGGCTTGTGTTTATTTCTGTTGAGGTTGGCATTAGTAGGTCTTCTCAGCAAAGACGCCAAGGACTGACCTGGAACAGACTCTAAATTAATTCTCAGCTTTGAAGATGTTCCTTCTAGGTCAGGATTGAGGCCAGCTAGTAGCACAACACACTGGAGCAGAATTGTCGCTGCTGTGTTTCTTCTATTCCATGAATGGGGGGAGGGGCATCAAAACTAGTCAATGATGTTAAATAAATTCATTAGTTAGAAGGCAAGCAATCCTAGATAGGGTCTCACTTGAAATGTTTTAAGGCCTAATCCACTTACAGTAAAGATAGATATAGGAGGAATTTTCAGTAAATTTCATAAGCAGTTGTGTGAAATCCTGATAATAGCCAGTGCTTTAATATTGAGAGATTAGCTGTTTTGTCCCCCATCCCCAAATTTATTGAGTAATTGTCAAATATAATTGTATATATTTAGTGTACAACATGATGATTTGATACACGTATACATTGCAGAATGATTACCAACATCAATATAATGAACATGTCCATCACCTCATGTAGTTAATCTTTTTTTTGTGTGGTGAGAAAGGTGAAGATCTACTCTCAGCAACTTCCAAGTATACAATACCACATTATTAACTGTAGTCACCATGTTGTACATTAGATTTTTAGAACTTATTCTACCTATAACTGAAAGTTTGTATCCTCTGACCTACATCTTTTTTGTCTGTGCCGTCTATTTGACCTTTCTTTTCTATTTGTGCAGTTACCAAAAAATAAGCAGGAAGAAGAAAAAAAAATTTAGGAAAAGAAGACCCCAAACTAAATTGATAAAATTAGGTTTTAGTATTACCAGTTACAGTATATTAGATATACTAATTTCACCCCAGTTAATTCAAGAGCTGTCTGCATCCCTTTGCCATTTGAAATAGAAGCATAGAATACTAGTGCTTGGAGGGACTCTAGAAATGATTGGTTCAACTCTTGATTTATCAATTAGGAAAGTGCTTGGACATGTCACAGCTAGGTCTCAGTTTGCTAATAATATTATCCTATTTTTTTTAAATGGCTGTGATAAAATGATATAATAATTTTGCTTGCAGATGTTTTTTTAAATTGTTGGGAAGGGTAGTCTAAAATTTTATTAATTGTTGTTTTACTTGAACAAGCTCATGGTAATGAAGCAGAGGATAATTGTACAACTATCAGAAGCCTAAAAGAGGTAGAGTTAATTAACACATAGGATTTCCTACCCCTGCTCCCTGGATTTTATTAAAATTTCTGCTTCTCCACTGCTTGACCTCTTATAGACTTGGTCTAGTCTATTGCTAGCCCTCGACCTAGGAATCTATGCTATTTAACTTTGTTGTGTTATACAATATAGAAGGTGAGTGGAAAAATAAAAAGGAGCCTCATGGTAAATGAGATTTGGACTCCCCCAGACATCTTTATCTAGCAGTGCAAACCAACCTGCTAATGGAAACACCCAAAGTCCCGTGCCCATATCTTAGCTTCCAGATATACCATGGCTGTGAAGTGGCAGAGGTCGGGAAAAGTACCAGTTAATTTATGGAAACCTTTCTTGCTATTTTGATATCTGAAAACTGAAAGCTGAAATTTTAACCACTGGCAATGAGACTGCTGTCATGATGCTAATGTTCAAGCAGGTTCCATTCTATCAGTCATGTTCTCATAGAGCTATACCCCTTCATCCCCTGAAGACCAGACAAACATAAGATGATGCTATCACTTTCTGGAAAATAACTTCTCCCAGATTGAATACTTAGGTGACAAAGTGACGATATATTGATTCATGGACAAGGTACCCTAGTAGGCCCTTTTGATAACTGAATTGAGAAACTACATTACTACTCTAATTTGGTTGCTCCTTAAGTAGGTTAATAGTTTACCTTAAGGTTAAAATCAGTTTAAGTAAACATGAGAAAAGTTGCTGAAATGCCTCCCCACTCCTAACAGTGACTTAAACTTACTAAGGTAGCTGAGCCCCAGGTGTTTGCACCCTGCCTCATTTTTCTTATCAACCAGCCTACAGGCTTTAAACACATGACAGTTGAAACACTGTAATATTGAGGTCAGAGGAAAACTGGTCCCCAGCTAAAGCTGAGTATCACTGGCCGGCTGCTGACACCATCCTGAGGCACCAACTGACTGACCTCAGCTTTACAAAACACTGAATAATTTTCAGGCCTAAGGACAGGCCACATGGTTTGGGCTTTTGAAATTGATGTTTTTATGTCAAAATTAGCTTTGGGATATATACGAACTGCCATAACTAATTGTCTTAGTTTCTGAAAATGTAGCTTTAAAGCAGGGGAATATCAATTACTAGTTAAGTAAAATTATATCACAAATGCCTTGCGTTTACAAAATGCTTTCACATGCACTGTCTTCTCTGATTCTCCTAACAATCCAGCGGGGCGGGCCAGAAGATATTTTTATTCTATTTTACAGATAAAAAAACGGAGAGTTATAAAGGCTGAGCGATTTTCCCAGGGACACTACAGAACTGACATCTGATCTTCTGGCTCCTACTCCAGTGCCTTTCCATTGTGCTACATGGGCTGCCTGAGAGACACAGACCTGCATTCAGCCAGCCAGCTGATCCGCTAAAATGGACTGACCATGTACTAGTAATTGTATCCAAGGTATATGTAGTTTTTTTCTTTGTAAATCTAAAATGACTAGGTAAATAATTTCACTTATTTGGTATTCATGTTGATTAAAGAGTATGCAACACAACAAATTCATAAATTATCTCAAAAAATTTGGATAAGAAATCACATTCCATATGTACAGAGGCAATAATTTAAAAGTATCTTTGGTGGGATTTTCACTTTGGTTTCCCTGAAAGTCTATACTCAATATCGTGTGGTCCAGGTTTCTGCATTTATACAAAAAAAGTTTCCATTTAGTGTTCAGAAAGGCAATCCATTTTTGGGGCCCATAGAGTCAAGGAAAGGGAAACATGAACAAACCTAGAAAGATTAAAATCAACAAATTATTATCTAATCCTATATCATAGAAAAGAAGGAAGAGAAAGGAAGGAAGGAAGGAAGGAAGGGAAAGAAACTGGACAAATAGTAAAAGTCTGAAATAAATGTTTTGTCAAATATTATTCTGTAATTTTACATGTCTGCTAATATACAGACATTTTAACTCTGCTATTCCTAGACATCTGAGGCATATTCTAGCTCTGTCTTCTGTGGTTTCTATATTCTGGTGCATTTTTGCTCCCTGAAAGCTTCCCTTTTCTTTTCCATAAACGTGGTTTCACATCTAGTATGGCATTTGCTTTACCCGTGCTTCACTCATCCTACCAGACATTCCACAATATTTATGAATAATCTTAATCTTACTCTGTCCTCTTGCTTCCTCCGAAAAAAACTCTAACTTCAAAGATCAGAGAGCAGAGTTTCAGAGCTGAAAAAGTAAGCACAGACATCCCCTGATTCAGGCGGGTCCAATTAATATATAACTTTCATGCCTATGTCACCAAGATATGAATACTGGAGAATGAACACCCTAAAAATGGCAGATCTTCTGGTGATCATACCATCCCCACTTTCTTTTTTGTGGTCATACCTTTTTGGTGTTCTTAGGAAACTTAAAGAACCACAGAAATCATTTAGCAGGAAGAATCTTAGGAGATTTTACTTAGCACATGATGTTTACTACACAATGGAGTCAGACACTAACCTAGATTAAGCCTGATTCTAAGGCAAATTTTTATATAGATTTTGAATTTATGCTTCCACTGTAGCCAAAGAAGATGTGTGATTGGCACCTCTGACTAAAACCTCTGCATGTGGAGATCTGCTGGTATTACTACCATAGTTCAGGGATAGTATCAATTAAGTAGATTTTTGTGGGATGCTACAGGACCGGACCATCAGGTAAACACTGATACATCACAAAAAGGCAACATTGGCAGCTTCTCATGGACCCGCAATGCTGACAGAAGCACAGAGACTAAACTGTCGAGGGGGTGAGACACTGTGTGGTAGTGGTCTGGAATTTAAGTCAAAGGAAAATCAGAGGGGAAGGAAGTAGAGATGAACATTATGCCTGAATCCTAAATTTCAGAACGAGACAGGGGCTGGGGCAAACTCACTTGGATTCCAGGCCCAGTTACGGAGTGTTCAAGAAAAATGTGTCTTTTCATGCAAGCAACCTAAGTGTCCACCAACAGAGGGAATGGATAAAGAAGATGTATGTATCTGTACACACACACACTGGAATATTACTCAGCCATAAAAAGGAATGAAATAATGCCATTTGCAGCAACATGGATGGACCCAGAGGTTATCATACTAAGTGAAGTAAGTCAGACAGAGAAGGACAAATATTATATGATGTCACTTATATGTGGAATCTAAAAAATAATAACAAAAGAATTTATTTACAAAACAGAAACAGGCTCAGATACAGAGAACAAACTTATGGTTACCAAAGGGGAAAGGGGGGTAGGGATAAATTAGGAGTATAGGATTAACAGATACACACTACTGTATAAAAAGTAGATAAACCACAAGGGTTTATTATATAGCACAGGGAACTATATTCAGTATCTTGTAATAACCTATAATGGAAAAGAATCTGAAAAAAAAAAACTGAATCACTTTGCTGTACACCAGAAACTAACACAACATTGTAAATCAACTATACTTCAATTAAAATAAAATAAAACAAAATAAAGTCAGGGATAGATCTGACTTGGGGGAAATAGAGAAGCTAGTAAAGGGATACAAACTTGCAGTTATAATATGAATAAGATCTGAGGATCTAATGTGTAACATGGTGAATATACATTGAATTATGCAATTAAAATTTGCTAAGAGAGTAGAACTTAAATGTTCTCACCAAAAAATAAAATAATTGATAAAAGATTGTATCTTTTGGCCATACTTTCAGAAATAACACGACAGGAATTCCAATCAATTGGGTGGAGCACATTGGAGGATACTATGCTTGATTAAAACTCTTCCTCTATTTATTTGCTTGTTTGTTTATTTAATTTTTGTAGCTGTAGATCATAGGATTCTTGGCTTACTTACAGGAACATGGAAACTCTGTTTAGAATGAGATTTTGTTAGCCACATGACATTCACCATGTCACGGGAGTCAGATAAGGCCCTAGTTCAAGCTAACATAAAACTTTTACAAGTATTTTAAAGGTCTGATATTGTACTCTTCTCCAACCTTCTAAGTCTACCTCTCCCCTGCTTATCAGGGTAGCCCATTTAACAAGGGGAACAATTTTGTCCAAGAGCTTTGAATTATTCTTTGTTATTTACAGACTCTCAATGTCATGGGATCCTGAATTATTGGAAGTTTATGTATTGGTTTCATCAGAGACAGCTGGAGATAGCAGAAAGGTTCAAAAGTGACTAGTTGGGGCAACAGAAACAATCAAAGGAACACAATAAAAGTTACTATCTGTCCATTCTTGGTTCCCTGTCTTGGTGTCACAGAAAACTCCTAGCAGAGAATTGGAGGAGCGCAGTAGGTTCTATACCTCTTTTGAATATTAGAAGTTCAATCTCTGTAAACTCAGATGTATGAAACCTTAATTTAGCAATATCACTCAATACTGAGAAGGTCTTAAATCAATATATGGGTAATGGGTCCTGGGCAACTGCTCTGGATTTTAGCCTCAAAATTTGTGGGTTCAACTCAAGACTCATCTGTTGGTTTGTAGGCAATCATATATGTAATTGCATAGAAATGTATAGTTTTGGAATTGGTAAAGTTACAGACATTGCCTAGAAGCTGATGAGAATTCACTTTTCTACAATTACTGAAGTGCATTTGTGGTGGCAGAAAGCAAGAATGTCTGATGGGCCCAGCGAGTCTAAGGAACCCTGCTTGTATCTCACCTCTCAGGGTTATCTGTGTGACCTCTCTGGTTCCTGTCAAGTAAGGAGGTGTATCACTGTTTTCCAGTTTGTTTTTTTTTTTGACTCGATCACCTTTCAATGAAATAAATAATCTATCCAAGGCCCCTAGGAGTTAAAAATAATTATTATTATCTGTGTGAAATGTAAGTGGTTTGAAAGGCAAGTAAAATTTTCAAATCAGTATGTCTTCAAAGATTACTATACATATTTTTATTCTTTTTCTTAATATTATTTTATATACATTGAGCATTAGTCACTATATATTTAAACATATCATTCAGCTTTAGAAAATATTTAATTTTCTTTTTCTTTTTTAAATTGAGGTATAACTGACGTACATTATATTAGTTTCAGGTGTACAACATCATGATTTGATATTTGTATATATTGCAAAGTGATCACCACAACAAGAGTAGCTAACATCCATAACCATACATAGTTAACAGAATGTTTTTTCTTGTGATGTGAACTTTTAAGATCAATTCTCTCAGCAACTTTCAAATGTGCAATACAGTATTATTAACTATAGTTGCCATGCTATACATTACATCCCTATGAGTTATTAAGAAAAAGCTTAATTTTCTTTAATTTTCCTGAATTTTATTTTATGAGAAGAAGCATAATTTGTTGATGAATCAATTAAAAATAATATTACATCATGTTTCTTTTGGGATTAAATATGTATTAAAATATATACTAAAATTTAACTGCCTATTATGCATCAAACCTTGAAAAGCCACTTTTGTAGCTATACTTAGAATTTTAACATTTAAAACAATTTTGCTTTAAAAAGGAGCTAGCTTATTTTCATATTTTTGTCTTTTGTTTCTACATGGTAAGATAAAAGAGAAGGCTTCAAGCTGCTATTCCCAAACACTTATCCACAAATAATGCATTGAGAGTTTAGAAGGTTTTTATTCCTAACAAATTATAAGTAAAATTGGATAAAATCTTATTATATTTTCCCTATTCAACAGTGATTTTTAAAGTACTAGACATGCATTGATATACTGTATAAAAATTTTTTGAATTTATGAATTCAGTGTTGATCATCTTGAAGGAAATGTTCAGAATTGCCATTTTTATGCTTCTTATCAGGATTGTATGTTGCAAACCATAGAACCTATTCTTGAAAACTCAAGCAAAAAGTGAATTGACTGGAAGGCCATAGGTGACTCACACACCAAAGGAAGCTGAAGGGCCACGTTAGAAACAGCAAGAACCTGGAAAGCTCTTGGGTTTTGTGAGCAGTAGGTAATTGAATAGTCCTCTTAAAGTGTCATCACAGAGATGAATCAGCTCTGTCATTCTTTCCTGTCCCAGGAAAAGGAATTGGGTTGGCCTGCTCTGGGTCACATGCTCACTGTGTGGCTATGGGAGAGAGGGACATCTTGACTGACAGTTCCACTTATATGGTACCCACCAGGAAAAAGGTGCTGATGCTTTCCCGTAAGAAAATTGTGGCAGTGTCATCAGAAGGTGCTGGGTGAACATGAAAAACACACGTCAATATGTATGTCTTTCTGTCTCCAAACAGTGGTCCCTTATAGGTGTTAAATTATACAATATGTAACTAAGAATAAAAATTATTTTAAGCTGAAGAGCAAATAAAACACTAAACTAGTAGAATTAACCTGGATAAGTAAACTGACTAAATGATTGTCTTGAGAATATCCCTTTGATCTCCACTGGCTGCCATGAATGGTCATTTGATAAATTCTTGGAGGCTCTAAGATGCATCTAATTTGAAGGAAAACATCTGAACAATTATTTTACTTATCAGTTTTAAAACACTTCCCCTCCCCTATGTGTAGCAGAAATTTGCTGTTTTAGGATTCTTGGTATTCATTGCACTTTCCTGTAGCAATAGTATCTTAGTTTTCCATTTGTCTCATGAGTAAACAACTTCATCCTTAGCTCTAGTAATGGGCCCTGACTGACTGAAGCCCAGTTCATTCTCTTGACCACAAGGATTAGGTCCCATAAACCAACCTGGGCTAAAGAAAAACCAGAATATATTTTCCAGGGATTTCTGGAAAAAGAGAATCCTTGTTTTTCTTCAGTATTTATCTGGAGAGACACATTCTCTTTCTCTGGATGATATGGGATGCAGATGTGAGGCCTGATACTGCTGCAGCCATTTTGCTACAATGAGGAATATCAAGTTTGAAGTCAAAGTTGATATAAGGAAGAGAGTAAAACCAAGAGAATTGTAGAGAAATGGAGTTGAGGCAAACTCCAACAGAAACTGTCATTAGTTGAGGACCGAAAATGAGGGAGCCTAAAATGTATTTGATCATTTATGCTAGTTGGAGTTGGAGTTACTGTTATTTTCACATGAAACACTTTAAACTGCTACATTGCCAGAAAACTTCTGTAAGCCCTCAGGTCCATGAATTACTGGTTGCAAAATCCTGGATTACATGATATCTAAAATCATCTCTAGCAAAGATTTTGTGCCATTAGTGTAATTGAAGACAAGTGGAGAAATGTATGTTAGTTAATTGGACATGCATTCTGCAATGGACCTCAGCCTTATCGTTGAAGCACATTTACTATCTAGTTAGCTATTTTTAATTCAGAAAGAAGAAATTTCATAATACATTTTTCTTTTTGTGTTCTGTGTGATTGAATAATTGTGGCTCTTACAATTTTTTCTTTTAATGCATCATCTTTCTGCAGTTTCAAATTTTATTAATAATCTCATTTTCAGTCTTCTGTTGGGCAACAGGAAATTCCAAAGCATGGTAGGTATTAAATAATTGCATGTTTAATTAAAGTCATGATTTTATAGATAGTTTATTCCTAAACCAGTAGTTCTTAAACTTGGCTGCACATCAGAGTCATCTGGGTAGTTTTAAAATAGTGGTTCTTAAAGTTCAGTGTACATCAAATCACCTGGTAGGCTTGTTAAAACACAGATTTCTTGTGCCAACCTCAAGAAGTTTCTGATTCAGTAGTTCTACGGTTGGGGGGACCCACATTTTGCATTTTTAACTAGTTCTTAGGTAATACTGATGCCGCTGGTCTGGGGACCACTACTCTAAAAATTATTCATCTTAGGCTATTTAAATCAGAATCTCCTTGGTGGGGGTGATTTTTAAGACTCCCCATACTATTCTGATGGATAACCAGGTTGACAACCATTGTCCCAAACAGAGGAGGATGGCTGGCTTTTGTCTCCTAATTAAGCACTTACAGAGTCCTTTTATTATCCCAATAAAAATTCTCTTCATATGTCAAATGAAAATCCTTGACTCACACACACAGTATCTCACAAGGAAAAGTTAATAAACTTAGATTAAAAAAAAAAAGACAATCACTAAAGTTGATTACTTAGAAGAATCACAGACCAAGTACAACTATCTCTTGCCCCAAGAAAAAACTGTAGATCAACTCAAAAGAATTACTGCAATAATTTTATCAGTCAGAGTCCGATCAGGAAAACAGAAATCATCATGCATGAGATAGCAATTGCTGGAGAAACTGAGGGAGGAGGTGATATTATAGAGCCTAGTGGTCGGGGTTACCTAAAGGAAGCGGAACCAGATGGGCTTTTTAGTGGTAGCTGGGGTCAAAGAGGAGATATATCTGCTGCCAGAAAATGATCCCCAAGGCAGAGAGGGAGAAAATAACCTCCCTTTTCTCTTCCTTACCATCCTCTGATCGCACTTCTCATTGGACATCTCATTGGACTACACCCAGCAGAAGAGCCGTTGACAAAGGAGTCTGGGAAAAACAGCCTGTGGGTTAGCCCCTCTGCACACAGAGCAGAGCAGAAGAAGGGCTGAAGAGGGGAAGGGTGATGGATGAATCTGAGGGCAAAACAGGCTAAAGGACCAACATGCTGTTCTTATTTCTGGGATAATTCAATCTCTTATTGATGAAATCGATAGAATGTGCATGTCACTTCACTTCTAATAACATTTGGAATCTTTGGCTAATTATATTGGAATTTTAACCTAGCCTTAAAAATGTGTTTTTATGTATGTGATATATATATTTGTTGTGTATCTGTATAGTCTCCTTTGGCCAATTGGCAACCTACTCCAAACACTTTAGTCACCTTTTAAAGTAAAAATCTCAGCAGGATTCTCCTAGTGTCTGGTACATCAGCCTTCCTAACCCCTCCCTTTATCATGGAAAGTAAGGAGTTGTCTAGGATTGGGATGATCACTACCATGGGCTTTAGGATATAAAAAAATTTTTGAATCTTTTTTTTTGAACATGGAGTGACCTCATATGCTTCCCTGATGGCCAGGATTTAAACTCTTAAACTCCCCCTAACCAGGACCCTTCCTTCACTTTTTTACAAACTAAGCTCCCATTTTGCATAAGAAAGAGCCTCAAGTATGCTAAGATCCAGTTAAAGAAGATCTCTTGAATTCCATTGCATGTGTCCTTAAAAGCCGTTGTGAGTTGGCCTGAATCTATCATTTGAATGGTATACAGGGTTAAAATTTCCACTTAATTTGCCTTTCTGCCCTGTCTCCATAATCTCATCAATGGATTTTTCCTGTCCAGATTGTCTGATACTGTTTTGTCCATGAATACTTAATTATCATGTCATTCAATCTCCAGAAAAAGTCACAATATGATATATAGTCATATATAAATGTATAGTTTTATTAGCTATTACTAATCACTGACTTCTCATTAAATGCTAGGCCTTCTGAGAATATCCGTTTTAGGAGTTCTCCTAATGGAATGAACAACTGTCCTAGCTTTAGTTCAGACCTGAGTGGGTGGGTGATCCCATCTGGGGCCTGTTAGTGAATTAGCAGCTATAGCATTATATATTCCTTGTAAAATTGCTGTTCTTTGGCTCACCCAGCTCCATTCCAACCTTTGGGTCATGCATTATTGAAAAAAAGAGGCTGGAAAGTCAAAGCCTACATTTCCCAGTTTCCCTTATATTTGGGATTTCCCCAGATGTCCATGTGTGACATTTTGGAAGTCAGAAATGAGGTGGCTGTGCTTCTGTTGTTGCTTTGGGCAAGTCTGGTTGTGAAGTTTTTGGTTATGAAGCATTTTGTTTTCTGCAGTAAGTACGGCTGTTCCTAACTTCTTGGAAGTTGAGAAGTAGGACATAGAACATCCATTTTGCTGTTGTGGATTGTGGCTAGGATGGTGTGTTCCTGGAATGAGCAGTTGCATCTTTCCTACTTTCTAAATTTCTGATGGAGAAACAGCAGTTCCCACATAGGTTCATTGTTGTACTTGGGAATCATTTCTGGAAGCTAAGACTAGATCTTGCTCCTTGAACTTTGTGTGTACCCATTTCTCTGTATTATGTTTCTGACTAGATAAGCTGGAGTGGTTCTGCATCTTCACTAAAATCTAATTAATTACTAAACGTTAAAAATACAAACAGCAATATTTCCCCTGATTTCCAGAAACATACTTCATACTAATTAAAAACCCTATGCTAGAAGGTGGCAAGAAAATGAACTAGGTTACAAGATTGACCTGCTAAATTTGCTCATGGGTTTTATGTTATTTTAAAATTTTATTTATTTTTTATCAGTGCTATACACATATATATGGTTTAAAAAGCCATTTTTTTAAAACTAGGTTTATAATACAAAAACAGCTGTTACCTGTGTCTACCTTTCTGCACCCCAGATTCTTACTCCTCATAGATATTTTAGCAATTTCTTCTATTTACTTATTTCTAAATAGCATGCCTATGTTGTTATTTCTTGAGATTTTGCACTTTTATTATTTTTGACTTCCTTCTATGAAAGATGAAAATTTATCTCTTCTCCATTCTTCCCTCACTAATAAATACCTTCACACATTTCCTTTCTCATCATTTTCTGATACAGATATTGAAGCTTTAATAAAGGCTTTTGTGTCTATATTATTATGACTATGTCAACATTATTTACAGCTGAACAATGTATATAAGGCTCACATTTCCTTTCTCATACATTAAAAAAAATTTCCCCCCTGAGGTAATAATTATCTTACTTTTCTTTTTGCTTAGTTTTCTATGTACCTCTTCACTAATTTACCTAAAAATTCTCTGCTAGAAGTACTGGGAATATAAATTTTCCTCAAGATATTAAAACATATCAGATTACTTTTAAATCTCTTTGTCTGTTTTATTTCCCATCCTTCTCCCCTGAGGCATCCGTTCTTGAGCCCACATACCGTGTGCTCCAGTCTAGAACAGGCCTGCTGCACAGCTGTGGCATCTATAGCTCTCTTCTATGTTGGATCCTTAGTTTCCTGGATCTTACATTTTCAGTGTTCTTGGTTTATTTCCCCATTTTGGTGGAACACTTTCTCTAATAAGTTTCTGAGATAAACATATTTGGGGGTGACCTCACATTTCTTTGCTCTATACTTTCATTTGAGTGATAATTTAGCTGGGTGTCAAACTCTAATTTCACATTTGGTTAATAGACTTTTACTTAATTCCTTGTATTCAGTGTGATATCCCAGTCCTCAGAGGTGCCTGGTGTCCCCCCTAAAACTAGAGGTCTTCTGATTATGCTCTCGAGAGAGTAAAACTCTAGTCCGCTTTTGGACTCAGAGTGGGGTGGTTTTGTGGATGCTTGGAGTTGGGGAGAAAATAAGGTTTTCATATAGATTTTCAATCAATTCTTTTTTCAGCCCCACCTATACCCTCTCAGAGAGACCAGGACGCAGTTTCTGAGTCCTTCTGGGGTCCTACAATATGTATTGCTAGATTTTTCTGGCCTCCTAATCAATAACTACTTGTCCATTGTTTCAGTTATTAAAATTTTATTGTTGCGATCCTGCCCTCTCTGTTTTTATGGGTTTATGCCCTTTTAATCCCTTCACTCTTATTTTTAGAAATGTTTGGGGAGTGGGAAAGAAGTAAATACATGCATATAACTTGCCATATTTAATTGGAAGTTCTTTGACCATTGGTTTTAACATCTTCTATTTACAATAGACCTGGACTGTAAATAATTGACTCCTTCACACTTAAGGATTTTGGCCCTTTTAACAAATGGAGAAACATAATAACACAGATGTAAAGACAGACCAGTTTCACAGATTTTAGTTAATCTCAGGAGGATTTTTTTAAAAAAGAGATGCCTGATCATCCTATAATAAATTGTTCCTCTTAATTTTAATTCGGCTAACTAGTAAAGACTAGCCTATGCCACAATGTGCTTATTTGCCCTCTTCTCTATTTAATATGGGCATTCATAGTTTTCAGATGACTGTTCTGATTTTCTCAGTCTCTCTAGATATTTGTACTTTAGGTACTTGTTAGTTCACATAGGCATCACAGGACATTTCTATGCTAGAATTAGTAATACTTTTGTTAAACTCTCATCTACGAAACATCTGAACTCAGAAGATGGTTTTCCTCTGGGGCATTACTTCAAAGATGCTGAATGAATCTAAGAAGAAAAATATAACTCCTCATAATGTAATATCATCAAATGCCAGACAAAGGGACACCTGGGTGAGGAGGAGGGACTTAACCAACATTTTTAATCAAGAGGCCAGCATTTATTTTTTTAAGTGCCTACTTCTTGTGCTTATTGAAGTAACTTGTGATATTTGTAGAAAATTAAATTGAAGAAAAGTATAAAGAACAAAGCAAAATTTATCACTAATTCCACAGTTCAGAGATATCATCTATTGTTAATCACCATTAATAGTTTTAGGTTTATTTTACTCAGTCTTGTTTCATGTATTAATGTGCATTAAACAACTTTTTATTATAGAAAATTTCATAAAAATTATGAATTATGTATGTATAAAAACATACATAAAAGTAGATAGAAGAGTATAATGAATCTCTATGTACCTACTGTTTATCTTCCATAATTTTTAGCATTTTGCCAGTCACGTTTCACTTATTCCTCACTCTGAGACTATTCCACATTTGTTTTTGCTACAGTATTTTAAAACAAATCTCAAACAACATATAGTTTTACCATAAATACACTGGTATACACTTTTAAAATATAAAAGGTTTCCTTTTGTTTTCAACACATCACAATGCTATTATAAGCCTTATTAAAATTAAAACAGCAATTCTTTATTACCGTCTAGTATTAATCCATATTGAAATAGTCCTAATTATTTCAAAGATTACTTTTATGATGAAGTTTGTTAATTAGGATCCAAGCAAAGTCCATACATTGCAATTAGTTATGTCATTTGTCTTTTTATTCCATAATAATTTCCCCCTCCTCTCTTTTAAAAAATGCCATTTGTTTGAAGGAAAACCTGTTATTTGTTTTGTTGACTATTTCACCATCTGAATTTGACTGGTTCCTCGTGATGTCATTTAACATGTTTCTTTTTCCCCATATTTTCTTATAATTGGTAGTTGGATCTAGATTCTTGACTGGATTTAGGTCCAATTTTGTTCATTGTTATTATTTATTTTTTGGCAGGAACATTATTGTATATTTCATGAGGCGCATGTCTGACTGTCCCACTGTTAATGATGCTGGGCTTGATCTATTGTCTTGTTGTGGTGTTAGCCTGACCCACCCATTTTTAAAGTTCCCTGAAGGGTTTAAACATCCATTCATTATGATCTCTTTTTCTCTTTCTTTTCTTTGCTTTTTTCTCTCTTTTTCTTTTTCTTTTCTTCTCTTTTCTTTTCTTCCTTCCTTCCCTCCCTCACTTCCTTCCTTCTCTCCCTCCCTTCCTCCCTTCTCTTTCTTTCTTTCTTTCTTTCTTTCTTTCTTTCTTTCTTTCTTTCTTTCTTTTTTCTTTCTTTCTGTTGCAAAATGGGTATTTTCTGTTTCTAATGTTCCTTTTGCATTTGTTAGCTAGAATTCTTCTATGAAGAACTTTACTTCATCATTATTTAGCTATTGAAAAATACATCTTGTATAGCAAATGCAGGAAAATGGGAAAAATGCATTTTCCTTTACTAATTCTCAGAATCATGAACTGGTTAACCAACAACTTCCATACACAACTTTTTTTACACTGTTTTGTGAAAACATTCTCATTTCACATAAAATTTCCAGGCAATTATTAAATTTAATGGGTATATAATACTTACTGGTAGGAATATATCACAATTTACGTAACCATTTCCTTATTTAGGTTGCTGATATATTTTTTGTTACATATAATGCCAAAATGGACAACTTTACATACATTTATGGCCAAATTTCTGATGATGTACTTAGAAGAAATTCTGAAAAGTAGAATTACAAAGTCAATGAATTTTAAGACCTTTGGTATATATTGACAGGGTCAATACTATTATTTAATAAATAATTCTTTAATTATCTTCAGTTTTGAGAGAGAAAACTTATCTAAAGTTAGTGGCCATTTCCCTTTATTTTTCTTTCTGTAATAGAACTATTACTAAATATATATCTACTCATAATTTGCATGATAAGATCTGGGGGATTGAGAAAGCAGAGACGGCAAGAGGGTCTTGTGATGAGTAATTTTTTGTAGAAAGAAGTAATACCCTACTTATAGTAATTTGGGGTAGAGTATTCTCTGCTAAGCAAGTACTGTGAAATAATAGTCAGGAGTCCTGGCTGCCTCATGGCTTACTGGGATCGTCCATCATAACTCTCAAAAGATATGATGTGAGAAAATAAAGTTCTGTTGTGTAAGCCACCAGTCCGTGGTATTTGGTTATGGCAGTCCAAGCAGACTAACACACATAGACACTTGAATATTTTTATTAAAAACAAAAAGCAGTTTGTTTATTTAGTTTGATTCTCTTAGGCAGACTATGTATTGAGATGTAATTTACATACCTTAAAACTCATTCATTTTAAGTGTAGCATTCAATGAGTTTTAGTAAGTGTTTACAGCTTTGAAACCATCACCAAAATCCAGTTTTAGAACAAATACATCATTTATCTATTTTTTAAGAAAGGAATATAGTAAATATCAATGATGACCTCAGGTTTGATACAGCTGTTAATGAATATTAATGAATATAAATTTTGGTTCTTAAGAAACCAGAGTATGAGATAACAGTAATTATGGGGGCACACGTATTTATTGATGACTCACAATAATTGCTCACAAACTGACAGTTGTACTATGAAAGTTATGCTAGCATCATAAAATGAAGTGGGTCTAGAGTTTTCTATGATTTGTAACAGCTTATACAGCATGGGGATAGCTTTATCTTAAAAAAAAAAAAAAAGCAAAACTCAATGGAAAAATCAATTGTTCCTCAAGCATTTTCTTTCTTTTCCTTCTAGCTGAGATTTCTGCATGAACTTGGGTTGATCTTGGGATTGATATTTTTCAAGAAAATAATTCACTTTGTCAAGATTTTACAAACAGCTAGTACAGAGTTGTACACTGTATACCATAGTTTGAAAATTCTCTATGATTATGATAATATCTCCTTTGCATTCTAATTTTGTCCATTTGTGTACCTCTTTTATTATATTCATGAGAAATTAGTCTATATTATTTTTCAAAGAATGCTGAATTTATCATTGATTTATTTTTTCTTATTTCTATGTTCTAATATCTTGAATTTAATGATTTTTTAATTCTTTTACTAAATAATAAATTACAGTAATGTATTTGCCTCTATGTGTCATCTTGAGAAGCATTTTATAAGTTTGGATATGATCTTTTCATTATTTACTAAGTGTCTATTTTTTAAATCATGGGTTATTTCTTGGTCTAATCTTTTTTATTTTTAAATAAGAGAGCTTTAAAACTTAATCTAAATGGTGATAGTTTAGAAAAAGTAGATTTTATAAAATACAGGACGTAGTAAATAAAGTCAAAGAAATCCTGAGCGAGATTTTCTGGATTCTCTCACAAATTTTGTCTATGTAGCTTTGTTATGTATTATAAAAAGTTCTGATAAAGCAGAGAATGACTAAGCAAACAAAGAACATTTTGCATTAATACTGTTAACACTTAGGGGTACATATGTTAAGATATTTTCCTATGTACTCACATACACATATATATTTTTAAATGAAGGTATGAAATCATATATGTATAATATTTTATGTACATATTTATATGTCAATAAATATAGATCTATATATTCTTTTAAGGTATTTAATACATGAATATATTATAATTTATTTAACTACATCTTTCTTGATGAATATTTAGTTTTGACTTAAGTATTTTGGTTTTATAAACAATAATACTAGTTCTTTGGATATATATTGTAACTTGTCCAATATTTTTAGGATAAAACACATGGATAATTGGATGCCAGTACAGTTTCTATTAATAATTATTTTTGATATTGCTTTTACTTTTATGCATGGTGATAATAATGATTATTTCAATAATTCCATTTTTATTGGTTTTGATGCTCATTGCTATCCCTCACCCTCTGTTTCTTAATGTGGTTTCTCTATTTTCTTATTTTCCTCAGTATTACCTCAGTCCTTGGCTGATACAAGCTTTGGTTCTTAAAACTTTAGAAATACTACACTGTTGTCTTAAGATACTTAATATTGCAGAGAACTCTGAAGCCAGAATTCTTTTATTCCACATAAAACTGATTTTTTTCTACATGAATACTTATAGGGATTTATCATCTTTTTATAAAATTTGCTACAATGTGTTTTTTTATGGCTCTCTTTTCATTATTTTTATAGAACAAAGCAAATCCCTTTAATTTGAAGACTTAGGTCTTCATTTCAGTCAGTAAAGTTTTCTTCTATTATATTTCAATTTTAATTTGCTATTTTGGTTCAGGGTTCTTCAATAATACTAATTTATCTATTTATTAAATCTCTATTCTTGGACTTTATTGTCTTCACTTTTGTAAATATTTGTTTTCATTTTTTGGAGAAGACTTCTAAATTTTGACCTTAGTCACTAATCCATATTTTTTTGTCTCAGTTTTGTTAATGATTAAGTTTTACTACAGCCTTCTATTTTAATTTCAGCTTTTTCATTTCTAATATCATTTAAATATTACCTGATTCCAATTGTGTTTTTACATGTTTTTATTATGTCACCCTTTTTGAATTCTATCCTAATTCAAATGTTTTCTTATCTTCTGTTATCTTACTGAAAACATTGAGAAGTTTTCTTTTTCTTTTATTGTGGTAAGAATTTCCCTTGTGCCAAATTTGTAATAAGCCACTTCCAGTGGGGGAGCAGATTAATGTTCACAAGTCCTAGATTATTTAAATGCTGCAGGTTGGCTGGATTGAGATGGATTCTATGCCACTCAAAATATCTGCTGATACTTTGAACCAAGGGAGTAAAAGTAAAACTAGAGTCCCCATGGTTAACTAACAGTTTGTCCTTATTTTCATTTTTGCTCATAGTACCTTACTTGTTGAATCTATGATTCCAAGTGTGCAGTATATCTATTGTCACCACCACCTCTTCCTCCTCTTCCTACACACACACACACACACACACACACACACATACACACACACACACACACTCCACACTTGCTTTTTGTGTTTTGGGAGTCTCATTTTCCAAAGAAAGGAAGGTAGTAATGAGGGCCAAACTGGGGAATAGTATGCTTTCTCCCTCCAAAGGTTATTTTTGTCCTGGAAGGGCTCCCTTGCTTGGTGTTCTGGCTAGTACTGATCTTGCATCTTTGATCTGCATGATATACAGTGAAGGATAAATGAAAGCTCTTTCTAATTCTTTCATGTTGTCAATTTTCTCTATTTAAAGTGACTGCTATTATAATTTACAATTCACCTCCCTAGTTCCTGCAGTTAATGGAATTTTCTCTGTTTCTGGTGGTAGGATGATTGTCAGTTTTAGTTTTTGTTGTCATCAATTTTTGTCTTTCCTTTGCCTTCATAGATATTTTTGCAAGCTGTTGGGATCATCTGCAGCCTGGACTGCTAATCAAGTGCCAATTTTTGAAATATATTCTTGAATTACAATTTTAAACATTGGTATATAGGTCACATCCTGGTATCTCTTAGTCATTTATCTGAATATCACCCTGATAAACTGAGTTCCTGTCTTAGCAGACAGGAAGACCAGTATCCTCCTGTATTCTGGTGGCATAGTTTTATTCTTATTAGGACTAAGACTACGAACCTAACGGAAATTAGTGGCTACTCACTGTCAGAAGTGCAATTTGATATCAAATGTGACAAATTGAATCAAGTTTTTTCAACAGCTATTCTTCAGGATTCAGATTTACCAAACTAATTAAATATCAACAGGTCAGTTCTTATAGTTATCATCTACCGTTATCAGTTCTTACAGTATATTTGTAACTAATTCATCTTTACTGGGCAAAAAGGATTTAATGTCACTCAAAATTGTATTTGGCTGGAAACAAGGTATTTATGTTTAGATCAGCCATGTTACTTATACCTACCTTGAAATTCTAGTTCTGTATTATCTATACTGTGATATATGATGATCAGTTGGCCTTAGCCAAGTATTCATGGAGATATTCAACATGATGAAATGCTGCTTCTGTAGAAAATTTTAGCTCTATAGAGTTCCAGTAGGAAATGGAATAATTGGCACTGTCCCCAAGTGAGACTACAAACAGTTCTCTTTTGGCAGACTCCTTCTCTGAATTTGTATGGGAGAGTTGAGCACGTGTAGAAGGAATTTGCTTTATGGGAGAATATCAGTTATTTATTGCTGCATAACAAACTACCCCCAACCGTTAGTAGCTTTAAACCAACAATGATTTATTGAGCTCATAATTCTATAGGCTAGCATTCTGGGCTAGGCTCAGCTAGGCAGTTATTTTGATCTCTGTGGCAATTGCTCATTTGTCTGCAGTCAGCTGCTGGCAGGTCAATTGAGAGTTGGCTGGCCTAAGATGACTTAACTCACAGGTCCAGCTGATGGTTCACTGTCAGGTTGGACAATGGAGGACACCTGGGTCCACTGTCTCTTGCATCCAGTAGGCTAGACCAGGCTTATTCACATGGAAATACAGAGAGTTCCAGGTGAGAGGAAGAAAGCATGCAAGCTCTCCTGAGACCTAGACTAGGAGCTGACAGAATGTTGCTTCTGCAGCATTCTACTGGCCAAAGCAACAGATAGTGTAGAGAAACCAACTATACCTCTTAAAGAGAGCATCTGCTAATTCACATGGCAAAGGGATAGGGGTACAGAGAGGAGTGGATATTGTGACTATTTTTGCAAGTTACCAGAGAATTATATCTAATATGGAGGTGGCTTGATAAATCAGTAAGTGTATTAGTTTCCTAAGGCTGCTGTAACATATTACCACAACTCAGTTACTTAAAAACGACACACATTTACTCTTGTACAGTTCTGGAAGCCAGATATCTGAAATCAATTTCACTGGCTGAATCAAGGTGTCAGCATTCACCTAAAATTATGTAAGAAAATGTCATCTTTGTCATGTGCAAATTTGGCACTAACAGAATATGGGTCTTCTTTCAATCTAAGACATGGAACACTTATAGTCCACACATTCAACATTCACTCATTCATTCCATCATTATGAGCACCCAAAAGAGCCAGGCATTATTATGCTAATCTAGGTTCTAGAGATATAGCAGTGAACTAGAGTTTACATTTTTTTCTTTTAAAATCTTTTTTTTTTAAATTTATCTATTTATTTATTTATTTATGTTTTATTTTATTTTTTTTTCAGATTCCTGGGGGATATTTTTCTTTTCTTTTCTTTTTTAATTTTTATTTATTTATTTATTTATGGCTGTGTTGGGTCTTCGTTTCTGTGCGAGGGCTTTCTCTAGTTGCGGCAAGTGGGGGCCACTCTTCATCACGGTGCGCGGGCCTCTCACTATCGCGGCCTCTCTTGTTGCGGAGCACAGGCTCCAGACGCGCAGGCTCAGTAATTGTGGCTCACGGGCCTAGTTGCTCCGTGGCATGTGGGATCTTCCCAGACCAGGGCTCGAACCCGTGTCCCCTGCATTGGCAGGCAGACTCCCAACCACTGCGCCACCAGGGAAGCCCTATCTATTTATTTTTGACTGCGTTGGGTCTTCGTTGCTGCACGCGGGCTTTCTCTAGTTGCAGCGAGTGGGGGCTACTCTTTATTGTGGTGCACAGGCTTCTCACTGGGGTGGCTTCTTGTTGCGGAGCACAGACTCTAGGCACACGGGCTTCAGTAGTTGTGGCATGTAGGCTCAGTAGTTGTGGTTCGCGGGCTCTAGAGTGCAGGCTCAGTAGTTGTGGTGCATAGCCTTAGCTCCTCCACGGCATGTGGATCTTCCGGCCCAGGGCTTGAACCCGTGTCCCCTGCAATGGCAGGTGGATTCTTACCACTGTGCCACCAGGGAAGCCCTAGAGTTTACATTTTAAGTTGTACTGTCCAAGATGGTACCCAATAGCCACATGAAGCTATTGAACATTGAATGTGGCTATTGGGTACCTGAAATGTGGGCTCATTTGAATTTCAGTGTGTTGCCAGTGTAAAATAAACCCTGGATTTTGAATACTTAGCATGAAAAAAGGAATGTTAAATATCTCATTACATTTTTTAATTGGTTTCTATTGAAAGGGTAATATTTGAGACATATTGAGTTAAATAAAACATATTACTAAAATTAATTTTTAAAATAAAAATTTATTTTTACATTTTTTTAGTGAGGCAACTAGACAGTTTAAAATTACAAGTGTGAACTAATAAGAACCTGCTGTACAAAAATAAAATAAAATAAAATTCAAAAATTCAAAAAAAAATTACAAGTGTGGCTTGCATTTATGATTCACATTGTATTTCTATTAGCACAATTCTAGAGGCTGGGAGAAGAGAATAAATGAAATAACAATAAACAGACTGAAAATAAAATCTAGTGATGCATGAGAGAGTATCTAAGTAGGCTTCTCTAGATTGGGTGGCCAAGGAGGAACTTGTTTGACTCTTCTGCTGAGACCTGAATTATATGAAAACATCAGTCACATAAAGGTTTTTGGGAAACATTCTCTAGGTAGAGATAATAGAAAAAATATTTTCTACGTAGAGGGTTTTTTCAAGTGTAGAACCCTAATGTGGGGAACAAGTTTGGTTGGTTAGAGGCATTTTATTTCTTTATGAAAATTCAGTGAGCAAAAAGAATAATAGAGTAGGATAACACTGGAAAGGTAGCAGTGGCCCAACTCATTTTAAAGTCAATAGAAAGCTCAAACTCAAAAATTTTGTTATTCAACTGCTTTTAAAATTCTGAATGAGATCATTAATATTTGAGAGAGAAAAAATGTAAGGGGAGTGTTACCAATGTAGCTGTGTGAACTGGGCAAGTTATTCACTTCTTTGCCTCAGTTTTCTCATCTGTAAAATGGGAATGGTAATAACTGTACTAACCACATAAAGTTTTTGTGAAGATTAAATGAGACAGTCCATGTACACACATTCTAAGTGATACATGCTGGCTGTGACCAGATTTGATTCCATATCAAGTTAGAGTATCAGAGAGACGGGTATATATTATTTGAATTACTTATAGAAATGCCTTCATAGGAATATAATGAAATATGCTCTCAGTTTCATCGATGGTAGCTCTATGTATAATATTTCTGCATTTTCTATTAAACCATCTTTGCCTAATAGTCTATTAAACATTCCTTGTATAAGAGTCCATGTAAAAAATTTCTTCTGAGAATTTAGTACAAAGAAAATGTCTCCTGATGAATTAGTATATATCATTTTATTAGACATTAAGATGTAAAAAAGAGGTTAAGAAAGTAAAAAAGAAAAAAAATCCTCATATTTTCTCCCTTTCATATTGTATTGGCTGACAAGATTCTCATGGTTATTTCTACTTGGTTTTGGGTTAGTGCAGGTTTATGAGATTTATGATATAATTACTTTCCATAGGCCAAATATATTGCTATAGACCTTCTTTCATTACTCTAATAGCTTATGACATGTGCATTTTATTATATATTACTTTAAATCATTCTAAAATAATTTAAGTCTAAATTTAATAAAATATATAAAACATTGTTTCTATGAGAAAATGCATTCCAAGTTTCACAGAACCAAGTTATAAAAGAATGTTTGGAACATAGCCCATTTACAAGTTCGGGAGTTCTTCATATATTTGGGGGGTATTCTAAACTATCTTATTAGATGTTTTCTCTAGAAGATGTAGTTCCTAAAAAAAGAAGCAAAATTTAAGATCCTATTTTTTGGATGATACATGGTAAGCTTCAAAACAAAGAAGCTATGTGAATTTATCTTTGTATAAAAATTATTATTTGTTGAAGATAAACAAAAGCCACATAACATTTTTTAAAATCTAAGGACATCCTTCCCAGAATTCATTCATTCATTCATTCATTCAATAGGTGCCTGTCAAAGGCCTATTTTGTATACTAGGGTTGTAAATACAGAGATTAACTAATGTGTCTGTGAGATGCCAGATAATGAAGGGCCTTGTATGGCAGACATGTTATAGAGTTAAAATTTCATCCTGGAGGCAATGGGGAGCCATTGAAGCATTTTAGGCACAAAAATGACATGATCAGATTTGGTTTTTAGAATGGCCTTTGACAGCTGTTTTAGAGATGAAATAAGTGGTGATGGGGAAATGGGGGCAGGTGAGTAGGGGGATCATACACAGGTGGACCAAATAAGGAGATTTTTCATAACAACCAGGAGAAATATTTTGAGAGTTGCAGTGAGCATGGAAAAAAATGGGCCAAATAGAAGAAACATTTAGAAAGCAGAATTGAAAGGATTTGGCAGAACTGTCTGGAATGACTAAAAAGTTTCCAACTTCGGCAATGGAACAGATAATACTGGTATTCGTGGCAACAGGGAGTCAATGATGTGAACCTTGGTGGGATTTAATACAATGCAATTGATTTGGGACATGTTGAAATTGCAGGACTGCTGAAGCGTTTGTGGATTTATTGATGGAGACAAAGATTTGGGAGACATTAAATCATTGATAGTCAATGAAGGCACAGGAGTAGATAAGATTTCTTAAAAGAGTGTGTAGATAGAAAAGCTTGTTGACAATGGAACCTTGGGGAATAGTAGCATTTAAGAGGGAGTTGTTCTAAGTGAGAATGAGTAAATGGGGAAATCCAGGGAATGTGGCCTTCCAAGGAGAGAGTTTTAAGGAAGGAGTTTATAATGTCAAATGCCAGAGAGAGGTCAAGTAAGATAAGGAATAAAAAGAATACTTTTGAAATTGAAATTAGTATATGGTACTGGAAACTGGCAGGAACAGGTTTAGCAGAATAGAGGGCATGAAAACCGAGTCACAGTATGAAAAATGAATGAGGAATGAAGAATTGGAGACAACGAGTATAGACTTTAGGTTCTGAAAGGAAGGAAAGAGAGCAGTAGTTACAGGCGGATACAGGGAGGAGCCAGGATTGTTTTAATATTGGGACTGATGACTGTAATTTTATGTTGAGTAAACATACAAGTGAAGAGGGGGTATTTGATGGCAAAAAGCCCCCGATGTGGGAGGAGGGATGGGATTCAGAGTGCAGGTGGAGGAACGGTCCTTTTCCATTTTAATTCCATTGAAACTTTATACAGCTCCACAACAATAGGGTAACTTATATGTGTCCTTCATCAATTAGTAATCTTCATTTATAACAAATGGGGACTTCAAGAAATGATTACTTTTCATTACACTCTCAAAAAGAATAATATCTACAGTCACAGCCCTCATAAAGTCTCCAGAGTTCTGTTTTTCCTCTACTCATTCTTCAGATTTTATGTCTCATTAGGACTTGCTCTCCATTAATTCAACCAAAATTACGTTTGGTGTCAGGGACATGATGATGAATGAATGCAGTGCTGGCTTTTGAGACCCTCCAGATGCACACAGGCCCCAGCTAGGAGTTACTCTCAAGGTGCTTGTATTGCTGCTGGCAATAGCAACATGACGGTGATATACTGATGATAATGATATGGTCCTTGGTCCATTTGTCCATTTAGTATGATTGTGACAAAATAAAGTGTCCACTTCTACTTTGCACATGCTGTTAGTAGAAGTTCCACAAAATAGTCCTATAGAATTCCTCTTAGGAGAAGAAAATGAAATAGTTCTAATAAAGCACAAATCAAATCTTCACACAAAAATGCTTTCAAGGGCATCAGTTTCTTTCTTTCTTTTTTTTTTTTTTCACTATAATTGGATATCTTGAGGGTAAGGATGTTGTCTAAGACTTTCAAGACATGCTACACTGGGAAATGCAGTGTTTAGGATTCATGGCACCTGGGGTCAACTAGTAATCAGCTGTGCAATTTACTAGCTGAGAGACCTTGAGTACATCATTTAATGGCATCTAGAAAATGAAGATAAGACCTGTCCTGCCTACCTCTTTATGTATGTATGTATGTATCTATCTATCTATCTATCTATCTCTTATCCAT
The DNA here is from genome assembly GCF_009873245.2 of Balaenoptera musculus. NCBI lineage: Eukaryota > Metazoa > Chordata > Mammalia > Artiodactyla > Balaenopteridae > Balaenoptera > Balaenoptera musculus. The sequence goes on from NC_045794.1 coordinate 74,057,102, forward strand.
CTAACAATCCAATAAATGTGAAGATTCTTTGTAACTTAAAAGTGCTGTGCAGATAGTTTGGGAGGGTTCATGCCTAAAGTTTTTCATTTAGGAAAGATAACTTCCCAGTTTTGCCTAAACAAATTTGAGTTGGGTTTCTATCCTTTGTAACAGAAAGAATCCTGAATTATGCAGTTGTTTCCTTCAGAATTCAGGCACCTGCATCATCGGACAGTTCATCTGAACCATTATGCAAGGGGCACAATGAAACCAACACAAAGAGAACACCTTCTGGGAGCAAGCACAGAGCCAGGTGCTTCCCCCAGGACTGTCTCTCCAAGTGCAAGGGTGGCAGTGTGTACCACACGTGATACTGGCTGTGGAAGCTGAGAAAAAAATTGTAACCATACCCTGCATGCATATGCTCAAACTGAATCTCTGATCGGGGAAGGACCAGATCTTCTGCCCCCTGCAGTAACACTGATGTGTTCTTGTTATTGGTAGAAAGAAATGCTCCTCACATTTATAAGGTTCAAGATTATTATTTGAGGAAATAAATATGTGTATTAACTTGTAAAGTCAGGAATTTTGGTTGGTTTGGGGGAGCAGAATAGAAGTCAGAAGGAAATGCAATCAGGTTTCATTGTAGTAAATTAGCAGTTACAATCTTGTCCTTGGTCAGTTGAGAAGGAATCATCCACGAGGAATGGCTCTCTTAAGAAACTAAATACCTTTGCTACTCAAGCCACTCTTTCAGCGGGCATTAATGATTGACAGTACATGTAGAATGACCTGAGTTATACATCCTTCTGTAATTAAAGTTTTCTTTTGCCCTCTCTTGGCTTCTGTGACTTGATACATATTGCTCAACCTTACCTTGTCTGCATTTTTGGGTCCAGGAATTGGGAATATCAACAGCTTCTGTATTTTGAAAGAGCCTAGATCCTAGATATTAAGTCATCGGGCATTAACTTTTGTTAAGCACCTGGCGAAACATACCCACATAGATGCTTAACGAACAACAGCATTTGCCCTGAGCTTCTTGATCCCACAGGAAGGCTTTCGGCATTCATATACACCAAGTAATATGTACTTTAATTGACCTACCCTTACCTATGTTGCTTCCTACTTTGGAAGCTTCATCTCTTTCCATATCACTTAAATAAGAAAATATAAATATTTACAAAGAAAATATAATTTCCCCACAAAAAACGGTTCCTATGGAATTAAACGATGATTATGCATCAATACGTTAGGACTTGCTGCCTTTCTTCAGACATGCCTGTTTTTTAATGCCTTGCCTAGTTTCATGGTTCATATAAATATTTACCAAGCAGCTACAGCTCTTAGATGGCTGTGTGCTTTTATCCTTCTGTCAAAGTCAGGTTCACCTCGGCATGTGTTGTCTTATGTTCAACAGAGAGTGGGGCTGTTTTGATCATCTTATCTCCGTGAGTACGTACAGCAGGGATGGTTAAGAGTGAAGAGTCTGGAATCCTACAGAGCAGGATCCAGACACCAGCTCTGCTTTATTCTGACTTTGAACCTGGGCAAGTCGCTTCAACCCTTTTAGCCTCAATTTCTTCATCTGTAAAACACTTGAACCTCCTCACTGTTGTAGGACTAAAGAAATTAATATAGGCAAATAGTTTAGCAGAGTGCCTTCTACAGAGTAATCACAGATAATTACTGTTGGTTATCATTTGTGCTTCAGGGATACAAAACGCTATGGCTTTTTCGGAATATAGTGGGATTTTGTCTCGAAGTTAAATCAGTGGTTCTCAACTGGGGGACAATTTTGCCCCCCCCCAACCCCATCCCCACCTGGGGACATTTGGCAATGTCTGTGGACGTTTTTGGTCATCTCATCTCCTGGGGGTGGCATGGGGAGGCTGCTACTGGCATCCGTGGGTAGACTAGAGGGATGTCTAGTTTCTAAACATTCTACAGTGCACAGGCAGGCCCCGCCCCTCACCCTCCACCTTTCAGCAAGGAATCATCTGGTTCCAGATGTCAACAGTGCTGAGGCTGAGAAGCCCTGAAGCAAATGGAAAGGAATCCTTCCATACATGAGTCATGAATAAATCCTAATCTCGAAACCAGTCTGTCAACAAGTGTTTGTTGCTCTTCTGCTCCAGGTATAATATCATTGCCTTCCAGCAGTGGAGCTTTTTACAGTTTATGTAACATCTTCACATACATTAATCTACTAACTCTGACAAAAATCCTAAAAAAACCCAAGCAGGACTGGCGTTAACCACCCCCTCCCTTATTTATTTATTTATTTTTCTTTTGCAGATGAGGAGTTAGGCTGAGAGGTTGACTTTCTCACCAAAACACAGATGGTTATTAAACCCAGATGTTCTGAGTTTCAAATACAGTGCTTCTGCCACTCTCACGTGCCCAGCATTGCATTTCTGTGGGGAAGGCAGGAGACATTTTAGACATGGGTCCTCCCCTAAGATTCTTACTCAATCGTTAAGAGATTTATACCTGTGAACACTTATTTATTTATACCTATTGGGCTACAATAAATGCACGTTCCCACCCCTATCGCCACCCCTTCAGTGTTAGAGAACACTGCAAAGCAGCTAACCTGAAAGCAGAGTGTTTTCTTCCTCCCGAATCTTAGAGGGCTCTTTTGCAACATAAATGTAGTTACTTGTCTGCAAAATCAGGGTGCTACCCTTCTTTACAATCTGTACTTTTATAGCATATGCCATCATGTTCCTTTTTCCCCAGCAGTCCTCCTACATAGCCCAGATGGTGCCTGGCCTGCTCCTGCAAACTTCTGATTGCCTCTATTTCTTTTTCATGCTCATCCTCTCCTGAGTGTGAGAGGCTGAGGTTTACCCATATGCATCCAACTTGACGCCCAGATGTTAGAATATTCCAGAATGCAACCAGTTTTAACATGTTAACTTTGTTCTTCTCAGCTCAGTAGCTATCAGCATGTCAGCACCTGCAGATTATTTCATGAAGTTTTGGAAAGCACTGATTTTTAATTCAGATTTTATGAAAGTTATAGGGATTTATTTTTGAAAAATGAGATAGGTAATGCCTAGTCACTGCGTAGCTGCCTGATATCTCTAAAGAACAATGTACCTTCTTCTTTGCACACGTTGGGTTTATGCTGTCTAATTAGCTTCAGATTATTTTGACAAATGAGTAAAACTGATTCTAGCCGACACTCAGCCACAGAGAAGTTTTAATACCTAAGCTATTAAAAAAGGAGCTCAAACACCAGGTAATAATCCTTACCGCAGAGGGAATAAACAATTCATGATTAATTTAGTGCATATTTATTACCAAAAGTTACCAAAAGATGCTGAGAAAACTTTTTATGAGAAGTTCTTTGATGATGATAATAAAATTTGTCCTTGCATTTCTTATTCAAATATGTGTAGCCATTATCAACTGAACATTAGCAAATATTATATCAGTATATGACACTTCAACAGATAATATAAAGTTCAGAACTACCTGTACTGAAACAGGGAGGTTTTTGTTTGTTTGTTCCTATGTTTATTTTAACTTTGGAAAATATACCTTAATGAAAATCATCGAAAGTTCAATGGTGCTTCAGACATATCCAAGATAAGTGACTTGGAAAGATATAGACTCCCAAGCCGGCTTTCTTCCTGCCTAAGGACATGCAGGGAAGTAAAGTGTAAACACAATCCTTCTTGATTTATTTTTACTTGGGTGGCTTTGGAGGTTACTCAAAACTTATGTGTTCCATAAAAGACAGAACTGAAAGTGTACAAGATGCAACTCAAGTGGAAACTACTGACCAGAAATATTTTCCAGACTCCGCCCCTGACCCTCGTGCTGGGCTGTTAAGTCACTCTTAGAGCTGATCACATAAAGACATGTTAAGTTATGCCAATGCCAGAAGAATGCACATGATACTTTTCTCTGAGCAGTCCTTCCTTATGTCATCCCCCTGCTCAGAGCCCTTCCATAGCTTCCCATCGCTTTAAAGGCTTTAAGCCCTAACATGTCATACAGAGATCTTTCTAGATCTAGTCTCTGAGTAGCTCTCCAGTCTCAGTTGACACCACCAAAACAGGCAGGTGTGTGCAGGAAACTGCTAGCAGTTGATTTATCATATATTTGTGAAGTGCCTACTTGGTCCCAGGCATGGGGTTCGGCACAGCTTGCCATCGTTAGAACATGAAGAAGGAAGCAGGGGACGGAGGCAAGTAGCACTGGGCAGGGCTCCAGAGGCCAGTTCTAGAGGCCTTGTGTGTCAGGCTAAGGATCTTGAACTTAATTTTATCGGTGATAGGCAGTCCCTAAAACATTTTAAAGTAATTTTATAGAGTGAATTGCTTTGCAAGGACTTAGCATTAGAGTTAAAAAAAAAAATGACACGTCAACATAAAGACATCTTCCTTTATGACCTCTTTTTGGGCATCAATTAATTTACTGAACCAATGTTTATTGAGAATTTACCAAAGGCCATAATACGGTATAGAACTAGACATTTTGATTCCTTTCCCATGGAGGTCAAATAAATAGGCAAATGACAAATTATGGTATGTGTTAAGAAAGACACAAACAAGACGCTCAAATAGGAACTAACAAAGAGGGTTTCTACTTGTGATAAATTACTGGGAAAGTCCTGACTGGGGAGATGACATTTAAGCCGAGTCCTGAGAGATAAGCAAGCAGCCATTCAAGGAGAGGAAAGATGAGCATTCCAGGAAGAGGGAACAGCTGAGGGAGGGTTAGATATGGTTGCAGAGCTGAGAGATCAGTGTGGCTGGATTCTATAGGGTGAGGAGGAGTAAAGCATGAAATGAAATTGCAAAGACAAAAGCCAAAACATGCAGGGAGTTGCAACCTCCGCTAAAATTGTGGATATTGTTCTCATTTTCTCCTTCGGGACAGGATGCAGTGTCTTTTAAACATGGTTACATAGGCAATTTTACATGAATTATCATATATATATATATTTATATTTCCATGAGTATTAAATCTTAAAAATGTTTAAAATAGATTGAGAATGATTGTAATTATTTTTTCTGTGAAAAAGAGTCTAAAATGTTTATAATTTTTAAATGATCTATTTTATCTTTTGGCTCATTGGATAAAAAAGGAAAAATAACCACCCTTTTAATTGGTCTTCTAGGAAAAACCTATTAACATCTTAATCTTCCAGCTAATCATTTGTTGCTGAGACTATAAAAGGGGATTTTGCCTTCCAGAAGAGAATTTCTGAGAAAGGTTTTTGGTTATGCGATCTGAAGGTTACATCTTTCTCCTGTAAACTACCAATTGATTTCACTCTCCAGTGTATGTCATACTTGACAGAGAAGACAATTCAGTGGAGCTGATTCCTAAGTTAGGGCGGCTGATATCATTTACAACCCAGCCTCTTAGATAAGGTTTCATTCCCTTTGGTGCAGGAAGATGTTACAGCTAATGATGCTGCCTGGACCATTGTGATTTTGACCATGGCAGGGTTCACCCCTCCTCACACACACATTAAAAATTATGTGTTGTCTTTTCTATTAACTGGATAACACTTACAATGTAATGATTCTAATATTAAATAGTAACTGGAGCAAATCCTAAGGTTGTTTGCCACTTAGACAAATTAAAAACTCATTAACCTACGTCTGGCATGTATTTAATATAGAGTGAAGAAAAAAAGACTAATGATTCCAGCTTATCATCTAAGAGCTGAGTAAAAATTACCTGCCATCGGATATAAAGCTGTGTTAGTGTCCAGCTAAATTTATAATCAGGCTATTAAGTCATATGAAAAATGATAACATGTTTGATGCTCTTTTATTCCAAACTTTCTCCCAGGATTCTTTTATTTCTCTTTGTTTAAAAAATGTTCTATCTTACACTGAGAGATCTTTTTTTTTTTTTTTAAACATCTTTATTGAAGTATAATTGCTTCACAATGGTGTGTTAGTTTATGCTTTATAACAAAGTGAATCAGCTACACATATACACACGTTCCCATATCTCCTCCCTCCTGCATCTCCCTCCCTCCCACCCTCCCCATCCCACCCCCCCAGGTGGTCACAAAGCACTGAGCTGATCTCCCTGTGCTATGCGGCTGCTTCCCACTAGCTATCTATTTTACATTTGGTAGTGTATATATGTCCATGACACTCTCACACTGAGAGATCTTTATTCCATTGTTATTTCTCTATTAATGAGATTACAATTTAACAATATAGTCAAATTATAATACAGAGTTGAGTTATTATAAGCTGTCCTGTATGTGACTTACATAATATGCTGAGTAGATCCCTACAAAGCCATACTTATTTAATTATAATGAGACCAACTTCTTGAAGAACACATGTTTGTCTCATATAACTAATTAATGAAGACTGAAATAATTGATGGTGAATGTAACAGAAGCATACCAGTAGATACTGAAGTTTATCTCCTTTTTCACCATGGTTCTTTATTGGTAGTGCTAATATTAATTAATTTGACAAAACTATAGCTTTGTTTACTTTCTATGCAAGTGGTACAACATTCCTATAGGACACAATATATGATTAAAAATTTAAAAATAAATTATGAATGGTGGATTACTGTAGAAAATTAAAATTAACATCAAATAGTCAGTTTTGAATCAGTTTCCTGATTCAGTTTCCAGATCATAGTGGTCTGTTTTCATTGGTAAGTAATTGGTCTAAGATTCCAAGCTCAGTTTATTCATTTTTAAATGACTGGGGCTTTCACTTTCATTAAACATGGCACATAAAGACTGCACTGATTGATCCTTCCAGAAGGGAAACAACCTTCATCTCCATGTTTGAAATCTAAATAAATTCTAAAACCTCCCTTTTTCAGCAACACAATAGCATCAGTTGGTTAGCCAGGTCTATGAGTATCTTTGTAAATACAATGTTAGATGAATGAATTTTTAATAAAGTTAAGTGTAGGAGATAAAGATAAAAATAAGAAAAAATTATAAAGAATGATATGTTTCATGAGTTATGGACCCACCTATGGTAAATAATAAAGCTGAGTTAGCTGAGAGGCAAAATAGGATGGAGACCTCCATAGCTATATGGAAATTTTATAAGAATGACATTACAGTTTATGTTTTGAAAAGCAGTGAGAGATAAATGATGACCAATACCAGTACCCAGATCCCACATGAAACCATACACAGGTCAAGGGTTTTTGAATGAAATGAGCCTTTTTCTCTCTACATTTTAAATCTTTCCTTTCCCATTCAGTATTGGGATTCCTTTCCAAATACTTAGCTAATTGAGGTCAAAAACTTTTAGGCAAAGGTACAATTCTGTTACTGGAAAAAGCTAAGGACCTGTCCTCAAATAGTTACATATATGTCAAGGTTTTATCTCTTTAAATTGTTGTGTTAGATTGAGTTTTCCAAATTTGCCCAATTCTTAGAAAAATCTTATTGGATTTATGCAGATATTTTTCCAAAAAAAGATAGTCCACTGTCCTTTTGTAGTGTAGTGTGTTGTTGGAAGTAATAGGTATTTACCTTTTTCTCATTTTGAGCTACTGTGTATTTTGCCTTCTGAGGAAAATGGAACAGGCTATAGATATCAACCTTCTTGGTGTTTTTTGGTCTCTTTTTTGATGGGTGAAGGGAGAGCTATGTGAGTTTCTGTATATGTCTTTGGCATACAGTACAAAGATAATGGATCACCTTTTCTGAGGGCCTGACTTCCACTTTTCAAAAGTGGCTGCAAAAAGGAGTCAAGGAAGTTTTACGTCAGTTATTCATTAAGATACATATGGCAGGGCTTCCCTGGTGGCGCAGTGGTTGGGAGTCTGCCTGCTAATGCGGGGGGCGCGGGTTCGAGCCCTGGTCTGGGAGGATCCCACGTGCCGCGGAGCGGCTGGGCCCGTGAGCCACAGCTACTGAGCCTGCGCGTCTGGAGCCTGTGCCCCGCGGCGGGAGGGGCCGCGGTGGTGAGGGGCCCGCGCGCCGCGATGAGGAGTGGCCCCCACTTGCCGCAACTAGAGAAGGCCCTCGCACGAACCGAAGACCCAGCACAGCCAAAAATAAATAAATAAATAAAAATAAAAGTACCGGGGCTTCCCTGGTGGCGCAGTGGTTAAGAATCCGCCTGCCAATGCAGGGGACACGGGTTTGAGCCCTGGTCTGGGAAGATCCCACATGCCGCGAAGCAACTAAGCCCGTGTGCCACAACTACTGAGCCTGTGCTCTAGAGCCCGTGAGCCACAACTACTGAGCCCACGTGCTGCAACTACTGAAGCCCACGTGCCTAGAGCCGTGCTCCGCAACAAGAGAAGCCCGCGCACTAAAAGGAAGAGTAGCCCCCTGCGCGCAGCAAGGAAGACCCAACGCAGCCAAAAATAAATTAAAAATAAAATTAATTAATAAAAAAAAAAAAGAAAAAAAAAAAATAAAAGTACCTATAAAATTTAAATAAATAAATAAATAAATGTAGGCCAGTTTAGCCTCAGGGTTTCAAATGACCAACTTTCAGAGAGCTGGTTCCTTTAAATCAATTAAAAAAAAAAAAAAAGATACATATGGCTGCATCAACACCTGCTTTACTGAAAAGGAGACCTTAATTCGTCTCTTACACTCTGATCAGAATGGCTGTGGCACTGGAGAAGACGATTATTGCCAAATACTCAATGTTCAAACAGAAATACTTTCACAATAATATCAGGTAGAAATGAAAAACTTGAATGGTATACAGTTCTTAAAGGGAAACTAGTTTGTAAGCAATGCAAATTTTTAACTTAAATTTTCAGATTTTAATAAAAAAAATTAATGGAAAATTTCAGAGTCACAAGGCACTGCAATTTTTTTTTCTCTTATTGACAGGTTAAAACAATGCAACACCGAAAACTTGACCTATTTACTTTACAATCTGAGAATTAGATAACCAGCTTCATGAACTTTTGATTCTCTGTTCTCAAATAAACTCCAATTTAATTACAGGTGTAATTACAATATTCACACATTCATGCTGAGTATGAATTATATAAGATTTCAAGAACTAAGTAAATGAACACAAGTACTGTGTACGATGTCATGGTAGGTAAACTGCCTGTTAATTTTTTTTTTTTCCAGATCCGTTTACATAGGGTAACTATAGCTTTGTTTTATCTACCTTTAAACTCAGTTCACCCAACGGTAAAGGATCTGAACTGGTAACACAGTCTAGACAGCAGATAAGATCATGTCACGTGGTACAAATGGAGGCTTCCATTCTCTTTTTTTAAAGAAACCTCTTACGACAGGCACTTGACTAAAAGACATTTTTGCACACCACAAGCCTAAGGCACAGTTTGTGACCCACAGTGACAAAATCAAATTATTTCAGGCTGAGAAACATTTTCTCCTATAGGATAAAGACAATTTTATTTGTGGACAAAATGCCCTGTGGAGGGGCTCTTATAATCACATCACCCATTATCACAATCATCAAATGCATGCAACATCTAAGTCCAATTAGTGGAAGATGGGACCATATGGACGTCTGTTACAATGTCGTGGTAAGAAGATAATGCTTTGTGTCTTCAGTTCAAGTGCTTTAGAAGCATTAAGCTTCTCAGTACCTTTGTGAACTAGGTAAGCAATTTTCTATGCTCTCCTTTCCTTTTGTGCCTCAATATATCCAAGGTAAGGCTGCAGCTGCTGATTATCTTTGAATGTGTAATGTTAACTACGAATTTAAAATGTCTACTTAAGTTTCCTCTGGAGGGACCATAGCTAATTCTACGTTTTACATGATGTCTTAATCAGGAAAAGAACCACATCTCTTCATCATATCACTTTCACTGTGTTTGTTAAAATGACCTCATTCACAAAGCAAATGCTCAGGCAAAGACAGCTTTTAGCACAAACATCCATGAGGATGGTTTCCGTGTGCTCTCTGCTGAATGTGGGGGAGGTGAAGCACTTTCAACACAATAGGTCAACTCAGGTGGCTTTGCCCTTGCACTTTCTTTACAGCTGCCTGTCTGAGGTTACTGCCTAGGGAGGAGCTGGGAGCTGGCAAGAACCAGTGGACATGTAGCCATAATGATTTTGTACCCGTATGCTCAGGGGTGCCAGCTATATGAAGGGACGATGTTGTAGGGCAACAAAGGAATGCTTTGTTTAGATGAGTAAGTAGCTGAAAAGGTTTGCGACCTCAAAGGGAGGATCTGTGTAATTCTGTGCAGTATCATACAAGTCAAAGAAATGCTGAGCCAATTTGGACAGTAGGCATCATGGAATACTTCCGGATGACTACATTATTTTATGGCTTGACAGCGTTGACGTGATATTTTTACCTCTTATACATATAGTGTAACTGGTAGCTAAATGAAAGTTTGATTCCTATGGAACATCTGTAGATATTGACTGTGGTAATTTGCAAAAATTACTATCGCTGAATCACGCTTTACTATTGCATTATTGGCTTTCACAGAGGCATGACCCAGAAGTCAGGCACATAATATCACTTCTTTTTTTTTGTTGTGAAAGTGCTATTTAAGACATTATTGATTATGTTTCTTCATAAATCCAATATAATATATTGATTTTAGAGTTTGATGCCAAAAAAAACGTTTTTCTCAAAGTCCTGATATAAGAATTATGCAGCCCATCTTATTTGCTTTGTTGCCTTGGCTCTCAGGAAGCTCAAAGATAAATAATAATAGTGCTGATACAGTCTTTACATAATGAAGTAATTTGTTTTCTCATTTATATAAAAAGAGTCAAGTCAGGCAGACTAGAAAGACCTACAATTTCTCTTGATTCTAGCAAACTGGCTGGCAAATCTTTTGGCATTAATTTGGTTAACCCCTACTTGAAGAAAAATGTAATGACAAAAATAATGAAATTATAGTCCCCTTGTTATTAATAGAAGGCAGCAAAGTGTGTTCACTGGTGGAAAGACCCTGAAGTCAGAGTCAGACCGAGCTGGATTTGAGTCATAGTTCTACCTTTTATTGGTAGGACTGGGGCATATTGCTATCATTTTTGAGTTTCAGTATTCTATTTGTGGAATATGTGAAGCCCTTAAAACGGTGCCTAGCACATAGTAAATATTCAACAAATATTGACTACTGTTATTCTTAATGATAATTATTGATTAAAGCTTAGATTAGATAATACTGATTAAAACTTGAAAAGAGATGTTTCTAGATGATTCTGTAAGAGATGCAAAAGAAATATCAATGAACTAATGAACATTTTCTATTTGAATGTTGAAGTTTCATCAGTACAGCTGACCCTTGAACAACACAAGTTTGAACTGTGCAGGTCCACTTAGATGCAGATGTTTTTCAATAAATGCAGTACTTGGATTTTTATTTTATAGATCTTTAAATTAACTAAGTGTGAGGAAAAGTTTGTGTTTGATTAGAGATCATAATATGTGGAATCAAAAGAACTGGGGTTTGAGTTCTGACTCTATCCAAACTGTTTCAGCTTCCTGCCCTTGGGTGAGTCATTTATCAGTTCCTCTGTTTTTGAGGCAGAGGTAGCAGTATGCGGATTTTCCACTGCTCTGGTTGGTGCCCCTAACACCTGTGTTGTTCAGGGGTCAGCTATATTCCATTACATATATTTAAACATTATATAAAAAGACTTAATAATAGTTTTTCTTTTACCTGTACAATATAGTACCCAGATTCACAGATATAGAGAACAAAACTAGTGGTTACCAGTGGGGAGGGGAAGGACAGGGGCAGGGGATTAAGAGGTACAAACTACTACATATAAAAATAAGCTACAAGGAGATATTGTACAGCACAGGGAATATAGCCAGTATTTTATAATAACAATAAATGGAGTATAACCTTTAAAAACTGTGAATCACTATGTTGGACACCTGAAACTTATATAATATTGTAAATCAACTATACCTCAATATAAAAAAAGAGCAAAAAAACCAAATGCTAAAACTATGGTCATTGTTTTAACAGGATGAAATCTCACTAATTAAAATTGATAAAAGTCAAACAATTAATAAGTTATGATTAAAGAATATCCTAAGGTTTCATAGTTCCCAAATCCGGAAACTATAGTACAGATTTTTGGAGTTTACATGTCTATATGTAGCCCTACTCACGAATTTACAAATACTTTAACTTCTAAAAGCTTCCTTGTAACTTGCTAGTTTGAAACTCAGAATGGATTGTCTTAACAGAACTTGTATTGTAAATGCTGACTTGTTTTCAGTTTAGTTTTTCCTTCCAAAGCTGTTTTAATCCCTAATAATAAAGCTAAAATTTTGTGTTTTCAATAAAAGGCAGAAAACTATACTTTGGTCACACCTTCTATTCTAAAGCTAATAAAATATATTTAAGCATATGGAATATTCATAAAGCATTTTAATTAAATATTTTCCAATTATGCAACCTATAATCAAGAAAGACTGAAAAGAAACAATTATGAAATTTATTTGGAATGAGTTTAACTAGATGTAGACAAGAAGGCCAGGAGGAACTTTGGTGTATATCTTAATGGAGAATTCTGGGCCCTTTCAGTGGTTTTTGAGATTCAATTCAATAAGTATATTTTTCAGTTGAACCTGCCCTATTGAGACTGTGCTGCATATTTCAATGAAGGGTGAATAAAACATCATCTCTGTACTTCTACACCACTGAAGATCAAGTCCAGCTGCATATCACAGGAAAATCCAAAATAACCTCAGGTTAAATGAGAGAGCAGTATATTTCCTTCCCATTAATAAAGGAGTCTGGAGTGAGGTAGTCGGGGCTGGTGAAGAACTTCACTTCTTTCCCCTTGCTTTTCTGCTGCATGTGGTTTCTGTTCCCAAGGCCACCTCATGGTCCGTGATGGGTTTAGGAATTTAGCCATCCCATCTGTGTCTTACAGCAGTAGGAAGGAGGAAGGAGGAAGGGACAGGCACAGCCCTCATTAGAAAAAAAAGATTATTAGACTTTTTTTTAAAGAGCAGGTTTAGGTTCACAGCAAAATTGAGTGGAAGGTACAGAGATTTAGCACATATCGCCTGCCGCCCCCAAACGCATTACCAACATGCTCCACAGTATCCTCATTTTTAAGGACATCTTCTATAAGTCTCAGTCAACATTTCTGCTTAACTCTCATTTGGCCAGAACTTAGTCATATGGGACATTCATCTATGCATGGGAGACTGGGAGATGTAGTCTTTTAGCTTCCTGGCAATGCAACTAGTTAAAATGGAAGGTTCTATCATAAAAGAAGGGGAAAGTAGATAATGAGGGCAACCAGCAAGTCTACATAGAACTTTCAAGGCAGTTCCAACATAGAAGTTGGTTGGTTAATATAAAGAGAATGGTAATAGTGGTCATCAGGAGTGAAGGACAATAAGAGAGGTACACACAAAGGCCAATGGGCTATCAGAGAGCAAAGCAGTTGGGAGTCCTGAGATGTTTTCATGACAGGACCACATCTGAAGACAACCCGGTGTGTGGGTAGTAGATCAGACCCTGTCGCCTACCTCAATTCCTTGTGCTCCCTCATTTCTGCCTGGCAGACCCTGAATTTGAGGTCCCTGCTAACATGAAGCCCCTCTTAACAAGCAGCTTTTCCAAAGAACAGGAAAACTATGTCAGTTATAGCTTAAGCCTCATTTGAACTGAGAATTAAACATAAAATTAAAAAGCTCTTGAAGAGAACCCGAAAGCCTCTTTAAAAACATTTGAGGGACCCAGGGGATCTTGAACTCGAGGTTGAGAAACACTGATCTAAGCCCATAAAAAGGAACAAAATATTTTCCTAACTATCAGGGGCAGTATATTATGGTGCTTAAGTACTCGTCTAAGGCCAAACTGCCGAGGTTTAAATCTTAATTTTGCCCCTTACTGACAGCAGATTTCTAGGCAAGTAAGTTAACATTTTTATATTTTAGTTCCCTCATCTTTGAAATGAGGATAATAATTGTACCCATTTCATAGGTAACTGTAAGGACTGAATGAGCTAATATTTATGAAGTACGTAGAACAGTGTTTGACAGTTTGTGCTATATTAGTGTTAATTAAATACATTTTTAAAATTTCAAATTGTTTCTCCCTCCACAGAATCAGTAATTCTCAACACTTGGTAAGTCTGGCCTCTTTAATTCATTTCTCATCCTCTTCTCCCTTTGGGTTTTCTGAGAATAGAAGAAGGGACCTCTTGCTGGCTCATTTTCCCTTAAGGCCTCTCTTCATCAGTCACACAAATAGAACCTTAGAGACTCCGAGTTTAGCAAAGATTCAACTCAGTGCTGAACCACTGCCTCTTGTTCTTCTTAGATTCTACCTTGGGGAAAAGAGGGAGTGGTGCATCCTTTCTCGTTTAAAAGTGAGCAGACCTGGATTTGTATCTGGGCTCTGCACCTTCTACCTGCATGTTCCCTGAAACTTCTAAACTTCAGTTTCTTCATATGTCAAAGGGAATAGCAATAACTCATAGTACTTGTGATGAGAATTAAATTAAATGATGGATATGGAGTGCTTATCATGGTGACCAGCATGAGGTAAAGGCTCAGTAAATTCCATCCATGGTTAATGTTAGAATTGATGACATCATAGTCTAGGTTCTGTGAGTGAACCCCAAAGGTCAGTCACATGATGAACTGTCATGTCAATTAATTTTTTTTTACATTGTAGCAAAGTGGGATTTACTTCAAGTATGCAAGGATGGTTCAACATTCAAACATCAAATAATGTAATCCATCATGTCAACAGGATAAAGAAGAAAAATCGTATGATCATATCAATTGATGTAGAAAAGGCATTTGACAAAATGCAACATCCATTTATTACACAAAATGTTAGCAAACTAGGAACAGAGGGTAACTTTCTCAATTTGATAAAGAACATCTGCGAACACTAACACCAAATGCTGGTGAGGAAGTGAAGCAACAGGAACTCTCATTTATTGCTGGTGGGAATGTAAAACTATTCAGCCACTTTTAAAGACATTTTGATGGCTTTTTACAAAACGAAACATACTCTTACCATATAATCCAGCAATCGCGCTCTGAAGTATTTACTCAAACGAGCTGAAAACATGTCCACACAAAAACCCTCACACAAATGTTCCTAGCACCTTTACTCAGAATTGCCAAAAGTTAGAAGAAACTAAGATGTCCTTCAAAGGGTGAATACATAAATAAATTGTGGCACATCCATAGCATGGAATATTAATAGGTACTAAAAAGAAACAAGCTATCAATATACAGAAGACTCGGAGGAACCTTAAAAGCATATTGCTTAGTGAAAGAACCCAGTCTGTAAAGGCTACACACTGTATAATCCCAGCTGTATGACATTCTGAAAAAGACAAAACCATGGAGTCATGTCAGTTAATTGGTCCTTCCAAATGCTAAGCATACAGAATTGGTGGGAGCTGGGAAATCACTGAGATATCAAAGAGAAATCACCGTAGCTGAGGAAATGAGAAGTTAAGGGGAAGTTCTGATGATGGGGAGGTGAGTTCTTGGCCAGAGTCTTCCTTGCAAATTGTACACTCTTAACTTGAATACTAAACATAAAAGAAAAACCATCAATTGCTTTTTTTTTTTTTTTTCCGAAGAGAAGTTTTGACATTATGCAAAGATCAAAACTGAGATTTGGGCAAAGTGAATTTCTGATCATTTCACTAAGTGAAACAACAGCCATGATGCATAATATGAAACCTCAATGCAGAAATAATGGACTTTAATAGCATATGAAAGTAACATTTCAACTCATATCTTGAAATTTCTGGGCAGAAGTGAGAATACCCTCAAACAACAGCACATGTTAACATGGCCATAATCAATTATTTATGGAAATTAAAAAGGTCCCTTGAGAGCCATTTATCAAAACTGTCCTCTGTATAGCTAAAGAATTCCTATAATGGACTGATAACTCCATAATATGCTTTAGCTTTCTTTCATTATTTTGGATTCACAGATCCTTGTGATAAATAAGCAGCTACCATTCTCCTTAGCTGAAACCAAATATTGGTCTGATATTAGATTCAAGTTTTCTCATAGGATAGGATAATTAAAAGTGACACATTACATCATACTACCTAATTAATATTTTCTTTCTTAAGTTCAGAGTGACTTTTATAGAACCGTATTTTTGGAAACATCTATCGCCGTCATGAAAGGCTGTCACCATGGGATTTCCATCATCCAGGGAAACTGCATACATAGTAGCCTGAGGCAGAGGCCCATTATTTTCTTTTCTGCTTTTTGATCCACACCAGAAATTTCTTGGGGAAGTTTAAATAATATTCAAGTTCATTTTGTTGGCAAAGGCAAGATGTTATTGATTGTCTGACGCAGATATGTACTGTATAATTTCTAAAAATTTTTTCCATATCTTCTTGAGTTATTTTTGACAAAGTTGAATTAATACAAAAATTTATTCTCTTATTATTTTATAAAGAGATGACTCCTAAAACATGACATATTTTTAGTACAAAAACCATGCGAATTTGCTCTGAGTAGTACATCTGAACTTATGATGGCCTTTGGCCTACAGAAGACAAAATGCCTAACCTATTCTTGGATCTCTTATTATGCAGTAGACAGGACAATGTTAGTATAAAACACATTGTTAAACCTGGACAGAAACAGTCAGAATAAACAGTTGTAAACCTTCAATGAAGTGAAGAAGTAACAATTTCTACCAAGGGATTGCTCCGTTTGGGGCCAAAATTATAGTTTTGTAAGGGAGAAAAAGTTCAGTAGATGGGAGGTTGCTTGAATTCGCAACCATATATATCTTTTTCTTCTGAAAGAAAGAGGCATTTGTTTCCTGACATGTTATCAGAAAAATTGTTCATTTTTATTCTTCATCTGTCACTCAAAGTTGTCACTACATTTAGTGGCATTTAATCTGCACATCATTCCTACCTCGAATAGTGCTGCAGCCTGTTTGGTATTCGTATGCCAGTAACACAGTTCTTTTTACTTCAGACACAACTTCTGGGAGGTAACTTCCTCCTTTTGCTATAAATCTCAAACGAGTCACTGCAAGAAGTTCCAGCCTGCTCACCCTCCTTTCTGTTCCTCATTTTTAATCAGAATAGGAACTAGTGACCCTTTCCTTGATTAGTGGGGCCTTGTTTTAAATTGTTCCTTGAGTTGAAGTGTTTGTTTGATTCAAACTGATCTCTCCATGCATTTCCACTGAGCCTTCTTTGGGACAAATGACACAAATTCAAATTTGAATGGTGGAGGGTAAAGGTGCAAATTGATCTCTAATCTTCATATCATAAATATTTAAATAAACCTAGCTCAGTAGTAAACATTAAGAAATGGTGATATCAGTTTTTATTACTCATTTCTTTCACATTGCTTGAGAGCTCAGAAGCTCACACCCCTAGGATGCATATAGGCTGAACAACAAACTGGGAATTCCATCTAATGCATAATTTAAAAGCATTTGTTTTGCAAAACAAAACCAACAAAACCAAAAAACCAAACCCAAACAAAACAAAAAGCTGAGTACTGGAATCCTTTCTTTACCATTAATATACTGCATGATTATAAATAAGTTAATTAACCTCTCCATTCCAGTCATTTCTTTGGCAATGACGTGAAAACCAAAGTTACCGCATAGAACAAAAATACTTAAGATTGTTCTTGAAAGGTTTTTATTAAGATTTTCTCATCTAAGTGTTTACTATAATAATTTATTTACCAAGAAAATGTTAACCAATATCTAACAAAGATAAAGTCTTAACACAAAATTATTTGAAGAACTATGATAATATACTGAAAAGTATTACCTAAATGAGCTTAAAAGTGAAAAATGCCAGATGGCTTTAGAATTTCCATTTCCAAAACAGAATTTTAGTGTCTGATCTTGCTTCTTCAGAGGACAAGTGTTTCATCATGTATTACTGTAGCAATTATTTTCTACCTTATGATTCAGTGAAACTAGTTAGCACAGTCACTAGGTCTGTCCTTAGAAAGAAATAATCTCCCAAAGAAGAATTTACTCCTTCTCATTTACATAGTGGTTGCATTGTGTGACACTGCAAAGAGCACTGGAGTACGGGTTAGGAGATTGAGGACCCAGTCCTGCTTCTGTCATTCAAAAGTCCCCAGACCACTTTGGGTCTCAGTTTCTTCACGTGTAAAATGAAAAGTTTGGGTCAGATAATTCCTAAGGTCTCTTCCAATCCAAAGATTTTATTTAAGAATTTGGAAACTGATTTATATTGTATACAAAAGTGGAAAAGTTAATAAAAGTAATTTTAAAAAGTTGAGATGGTAACTTTGAACGTAAAGGTGAAACAAGCTGTGTCACAGTGTATTTAGTTAAAATGACTGATATGCAAATGGTGGTATTCTCAATCTTAAAAATAAAATCTATATTCTCTGCATTGGACAATGAACTGCCAAAACAACAAACAAACAAACAAACCCAGGCAATGCTGACAACCTGACCGCAGAATAACTTACTTTCTGAACCAGGGTTTCTCAACCTCAGTGCTACTGGCATTTTGCGATGGGTATTTCCTTGCAGTGGGGGGCCTCCTGCGCGATGTAGGACGTTTGGTAGCCTTCTTAGCCTCTATCCACTAGATGCCAGTAACATCCCTGACCCCCAAGTCGTGATAACCAAAAAGGTCTCCAGATATTTGTCGCTAGCTGAGAATCACTGCTATAAAGTGAACCAGCCTTCTCTGGCTTCCTGTCTTGAGCTGTGCCCGAGGTACCAGAGTTGTCAGGATACCTTAATACCTTTTAAATATGTATATATATTTCTATGAACCAAAGCACCAAAAACAAGAATTATTACTATTAGTATGCGAGTTATAATACACGGATGCTTACTTGTGCCAGGCACCAAATAATCTTATTTCCTTAAGCCAGTATCCATTCAGTTAACTCCTCTATTCTACGAAAAATAGAATCTTTATCCCCAAAGACCTTACTTTATGGCTAGAGAGACACACAGCCCATGAATATAAAATGGGCTTCAGACCGCTTACAAAGTAGGGCACCGATGAAGTGAGTATGACTGAAGAGGTTGCTGAGTGAAGGTCTGATAAGAGTGGACAGGAAGAGGGGTGAAATGGCCCTTACAGGGAGGCACCGCCGGGCAGAGGCAGGAGACAAGCCAAGCGTGAGGGACGGCAGGCCAGGCGCCCCAGGAGCAGTGAGAACTCTGAATTAGAAAGAAAGGCAATGAAGGCTGTGGGAGGAGTTTGTGGAGTCCTGAGGTCCAGCCCAAGGGCTTGGCTTCAATTTCAGCTGTAAGTGACAAGAAAGCTGATCTTGAGAAAGGCAGTGAAGTGAAAGGAGCTTTCTGATGGAAGCAACACCTTTCATTCCTACTACAGGGGCTTTGAAAGAAATTGAAAGACTATTCAGAAATGCCATTTTACTTCCCAGGATGGCAGGCCAAGGATGATTTTGCAGTTTTTTCTTTCCACTCCCACTTCAAAAGGTGATCAGTATGGAAATTTAGAGTCTAGCAAGCCTCACATACAACCATTTTCAGGGCAGCTAAATGATTCTGTGACCAAGATTGTGCAGTAGCTATATCTTCATTGTAGGATATTAGAAAGTGCCATCCTCCTTGCCAAATAAATGCCAAAGACAGCAATGCCAGAGTTATTCAGAGCAAGAAACCATGTAGAATACTGACCAGAGGATGAATGTTGTGGTCATATGGGTTTGGTCTTCAGTCCTGAATCCATCACGTACTATTTGTGATCTTCAATTTTCTCTTCTGTTAAATGGAAATAAGAGGTGTATTGAAAGCAATCATGGTATGTTGAAAATATTGGGATAAATAATTATATAATACATAATATATAATTTATAATATAAAGCGCTTAGCAGAATCTCTGGTGGCTAGTTAGGAATCAATAATATAAGCTACATTATTATTCACTGTAAAATGTAAATACTTCAAGAGTTTTACAAATGTACCAGAATCCCCTTGAGGGTGCCTTTCACATGTAAATATGTTTTGTGAAGCCACAAAATGAGAAATTTTTAAGTAAGATAAATGGTATGAGGAGGAAGGCTTCAACTATGTCTGGAAAATAGAAAGTGCTCAAGAGGACTTTTCGTTTTAACTAAAAGGTTGGTGAAGGAATGAGCAGATCAGGTTCAGAGTTCCTGAGAAGGATTATGGAGAGAGGAGAGGCTGAGGCAAAGCTGACGCACTGCGTGTGGCCCCGTGGGTGCACGCGGGCCTGTGCAGTCCTGTCCAGGGCGAGGGGTGTCTCTTAGAGGGAGTGTTACTGAATTCAGGTTCAGCTGCTCATTGCTTGAAAGCCAATACTCTAGAGACAAGTGTTGGTAGGAAAGGAAAGGTTGCTTTATTCAGGAGGCCAGCAATCTGGGGAGAAGGTGGACTCGTGTCCAAGAGCCAACTCCCAACTGCCGATCAGGAGGCAAAAGATTTTAAAGGAGACTTTCAGGGGTGTACAGGTGGGACGAGGGGGCTACATGCAGAACAGCACAGTCAGCTCCTACGGTCATCTTGAAATTGGTCATGTGGTGGTCTGATAAGCGTCATCTTGATTGTTTTAAGTACAGTTAATCTTTAGTTCTAGGGTTGGTTTGTCCCCGTTTCTTTGAGGCCAGTTCTTGGAATTGTGCAAGATGGAGCAGCTTATGTCACGGCTATAGTCTGGTCATCACGTAGTTAACTTCTTCTACCTGGTGGAGGTTTCAGTATCTGTAAAACAGCTCAAAAGATATGACTCAGAATATTATCTATAGCCATTGAGGAGGAACTAAAAGTCCTTGACTTTGTTTAATGGCTAAACTAGTATTATTTTTTCTTGCTTGACTATTTTCCTTCATTTCTGCGTTTTCTCACTGCTCTGATTAAACTTATTCTTTGGCTAAAGTTTTTCTACAGACAAGAGGCAGGCAGAGGACATGGGGTCTGTCCTGGGAATGGCCCAGAGGGTCCTGCTCCATTACAGGAGCTTTTAGTGCTTTTGGATGTCCCTGGGCGTACTGTTCTCTTCATATTGTTTCTTGTATCCCCTTCTTCCTCAACTCCAAAGAAAATAGGGTTTTGAGCAGCTCAAACACATCCTGCCACTCTCAACCCTGGGAAGGAATGGAAAGGGGCATCTGTGTTTGTCTGAAATGAGTTGGGGACATATAGGACAGAAAGGATGTCTCTTGCACGAGTGAGGAGGTGGCCTTGCACATGGTAGTTTCAACCAGAAACCAAAGGATCCAATGAAGAATACAGCTTAAGCCAAAGCTATTAATCAAAAGGGGGTCTGGCCTGCTGTGAAACTGGAGAATAGGAGGTAAGGCAGATAAAAGAGAAAGACCCAGTCCCAAAGCCAGATAAGTTACTGGGCCTCAGGGAGTTGAATGAGGTGCTAGTTTACCAAACCCAATGCATTCATCTTAATCTCTTGGTTCTATGTCCAGGATGCCAATCTGTGGATCTTGATTTTTCAGGAGGAGTAAACAATGTCCTTCCATTTGAGGCTGGTCTAATTTCAGTTTAAGACACTCTGTCTCTGAAGCAGTGACCTCTGGTCCTCCCAAGTGTTGACTTCTTTCTGCACTGGTGCCTTCTCCTGACCTGATCTCTCTGGTTTCTGATTCTTTGTCTGACTTCACCTCTCCAGTTCCTTCTATCTTTTGGTTTTTTATGTATCTCTGTCTCCAGGCTATCTGTTCAACGTGTTCTTATAATCTGGTTCCAACTTCTACCTTTGTTCATTTTCTTCTGTAGTTCTCCTGGCCCTGGCTTATAATCCTTCATTTCACAATCTACGGTTGCTCAAGTTTCAGTGTAACAAAGGAGGAGGGTCTATGGAACCTCAGAAGAGACTATTCAGTGCTGTACAAAAGAGGAACAAAGGATGACCATCATGAACATTGAATTTGTTCTATGTGTCCTTACACTGTTAGAACTTAGTTGAGTCCATGAACTGATGGCATGTGCCTACAGTGTGAGAGCTTGTGATGAGGGGAGGCACTGGAGAAGGAGATCATCAGGAAAGACTTGATGAGATGGAATTGCGTGGTTTTGAATGGAAGAAATCTTCCCTTCTGTCCTTGCCCTCTCTGCCCACCCTCCTTGCACTCTTTGATGGTTATGCCAGAGTTCACTTGAGCTCAACCTGCGTATGAGATGAGCTCCTTATCTGTCTTATTAGCCAGATGTCATTCTACCATTTGATATTTATTAAATATGGCATCTTCTTGTGATACAGAACACTTTCCAGAGACCAATTGTGACCGCAAAAGCTAGTTCAGGTCTCACATTCATCAGTGTTTTGGAAAGAACATAACCTTTTTTCACTATTTAATTCCTGTCCATTCCTTGGTGTAAGTAAATGCTCTCTGACTTCCTTAAGATGTTTTTAACTTACTTAGAAGTACAATTGTTATATTATCTGATAGTATATAGAGATAACATAATTCCATGTTGGCTTTCTATTCTGAGCTGTTCCCCTTCATCTCTTTCTCTTCATTATCCAGTCTGTAAGGTTTATGTCATGTTGATCAAAATGTTACTTTTAACTAAAATGCATCATTCTCATCATCTAAAGTTTTGCTAAAAGTGAAAACCTGGGAGCAATATAAAGGAGTAATTGGTAAGTGGTGAGATTCAGAGTTATTGCGCATGTATCTTACGTATAACAGGCAGCCGTTAAAAATCATTAAAAAGCATGATTTCAGAAAATGTTTAATAGCATAGAAAACGCTTATTATACAATCTAAGAAAAAAAATGAGATGCAAAGACACATAAGTTATATAATTTAAAATAGGTAAAAAACATAGATCACATATGAAGAAAAACATTGGAAGGAAAACAAATGTTACCAGAGTTTATATCTGGTATGAGTTTATGGCTGATTTTATGATTTTTAAAAAAAATTTATATGCTTTCCAAGTTTTTTTTAAAGCGTGCATTATATCATAAAAGAATAAACACGATAAAAATTTCCTTAATCAGACCTTACTTATAATACCCTTTCAAGGGACAGCTTCTTGTTCTACAATCTTCCCAGAAACCTCCTCTCCTTTATATTAATTGCCTTTTGTATCTTTTAAGTAGCCAAGCATTTATATATACATCTGAACAACTCTCATCAGTAACATATTTAATGCTACTTCTTTGTGACTTGTGTAAATAGTTTTATTTTTTTGTAGTCATCAGAAGGGCGCCTTTTGTTTGTTTGTTTAATCTTGGTGTCTAAGAAGCAGAACTGCCAAGAAGGTGCAGGCTTTGCCGTGAGTTAGCAGTCAGAAGTCAAAGTAAAATGCAATGTGGAGAGAGAACAGTTGGTTGTGGGGTGTTCTATGCTAGGCACTTCCACAGTGACCTCATTTCCTCTTTAGACCCCACTCCGGAGGTAGGTGTTCACTCCTCATCACATATGAAGAACCGGAGGCTCAGTGAAGCTCTAAGACCTACATAGGGCACACAGCTGGTAAGTGCTGCCTCTTCCAGGCCTGTTTTCTCAACTGGACTCTTCTACTTTACCTGGTCAAAAACACATCTATCTGGCAATGTGTGTACACTGAGACAGCAACAACATAACTGAAAATGTAAGTTTATGAATGCATGACAGAAAAGTGTGTGTATGTATATGTTTTCATGCTTCTCATTTCACATCACAGCAACTTATTTTGTGTATGTTGTATATAAGTTCCTTGTTGTCAGAGAACAAATGTTTTTATTTCTTTTTAACTTCCTACAGTTCAATCCGGATTCTTGATGGGTGCTCTCACCTAGCCATTAAATCTTAGTCTTATATACTACTCACGGCACACTGCTATTCTGGATCCAGAGATGGTTTGGTGCATTTCATTATGTTAGGACTTCATGCAGAAGGATAATAGCTAATGAAACAACAAAGACTTCCAGACAATCAAAACAATTCGTGTGGGAGCTATAGCTATGATCTCGTGCATACCTTCATAAACTTTAGAGAATTAAAACTGGCCAATTTTGTAGCTAATTTTTAGACAAGAATCGTAGAAAATGCAAGTGTTATTAATGCCACTTATATAACTACTTTCTAGCAGAATAATAGTCTCTTAAATTAGTGATATTTTCTGAAGTGTTAAAATGTGGTAATAACAATTGAGTTCCAAATATATTGCTGCAATTAGAACATTTTGGTAAGGTCGGTAAGCAAAGTTGTAGTAATTAAATCACCAGTGACTAATGTATCTGATAGTTCTTAGATTCCAATATATTGCTGAATCAGAATATTGAAAAGATCAATAAGAAAGTGATAATAATTAAAATACCACCAACAAAACCAAAGCTACTTGGCTTTCTCTTCGTGCATTTTTACTCATTTTATTTTGCAAAACTTTATATGTATTCTGGAATTAATTAATTGATTAGTTAACTAACTGAATATCTAATCACGTCCTGGGTGTTCTGCCAGATATAACTCGAAATACAAAAATAAGAAAAGACACAGTTCCTGGCATCAAGGATGTTAAAGTCTAGTATGTTATTTGTATTTCAACAAGGACACAAAAAACAGTAAACGAAGATGGGGAGAGGAGAAGAGGCAATGTGGTCCAAGTAGAGAATGAGTCAATCTAAAGGGGTTTTATCAGTTCATCCAGAGGCAACAAATCCTGCTGGCCAGATGACAGTGAAGGTGGTTTTCATAACGTTTCACTGCAAGACGTGTAATGTTTATAAAGCCATGAACCATGTAGTTCTGTTCCAGGGCAGTACTGTATGCAAAGGAACTCAGCTACCAAAAGTGATTTCAGAACATCTCAAATACTGCACTTGTGTTTCGCAAATACTAGGAAGGGTACAAATAGCTCTCGGAAAATTTCCTCTTTTCTCTTTCCCACAAGTTGCCGTCACACCCCATAGCTATTTGCACTCCTAGCTTCTTTTCTGAGCCATTTCCTCTGCCCCCAGTTTGGGCTGTTTTTATTTTTCTCTTCCCACCCTCTCTGGCTCTTTATCCTAATTGACTCTGTTACATCTTCCTCGTTTCCTACCACCTCGCAGGCACTGCTCTCTGTTCACTCTCTGACGATTCTCCATTACTAATGCCCAAAGCATTACTTTCTTTTGACATCTCTTCTCTTCTCAGAAGATAAACGAGAGGGGGAAGCAGCACAAAGCCAGAATCTTCGTTAGCAGCCTGGAAAGACTCTTAAATAAGTAGTTTTTGCACTCTTATAGAGGTTCAAAATCTTTCCTAAAACCTACCATATCTGAGGTCCTGCACATTAGTCCTTTAATCTCTTGCCTATAGAATTGCTCTGTCAGAGTGCTGTTGCCTGTGTATTTTCATACCTCTGTTGCTGCACATTTCATTGCAGCTGTGATTCACTCAGGAAACAGCCTTCAACTGTAGAAATGTAGGTCAGGATCATACATATGTAGGATGTCATTCATATGGAAGATAAAAGACAAGAATTCCTATTGTAAACTTCCTCTTTCCTTAATTCATTCTAGTATTTTCCAGTATTGTAGGTCTTGGTACTTTGATTTTTCTTGGTTTCATATGGAAAAAAAGTGGATTCTTTCATATTAATATTCATGGACATGTGTACATGCGATACAACCCATAAACTATCATTAAATAGATTATTTACCAAAATATATTATTTTCCAAAATCGATCCAATAGTTATGACTATCAGCATGCATATTATAGGAATGAATTTGATAAAGTATTCATGGGTTATGGGCTGAGAGATAAATTTTTGAGTAGTTAGAAGGCTCTACTACTGTGGTGGTGGACAGATTACTTACATTTATATGTATAATGTATTGTACACACACACAATTATTTTAATAATGACATGAGATATAGAAAAATAATTGCACAAGTATTATAAAAAGTCTCATCCAAGTCCTTTTCCACTAAATTCCTCTCCAAACCAGAAATGCTAAAAGGCTGAAAATTGGTAGATGTGAGCTTTCCCCAGCTATTTGCTTCCTCTCATACTTGCAGGAAGTGTTAATGAACTGAGGGCTTACACAAAATCCAGCACACGGTTGTCACTCAAATTTTTACTGAATGGAAAATGAAACCCCCAAAATCAGAGCACAGAAGGATACAAGGTAGGAAGGAGCTGAGTGCATTCTGTTCATTTATATACTGAGTAACTTGTTCCCTGCATAATCACAGAGTGGCTGAAGATGATTCATCTGAAAGACCTATTTAAGGAAGGAAGTGAAAGTCAGAGGCTAAAAAATGACCCATAATCAGGTGCTGACAGTGTGTGTTGAAAGGTTCTATGTAAAGCCAAACTTTCCAACCACAAAAAGGGACCTGTTTTGTTCAACATTTTGGAGTGAAGAAATTAAGGGGAAAGCTGAGCTAAGATGAAAGGTCTAGAAATAGTTTTAACTTTCATGCTTGACACAGAGAAATAAAAGAAATCTACTGAGTAGATTAAACAAATAAATGTCCAATCATGCGTTTAATTTGAATTCCCATGAACATTTGTAGAATTTGTAAGA
This sequence comes from Balaenoptera musculus, assembly GCF_009873245.2. Lineage (NCBI taxonomy): Eukaryota > Metazoa > Chordata > Mammalia > Artiodactyla > Balaenopteridae > Balaenoptera > Balaenoptera musculus. The sequence goes on from NC_045794.1 coordinate 74,083,472, forward strand.
AGACTCCAAAGTTTATTTTTCATACAAGGTAGGCCATCTCATATGCCCAAAATTGAAAAGCCTTATGAAATTGTGTACAGATGACTTGACGATTCAGGGGCACAATGTTCAGATTGTCTGTCGTTGATGTTCCCTGCAGCTCCCTTATAAGTTTACTCACTCATTCATTTATTCCTTTTTAAAAAATTCAACGGATACTTAGTACTTCATGCTGGGCATTGTGCTAGGTTTTGGGGATACAAAAAATGTGTTTCCTTCTGTTAAGGAACTTACAGTCTGGTTTGTAAGACAAGAAAAGAGACTTTAATGGTACAGTGTTATGAGTGCTGTGACAAAAAATAAGCCCAGAATGCTAATTCAGACCGGGGGATTGAAGAAGCCTTCCAGGAAGTATTAATGCATGAGATGTGCTTTAAATAAAAACGAGTTTAACCAGATGAAGGCAAGGCACTAGAGCATGGGTGCTAAATGCATAGATTCTACAGCTAGGCTGTCTGGGATCAAGTCGTGGTTTTGCCAGAAACTACGCATGACTCCAGGCAAATGTCTCTCCCTTTTCTCCATGAGTGGGGATAACAATAGTATCCACCATCTACTTACCCATCCCAGGGTTGTAAGGATGAATATGTGAGTTAATACTTCTAAAGCACTCAGAACAGTGCCTGTCTCACTGAAGTATTATATGTGTGTGATGAATAAAGGGGTTGAGTGTCCTAAGTAGTAGGTAGAGCTGGTGCAGTGGCCTGAAAAGGTATGCATGCTGCATTTAGGAAAGAGTTAAGAACAGAGCGTAGAGTCCATACTGAAAAGGATTGAAAGATAAGGCCAGAGAAATATGAAGGGTCTGTTAAAGAATGTGGCTATTATCCTAGACACCATGAAGAACCATGAAAATATTTTAAGCAAAGGAGTGATAAGATTAGATTCGTGTTTTAAACAGGTCACTGGCAATGCTGTGGAGAGTAGATTATAGGGTGGGTGGCAACTCTGGTGTTTGGGAGGCAAAAAAATATTTTCCCATGTTTCCTGATAGCAAGAATCATCTGGGGTGCTTTTTAAACATACATATTTCCAGGCTCCTTTCTGGGAGATTATGACGCAGAAGATTTGGGGCATGTCTGGTAATCTATGTTTTTAACAAGCATAAAAACATATGCTTCCTGTCTTCAGATGATTTTTGTCTTCAGAGCGATTTTGCAGACACTGAGTTGTAGGCATCTAGATAAGGACAAATGAGGACCCAAACAAAAGTGGTAGAAACAACGTGGTTGGAAATAAGGGGGCTGATTTCAAAAGGAAGATGTAACAGGACTTAAGCGACCGATAGGATGGAGCCAAGGATAACATTCAGATTTTTGACTTGGGTGACTAGGTAGATTGTGGAAGAATCTGGAAGAAAAATAGGTCTGGCAGTGAGACTAATGAGATCAGACTCGGACAGGTTGAGTTTGGAGTGTCAGTGGGGAGAAAGTCCAGTCAGAGGTTGCATATACATGCCTGAAGTAAGGAAAGAGATTTAGGCTCTGGAGACATAAAATTGGAAATCACCAGTGTACAGGTAGTAACCAAAGACTGGCAAACTCTAACATTTAATTGGTGGGTAGGGGAACATAATCCTTTTTTATTTGTTCTTGCATTCATTCACTCATTCAATAATTCATTCAACAAACCATTTAAAATGCTTATTTTATGCTAGGCACCATGCTACACGCTTTTTCCATAAAGGAGACTGTGAAGAAATAGCTAAGAGGCCTATAAGGAAAAGAATGGTGTTATCAAAGCCAAGGGAGAAGATTGTATCAAATGATGCCAAGATGCCAAATGAGATGATGAGGGAAATGGGTTCCCTGGATTTAGCAAGAAACAAGAAGTTCATTGGTAACTTATGAGAGAGTAGATTCTGCTGAGTGATGGGTAAGGAAATTGAACTTGAGGCATGGCTTGAGGCGTGAATGGGTAGTGAGGGAGTGTAGTTAATGAAGGAGGAAGAGAAGTAGATGAGCGAGACTGCAGAAACATGGTTTCAAAATCTTTCCCTACCTGAATGCATGTCCTTTTGCAGTGTTTCTTTGTAGTTGCTCTCATCAGGAGGTGGAGTCTGTTTCTTCACCCTTTAATCTGAGCTTAGTCATGTGACTTGCTATGACCAATAAAACATTAGCAAATGTGATGTACACAGAAGCCTGAAAAGTCCTTGAGCACTGGGGCTTGCCTCTCTTGCTGCTCTTGGGAATCCTGTGGCTGCCCCAGGTAAATATAAATCTGGAGTAGTTTGCTGGAGACCTGTGGCCAGTCATCTTCATCACCCCACTGGCAGCCAGCATCAACTGACAGCCAGCACCACCCACCAGACATTGAGCGAGACACTGAATCAGCCCTTAGCACTGACTTTAGCCCCAGAGTGAGCCTAGCCAGTCCTAGCAGAATGACCCAGCAAATACCAGCTTAAATCACTGATTCACAGAGAAGTGATACTGTTTAAGCCACTTAGTTTCAGGGATAGTTTCTTCACAGCAAAAACTAATGGATAGAACAGAATATTGTCTGAGTGTCGAAGATTTCTTATGTCTAGGTTAGCCCGGGGTTTGTATCTGAGCTGGATTGGAGGTCGGAAAAGCTCAGGTTGTTCTTAGTCTCTTTTCTCTTCTTAACACATTGTCCCAGGCAGAAACAATAAAAGTAGTATACAGGAGGGACCTCCCTGGTGGCACAGTGGTTAAGAATCCGCCTGCCAATGCAGGGGACACAGGTTTGATCCCTAGTCCGGGAAGATCCCACATGTTGCAGAGCAACTAAGCCTGTGCACCACAACTACTGAGCCTGTGCTCTAGAGCCCGCAAGCCACAACTACTGAAGCCGGCGCGCCTGGAGCCCGTGCTCCGCAACAAGAGAAGCCACTGAAACAAGAGAAGCCACCGCAAGAGAAGCACGCGCACCGCAATGAAGAGCAGCCCCCGCTCGTCGCAACTAGAGAAAGCCTGCATACAGCAACAAAGACCCAACGCAGCCAAAAATAAATAAATAAAAAAGTAGTACATAGGCGTGGAATGGCTAGGTCATGTAGTATTATTGACTGAAAAAAGGCAGACCCCCCCCCAAAGTACATACTGTGTAATTCCATTTATATAAAATTCTAGAAAATACACACTCAACTATAATAACAGAAAGCAGATCAATGGTTGCCTGGGAATGAGATGAAGGAGGGAGGGATGGGTTAAAAAGGGTCACAAGGAAACCTTTAGGAATAATGGGTATATTCATTATATTGATTGTGGTGACAGATTTATGGGTGTATACTGTATACAAATGTCAAAACTCATAAAATTGTACATTTTAAACATGTGCAGTTCAATGTACATCAATTACACCTCAATAAAGCTGTTAAAGAGAAAAAGAGGAACAAACAAAACCTTCTAACTGTGCTTCCTATTCATAAATGAGGTTGCAGAATAATGTCCTCCAAGGATGTTCCTGGCTTTATCTATGGACCTGGAGATGTGAGCTGTGGAACTGGGTAGGACTGTATATATTTCACCTTACATGGCAAAGGAGCTTTGCAGGTATAATCAAAGGTATGGACCCTGAAGTCAGGAGATTATCCTGGGTTAATTGCATGGGCACAATATAATCACGTGAGTCCTAAAAAGGGAAGAAACTTTCCTGGTTGGGTCAGAGAGATGAGACAGAAGAGGAAGGAGGAGAGATTTGAAGAACTCAACTTGCCATTGCTGGCTTTGAAGGTGAGCGAGGGGGCCATGAGCCAAGGAATGTGGCAGCTTCTAGAAGCTGGGAATGGGCCTCAGTTTACAGGAAGTAAGAAGATAAGACTTCAGTCCTTCTCCCATCACAAAGAACTAAATTCTGCAAATAACCCAAATGAGTATGAAACAGATTCTCCCTTAAAATCTCCAGAAAGAAATGCAGCCTGCAGATACCTGGTTTGTAGTCCGGTAAGACCCATACTAGATTGCTGACCTACTAAACTATAAGACATTTAATTTGTGTTGTTTTATGCTACTATATTTGTGGTAATTTGTTACAGCAGTAATAAAAACTGAATGCACAAGGTTTTCATGGGCAGAAGGTTGAACTTACCGGCTAAAGTAGCTGTTTGAACGACCTGTATTTCCCAGCCATAAATCACAAATAATCAAGAGTTGATTGTATTTTTGTTTCCATTTGCTTCCATTTTACTAACTTCAGACTTATTCACCTTTTAAAATGCTGCTCTGGACACTAAGGTTTGCTGCCATAGGCTGGTTGTGGGAGCCTAGCTCTTCTGATCCCCTAGTCGGAACCATACCCAGGTGACATTTTCCAACTATAGGTATATCTTCTCATTAAACACTGGTCCCTTCAAACATCACTATTGTACATTATGGTTTTGGTTTTTGTTTTTGTGTGCAGACTTTGAAAGGCAACAGACTCCAAGGGGAAATATTATAGACTTTTCCAGACACCTATTCTCTCTTCAGGGTTTAAACCCTGAAAACAGATTGCCTGGGTTTAAATACTGGTTCCACTCTACACCTTATGACTTGCTTAGCAGTTGGAAACAGCAGTGGTACACTGAAAGCGAGGCTGAAATGAGCCTATTCATGTAAAACGCTTTTAACAATGCCTGGTATGTATAAGAACTCAGGGAGTGTTGGGTTGCTAATTATGATGATGATGATGATGACGATCTTTTTGCTGCTGATAGGAGAATTTCTATCTCAATAGTGAATTCGTATATCCTAATTTCATATGTCCTAGCAGAAGAGATCTCTATTTGCCTTTCTTGTGTGCCTGTCCTGCTAAGATGCACATCATTTCCTCTGTCTTTCTTGTCCTAAAATTTCCTGTTTCTTGTTTCTTCTGAAGTAGAAGCAGGAAGAGAAAATCGCATAGTGACATTTGCTGAACATAGCAGAATTCTGTCCAATGACTTTTTTTTTTTTTTTTTTTCCAATTAGAAGGGTGTGTTGCCAGGAGAGAGGATTATTTACACTTTCCTTGTCTTTTCAGCCTTTTCCAAATGGCTTTGATGTCCATATTGAGACTTTCCTCATCAGCACATGATAATGAGCCAAAAGATTCCTGAAATTCTGTTGTCTCTAAAAACAAAACAGAACATTCTGACCAAACCATTTACAATTTTATTACACATCAGCTTTCCTGTGTGATATTTATTTGAGGAAAGGCCCTCTCTGACGTGAGGGACTTGGTTTTAGATAATTAAATCAGACAGATTAAAATGATGATCTGAGTCAGGAGAAGAAAAAGATACACTATGTGATGGAAGCTATTTTTAATGAACTTATTTTCATGGCACTGAGTACACAGAGGAGAAAACATATGGATGATATTGCTAATTTAGTACCGTGTATGCTTCAGGCTTTATGTGCAGTTTTCTAGATGGGCAGCCAACTTTTTGGTCTTCATTTTTTAATGGAGTGCTGCAAGAGATACTCCCTGACGTATGGAACAGTCAACTGAAAATCAAGTAGCAGGGTTAACGTAGGCAGTTTTTTTCACTGTGGTTACAAGATGACAGGGGCTTCCAAATTTGCACACATACATTGAAGTGGAAATGGGTGTCAAATCTAAGAGCTCTGTGTGGGCAGCCTGGACTGTGGGTATTTCAATTTGAAAATTTTGTTAGTTGCCATAGTAATTGTCACAATCATGTGGTTTCTGTGGTCTTTGTGATACTGAACACCTATTAGAAGCACCCAGCAAGCAGAAGTGTTTTATTTATTTTTTCCCTTGTGCATACTTATAGAGAAAAATAATGTGTAGTCAGATTTTAAGTTGAATTAAAAATAAAAAAAGATCACTTGCATATCTTTATGTAAAACATGTTCATTTCCCAATTATTCTTTTAATTAGTTTTCTTCTTCAACAGAGAAATTATCAGGAAGTGATTTTTTTTTTTTTTTTCCAAAACAAGGAGTCCCAGAAACCAAGGTTACAGAGCTTCATAAAAAGAACAGGAAACTTCTCTCCAGTTATGAATGTGTTGTGTCAGCATGATGCTGCTCAAATTCAGACTGAAATTTAAGCTGAATTGAAAGTGACTGTGTATGTTACTAATCCCTTTGCAAATGGTGCCCACCATGGCCACGGATTACTTAGTCCCTGGATGCTATTCTCAAAGCTAGGTTTTGCAGGTGGTTTTTGAAACAATGACAGGCATTATTTGGCTAAACTAAATATTTATATTGCAATAGTTATAAAAATTTGAATGTTTATGGCTAAATATTCACAGCCCTCCTCATCTTTGCCATAGAATTATTATTTTTTTATCTATTTGAATATTGGTTTTGAAGTTAATTTAAGATACAGATATAATGATGATAAAAATAGGAATGTCTTCTTTGGGTTATTTTATTTTTTTATTTTTTTTTTCTTCCAGTTTTGAGATATAACTGACATAGAGCACTGCATAAGTTTAAGGTGTACAGCGTATGATTTGACTGACATAAATCATGAAATGATAATCACAATAAGTTTAGTGAACATCCATTATCACATATATCACATCTATCATCAAAATTAAAGAAATAGAAAATCTTTTTCCTTGCGATGAGAACGCTTAGGATTTACTCTCTTAACAACTTTCATATATGAAGTACAGCAGTGCTAATTACATTTATCATGCTATGCATTACATCCTAGTACTTATTTATCTTATAACTGGAAGTTTGTACCTTTTGACTGCCTTCATCCACTTCCTTCTCGTTCCACCCCCTGCCTCTGGTAATTACAAATCTGATCTCTTTTTCTACGAATTTATTTGTTTTTGAAGTATAATTGACCTACAACACTATCTTTGTATGGTACAGATGGAAACTAGATTTATCCTGGTGATCATTTTGAAACATATAGAAATATCAAATCACTATGTTGTGATTTGACCATATTTTCTTATTTTAATCAGAAGGGGATAGGGCTGGTGCCAATCTTTGGTTGAGCTATAGGACGTGGGAAGTGAAGTTTCTCCGTTGGCTTGTAGGCCTCATGAGAGGAGAAGGTGGCAACAGTGGCTTGTCTGGAGCCAGGATGGCTGTGCATGCTTGGATGGGGCAGTAGGAATTGACCACCTCTTACTATTTCCAATAGAAATTCCCTGAACAAATGTGGGGTGAGTGACAAATGTCATTTCTTACATTTAATACACTAGATATATACACTGATTAATTAAAAATTGGTAGCATGTCACAACACGGGGATCTTTGTACAGCTATGGATTTCACTGCCTTTGAAGTTTATTGTCAGTAGATGTGTTCTAAGTGAGCTTTTATGTATTATTAAAGATACTTTGATCATAAGAATTCTGCCAACCAGAAAAAATGACAAGGAAACTACACACTCGGCAAACTACTGGGGATGAAACCATTTGCAGTTGAAAAGTTATCAATTTTATAGCCTGGCTCTTCTATGTCCTTTCCTGCTGGAAATATTTAGGATTATGGAAATACTAAACTTTTATTAAAAAGTAAATAGTGTACAGTGAGATGAAGACTCAACGAATGCCTTCAAAATTTTATTATGATAAATAATGCAAAAAATAAAAAAATGAATTAAATTTAAAAATTAAGAAATAAAATTAGAATTACATTTTTAAAAATTAAGAAAAACACAAGACAGTATTACCTTCATAACAAATTGTTCTTTCTTTTTTTATTTAAATCTTTTAAATTTAATTTTGAATAGATAAGGCATTCTTGTCATTCAAAAAAAACGTAAGAAGTTATACAGTGAAAAGCGTCTTTTATATACATGTCTTTCATTTTTTAGTTTGCCCCCAGGTCCAACCCTCTGGATAACAGCTATTATTAATCTTGGAGTATTCATTTAGAATTCCTTTATGCATATACAAGAAAATATAGCTACATTATTTTTCTCCTTTTTACCCAAAAGATGACATACTACACACTCTATTCTCTTTTCACTTAACAAACACTATTCTACTTTTGCTTAATCACACTATTTTCACTTAATATACCTTGTATACCACTTGATATCAGTACAGGGAGAGTTTCTGCTTTCAGTTTTTAACAACTGCCTGTAATTCCATTATATGGACATACTACTAATTATTTAGCTAGTTACATACTGATGGACATTAGTATATTTTCAAATTTTTTTGTTGCAATGACTAATCTTGTACTAATGTACAGGCAGCATTCCACACATCACTAGTGGATATCTGGGTTTTCCTAGCAGTGGAATTGCTAGGGTGAAGGGTATATACATTTGTAAGATGTATAGATATTAGCACATGGCCAACTTATACTCCCATCAGCAATGCATGAGAAAGTGTTATTTTTCCCTCAGAGTCCTATCAACCGAATGTGTTAGCTAACTTTGGATTTTTGCCGACTGAGAGGTAGAAAATGATATCCTGTGTGGTTTCTGTTTATATTTCTTTTTTTTATAAGGGAGGTTGATTATCTCGTCATTTATTTAACAGCAAATTTCATTTCCTTTTTCTGTATTTGAAAATGGTAGTGGTCTTATCAATTTATATCAATATATTAGAGAATCTAGCCCTGTGTGGTGAGTTTTAAATATTTCTCACAGTTTGTCTTTTTTAAAACTTTGTTCATGACTTTCTGCAATTAAAAAAAAAATTCTCCTATGCCCAAATATACCAATAAAATAATTTATGACTTGGGGATTTTGAGTCATAAAAGTTTAGACAGACCTTCCTAACTCCAAATTTATAAAGTAATTGTTCCAGCTTTCCTTCTTACTGTTTTATGGTCATATTTTAAAAAATTTAAATCTTTGGTACCTTTGGAATTCATTTTGGCATATGAAGTAAGATATGGATATTACTTTACTTATCCCTAAAGTATTTATTGACCAGTCCCTTTTCTTCCTAATGACTTGAGATGGCATCTTTTTTATACACTCAATTCCTGTATGTACCTGATACACTTACTTCTGGAATTTCTATTTTGTTAATGGACCACTATGCTACTCTTAATTATTTAAGCTTTTAAAATTGTTTTAATGTCTTTTAGGGCTGGTCCCCTTCTATGTTTATTTTTCTTACTAAATTTAGCATCTGGTGATATAGCTTAGAACTGTTGGTCTTTCACTGAGATCATGTTAAATTTACAAATTAATTTAGAGAGAATTGACACATATATGATGTTGAGCCTTCCTATCCAATAACATGGACTTTCCATTTGTAGAAAGGCTATTTTGTGGCCATCAGTATTATTTTAAATTTTATTTTTAACAGGTCTCACATTTTTCTTGACATTTAGTTTATGTATTTTATCTTTTCTGTTGCTGTTATATACGAACTCTTTTCTCCTATTGAATCTTCTAACTGGTTGTTTGAATATATAAAAACAACTGAGTTTTGCACACTGATTTTGTACTTCATTATTACTGAATTCTCTTATTGTTTGTAGTAGTTTTTAAAAAAACCTGTTGAACCTTCTAATTACACTACCATGTTATCTATAATTAGTGGTATTTTTACTCATCTCTTCCAATTTTTATATTTATAATCTTTTTCTATTGTGTAATAGTATTGACTAATAACTCCAGCACAATGTTACATAGTTGTAGTGTTAGTGGATACTAGCCAACACAATGAAGACATTTCCATAAAGGTCAGAAGCATTATGATGGCTTTGTTTTGAATTAGACACATTTTATTGTGACAAGATAGCCTCCAATTTCTATTTCAATGTTTTCTTGGTTGTTTTGTTTGTTTGTTGTATCAGGAAAGGCGGATGAATTTTGTCCAACACTTTTTCAGCATCTATGGAGAGATCCTATACTTTTTTTCTTTAGATTTGTCAATATGATGAACTGCAACAGAGTTTCTAGTAGTGGACCATTACGATCTCAGTTGGTAACAATGGTTTTTTGTTTTGTTTTGTTTTTGTTTTTTTAAATGAGCTCCTGGATTCTTTTTGCTAATATATTATTTAGAATATTTGCACCATTATTAATAGTGTGATTAATAGTCTCTAGGTAGTGTGATCAAAGAATGTTATTTCTATGGTTCTATTTTTTTAGATTTTGTAAAGTTTTCTATTGGTCATTTTTGGGAAAAGAAGTGTATTCTCTATTTTCAGGTTATGGTGTTTATAATATATTAATCATTTGCATTATATCAATTATGATATTTAGGTCATTGTATCCTTACTTATTTTTTCCTACCTGATTAATCATGCACTGGAGAGATGAGTTGGAGTCTCCCGAGATTAGCATGTTTGTGTTTATTTCTCTTTATGTCTCCTGTAATTTCTGCTCAATGAATGCTGCTATTTTTTGCATAGATAGACTTAATTGTAATATCTTCACTGGGAATTGAACCCTTTGGCATTATTAAGTTCTCTTCTTTGTTTTATTTAAATCCGCTTGTTCTGACTTCCACCTTGCTTGATATGAAGATTATGACTTCTTTATATTATTTATTTTTGTTTGGTAGGCCTTTGATTTCTCTTCTATTTTAAGATGATCTTAGGTTTTGCCTTGTATTTGGCATGGAGTAGGGTTTTACTTTGTGATTTAATCTGTAAAAATTTTCTTTTATATACATGAATCAAGACAATTTACATTTATTGATTTGACAGAAGTGTTGGGTCTTAGTTTTGTTATTATTTTATATCATGTTTTTCTTTTATAACTTTTTAAAAAAGTCTATTACTACATGGTTTGTTTTCTTTGTCTGCTGATTGTTTTCAGTGTGAAATTTTGCTGAGATTTAAGGAGGTTTTTATTTTATTTTATTTTATTTTTATTTTAATATTATCATAATTATATCTTTATGTAATGTCACTGGTTATAATCTTCTTCAAACAGAATCTATTAGTTTCCTTTTATGATGATAAAAGTAGTTCATTTACTATTATTTCCTCATTTCTCTCTCTCTCTCTTTCACTCTCCAATTTTAGTCAATTATCTTTCTTAATGTTCTATTTTATAGAGTTATATATGCTTATAAGTCAGTTTTAAATTATAGAATTTGACTCTTGGCTACTGCAGATGGAATTACTTACTATTCTACTCCATTCTTTCCCTTTTCCCTCCCATTTAAAAAAATTTGAGTTCTTATTCTATGGTCAGGCATATACAATTTGCACTATGTTCCTTCACCATAAACTGTGGTTTGTGTTAGTCTCAATTGTAGAGTTAAATACATTCAATGGTCACTACAAGTCCTTTTGCTGTAGTTCTCCAGGTATGTCTTGGTTGACTGAAGCTTTTCCTCTAGTAGTTTCCCTGAGAAGTGTCCATGAGAACAATATTCCATGAATTTGTGCATATTTAAAACATCTGTAATTTTTATTCTTGAGGGTCAGTTTGGCAGGATATAAAATTTTTGATTCACCCTTTCTTTGTGGAGTATTTTGCAGGCATTGCTCCATTGTTTCTAACACTGGTAATTCATATGAAGAAATCTGATTCCAATATAATTTCCTTTCTTTATAAATAACTTGATATTTTTGCCTGGATGTCTGATTCTCTCATTTCAAGCATTCAATAATTTTATTACTACAAGACTAGTTATTGACCATTGTGGGTCAATTTTTTCTGTCATGGCACAGTGTGCTTTTGTAATATAGAGATCCAAATCCACATTTAAAGAAAATTTTCTTAAACTGTAACTTTAAATATTTGTTTTGTTAAAAATTTTTATTTTTCTTGTTGGGTATGCCCTCTATGCAAATGTTGGATCTCCTTTGGAAGTTCTTTTTCTCCTGTTTTCTCTCTACTACTTTTCAGTTCTTTAGTTTCATTCATTTTGTTTGCTTTCTTACCTCTATGTCCCTTACTGTGTTTTTTGCTATGTCTGTTCTTTCTGATTATTCTATTTTATATTAATTTCTAAATTTAAAAATTCTACTTTCCTGACTGGAACGGCATGAGTGAGGCTGGTGGGGAAAAAGTCAGACATTTAGTGGTACCAGGGAACAGAGTGGTAGAAGATGAATTTGAAGAATCAGGCAGCAGCCAGATCACGTAAGCCTTCAGCTATGGCAAGGAGTTTAGACTTCATTGCAAGTGCGATGGGAAACTATTGGAGGATTTTATGCACAAGAGTGACATAATCTGATGTGTGTGTTAATAGGATCACTTTGACTTCTGTGAGGAGAATAGATTGTAGGGAGGTGAGAGTAGAAGAAAGGAGACCAATTATGAGGCTACTAGAATAATCCCAGTGGCTTGGCTAGGGTAGTGTTGGTAGACCTGGTGAGAAGTTGTCAAATAGCAATTTCTCTCTTCTTTTTTACATTATGTAGTTGTTGCAGCAAATTAACTTATGCGTATTTAAACATGCATGTGTATTTACAAGAAGCTCTTTAGCTGAAATGTATGTGGCCTGTTTAGGTAGCATTTATTCATTTAGCAAACATTTACTGATGACTTAGTGCCAGCACATTTCTAGGAACTAGCAAGGCAGTGATGAAAAAAAACAGATGCAGTCCCTGACCTCAAGGAACCTGTAGTTTTGCAGGTGAACATAATAATAAAAATTATAGAAATAACTAACATTAAGCGAGCAAGTGCATGTTCTAGGTAACGTTCAGAGCTTTTCTCACATAATATCTCATTTATTCTTCACAACTCTGTGAGATTGGTATTATTATTACCCTTATCTTATAGGTGAAGATACCAAGGCTAAGAGTGGTTAAGTATGTTGCCTAAGTTCTCACAGCCAGTAAATGGTGGTGCCAATTTTAGCCTAGGTTAAATCAGTGAGCAAATAAATAAGAAATATGAAGAAACATGGTAGGGAAAACCTGGTAAACACGGAAAGCCTCTCTGAAGAGGTGTGTTTGAGCAGGTGAATGTGCAGGAAGCTCACACACAAGAGCCAGAGTAGCAGCATTCCTAGGCAGAGTGAATAACAAGTATGAAGGTTTGAGACCAGAAAGAGCTTGATATGTGAGGAGCAGAAATGAAGTCTGGATGGTTGCAGCATGGGTAAGAGAGAAGAAAATGGTACATGATGAGATTGGAGACCCAGCTACGGATTGTAAGGGCATAGCAAAATGGGAAACACCAGTTAAGAGGTTATTGCAAGAATCCATTTGGGGATCGTGGCCTAGATTAGATAGTGACAGTGGAAGTGGACAGAAGTGGATGGATCTGAGATATATTCTGGAGGTTGAATTAATAGTCCTGCTAATTAATTTAATAGAGGGAATAATAGAAAAGAAATACTCAAAGATAATTCTTAGTGTAAATGTCTAAGAATATCTGAACATAAATCTACTATATGAATTGAGTCAAAATAATTCAGCCTTAAACATTTGAAATAGTATGGTAGGAATGAAGATGGAGTCAGGTGGAGGTTAATGAAGGAACAAACATTTATTAATTAAATAGGGGATAGACATTTCACATATGGAATCTTTTTTGTGTATAATATTCATTCATTTATTCAACCAATATTTGAGTGCTGGGCAATGTCTTAGGTATTGAAGGTTATAGCAATGTGGGGGGGAACCCCGTAAACCTCAGATTATTTGCTCTCACGAAGTGTACAAACTGGTGGGAACTTACATTCTCTATTACCTGTATTACGTAGATATTATTCTTCCTCATTTTTTAGATGAGGATCCATGGCTTTGAGTACATAAGTGATTCATCCAATGTCATTTGAAGTGCTTTAATGTCGTAGGGTCTAGATTTGACTTTTATTTTTATTTTAAAAATATTTATTTATTTATTTTTGGCTGCGTTGGGTCTTCATTGCTGCGTGCAGGCTTTCTCTAGTTGCAGCGAGCGGGGGCTACTCTTTGTTGCGGTACCTGGGCTTCTCATTGCGGTGGCTTCTCTTGTTGCGGAGCACGGGCTCTAGGTGTGCTGGCTTCAGTAGTTGTGGCTCGCAGGCTCTAGACTGCAGGCTTAGTTGCTCTGTGGCATGTGGGATCTTCCTGGACCAGGGCTTGAACCCGTGTCCCCTGCATTGGCAGGAGGCTTCTTAACCACTGTGCCACCAGGGAAGTCTGACTTTGATCTTTATGATTCTAATGTTCATATTTATTCCTTTACTGCATGTTGAAAATGCAGTATCCAGATACAGACCTAGATAACTACCCATGTAAATCAATGCAGGGAATTCCCTGGCCGTCCAGTGGTTAGGACTTGGCGCTCTCACTGCCGGGACCCGGGGTCGATCCCTGGTCGGGAACTAAGATCCCGCAAGCAGTGCGGCATGGCCAAAAAAAAAAAAATCAATGCAGATAATCTAGGAAATTGAAGCTTTTCTATAGAGTGTGTTTGTATTTTTCTTTGTTCATTCCTGTTTAATTTAAATTGATGTTTAAATTCGGCATTTGCAATTACAAGATGCTGATAACAACCCCCTCAATTAGGACTGAAGAAGTGTGTCTAACACTCTGGAAAACACATCTCCCAACCCCCAAAGTGCCTGAGTTTATGTAAAACAGAGGGAGTTTTTTCACTGTCAGGTCTCCTGCCTCTCACTTCACTCCCACAGCTGTGTGTTTGAATATTCAGAAGCAAGGCTGGAGGTAGGAGTCAATAATTGTGGGCGGGTTACTGTATCTGAGCTGCTCACCTTGCAGCAGAGGCAAAACACAGTGTAAGTAAAAAGAGAAATTTCTGAAATGTTTGAGTTACTATTCTGAAACTTTGAATTTAAAATATATTTATAATGAATTAAATTTTAAGGGCCCCTAAATAGTATATAAAGTACCAGAAGCAGCCTCTGCAGATAAACATCATTAGTGTGTAAGTAGGAAAACTTCTTTAGCTTCTATCTCCCTCGGGTTTTCTAACAGCTCCGTGGATCCTTTTCTGCCTAATGTGAATGCCCACGTGCTTTTCTTTTTGACTTCCCTAGTGAGCCTCTGGTGCTAAGGGCTGCATTTTGACTTGCCACTCCTGAAAAACACAAAAGTGCTCCTTCTTTGCTGACGTGAAACCTTCACTGCCATCTGCACATGCTCATTCTGGCAGCTCCTCATGACCCTTCAACTCCCAGGAAATCCTCAGAGGAATGAAAAGGACAGGCCCGCCCCCGCAGCAGAGTGAATTCCCAGCTGAGTCACACCGGCGGGACGAACACTGACACGTACACTGAGGCCTGCTTCGTACCCAAGCGCTCCTGGGACTCAGCACACGGCTGCTTGGAAGCCTGGCACATCCTCACACTGTGGTGGAATGTTGCCTCCTCAACTTGTTCTTCTAGTTGGAGTGGAAACCTCCCTCCATCCAATCAACTTTTCTGGATTAATTGGGGTATGTGGAAGGGGTGGGAGAGAATCCCTTTGGCCCCCCGGATTCTGGGAGAACCGTTACAGGAACCTGGCCCTGTGGTCTGCTAACTGCTGCCACCCACACCAGTCTCAAAGGCCACACCCTGAGGGGCCTAGTCCCGAAGCAGCTCTTTGGACTGCTTGTGTGGTCATAGCAGCCCTCAAGACCAGACAGCCTGCCAAACCCCAGGAAACTTGGAGTTTAGGTCAACTTAATGCTTTCCCATTAGGTGCTGGGAAGAAAGAAGGTGTAGAGTGACATGAACGCATGAAAACCAGTGTAACTCTGCTTTAAACATACTCTATTTTTGCCAGATTGGTTTCCTGAGCAACTGCTTTTTTTGTTTTTAACTTTTTCTTTTAAAATAAATTTATTAATTTTATTTATTTATTTTTGGCTGTGCTGGGTCTTTGTTGCTGTGTGTGGGCTTTTTTCTAGTTGCGGCGAGCGGGGGCTACTCTTCGTTGCGGTGCGCGGGCTTCTCACTGCGGAGGCTTCTCTTGTTGCGGAGCACGGGCTATAGGCGCGCAGGCTCAGTAGTTGTGGCTCGTGGGCTCTAGAGCGCAGGCTCAGTAGCTGCGGCGCACGGGCTTAGTCGCTCCGCGGCATGTGGGATCTTCCTGGACCAGGGCTCGAACCCGTGTCCCCTGCATTGGCAGGTGGATTCTTAACCACTGCGCCACCAGGGAAGCCCCACAACTGCTTTTTATGAAGATTTTTTTTTTGGTATTAAATCTTAGTTTTATCTGTATGACAAAATAGGGTATAAATAATAAGTAAATAAAAGAAAGCTCCCAACTGGAGAAAGTCCACAAATTATGTTGTTTACTTAACCAATAACATCAATATCACTTGACTTTCACGTACGTTTTACAGGTATAGGATGTTGTAAAATAACCAAGCACCTGTTTTCAAGTTGGACATGGGCAGTTAGAGGATGAGGGGTTTGGGTGTGGTCTTTAGATGTCAGACAGACCTGTGTGTTTAACACCTGTTCTGCCTCTTACCCTGTGATCTTGGACAAGTTACTGTATTTCTCTAGGCCTCAATTTCCTAATCTAAAGAATGGAGATAATTATTATGTAGCACTTGTCACATTGGATTGTTGAGAGGACTGAGATCATGCAAATAAAATGCTTAGCATAGTGCCAGCCACATAAAAGGCTCTGAGTGTCAGAAGTGATGTTGCTAATGAAGCTGATAACACCAACTGTAATGGGTAATTTTATGTGTCCACTTGACTAGGCTAAGGAATGCCCAGATAGCTGGTAAAACATTACTACTGGTGTACCTGTGAGGGTGTTTTCGGAAGAGATTAGCATTTGAATTGGTAGGCTGAGTAAAGAAGATTGCTCTCACCAATGTGGGTTGGTATCAGCCAATCTATTCAAGGCCTGAATAGAACAAAAAGGTGCAGGAAGGGAGGATCTGTTCTCTGCTTGAGCTGGGACATCAATTTTCTCCTGCCCTCAGACATCTGCACTCCTGGTTCTTGGACCTTTGAACTTAGACCAAATTACACCACAGGTTTTTCTGGGTCTCTAGCTTGCAGATGGCAGATTGTGGGGCTTCTTAGGCTCCACAACTGCATGAGGCAACTTATATGTGTATGTATACATCTGTCTATCTATCTATCTATCTATCTATCTATCTATCTATCTATCTATCTATCTATCTATCTGTCTATCTATCGGTCTATCTCTCCTGTTGGTTCTGTTTCTCTGGAGAACCCTAATACACCACCACTATGCTCAGTTTTCCCCTTCTTATATAGATTGATAACCATTGAGAGAGCATAGACTATTCAATGATTGGGAATACGAGATTCTGGTCATTAGACAAATTAACAAAAAAAAAAAACACAACTAGATCAATGAATATATAAAGTCCTTCATAGATGGATTTATAATGCAGCAAATGGATTTTACCGAGGGTTTGGTTAGTGTGCAGGTATTTATTAGTGAAATACTCAAAGGTATGAAAATTACTTTTTTTGTCAGGATCAACTTAAGTTCAATAAACCAAGTGCGTGTGTGTGTGTGGGTGTGTGTATTTGCTTTATCCATATTGTGAATATGTTTTCTTGAAGCTGATTTGAACGAATGACTCTAAAGAAGAGATATGCTGCAAGTAAGGATGTAGTTTTCAGCCATGGGTAAAATAGGGTAAGGATATCACATTATTGCGATTTTTAGGATGATTTTAATGTCAACAACAAGGAGTGCTCTCTCAGTATTGCCGAAATAAACACTGTTTGGAATTCAAGAGGGATTTATGGAATAATAATTAATTTCTATACTGATCAGGGGAAAATCTACTTAGTGCTTGAAAACTTAAGGTCATGGCAATTTACTGCATCTTGTGATATCAAATCAACTATTTTTTTAAATTGAGGTACTGTTGATGTACAATATTACATAAGTTTTGGGTGTAGAACATAGTGATTCACAATTTTTAAAGGTTATACTCTATAGTTATTATAGACTATTGTCTATATTCCGTGTGTTGTATAATGTATACTTGTAACTTATTATTTTATACATAGTGGTTTGTAGCTCTTAATCTCCTAGCGTTATCTTGCCCCTCCCTCCTTCCCTCTCCCCACTGGTAATCACTAGTTCTCTATATCTGTGAGTCTGCTTCTTTTTTGCTATATTCACTAATTGGTTGTATTTTTTTAGATTCCACATTAGGCGATATCATACAGTATTTGTCTTTCTTTGTTTGACTTATTTCACTCAGCATAATACCCTCCAAGTCCATCCATGTTGTTGCAAATGGCAAAATTTCATTCTTTATTTTATAGCTGAGTAGTATTCCACTGAATATATATACCACATCTTCTTTATCCATTCATCGGTTGATGGACACTGAGGTTGCTTTCGTAACTTGGCAGTTGTAAATAATACTGCTATGAACATTGGGGTCCATTTATATTTTTGAATTAGTGGGTTTTTTTTTTCAGATATATATATACCCAGGAGTGGAATTGCTAGCTCATATGGTAGTTCTATTGTTAGGTTTTTGAGAAAACTTCATACTGTTTTCCATAGTGGCTACACCAATCTACCTTCCCTCAAATTAACTACTATTAAACTTTTTACTAGAAAAAATTCTCCTAGTCTTTTTTTTGGTCCTTGTGTAGATAATATGTTTTTGAATCTTTCGTGTACGTTCAGAATTAGAAACTCAGCCAAAAGATTCAAAAACTTGCATCTGAAGGAAGGAAAGCTTCTTTGGAAAACGAATGAAATTAAAGTTATCCAGCATCAACCTTGGTACCACAATTTTGAAGAGCTGATAAAATTCTCTTTCCTTTGGTTGAAATTCATCTCTTACTAGGTGTACAATACCAGATTGGTATCTATGCTCTATACAAAACCCTATCTTAGTTCCCAGTGCTTTATTGGTATCAATCCATTCTGACTTTGGCATGTTGCCCCAGAGTTTGACACATGCACAAGTCTGAGTGAAAATACTCCAAGAACACTGGGACATGTTTAAATTGCCTACCATCCACCAGTGGGTATTTCAGAATGTCTCCCAACTTTTGATTACTCAGGTATTACTGACCAAGTCAGGATTAATCATGTGTCACTTTTCACATGTTCACTTACAAATTGAGAATTGTCATTTTATGCTAATATATTCCTGGTAAACTTTGCCAGTCACTTTTCTCTCTAATAAATCAAAACTACCTTTTCAATTAAATGATTACTTGTAGATGGGAACTACCAACCCACAGACCCCCCCAGAGCTAGTGCTTTATCTCTGTCACTGATATTCAGAGCCCCCCTCCCCCCAAAAAAAAGAAACTTGTCAGGGTGTTTGTTGAGAAGGGTGTACCTATGACATTTCTGGCCTAGTCTACCCACAAGTACTAGAGTTCTAGTCAGAATTTCCAGGTTTGGAAAACATTATCCATCAGGCAACTGGGCAAGGGGTCCTTCAAACGGGAGGGCAGTATTGAGGGTGTAAGAATGATCCAGAGAAAATTATATTTTATGACTTTCCTTGCTGCCCTGCATTAACTAAAATTTTATACAGATGACATCAGATTAGACTATACCTTAAGGCAGCCTGAAAGGGGGGAGGGGGAATAAATCACATATATGAATGGATGGGATTACTCTATTCTCCATACTCTCACAACATTTTAAAAAGCTTATAGCCTACTATAACTCATTTCCCTTTATAATTGGGTATGTCTGCATGCCTAACTCTTCTGTTGGACAGCATTTCAAAATTCAAAAAGGTAGAACATGGCCTCCTTTGCTTTTGCATTCAGTATATGGTTCAGCACAGTATCTGGTCAATGGTGCTCAATAGGGGTTTGCTGACTATGTAGGGGATGAGGGGGCAGTACCATCCCTTTGCCCTTTGCCTTGGTCATGGTAGAAGTTAGATGTTCCTTGTCAGAGCCTCTATATAAAAGCCACTACACAAATCTATGACATCTCTGTGTTCATCAGATGTCTCTCCTCTCACTACCCTCTCGAAGTTACTGTCAAGCTGCCATGCACGTCAGGGCATTTTGAACCATCAGACCAAATGTATTCACCCAAATCTGCCATATTTTAGTGAAGCAGAATCCAAGATTCAGGACAAGGGGGAAACCTATGGCTCATACAAGGTAAATTGGTAATGACCAATTCAGAAATATGGGGCAAGAGAAGGGAACATTAACTTTGTCAAGGATTGCTTGATGAAGTGATTGAGAGTGGGAAACTAGGTAGAGAGGCATTGAGCAGTGAAATCCTGAAGCTGAGAGATGTAAAGACAGAAATGGACATTCAAATACATGCACATACGCACCCCAGCATTCTAGCTCCAGGGCTGAATCTGTAAGCCTGTTCCTTGACCTGGCCTCTTCATGTTCTTTCCACCACCCCACACTCCCAGCCTTTAAAAACAGATAACTCACTTATGCTTTCTTTGCAGGAATATTTAAAAAATTATTTATTAAAACAATAAAACCCCTGTCAAACATGATGAGCTCCTCAGAGACAAAGCACACCTCTCACCTATAAGGTGCTTCCTTAAAATTATTTTAAGCGTTAGATAGTGGTAAAGAGATAGATAAGCTGGATAGAGTCTGGTCACTTATATGCTAAATAAGCAACCATCAGCGGCCAGATGAACTGCTTTTTTATTTTTTTAAGATCCTCCCCACAGCTATTTCCTGTGATCCTTTCTCCTCAAAGCTTTCTTTATGAAGGAAGTGAGGGTGGGAAAAGACCAGGTCAAGAAAGGAAAAGATTTCTTATATGATACAGATTTACAAGTAATACATCTTTTTTTTTTTTTTTTAAAGGAAAGCAAGCCCTGTCTTTAGTTTTGTTGGTGTCCTCTCTGTCAAAGAGTATCTTAATGTTAAATTTATTTATTTATTTATTTATTTTTGGCTGTGTTGGGTCTTCGTTTCTGTGCAAGGGCTTTCTCTAGTTGCGGCGAGCGGGGGCCACTCTTCATTGCGGTGCGCAGGCCTCTCACTATCGCGGCCTCTCTTCTTGTGGAGCACGGGCTCCAGATGCGCAGGCTCAGTAGTTGTGGCTCACGGGCCCAGTCGCTCCGCAGCATGTGGGATCTTTCCAGACCGGGGCTCGAACCCGTGTTCCCTGCATTGGCAGGCAGATTCTCAACCACTGCGCCACCACGGAAGCCCGTAATAAATCTTTTGATAAAGCTATTTAAGGATAAAAAAGGTCTACGGACATCTGTGACATGTGCGTCTTGCAAAAATGAATAAATAATGACGTGGCTGCTCTGACTAGGAAATGAAATGGAAAAAGAAATCCTATTGTTTGAAAGTAGGTTCTTACATGTGATTTTAAAAATTTGTCACTATGTGTTTTTTTCATAGGAAGAATATGTTAGGATTCATTTTAGAAATTTTCTTTTGATCAATTTTATAATTGGTTAATTCTGTTATATTTAACACACATTTTATTGGAATAAAAAGAAAAGAAGATGTGAGCATATACACATAAAGCAGTAAGTTTTGTAATGCAAACAATAATGACAATATTACCACCTACTTGCCTTTTTTAGATGATTTCCAGATAATTTTCATTTTAAATGCTTTAAGACTATAATTCTTTCCAAGTAAATGAGACACTCTTTATTCTAATTTTAAGTGATCCTTTTACCCCTATCAGAAGTAAAAAACATCTTCTAAACATCCTCTTCAAACATTTGGTGATGTAATTCAAATGATTTGGGAAGGGGAGAAGCAAGTTGTTAACTTGTATCATTTAGAGGTACAGAATCTCAACTGGAATATGGGAACTCACAATTTGTAATTGATTATGATTTTTTTAATGAATGCGAAAAGTCGAATTAAGGATTTTACCATCATCAATAGACGTGTGGAACACTTCCTATTTGTTCTAAAATCAATTACGGATATCGAATATGTTCCCAGAAATTCATTTTCAGCGTGACTCTTGCTATATCAACATTTTTGTTACTAATCCATTAATTCATGATAATGATCCTGGCACAGAGGCACTGAAATGTTCTCAAACAAACACACCCTTACACACACACACACACACACACACACGCGCGCGTGCGCGCCAAAAGTCATAGGTTCAAGTATTTCCTAATCCAGCACCCTTCCATTTAGGGTCCGGAATTTCTTACGTTTGAAAATAATGCATTATCCTCAGACTATACTAAATGTATTAAAGAATAGTGGTTCTTATAACTTAGAACGACTTTACAAACAAGGGTATTTAAATTTAAAAATATCCAGATATCCCTCAGTCAATCATAAATACACAAATATACCAGGACATACCATTTTGCAAGCATTGAGGTTTTATTTGACTTCAATTCAATCTTCTAGTTTAGTTACAAAATAAGACACAAACAGACGTAGTAGCAGTATCGAGAGCTACGACTTTTTGGGTGTCAGGTCCTCCCTGCATGACATCCCATGTAATTTTCACAATAGGTCTGTGAAGTTGGGGTTATTATTCTGATTCTAAAGATGGAGTCAGAGATTCAAGAAGGTACAAAGCTGAATTTGAACTGAGTCCATTTCACTTTAAGCTTGTGCTTTGTGGTTTCAGAACTGTGGTTCTAAAACATCAGAGGCAGTCATGCCCTATTTACTGGGATATTTGCATTTTAGCCAAGTTTGTTATAAAGTGTATTTTTCTGAAGGAAACTCTACTTTGCCAATAATTTATATTACACAATTTGAGACTGTTTACCAGTATACAAGTTTTATGAGGGCTGAGACCATGTCTGCCTGTTTTTTGTTTTGTTTTGTTTTTTGTTTTTCTTATTGCAGACACAGTGCCTGGCAGATAGGAGGTATTCAATAAATATTTGTTAAATGAATTAACCATGGGAAAAAAGTTTCTTATATATAATAAAAACATAGTTATAGATTCAGAAAAAAAATTTAGTGTGCATTTTAGGTTTAAGAAATAAATAAAAGGAATGTTACTCAAATATGGTTACATATTCAAAGCAGTAGTAAAATTCCTTGCTATACTTTAAATAATAAAGTATTTCTGATAATCAAATATAATGTATATCAGGAATTTGGATATTATGAATACTGCTTTATGATTTTCTCCCATCATAAAGCAGTCAAGCCTTAGAAATTGAGCAATTTCAGTAAATTTTCAACAGCCTCAAATTTATTTGAACATATATAATTTCAACTTCAGAATAAATTTCTTTACTTTTTTTGCTACCACTGAAACTTGCTGAATTTTTTCTACCCTGATAATATTTTATAACCTGCTTTAATCTGCCTAGGTAATCAGTGACGTACACTCTGAATTCCATCTCTTTTTATGTTGTGTTTAAGACGTTCTGTAAGCATCTTAAATTTAGGGACACTATAGTGTTCATCACTGTATCTTTAAGATTTAACATGGATCTGGCCTATTGTAGAGACTCAAGAAATTCCTGTGGAAAGCAGAGAAGGAAGGGTGTGAGAGATGGAGGGGGGAGGAGAAGGGAACGGAGAGGAGAGAGAAAGGGAAGGACTGAGGGAAGGAAGGGGGAAAAGAGGAGAGAGAGGAGGAAGAAGGAAACTAAATTCGTTCTGGGATTAGAAGAGATGAAGCCAAGAATCAACAATGCTGAATCCTTGCTTAGGGGTGGGATGGTGGGGGAAGTAGTGGGAGGGAGGTCCAAGAGGGAGGGGATATATGTATAGATATAGCTGATTCTCTTCGTTGTACAGCAGAAACTAGCACAACATTGTAAAGCAACTATACTCCAATATAAAAAAAAATAGAAATAGAGATCTACTGCAACATTTGCCAAGATGTTTGCGTGTTAACCACCTAGAGACTAACAAGGTCCGTTAATAACTGCCACTTTTGACTAAGACTTGTGTCCTTACAGATACTTCATATCAGATTTTTTATTGAGCCTAAGGAAGTGCTAATCATTGTCTGACATTTCGCTACAACCCATAGATTGCAAGATTAGTAAAATCATTCAGATGACTGTTGCCATAAGAATACATTTATTAACTAGTAGGTATATCCTCTAGATTCTCCAGGTTCTAGGGGATGTAGTGAATTTTTGACTAGTACTGTTACAATAATTTTGACTCTGTATCATACATTCATATTGCATGCAGTTTGGTAATACTTTTTTCATGTGCATCTTAAGTACTCTTATCTTTCCAAATCTGAACTTCTGTGTTGCTTACATTGCTGGTGCTAGCAAATATAAGGAGGTTTTTCAGAAAAAAAGGAAAGGGAATACAAGCAGAACACAGGTTCTGTGACAACATTCTAAAATTTCTCACTAGTAAGAGAATCTTTCTACTCCTCAAAATCAATCAGGCAGTAAGCATTTATTGAAAACCCAAAGAATGAACTGTGTAAGGCCCTTAAATAAGAAGAATCTTCAGGACTATTAGTGCCAGCCAAATACTTATTTTCTATGTCACTCAGAAAGGGAGCCATATGATGCCTTTCTGAACAGCTGATTAAAACACTTAACATTGATTCACCTTTTATCTAAAGATAAAATAAACTGAATGGGGAATTACTGAAGAGTTCTCAAATTTAGATTATGCAAATATCTAGTATTCTTATTCTTACTCTCAGGATGTACACAAACAAACAAGAAATTATTGAAGGCTCTTTTCCTTGAAAAAATACAAGTACTAAGTAAATTATATATCATTTTTAAATTCAAGAGTCATTTATTTAATGCCTATGATGTTGAATAGGGATGTGGGACAGGGACATTGCAAATTTCATAAAAACGTCTGATGCCCCTGTGAGTATGATCATGTTTTTGAATATTTCTGTCGAATGAGGGCTATGGGCCTTCCTAATGGAGTGGAAAACTGCCTTATCTCCTGCTTCTCTCCATGTTTAGTCAACTAGTTGAACCTATTAACCTATTATTGACCGATCACCAAGAACAAGATGCATGTCCTTCCTGAATCTTTAATCCATTCCAATCAGGGGGCATCTGAAATTCCTAAACTAACCATGAAGTGTGATGTGGTGGGAAAACCATGGTGTTTGGAATCAAATGGATTGCAGTTTAAATCCCAGCTCTTTTAACTAATCTCTTGGGAAAATTACTTAACTCCTCAAAGTTTTTTCATCTATAAAATAGACCTCTTTTTTTTGGTCACAAGGTTGGCTAGAGGATTAAAATGAAATAATATATGTAAAGTACATAGTCCAATTCCTGCTATGTACTAGTAACTCAACAAATGGCTCTATCTTCCTGGTTTCCCCCTAAACTGGCAAAGGGGAAGTTCTGGAGGAGGGCAAAAGTCAGGTGGAATGAGAGGGAGGGACTTAAATCATTGGAAACTGATTACATCCCTGCTCTGGCTTTTGGGCTCACTGCATCCAGGGACTCTGTACTTTATAACATAGTTAAAGCATTGTTTCCTAGTGAGGTTGAGTATTAAAATTCCTTGGAAATGGTCCTGGGCTCATATTCTGATGTAAGATGGGTCTAAAATTCAGATTCTGATTCAGAATGTTGTAATGGGAGCCCCCAAATCCATGTTTTTATAATACTATAGGTTTTTGATGTCAACCAAGGCTGGGAACTGCTGAACTAAGAGAGGTGATATCATAGGCCATGATGACAAGGGGGGACTATGAACTTTCAAAGAGCCCATGCTTCTGGGACAAATCCCCGGGACTCAGTGAAGCAGAAGGATATGTGATTTTGTCGTGTGGTTAATTGTATGTGTCAACTTGACTGGGACACGGGGTGCTCAGATATTTGGTTAAACGTTATTCTAGGTATGTCTGTGAGGCTGTTTCTGGATGAGATTAACATTTGAATCGATAGACTGAGCAAAGCAGATTGTGCTCCTCAATGTGTGTGGGCCTCATCCAATCCCTCGGAGGCCTGAGTAGAACAAGAGGCAGGGTATGGGAGAATTCTCTTTCTGCTTTCAAGCTGAGACATTGGTTTTCTCCTTTACTTAGACTGGATCTTACATCATCAGCTCTTCTGGTTCTCAGGTCTTCAGACTTGAATGGGGTTGTGGAAAAGATGGTCATTACCTGGCAGAAGTTAAGAGAGCTGAGACTCATTTCAGAAGCTGAAGCTTGAAAGTGCAGGGTTGGGAAATGTGACGGGAGCCTGGAAAATGAGGTTCATTGCCGCTTTAAATAAAGAAGCTCCAAATGGCCTGGCATGACTTCATTTTACAGGTAGTGGAGATCCTTGTGGAGGCGAATGAAGTCAGGAAAAACAACGAAAATATTGGTGCATGGCAGAGGAAGAACCAGCAGTTATAGTGAGCACCTCATAATCTGCCATTTAAAGAGATGATGGAGGTCTTGACGGTCCATACCCTGGTGCTACCCACTTAGACTTGCTCATCTAATAAGAGGCTACTTCACTTAACAGCATCCTTTTCAGTGCATCTCTGGAGTACCGCTGAGGTCAAACGTAGTGGTCCCTATACAATTTTGACAACTCTTTCTTCCTTGCCCTTAAAGAACATCATCTCCCAAAATGTGCTCAGTGGAATAGATGTTCATAGGTGTTGGGTAAAAAGAGGTTATACCATCAATAAAGTTTGGGAAACAGTGGGTTAACAAAGATAAACAAGTTTCTTTACAGCAGGTTTTCTGAGATCTTTTGATAAATTCGTATACATTGGGAATGTGCAAGAAAGAGATATAGTTTGAAGCATTTCCCCAAAACTTTTGACCACTGTATTAGTCAGGATTCTCTTGGTTTTTAAGTTACAGATATCCAGCTTCAATAGGCATAAGCCATACAGGGTGCTTGCTGGCTCACAGAGCCAACGTTGAATCACAGGCATGGGTGAATCTGGAGGCCTCAAATGTCACCAGGGTCTGTCTCTTTCCATCTCTTGGCTCAGTTCTCCTCGGAGTTGGCTTTGTTCTCATGGAGTCTTTCCCTATGCAGCTCCAGGCTTACATTATACTTATAGTTACAAGTTTCAGTTTGGAAAAATGTCCATAGAGAACAGACCTTATTTAAGTGAATTGTTTTTGAATTTAGAAGTATATACATCGTAAGCAATTAAGTTATAATAATGAGATATAAAATGTAATTTCTGAAGACCTTGTTTTTGTATAAAAATCTTCTTGATGACAGCCTATGGTATTGGTGTGTGCTGGTTTAAGATACTATGAAAGTGCCTAATGGAAGCTGTCCCTCAGAAGAATTAATGTGCTTGAGAACATTAGAACATTAGAACAAACATTAGAACTCAGTTTGCTTCCCAATTCCCTGACATTCCCGCATCCCCCAAATAGTGCTTAATAATTTACACAGTGCTTTCTTATTGCTTCCAACGTCATTAGGATCCACCTTGGTTTAAGGAAGTAGGTTATCAACACATTAAGGTGATCATACAATTTTATAAACTACATACTATAGTATTTAGAGTGGAACCTTTAAAAAAAATCTTAAGCTATTACTCTTACAGTATTACCCTACCACCTCTGGACCAGGAACCTATTTTAATCGTGCTACATTTAAAACTACAGAAGATATACCCATTTGAAAACTTTTATTAGTTGTCAACTTTATTGTAAATTTCTGACTAGACTCCAGATATATTCGACTGTGAATCACAGGATTCTTCATTAGTGTCCCAAATTGGCTTTAAATCATCAAGATCACATCTCGACACTGGCAGGAATTGCTGAATAGTCAATATGAAAAAGGCTTCTCTTTAATTGGTCAACTACTAATCATTTTAATTTTGAAATGCATAATGGTAATGACTCTATTTTTACATATGGGATATTTTGAGGGATTTTGATAT
The DNA here is from genome assembly GCF_009873245.2 of Balaenoptera musculus. Classification (NCBI taxonomy): domain Eukaryota; kingdom Metazoa; phylum Chordata; class Mammalia; order Artiodactyla; family Balaenopteridae; genus Balaenoptera; species Balaenoptera musculus. The sequence goes on from NC_045794.1 coordinate 74,110,992, forward strand.
TTCTAACCTAAGGAAATTATTCCAGCAAGTTAGAAATTAAATTCCTTGGAGATGCTCATTTCTCTTCCTATATATTTACAGTGTCTTTACGGCTAGCTAGGAAGAGAACTATAATGAAGGCAAATCATCTGGAATTTTTATAACTGGAATAACTGGAATCACAAACGCTGGTCAATCTATTCCATGATACTGTTCGATGTTCACCGATGACAATATCTTGAGAAATTTCAAGATTCTTCACCAGTTTCAGAATCATCAAAAGAGATCATATTATGCCTAACAATAAACTAACAACTGAATATTATTTATATTATTGCTTGAAAGCTAGTTATCCACATAGTATACATATGTGTATCTTCTTTGAATTGTTTGATCAAACAGATAACTCTGCAAGATAATAGTTTCCAACAGAATTTTTTGTCTCAAACCTTTTGAATAAAATGCTTAGGTGTTCTCCCACAACAAAAGATCTTTTGGGTAACAGCTAACATTAATTGATAAGTGCTCTATTCATATAATGTCACTTAATCCTCACAGTGACTTTATGAAAGAGGTAGCATTTTTTTAAACCTAATTTTACAGAGGAGGAAACTGAGGCAAGTGGAGGAGGTTGGTTAAGTGCCTAATGTTACACACTTGTCAATGGCAGAGTAGGACTAGGCAATTCAACTCCAGAATCAGTGATAGTGACCATGGTTAATACAACTGTTAATTGTTTTACCTATGAGCAGATTACTTCACAACATGACCCAAGGCACAACAATGGGAACACTGAGATTTATCTACAATGTAGGAGAATCCTATGTTAAGCACACCCACACACGTGGTAAGGCCAGCCCGATGGTTCAGCACATTTTGGTTATTGCATGGCTTTTGTTTTCTTGACTTCAGTTAAAAAGACTTTAACAAAGCTCCCATAAATAAGAGACCAAGTAAATAAAAATCTCATATTTGTACTGTTACACTAATAAGCTTAATAACAATAATCCACAAACATCTGCAATCATAAAATAAAAACTTCATTACCATTTCAATGTAGTTACTACAAATCCTCAGGTTAGCCAGTACACACCAGCTGTGTCTTGGTGCTTCACAACATAAAACAGCAAATCATTCCAAATTACCACTCTCTGTTAGTGACTCTTGCTCCCTGGCTCCCGTCCCAAACACTCCTGCTGTTCAGGTCTATTGTTTCTTCTCACTAGAAGCCTTTTATTTCCTGGGAAAGCTTGAAGGATTGTCTCCATGAAAAATTAGGCTAATCTAACTTCTGATTTCCCACTATATGTCCTTCCAATGTTCTGGGCATACTTAGCCCTCCTTCCCCTCTATCCACTGGCATCTAATACACATTTCTAGGAGGTGAATAGAATACATCACCCAAAGAATGAAATTGAAGGAGTTAACATAGTTTATGCTCTTTTGTGGTTTTGTAAAATGAACTAGTCCAAGATTCAGGTAATGAGCTTTAGTCTCTCTATAGGAGCTGTGGAGTTGAGAAAACTCCCTCTCCATAATTCCTGCCATGGGCCTCTAAGTCATCAAATTCCATATAAAATTACAGAGGACTTCCCTCTGAGAGTTTATGGCCTCAGAACAGCAGGTTAAAAACCAGATTGGTAGAAAATGAAGGATCATCTTTGAACCACATGTAACACATATGCCAGCTTATAGAAATTTTATACTGCTTATGACATCATACTTAACAGGCACTTTATTTTTATACTGCAGAATACTTATCTATTCCCTTTCATCTGGAGCTTAAACTTTTTTTGCAATCCTGAATACAACTGAAGAGAGGGAATACAATTGAAGAGGGTACTTGATCTTAGCCTTACTGGTGATATATAAAATTTCAGGAAAACATTGTCTTTTGGATTAACTCTTCCAGTACAGAAACATAAGTAAGAAATTTGTTTCTTCTAAGATATGGAAACCCAAGTCTATTAACTATTGAAAATAGGGGTCATTTAAATATTTTCTCTATTTATGATTTTTAATCAGATGCTAGAAAACACTGGGAGAATACTTTTTTTGCATTATCTTCTCTTTTGTTGTCATAACCTAGTATCTTGTATAGATGATCTCACTTTGTTTTTCTAGGGACTTGGGGATCTGTTTATAAGGCCTCTTCAGATCTTCATCTGGGAGCCTTTTATGGGGCAGGCGGATATCCTACTGGAGCCGTGAGCTGCCTTCAGAGACCATCTTCCCCTTGGAATATGGCAGCTGACTGAAAATGAGATTAACCCTAAAGGCATGTACCACAGATATTTTAACTCTTTGGTGATGTGCCTATTTTGACTGCAATAAAAGAGGACTGCTCTGCCTGCTAACACAGAGTGGAACTCTGCTGAGAAGAAACGAGGCAGCCATTCATGACACCACACATCCTTTTCCAAGCAACCTGTTATACAAATGAAACATTGTTCGTACATGGCAAATTTACAAAGGCAGAAGGTAAGAGGTTAGAAGAGCCTGTCTGCATGGTTCCATTGTATGTAATAGGGAGAAAAATTGGTAATAAACATGGTAATGGGCTCATTTTCATAGACTGAGCTCATTAATCTTCTCTAGGGCTGCCTTTAAATCTTGACAAGAAATTTGCCACAAAGAAGTAGAGGCATCGTGATATGAAGAATGGAGTAAATGAAACGCCCTGAAAAGCTGATCCATTTTAAACGTCAAGCTAAGGGTAAGCTAACCTATTTCTTATTACTTCTATGTAATCTTCTCTTTGGTAGCTAGCACACGGTACTTGACATATTTTTCAAGATAGAAAAATAAAGTGACATCTGTTTATAGAGTTCACTGGCAGATCCACACATTGTGGGCTGTTCTGACAATTGGTTTCTAAAAATAGATTTAGGACAAATGTCAACATTCTTTGTCATAGTTAGAGTCATCACAGACTCTAGTAGCCTGCGTGAGCTACTCCTGGCACCTGAACACCTATTTTTAGGAGGCCTCAAGGAGTGAGTTGTAGTCGCTGTGGAGATATCTGTGAGGCTCCCAGTAATTCTTAGGTGATGGATTTCCATTCTGAACATGAACTCTCACAAACAAGATTCAACTTAAAGGACTGAAAACATTTATTCTGAAAGCACTACCTTGAACCTTGTTTCACCATTCCAAGATATTGTAATATAACACACCATTGCAAATTTACTAGACTCTCATGCATGGTTTGTATAGACTGGGTTCAAAGTGCACCATTCTTCAAAGGGACTAGGGAAGTTACTGACTTTGAACACTAACAGTCAGGTGGCTGTGCATGTACCAGTGTCAGCATATGATAGGAGAGGTCAGATTCTGGGAGGCAGGACAACTCTGAACAGGGATTCAGTCACAATATTGGATGGCTCTAAATTGTTACAGGGTATGACATTCAGTACCTTGTGTAGGCATAGAATAGAGATAGTAGGTAGCTGGATAACTTTTTCTGGGATATTTAGAATACTGAATTAAAAACTGGCAGCCCCTTAAAGGAGACAGAGACCTCAATCAAACTCTTCAACAGGAGATATATATATATATATATATATATATATATATATATATATATATACATATATATATGTATATATACATGTATGTGTTTGTGTGTGTATATATATATATATATACACACAGTGTACAATATTTTTGTTTAGAAAATATCTGTGTATTTGAAATACATTAAATATCTTCATGCTCATGGCAATCATCTAGGAATAATACATAAATTAACCTACCAAATAAAATCCATATTAATTAGAAATACACGGTTTAATTCAGAGGACAGGATACTGTTAAACAGAAGGATAGTGTTAAACACTTAAGTAATTGAGGGCTCCCCTGGTGGCACAGTGGTTAAGAATCCACCTGCCAATGCAGGGGACATGGGCTCGAGCCCTGGTCCGGGAAGATCCCACATGCCACAGAGCAACTAAGCCTGTGCGCCACAACTACTGAGTCCGCGCACCTAGAGCCCGTGCTCCGCAACAAGAGAAGCCACCGCAATGAGAAGCTTGCACACCGCAATGAAGAGTAGCCCCCTCTCGCTGCAACTAGAGAAAGCCTGCGTGCAGCAAGGAAGACCCAACACAGCCAAAAATAAATAAATAAAAGTAAATAAATTTTTAAAAAGTAATTGAAACAACAGAACTCTTTATGAAGAAAATATTGATTAAGCAAATAATGTTAATGTTTTTTCCAAGATAGGATTAGATTCAAATTTCTTGTTTTCGTGGTAGCCTCTAACAAGACTGTCTATAGTTTGATAGTCTCTTCATCATTTCTTTCTAGAGTTTGATACTTTCTTTATCCTTTTCTCTCTTCACATGTTATCTTGACTAATATCCTTGATGTTGGTGATAAATAAAGACCCTTTGAACATCTTCACTCTGTCTTCTCGATCAGTAGATTTCTTTATTGTGATCTCGTTTTCCAAAGGCCCTGTAAGTTGTCCTGTCATTAAAATGCCTTTTGATTTCTACAGATGACTTATTTTAATTTGAAAATCTTTCTCAACTTCTCAGAAATTCAAGGGTAGACTAAATTGGCAGTAATTGAAGAAAGGAAAATGTGTGGATATTAAACTCTGCTAAAGAAAATCTAGGAGTTAGGGGTGAAGGCAGAACTGGAAATGGGGGCAGAAGAAGGGGATAATTAAAACCACTCTGATTAAATTTAGCGTATTGAAACATTTCAACAAAATGAGAATGATCATTCACGCCCTGAGGGAAAATTGCCATTCCATTCTGGATGGAATTCCTATTTTTGAGAACTGCAAATTTGCTAAAGTAGTAGATTCATCCAAAATTAGCTTGTAAAATGCTTGCAGTAAGCAACATCTCCAATTCATGGTCAAATGGCATTTTGTATAGATATTTCATGATAAAATATCTTACATAGGTTAAAGTACAATTATGAAAAATGTCTTCTATTTCTTCAGGGTTTTATTACCATGTTTTGCAAATTTAATATCATATACTGAGCTGATATAAGCTGAAAATAATATATTTCTAGGCCTGGCAAGGATATCCAGCTTCTGTACTTGAGAACCAAGGGAGGCTGTCCTTAAAAACGTGTGAGATTTTTCACCCGGTGAAACATTGCTAATGCCATGGTTGGTCACCAGCCTCACAACTTATCTCAGCAAGTCAAATGAGAACTATTTATTAAATGCCAGTAGTGTGCAAAACCCTGTATGATAATGATTGAATGACACAATATTGGTTTAACAAAAAAGAAAACAATCCTAGTATAGTGGTGACAAATAATAAGAGCTCAATAATGATTAACTTTTTTCCTGATTTTTAATGGGGAAGGAGTTTGGGGTAAAGAGAAGTAGGAAGAAGTTAAGTGACATTCAAGAGAAGGCCCCATGGTTTGAGGTGTTCTCAGGGTCAAGAAAGGGGTAACACTGATCTGCACCCTCTCTTTCAGATCCATTGGTGAATCAAGGTACAAGTTTATAACACAGCCAGTTTGGTTTAGAGGTATAGTGAAAGCAAAGCTTGACCTTTCTCATGGGAACTGAATCCACAATCTTGTCCTCTCTAGTCTTATATTCTACTAGAATATAAGTACAATACAAATGAGTGGTGGTTCTAGAAATCATATTCAAATTTAAACCTTTGATAGAGAAATCAGTATAGTCCTCTCCCCCTCAACAATTATACCTAAGTGGCCCACTATTCCTTCATTTGGCAGAATCTGTTGGAAAATTATTTGGGTTGCTTTGACATTTATATAGTTCAAGGTAAATCCCAAACAGGGCTATAAACCGCAGGGATTTTCAAACCTACATAGCCCCCTAATCCTTTAAATAGCCCCAAGGGGCCCTAGGCCCCCTTGAAGTCAGAATCCAACCTGAGTAATCTGAGAATTTCTCACTCTGTTCCTGCCTTGAAGAAGATCCAAAAGCAGTGAGTCAGTTCCTCTGGTCTCTGTTGGGATTGAGTCTACTGAGGAAAGGTGCTTTATAAACAACAATGGAATTAGTGCTCCAACAATAAAACTTTGGTTTGTTTTTGCTCCATGGATATGGTGAATTTGGATACTGTGAAGGATCATAAGGAGACAGTCTTTTTCCCTTCTCCTTGAATTGAGTTGATCCTGATATATTTTGGTAATAGAATGTGGTAGAAGTGATGTTGTGTAATGATACCTCTTGGAATCCTGTAAGAAGCCCACGCAACGTGGAGAGACCATGTGGAGGAGAACCCAGGTGCTCAGTCAACAGCCCCCAGCTGAGCTTCCAGAAACATGTGAGTGAGCCACCTTGGATTCTAGCCCAGTCTGGCCTCTGGAGGAGTGCAGCCCCAGCTGACAGCATGTGGAGAAGAGGAACTGCCTAGCCGAGCCAGTTAACTCACAGTGTCTTTAGGGATAAAATGATGATTGCGGTTATTCTAAATACTAAATTTTGGAGTGCTTTGTTATGTATCGAAATCCATACAGACACGAATACTCTCTCCAAGTTTGCTCTGAGTCCAATGGCACTTATTTGTAAGATGGCTAGTTGGGGGATATCTATATTTTTGAAATAATTTTTTCTTAAATGCAATTGTTTAGAGTGGATAAAAATCAAAGTTGGGGCCATGGCGGAAAAAGCTCCATGCATACTTAAGTCACTGGAAAAGGGGTGAAGCCAAATGTTATGAAGAAAATGAGTGGTGCTGGGGGAGAGGTGTCTGTGTGGGGGAGAGCTGCATCAGTATCATCTGGTCAATGTAATGGCTGGTACATCCTAGGGGATGTTCTTGGACTTCAAAATTCTACCCAGATTTTTTGAGTTGCCTGAGTAGGTCTTCATTGTTTTATTATTTTCATATTGAATTAGAAGCTCTGTTACATAAATATAACTTTCTTCAGCATCTGCTGATTTTTTTGGACCATAAAATTTAGCAGGAAATTAAAAGCACGAAGATTTGCATGGCATAATGCTGAGTTATGCAAGTTTGAAATAAAACTTTATCTAATTCTATCACAGAAATCTGTGTTTTAGAAGCATAAGGCCTGACAACTCACATTACTCACATTCACATTTGTGAATGCCACCTCACTCTCCTCCCAAGATGATTCTGTTGCTTACCAGTTTGATGGGCCAGTAGAAAATGCAGTTGCCAAGAGCCTGGGTTAGGTGCCAGCTGCTTTTGGTCTCCTTTGATTGTCATGTCCCTTCTGGAGAGGACAGGTTGCCAAGGAAGTAGCAGGAGTCAGAATTGAGTCAAGGTCAGGAGACAACAGACATGGCATCAGCCCTAGTGGAAATTAGCAGAGTTCACCATGGGATGTAGGCATTAGGTACAGGGCCAAGAATTTGACCAGAACCATTCAGTCTGGTATTGAATTTTAGGGCCCTGAGTTTTCTATTTATCCTATGATGAAGCATTTAAATTCTGGGAGAAGAAACAGGCTAGAAAGTTTATGAGGCTATTTTTGTGCCTACTTAGAAGTAAGAGTAAAAGGCCAGATCTCAATGAAGGATGCTGGCCTTTGGTGCAGGGCATTGAGCCAAGAGTACTGATGCTAAAGTAATAGGTGAATAAAAAAGGTAATAAAGGGAGGTGTGAGGTGTCAGGCCAAAGAAAGCAGGTAGAGAGCAAGAATGCAACCAGTCATGAAGGGCTATCAATAGAGAGAGAGAGTTCAGGTTTGGGAAGCAGAGCTTAGAAAGATTCCTGGATGCAAACTGATACAAATGGTGGGAGATTTTAAAATGTTATCTGTAGTCAAACCATGTGTGAATGCAGGGAACAACAATAAGCATCAGAAAGATCACTGCATTAAGAATGAAAAGGCCTGTAATGTAAACCTAGTTTAGAAGCTAACTAGCTGAGTGACCTTTAGTAAGTCATTTTGTACCAAGAAATCAATGGCAAAATGAAAGGACTGGTACCATCAAGTAGTTGTAAAACAACTGACTTTGAGTATCCACTTACTACTAGAATTTGTGCTGTGCTCCACAGGGATGAGCTTCTGACATGAGCAGGCTATAGATTATGTATTAAAATTCTAAAGAGTCCCATCTTTGTTGTCACTGGAATTTTCCTATATCTAAAATCCCATTTAGCTGTGACTCTGTACGCTTATTATTTCTAGTCTTGAACTTAGAAGTCAGAGTTTATTTTCATGGTTGAATTGGCTGTCAACCTTCAGTCTATAGGAAACTGTTAGGAAACCAGCAATCTGGTTACCGACATTAGAAATGTGGGAACAACTCTTGTTCTCCCTCTGGACTAAGATTCTTAAGTCTGGGGAAGAACATGGGCATAGAGTCCTTGAAGCATCCTTTAAGAACCAAAATGAGGTTGGGCTGCCATGAGTGTGGGGTCTATTGAGACCGGAGGATCAGAGTGTATGGACCTCAACTCTGTCTCTTGACACTCAATGAAGGGACTTGTTTGACAGTGAAGGATTGTGGATCTTTTGCTAAAAGGTAAAAACATATGTAGGACAGAGGCCCTGATACTCAGAGTTCTTTAGTATTTCCCTGAGACAGACAGGTAACACAGGGGGCAACTGTTTTATATAGACTAAGAAATATATTGTCTATGTGTTGGCCATCACTTGTCTTCTGAGAGGCAAAAAGTATTCTACTTTTCTCTCCCAAATTCTGCTTGAGGGTGTTCTGGAATGTGTATCATAATGAAATAGTGGAGTCCCAGTTTCTTCTTCTTTTTTTTTTTTAATTTAAAAAAATTTTATTTAATTAATTAATTTATTTTTGGCTGCGTTGGGACTTCGTTGCTGCACGTGGGCTTTCTCTAGTTGCGGCGAGCGGGGGCTACTCTTCGTTGAGGTGCGCGGGCTTCTCACTGTGTTGGCTTCTCTTGTTGTGGAGCGCGGGCTCTAGGCATGCAGGCTTCAGTAGCTGTGGCTTGTGGGCTCTAGAGTTCAGGCTCAGTAGTTGTGGCGCTCAGGCTTAGCTGCTCCACGGCATGTGGGATCTTCCCTGACCAGGGATCGAACACGTGTCCCCTGCATTGGCAGATGGATTCTTAACCACTGTGCCACGAGGGAAGCCCCCCAGTTTCCTCTTATCATTCATGGAGAGGATGGAAAAATAGACCCTGGACACAGACTAAACTTTGCTTTTATAGTTAACAACTATACCATCAGTTTTATCAATATTATACTTCTAACTAAATCACTAAGGATCATCCTAATCATCACCACCATGACTGCAATTCCCATTAAAGGTGCTTACTCCATACCAGGCACTCTACCAAGTACCAGCTAGTGTAACTCATTGAATACTCCCAAGAATGAGATGCAGTTGGTATTACAGTCCCTATTCCCATATATGAGGATTCTTTCAGCGGACGGGAAAATGCAAAATATTTAACAACCAGTCCCACCAGGTAAGTGACGGATCTGAAGTGGTGCACAGATATCCTAGTGTTAACAGGTTGAAAATTAGCCCTCATCTTCCCCGCTACTCTTTTCCTCGTTAAGATAAAAGTCTTTCTTTGAGTCTCAGTTTAAGTATTACTTCTTCAAAAGGTGCCTGCCCACTCAGGGCCTGGCTAGTGTCCTCTCTGCTATGTCCTCATAACACTGTCCCCATGAGTGAAGCCCATCATACCCCTAATAGCTTAGAGTCTCTCATCCTCACCAGAGCAGTGTTCTTCTAATCACATTTCTCATCCTATCTCTCCTTGTAAAAGGGATAAACAGGTGTATTCTTGGGGGAGGGGGTCTCTCAGTTATCATCGAGATTAAATTTTGTATTTTTGTTATGATTATAATCATACATACACACATACATATATATATATAATTTTTTCAATTATGTTGGCACCAAATAGTGGCTATTGAATTGTCATGAGTTAATGATAGTAGAACAGAAGTGATCCCAACATGTAAATTCCAATATTTGTGCCAAGTAATGATCAAATAGTTTCAGTTATGCCACCTAAACAAAGACTTATAGGTGTTCATATAGAGAACACATGTAGGAAATAGTACACTTTTTTATGGTACTGGAACACACTTGAGTCACTACTGGTTTCAAAAAAACAACATATAGGATACTCAATGATGCTAATCTGAATTTTACTGGTGTTGAAGTTCTGCTTGCATCTATGTTGTGATTTTGCTATATTTTTGTAAATGCATGACCTAAATGCATAATGTATTCATATTTAGTTTTATATTTATATATATATTTATGTAATATTGTAATATAATTAATTTAAATCAACACTAGGTGTCTGGGAGGATTTGTTTTTGCCCATAAAAAGGAGACCTTTATGTTTTCCAAGTCTGAGAAACACTGGATGAGACAGTAATTTCCATGAAGTCAGGACCTGTGTGTCTCTTGCGCACAGCTTTATTTCTCCATCTAGAGTCTGCCCACTGCTAAAAACATAGTATGTTCTTAATAAATACTTGGTGAATAAACAGGATGCTAGATATTTCATCTTATTGATGGATTCTTTCTTTTCCTCATCTGTGCTCCTGTATGAGTTCCATTCTCTGGGCTTTACAAGGAATAAGCATTGGCTTATCTGACTTTCTCTTCCTGCTAACTTAATGCTGTGCCCTGTATTTTATGTTTCTGACTGTACCCTTGGTAATCCCCACACTGATGTCAGTCTTTACCTGTCAGTCTTGCAGAACCCCTCACAAAAAAGGGACACATTGCTTTATAAAATGAGTGATCATCAGTCTCCTTTTCATACCAATAATGGAAACTTTCAAGAGCACCCCTCTGCATTAACATACTTAGAACATTACAGCTTATGAAAACAAAATGTAATAACACAGGAGATTTCTTTGACACTAAGTCACTGCAACCCCAAAGTAAGAGATAAAACAGGCTTACTGTCTTTTAAATGTATTAACAGTGAGACACATATCAAAAATATTTTAGCAGGAAACAAAATATTAGGATAGACATAATAAAAAATGTTTTTAAATGAAAAATGTGTTCTTCTCCACTAAATTGCTAAAATAATCTGCATTGAAATAATCAGGTATCTTGTGTCTAGAGATAAAAGAATGTAGAGACAGAAGTTCAGTGAACTTGGATTAAATATTGCTTTACCACTTACTTCTAGACACTGAGTTTCCCTGAGTCTGTTTAATTTTCACAGGGTTGTTGTGAGATAATTCATACGTGGAAGGTTTTTTCCTACTGGAAAAGACTATATTTGTTATAAATGTTTTGAAAATAATTGGTTAAAGTCATTTGATTAGCTAGCTGGTAACCAGACCTGCTACTAACTGGTTCCTTTAAAACTAACCATTTAAATTACTCTCCTACCACCTTCAAATGGATTTAGAAATTATACCCAGCCTGCATGACTGTCACAGAGGTGGCCAGAAGGTGAAGGGCATTATGGTGCCCATTTCATTGGGCTTTATCATTTAGTTGGAGTATGGCATGTACAGTTGTGTCCTTGTCTATTTGGCATCCATTAAAATTGTTTTGGAGTTAATATTATTGTATGACATTACCTGATTATCAAGATATTAAACACACAGATTAAAGTACCCGTGAAATAATGCAACAGAACATAATATCACATAGAAGCATTTTTTTTTCTAAAATGTGTTATTTCTCCTTCTCTATGAACGAAGTCTGTGACAGATGGGCGATAATATGGGTCATCTGGTCGTAGGAGGCTGCCACTATGACAAACACCTGTTCTGGGGTGTTATCCTCTCCCCTCCTCTTCATAATAGTAGAGAAATCAGTTCAAAGGAACTACTTCAAAAGAAAAAAATAACAAACAACAACTACAAAAGAAATTCAGAAACAATGGAACCCACCATTGCATTGTTATGTGGTTCTTCTTGTACTAACTGAATCACAGCTGTGGGGCAATGAGACCAAGGGGATCGTCTGACAAGGGGGGAGTCAAAAGAATTGTGTTCTGGGTCACTCTGCCATTTACTACTGGAGATCTTAGGTAATCACCTAATTTCTCTATATCTCAGCATTCTTAACGTGCTTCAAAGGTTCACTGAGAAAATGTGTATAAATTTTATAAAGCAATGTACAAAACCATCAAAGTTAAATAATTTTATTGAAGCAGGATTCCCTAGAATGTGTCCTATGCTGGTAATGTGTATTATGAAAATCAAAGAGAACTAGGATTGAGCATTTCTCAAACTTATTTTTCTAGGGAACTTTTTCATCTATTAAAATTCAGTATAATTGTGTTCATGGGACTTCCCTGGTGGCACAGTGGTTAAGATTCCACCTGCCAGTGCAGGGGACATGGGTTTGATCCCTGGTCTGGGAACATCCCACATGCCGCAGAGCAACTAAGCCTGTGTACCACAACTACTGAGCCTGTGCTCTAGAGCCCACAAGCCACAACTACTGTGCCCACGTGCCACAACTACTGAAGCCCGCACGCCCTAGAGCCCGTGTGCTGCAACTACTGAAGCCTGCGCCTGGAGCCTATGCTCCACAACAAGAGAAGCCACTGCAATGAGAAGCCCGCGCACCACAACGAAGAGTAGCCCCTGCTCGCTGCAACTAGAGAAACCCTGTGCAGCAACGAAGACCCAATGCAGCTAAAAATACATAAAATTAAATAAAAAATTCAGTATAATTGTGTTCAATGAGACCACATAACGAGATCACCTGAAAGGGCATGGCAGGGCTTGTCTGGACCCTTTTCACATCAATTAAGGCAATATGGCTAGTGAAGAGGTTAGAGGAGGCAAGCCTCTTCTCTTTGTTTCTGATATATGCCCTAATTATAAACATCTGCTGCAAGCAGAGGATTTTTTTTTTTTTTTTTTCCAGAACTTTGGGTAAGAAAGTATTACCCGGGAGCTTGTTAAATACTCAGATGCCTGGATTCCAGCCTCAAAGATTCTGATTAAATAGATCTGAGGTAGGGGTCCAGGAATCTGCATTTTTACAAGGCACTCCAGGTGATTCTGATGCAGAAGTTTTTGGACCAAATACTGAGAAACATGAATCCGTAGTTCTCATCTCTGGTTGCCCAATGGATTCGTCCAGGGAGCTTGTACAATCTACTGATACTCCAGCATCACCCACACAGATTCTGATGTGATTGGTCCAGTGTAATGCCTGAGCATCACCAGGTGAATGGACAATTTAGTCAGGTTGAGAACCACCGATCCAGGGGTGCTCAAACTGGCAGGATGATATACGGTTCACCTGGGCAGGCTTGACTAAATTACAGATTGGTAGGGCTGGCTCCTAGAGAGTCTGATTTAGAAGGTCAAGGTTAGGTCTAAGAATTCATGTTTTTAATTAGCCAGTGAGCTGATTCTCATCATTAGGCACATTTCGGATAAAAGTTATTAGATATCATGGCTAAGTTTATCAGATGATTTTCTATCACAGTAAAAAGTGGAACAGAGGTTCCTGGGGTGCTAAGACCTGGGTTACGGAAGATTTGATAAGAAAGAAAGGAAGACTAGAGCATTGACAGGGAAGGCAAGCTTGCAAGCCTTGGATGGGGAAAGTGTCTCAGTGGTTGGAAGGTATTAAGAGCCACAAAGGGAAGACAAAACAAGAATTAAGAGAAAGTCCTACAAAGATGTTTCTATTTTGATATTTTTGCACAGCCTGGGTCCTCAATAATTCTAATGGGAAGAGTTTTGAATAATGTCGAGTCTACAACATAAACAGTTTTTAAAAGTATATATGATTTTTAAACTTTGAAAAAAATTTAAAATAAAACAGTTTAAAATGCTGAGGTGTTCTGTGTAGTGCCTTTTTCCTGAGAATCCTTTTTTTTTTTTTTCAGGTTTTAAATGATTAACATTTATGGATGTGGGTTTAAGATAGAACTCTGTGGCTCTCTTTACTACCTTTCAAGGTAGTGAGAATTAAAACTTATTTCTGTGTATGTGCACATCATATTGAGTCTTTATCTATTTTCCAGGTTTTATTATAGTTTAAAAATTTTTAGGTTTTTAAACATATGTTACTATAAATTAGGTCCAAATAATCAGAGTGCCGTGTGCCTCTGAGCGTGTATAGTTCCAAAACCTTATGGAAACGCCCACAGACAGTTTCCATCTTGGTATATTTAGAATCAAATGTCTAATTTTCAGAAACATTTAACAAGACTGAAACTAAACACATTTGTTTAAGGATATTTTAAGTGCTCAGCATTCTCAGAGGAATTAATAAAGTTACATTTACTTGATATGGGATTGTTTATAATGAATTTTCAGAGTTTGCAGAGTAACAAAATGGGTGAAAAAATATGAAATGGTTAAATCAGTGATTCAGTTGTGAAGATGTTTCAAATTTTCACTTTTAGCTTTGAGTGACTCCATTGATCTAGCCATTTAAATCTACTGTAGGAGAGTACCTCCAGTTTAAGCAGCCCTTCCCTGGCTTCTCCTTCCCCTTACTCTTCACCCCCAGACTGCCAACACCTCCTCCCTTTTCCCTCCCCTTCCTTTGGCTCCTAGGTTTATTCTCTGATCAGTGAGTGGCTAGAAATGATAAACAGTGTTGGCAAGAAAATGCTGTGCCAATTCCATCAGATGTGCCTAATAAACAGAGCTGACGGCTAAGTAAATACTGGATGTTTTAATAAATGCTATGTGTTTAACGTCAAGTATTTACAGAGGATCCAGGGAGAAGGGACCATTGAATTGAGTGTTTTCAGTGGTAGAAGGATTCACCCACAAAAATTGTCTTGTTCCTGACCATGATTTAGTCTTTGGAACTTAGACAGAGGCTTCCTCTTGGGCATTCCTCATTCCTTCCCCCGCTTCTAATTCTGCTGCCCCTCCTCCCCCAAAAAAGTGTGTTATCCAATCCCTCCAAAAGGGTTTGGATCAAAATGGGTGAATCTGTGATTCCCTGAAGTCACAGGCTCATTAGGAAAGGATCATCTCACAGATGGCCTCTGCAGGAGCCCTGAGTGCTATTTTCATAAGTTGTTTAGACCTAGTTCTATTTATATCAGTTATGTGGTCTGTGTAGTGTTTGGAAAACATTAGTGGAACCTGCCCGGCCCACCATTATTAGAAATGTGAAGGACTGGAAAAATTAGGCTATTTTTCAAAACTGTTTTTTCATTTCTAAGGATTCCCCATGTGAATATTTTCCAATTTGGGGGTGGAGGAAAAGGAAAAATGTAGAAAGAAATTTTCCTGCCATATTTTTACCCAGTCTTTGGGACACTAATCATAATGTGGGTCATGCAGCAGTAACACCCCCCAAAATTTCCAGGGTAAATGTCCTCAGTGTGTTTGCCATTTCTGTTTAAGGATGGCAATGTTAGCTTAGGTATGCAGTTTCAGGGCAAAAGCTCTTTTTAGAAAATACCAGATTCAGCCTTTATATTGGTTGATAGGAAATATGCTTGGAGATTCTGTTACTTCTCACAAAACAGCTGGCTACAGCTGTAGACTAATTTATATAGATATGACAGGTCCAGCTGAGAAACTGCCAAATGTAATAGATTGAGCCTTGTTGAAAAATAAGGCAACAAGACACTGCAGGAAACATTCTCTGTTCGCTGGATGACCTTGTTCAAGTCACTTTTTAGAGGACACAGTGGTTTTCTCTCTGGTTACTGATCTTCCATTGCTATTGATAAATATCAATTAAGGTCCATAAATTCCTTCTTGACCTTTTATGCCACTTTCTAATTTCTCTGTCTTTACTTATTTGTGTTACATCAATTATTTAAAGGCATAAATCCTTAAGACTGAGAGGAGGCTTAGAGAATCTCTACTTTAATACTTGTACTTTAACAGAAGAGAAAACCAGGGCTAAGAATGTTCAGTGACTTGCCCAATGTCACAGAGTTAGTTTGTGGAAGGAGCAGGACTTCTACCTGAAATGGACCTTTGTCTCATATAGAAAAGCCCTCCACACACTGAGACGCTGCCACAGTCCAGCTCTGCATCCTCCAGCTCTGTGCTCACTCATGTCCTGCTGCCAGGGAGGCAGACACCAGAAAGAGCACACAGAGCAAACGTGAAAGGAGGGAGGAAGATGAGGAACAAGGCGATTGCTGTTTACTCAGCGGTAACAAGGGCTACCTTTTCTTATCAGCCTTAAAGAAAGAACAAAGGTTTCTTTCAGTGGAAGTTATTTATGGCACTCTGAAGGCTTTGCCAGTTAGAAGGTGATTTCAGAATTGAGTCTCCTTCCCCCTCCTCTCCCTCCCCTGAATTCTAAAACTGGGTTCTATGTGTATGATATGCTAATTCATATGGCTCCAATGTGGGTGTGGAGTTGATATAAAGGTGGGAATTTCAGGCCACTGAAGCAAAGGTACTAAGAGAAATTTAGATCACACACATAGGGTACACAGCTCTCTCCAGGGAATTTCTGCTAGAATGTAAGGTCCTTGGGAATAGGGACTTTGTTTGCTGCTATATCCCCTGGGCTTAGAATAAGCCCCTGGTACATAGTTAATAAATATTTGTTGAGTGAATGAATTAAAGAAAGGCCTAGGGGTAAGGATACTCATATATACATCCCTAAACAAACCCCAAACACACCCAGAACATACATTTCTCCCCCACTGCACTCATTTTCCTCTTTCCCTCAACTACTCAGGCAATAATATGATGACAGCGATGATTAAGAGCATGCATTCTTTGGTCACTGAGATGCCTTCAGTTCTTCTGCAGTCATGCTTCTCTGCTTACATTTTAATTAAAAAAATTATAATTCCTCTACAGTGGAATTGCAGTGACACCGAATGAAGCCCTGCCTTTCATCCATAAGGTCTTACATTCTGTCCTCCACAGATGTTCTTTCCTGTGGAACATTGTTCCATGGTTTTCCTAGGAAGCTTATTTTCACTTCTATGTCCAAGAGAAAAATGGAGAAGTGACTGGCTTTCCATTTTAGTTTTGATTAAGAAATGAGTTAATGCTCTGGGGACGTATGATGTGAGTATGAAGTGCAGATAGCTCCTGGAGCAATTTTGAAAGTAGCCACCTGAAAACATGTTTGCTTCAGCTGACATTTAACAAAGTTCTAGTAAAATAAGAAAGAAACTTTACTTTCATTACTATCACATCAGCATTTGGGTTATTAATTGTGCATATGTAGAGCAACACAAAGGTACTTTTCTACTGTGAATTAGAAATAACTTTAAACCTACAAGGACATAGACGTTATAGGAATTGCCAGAGCTAAGAAAGGGTATAAACACTTCTGATTAGTGAGCAAATGAGCTCAGCGATGGGGTGTAGTCCTGGGGTGAGCTGGCAAGCTTAGTTGGCTTTCACAGTATCACCTCTGCCTCATTACCAGCCTTCTTGAAAATGTAGCATTGGTACCCAGAAGTATGTTACAGCATAAATCCTCCACTCTCTTTTGTAGGAGAGTCAGAAAAGCCATCTGAAGTGCCCTTTTGCAGAGTGTTCCTGGCACCAAGGCCCATGGAAACATGTTTTTAGATGCATAAGAAGTTGGGAGCCCTTTTCTAGATCAGTAGAAATAGAAATATAATGTGAGCCAAATATATAATTTAAAATTTTCTAATAGCCACATAAAAAAGTAAAAAGAAACACAGGAAATTATTTGAAAAATATATTTTATTTAATCTATGATATCCAAAATATTCTCAACATATTCTCATCATAAAAATTATTAACGAGATATTCTGCATTCCTTTTTTCATACTAAGTCTTTGAGATCTGGTGTGCACTTTACACATACAGCAACATCTCATTTTGGACCAGCCACATTTCAAGTGCTCAACAGCACTTGTGGTCCATGGCTACCATATTGGACAGTGCAGGGCTAGATAGTCAAGGCTCAGTATGGCTGATGTAAAATATATAGTTCTTTGACATCAGTATGGAGTTATGATCTCTTTTATTCCACTTGAATTGCACAGCAACTCTGAGAATGGTTTTATAAGTGAAGAAACCAAGTTTAGAGACAGTAAGTGAATTTCCCCAAATCCTGGTGGGGACTTTTTCTTCAGTCATACTGCCTTCTAGTTACCCATGTCCAAGAGAACTGACACATCACCTTAGGGCCTCTTTGGCACGATAGAGGCTCTAGAGAATAAGTGACACTGATATTACTGACAGGTAAAGACCACCTTTACATCTGTCAGTTGTTGGAAACTGTAACAAAGGGTAGGTATTAATGGTCAGTAGTCCATGATAACAAACAGTCCCAGTTAGAAAAAGTGGAATGTGGGTTCTGTAAGAGGAGGGAATAATCTGCCAGTGTTTGGGATATATAAGCCTGTGGAGAAAGAAATAGAAATGAACATAATTTCACTTATTTGTAGAACATGTCAGCCACAAAATGACAGACATTGTGTTGGATACACAAATTATCCAGAGCTTACTGATGCTGATCAGTAAATAAATGTACATAAACTCAGTACATTTCATCACACAGGTATGAACTAGATTCCATGGAAGCACAGAGGAGAAAGTCCTTTGCTTAGCAAAAAGGAGTAGGTATTTGAATTGAATTACTAAGTGAACATGGGGGGGGGGGGGAGAAGGTTTTTTCAGGCAGAGAGAACAGCTAGTAATAATGAAGCTAACACTTATTCAGTGCTTATGTGTTCCAGGCACTGTTCTAAGCTCTTTACAAATATAATCTAATTTTATTCTCAAAGCAGCCCTATTAAACATTTAAATCTAAGTGCAGTAGGAAAAACTGGGCAATTCTGAGTATGATCTCCTTTACCAAAAAAAAAAAAAAAACCGGTCTGGTTGCTGTGTAGGGACTAGACTGAAAGTGGGCAAGAATGAAAACAAGGAGGCACTTTAGTGTGAGTTTCAATGGTCAAGGCAAGAGATGATGAGTTTTGGAAAAGGAGTTTCCAGAAGAATGTCTAGATTTGTTTTTTTGAGCAGGAAAATCTGAAGTCAACAGAGCTACCCTGCATAGCTTAATGTAAGGGGGAAGGAAAAGTGGTGGGTAAATTTCAATATTGGCTGACCAAGGTACTTTAATAAGTTAGGGGAAGAATTACGTAAATTCTTCTTCTAAGATTTTGAGCTATCACCTGTGTCCTAGAAAGGAGTCAAAAGAGAATACACTGTTCTTTGATGTTCCCTAAAGCCCATATGAGGAAAAGAATTAAAAAGAAAAACAAAAACATATATACACAAGGACCTACTGTACAGCACAGAGAACTCTATTCAATATTCTGTAATTACCTAAATGGGAAAAGAATTTGAAAAAGGATAGATATGTGTATACGTATAACTGAATCACTTTGCTGTACACCTGAAACTAACACAACATTGTAAATCAACAATACTCCAATATAAAATAAAAATTAAAAAAAAGAAAGAAACCACAAAAAAGCACACACCAAAAAAACCAAAAACACTTGGATTGTATTTTAAATGGCCACAATAAATCTGCTGCAGAAATAAAGTGTGTAGTTTGGGTTACTGAAGCATTATATCTCCCAGTCATTTGTTAGCCTACAGCAGTCTTATTTCTGTCACCGTCATTGCACTGAGTTTCTGCAAAGAGATGTATCAGTTTGGATGCTTCTTATTGAATGTGTCAGCAGATCTGATTTAAATGGGCTCATGAAATTGAAACGTTCAGAGGTAGACTAGCTTTAGGAAAGGCTTGATCTAGTGGACTATCAAGGTGACCAATGACCCAACTTCTTTTTGGCTTTCTGTCTTGAGATGACCACCAGCAGCTCCCAAGGCCATTTGTTTTCTTTTTTTTTTTTTTTTTTAATTTTTATTTATTTATGGCTGTGTTGGGTCCTCGCCTCTGTGCGAGGGCCCTCTCTAGCCGTGGCAAGCGGGGGCCACTCTTCATCGCGGTGCGCGGGCCTCTCACCATTGTGGCCTCTCTTGTTGCAGAACACAGGCTCCAGACGCGCAGGCTTGGCAATTGTGGCTCACGGGCCCAGCCGCTCCGCGGCACGTGGGATCCTCCCAGACCAGGGCTCGAAACCGTGTCCCCCGCATTGCCAGGCAGACTCTCAACCACTGCGCCACCAGGGAAGCCCCCCATTTGCTTTCTTGTTCGCATCTGGCGCCTCCATGTCCCAGGATTTCCGATAAAATCCTAAAAGTTCAACGAACCTTCTTTATGTGCCCATCTCTGAACCCATCATGGTAGCAGGAAGATGCAGTCCTCTGGAACTAGATCTGAGGTCAATCCCACACGATTCATATGGCTGAGAATGGGTGAAACAAGGGATTGATTTCTCAGAGGAAATTTGGAATTCTCTTCCCAGAAGGTAGAAGAATAAAAACCAGGCAACAAACAGCAAGTGTCCACTAATCCAAATGATGTCTTTTTATCACCATCTTACTTTGTCTCTCTACAATATGTGAGCCCATCTCCTCTTCTTTGAAAGAATCTCTTTCCTTGATTTAATTACACTCATCATGCCCATTCCTTGCTACCTCTATGACTGTTGTGCTCATTCTTTAGAAGATTATTTTCTGTTCGCCTCTTAAATATTGATATTCCCCCAGGTTCTTTTCTTAGCCTTGCTATCCTACCCTCTCCCTGAGTGGGGAGACCTGACCCAAGACTCAACCATGACTGGTATGGAGATTCTTGATCTAGGTTCTGGAAACTCTTAAAGGACTCAAGTAAGACTTTAGGAGGTTAATTGTATGCACATATTGTGTATGCATATATACTGGGAAAAACTGATAGCTTTCATTAGTTTTTCAAAAATAGTTCGGGCTTCCCTGGTGGCACAGTGGTTGAGAGTCTGCCTGCCAATGCAGGGGACACGGGTTCGAGCCCTGGTCTGGGAAGATCCCACATGCCGCGGAGCAGCTGGGCCCGTGAGCCACAATTACTGAGCCTGCGCGTCTGTAGCCTGTGCTCCGCAACAGGAAGGGCAGCGATAGTGAGAGGCCCGCGCACCGCGATGAAGAGTGGCCCCCGCTTGCCGCAACTAGAGAAAGCCCTCGCACAGAAACGAAGACCCAACACAGCCATAAATAAATAAATAAATACTTTAAAAAAAAAAGTAAAAGTCTATAAAAAAAATTAAAAAAAAAAAAAAGTTCACGAGCAGAAGTTTAAAAACCCCTTTTACTTTTGCCATTATGACCCTAAAGTACTGTCTCGGTTCAGACCTCTCTCCACAGCTCTAACTCTACCTTTCCTACTCTGTATCTCCTTCCTGATGTCCAGCAGGCATCTTAGTTCACATCAACACATGTTTTTTATTAAAAAATGTTTTAAAGGTATGGGCCAGTCACTTACTATTTTAGGTTATTCAGGGCTAAGAAATGGTCCCTGCTGTCCAGTGGTTTTTAGTTTAGCAAATCATATTGATTCACTTTAAACTCAGTATTCACTTCCTTAAACCTCTTTTCTTGTATTCTCTATATTAAGGACCACAATTGACCTTTCTGCTCAAATCTGGAAACCCAGGAGCCATTTAAGCACACTGACTCTAGTGGGGACAGTGGGAGATTAGTCTCTCTAGGTTATTCTGTAGACTGAATATTTCTATTTTACAATAAAATGTAAATTTAGATTTGAAACAATCCTATTGTTTTGTAATACAAACCATATGAATAAAGTTTGACAAAATATTTCCTGGTCAGTAGGAATAAACCAAAGAGAAGTGATTTTTAAGTACTGGGGGGGTACGTATTCCACTAGAGGGTACATAAGAATTTTGTTGCAGGGGAGACAATGTGAGGTTTTTCTATTTATTAAAAAGGGGTCATGGATTAAAAATGGAGAAATGCTCCCTTAGAATATCCCTCTACCCCTTAAAGCACATGTGTAATCTAAAACTTGTCCTTCCTACATTACAGATCTTTCTTGTTCATTGCTGCTGCTTGAGTCCTGGGTCCCTCTGCAGCCTTATTTCCCTGGTCTGTGGTGCTATTTGCAAATAGCACCCTACCTTTTTTTAAAATTTATTTTATTATTTTATTTTTTGGCTGCGTTGGGTCTTCGTTGCTGCGCGCAGGCATTCTCTGGTTGCGGCGAGCGAGGGCTACTCTTCTTTGCAGCGCGTGGGCTTCTCATTGCGGTGGCTTCTCTTGTTGCGGAGCACAGGCTCTAGGCACGGGGGCTTCAGTAATTGTGGCTCATGGGCTCTAGAGCACAGGCTCAGTAGTTGTGGCGCACGGGCTTCGTTGCCCCGCTGCGTGTGGGATCTTCCCAGACCAGAGCTCGAACCCATGTCCCCTGCATTGGCAGGTGGATTCTTAACCACTGCGCCACCAGGGAAGCCCCACCCTACCCTTTTGTTGGCATCCAATCTCACTCTTTTCCTTCCCCTCTCTCCACCCTACACAGGAATTCAGAAAGATCATTTTTTAAAAATTAATTAATTAATTATTTATTTTTGGCTGTGTTGGGTCTTCGTTGCTGCCCGCGGGCTTTCTCTAGTTGCGGCGAGCGGGGCTATTCTTCGTTGTGGTGCGTGGACTTCTCATTGCAGTGGCTTCTCTTGTTGCGGAGCACGGGCTCTAGGCGCACGGGCTCTAGGTGCGCGGGCTTCAGAAGCTGTTGCTTGTGGGCTCTAGAGCACAGGCTCAGTAGTTGTGGTGCACGGGCTCAGTAGTTGTGGCACACGGGCTCAGAAGTTGTGGCACATGGGCTTAGTTGCTCCGCAGCATGTGGGATCTTCCCTGACCAGGGCTCGAACCCGTGTCCCCTGCATTGGCAGGCAGATTCTTAAACACTGCGCCACCAGGGAAGTCCCTGAAAGATCACTTTTAACCAGAAATCTAATTTGATGTTATGCTGGTTACTCCGGCATAAAATCATTTAGTGGCGTCCCATTCTCTAGAGGAAAATATTCACATTCTTTAGCACATTGGATTACTCTATGAACCTCTTGTAATCTGGCCTCTCCTTACCTTTCCAGCTTCAGGCTCTCTCCTCTTTCCTTCCCCATTTAACATGTATTCTTGAACTTTTGAGGTGCTCTCTTCAAAGGCAACCATGGCCTCAAAAACTTGTCTCCATTGTTTTCTCTCTACCTACAACAGCATTTCTTCCTTTTTCACAATATCAGTATGAAAAATCAAACACAACATAGTCCTTGCCAGTGGTGATCTAGCAGCAATACACTCATAGTAGAGAGAATATTATTATCAATTCCCTCATTCAAAGAGGTCCTCCCTGGGCACTCATCTTCTAACTATACAGATGTTTCCTTACTGTTTCTGATCTGCATAATGAGCACAGGACATAGCATTTTTTTTCTTTCTTTAGAAACAAATTTCTGCCTCCCGAAATTTGAAACGGAACTACAGGACATTATCATTTAACTGACATCAGACATTTTTCTCTTCTCATTAATCTTAAACTCTGAAGGATTTACTGAAGTCTCATATCCCTTGATCTGACACTTTAAGAGTTAGGAACAGCCACAAAGACTACAGCTGGGAGATAAGATGTAGATTAAAAGAACCATTAACTCACAATGGCATTAGAAAACTGTAAGTGTTGAATTCAATTTGGACGCGGTTCAAAGCACCAAGTAAAGTGGGCGGTAAAGGCTGTAAATAGCTTTTAGTGCCCTGGAACTCAACTTTTTCCCTTGGAGCAGCAACAGAGGAATCACATTGCTAAAAATTAGGTAATTTGTTAGCCACTCTCTCCTTCTTCATGAACCACTACATTTCTGCTGCTTTATTCATAAAGGCCATATGTGTAGCAGTTAGGAGTGCATCCTTGGAACTATATTGATAAATTTGAATTCCTGTATCTTCACCTCAGTGTAAGATCTCAGGCAGATCTTGAGCACGGGCTCAAGGCAGATCTTGAGCACGGGCTCAAGGCGTGCGGGCTTTAGTAGTTGTGGCACGCAGGCTCAGTAGTTGTGGTGCACGGGCTTAGTTGCTCTGTGGCATGTGGGATCTTCCCGGGCCAGGGCTCGAACCCATGTCATATTGGCAGGCGGATTCTTAATCACTGCGCCACCAGGGAAGTCCCGCAAAATGTGAATTTAATTGGGGTTGTGAATGATTTTTTCTTACACTGATCCCAGCTTTTATTAGTACATGCATACCTCGTTCTATTGCACTCTGCTTTATTGCACTTTGCAGATATTGCGTTTTTTACAAATTGGTTTGTGGCAACCTGCCTCTAGCAAGTCTATCGGTGCCATTTTTCCAACAGCATTTGCCCACTTCGTGTCTCTGTATCACATTTTGGTTATTCTTGCAATATTTCAAACTTTTTCATTATTATGATATTTGTTATGGTGTTCTGTGATCAGTGATCTTTGATATTATTGTAATTGTTTTGGGGCACCACGAACTGCGCACATATACAACGGCAAACTTAATCAATAAATGTGTGTTTCAAGTGCTCCACCAACCAGGCCATTTCCCATCTCTCTCCCTCTCTTCAGGCCTTCCTAACGCCTGAGACACAACAATAGTGAAATTAGGCCAATTAATAACCCTACAATGGCTTCGAAGTGTTCAAGTGAAA
Source organism: Balaenoptera musculus (assembly GCF_009873245.2). Lineage (NCBI taxonomy): Eukaryota > Metazoa > Chordata > Mammalia > Artiodactyla > Balaenopteridae > Balaenoptera > Balaenoptera musculus. The sequence goes on from NC_045794.1 coordinate 74,135,344, forward strand.
AGAAGAGTTGCACATCTCTCACTTTAAATCAAAAGTTAGAAATGATTAAACTTAGCGAGGATGGTACGTCAAAAGCTCAGACAAGGCTGAAAGCTAGGCCTCTCGTACCAAAGAGTTAGCCAAGTTGTGAATGCAAAGAAAAAGTTCTTGAAGGAAATTAAAAGTGCTACTCCAGTGAACACATGAATGATAAAAAAGCAAAACAGCCTTATTGCTGATATGGAGAAAGTTTTAGTGGTCTGGATAGAAGAGCAAACCAGCCACAACGTTCCCTTAAGCCAAAGCCTAATCCAGAGCAACGCCCTAACTCTCTTGAGTTCTGTGGAGGCTGAGAGAGGTAACAAGCTGAAGAGGAAAAGTTTGAAGCTAGCAGAGGTTGCTTCACGAGGTTTAAGGAAAGAAGCCAACTCCATAACATCAAAATGCAAGGTAAAGCAGCAAGTGCTGATGTAGAAGCTGCAGCAAGTTATCCAGAAAATCTAGCTAAGATCATTAATGAAGGTGGCTACACTAAACAGCAGATTTTCGATGTAGACAAAATAACATTCTATTGATAGAAGATACCATCTAGGACTTTCATAGCTAGAGAGGAGAAGTCAATGACTGGCTTCAAAGCTTTACAGTACAGACTGACTCTCTTGTTAGGGGCTAATACAGCTGGTGACTTTAAGTTGAAGCCAATGCTCATTTACCATTCCAAAAATCCTAAGGTCCTTAAGAATTATGCTAAATCTACTTTACCTGTATTCTATAAATGGAACAACAAAGCTTGGAAGACAGCATAGCTGTTTACAACATGGTTGACTGAATATTTTAAGCTCACTGTTGAGACCTAGTACTCAGAAAATAAAGATTCCTTTCAAAACATTACTGCTCATTGATCATGCAGTTCATCACCCAAGAGCTCTCATGGAGATGCATAATGAGATTAACACTGTTTTCATGGCTGCTAACACAACATTCATTCTGCAGCTCATAGATCAAGCAGTAATTTCAACTTTCAAGTCTTATTATTTAAGAAATACATTTCATAAGGCTGTGGCTTCCATAGATAGTGATTCCTCCCATGGATCTGGGCAAAGTAAGTTGGAAACCTTCTTAAAAGGATTCACTATCTTTTCATCTATCCTATTCTGTTCACCTATTACCAACCTATTACAGATGCCATTAAGAACATTTGTGATTCACAGGAAAAGGCCAAATATCAACATTAACAGGAGTTTGGAAGAAGTTGATTCCAATCCTCCTGGGTGACTTTGAGGGATTCAAGACTTCAGTGGAGGAAGGAACTGCAGATGTGGACATAGCAAGAGAACTAGAATTAGAAGTGAAGCCTGAAGATGTGACTGAATTGCTGCAACCTCATGATAAAACTTTAACAGATGTGGAGCTGTTTCTTATGAATGAGCAAAGAAAATGGTTTCTTGAGACGGAATCTGTTCCTGGTGAATACGATGTGAAGATTGTTGAAATGACAACACAGAATTTAGAATATTGCTTAAACTTAGTTGATAAAGCAGCAGCAGGGTTTGAGAGGATAGACTCCAATTTTGAAAGATGATCTACTGTGGGTAAAATGTTATCAAACAGCATTGCATACTATAGCGAAATTGTGCATGTAAGGAAGTCTCATTCAATTCTGCAAACATCATTTGTTATCGTATTTTAAGAAGTTGCCACAGCTACCCTAACCTTCAACAACCTCCGCCCTGATGATCAGCAGCCATCAACACTGAGGCAAGACCCTCCACCAGCAAAAAGATTATGACTCACTGAAGGCTCAGGTGATTGTTAGCAGTTTTCAGCACTAAAGTATTTTTAAATTAAAGTATGTACATTGTTTTTTAGACAATGCTATTGCACACTTAAGAGACTACAGTATAGTTTAAAAGTAACTTTTATAGGCACTGGGAAACCAAAAAATTCATGTAACTTGCTTTACTGTGATGTTTGCTTTATTGCAATGGTCTGGAACTGAACCTGCAATATCTCTGAGGTATGCCTGTGTAAAACAGGGAGGGATTAGGTAGAATTCCAAGTAGAATGTAGAACAAGGTAGGAGCACAAGAATCAAAGTGTAAGTGGAGTGTAGGGTAATGTAAACTTAGCATGTTACAAACTGAACTCTACTTTTCCCTAAATCCTTCCTTCTTGCTAGGGAAAGACATCATCATTCATCTACTCACCTAAGGTGCAAACCTGGGAATCATCCTAGACACTTTCATTGAATATCTACATCCAATAAGACACCTAACGATGATTCTACTCTGAAACTGCCTGGAAGTCAGTCCTTTTGTCTCTTTGCTCACAGCTATTGCCCTAGGTCAGGCCCACATAAACTCTTGTCTACATATACTTTTTTTCTCTGCCACCAACACTCCTCAACTCTTACCCAGTCTCCCAAATGTTGGCAGCTGAGACTTTCCAAATAGAAATTGGATTATGTCACTTTCTTGAGGTCCTTAGTGACTCCCTGGGCTAGTAGGAAAATGAACAACTCTTCAGCTAAAGGCCTCACCTGGTATGCCTCTGCCTTCCCCCTCCAGTTATTAAATCTATAACAAGCCATGATGATGAGTCATGCCTCACCACTCCCTCTGACTAGAATATAGTCCCCATCCTTTCCACGGCTTCATTCACCACTCACTCTTGATCAATAGTTTGTCTGACTATAGGATTCCAGGTTGGACATTTCCCCCTTAAAACATTGAAGGCACTGCTCCAGAGTCTTCTCCCTTTTAGAGATACAGTTGAGAAGTCTAATGCCATTTTGATTTCTGATTCTTTGTATATGACCTGATTTTTTCCCCTCCTCTCTCTGTGAAAGCTTTTAAGGTCTTTATCCCTAGTGATCCAAAATATCACAGTGAGATATCCTTGTGTGGGTCTTTTTCATTCATTTTGCTGGAGATAAATGGTGGATGTTTTCAATCAAGAAACTCATTTCCTTTAGATATGATGAATTTTCTTTTATGATTTCTCTGCTAATTTCTTCCCCTCCATTTTCTTTCTTTTTTTTTTTTTAACATCTGTTTTGGAGTATAATTGCTTTACAGTGGTGTGTTAGCATCTGCTGTATAACAAAGTTAATCAGCTATACATATACTTACATCCTCATATCTCCTCCCTCTTGCATCTCCCTCCCACCCTCCCTTATCCCACCCCTCTAGGTGGACACAAAGCACCGAGCTGATCTCCCTGTGCTATGCAGCGGCTTACACTAGCTATCTATTTTACATTTGGTAGTATATGTAAGTCCATGCCACTCTCTCACTTAGTCCCAGCTTACCCTTCCCCCTCCCCATGTCCTCAAGTCCATTCTCTATGTCTGTGTCTTTTCTCCTGTCCTGCCCCTAGGTTGTACAGAAGCAGTTTTTTTTTAGATTCCATATATATGTTAGCATACGGTATTTGTTTTTCTCTTTCTGACTTACTTCACTCTGTATGACAGTCTCTAAGTCCATCCACCTCGCTACAAATAACTTATTTTTGTTTCTTTTTATGGCTGAGTAATATTCCATCATATATAGGTGTCACAGCTTCTTTATCCATTCATTTGTTGATGGACACTTAGGTTGCTTCCATGTCCTGCCTATTGTAAATAGAGCTGCAGTGAACACTGTGGTACATGATTCTTTTTGAATTATGGTTTTCTCAGGGTATATGCCCAGTAGTGGGATTGCTGGGTCGTATGGTAGTTCTATTTTTAGTTTAAGGAACCTCCATACTGTTCTCCATAGTGGCTGTATCAATTTACATTCCCACCAACAGTGCAAGAGGGTTCCCTTTTGTCCACACCCTCTCCAGCATTTATTGTTTGTAGATTTTTTGATGATGGCCATTCTGACCTGTGTGAGCGGATACCTCATTGTAGTTTTGATTTGCATTTCTCTAATGATTAGTGATGTTGAGCATCCTTTCATGTGTTTGTTGGCAATCTGTATATCTTCTTTGGAGAAATGTCTATTTAGGTCTTCTGCCCATTTTTGGATTGGGTTGTTTGTTTTTTTGATATTGAGCTGCATGAGCTGCTTGTATATTTCGGAGATTAACCCTTTGGTTGCTTTGTTTGCAAATATCTTCCCCCATTCTAAGGGTTGTCTTTTCGTCTTATTTATGGTTTGCTTTGCTGTGCAAAAGCTTTTAGGTTTCACTAGGTCCCATTTGTTTCTTTTTGTTTTTATTTCCATTTCTCTAGGAGGTGGGTCAAAAAGGATCTTGCTGTGATTTATGTCATGGAGTGTTCTGCCTATGTTTTCCTGTAAGAGTTTTATAGCGTCTGGCCTTACATGTAGGTCTTTAATCCATTTTGAGTTTATTTTTGGTTATGGTGTTAGGGAGTGTTCTAATTTCATTCTTTTCCGTGTAGCTGTCCAGTTTTCCCAGCACCACTTATTGAAGAAGCTGTCTTTTCTCCATTGTATATTCTTGCCTCCTTTATCAAAGATAAGGTGACCATATGTGCGTGGGTTTATCTCTGGGCTTTCTATCCTGTTCCATTGATCTATATTTCTGTCTTTGTGCCAGTACCATCCTGTCTTGATTACTGTAGCTTTGTAGTATAGTCTGAAGTCAGGTAGCCTGATTCCTCCAGCTCCGTTTTTCTTTCCCAAGATTGTTTTGGCTATTCGGAGTCTTTTGTGTTTCCATACAAATTGTGAAATTTTTTGCTCTACTTCTGTGAAAAATGACATTGGTAGTTTGCCAGGGATTGCATTGAATCTGTAGATTGCTTTGGGTAGTAGAGTCATTTTCACAATGTTGATTCTTCCAATCCAAGAACATGGTATATCTCTCCATCTGTTTGTATCATCTTTAATTTCTTTCATCAGTGTCTTATAGTTTTCTTCATTCGGGTCTTTTGTCTCCTTAGGTAGGTTTGCTCCTAGGTATTTATTCTTTTTGTTGCAATGGTAAATGGGAGTGTATCCTTACTTTCTCTTTCAGATTTTTCATCATTAGTGAATAGGAATGCAAGAGATTTCTGTGCATTAATTTTGTATCCTGCTACTTTACCAAATTCATTGATTAGCTCTAGTAGTTTTCTGGTAGCATCTTTAGGATTCTCTACGTAGAGTATCATGTCATCAGCAAACAGTGACAGTTATACTTCATCTTTTCCAATTTGTACTCCCTTTATTTCTTTTTATTCTCTGATTGCTGTGGCTAAAATTTCCAAAACTATATTGAATAACAGTGGTGAGAGTGGACAACCTTGTCTTGTTCCTGATCTTAGTGGAAATGGTTTCAGTTTTTCATCATTGAGAACAATGTTGGCTGTGGGTTTGTCATATATGGCCTTTATTGTTGAGGTAAGTTCCCTCTATGCCTGCTTTCTGGAGGGTTTTTATCAGAAATGGGTGTTGAATTTTGTCGAAAGCTTTTTCTGCATCTATTGAGACGATCATATGGTTTTTCTCCTTCAATTTGTTAATATGGTGTATCACATTGATTGATTTGTGTATATTGAAGAATCCTTGCATTCCTGGGATAAACCCCACTTGATCATGGTGTATGATCCTTTCAATGTGCTGTTGGATTCTGTTTGCTAATATTTTGTTGAGGATTTTCGCATCTATGTTCATCAGTGATATTGGCCTGTAGTTTTCTTTTTGTGTGGCATCTTTGTCTGGTTTTGGTATCAGGGTGATGGTGGCCTCGTAGAATGAGTTTGGCAGTGTTCCTCCCTCTCCTATATTTTGGAAGAGTTTGAGAAGGATAGGTGTTAGCTCTTCTCTAAATGTTTGAAAGAATTCGCCTGTGAAGCCATCTGGTCCTGGGCTTTTGTTTGTTGGAAGATTTTTAATCACAGTGTCAATTTCAGTGCTTGTGATTGGTCTGTTTATATTTTCTATTTCTTCCTGGTTCAGTCTCGGAAGGTTGTGCTTTTCTAAGAATTTGTCCATTTCTTCCAGGTTGTCCATTTTATTGCCATAGAGTTGCTTGTAGTAATCTCTCATGATCCTTTGTATTTCTGCCGTGTCAGTTGTTACCTCTCCTTTTTCATTTCTAATTCTGTTGATATGAGTCTTCTCCCTTTTTTTCTTGATGAGTCGGGATAATGGTTTATCACTTTTGTTTATCTTCTTAAAGAACCAGCTTTTAGTTTTATTGATCTTTGCTACTGTTTCCTTCATTTCTTTTTCATTTATTTCTGATCTGATCTTTATGATTTCTTTCCTTCTGCTAACTTTGGGGGGTTTTTTTTTGTTCTTCTTTCTCTAATTACTTTAGGTGTAAGGTTAGGTTGTTTATTTGAGATATTTCTTGTTTCTTGAGGTAGGATTGTATTGCTATAAACTTCTCTCTTAGAACTGCTTTTGCTGCATCCCATAGGTTTTGGGTTGTCATGTTTTCATTGTCATTTGTTTGTAGGTATTTCTTGATTTCCTCTTTGATATCTTCAGTTATCTCTTGGTTATTTAGTAGTGTATTGTTTAGACTCCATGTGTTTGTATTTTTTACACATTTTTTCCTGTAATTGATATCTAGTCTCATAGCATTGTGGTCAGAAAAGATACTTGATATTACTTCAATTTTCTTAAATTTACCAAGGCTTGAATTGCGACCAAAGATATGATCTATCCTGGAGAATGTTCCATGAGCACTTGAGAAGAAAGTGTAACCTGCTTGTTTTGGATGGAATGTCCTATAAGTATCAATTAAGTCCATCTTGCTTAAGTTATTATTTAAAGCTTGTGTTTCCTTATTTATTTTCATTTTGGATGATCTGTCCATTGGTGAAAGTGGGGTGGTTAAAGTCCCCTACTATGATTGTGTTACTGTCGATTTCCCCTTTTATGGCTGTTAGCATTTGCCTTACGTATTGAGGTGCTCCTATGTTGGGTGCATAAATATTTACAATTGTTATATCTTCTTGGATAGATCCCTTGATCATTATGTAGTGTCCTTCTTTGTCTCTTGTAATAGTCTTTATTTTAAAGTCTATTTTGTCTGATACGAGAATTGCTACTCCAGCTTTCTTTTGATTTCTATTTGCATGGAATATCTTTTTCCATCCCCTCACTTTCAGTCTGTGTGTGTCCCTAGGTCTGAAGTGGGTCTCTTGTAGACAACATATGTATGGGTCTTGTTTTTGTATCCATTCAGCTAGTCTATGTCTTTTGGTTGGAGCATTTAATCCATTTATATTTAAGGTAATTATCGATATGTATGTTCTTATTACCATTTTCTTAATTGTTTTGGGTTTGTTATTGTAAGTCTTTTCCTTTTCTTATGTTTCCTGCCTAGAGAAGTTCCTTTAGCATTTGTTGTAGAGCTGGTTTGGTGGTGCTGAATTCTCTTAGCTTTCGCTTGTCTATAAAGATTTTAATTTCTCCATTGAATCTGAATGAGATTCTTGCTGGGTAAAGTAATCTTGGTTGTAGGTTTTTCCCTTTCATCACTTTAAATATGTCCTGCCACTCCCTTCTGGCTTGCAGAGTTTCTGCTGAACGATCAGCTGTTACCCTTATGGGGATTCCCTTGTATGTTATTTGTTGCTTTTCCCTTGCTGTTTTTAATATTTTTTCTGTGTATTTAATTTTTGAGAGTTTGCTTAATATGTGCCTTGGCATGTTTCTCCTTGGATCTATCGTGTATGTGACTCTCTGCGCTTCCTGGACTTGATTAACTATTTCCTTTCCCATATTAGGGAAGTTTTCAACTATAATCTCTTCAAATATTTTCTCAGTCCCTTCCTTTTTCTCTTCTTTTTCTGGGACCCGTATAATTTGAATGTTGGTGCATTTAATGTTGTCCCAGATGTCTCTAAGACTGTCCTCAATTTTTTCATTCTTTTTTCTTTATTCTGCAGTAGTTATTTCCACTATTTTATCTTCCAGGTCACTTATCTGTTCTTCTGCCTCAGTTATTCTGCTATTGATTCCTTCTATAGAATTTTTTATTTCATTTACTGTGTTGTTCATCATTGTTTGTTTGCTCTTTAGTTCTTCTAGGTCCTTGTTAAACATTTCTTGTATTTTCTCCATTCTATTTCCAAGATTTTGGATCATGTTTACTATCATTACTCTGAATTCTTTTTGAAGTAGACTGCCTATTTCCTCTTCATTTGTTTGGTCCAGTGGGTTTTTTACCTTGCTCCTTCATCTGCTGTGTGTTTCTCTGTCTTCTCATTTTGCTTAAGTTACTGTGTTTGGGTTCTCCTCTTCTCAGGCTGCAGGTTCATAGTTCCTGTTGTTTTTGGTGTTTGCTGCCAGTGGGTAAGGTTGGTTCAGTGGTTTGTGTAGGCTTCCTGGTTGAGGGGACTGGTGCCTGTGTTCTTGTGGATGAGGCTGGATCTTGTCTTTTGGGTGGGCAGGAGCACATCTGGTGGTGTGTTTTGGGGTGTCTGTGAACTTATTATGATTTTAGGCAGCCTCTCTGCTAAAGGGTGGGGTTGTGTTCCTGTCTTGCTAGTTGTTTGGCTTAGGGTGTTCAGCACGGTAGCTTGGTGGTCGTTGAGTGGAGCTGGGTCTTCGCATTGAGATGGAGATCTCTGGGAGAGCTTTCGCCATTTGATATTATGTGGGGCTGGGAGGTCTGTGGTGGACCAATGTCTTAAAGTTGGCTCTCCCACCTCAGAGGCTCAGGCCTGACACCCGGCCGGAGCACCAAGACCCTGTCAGCCACACGGCTCAGAAGAAAAGGGAGAAAAAAAGAAAGAAAGAGAAAAATAAAATAAAATAAAGTTATTAAAATTAAAAAATAAAAAAATTATTAAAAGTACAAAAAGAATTAAAAAGTAATAAAAAAAGAAAGAATGAAGAGAGCGACCAAACCAATAAACAAATCCACCAATGATAACAAGTGCTAAAAACTATCCTAAAAAAAAAAAAAAGCGGACAGACAGACCCCTAGGACAAATGGTTAATTCAAAGCTATACAGACAAAATCACACAAAGTCCACCTCCTCAATTTTGGGATGATTCGTTGTCTATTCAGGTATTTCACAGATGCAGGTACATCTAGTTGATTGTGGAGATTTAATCGGCTGCTCCTGAGGCTGCTGGGAGAGATTTCCCTTTCTCTTCTTTGCTCGCACAGCTCCTGGGATTCAGCTTTGGATTTGGCCCCGCCTCTGCGTGTAGGTCTCCTGAGGGCATCCTTTGGGAAGTCTGAGGTCTTCTGCCAGCGTTCAGCAGGTGTTCCATAGGAGTTGTTCCACATGTAGATGTAGTTTTGATGTATTTGTGGGAGGAAGGTGATTTCCACTTCTTACTCCTCCGCCATCTTGAAGGCGCCCCCCGGTGTCCCCTCTGTTTTCTGCAGTCATGTTTTCTTGAACTCCTACTCTTTGGATGTCAGATTCTCTGGATTGCTATCCTAATCTTGTCCTTATTTTCCTATTTGCCTGCTCTTTGGTATTTATTTTCTAGATTTCCTCAAAGTATCTTCCAAACCTCTACTGACTTTAAAATATTTTTAAATTATATTTTTAATTTCCAAGAGTGGTTTATAATTCTCTTCATGCTTCATTAAAAAAATCCATCTGCTTTCAATTTATGAGTGGAATATCTCTCTGAGAATATTAAGGCTAGTTTTATTTGTTATTATTTATTTTAGTTTTTCCTCATGTTCACTGCATTATCTCTGTTTCCTCCAGGTCCTTTTTTTTTTTTTTTTTTTTTCTGTTTGTCTATTTTGGTTTCTCTGTTCCAGGTTAGAAGTTTTGAGCCTTGAATGTATAGTCCTATCTTAGAGTGAGGTAGTATAAAGAGCTGATTAGAGGCTCTGTGACTATGTGTTTGTTGGTGTGTGTGTTTTGGGGGAGGGTTGTGTTTGTTAAATGGGGAACTTTGCTGCAGGATGATTGGACTTGTCCAATCAGTGTTCTTAGGTTTGTTTTTTTTTTTTTCTCTTTTCAGAGAGGAATACTCCAGTCTTATATTCTGGAGACAAAATATGATACCCTGGCAGTACAATCCTGGCTGCCAGCAAACTGGTAGGTGATAAAAGGAAGGGGGTTAGAGAATCTCATCTTTCCTAATATGAAATTTCCCTGGATTCCCTTGGGTTCTGTACGATGTGTCATCTTCACTCTCAGCTTGCTGATTCCTGAGTGGTAATTGATACCTCCTTTCCTGAGTGTTTCTGGGGTTTGAACTACTCATTACTATTTTCCTGCAAAAGCACTTCTACTTACACTTTCCTTTGATCTGCAGTGTCAGCTAACTCATATCTATTGTCACTCCATTTTCCAAAATTTTGCTGATAAGCCTTAACTACTGTCTTCACTTCCTTCTCTTTGTCCTTGTGTTTTTTTGTTTTTAACTAAAAAAAGAAAATTTCTTTACTGTTATTCTAGATGGGTTTGGGTGGTGATGGTGATAAATACATGTATTCAACTTGCAATGTTCCATCAACCGTTTATTGGTCTCTGTTGTAGGCCATGGTCAAGTCTGATGTAGGCCTGATGATGCAGTTAGAACGTACATAATTGTGGTCCATCAAGAATTTCTTGTTTGATAAATGGGTAGACTCATGGGTGATGATACAGTCCCTTCTGCATCCTAAAAGTTTGAACATCTAAGAACCTGGGGTTTTGGCTCCTCTGGCCCTGCAATTTCTTCTTACCAAGCACAGTGAACTTTAGAACTTCTTAAGAAATAAGCAATGCACTTGAAGCAGCCTCTACTAGTCTGTCCCCCTGATTTTGTGCATATCATTGCACTGCTAGTTGGAAGTTCTGGTAGCTGACCAAAGGGAAGGCAACCTTAAACTAAGTCTCCATTATCTTCATTATTAGCTTTTCGTCTCTGACCTAACTTAACCTCCAATTCCTAGGAAAAAGAATTGGCTGCTATATTTTTTTGTTCCCTTTCTGTCTTGATATGTTCTCTTCCAAAACTTCTAATATTTGTCAGATTTATTACTTTTCATGTATTTTCTCTGTCCACCAGAATGTAATCTCCTTGAGGGCAGGACTAATTCACATTCAATGTTGTTCCCAGCGACATTCTTGGCACATAAAGATGTTTGGTATTTATTTGTTAAATGAATGAATATGGAGATTAATGACACGTCAGATGAAATACATAAAATTAGCTCAGTTGTTCTGGTCATCTGCAAAGACTTACAGAAAAATCAATATTTAAGGTTCTTATTAGGAAAGCAAGTAATCCTCAAAGATTAAACAGCCTTTTTTGATTCCTTACGTTAAGAACTAAAGTCTCCATTTCTATTTTTTGGCAGCATATTGTTTCTATATCTGTGTTAAAATTTATTTTATTCTGCTTGGTGTTACAGTTGGCTAGTCATCTGCTTTTATAAGATTATAAGCTACTTGAGGGCAGAGGTCATACCAATGGTCTCTGCCTTCTCATAGCATAAAGAACAATGAACAGATACAATGAGCTTAATTCATGTTTGCAGCATTCCATTGAACTGCCTTGAATGTGTCACGCAAGCAAAGGTGGTATATGTGCTGATGAGAGTGTGAGGCTATCAGTTAAGAAGGGAAGAAAATTAGCAGAGATTTGCTGTTTACTCTGAATCACTTTTCTATGGGAAATTGATCAACTAAAGTTTTAACTTACAGAGCAGACTCTTATACTATATATTCCACTCTATTCCTTACCTTACCTTCCACAAAGAACTTTCTTGATGGCTCCAAATTACAAAGGTTTGACACATAAGTCACTGATATATCAATATGCCCTATAAAAATTAATAGATGGTCCCCACCAAAGCAGTCAATAATTTGAATACTTTTATGATTATTATCCTATTACATATTCTCAGATTTACACAGAATTAATTTTATTTATTTTAGGACAATACCAGGGGAAAATCCCACTCTTCTTCCCACTTTCTTCTTAAAAGAAAGGAACACATGTGTGAAACTATTCGTGCTGATTCCTCGAAAATGCTGAATGCCAAGGAAAATGTATTGACTCGAATGAAGTGATGATCATCTGCAATGATCAGTCCATGAGTCCAAAAACTCAGCCAAGTGGGTGGCATGATTCAACGTTCAAGTATAGTGTAGCCCACTCCATGTGGCATAAACACAGAGTCTAGTGCATGGACAGTTGTTGCTGGAACAATGTTATTAAGTTTCTTCAAACATTTAGAAAGTGTATTTATTTTAATCACTGTAATCATAACAGGAATGTGTGTAGGTGCTTAAAATAATACAAATGCTACCTATATGATACAAGTCACTGAGCAGTGAAAATGGTTTCCCAGACTGCAAATAGCCAGGGTAACAAATACATTTCATGTTGAAAATCTGGGTCATTTTATACCAAGGAACAATTTAATGGTGACAGTAAAAAAATTAAATTTTAAATATAAGGTCTAAGGTTTAATCGGATTTCTGAAAATAGTTTATAGCACTATCTTTAAAGTGTGAGTGTGGGTGTGTATAAATATAAATATAAATTTTGGATCAGGGTATAAGCTGCTCTGAAAAAGCATGAAATAGGAACAAATATTAGTAGTCTGAGGATAATTCATAAATTGAATACTTAAATTTAAAGGCTCCTGAAAGTTGTAATTACTAAAGATTTAGGACAATCCAGGTCAAGACTCTGTGGGGAAGTAAGTAAGCCCCTGGGCTAGGAGTAGAGCAAGTGAAAGCACCAGAGTGCCATGGTCCCAAGGCCATGAAGGTGATTCAGGTGCTAGACTAAGCATGTGTGCTCTCACCTGTGAAACTTTTCCTACTTTCTCGAGGCTGTGTTCCCTCCTGTACCTAACCATGGCTTGTTAAATGGTGCACACTGCCTGGATCCTCCCCTAACTTCTTGTATATGCTCTCCTCAGTTGTGTTTTCGACGTCTGCTTAGTTACCTGACCCAAATGATGATTGCTTGCTTTATTTGGTGGGTTTACTTTGGATTATACTTTAAGCCCATGAAATCTTTAGTGATGACTCAAGAGGACAGGTTAATTCCTTCCCTGGGTGGTCCAAAGATTGCAGAATTTTTTATTTTGTCATTGAGGATAAAAGGGGTAATTTGAATAAATATGGAATAAGAACAGAGCTATATTCTCTGGGGAAAATTTAGCCAGATAAAATACAATACTTCTTTTTGAGTTACTTAAATTCTCAGTTATATAGAATTTGATTTCTTCTAGGGCTCTGATTGTTGAGCTGTGAAAATTGATGGAAATAAGGTTGTTTTATAACTTTTAGTTTCCTAACAGTGAAAAACAACAGAATATCCTGCCTTCATATTCCTGACACTTCCCAGGATTGGCCTCCTTTCTTGCTTTCCATGATACTTCATGTTCTTAATCTCCCTTTCCCACTCTTCCCTGTCTCTTTCAGGATCCTACTGCCCTCCAAATCTGGTCATTACCCATGGTTCCATTCCCTGTTCTTTCTCTCTGGTTTGTTACCCTTGCTCTCCTTACCTACTCTTTTAGCTTCTACCATCACCCCACTAGTGATGGCTCAAATTTATACTTCCAACTCCTCCATAATTCCAGGCACTTATTTCCACTGCCTGTTGAATATCCTTATGTCTATATCCATCTGTATTTAAAATTCAGCATTTCTTTACAAACTCAACATTGTCTCGCTAAAATAGTCACTATCTTTTCCAGTCATCTTTGACCACACTCTCTCCTTTAGCCCTTCTATCTAAGTAGTTTCTACTAATTTTCATCTCCATAATAATTCATGTATGTCTTCTAATTTTTAAAATCATCATTGTCCTCATTTACTATTTGGTTACTAGTAGTCCAGTTCATATAGGGCACACGTGATAAATGCTTGCTCCTTTACCATTATTTATCACCTTCATTGCCTCTTACCTGGATTATTCTAGTAGAATTCTAACTGACCTTCCTGCTACCTTTCTTTTGCTCCTCTAATTTATACTATATATAGCTGCCAGGTTACTCTTCTTCTTTTTGTTTTGTTTTTCTTTTTGGCCTTGCTGCGCGGCTTGTGGCATCTTAGTTCCCTGGCCAGGTACTGAACCCGGGCCCTTGGCAGTGAGAGTGCAGAGTTCTAACCACTGGACCACCAGGGAATTCCCCAGATTACTCTTCTTAATGCACAGGTCTGACCAATTGCTATTACCCAATTATACCAAAGCAGGCAAGGCTTTAACCAAATGTGATCCTACCTTTCAGCTAAAATTCCAAAGTACTTTTAAAATACATTTTCAAAGGCAATTTAAAAATTTTTCCTTCAATTTTTTTTTGATATAAATGATGATAAATAGATGAGTGGACCATATCTTACAATTAAAGCCAAACTCCTAGTGCCCACAGATTGCAAAACCAGTTAACTCCCCTTCTAGAATTAAACCTTAACAAGGCTTCTTTCTTTCTGGGCGTACCATGGATATCATTTATACTGGGTAAGAATGCAAGTTGTTAATTACTGAATGGACTCAAGCATTTTAACAGTCTAGATAATAAATTTTTATTCAGATGGTATTGCTTTGCTAGAGTTACTAGCAACAAAAACCACAGTAACATGATTAAATCAAACAAAATACATCATTGAGTTTTTGGTAGAAAAACTTGTTTTGCTAATAGCTTTTTTTTTTCTTCTCTTACAGAAGTAATGCTTACTGTAAAAGTTCTAATAATATAGAAGTGTGGAAAGTAAAATGTGAAAGTTTCCTTTCTTCAACCTCACAGCCCACAGTTAATAATTGGACTTTTATCTGTTAACATTTTTTTTCTAAGTACATACAAGCATTTGAAATAAGCATTTATATTATTTCTGGTACAGAACTAGGAACACCCTAGTAAACATACTGCCTGTGCTCCACCCAGATCCCTTTGGAGCCTGTTTGCCGGTTCTGGCCATCCTTTTGCCCTGTGTGTTTGCTGTAGGCTGCCCTTGGGCTACTGGAGGGGCTTTGTGGCACACAGGGATGGAAGTGCTTGGGAGCTGATGACCCACTAGATCAGGGTGTAGCCAAGGACTGACTGGTGAATGAATAATTTACCTCCAGAGCTCCTTCTGGGATCAGACTGAGGTTGAGACTTTGCCTAAAATAACACCCTATTTACCCACTCCAGGACTTGCTTGCTCTACTCCCTGTAAGTTTCTGCTGGAGCCCTTCCTTAATATGTCATTTGTGTGTAAATCCTTGTCTCAGGCACTGTTGTTGAGAACACAGCCTAAGACAATCAGATACATCAAACCAATCTTTCTGCTTTGTCAATCATGAGTATTAAGCACTTTTTCTTTCAGTAATCTTTCCTAGGCTCTCTGCTAAATGTCTTCATGTAGTTTATGTACTCACTTTCAAATGGGAGAAAAATGCTACTGACCTAGCACCGCTTTCCTTTGCTTTTAGAGAAGCAGTGATAAAATTGCAAATGTGCATCAGCATTCTCTCTCACACATTAACTAAATACTGAGCCAGGAACAGGGGTAAAGTAAACAGAGAACTGAACAAAACTGACCTATGTGAGGGAGAATTTGTGACTCTGTCTCCATGTGCTTCTCTAACCAAATGATCTTAAGCCTTATGTGGGGCAATGAAATTTCTCGCTCAGAAATGAGGTTAAAGACTTCTTAAGACCCTTAACATTTAAAAAAGAGATTTTAAATTATGATAATTAAGACTACCTCAAACCTAATGTATAGTCCTGTAACTGTTTTGTTCTCTGACTTTTACTAGAGAAACAACTAAACAAACAAAACCACTTCTTGTCAAGGTCCTTCAACTGCTTGCAATCCAGGAGGAGGCAAGTTTATAAAATAAGGCAGCTAAAAAAACAACACATGGTGGCCTATAATCAGATTCACATGGTCCACGTTGTAGACATTTAGAGAAGCACATAACTATTCTGTAGAGAAGTTATCAGGAAAAGATTTACTAAAAAGTTGACATTGGAATTGGGTCTTGAAAGTTGTAGCACTTAGGTAATGAAAGGTCACGCATTCCAGGTAGAAGTTCATGGATAAGTGCTAAGCTTAGAATGAGCATACTTGGTGTGCTTTGAGGAGAGAAGGAAGCATTAAGGGGATCTCTGAACAAAGCAGAAGGTATAGACTCAGGAATCATGTTCAAATTGGGTTTTATATAGTTGGATAGGCAAGGTGAGGTCAGATAATGGAAAATCTCAAATGCTGGGCTGAGGAGTTTCGACTTGATTAGAAAGGCCACAATGATGGAGTATAGATTTTTAAGCAAGTAAATGGCATGATATTAGAGGTTTTATAAAGATTAACTTAGCCTTGGTATATCAGAGAGTTTATTGTAGGGTTTAGTATATCAGAAAGTTTATTACTAAAAATTTGTTGGAGACTGCAATTTTGTATGAAGATAAAGGCCTAGATTTGAAGAAATGACAAGGTAGGGATAAACGCTAGAGACCATAAAAGAAAAAGATGCCAGAACTTGGTAACTGACTATTAGGGGTGGGGTATAGTAAAGATTAGAAGATGAGTCTAAGTTTAAGCTTTTGAGTACTTTGGAAAACGTGTGTGTGTATGGGGGGTGGGGTGGAGAATGGAGCTGCACATAAAGAAAGCTTATTAAGGTGGGAGAGTGCCTTAATTGATTTTTAGACACTTGGGGTTAAAGCAGAATGTTCTGGCAGAAGTGTCCTGTTGGCATTTTATTTCCTGGAAATAAATATGAAACTAAAGCTTGACTGAAAAACTAGTGTTGGAGATATAAAATTTGTGTTCATTAGGGTAAAGATGAGAATTTAAGCTTCGGCTAGAACTGGATACATTCCTAACAATGGGAATACATAGAGAAAATAGCTGAAGATGGAAAACTGAAGCCTATTAACCGCCCACTTAAGTTCTGCTTAGAGATATCATTACATCTGAATGGTCATTGGAGGTTATATGCTAATTTAGCAAAAGACATAGCCTATTTTGTTAGTTTAACACTACATGAAGCCAGGAAATATAACCTCCTTCTCCACAGTTCCCTCGTTCTGCTTTCGCTCTTTAGAATTCCCTCATTCCTCCTTTGGGGAATATGGACTAGGAAAGGCAGAGGGGAGAAGGGTAGGGGACATCTGTATTTACTCCTTCTCCCACGTCATCATCATACTCTGTTCTCTAAACTATTGGATCTGGAATGAATTCTCATTGTAGTCATATATTAAGAACTGAGGTTCCTCTATATTGGGTTAATACGTGACTTCAGTGCACATACTCGCCAACTTTTGTTTTTTGCTTTCTGTTTTTTTAATCTGATGACTGAAGATAGTGCCCCTGCTTCTGCTTCACAGGGACCTAGTAAGGATTAAGGAGAAAAACTTGGGAGCACCCAGGGGATGCATATCTATGGATATTTCACAGTATACTCAGTTTATTGTCTTTAGTTCCAGTAAAAATAGACTATTGGGGATAAGTTCAAAGTCTATGGAATCTGGTGTTAATACAACATGACTCAATGTTGCAAAGGAATATGCTTTTGAAAACCTCTCTAGAACTCAGATGTTTAATGAATATGGTAATGATAATAAAGCTAATAATTATAAATAATATTTCTGTGTTAAAAATGTATCTCCGGGACTTCCCTGGTGGCATAGTGGTTAAGAATCTGCCTGCCAATTCAGGGAACACAGGTTCGATCCCTGGTGCAGGAAGATCCCACATGCTGCGGAGCAACTAAGCCCGTGCACCACAACTACTGAGCCTGCGCTCTAGAGCCCGCAAGTCACAATTACTGAAGCCCGCACACCTAGAGCCCGTGCTCCACTGCAAGAGAAGCCACCGCAGTGAGAAGCTCACGCACCGCAACGAAGAATAGGCCCTGCTCGCCGCAACTAGAGAAAGCCCGCGTGCAGCAATGAAGACCCAACACAGCCAAAAATAAATAAATAAATAAATAAGTAAATAAATAAATAAATATGTATCTCCCTGATGATACAATTGTTCCCATGTTATTCCCCTGAATTTTAATTAGAACATGCTACTTCTTTAAATTGGATAGAGGCAATAGTGTGATAAGACAACATGTATCTAAACTGTCTTCATTTCACACTTTTTTGGTTATAACCACTATGGCATTGACTTCCTTCTGTTCTTGTTCCAAACCAGATTGATTTGCAAGAGAGAAATTTCCCACATAGCTCTTGGACCCAAAGAGAAACTGACAACTGATCAGACTCCTGTTGCAACTTCCACTGTAATTTCAACACAACCCTCTGAGAAAGGTTTTACCATATGTGAGAATACAGTGACCCACAGGGAAATTTCAAAAAATTAGACCACTCTGATATAACAAGCCTTTTCAATCCTGTAATCAGTGGCTATTTAAAAAGAACAAGTGCACAATTTAGATTGTCACTCAAGGACTAAAATACCAAGAAGGTGATTTTAGATCTGTAATGTTTCCCCATAAATTATATCATAATAATTTTTTAAAATCTGATGCAGAATATATTTTTTACTTCTCTAGAGCAAGAATATAGTGAATCAAGAATTACAGTTGTTAATAAGGTACAGATAAAAACTTACCATATAGAGTAACATTTGTGTTTTGGCTTTTTTATTCAAATATTCTCTATTGACAAAAATATTTTTCATTATGAAGGAGGCACTATGGGAAAGTAGAAAGAACCTGAGCTTACAAGTTAGTCCTGGATTCAAGTTCCCACTTGGCCACTTTCTGGTTTTGTGGCCTTAAATGAAATATTTAATCTTATTTTCATTCTTGTTATTTCTTAATCTATAAAATGAGGAATAATAATGACTACTTAACAAGACTTATTCCAACTAACTAAATGTGCTTGACACATAGTAGGTGCTTAGTAAAAAAAGAAAGTATTCCTTTGCTTGGATATATGAAAGTTCATACAATATTGTTGTGTGATTTCTTCTCTTAATAACTCCCCATTTTAGAAGGTCAACTAGTAAAACCAACCAAGGATAAACGAGCTAGGTAGAAAGTCAGTGTTTGTTTTATTTGAATAGCTGTAACATCACACAGCAAATACACTTTTAGTGATTTTTGGTGAGCTGATCTTTAAAAAAAGACAATGAAAAAATACGAACTGCCAAAAAGTCTCACCATATATGGCTATTTAGTTTCCAAGCTGGGTTCTGAGTTATCTAAGTTATCATAAGAAACATTCTGACATTCAGGACTTTTGTAAGAGCCGCACAAATCCCTGGTCAATTTATAGGTAGATACCTGCCCACACTGAGCATACTCAACAGAAAGTTTTCTTCCTCCATAGCCCCTTGCCCCTCCTTTGCATCCTCTCAAACTAATTACAGTTTATGTTCAGGAAAGAACATTCCTCTTTGCAACCCTTCCTTTCTGTTATTACTTAGGTCATATACAGCAAGACATCCAGATGCTCTGTTACTAGTTAAGTAACTGAACTTTACCTCTTTGTGCCTAAATTGCCTCATTGGTATTAGGTCAGTGACTCTCAAGTTCTGGTCCCGGAACTTAGACTTCGTTAGAATCACCTGAGATATATGTTCAAGATACACATTCCTGAACGTAGCCTCAGACTTCTGAATTTCTGGGGGTGGGGTCAAGAGTTAACAAGTTCCACAGGTCATTCTATGTATAGTTGGGTTTAGGAACCAGTATAGTCTTTCCCGCTTGCAGACTCCAAGTCCATCCAATTCTTGATTTTCCAACTAGGCTTTAAGTATTACGGGTGTGTTTATTCTCCTCACCTCTGAGAGAGGCTGAGAGGCCTGATGGACCTCTTCTAGGGGTTGTTTAGGACAATCTGGGCCACAGGAGAAAACTTTGTGAATCAAGCTGGCATTGCATTCTCTCTGGGTGCCCTCCAACTTTTTCATATATCAATTTTTCCTCAGTTCTTAAGAGAGATGAATTAGCTTTAAAGAATTATGGCTTGAGATTTTCCTGAATTCGTAAGTATTGACAGTACATGGAAGTCTTCACACTGACTACCTCATTTCTATTAATGATATAGGAACTTTACTTGATTTAGTCCTTGTTCCAGCTATATATACGTATGAAAAATTGCTTTTCAACTGCAATTGGTTGGAAATAAAAGTGTTTATTTGGGGAATAGATTCTGCCCTGTGAACCTTTGATATGCTATGGTATTAATTTTTTCAGTTCTCAATATGAAAGGAACACAGATGCATCGTAGGATATTTAGAAAGTATAGAAAATTATAAGGAGAAAGATTGAAATTACCCATAATCCTACTATACAGAAACAACACTCAAGACTTTGATGCAATTTTTCCAGTTGTGTTTGCACACAGACTATGCAAAAATAAATATTTAGGATTTTTGCCGAATACGTAATTTTAATCCTTCTCTTCCTGCTTAACATTTTATATTGAACATTTTCTCCTATTTAATGTTCTTCAAAAACAAACATAATTTAATGGCTATATACTATTTCAACAATATGAAAAACCATAATTTATGCAATAACCTCATTTTTATGTGTAGATTGTTTCTAACTTACTGTTTTTATAATCATTCTACAATGAGCATTTTTTAGCCATACTTTGAATTGCTTACTATTTCCTTAGCATTTTCTCCTAGACAAGAATTACTAAAACAGTCTAAATTTTTAAAGGTTCTAGATATGTATTGCAAACTACTTTTCAGAAAAATTCAAAAATCAACACCAGGACTGTATAAGAGTGTCCATTTTTCATAATATCCTTAAGTAGAGTTATTATCATTAAAAAAAAAATTTGCTAATTGAAATCCTTGTTGTTTTAACTTGCTTTTCTTTAAATATTAGAGAATTTGAATTTTTCCATAGGCGTTTTGAGCCAGTTGTTTTTCTTGTACTACAAATTGTCTTATGTTCTTTTCCCTTCTTTTTTTATTAGTGTTAATGCTTTTCTGAAACAATTTCTCTATATTAATTATATTGACTTTCAATGTCTTATTGTTTGCAAATAGTTCCTGGTTGGCTGGTAGATTTTTAATCTATTTGTGATGATGACACAATTTTTAATGGTGTTAGTAATGATGGGTTACCATACCATAAAATGAGAACTTATCCATGGTAAAAATCTAGGTGGAAAATCTAGGTAGTGCAGATCTTTGGTACAATTAAGAAATGTCTGTGTGATGCACGTGGCCTGGATTTTTACAAACATGCATCACAGAGCTAGAAGAGTCTTCAGGAACTATCTCTCCTCCTCCTCCCCATTTGTCTGGTGAGGAGATCAAGGTGAAGTAAGACCATGCCATATCTTTACATGTTAAACATTATGTTGTTTCATTTTCCAGAGGAAAAAAAAAAAGAGACATTATGTCCTTCCTCTGATTATGAGTCTAATAAAACTTCTGATACTTAGGTCCCCTCACAGACCTATTGAATCAGAATCTCTGGAGCTGGAGATTGAAATCCTCATTTTAACAAGCTCTGCTGGTGATTTGTAAGCATTCCAGAGTCTTAAAACTACTCATGTTAGGGAGCTCAGATGATCAGTGGCGAATTTTCTCTCATGCTAATAGCTTCTTCAATTTTCTTCCCCTCAGTGTTCAGGTACTCAATTTGCATTATGTTAGATTGTACTCGTTACATGTTGGTTTACAAAAGTTTTTAAGTGTGTGCCAGGAATCTGAAGCTAGGATTTAAACTCATACAAGGCAGGAGATGTAACTCCCCCCCAACTTTTTTCTCTTTTTAGACCACTTTGCATAATGCTGCAAAAGTTATTGACGAATAGGGATTCAAAGCGCCAAGGAAATGGAGACATTCTCATATTAAAAAAAAAAAAAACCCTCTTCTTTATATTAGGAAACGGAGGCAGAGGGTTTTAAATGTCTTCCAAAGTGTGTCAGGTTTCATGGTTTTTGATTTACTGTTTTGTGTGTGTGTGTGTGTGTGTGTTTTAGCTTGTGGATGATAAATCTTGACTTATACTACTCCAGTGATATTTTTAAAAGTGTTTTTATAAGACATTTTAGAGGCATCCTTTTGTAGCAGAGAGAGATATGAGATAATAAATTAGAATCTTGATTCTGTTTAGTTCAGCAAGACTTTATTGAGAACAGTACTTAATCATAGAAAATTAAAAAAAAATATTTTGCTTTATTCTACAGTGTTCCCAGCTCTTTTCTTTGAACTATGGATCTATTGCTGTGGGATGGAGCACAGCCCTGTCCTCAAAGGACTTGCACTTAATTTTTGGTATTGTTTTATTGTATATAATTTCATATAATTTTATTCTCTATAATTATATATAACATAATTATATTATATTAACATAACATAATTATATTTTGGAAGCACTTGCATTGCTCTTGTTTGTTTTAATAATACCATTGCTGATTTACATTTGTATGTAATTTCATGGTCTTTTCAAAGAATATTTACACACATGGTCTTAGGAGAGCTTTAAGAATTTAGTATAATATAACAGGTAATTTTTATTGCGTGTATACATTTATTGAGTGTATACTACATGCCTGACTCCAAGTTTCCTATGGATTCCTTCACTGGATTGTTACAAGAATGCTATGAGGTGCACTGCATTATCTCCCATTTATCAGGCATGAAAATGGAGCTGAACAAGGTTAAGTAATTTATGTGACAGGACCAGATTTTAGAAACCAGGCAGTCTGACTTAAGAGCCCACAGTCTTAACCATTAAACACACTGATTCACCAGAGCATAGGTAACTGTAAAATAATCTGACAGATAAGGACATTCTTGTCAAACTTCTTATATTGCTCTAATAGAAGGGTGTATACGGCTGAACTTGCTTGCAATGCTTAGTAGAATATCTTCTGTGGGTGAATATAAGCCCTGGATGTTGGTCAAACAGTGACCAGAACCTCTTTTGAAATCTCCAAAACCAGAAAAAATATTTTTATTCAGTTGCATTTTTTTTTTTTTTTTACTTGAAGGCACCAAACAGCATAGCTACTAAATAAAGCAAAAACTATCAAGTAAAAGCGTGGGAGGTTTTAACATACATATTCAAAACTAAATCAAGTAAACAAAAGCAATAATGTAGAAGAAATGAGTAATATAAGTAACAGGACCTATTAATAGTCCAATACAGAATTTTACATCCTTTAAATACTGTATAATTTTTTTAAATGTCCCTGGAATATTTACAGAAATTGATCATGTGGCTGGCCAAAAAGAAAGCTTAAAACCCAAGGTGCAGACTTTACAATTCATGTTCCCTGATAGCTATACAATAAATTTGGACATTAAGAAACATTTCTTAATAACTCTTGGATCAAAAAAAAAATAAGAACAGAAATTACGAACTATCCCCAAGGCAGTAAAAATGGGACACGGAACTCAAAATTTATGGAACATAGAAGAAGTTATACTCAGATGAAATTTATAGCTTTAAGTGGCATCATTATTAACCGATGATTAAAAACGAAGGTACCTTGTAGTTATAAGAAATTAAAATATACACAAAATAAACCAAAATATATTAATAAATATAAAATCTAAAATTTATGAAATAGAAAATAAACAAAAAAGCTAGAAAGGCTAAATGAATAAACATGGACCGTGGCTATTTAAACAGAATAATAAAACAGATAAATCTCTTGTAAACCTCATTAAAGAAAAAAGAGAAGGAGCAAAATATGAAAGATTAGAAAGGAGAAAGGAGTCATAACTACAGCTGTGGAAGAGACTAAAAGACCTAAGAAAATGTGTGGTAACACATTTGATAACTCAGAGGAAATTGATGTTATAACAAAAGTAAATCACTAAAATTGATCTGAAAGTAGACAAACTTTAGTATACTAAATGCTTTAGAAAATACTGGAAAGATGAATAAAAAGAAGCCATTAAAGAAGTTAATAGGACTAGATGCCTTTGTGGTTAAGTTTAATCAAATCCTTAGAAATCATCCATCCAAGTATTTAAACTATTCTAGATCATAGGAAAAGATGTAAATCTTCCCACAGTTCACAAAACCAGCTTAACCTTAACACCTGCTAAAGACAGTACAGATAAAACAATTGCAATCCAACCATCTTATAAATACAATAGCAAAAAAACTCAAATGAAAATATAATCAGACTGAACATAGCATTGTAACAAAAAAATACAAACGATAATACACTATTACTGAGTAGAATTAATCCCAAAAATGCAAGAATGGTTCAAAATCATGAAAATTAGTAGTGTAATTTTATATGCTGAAGGAGAAAAATCATGTGATTTTTACTAATAAAGGTAAATTTTATTAGAAGGCAGTTGTTAATATTTGTCAGACATACCCATTAAAAACTCTATGTGAAATAGGAAAAGAAATTACTTACCTATAATTAAAACCTCTAAAAAGCCAACAGCAAGAAATTAAAATTGTTCATGCTAACCATTCCAAAACATAAAAACAACACAGCAATATTTACCCTCACCAAAAAAATGAAATAACTGGTATAAATTTGTAAAAAAAAGAGATAAAATTATATCTTCTTGGAGATATTATTATGTATTTAGAAAACTTAAGAAATTCCAGTAATATCAAATAGAAGTAAGAAGAAAATGTGGTAAATTGATTGGTATATCATATTTCAAAAAATCTAAAATGCCATGGATTTTAAGATATCCCATTACTTTATATACTCCCAAGAAGGAAAAAAGTTGCCACTTATAATTAAGATATTATTATAGGATACATCTCATTTTCAGAGATGTTAAAATGTGTGTTTCAGAATTGATGAGATAAGACAGATATGAAAAAAGCAATAGTTTCAGAATTTCACTTACCTAGAAATGAAAATTTTAAAAATATTACCTTTACTATAGTGACAATCTATGAAATACTTAGGAATGAATTCATCAAAAAAGATATAGGACCTATATGGTAGAAAAAAACCATAAACTGTTGTGTAAAGAGATAAAATTCTCTGAACAAATGGATCAATATGCCATATTTTTGGATGAGAAGAGTTAAAATGGTAAAAACGCCCATGCTCCCAAAATTAATATGTAAATTCAGTACAATGCCAATAAGGGTATTTTGGGGGGAGAATTTGACAAGATGATTTAAAATTCATATTAAATAATAAATATTTAGAATAGCTAATAAAATTAAGAAAACAAGAATAGTAAGGGGGGATTAAGCAGAAGAGATGATAAAGCATTCTATAAAGCTACCATAATCTAAATAAGCAGTTACTAGCATAGAAATTACAAACTGATCGGGGCAGGAAAAAAAGACATTGTATTTTAATTCAATGGGAAAAGAAATAGTTTAGTTCATAAATGGTGTTGGTAAAACTGACTCTCCACCTGAGAGAAAATAAAATTTGACCCTCATTTTTTATCATATAAATTCTAGATAAATTAAATCACAACATGTAAAAAATAGAACAAGAAAATATATGTGGTGATATGTAAAAATCAATAGTTGAAAAAATATTTGCAACACAGATGACAGTTAAAGTGCTATTATCTGAAATATAAAACAAGAGTTTGTACATTGATAACCATAAGACAAAACACACCCAAGGAAAATGGACAAAGGATTTGAATGGATAGTTCATAGAGGAACAAGTCCAGATGGGCAATAAACAAAAAGATATTTAATTTTTTTTTCCTAGTCAGAAAAATGCTAGTAAAATTTAAAAGAAACAACATTTTACACATCAGTTTGAAAAGTTTTAAAGGAAGATTACACCTACAGTAGGTGGGAATTTGGGGAAGAGGATATTCTCATGTATGATTGGTAGAATGCACTTTTCCGAAAGCGCTCTGGCAATACTTTTTAAGTAAAAAATACACATACCGTTAGACTCAGCAATTCATTCCTGTGATTCTGCGCCATAGAAGTAAAAGTCCTAGTCTCTAAGGATGACTATTGAAGCTCTGTTTGGAGAGGCACAATACTGAAAAACAAAGTGAATAACTATTAATAGAGGAATGAGTAAATCAACTGTGGTATATTCAAAACATAGAGTATTATAAATCTACTAAAAGAGTAAGGTAGACCTATATCACCTAATTCAAATGGATATTATGCACTGTTAAGCAAGAAAAGGAAGATGTAATTCTTGCATACAATATAATACCATTTTGGTAAAACAAAGAGTGATTCACCTCTCCCCTGTATGTGTCCAAGATATGAACATGGAGAAAGGTGAAAGGAGATGTTTAACACTGGCTATCTAGGTGGGAGGTGGAGAGAGGGAGAAGGAAAGTGGGGGAAGAAAGAGGGGGAAAAAAAGATGCAATATAGTATATAAAGAATCGACTTTGAGCAAGAACATAAGAAAAGAGAGGGAGGAAAAAAAAACCCCAAACAACAAGTGAACAACTCTAACAGCTCAGAATTAAATGCCCTGATAGAAGAGTGGATCATTATCTTGGCACAAATAGGGTTGGACTAAGTCTAGAGAGGGACACACAGGCGAGAATTTTGAAAACTAACAGAGCCTTCATTTAGAGATGCTAGTTAAGAGTGAAATCTCCATGCAGATGGAATTAGGGACTGATTTCAGAACCCACAGCTATGATCTTTACTTTTAGTTATATGTGTAACTTTGAGTGGATGATAAAATGTTTTGGAGGTCTCAAAGATTTAATTTTACAATGTGGTGATTCCTTTGTTTACCTATACACTCAATATCTGTCTTCCTCTGGTAAAATTAAATAAATGAAAGAACATTTTTCTCTCACCATTTTCATATTTAGATCATGGTGTGTATCATTTTATTTTGGAAACTTCCTGATGCTCTCCAGAAATAAGAGTAAATATAATCTGTTACTGGTTTTCACGAATGCCTTGCACTTAGTAGGAATTCAATAATAATTTGCTGAACAGGATTATATTCCACTTTTTCTGAGTGCTTTACAGCTGAGATAAATCACCAGTGGCTAATAAACAAGAACTCCTAATCCCAGTGTACCCAGCATTCCTTCCTTTTTCCTCCTCTTGTAGGAGATAAGGCTTTTTATTTTATTTAAGTGCCAAAGATCTGAAAATGCAGGACATCAGTCACAATGAATAATACCAATTCCACCTTCACTCAAGTGTGTATTTGGACAGTAACAGGTGATTAAAGCTATCACCGTATTACCTTGCTAACTGGAGGCACTTACCACATTCTCCTGGTTTCTACGGCAACTGATTAAAGAATTTAAGAACTGAGGCCTCATTTAGGCTGATGCCCTTGGAAAGGTAGAATTTCTTTTCCAGAGGCTGTACTGGGAGACAAGGCTTATTTGTTTTAATGTTTTCCATTTCCCTGAATTTCACAACACAAGGTGCTCAGATACCTTTTGGTACAACCTACTGGAAAATGTTACCAATATAAATATGTAGAGCTCAGTTTTGCCAATCCAAAAAACTCAGTGGGATTACTGGTAAATAGGAGGAAACTCAATGAAGACTCTGTTTCCTTTTTAGCTTCACTTTTTATTTACCTCTTTGCAGCACAAGCTGTAAACAGTGATATTGATGATATCGGGCCAAGGCCTCAGTGAAGGGCTCTCCCTTACAAAACTCATGGATATGGATCGGTCCAATACAGACATTTCATGCAATTACGCTGTTCAGCCTTGACACCCTCTATGATAAACTGCCACTGAGATAAATTCACTGGTTCTCTTGAATGAGTTCATTTGAGTTACAAAATGGTCTCCAGGGAGAGTCAGGGCTTGCTTCCAATGGAAGGTTAAGGGATTTTTTTTTTTTTTCCTGTTTAATCAGGAGGCATAGCTAGTCTGAGATCTAAACAGCAAATTGTTCATGGACTTCCATAGTACTCCCAGCCTCAGCCACAGCCTTGCTTTCTCTTTGTGAATTAATTACCCAAATCTCTTAAAAGAAGTGATTTTTTTCATTAACTCACTGAGGTATTATATGAGCACTTCACTGCCACATATAAGTTACTACTTTTGTTCTTTTCTCTTGCAAAATAAATATTAAATCTTAGCTATCAGATGTAAAAGGCAGTGCTTGCTGTTCTTTGATGCAAGAATAATGTTGATTACATTTCCATACATTTTGGGGGTAATGTTATTATGACTCAAAGTCTTGAGACAACTTCAAAGTTGCAATAAATCAACATAACTTATGGAATGACTCTAGCGTGTAAGGAAGGATCACACTAGTACGTAAACTGTGAGATCTTACCTGTTGGGCTCACCACTATATCCCTGTGCCTTTTACAGGCGCCTGGCCTGTGATCCCCTCCACTCAGCAATGGAGAACTTCCCTCATATTAAATCCCTCTCACCCTTTGAATCTCTCTTGCTTCTTCTGCTGCCAACTGGATACAACTCTCTGCTTTGAAAGGGCCCACGTGATTGGAATAAGACCACTGGAACAATCTCCCTATTTCAAGGTAACTTCCCTAAACTTAATTGCACTGCGAAGTCCCCCTTTTTTTTTTTTCCATGTAAAGTAACACAAGCATGGACATGATATTCCATCATATTTACAGTCCTGGGGAACAGAGAAGGAAATCCTGGGGGGCCATATTAGAATCCAGCCCAGCATGCAAGGGAACCATTAAGATCAGAATAAAGGCAACAGTGGGGATGCCAAGATCCAGTGTGTTGAACTCTTGAATTTCTCTCAATTTAGGTCAATTAGAGCAAAATGTGGAGATAGGGTGGCTGTGACCACACCAAATCACCAATCCTGACCCATTCTGAGCCTCTTTCAGCAGACTCACCAGCAAGGTGGCTTCGGGGAGTAGGGAGAAAGCGGCCCCAGCATTTACACATGTGGAGCTCATAAGAGTCTGACATCCTTTAGGAATGGTACAGGAGGCGTGTGAGTACTCTTGACACTGAGAATTTTGCTGGTGGAAGGGAGGTGTATGATAATGATGAGAAAGTCTATGTCATCTCTGACCTTCTCTGAAACTTGTACCTGTTCATGGAAAAATGTTTTTGCCCAAAGGCCTCTTCATCTGTTCCCAGTTGTCATTTTAGTGTTAGGAAATAGGCAGGGGACTCTTGCCTGCAGAGTGACTTTGTAATAGCCCTCACCTAACAATCGGCTCCACAACTAGACATCCCAACACTGAGGAATGATAATTTACAAGGCAATTGCTATTTTTATTTCTTTATGTGGCAGAAAAGAAAACTCCGATTTTTTAGAATAAATTCCCTCCATCTAGGCAGAGAACTTTTGCCAAAGGCAACAACTAAAAATGAAATCTTCTTTTCATGCCTGTATTCCTGGGCTTCCTCACTTAATCAGGAGATTCTACAGGGACAGTGAAATAGACCACGAGCCTAGAATGTTTCAGAATCATTGAATTCCCTGGCTAGTACAGAAACTGCATTGTATTGAGTGCCTAGCTCACCTATTTGTAATATATGGCTTAAAAAAGCAGTTTGAATGAGACAATTTAATATTCTTCACAGTATTAAATGTCAGCATCAAGCGTTGGGCAGAATTCAGATTTCCTTCCTCCCACCTTCAAAACATGCTTTTTTTGTTTTCAGAGAAGAGTTAAGCTCTGTATTTTCACTCATAATCAACTGGAATAGATTTGGCTAGTCAGTTCCTCAGAATAATTGCTAGGCTCTTTAAACAAGCAGCCTCCCCAATTAACCTGTAGGGGATGGATGTCAGACGAAATGCCTGGTTCTCTGGGCAGACAGCAAGTTAATGGAGATAGTTCTTCATATGCTCTATTTGCATCTCTGACAGTGACAATATATATTGCTTTTCTTGGCCCTATTATTTAATTTCCACCAGTGAACTAATGGGAATAAAAAACCTTCTTTTTATTATGCAAGACTATGTTGATAAGAAACCATCAGCGATACCTATGTTGAGGTAATGATTTTGGTTTACAAACCCACTATTTTAATAGTTCATCTTCACGACAACACCACAGGGCAATATTTCGGGAAGGTGTTCTGGCACAAATTCCTTCATGAGGCCCTGGTTTTCCCAAGCAAATGCTACTTTGTAATGAACTTTTAGTCACCAAACTGTCCCATAAAGTATGTGAAGCTTATGGGCCTTAAATACAAAGCTGAGTGCCTTTTAGGTACTAATACCAAATTTGAAATGAATGGGTGCTACAGGTTTTAACACTGTGTTTCATTAGTTTTGCTTTTAATAGATCGGAGAGCTATGCCGTCACTGCCAGCCCATCTTTGGCTTGCCCGGTTACCCTCATTGTGATACCACTCCAGGTGTTGGGACTATACTCAGGGAAGGGTTGATGGGCATCCCTCTCAGCATCAGGACATGCCCCCAAACTGTATCACTGCTATTGTGTCTGCCAAGATGGATGGAAGTTCTCTTTCTTCTCTGATAGGTTGAGAAGAGACATGGCTGTGTTGAGGAGATAGGGCACTTCGCTCGCTGCATTAGTTTCCTAGGGCTGCCAATACAAAGTGCTGGGAGGCTCAAAACAACAGAAATAGCTAAAAGACTGATATCAAGGTGTCATCAGGGCCATGCTCGCTCGAGAGTCTGGGTAGAATTCAGTCCTTGCTTCTTCCTAGTGTCTGGTCGTGGCTGTCAATCCTTGGTGTTCCCAGGCTTGCAGCTGCAACATTCCAATCTCTGCTTCTGTCATCACATGGTTTTCTCCTTCCATGTCAATGTCTTGATAGGACATTCTCCTCTCTGTGCATGTCTGTGTCCAAATTTCTCTCTTCTTATAAGGACACCAGTCATATTGGGTTATGGTCCACCCGACTGACCTCATCCTAACTTGATTAAATCAAATGCCCCATTTTCAAATTAGGTCACATTCACAGGTACTGGAAGTTAGGACTTCAACATATCTTTTGGGGGAACACAATTCAACCTACAACATTCACTCTTTTCCCACTTTAATATACAATGAGTTGAGCCAGAATGGTGAGAAAATATAACACAAACCCTCTCTCTAAATAGAGAGCCTCCACTTTCTTCCCCATAGCATCTCTGGAAGACAGGAGCAAGGCAAAGTTGCTTGTTTTTATCTTTTCTTTTTTAATTACATTTTCTATAAAGCGGTGTTTTTACGTAAAGACTTGCTCATTAAGAGGAAAAAGAACTTCTTTCAATTCTACTTTTGCAATGAGAAAATTAGTCTTTAGGGTATTCATATGAGTGCTCCCATTTTATAGATGAGAAAACTAAGACTCAGACAACTTTAAATATGTAGGTTATGCCTATGTTTAGACATGGTGTTTCTATTTAGTTTATTTAAGGAGTTAGCTAGTAGCCATGTGACTTCCCTGAGTTCATATACCTAGGAGAGAGAAGAATGCAGGTCTCTGGACTTCTCATCTGGTGGTTTGGGCCTACACATGGTTACTTCTGACCCTGTAATAGGAATATATTTCTGAGGCTAAAATCTCTGTTATACCCTTCTCCTCTGAGTTGACTTCTTCAACCTGTCATGGAGTTCTTTCTTTCTGAAAAGCCCTACTTTATGGTAAAATAAATACTCACAATTTGACATCTGTCATTGTCTGTCATCTTTTATCTTCATAATCACCTAGGGGGCTTGATGGAGCAGATTCCCAGCTCCTTCCTACCCATTGGAAAATCTAGGCATTTGTTTGGAACCCAAGTCTTTGATTTTTAGGAAGCTTCTCAGCTGTTTTTCTGTGTGTGTTTGTTTTTACCACAGGAGAAAGTATTTTATTTTTTTTAACATGATCAAGAATTTAATGAGTTTGAATTTATTTTTTATTTATATTTTTCAAATAATTATTTTATTTTTTCCCATATATACAATGGAATATTACTCAGCCATAAAAAAGAATGAAACAATGCCATTTGCAGCAACATGGATGGACCTGGGGATTATCATGGTAAGTAAATCAGGCAGAGAGAGACAAATATCATATGATATCACTTATATGTGGAATCTGAAAAAAAAAAATGATAGGGACTTCCCTGGTGGCACAGTGGTTAAGAATCTGCCTGCCAATGCAGGGGACACGGGTTCAAGCCCTGGTCCGGGAAGATCCCACATGCAGCAGAGCAACTAGGCCCATGCACCACAACTGCTGAGCCTGCACTCTAGAGCCCGCGTGCCACAACTACTGAAGCCCACATGTATACACTGCTATATTTAAAATAGATAACCAACAAGGACCTACTGTAGAGCACAGGGAAATCTGCTCAAGATTCCGTAATAACCTAAATGGGAAAATAATTTGAAAAAGAATAGAAAAAAATTAAAAACAAACAAAAAAACCCAAAATAATTGTTTCAGGTTTTTTTAATATAATTTATATATATATATATATATATTTTTTTTTTTTTATTGCAGTATAGTTGCTTTACAATGTTGTGTTGGTTTCTGCTGTACAGCAAAATGAATCAGCCATACATGTACATATATCCCTTCTTCCTTGGATTTCCTTCCTATTTAGGTCACCACAGAGCATTGAGTAGAGTTCCCTGTGCTATACATTCGGTCAGGTGTTTTTGATGGCAACAGGATTTAGGAACCACTGGACCAGTTGCCTATACCATATCCTCCATCTCTAAGCATTTATAATGTCCTCTCTTTGGATCCTGCTTCTGTTCCCTGGCTAAGGTATAAAGTACTCTAATTTCCAGTGACCACCAGGAAAATGGCGAGCTCCTTCTGGCTCCACAGCCCTGTAAAAATCCTGGTTTAAGCACACCATAGGCACCAGATTAACATAGCCTTAGCTCCCTTCTAACTTCTCCAAATATCACAATTTTTTCATATGACTTCTTTAGTTTTGAATTTTCCTGGGACTCATCTTGTTCTCCAATATTTAAAAATCAATACACACAAATGCACACATACACACTCCAGACAGAAGCTTTTTGCCCTCTTTGAGACTTTTTGAAGGAGCAGGAGGCTTTTCCTTCCAGAGATGGACCGTACATAGCAGTTTTCCCACCAAGAACCAGAATTCAGACACACTATTATCTATGCAGGAAAATGAGTTTTTTACAATGCTTCCTTGGAAGTGTTTAGTCAAGAATGACATGATAGTTGCAGTAACCAAGATGGCTTTTTTTCTCTCCGTAGAAGGTCTTTGGAATTTTTAGGCAAACGAAATGACATTTTAAGGCATAGTCATTTCAGTTGTATACATCTGGATGTTTGGATGTTTCCATGCATAGTGCCTACTCATTGCCTTGCTTATAGTAAGTGCTTAATAAATATTTGTGAATATAAGATCCAGTATCTAAACAGTTCATTGATAGAAATCCAACTTGTTCCTTGAAAGTCAAACATAGGACTTTGGCTTATTGGCAATCAGCACTTTTTCAAACATTATCTTAGGTCAGAGAGTTTAATGAGGAGATCTTTACAGGCATTAAAATACCTTCTACTGATAAGCCTCACTGCACCTACCACACCTTCCCTCTGACCTCAACTACACTCTATCTGAAGGGTGGGGAAAAGTAGGGAGTGATTAATGTTATGATACTTAGTCAACATCTTATTAATAAGTAGTCAATTCATATCAATTCATAAGTCTTCATTAAGTTTCCATTCGTTCCTTGCCCTGTCCTACGCAGCGTGAGAGATAAAGAAGTAAAATAACTGGACCCTTCCTTGACAGAATTTACAATGTAGTCAGATATCTTTATAATTAAGGAGTTTATGAGTTCTATGCTTTTTCCTTCTCCTTTCCTATTTACTCTGTCTTTCCCCCGTGTTTCTCTCACTAGTTTCCCTCCCTGTTCCCCATGACTCATCACTTCAGGCTTGCCCAGCAGTATGGCCAGTTTTCACTGAGCTGAAAGACAGTGTGGAGTAGTAGAGAAGATTTTTTTTTTTGGCCACGCCCCACAGCATGTGGGATCTTGACCAGATCAAACCTGAGCCCCCTGCATTGGAAGTGCAGAGTCTTAACCACTGGACTGCCAGGGAAGTCCCAAGTAGAGAAGAAGGTTTTGAAGATGAAGAGGACTGGGTTCAAATCCTATTTCTGCCACTTGTTGAATCTGTGACCTTGGGGAAAATCCATCAAACTCTATAAGCCTGTTTCCTCATCTTTAAGACTGAGATAACAGTACCCACCTTATGTTTATTTCAAGGATTATAAATAATTTACACAGTGTATAGAAAGTGTTATGTGCATGGCAGATGTTTAACGATGTTAACTAGAGGTACAACTACCGTGAATGTTAAATGCTAGCTAAAGAAGCAACTCGTAGAAAATGGCTCAAACGCCAGGAAATATTTTTGAAATGTCATTAGGGTAATGGAACATTTGTGTTTGGTCATAACATGTAGTTTGCTCCTGTCCATACCATTATTTTCATTAACTAATACTATTAGTTATAGTAATTGCTACCTCTCCCTCCCATCCATCATAATTATTCTCAAAAGGAGAATGATAAGAAATAACGGGAATCTGCTCAGAGAAGACACCTATCAGGTCTCTCTTAATAGTCCAGAAACTTAGTAAGTTAGATTTTGTTTATTCATTCAACAAATATTTACTGAGTCCAACTTCAAGACTAAACATGAAAGACAGCAGGACATGGAGGAACTAGAAGGCTTTTGTTATGGCTGAGTTGGGGGCAGAAGATGATGAGAAATAAGGCTGAGGATTTAGACAGGGGCCGGATCATCTGGGGAATTCCAGGTCATGTTCTAAATTTAGACTTTATGCTAGAAGCAAAACATGACGTGAAAGGGCTTTAGTAAGGGAGAAGATTTGCATTTTTTAAAAAAATAATGATTATTTTGGCTGCAGGTGGAAAATGGATTTGAGGAGGCAAGAGTGAGAACAGGGGTAATAGTTGGGGAACTGTTACTGCAATCCAGCAACAGATAATAGTTGCTTTATCCAAGGGGGATGGAGATGGAGAGAATGAGAGGAGATTAGAGCTATTTGGGAAGTACAAATTCATAATCCCCAGGATTTGCTGAGACCAAAAAATTTTTTTGGATTTAAGAAGTTTTTGGATATTTCTTGAAAGGTAATATGATGTATATAAAATATACTACATAGTACACTCAGGGAGGTCTGGGCACTGATCAAGAGATCAATATCTCCACAGTAAAGCATACAAATATTCACAGTAAATGAGATGAATTAAGACTGTTAATAACTCTCCATCAAGTCAGAGCAGGTCTTGCTGCCAAGTAAATTATGGAAAAATCTGCGTTTTTAGAGTCTTTTGTTTTGAAATGCGGGTAATTGGTGATTAATTGTATAAAGTGGATGGAATAAGCAAAACGGTGAATTAAGGTAAACACTTGGGAACAAGGTGGATGGTGGTATCATTCAGATAGAGGGGGGACAAAGCAGGAAGTGTACATTTGTGGCCATGAGGTTGGGTTCAGTTTGGGGTATGAACAAGCAGTATCTGTGGGTATTTAGGAGGATAGCAATTAGCAGCATTTCAAGAAGAGGAAATGGTTATCAATGTGAAAAGTTAGAGAGAGAACACAAAAAATGAGTACTTATGTGTCTCTTGGATTTAAAAACCAAAGGGCTGTTGATGACCTTTGAAAAAACAATGTCAGTGGTGTGGCAGAAGAAAGAAACCTAAATGTAATGGATTGCAAAATATAAGGAAGGTAAGAAAACAGAATGAGCAAATGCAAATACATTTTTAAGTTTACTGGATATTTATTTGTCTTGCTGATTAAAGTGGGATCCATCTTGCATGTCAATGGGCATTAGAGTTGGTAACTACTTATAAAGAGTATGAAAAGATAAATAAGTCATATTCTTAAATAAGCCTTTAAGAATCTGGTGCAAAAAACAAGCCAAGAAAAAAATGTTATACCATACAATTAAGTCTTTCAAAAGAAGCATTTTTTGTTTTTGTTTTGTTTTGTTTCCTTTTAAACAGGAGTTCCATCTAAATTCCTGTGGACTTTTCAGAATACACTCAGGCTCTATCCTCGAGTGTTTTGATTAATTCAGTTTCAGGTGGAGCTAGAGATCTACATACTTAATAAATTCCAAGGTGATTCTGATAAGGGGACCTGGATCAGATGTAGGAATATATATTTAGAAAATAGCCATAAAGAGGTGAAAATTTAAATCATAAGAGAAAGTGAGAACATGGAGAACAGACTGAGGAAAGCTGACAGCAGAACCTATATTTGTCCTGTTTTAGTTAAAAGGGGAACTGGGAGGGGGATATGAGATAAAGACCTCATAAGGCATTGGGAACCATCAAGTGCCATCAAATATGAGGTGACACGATTGTTAAGACAAAAGAAGGATTTTGAAAAATATTGAACTATTTAAAAATATCTTTTTGTTGTTTTTGTTCTGATTACAAAAATGTTACAGAAAAGTACAATTAAGAAAACAAAAATCCCTTGTAGTCCTGCATCCTGTGATATCCACTGTTTATTTTTTAATGACTATCCTCCATGTCTTTTGGCAAACACTTTTAAGACCTTTGATGAAAAGAGTAGATATTTATTTAGGTTGATTTTAGTTTTAGGCCAAAAAAGATACTTTCTAAATAAAAGTTTAGGGTGGATTGGTTGTTTTTGACTATTGCATGTGTTGAGATGGCTTTGGAACTTTTCTAGGTGGAGCTATAGCTATTCTGAAAGGTTTTAGTGGAAGGTATAGACCACGGGTTGGCAAACTAGGGCCCTTGGGCCAAATCCATTCCTCTGTTTATTTTGTAAGTTGTGTTGGAATACACAGCCACCCATTTGTTTATGTAATGTCTATAGCTACTTTTCTGAACAGTTAAGTACTTTTGACAGAGACTATCTGGCCCATAAAACCTAAAATATTTATGATATGGCCCTTTACATAAAAGGGTTGCCAATGCCTGGTATAGACCAGTATTTCTCAAATTATGTTCCAAGGCACATTAGTTTCCCATGAAATGTTAATAAACATTCTTGAAAAAGGGCTCTGTGTTAAAATAAATTTGGAAAATGCTGGATTAAACAAAGTTAACCAGGTTTCTTTACAGTTGGGAATCTGGTAACATTTAATATGCTCATTGATGCTCAACAAGATGAGGGTATGTTATATATAGCAGTCCCCCAAATTATTTGGTAATAGACCCCTTTATTTTCCAGGAACATCTATGATCATCATACAGTTTGGAAAATCTTAAATTAGTCTGTTTTAGAGGCTTTGTCAAGGTCATAAAATGGCATAAATGTAAGGTCATGGTGTTTTAATTCTAGAATACATGTACAGAAAGCCTACTTGGTTCCAGAGGTCAGAAAACCACCCTCTACTAGTCAATCACCAGAGCTATCTTTGGGGCTGGATCTCTGCAAAGGGCATTTTAGCCTGAAGCAAAATTCCCAAAAGTGCTATACAGAAATGGAGACAAAAGGTAGATATATAAGGCTTCTGAGGTGGTAACTGGGGCAAATGAAGCATTCAGCTTTCTGTGTTTGGGGTAGTATTTCCAGAACCATACTATGACTCTCATGGGTGTTGGGCACTTTTGTCTTTGCTGGACTCTTTCTCCATTAAAAAATGGTAAAAATGATATTTTATGACTATGTGGTATAAAGACAAACGTAATCCAGACTGGATGTATCCATTTTTTCTTCTGATTTGAAAAGATGTTGAAATTAAAACATTTCATGACCCCTAAAATTATCACGGGCTCTAGACAGCACCTACTATGTCCAGTGTGTAAGTCAGCCCTGAGGTATATTATCTCCCTGCCACGCTACAACCTTCTTGGAGGTGAGACCATAGCTTATGTACTGTACTCCCCTCCTCCTTAGCTACTTAGAATCTCTTGGTGGAATAGTATCAGTTGAATGAATAAATGGGCAATTAATT
The DNA here is from genome assembly GCF_009873245.2 of Balaenoptera musculus. NCBI lineage: Eukaryota > Metazoa > Chordata > Mammalia > Artiodactyla > Balaenopteridae > Balaenoptera > Balaenoptera musculus. The sequence continues at coordinate 74,172,891 of NC_045794.1, forward strand.
TCAAGGTTGTCAAATATCTCATTAGAAGATAAAAGTAATAGCTTCACTAAAAGACCTTTAGCTTTCCTCCAAAGAGCTAATCAAATTAATACAAATTACTAAAATATATCTAAATATCACCATGTGATGGAAAGAACTCTTGAAATTATCTCTTGTTGCTAAGTAGCAGTGTAGCTAGTCATTTCATAACTTTGAGCCTCAATTTCTTAATGAGTAAGAGAAAATATTTATCAAAATGAGGGGGTTCTATACACAGTTCTAATCAGAAGCCAGAACAATAGCTAAAATTTTTGTAATAGTCAGGTCATGAAACACCTAACTCTTTAAAAAAGAGGCCCAGTGGTAAGCTCCCCAGTCCATTTGAAAATTAAACTCTCTCAAAAATGTTAATCATGGAGGATATGGTTACAGACTATATAACATGCTTTCAAAGGACAGTGGATGGGCCCTTCCTAAGAGCAAAACAAATCAGAAAGTTCTTAAAATTCAATAAAAATCCTAATAAGCCTACTAACTCAATTTTCTTCCAATATAGGCCTCTTCTTAGAGAATATTCTTACCTGTTTTTTTGTCACATCCCACTTGAAAACTGCAATACCCTGGGCCACAACGTTTTGTTTTTACCAGGAATTTTGCCCAATTCAACTTACAATCGGTAGAAAAGAGGTGGCGCAGTTAATATATCACACAATCAGCAACACCCACACAAGACTGTAAATTAGAAAGATTTAAAAAACAACTCACTAGATATGTAGACTGCTATCTGTTTGCTATTAAATCAGGGATGAGAAGTACTATTTTATCTGATACTTGTTTCCAAGTGAAAAAGAAAAAAACCCCACCCCCATGAGAAAGGGAAGTTGGACAAGTCACCTCTAAATTCTAGAAATTTCTTAGCAATGCCAGGAAGTCTGCTGATGAGAGACACTTGGGAGACCTGACTCCCACAAAAGCCCTGTGTATCTTCCTGGTAGAGGGTCATAAGAGGGACTGGCTCAAATGACCTTCCCCACTCTGCATCAGGAGTGCAGTGGGGGTAACCGCTGGCCCTAGAAAGATGGCCTGATGCACTGAGCTGACACCGGTCCGCACAGGCCTGGAGTTCCTGGATGTCTGAGTGCAGGTGCGGGGTTGGGTTGGGGGGCGCAAACTGCGCATGCGTTTATCATACTGCTTTGGCCCCCAGGCTCCCTGGGTCAGTATCCGGGGTCTGGGCCCTGCAGGGATAGGTTGCGCCACAGGTGGGGACTTCTGGGGGACACCTCTGGGCATTCCTCTCCTGAACAGAGTTGCTAGTTTCCCTAAAGCCATGTCTCCCAGGATCTCAGATACTGTTCCTTGGCCCACCGGGGATACATGGGATGGAGACACCTAGGAATCACATTAGTCAGACAGGTCCCAGGTCCAATAAGGTCAGCAAGACCATACTGACCATACTGACATACTGACAATAAGGTCAGTAAGACAGTAAAAGAAAAATATAGAAGAAATTTCTATTAGTTTCTCCTATGGTCTAATACATAACTCTGGAAAAGTCCAGGCAGCACACTTCTGAAACATAGAAATGGATATGTGTACTAGGACGTTCATCCCAGAGTAGGCAGAAGAAATAGAAATAACTGAAATTTGTTTAGTTTCTTTCACAAATAACCCTTCTTTGCAGTGAGTACTCCTAAAAGAAGAGAAGAGCTTTGCGGGCTGGCAAAGTCCCTTCCCAATACCCTCATCCCTTCTCTGACACTTCCCTCTATCCTGGATAAAGGAAGAAGGCAGATTTATCAGTGGAAAACGAATATAACTATGGAGGTCATTTTATCCTCTATTCCCCCAAAATCATTTCCTAGAGCCACCCTCTCTGGGATGGAGATCATATGTTTGAGATATTTCAGGAAAGTATGGATTTTACATATTTTATTCCACTGTCAGGCATGCCTTCTGGTTGTCGGTTAGGGAAAGAAGATCCATTTACCTCGGAACGTCTCTAAGCACCTAGGGCATCTCTGGGTGCTAACAAGCCTTGGCCAGGGAAGATTTGGGAAGAGTGTAGCATTTACCAGAGGTCTAGGACACTTTAAGGAGAAATTTCTCATATATATGATTCTAAACTGCATATTCCTGAACAGATTTGCTTTTCAGTTATCAATGGACTCTGTTGACTTGGTTCATTTCATGAAGGCTCAAGGTGATTTTGTCTTGAAATGCTCAAGAGGAGCTTTAGTGAAATACATTCTTGATGTCTAAAGCAACACTGAATAAGAGCTGCTGTCCTAAATGAATCCTTTACCCTGTAATCAAGATTATCTGGGATTTTTTTCCCTCTCTTGAGGCAACAGCTTGTATTTTGTCATGGAAAAAAAATGAGAACAATTAGAATGTTTTCTAGATTAGATACCAGGTGTCGGAGTACAGAAGATCTCTGTTCTGGCAGACTGATTTTTTTTCCAATGCCAAGTACAGTCCAAAGTTTCGGGTTTACAATCCCTGCCTTCCCAGGTGCCAGACTGCTTTCCCTGAAAGCTCCCATCCTTAGAACCTGAAGCAAACACCATTTCAATACAGCCACAGTGTATGGGCAAAGCTCCATTGCAAAGGTCAGACTATAGTGACACAGGAAGAACCAATATCTAGAAAGGTATAAAGTCCTAAGGTCATATTTGAATGGTTCTCAAACTGATATTCTGAAGGGAAACTTTCATTTACTTCTGTTTCTTCTCCTGAATTTGATTATCCAGGAGGTTAGAGGCCCTGGCCTCAAATTGCAACCCAGCCTGATGGCTTTGGTAACTCCAGAGTAAGTCAGGTACAGGAGATGTAGCTGGCCTGTGAGGTATCTGGAGGAGGCATCACGATTGTGCCATTACTTTGTGGCCCAGTTCTGATGACCTGGTGTATTTTCAGAAGAATGCTGAACATGGGGTGAATCATGGAGATATTAATTCACTGGACACCAGAGGTGTGAAATATTTAAAAAGCTGGTGAAATGTTAAGATCTGAAAATAGAAATTATAGGTGACAAAATAAGAGAAAGAAACCTCAAAATAAGACAATTTCAAAAAGAAGATGATAAACATCCTCTTGCACTTTAAAGAAAGATGATGTATTCAGGATGAGATGTCAATGCATATTAATGTGTCTGATATGATGTAGGACATGATGTCCAGAGTAAGGGGATTTGGGGCCTATGGATCCCTTAGTGTGACCCTGAGCCTGGAGAATATTGAGGGTAGGCAATAGATGCTTCTTGGGTTTAAATAAACACTTTTTTTTCCTGCTTAAAAGTTTATTGTTTCTGGTTTTGCCTCCTAGCAAGAGATGCTGGTAATACTAGATGAAAGATAGAAAACTTCAATTTCATGTGATAGCAACTTAACAGTGCCTTCAAACTTCCACCATTGTTAGTCTGGGTATGACAATTCCAGCTGAACCTGCCTCTTTTATTAAAAGGATTGGCCTGTGTGACTTCAAGAGGAATTTTGGCCAAGACGAAAGTGGTGATTCTAATCCTGGTAGCAGTTTCTGGGCTGTCAACAATTCTTTGTGTGGGTTCTCCCCTTCCCCCTTTTAAAACTTGCAAATAACCCTGGTTAAGGAGTCTTTTTATTGAAATTTACTCGAGGGACCCATAATTTAAATGTACATTGGGAAACAACAGAGACAGACACTAGGAGTTTTGCCAGGCACCTGGGAACAGTTCTATATTGTCACAGAATCTTCAAGTTCGAAGGGACGTTAGAAATCTTCCTGCTCAGCCCCCGCACTACAGATGAAGGAAGGAAGGCTTAGATGAGAACTGACTTACTCAAGGTCTTGGAAGTAATTTGAGGCAGAGGAGGGATTAGCAAGGAGGCTCCTCACCTTGTCTCTTACTCCATGCTGCCTGAGAGTGGAAGGAAAAATAAAGTGCACTTTGGTGTGGAAATGTTTTCTACTAAGATTAGAGGAGAATGAATCACTGGGATTTTTTTTTTTTTTTTGAAACAGTGATTCAGAGCAAACTGCAAAGAGTATGCAAGATACAGGGAAACAACAGAATTCTGGGGCCGACTGTTTATATCGTGGCTGTTTACCACTTATGTATATGCACGGAGCCTTTCGGTTCTGCCTGTTTAATAATTGTACTTGATCTTAAGAGCTCCACAGCCATATTCTGCTAGGTTGTGCACCTTATGATTTGTGAAATCTCCATTATTAGTGTGGGTGGAATCCTATTGTATATAGAGAAGGGCTGGTAAATATTTTGCTAGGGGAATCTGCAGTCATTCATACTCATTGCTAATATGAATAGTGATAGCTGATATCATAATGCAAATTCTAAAAATGAAAAGCATTTTGTAGTATGAAATATTATAGATGATGAATGGATAAAGATAATGAGGTATATATGCGTATTGTAGAATTATATATGTATTTAAACAATAGAATGTCATTCAGCCTTAAAAAAGAAGGAAATCCTGCCAAATGCGACAACACGGATGAATCTAGAGGGTATTATGCTAAGTGAAATAAACAAGACACAGAAAGACAAATATTCCATGTTCCCACTTAAATGTGGTATATGTTAAAAACAAACAAACAAACAAACTCATGGTAACAGAGACTAGAATTGTGGGTACCAAGGGCTGGGACATGAGGGAAAAGGAGAGAGAAACAAAAAAGAAAGAAAGAAAGTAGAATGGCAGTTGCTAGAGGCTGGGGAGAGGGGGTCATGGGGAATTATTGTTTAATGGGTACTGAGTTTCAGTTTTGCTAAATGAAAAGTATTCTGGAGATGGATGGTAGAAATGGTTGTACAACAATATGAATATACATAATACAACTGAACTGTATACTTAAAAATGACTGATAGTTTTATGTTATGTGTATTTTAACACAATAAAAAAGAAATATTATCATATGCAGTTCCCCTATATTTAATTTTTTATTTCAACTTTGTAATAGCAAAACCCAAGAGATGGTAAACCCTTAAAACTCTTCTCTTGAGGATAAAATAGTAATGGAGTAAACTTTAATTTTAGGAATCTCAGTGAAGGATTTTAATATGTAGCTTTCAGCTCACCCGTCTTGAGGCCATTTCACTGTGCAGAAAGTTTGTAATCTAGTGCTTTTTCGGCTGTTTTGTTACAGTGGTTCTGCAATTTTCCCATTAAGTGTTAAATTGATGTGGATGCCTCAGTTCTGCCTTTTCCTAAAGCATATCTTTAGATTTCAGTGATGGAAAGCCCAGAAATTCTCTGCAGGGACATCCTCTTGCTTTCAAACCCTACCTGCTGTTTAGGCGAGGAAAATACAATTCAACAGAGGGAGATGTTACTCAGGGCTAACAGTCTGCTTTTCAGAGATGTTCTTCCCAAGACATTGGCAGAATGCCTGCAAACTCCCAAGCAAAGCTTGGGGAGATGGATTTCATAAGAGGCAGAGTGTTTTCTTAAAAAAAGCTCTACAGCAAACCCAAATTATCTTTTACAGACTGGGAGATAACAGTTTAACTAAGATAAAAAGCTATAAATGGTTATTTATCTACAATGGCTATTACTTTTGTACCAGGACATGATTTTCCACTAAGCGCAAACCTGTTCCAGAGAACTTTCTGATTTCTTTCCAATGAATGAAAGTGCAGGGCTGTTTTTGCCAATGTAACCGTGCTTCCTTTGCAACAAATGAGAGAACAAAAGCCCCAGTTTTTTATACTCTTGTCCCTATGTAATTTGCTTTTATGGAACAATGGATGACACTGTTGTCCTCTTCATTGTGTCTTTAAAAGTCACACTTTTTCTAGTTTGCTAAAAACTATCTAAATTTTAATTTACTTCATAAACTCAACTGAAATAATAAAATTACTGTTTTTCTGTTCTTGAGGGATTTAGGATTCTTGTAATAAGCAGTTACCGTCTCTGTGACCTACGATTTCTTCATTCAAAAAATGGAAATAACAATAATATGACTTCAAAGGGTTATTGAGAGTTTTAAATAATATGTGCTTGACATAGTATATATTAGTTTCCCATCTCTATAAATGAAAAACAATGGATTTCAGTTGAAATCCATGTTGGCTTAAGTTTAGCCCTTGATTGTGCATTTATGAAAGTCTCATGGATACAGATGTTCAATATCTTTCTCCCTGTACATGCCCACTATCAAGCAGGTCTATGTTTTTAGTCCCATTCTGTATGTCATTTACAATTATCATCATCAAACACACTTTCAAAATTCCTTTTCACTCCCCATGCAATGAGAACTAAGCTAAAAACTTCAAGAAGTACATTTCTGAAGCAATAAAAGAATGTCAGTCTTCAAATAAAATAAAGTGGTAAAATCAAGAGACATTTATTTAAACCGTTTACAGCCATGCAAATAAAGATTAAAATAATTTGATAGAACACCTATATTGAAGCAATAAAACCTTTCAGCTGCCATCTGCACCCCAGACCCCACCTAGAAGTAATCTGGAATAAAGTGAATCAAATTTACCTGTTGACTCATAATCTGGGCAAGAGATTTTCAGTCTTTCCTTTCCTGTAGTTTGCTGATTTCCCTAGAACACTTACTGCCCTTCAGAGTAAGCAGGCTCCTATGGTAACCAGTCAACTAAATGGACCCCGTTGCCAGGAAAGGTACATGAAACAAAACCAAAACAAGGCAGACAGGAAGACAGGGGCTTCCCCAGTGGTTGAATTGAAAGATGTCAGGGGAAACACAAAAATAAGATTATGAAACAGCTCAGTGCAATGTTTTAATATTGATAGTGACAATGATAGTAATAAAATATGTATTAGTATGCGGTAGAGGCTGCAACCTTTTTTTCCCCGTTAGTACTTTGCTTTTGAACATGTAAACACTGGTTTCTATGACACTGTCCAATAACTAGCATCTATTGAGAACCAACTATTTTCCAGGAATTTTACATTAAAAAAATTCCTATAACCACCTTCAAGGTAAATATTGTCATGCTGGTTTTACAGATTCTTTCAAACTCAGTAATTATCAGCTATCCCAGATGACTCTCTCTCCACTTAGGTCCCTCAACCACATGATCCAATAAAATCCCCTTTTTATAGCTCTTAATACGTTTGTAATTATGCAATTAATGATCATGATACTTAAAGTTTAAAGTTCATGCCCCACTGGCTTGTAGAGGGGGACAGGGACCATGCCTTGTTCCCTGGCTCTAGGTTCCCTAGGGCCTAGTGTGATACCTGGCACACAGTGAATGCTCAGTGGACACCCATGGCATGACTGACATGAGAAGACCAAGGCTTAGGGAAGTGGCTCAATTGTACACAACTACTGAAACCACAGCCAGAGGCCTTTCCACTAAGTACTCTGCCTGGGATGTTCTTCTTGCCCTAAGAACTTAGAACTTGCCAGAAGAGTACATAGATGTTCTCTACTATTAAGTATTAATCACATTTCAGTAATCTAAAAGGAGGGAATACTACCTTTTCTCCATTTTAAGACAGTATCTTGCCACATGTTCCATAGTAATAAATAGGTTGATGATAATAATAGTAACAGTAATGAATTACAAACACATGAGAGGGCTTCACTCCTAACTTCCAGTTGCATACTCTTCAGACAAAGATTTCTCCAAACTTTTGCTCACCATATTTGAATGATTAAAAAAAAAAAACAAAAAGAGGTTTTCTAGTCAACTTCTATCATAATTGGATATCTGTCAACTATTTTTTTTTCATTAGACAACAAGCATTTTGACGGCAGTGACTTTATTGTCTTTTCTCTATATTCCCAGCATAGATTCTGGCACTTACATAGCAGCAACTCAATAAATACTTGCTAAATGAGTGAATTATGTTGCCAACATTCTTATGACTATGTGTGCTGGTTATAATCGCTTTTCTCTTCTATCTATATCTGTCAGAATAATCCAAGTTATGCTGTGATAACAACCCTCAAATTTCAAGTGGTTTCTCATTCACAGTGTCAGGGAGAGCTTTGCTTATCGTGTCACATAGGGACTAAAGCTAAAGTAAACTCCACCGTCTATGACACTGTCATTTAATCACCAAGCTTCAGGGGTTACCACAGTAGGAGATGAGAAAGAGCTGGTGAGTCAAACACAAGCCATACAAAGCCTAATTCAGAGTGTAATTCACATTCCTTTGGCCGGAACTATCACATGGCCACACTTATCTTCAGGGGAGCATGGAAATGACTAACCAAAAATAGAGAAGAATTTGACATTGGTGAACATTAATAACTCCCATCACACAACCACACGCTATGGCCTCAGGCTTTGTGAAAGAAGGGAAGAAGATGGCAGATAAGAGGTCAAAGGAAAGAGAATGTCCAGAAAAAAAAAAAGATGGATGGATGGTAAAGAAGAGAGAGAAAAATCTCAGCTGTAGGGCTATTCTGGCAAGGTCAGTTCCTGTTCTGAAGTAGAATTTAAGCGCTCAAAAAAACCCAAAGTCTTACCTTCTCAATACCTCTCTATTGCTCATCCACATGACTCATTAGCAAGTTGAATGTTTTTTTTAATGTACATTTTTTATTTATTTAATTTATTTTTATTTTTGGCTGTGTTGGGTCTTTGTTGCTGTGCGCGGGCTTTCTCTAGTTGCGGCGAGCGGGGGCTGCTCTTCACTGCAGTGTGTGAGCTTCTCATCGCGATGGCTTCTCTTGTTGTGGAGCATGGGCTCTAAGGAGCGCAGGCCTCAGTAGTTGTGGCAGGCGGGCTCAGTAGTTGTGGCTCACGGGCTTAGTTGCTCTGCGGCATGTGGGATCTTCCCTGACCAGGGCTCGAACCCATGTCCCCTGCATTGGCAGGCAGATTCTTAACCACTGCGCCACCAGGGAAGCCCAAGTTGATTGTTCTTATACCATTACGGATCATGTTTCATTGGGAAAGATAATCACTAAGGTTTCCTGGATTATCTCTCATGCACAAGGCATAGAAGTATAAAGATGTTTGCCTTCAACTTAAGGGAGGTGTGACAAATAGAAAATAAGAAACAGAGATGTCTCTGACACTGAAATACATTATTATTCTCTTCCTCATCTTTCTCTGTCACTATTTAAAGTTTCTTACTATTTTCCATCCCTGCTGGGGTAAACACCACAAAGGAAAGAATTATGGGTGTCTTATTTATGGTTTCATTCCCACAGTCTACAAACACAAGGCACATAGTTAGTGCTCAATAAATATTTGTTCATTGATGGTTTGAAAGGGACAACTTAGGGAGGCAAATGACAACATTTAAACTAAAGGTTAATTTCCTGAACTGGGCCCTTTGAAAAATTACAGAAATACTGAAGTTGCCATTCATCTGACTAGTTATGTTGTAGGCAAGTTAAGTAGGAAAATTGTTTTGAATCTTTGGGTTGGTCATTGGCAAGATATGCTCAGTCATTTTTTTCCAGTTGGTAGTTTGGAAGTCCCAGCAGGATAGCTTATGGCTGGCAGTCAATTAGTTGTGAATTTATTTTTAATCTTTAGCAAATGTCCCTTGTGAACAAGCACAGGATGCATCATAATTACCATCAACTATTATCTCTTCAACTCCCCTGTGTGCCTGGCAAAGTACTGTGCAAAACAGAGACAAAAATATAGTACTAGTCTAAAGAAGCTGACAGAGCAAATAAAGATCATTAATTTTTTGCTATATTAAAAATAATTATTTTGTGCAGGGCAGTGATTTTCATATTCTCTGATAAAATGCTTCACAGAGGGCTAGAGTTTTAAAGAAGATTATAAAAGAAAGAGGAATGATGATAGAGCGTACAAATGACAAAAGGGGTTCTTTGATAACTGTACAAATTGAATAATGAGTAAATAATCTGATTACCAGGTTGGTGATGATAGTTTGTTGAGGAGAAGATGAGAGGAACATTTTTGGTAACATACTAGTATTTCTGTATGATCATTTAACTGTCTAATTGCTTTAGAATCGATCTCAAAAATGTATTTGATAGTCAATATATAGTTCATTATGCAGCTCTTTGATTAAAAGAATTAGAAAAAGAATAGTATCTATGTCTGTTATATACAGAAACCGTTTCCTCATTCCCCAATCAGGAACAAACCTCCACCTGGACTGTAAATAAACTTTTGAAAATATACCTCTACCTGATACAAAATAACATTTTGGTGGCATTGACCTCTATCTATGAATAGACATTTTCCAATTTAAAATTTTAGTGAAACTCATTTACTTGAGAGCAAATGGGTATTTGATTTTTAACTAATTTCTAATCTTTGAATAGAGGATTATTTTTGCTTCCTTCAGGGCACTTGTTTGGTTTTTCATGTGTGTGTGTAGACATCAACTGATTTACTGGTTGATGAGAATGATAAACTCTGGGTATCATGATACCGTATCTGCCTTCATAGTCCAAAAAATATTTCTTGGTTAAAAATATCTGGGAAACATTAATAATTAGTAAAAAGCAAGTGGTTTAAAAATACTCACTAATAAAGGACTATCATCATTTCTTTCCTGTTTTTTAAACCCCTTGAAAATAAAAGCTCACTTCTGCTAAGTGCATGGGAAATACCTATACTCTTTTTTCTGCCCCTGAAAAAGAATCAAATTGAACCTAACTGTATGTATCCTATGAAGAACTGGCAATCCTGAGGCTGACTCCATGTACAATTTGAAACTCCAGAAAAGCCATGAAGGTAAGAATGAACAGAGTTACCATGTTTAACAGCCCTAGGAAAAGAAAGAGATGAATAAATTGTTTATCCCAACCTGAGGACATAATAAAGAAATATTTAGACTCACTGGAATATTGTATTTCCATATCTTTTTAAATAAGAAACTTTGAGGTGCACTTTTTTATGTGCAGCTGTGATATACAGAACACAACATTCTGTTATTTCAGAAATGTGACTAAAAAGAGAAAAAGATCTGTTTAGAATGAAATAAAGAACACAGCCCAAAGCCACACAATGGCAAATGTGTGTGAACGTGAGCACATTTTAACTTTTTCCTTAAAGTTAGACTAGTGATGGCTGAGAGACAGCTGCTCTGCTCGAGGTGGGTAGTGCCCTTGCTCTGGTATGTGACTCTGAGGTCACCATCTCCAGTTTATAAAGGGAGGATCTTCCCACAAGCTTACATTTTTCTTCACTCTTAGGCAGACGGTGTAATGCTCAGAGGCAGGAGGCTGGGGTGGTAGCAAGACAGAGTTCTGGAATCTGATAGGTCGAGGTTGAATTCCTAACTCCACCATTTCCTAACCATGTCATCTTGGGTCTGTCCCTTCGGCTCTCTGAGCTCCAATTTCCTTATCTGTAAAATAATATCTTCCTTGTAGGAGTTTTGTGAGAATTAAATGAGACAAAATATGGACTGTTTTTAGTAGAATGACTTGACATTGTGTCTTGGTATGATGTGATCATTTGTGAGTTATATTTCCTCATTTATTCATTCACTTATTTATTAACTCATTTGACAAATATGAACTGAGCCCCTGCTACGTGCAAGGTTCAGTCTACATGGGTACATTAGATAGACATTGTCCCTGTTCTTACTTAGTTGCAGAATTATGGAGGCCAATGACATATAGGTAAACAGTAATTACAATGCAGCGAGATGCACTAGGTTTCAAGTAACTTGTAAGAAGTATGGTACTGAAGTTTGAGAACAATTTACTTTTTATCTAAATTGGGATGTATTGAAGGTTATACTTATTTTACTTTTACTTTGATTTATTTACAGTCCACTATGCTTTTTTTTCTCCTCAAAAGAAGGAGAGGCAGAAACACTGTGCAAAAATATATTTCCCCAGGAACACCATATGGTGACCTAGCATATAGTTAGTGTTAAGGGAACAGTGATTATGATGATGAAGATGACGATGATGGTGATGATGATGAAGTGACTTGAAACAATGCTACTGAGAATGCAATTCAGTGTTTTATTGAGACTGAATGTTATAAAAGTTAATTATAGGACAACCCAAATATTCTGTGTTTTTCTGGTCTGTAAACTCTAATTACAGAAACACAAAGATTTATGTCCCCTTAAGAATATCATTGTATGTATTATAAAAGAAACTTTGGAAACAGAACCAAAATTTAGTAAAGGTATCCTTTTTAAAGAGATCGTTCTGATAAATATTTTATAAAGATGAATACATGTTTTGGGGACCTCAGGAAGGAATTTCTGGGCTTTCAGCATACCTGTCTGAGAGGGGCAGGCCAGGTGATACTGTTGGACTTCCTGTCTGCAGCTCTATATTGGGGCATTTGGTACATCACTGACCTCCAGATCATGGCAAACAAGCAGCAGAGATACCATGAGGCTTACTGAGAGTACCCATCTGGCCTGGCATGAACACCACCCACTTACCCACAGTAAGGAAGCACTGGACTTAAACTACATGTTAGACCATATGGACCTAACAGACATACAGAAATTCTATCCAACAGCACCAGAATACACATTCTTCTCATATGAACATGGACCATTCTCCAAGATAGATCATTCCACAAAACAAGTACGAATAAATTAAAAAAAATTGAAAATGTGGTCAGCATTTTTTTCTGACCACAATGGCATGAAACTAAAACTCAATTACAAGAAGAAAACTGGAAAATTCACAAACATGTGGAGATTAAACCATATGCTCCTGAACAATCAATGGATCAAAGAAGAAATCAAAAGAGCAATTTAAAAAAATCTTGAGACAAATAAAAATGGAAATATACCAAAATCTATGAGATACAGCAAAAGCAGTTCTAAGAGGAAAGTTTATAGTGATAACTGCCTATATTAAGAAAAAAGAAAGATCACAAATAAACAACCTAAATTTACATCTCAAGAAACTAGAAAAAGAAGAGACAAAGCTAAGCCTATGACAAGCCCACAGCTAACATCACACCCAATGGTGAAAAGCTAAAAGCTTTTCCTTTAAGATCAGTAACAAGACAAGGATGGCCACTCTTACCACTTTTATTCAACTCAGTACTGGAAGTCCTAGCCAGAGCAATTAGGCAAGAAAAAGCAATAAAAGACATTCAAATCAGAAAGAAAGAAATAAAACTGTTTCTATTTGCATATGGCATGATATATAAAGAAAACCTCCACAGCCCCACCAAAAAACTATTAGAACTAATCAATGAATTCAGAATTCAGTGAAGTTGCAGGGTCCAAAATCAATATACAAAAATTAGTTGCATTTATATATACTAACAATGAAAATCAGAAAGAGAAATTAAGAAAACAATCCTATTTACAAAGCATCAAAAAGAATAAAATACTTAGAAACAAATTTAATCAAGGAGGTGATACATCTGTATACCGAAAACTATAAGACATTGATAAAAGAAACTGAAGAAGATGCAGATGAATGGAAAGATATACTGTGTTTATGGATTGAGAGAATTAATGTTGCCAAAATGTTCTTACTATGCAAAGTAGTCTACAGATTCAATGCAATCCCTATAAAAATTTCAATAGCCTTTTTTCACAGAGGTACAATAGAATATTTAATCCTCAAATTTGTATGGAACCACAAAAGACCCTGGTTGGCCAAAGTAATCTTGAGAAAGAAAAACAAAGCTGGAGGTGTCACACTTTTGGATTTTAAACTATATTACAAAGCTACAGTAATCAAAACAGCATGGGATTGGGATAAAAACAGACCCATAGATCAATGGAATAAATAGAGAGCCTCAAAATAAACTCACACATATACGGTCCATTAATTTTTGACAAAAGAGCCAAGAATATATGACTGGGAAAGGATAGTTTTTTCAATAAAGGTTTTAGAAAAACTAAACAGCCTCATGCTAAAGAATAAAGTTGGATTCCTATCTTACACCATACACAATAATCAACTCAAAGTGGATTAAAGACTTGAATGTAAGACCTGAAACCATAAAACTCCTCCAAGAAAATGTAAAGTATAAGCTCCTTGACATTGGTTTTGACACTGATTTTTTTGAATTTGACACCAAAAACAAAGACAATAAAAGCACAAATAACCACATGTGATGGTACCACGTCAAACTGAAAAACTTCTACACAGCAAAGGAAACCATCAAACAAAACAAAAATCAACCTATGTAATGAGAGAAAATATTTGCAAACCACACAGCTGATAAGGGGTTAATATTCAAAATATACAAGGAACTCATACAACTCAACAGCAAACAAAGCAAAACCAAGACAACCCAATTAAAAAATAGGCAAAGGACTTGAACAGACATTTTTCCAAAGAAGACATACAATGGCCAATAGGTACATGAAAAGATGCTCAGTGTCACTAATCATCAGGTAAATGCAAATCAAAAATCACAATGAGATATTGCCTCACATCTGTTAGGATGGCCATTATAAAAAAAGACAAGACATAATAAATGCTGTTGAGGGTGTGGAGAATAGGAACTCCTGTACACTGTTAGTGGTAATATAATCTGGTACAGCTACTATGGAAAACAGCATGGAGGCTGCTCAAGAAATGAAAAGTAAAACTACCATATGATCCAGCAATCTGGCTTCGGAGTATATATCCAAAGGAAATGAAATCATTATCTCAAAGAGATATCTGTACTCCCACATTTATTGCAGCATTAATCACAATAGCCAAAGTATGGAAAAATCCTAAATGTTTGTTGATGGATGAATGAAGAAAATATGATTATCTATCTATCTATCTACCTATCTATCTATCTACCAATAAACATAATGGAATATTATTCAACCTTTAGAAAGTTGGAAATCCTTCCATTTAGGACAACAAGGATGAACCCGGATGGCATTATGCTAAGTAAAATAAGCCAGACAGAAAAAGACAAATACTGCATGGTATCACTTATATGTGGAATTTTTTTAAAAAAGTCAAACTCATAGAAACAGAGAGTAGAAATGTGGTTGCTGAGAGCTGGGGGTTGGGGGAAATAGGGAGAGGCTGGTATTGATAAAATGTACAAACTTTCAGTTATAAGATGAATAAGGTCTAAGGGACTAATGTATAGCATGGTGACTACAGTTGATGACAGTGTATTGTATAATTGAAATTTGCTGAAAGAGTAGAACTTAAATGTTCTATTCCTCCCACCCCATCCAAAAAAAGGTAAGTACGTAAGGTGAGGTGATGGATGTGTTAATTAACTCAATGTGCAGGGGGGCAGGGGGGAATCCTTCTACAATGTATAGGTACATCAAATCACAATGTTGTACACTTTAAATCTCTTATAGTTTTGTCAATTATACCTCAATAAAACTGAAAAAAATATCCGTTTCTCTCCCCCCCCACACACACTTAGACTGTCTGTCTAGTCCCTACTGTGACATGTATCAATATCAGCTAGTATTGTGCATCCTCCAATAGCATTAGATTTGATTTAATCTTTTGCTCCCAATTAATAATTGTAAGATACTTAGCAAGCTTATCCTAATTTTCAGATATCTCCCAAATTCCCCCCTTGTTTTTTGATGTTGTATTGTGTCTATATTACCTCGATTCTGTGCTATGTTTTCTCTCTTAGAGCCTTTATTTTATCATAGGACTACAAATATATAGGGTGGTTTGTCCTCTTCTGCTTGGATTTCAGGATTCAGGGGATACTTTGTCACTTAGTTTTGTTGTAGATGTTTTGGTATCATAGTTGCTATGTCTATTTTTAAGGAAGAGATTCAAAAACTATGCCACTACCACCATCTTCTCAGAATTCTCAATGTCGCTTGAGTATTTAGTGGTTTTCCCTTAAATGTTTATTTTACATATACTCTACGTAGAATAGTTCATGCTTTTTAGTTCATGCTTTTACAGAATGTGTTGTTTTTTAGGAATGCATATATGACATGACACCAGAAATGCCTATCATAACAGTGTCTTATACTCAGATTTGAACAGAGAATTTTGGAAGAAATAATATTATAAAGTACTTTGAGCATTTATCACTAAATAAAGTATTATTTCTGTATTGTTTCCAATTTGCATTTCCAGAAAATGATATATTCTTTTGGTATATAAATGTTAAAAATGTAATTAGATATAAGAAGAAGGAGGAGGAAGAGAAGGAAAAGGAAAAAATGTAATATTATACCAATAACCTGTGCTTTACTCATGACTTTAAACTTTGCTCAGATAATTTATCAGTTCTTAGTGGAGCAATAAAGCACTGGATTTAGGCTCACTGGTACTTATAATGAGATTTCTTCCTTTAAGCAAATCCCTTATTTTAGAAGAAAAGTAAAACGTTAACTCTTAGGAATCATTATGCAATAACAAAGGGAGCAGTAAAATTTTATAGGAGTTGGACCAAGTCCAGTGACTTTCTGGTTGTGAAAAGTCCAGTGAAAACTGGGTAAATGGCTCATGTAATAGGAAGTTTAAGTAATAAAATGGGGGCGGTGGAGGGATGAAGATTTCCCCAGTCCCAACCCACTCCAAGTACATAGAGTTTTTGGTGATTGTTGCCTTATAATGTTGTGCTCATTATAGTCATAGGCAGAATATCATAAGGATGCACTTCTGGTGTTAAAAAAAATAATCCACGGTGGTAGGGTCTTGGGGCTTAAATGGAACTTGGGAGATATTATTATAAATATTGTTTTCCAATTATCCTCATCTCTGCTCCCTTGGTGCTTAGAAAGAAAACTTCAAATAGAGTAATGTGAACTACTATGTGTTAGGTTCTTACCATATAGCTAAGAGCTAGGGATGTTACACACATGGGTCTTATTTGGTCCTTCCACCTATGAGAGACATAGGCGAGGAAAGAGATACACAGAGAAGTTAGGTGACTTGCTTAAGGTCACAGAGCTAGTAAATTGTGGAGCCTCGGTTTTAACTCAAATTAGTCTGACTCTTGACCTGTGCTCTTAGCCCACTGTTTTGAGTGTGTTTAAAAAGCCATATAGTTTAATGTGGAAAGGTGAATCTTTTAAAGGGTTTCTATTACTATCCAAGCTAAGTTTCACTTAGAGAGCCTGGGGCTGCATCCACTGTGCAGAAAATACAGTTCTTGACTGAGGATATCATAGTCCCCCTTCAGTACTTATTCAGCAGAGGATCAATTCAGTTGCTCAGCTGACTCAGTTCTTCTCAGTGCTACACAATGTACCAGGCTTCAGGAACATGAAAATGGATGAGACACAGTCTCAGCCCTTGGGTCCTTTGGAGGGGTAGCTTTCATAAAAAGGTATATATGTATATAAACCAAAGTAGAAGCTCAATTCTAGAGAATTGCTGAGGCAGTCTTCAAGCTGTAAGTCTGAGGGAGGCAAGTAGGGGAGTGATGAGTGGTGGTCACCTAAGGGTAACCAACTCCTCTTGGTTTGCCTAGGACCTTCCCACTTTTAATACTGAAGGTCCCACATTCCAAGAAATGTCTCAGTTGGGCAGACTGAAATGGCTGGTCACATAGGTTTCTGCTGGTTTGGAACACTACCAATTTCCCATCAAGGAACTAGTGAATCCCTAGTCAGTACTATGAGGGAAATCAACGTTCCTGATCATCACCCTAAAAATCATGGTCTAATTTTCTATGAGCAAGATTTTAATAAAGCAAACTTGATTTGCTGCCTTAGTCAAATTGTAAGTTCAATGAGTTTCCTTTGCTCTTATCTGGTAGGAATCCATGTTGTCATCAAAGACTTTACAACCTAACTGTGAAGACAGAGGCAATCTTATGTGGGCCCAGACAAGATAACAGGTACACATAGACTGCTTATGAGGGAGCCAACTGTTTAGTGAATAAGGAACTACATTAGAGAGGCTCTGAGTTCAAAAGTCAACTGGCAGGGTTTCAACAACAACATCAGCCCTAGAACCGCCCTGGGTGTGCAATCACATACCGCGTCAGCAGGATCATCACCAAGTTCAATGTACCCATTTACAGCTCACAGGGCATGGGGCTTGTTATATGATTCACCAAAGGCGTTCTTTTATTGTTTTGAACTTATGGTGTTATTTTACTGTTTTACAACAAGGCTTGTCTTGTCATATTCCCACTATAAAGATGTCCAGAAACTTGGAGAATTGCGTTTTAAGGTATTATATCACATAATTAAAATTTTGTTTTTCTCTCTCCTTTTTTCCTTTCTCCCCTCCCTTGAGACCCCTTCTCATTCCATCTTTTCCTTTTTTCCTTCTTTTCCTCTCCTCTCATCTTCTTTTCTACCCCTCTCTCTTCTCTCTTTTGCCATCCCTTTCTCCCTCCCCCCATTCCTTCTCTCCTCCCTCCTTTATCTCCTTTTCCACCCATCCTCTGAAGGAACAGGGGATTTTGGTTCTCTTCAGAGGCAGGGCTCATTTCCTCTCAGGTGCTTCTTATCACAGAACAACTAGGAGGGTGACTTGCTGAGAACTTAACTAGAATTTTGTTTTCATTGCTGTAGCAAGAAGTCTCCCTGAATATTTCACAGCACAGAATGTATGGGGCTGACTTTCTAAAGCCTGAGTGCTTTCTGCAAGTTCCTTAAGTTCTAATACTGGTGAAAAGAAATAGTGCAAACTCTTTTGGATTAGAGTAAAAAGAGAAGGAGGTAGATGCTGAGGGGAAATGAAATGTTTTGTTTATTGGTTTTTTGAGGAAGTGGGAGAGTTGGGGGACAAGGAAAAGAAGAAGAGCAAAGCTCAGGAACTGGGACAATTCTAATACTTGAGGCCCATTCTTAAGTTAATTCTCAAATTGTTGGTGGTTCCAGAAGTGCTAGGGCCATTGTACCCAGGAATAGGACAGCACTGAGGGTCCTCTTATGAATTCTCTAGTGCAATCTGATTAGAAAACCCATGCCAGGACCACATCTTGGAGACCAGCTAGCATCTTTGGCTACCCAATATAGCAGCAGATGCCTTGTCTGACTGTTCCCAGAAGCTCCCTGTGAATCACCCTGCCACCTCGTGAAGACAAACTCTAGCAATATCCCAGAGACAACATTCAGTGGCAACTGGAAAACAAAAAGCCTAAAGAAGGTGCTTGGTTACCTGTAATCCAGGGAAACAAATGGTGCACCTTCCTGCATCTTGAGAGAGCTCTGGAGAGAGGGATGTGTCCACCTCTGTTACACACCAAACACTCACAAGATCAAGACAGATGAGCTTTTATACAGATTGTCTATGTTAGGAGTATATGAGAGAGTGGAACCTAGTAATGGAAAGAAAGAGTTGACATTTTAATTTTAGCTCTACTGTCCTCCAGCGGCTATTTACTTGCTCTGTGAAGTTGGCAATTAACTAAAACTCTCTAGTCTTTTTTTCATTTGTGACATGGTCTCTTTGAGTCTCTTAATAGTCATTCTTTCATTAATTTAGGAGGCTGGTACACTTCCGGTGAGGAGAAAGATTTTTTAAAATAAAAATTATATTGAATTTTAACCTATTTGACTTTTTAGACAAAATTTTAAACCTCCCACTTCATGTATATCTCTAACCAACCCTTGGGATCTGAACTGATTGAATTCAGATGACTCAGTGTGTCCCTTGGATAATGTACTGAGCTTGGGAGAGCAAGTCTGAGCAAGAAGAGCTTTTCTCTGCTCGATATATCACGTGAGCCACGATACTTCGCTATCTTCTCAACTCATTTGACTTCATAAAAAATATATTGCCTAACATGTTTAACCAGGCAGGCCTCCAGGAAGTGACTTTTTTTCTTTTTTTCTGTTTTAAACCATAGATTCTTGACTAAATTTTAAAAGAAGAAAACCAGTTCCTTGCCAAGGGACTTTATGACTGTGTTACTAGCCAATAAACCAAGGAGCTATGAAAAATAGTTGCTCCATACCTTTACTGGGAGAGTAACGGAATGCCCAGCCAACACAGTCATTATTGTACACTCACAATTTTAACTCTAGCGACAATGGAAAAGTTTCTCCTCTGCCACAGGAACATTATTACATTTTACTTAATTTCTCTGTAGGATGCTCGAGAAAAATACCACCTCAAACTACTGTATAGCACAGGGAACTCTATTCAATACTCTGTAATGACTTATATGGGAATAGAATCTAAAATTTTTCTTTCAGATACTCTATCTAGAAACACAAAACAAATTAAACATACAAATATGCTGTTAAAAACTGTACAAAAATATTGAATATTCACCCATCTTATTTAAAAAGTTCTAACATTCTTAGCTGATAACATATTGACATACTTATTCTATATATCAAATGCTATTTAAAGAGCAGGGATTAGGCTACGGAAAGCTAAATAATGATTAAAAGTTTAGAAATTTTTTCTTAAAGAATGTAATAAAAATCAGTTTTTGAAGGGATACAAATTCCAAAAACATAAGAAGTAGGTAAATTACAGTGTTCAGGATTTTTATCCTTTCTTCCTTGTTTTTCAGCACTGGACAGCACAGTGACCCTAACTTTTGCAGGGAGACAGAATGCAATTCTTTCCAAGCCCTGAAAACTTTTGAAAATGCTTTGAGTGGCACCACTTCTGTTTATGCACATATACCAAGAATAGAAATTAAATTCATTCAATGGCATCTCATTATGTCGCAATATATACAAAATATCTTGCAAAATAATCAAAGGTAGTTTATGACGGAAAAATAAAAGTCTTTATAGTGGCAATATATAGATAAGCAGAAGCAATTTGGAAAAGGCAATTCAAACTAAGTGCAAAAAAAAAGGTGTTGGCTTTGCTAACTCCACAAATCTTATCCTACTTTATACTCCTTGAGGAAAATGAAAACCCTTTAATGTCTTTGATGAAGGGAGCGGGGAATGAAAGTGGAGAAAGGTGAAATAGCATGTCTTCTTTTCTTTCTTCCTCCCTCCTTCCCTCCTCCTTTTCCTCCTTCCTTCCTTTATTCCCTTCCTTCCTCCCTCTCTCCCTCCCTCCTTTCCTATCTTTCTTCTTTCCTTCTTTTCTCCCAGCCTGCCTTCTTTTCGTCATTTATTTTCAACAACCATTTATCAAGCATCTGTACATTTTATGCATCATGTTAGGTCCACTGTGAATGAAGATGGCTGGAGAACAAGATGTGTGCAAAGTTAGAAAGGAGAGCTGTCTGGAAAGATAGATTGAGTTTACGCTGTTGAGGAAACTGAATGTCAGATTAAATTATGGTAAAAGCTAATATTCATTTAGTGCATGGCTCTTCTAAATGTTTTACATATTTTGACAATTCTTTCAAGTATCTTATGAGGTAAGTGCTATTATTATTCTCTTTTTAAAGGTAAGGAAACTAAGGCACAAAGAGTTTAAATAACTTGCTCAAGGTCACACAGAGGTACATGGCAGAGCTAGAATTTGAATTTTAGGCAGTCTGGTTTTACAGTTTGTGCTTTTAACCATGATGCTACCCTGTGAGTTGATTGCAACTTTATTTTGCAGGCAATCAGGACCCATTTTGTTCTTGGGCTTAGTTTTATTCAGTTAGTCCCCTCACCTGTAAAGTAAAGATAATAACAAATATACCTACCTCAGAGGGTTGTAGTGAGGATTAAATAATATATCAGAAATTGTTTTGAAAAGTTATAATGTGCCATATACCATTACTGATATTCTAGTAGTAAACATAAAACAAGTATTCAAATAAATAAAATCTTGGGTAGTCGCTATTTACCAATGGGCACAACACTTACTGATATTAACTAAGTATTGACCTTGATTAAATGAATGAAAAAAAAATCCTAGAAGGAAGGGCAAATTGAGAGGGGATAATGATGGTCATCATAGTGACACTGCTGGCGAAACTATGGTCCATGTGACAAATATTGTTGCGTGCTTACTGATAACGGGGCACTTGACCAGATTCTAAACAAGGTCCCGGCCATCATGTGCTTGCAGTGATCATTAAGATGTGCACCACACTTCATGGCTTGTGAAAGGTTCTCAAAATCTCTACTGCATTTGATCCTATCATCCCTTGAAAAACCTGCATGAGAGATGAAACTATTCCCATTTTCTAGATCAGGAGTTGAGGCTCAGAGAACTTGAGTGACTTTTCCAATGTCACACAGGGAGAATGAAGAAGATTCAGGACTCAACTCTAGGTCTCTTGCTTTCCAGAACACCATTCTTTCTGCAAGACCAGGCTGTCTTATGCCATAATAATAATACTTGAGCACTCACTGTATGCCAGGCATTGTTTTAAGGGCTTCACATAAATTAGCTCATTCAACCCTGACAACAACCCCTTGCAGGATATATCCCATGTTGCTTCTGGGAAATACCAGACTGTTCGTTAAGGTAAAGTAATGTCTTTTGACACACACTGATAGACTACTCTTAGCCTGACAGTGCCTCTGTGAGGGCATTCAATTCTATGATTAATGAGTCTGCACACTTGAGATGAGGGAGCTAGCCTCGAGCAGGAAATTCTCTCCAAGCTGGTCTGAAAGTAACAGTGGGAGAAAATGTTCCTTCCTGTTAAGGGAGAAGAAAGATTAGTGTTGTTGGAATCTTCTTCTGAAAACCATAGCTCTGTGTTTCTTCCATGGCAGTAGTAACCTGTCTAGAGTCCTACAGAATGAATCTCATGACTAAGTCTGCCTCTTTAGTCTGCCTCTTTCACAACTGAGATGTGAGAAAGTTGAGATGACTCCCTCCCCTGATATACTAGCCTGGGTCAAGGCTAGAACATAAATAGCAGAAAATGGAATGAGTGAGTGATAGCACCCAGCTGGAAACCAGAAACCTGGCACCCTTTGACCTTGTTATTAGTAAATGTTCTTTTTTAGAAACAGAAAGACTGTTCAAGGGGAACAGCGAGAACTGATCATTGATAGCAATTCAACAGTCATAAGGAGAATAAAACTTTAAAAAATAAAGTCTAGGGCATTTATATGAGGTCTTCATGGGGGTGAAGGTCACAGACTGTATATAATAGCAGTGATTTTCCAAAGGCATTTAATAGGAAAGAGAAATTATGGGGATATTTGATCTCTTCCTCACTCTAACTCCCCAACGTTGTAACCCTAGGACTTCAGCCGTGGAATTGCACACCTCAAATCAGGTGGCTCAAACTAGCCTGATGTTTCACTTATCTTTTTCTGCCGATGAAGCACTGAGAATTGTATACTCATACACCCAGCAAAATGCCATGTTTTGAGTTTAGAGAATCAATACTTTGTTTCTAATAGAATATTCTATTCTTATTCCTAGAGGTTTTGCGTGTGCATGCATGTGTGCATGTGTGTGTGAATGCACACATATGTGCTTTTTTGGTGGTGGGGAAGGTAAGGGGGGGTTTGACTTGGGGTAGGGAAAAGGCTAGTTCTCCACATCAGGGGTAAATTTTCATTTTTTGATCCTATCATTTAATTTCTCCAAGGGTACAGTTTTCCTTCTCACTAGCAGTGTTCCTGAGAAATCAAAGCAACAGATTAATCACATTTAAAAAATGTTCAAATTTATTGACATGAGAGACGAGAAGGATGAAAAAGAAAGAGAGCACTTTCCTCACTAAATAGAAAATTAAAAAAAAAAGTTTTTGGTAAAGCACTTCCAGTGAATAAGCTGTAATGGTTGGGTGGGACACTGAGATATTTATTTATTTTTTTAATTAAGATAGCTAATGCATACATTTGACAATTAATAAAGAGATAACTCTGGAGCCAAAATGATGTTGGGCACTCAAAGTGGATTTTAGTTTAAAAAAGGAAAAAGAAAATCTCCACATACTCTGAAAATGTATTTTATGGGAAGGAAGAAACCTTGAGCAAATTAATCAAGTAAAAGAACTTATAAATGCACTTCAGTTTCCTCTGTAATAAATAACCAGTAATAAACTGTTAAAACACAGTTGTCTTCCTGGGCCTCTATGTATGCTAAAGATTCATCAGCCTTTTCTCTTCTCTCCTTGATTGTAATGTAGTAGGTGGATGTTGCCTTTGACACCTTTTCCATTCTCTCCCAATATGTGGCATTAGTGCAATTTGAATTTAGTTCCAAGGTGGACTCTGATTGGCTGAATTCCATGCCCTTTGCTAGTGATTGCTTTGAAAGCCCAGAGCTAAGCCAATCTTTTCATAACTTTCGTCTGGTGCCATTAGTGAGCTCCTTTGAACAATCAGATTGAGGAAGGACTTTTGTTCCATGACTGGGAAAGAGGCACATTTTATTTCCCTTTGCATGTGAAAAAGGGAGTATGTAGCCTTGTTTATCATTGGCAATTCCCTTGCAATCATGAGGTTGGGGAGAAGAAAAGAATCTAGGTCCTTGATGATATTGTTGACTTGTTTGATTAACCTACTGTGATGTCTGCTCTTTACTGGACATCCATATACTTGAACCAGTAAGTGTCCTTACTGGCTTTCAGGCACTTGTTTCTAAAACCGTTTTGATCTATACATATAGTGCAAGTCTTTTCTCTTGGTGATGAACATAGGGGATATAAAAAGAAACTTAAAATTCATGCAACATTTACACTACTTTCTGTGAAAAAACAAATAAGTACAAATGAAAATTTTATTTTAATTTAAAATTTAAATCTTTGCCCATTTAAGATTTCACTCTCAACATCAGAGAATAGGGACAATATCTAAGTTATCTTTGTGTTCCCAGTACCTAAATGGAAATTGAATAAATGAATAGTCCCATCTAAATAGCATCTCTACCACATGTAGTTTAACTAATATACTATTTATTTTTATTTATTTATATCGCCTGTATTAGCTCAGTGGTTTGCAATCTCTTTAGAATTATGACATTTGATTGCTTGATTTTGGGTACGTGGAACACTCGGTGAGCTCACTGCGTAGTGGGGGAGACAGACTGTAAATAACCATTTATGGTATAAAGTAATACACTTAGGAATAAAATGCTCCCAAGGCCTGTAGGAAGGAGCACCTGTATCCGACTGCAGTGTGGTCTTATCGAGAAAATATTTCCAGATAACTACATTCTTACGAGTTGTGTAATAGTTTGTCTGGCAAGCATGAGGGCTGGGGTGGTGAAGAGGGTGCATTCTAGGCCAAAGGAATAGCATGTGCAAAAACACTTATGTGGAAAATAAATCGCGGCATATTTAAGAAAATCTAAATAATGGAACATTTCTGGAGAGGAACAGAAAGGAATCAATATTTGTTAAGCAACTAAGTTGTGCTAGGGCCTAAGCTAGGTTAATGTATATGATCTTATTTAATTCTCACAACAAACACTTCATAGATTAGGAACAGGAGGCTCAAATAACTTTGGTGACTTGGTTGTTTCCACACATCTAGTAAACAGTGGAGCTAGGATTTGAATCTGGATTAGTTTGGAGCTGATATTCAGGCTTTTGTCACTAAAATGTGATGCCTATCTGAATCTTAGGGCACATAGAGGCCACAGCAGGAGATAAAGCTTCAAATTTAGGGAAGTCAGATATGAGGAGACCTGTGTTCCTTACTGAGAAGTTTGGATCTTATACAGTATGGAGATGTCCAGTAGGGAGCTGGAAGCACAAGGTTGAGATGATTTAGCTGGTGACAAAAAAAATTGTCAGTTACCATCCTATTGGTTGTATTCATCACATATGCATAGTCAGAATCATTCAGTGATAACTTTAGGGTGTGAAGGGAGATGGCCAAAACAGAGCTTTGGGATATAATATTTAAGGGGTATTTATGAAAAAAGAGCCAGAGAAGGAGACTAAAAAGAGTGTCCTAGGAGTTAGGAAGGAAACCAGGAAAGGGCAGTGAGGTGGAAGCCAAAAGAGTTCAGAATTTCAACCCAGAGGTGGTAGTTAAGGATATCAAATATTTCAGAAGAAAGTAACAGTTAATTAAGCTTCAATAATGTAGGTTACCCCATCCCTATCCCTGTTGTAATCTAGTAAATGATGGGTGGGTATAATTAAAAAGCAGCTTCTTGGGACTTCCCTGGCGGTCCAGTGGTTAGGATTCCGTGCTTCCACTGCAGGGGGCATGGGTTCCATCTCTGGCCAGGGAACTAAGATCCCGCACGCTGTACAGCATGGCTGAGCGGGGAAAAAAAAAAAAAGCAGCTTCTCACTCATATTCATAAAAACATTCTTACAAGAGTGGTCCCACAATGGGAACAATATATTTCGGGAAACACTGATACTGGAATCTGAGTTGGAAAAGATGTCAGAATTCACCTAGTCTCTATCTTATATAATGGATGAACTAGTTGTATCCTTATGTCAACACTTGCCCATCCAAGTATACAAGAGGCTTATTCCTGATATCACTGAGGTTAGAGGTCTATAAGACACCTGACTTTTCTTGTTTACGTCAATCATTTCCTCTTCATAATGTATCACTTAAAACAACAATGATAATTCACGTGTTTGTATCATCTTTATGATATCTTACAGGTTTCAAAGCACTTTCACACTATTTATGATTTTGTCTCCACAAGCCTGTGAATTAGGCAGAGAAATAAGTAGATGAATTATAGATGGGCAAACAGAGGCTTACTGTGGTTAATGGAAATTAACCCAAGTTTCCTTAGAGATAGATTAATGAGGTCAGAGGACAAAAATCAGCTCTGATTCCTAGTCTTCCTTCAGTCACAGTACCATTAGTGGATGATTATATAATCTTGGATTCTAGTATCTCCCTCTTTTTCATTTTTTCCTGTAAATCTTGTTTCTTCAACTCTGCAGTAATCCTCAAAGAATGCATTCCAGATTTACATTTCTTCTGGCTGAATCTTCTAGTAAAGATGGCCCATGGGGCTGAATCTTCTAGTAGAGATGGCCCATGAGCAATGGTTCTTCCCATGTCAGTTACCTGGCATTTAGACCACATTCCCAGACTTGCAGTGAAGATTAAGAAACAAGTGCTGCTTATTTAAGTGCGTGAGCTCCCCTTTATAGCTGGATAAAATGGTGCCATGGTTCTATTTTCATAGCATTTAGACGAGGGATTAGAGAGTCATCTGGGTAACTGAACCACTATAGAAAGTCAGTCTGGTTATTTCAGACCTGTTGAATAGGTTTTCCTTTTGCTTGAGTTCTCCATACAGTTCTCTGTTCTGGTTAATTGTTGGGAAAGCTGCTGAGCTGGCTCTTTACTGTGTGCAGAGAAGGTGCTGCAGAGCATGGACGTTTCATGCCCTACAAATCAAAAAATTCATACCCAAAGATAGACATGACTTTTTATTTTTCTGACTTTTTTTCTATAATATAAGAGCAGTGTTGGACCTAGCTTTCAAGTTTTGACATTTAGAGGCCTAGAGATACATAGAATTCATAACTTAGAAAAGTGTGCAGAAATGTAACTTCTATGGATAGGAGTCTTCTAATGAACCTATCTCAACAGATGTACTTGTGGTTTACAAGTTGTTTCTCGTGGTTTTCACTGTGGATCCTCTGCTGCTGCTCTGTCTATGCTTTTTCTCTTTAGAGGCACTGTTCAGAGGAAAAAGGAATACGTCTGTGACGAGTTTGTGATGTATCTATCTTATACCTAAAGACATTTGATCTCTCTCCCAAGGTCATGCTATCATGCTCTTATCCAATTGATCCACCTCACACACACACACACACACACACACACAGAGAGAGAGAGAGAGAGAGAGAGAGAGAGAGAGAGAGAGACTGAATGAGATTCCCATGTAAACTATTAATAAAAGAAAGAAATTGCTAAGACCTCTTCTAATTCTCATTGCCTCTACCTGCCCTTTAATGGATATGTATGACAAAAGTCCCAGCCTTTAGATAGGAACAAACTGCTTTCCTCCCATTCTATTTTATCTTGGATTAACTCATTGTCCTTTCTTTGACTCCCCTCTTCCCTCTTCTTGTAAACTCAGGATCAACAAATGGGATCTGCATAAGATCCCATTCAAGTTAACCTCTTTTAGTGCCTACCCAACAATTTGGTTTCTCTGAGTAGTTAATCTGAATGAGGAAATATCTACAAGGCCACTTGGCAAGACATGAGATTTTCCATTCTTTTTGAAAACTAATGAAAAGGCAATTATTGCCTCACACTATTCTGAGTATTCCACAAAGAACTGCTCTCCACTTCCTGAACAGAATCCGCAGCTACTGCCTTTTATCCTCAGCCACTCCCTCACTTCTTGGCTTGATGTTGTCTAACCAACACTGAGACAAACATATCTTTGGGTCTGGGGAAGTGAATGCATTTTTCAGTTGGCAACAGTTATCGTAGAAGCAGAGAACACTTGTTGAGTGTGTACTATGTACCAGGAATGGAAGGATATGCAGGTAGATGAGACAATCATGCTCTTTGCAAAGAGCTCCCTGTCTAGTAGGCAAGACCACCACGTAAACAAATTTGGTAATTTCAGTTTGTGAGATTCTCAAATCCAAAGAAGCTCATGCTATGTATAGAGATAGAGGAGAAGAATCTGTAACTAGCTTTGGCAGTGGTGGATAGGGAAGACTTTCTGGAAGAATTAAGCTCTGAGCTAGATTTTGAAAGATGAGTAGGAATTGTGAGATGGATAATAGGGAAAGTGGAGGTGGGGTGGTAGGGAAGGGCATGGAAAAAAATGAGATTAGTAATAAAGATAAGGGTCACTTCATTATAAGTATTTGGGGAACATGACCAGATTTGCAGTTAGAAACATCATTTTGACTCTACCTAGATGATGGATTTGAATGCAAGTGCTGGGAACAATTATGTATCTATTTAAATTTGGGGTTGCCAAACTACTGCCAGGCAATTCAGGCCTAGAAACTGTCTGTTTTTGCAAATAAAGTTTTATTGGAACACAGACACACCCATTTGTTTATGTATTGTCTACAGCTGCTTTCATACAAGGGCAGAGTTGAATAGTTGCTACACAGACTGTAGCACAGAGCCCAAACTGTCCACCATCTGGCTATTGACAGTAAAAGTTTGCTGATTTAAGTAGTGCCAGAGTTAAGGTAATAGAGGATAATGGGTTGAACTAAAGCTGGAGTAGTGGGAATAGAAAGGAGTGGGTGGTACAAGAGCTCTTCAGGAGGAAGCGAGGATAGGATTCCATGAGTGATTGTACTGGAGGGAAGGGCAGAGACATGAGAGACAGAGGAATCTGGGAATATTCTGGGTCTCCATTTAGCACAGTTTTAGCAATGTGTCTTTCATAAAGATGCACAAGAAGCTGTCTTTTTCCTCAAGGAGCTGCAAATCCAGTAGAAGAGATAATATGTGTACATAAAAATCTTTAATACAAAAGTGAAAGAAATGAGGTCATGGAATTTCAGAAGAGAAAGATGATGTTTAGATGAAAATTTAGTGAAGGCTTAAAAGAAGAGTAACAGTTTGAATTTCGAAAATGAGGGAGGATTTGGACACGTGGATGAACAGGAGCAAGGGCCTCCTGGAGAAAGAGGATGCAGGAGCACAGGTAAGGATCTGGACACCAGGTTAGGAAAAGACAGCAAAGCCAATTTGAGGAGTGTGGACTTTACTGGATAAGCAATGAAAATCTGAGGGTTTTAAGCAGGAGAATAATATCAGAGCTGCACTTTGTTTTTTCTGGCAATGAGATTAGTTATTGAATAGGGAAAGACCCAAAAAAGGAAAGGAAACTAACATTTGCCTTTCAAAGCTTAGCTTTGCTGACCTCTCAGTAAATATTTGTCCTTCCTTCATGTTCCCATCACACCCCAGGACTCCTAGAATTAGAGCATTTAATATGCTATGTTGTAGTTGTTTACTTGTCTATAGAACGTGAGAGGCCAGGTACTGCGACATTCTTAGAGAAAGTACGTGTAGTGGTTAAGACTTGTCTGGGCTTGACTTTGACTTGTCTTTACCCTCTCCATACCTTGATATCCTCATCTGAACATAATAATAACTGTAACTGCTTCTACAATTAATAATAATTGTAATGATTTCTTGTGATTATTAAATGAGTTAATATGTGAAAAGCACTAAGAACAGTGGCTGGCTAGTAGGGAAGGCTAATAAATGCTATTGATTATTAGTCCTAGTGCCCAGCTCAGTGTTTGGAAACTAATAAGGATCTTGTTCAATGAGCGAATGTAAGTGCCTACAATAAGCCAGATGCTTTGTATTGGTTGTTTGGGTTTATCCTCACCACACCCCTATGAGGAAGATATTATTTCTAATTTTAGGCAAGATGAAAGAGCTCTGATGGTAAATGACAGAGCCAGGATGCAGACAGACGTACCAAGCCCAATTTAATAGGGAGCTGGTAGGAAAGAGAGAATTTAAAGAGATGAGGGTAATGGATGGACACAAGCCCTGGAGGAGGTGGGAGAGGAGTTGGGTCAAAAGCACAGGTGAAGGTCCTTGAGAGCTTTCCTGAGACAACACAGAGGATGGTAAGGAGAGGGAAGCAAAATCATTAGCTGAGAGTGGAGGTGGGTAGGGCTGGGAAGTCTGCTAAAGGGGGAATCAAAGAATATTCCACATTCTTGAGCTTAGGTGACTAGAGGAATGATGTTGCCATTTGTAGAGATAGAAATACACAGATTTGTTTTTTTGGGTATGAATTTGAGGGTTTAGTTTAGATATAAAGAGCTTGGTGCTCACACAACATTGAGCAATGAGTTGAAAACGTGGCCCCAGAGCTTGAGTGAGAGGCAGGAACAGGAGAGAAACTTGTGGACGTCATCTGCCTGGAGGTGAGGGCTAAGTCATACGCATGGCATCTATGAGCATATTCACAGGGTCAGTCTCACAGGCTAGTTCTTGATTCAGCCTGGATCCCACACCCATCCCTGGTACATGTTCTGAAGCTGATTTGTGATACTGGGTGTCCTCATTGGCCGATAGAGACACACCAAGTGACCAGTGTGCAAAGAGTCCTTTTTCAGGTTCTTCCTGCAGGAATGAGAAGCCGTGGCTGGGAGACAGATAAACTCTCTAACCAGGGGAAGAGGAGATGGGAGGGGCGAAGGTGGGCCTTAAAGTGTCAACTTCGTCTTAGCCTTTGGTGCTGGCAACAGAGCCCAACCTCTCCTGATGTAATCAGGCACAGAGCTTCAGAAATGAATTGAATCTGCTTAAAACTACTCTCCCTCCTCAATCCAATGCAAATGAACTTATTTGGCCAGAGAGGGTCATAAACACATCATAAAATCTGACCTTTCCAAGAGGGGATTATCTGTAAATAACTGTGGTTATCCCCCGGCATACTAGGCATAAGCCTGGTGGAGGGGCTGAGAGGAGAGCGATTTCCTCCTCTCCCTGGGCATCACACTGAGAGGCAAATGGCAGAAGGGCTTTGCAGAGGCTCAAGTATAAGCCCCTACAGTCCTACACCCAGTTCCCTCTGGCATGGCTGCTGCTGCTTTGACGGGGCTCCCTCTGCTTTGCTGAGCAATGGAATGTGGCTACCGGGAAAAGAATATTAAGATTTCTGTTTCTAAATATGTCACTGGTGAAGCTCCTTTTAAAATATTAATTGTGGCAATGTTGGAAATGCATAAAAGAACTGACAATGATGCTTGTTCAGACCACAGAAGGTTTAATTTCAAAATGTGGTTTTGAATTTTTTTTATTTCTGCCTGTAAGCAATGGATTCATCAAAATCCTTTCTTCTGAATAAAAGAAGAGTCCTTAATGGTACCCATTCAGTGTCATTAATGTGGAGGAGGTGAGTGATATGAGAGGGGTCTATATTATTTATGATAAGGCTATTTGTGAGCCAAATGATTTCAACAAGGTCTTCCAGCTGATAGTGAGGATATAAAAGATACAGGGAAGAGGCAGTGGAAACCCACTGGAGTGGTTGCTAACAGATCCAGTCCCTTCGATTTCCAAGATAAGAAAGCATGTATCCTGTTTGTTTAAAATTTGGGTGCAGTGATCACCACATAGTTACTCAGTAACCAATGCCAATGAAACCTTTTGTTGTTTGCTAAATTGGTAGTTCATTTCCTCTTAATAATTTCCATCTAGTAATCCTAAATATATCAAGAATCAGAATCCTGGGATCTTGTGGCTGGGAGTTTCGTAAACCTAATGGTGTGAGCGAGATTGTAATTTCATTGAGAGTAGGGACCATGTCCCATGGTTTTTTCCCTGTAATTGATTTCTAATCTCATAGCGTTTTTATTTTCAACTCCAATACTCATAGGCCCTGGAAAAGCTTTGGTGCCTATAAAGATATAAAGAATGTGGTGTAGAGCATTCATTCAACAGGAGGAATATCACACTCAACTGGGTGAAAATTAGTTTTTGTGGGTACCGGTGAAAATATCTTAGATATTAACAACCTAAACTCTCCAAGGCTCAGACCAATGTGACAAATTAGTATTTATTTCATGGGTGTGGGGGAAGCAGTTAGGGGGAAAAAAATGTCTAGAAAGGCTCTGTGGGGAAGGGAGATTTTCATCATTATTTTAAAAAGGTTGAGAAGCACTGGCGGCTGGAGAGGAAGGAGCCCTGTTTTTTGGAATCAAAAGCAGTTTTTTGGAGTCTCCACCCACTAACTACCAGCATAGTTCCTCATGTCCCTAAGCTTCAAGTCTTCATCTGTGAAATCGTGATCAGGTACAAGGAAGGGACCAACCTGCTCACTTCGCTAACATATATCCTCCACCTAACAGTGACTAGCATGAAATAAGCTCTTAATAAGAATTTATTGAATGAATGCTAAAGGAATGAATGATTCTCCCCCAAAAGGTTGTCTGATGATTAATTGACTGAGATGATGAGTGCAAAGCTCTTAACTTAGTACTGGGCACATTTTAGGTGCGTAGTCATTGCGAGTTGCCTTTCTTCATCCCCTCCTCCCTGACTGCCCTGCACACACAGATTTCACAGATGCAGACATGAGACCTAGACAGGGCATATAACTTTCCTGATGTCATAGAGCAAGTCTGTAATCCTGCTGAGAATTGAAGCTGCTTCTCTCAGCTCCAATTGAGCCTTATTTGATTAATTATTATTATAATTATTTTCCTAGAACATTCAATGAGTTCTCTATATTCTTGGAAAGACAGTTCTTGTACCACTGAAGTATAATCAAACCATATCTAAATTGATTTCAGTGGGGCGCCATCTGGATGCATGAAGCACAAATTTACACGCCTGGAGCAATAACGTAAGTGCTTTGCCCTGCCAATAAGAGGGTCTTGAAAGGGCTTTGGGGAAGTATTGTGAGGGGCAAACTGACACATGGCACTCTCTCCAGTGTAACGTGCAGACAATTTGAGAGGAGGGCTGGTAGGTACAACACAAGGGTTTGGAAAAGCTAGGCATTCAGGTGGCAGGGAGCTGGGTAAATGAAGATGTACCATCCACACTCCAAGTGTTGAGTTTATAAACCCTGCATCGTACAGCAACATATTCTTCCAAGTATCATAAACTCACAACATTAGGGAAGGTAGAATCTGCTCTAAGAATTTTCGAGCCATCAACTTCAGCAACAATTCAAGTACTAAGATGTGAGTGCTCCTTTACCCTCCTGAAGATCCTGCTTCCTTCTCATTCCATTTTAGTATTTAGTAGTGCTTTATGCTTTTACATTTTTTAGTAAAGCAATTTGAAGGGGAGAGGCTATAACTTAGGTCCTTCACATACTCACCCTGTTTTCCTACATTGCATATAGAAGATCTTCAAAAATGCATGTTGAACCAATGAATGTATTTATGGTTAAAGGGAAAAGAGGGCAGGTCTAACACTGATCACGTTATGTTCTAGGCACTGTATGATGCACATTACAGGTGTTATTTCATTTAACCTTTACAACTAACTAATAAGTAATTTGCCCAATGTCACAAAATTATTAAGTGGCTGAGACTGGAGTCAACTAAGGTTATTTTGGACTCCAAGGACTATGCTCATTAAGAAAAAAGAAATCTTTCAGCAGCCATGAGAATGCCCCCTAAAAGACCTTCCACTACAGGGAGTGTAATAGACCAAAGAGCCCAGCAGCAGTGACCAAAGACCCAGCTGCTGTTGTCAGTTGTACTCTGACAACTATCTCCACTTTTACACAGAGGCCATGTTTCCCATCAGCTGCTCTCCAGCCAGTAGCTGCGGGCAGCAGGGATGATAATGCAGGCCGATTTGGCTTAAGGACAAAAATTCCTTAGACTGCATGGTTCCACCCAACCCACCATCCAGTCCATCTTTCTTCCACTGGGGTCACACTTGCATCGTGATCTGATGGTTCTTTCAGCCTCCTCCTACTTGCTTCCGGTTTTCACCTCATAGGCATTTGCCTTAATAAAGTGCTTGCACATTTAATACATTCTTGATGACTGCTTTTTAGAGGACCTGATTAGCACAGTTCTAAATACTTTCTCCATCCCAAGCTACAGAGTTTCACAGCTTAAGTTAGTTTTCTTTTTTTTTGCTTTTAGTTTTACTGATCTTTGGTATTGTTTTCTTTGTTTCTATTTCATTAATTTCTGCTCTGATTTTTATGATTTCTTTCCTTCTACTAACTTTGGATTTTGTTTGTTCTTCTTTCTCTAGTTCCTTTAGGTGTAATGTTAGATTGTTTATTTGAGATTTTTCTTGTTTCTTGAGGTAGGATTGTATTGCTATAAACTTCCCTCTTAGAACTGCTTTTGCTGCATCCCATAGGTTTGGGATTGTCATGTTTTTGTTGTCATTTGTCTCTAGGTATTTTTTGATTTCCTGTTTGATTTCTTCAGTGATCTCTTGGTTATTTAGTAACGTATTTTTTAGCCTCCATGTGTTTGTGTTTTTTAAGTTTTTTTCCCTGTAATTGATTTCTAATCTCATAGCGTTGTGGTTGGAAAAGGTGCTTGACATTATTTCAATTTTCTTAAATTTACCGAGGCTTGATTTGTGACCCAAGATGTGATCTAACCTGGAGAATGTTCTGTGTACACTTGAGAAGAAAGTGTAATCTGCTGTTTTTGGATGGAATGTCCTATAAATATGAATTAAATCTATCTGGTCTATTGTGTCATTTAAAGCTTTTGTTTCCTTATTAATTTTCTGTCTGGATGATCTGTCCATTGGTGTAACTGAGGTGTTAAAGTTCCCCACTATTATTGTGTTACTGTCGATTTCCTCTTTTTTTTTAATTATTAATTTTTTATTTATTTGGCGACCAATGAATTTGGAGTTTTTTCATGTGCTTCTTGATAATTTGTATTTCTTTTTTAAAATAACAGCTTTATTGAGATATAATTTGCATACAGTACAATTTAAAGTATATAATTCAATGATTTTAACTATCTTCATATGGTTGCACAATCATCACCACAATCAATTTTAAAACATTTTCATCACTCCAAAAAGAAACCTCTGATTTCCTCTTTTACAGCTGTTAGCAGTTGCCTTATGTATTGAGGTGCTCCTATGTTGGGTGCATATGTATTTATAACAGTTATATCTTCTTCTTGGATTGATCCCTTGATCGTTATGTAGTGTCCTTCCTTGTCTCTTGTAACATTCTTTATTTTAAAGTCTATTTTATCTGATGTGAGTATTGCTACTCCAGCTTTCTTTTGATTTCCATTTGCATGGAATATCTTTTTCCATCCCCTCAATTTCAGTCTGTATGTGTCCCTAGGTCTGAAGTGTGTCTCTTGTAGACAGCATATATATGGGTCTTGTTTTTGTATCCATTCAGTGAGCCTGTGTCTTTTGGTTGGAGCATTTAATCCATTTACATTTTTTGGTAATTATTGATATGTATGTTCCTATTACCATTTTCTTAATTGTTTTGGGTTTGTTATTGTAGGTCCTTTTCTTCTCTTGTGTTTCCCACTTAGAGAAGTTCCTTTAGCATTTGTTGTAAAGCTGGTTTGGTGGTGCTGAATTCTCTTAGCTTTTGCTTGTCTGTAAAGGTTTTAATTTCTCTGTCAAATATGAATGAGATCCTTGCTGGTTAGAGTAATCTTGATTGTAGGTTCTTCCCTTTCATCACTTTAAATATATCATGCCACTCCCTTCTGGCTTGCAGAGTTTCTGCTGAGAAATTAGCTGTTAGCATTATGGGAGTTCCCTTGTATGTTACTTGTCATTTTTCCCTTGTTGCTTTTAATAATTTTTCCTTGTCTTTAATTTTTGTCAGTTTGATTACTATGTGTCTCAGCATGTTTCTCCTTGGGTTTATCCTGCCTGGGACTCTCTGCGCTTCCTGGACTTGGGTGGCTATTTTCTTTCCCATGTTAGGGAAGTTTTTGACTCTAATCTCTTCAAATATTTTCTCGGGTCCTTTCTCTCTCTCTTCTCCTTCTGGGACTCCTATAATGCGAATGTTGATGTGTTTAATGTTGTCCCAGAGGTCTCTTAGGCTGTCTTCATTTCTTTTCATTCTTTTTTCTTTATTCTGTTCTGCAGCAGTGAATTCCACCACTCTGTCTTCCAGGTCACTTATCCGTTCTTCTGCCTCAGTTATTCTGCTATTGATTCCTTCTAGTGTATTGTTCATTTCAGTTATTGTATTGTTCATCTGTTTGCTTGTTCTTGAATTCTTCTAGGTGTTTGTTCTTTAATTCTTCTAGGTCTTTGTTAAACATTTCTTGCATCTTCTTGATCTTTGCCTCCATTGTTTTTCCAAGGTCCTGGATCATCTTCACTATCATTGTTTTGAGTTCTTTTTCTGGAAGGTTGCCTATCTTCACTTCATTTAGTTGTTTTTCTGAGGTTTTATCTCGTTCCTCCTTCATCTGGTACATAGTCCTCTGCCTTTTCATTTTGTCTATCTTTCTGTGAATGTGGTTTTTGTTCCACAGGCTGCAGGACTGTAGTTCTTCCTGCTTCTGCTCCATAGCTTAAGTTAGTTTTCATCAGACATTTCCCCAATACATTCCTAACTTAGAAGAGAATCAACGTGTGATTTTCATCCCTGGTGGTTTGGGGCCTGCCACAAGTATGAGATTTATGGGAAGCTTATGCTTCATTCTGTAATTACTTGTCCAGTGTCTGTCCTCACTATAAGATAAGTAGCCCTGTGAAGTCAGGGTCTGCAGCTGTCTTGTTAACTGCTATACCTATTGCCCAGAATAGTGACTGGTGCATAGCAGGTGCTCAATAAATAAAGCCTGAATAAATGGGAAAAACACCTATTTATTTTTATACTACATTATGTAATCATATTTGTTTGATTTTTTAAAAAGGAAAACTTATCCTTAGCCAAATTGAGGTTTAAATTACATTTTAAATATAATATTTAACCTTTACTCTTAGCACATTAGCACATATCCTGGGGGTAAAAAATATCCCTGTTTGAAAGTTATGAGTGAACTAATTTGCCCAAAGGTCAACATTAGGAAGAGAACCCAGAGCCTTCTAACTACTAGTTCAAGGTGATTTCCTTTCTAGGCACAATGTTCTTTTGTGTTTATACCTCACTATTACATTCCAATTTGAGAAGTTTTTCTCCCACTTTGCCATTGTAGGCATTCCTATTGTAATTAACTTTACCCAATTTGTTATTTTTCTTTGTATACATTCTGTTTCCTGCTAACTCTATTTAAGCTATGCCTATTCTGATTCTTACTTTTTAGTTTGGAGTATTTGGAAATTTGGGCAGGGAGGATTAGTGCAATCCCTGACATCACTGGGCATTTTCTCATTTGTCTCTGAATCACTGAGCATAGATCTTTCACTCTGTCTTTGCTGAGGATGGAGTTTTGTTCTCATTAAATTGTGGAGAAATGCCTCTTTGTGGTGCAAGTGGGTCATGCTGAACAGTGGTGTTTAATTACCCTCCCTCTTCCACACAGACCCTAACACGTAGAGATGCTCAAAATGTTCTTGTCCTCTTTTAGCTGACGTGAGATGGATAGTGCCAACTCTATCCTTCTAGTTCTGGCTAAAATTCTCCTCGGAGACATACCTGACTCCCTTCCTCTCATAACACGTATCCAATCTATCAACAACTCCTGTTGGTTCTATCTTGAAAATGTATCCAGAAACTGATCAGTTCTCACCACCTTCATGCTGCCTTCCTGGAACTAGACCCATCTCCAGCTCGCGTTATTGCAGTAGCCTCCCAGCTGGTCCCCCTACTTTCATCCATGTCCCCTTATAGTCTGTTTTCAATACTTTCAGGATGGAAGGCAAGGGTACCACTCTGTTGCAATCCCCCACTGGCTTCCTAAAGAATCCAGAGCAAAAGCCTGAGTCCTTAGAGTAACCTCCAAGGTGCTACTTGACTCTCAGATCTCACTTTACTCTTCTCCAGCCACACTGGCTTCCTTTATATTTATAAAAAATGGCAGCCATGTCCAGCCTCAGGGATTTTTTTCACATACAGTTCTCTGCTTGAAAGGCTCTTTCCCCAGATATCTGCATGGCTCATTCCTTTACTTCCTTCAGGGTTCTGTTCAGATGTCGTTATCTCAGGGAAGGTTTCTTTGGCCACGCTATTTAAAATAGTAACCTCTCCTACTCGTGACACTCTTGATACCTTCCCTTTGTTTGTTTTCATAAGTGTAAGCCTTATAATCACCTGAAAAACCACATATTTTACCTATTTATTATTATTTTTAAATTACTCTCCTCTCACTATAATAAAAGATATATGAGGGCAGGAATTTTTTGATTGACCACTGCTGTATCCCCAGCACCTGGCATGCAGTAGTCATTCAGTAAATATTTGTTGAATGAAACAATGAATGTTCTGCCTCTTCATTTATCCTTCCATTCCCACCTCGAATATGAAACTGTTACCTGCTCTGTGAAGCCTTCCCAGCAATCATGACCAACTGCTTGTCCCCTCCTTTTAAATGGAGCACTTTGGATACACATTTTATAGCATTGATCTGTGCTATAAATGTCCATGGCATTATTTTTTGTCCTAAACTATGAGTAACTCAAAGGAAGGGATGGTAATTTATTAATCTCTGTGCCCCTAGCATTTAGAACAATACCTGGCACATAATAGTCATTCAAGAAATACTTGTTGGTTGAATAAATTAATGAATGGCTGGTCCAAGAGAAACACAGCTATCAGCAAACATGTTTACTATTTCAAAGTGGTAGCTGGTGCACAATTATCATCACTGTTAGTGATAACAGCAATGATGATACCAGAGTCTTCCTTGAGACTGAAATGGGACATCTGCAAAATTTTCTTGAAATAAAATTTCCTTGATTGGGTTTTAGTTTCTTGGCTTCCATTTCATTATGGCAGATGATTAGAGGGCTGAAAATCAGTTCCACTGTCTAAGACAGTTTCCCATTAACTTAGAGAGCATGTCCTGTGAGGCAAGACTAGGAACCTTGATAAAATAGTCAAGATAAATCAGCATTATCAAGATTGAGCAAACATAAAGGCATTAACCATATTCCTAAGATTACTCAGATCTCACAAGAAAGGCAATTAGGTTAGTATGATCAGATTATTCTAGCCAGATTTTTCTCTTTTATTTTGTTATTTTATTTTAAAAAGAGGCATTTCTCTGAAGAAACAAAGCTTTGGAGAACTTTTTCTGGTATTTTTCTATTCATAAAACAAATCTATAGGACTAGAAAACATATGCAGTGACATATATATTTAATGAGTGTTCAGAGTTGCTACTGCATAATAAAGGCCGGGGAGATGAAGCGTCATGTCACGAAGTGTTATGATACCACCAAGAACCTCAGAAGATTTGGTAGAGTTGCTACTGTCTATGTGGAAATGGAAATGTCACATGTTTATCTGCCAAAGGTCGGCAAATGGCTGGTGCAGTATTTTAGCAGAAGTGAGTTTTTTTTTTTTTTTTCACAGTACTGTACTGTATTTATTGATACCTCAAGTTTACATCATCTGTTTTCAAGATGAATCATCTAGTTATCAGTACAGAAGTGAGCTTTTTAAGAGAGGGTAAAAAGTGCCATTTTGATTTTTGTGTTTCAACAGGATCACATATTTATTTGGCTTTTGCAACTCTGGTAGTTGCTAAATTTCCCCCAAGAGAAACCAAAATCTTTTCCTTTGCAAAAGATGTTTCCTAAGATGGGGTGAGGAAACACCAGAGCCCAATCAGGAAAAGAATTCTGTATTTTTTAATGGTGCTCTACTTTTCCAATTTCTCTTTATTAAAAATTCAGCTTCTGTTGAGTACAGAAAGTAAAAACATGCCACCTCACTGATGTATGTAATGAAGTGGTCCTGAAAACAAAAGAATACACTTTGATCTGAAAATATTCCACCAAGTTATGAAAGCAAGTGAGTCCTTGACAAGGGAATCAGCTATAAATTCAAGAAAAAATGCTTTGCAGACTTCAGTGGAGGCATTAAATCTGTATTTTGCAAAGCACAATTTGTGGTGTGTGTGTATGTATGTGTGTTTATATATCTATATCTAGACTATATATAGATCTTTGCTTCTCATATTAAAAAGAAAAAAGCCAAAGCAATACAGTGACAGTAAAAATGCCACCACAGATGGTGTGTCCATTCATGTGGATAAGTGTCACTGAGAAGACTGAAGCACACCCTGTGCTCTGTGTCACCCCTGCTGAGTGCCCAGCCCTCGAGTGACTCTCTGCTGTTCCTGGTTGTACCTCCTGCATGTGACACTGCCTGTTCACCTCATGGTCTGCAGGCTTCATTTGCTCCAAAGATGCTTTTCTTTTTCTGCTTGCTGCAAACCAGGTTGGACAGTACGGCTGTCGCTTCTCAGCAGTGATGTCCTATACCTTGGGTAGCTGCACGCCCTTGTCACAGTTCCTCGGCCCCTTCTGCTTGCCATTTGGCCACCCTTTGACACCGGGGCTAGTTAGTTCCCTGACTAATGAGAAGTATGGCACGTAGGGAGGCTAATGAAGTGGCTCAGTAAGTTGCATGTGAATTCTGAATGAAATTCTGGCACCACAGTCACAAGCTGCACTAAGGGCTGGCTCCTCTAGAGAAATAAAACAAGAGATTCTTTTAAAAGCTTCTCTTCTGATCTCTCAGCCTTCATGCCCCTTCTCTATTCTCACCATTCCTATCTTTCTGCCTACTATTGCTAATCTTGCTAAAAACTCAGTCAAAAGAATATAATCCTCTGTTAAAAACAAGCAAAACAAGACAAAAAACTATCTATTATGATTGGACACAATCTAACCCCCTAAACCTGGCATTCAAGGCTCTGTACTAATGTGAATTATACAAATAGATCCAGCAGCTTTTAATCTCTGTGTCAATAAATGATGACAATGAGAACAACACTAATATGTGGTTTTATTGGGCCCTATTTATTATAAAGAGCATTCACTTTGATGGTAATAAGTTCATTATTCTCATCTATCACATGAGGAAACTAAGCTTTCAGATGCTTACAAACAGAGCACTTTGCCTGAACATTTCTGGGGAGCACCATTTTGACATTCGTTTGCAACATTTAAGGATTTTGAATAGTAACCCAGAGACCTGAACTATATTATACTAAGCCAAGTTTCTCTATTCTTTGTTCATTCTTGCTGAGTAGATCGGATACTCTCAATTGATTACTTGGGCTTGTCTCACTCCCATGGAAATGCAGACAGACTCCGGGATATTCTCTAAGGGATGTCCTCATGTAGACATCCGAAGAAGATCATATCTATTGCACACAGAGGTCCCTGGAGGCCGTGGCATGGCTCTTATGATTTGATGTTTATAGCCAAAAGTAATTCTTTCAATATAATCCCAACCAGGAAGTGGTATTATTATTTTTATCATTATCTTGCTAGAGCCATAAAAGGAGAAAGAGATGCTGTGGGAATGGATACAGATGCTGTTGTCACCTTTTCTTGAGAAGAAAACAAGCAGTGATACTATTCTTAAAACTACAGCATAATTCTGAGCCCATCCTATGCACTCCATAATTATCTGTGGAAGCATGGGAACATTTTCTCTATGTATTTAATGGTGACGAGCAGGTATCACTGCTGTCTGGAAAGCCGTTATCATCTTACCCCAGCAACAATGTTCTCAGATTCAGAGGTTTGACACTTCCTGGATCCAGACCATGGTATAAGTTTGGGTATTCTCATTTTGTCAGTTTCCCTGAACTGCTCAGTGTCACATGAACAAAAGAGGATGAAATAACCTGGGGACAGCTGAAGTGCTGCCTTCATGACTTCAGAATTTCTATCCCAACAAGTGGCAAATGGAATCATGTTACTGGCCATAAAGAAGTTACTTTCATTGAGCATCTTCTACATGGCAGGCAGAGAGTAAACTTCTTACTTCTTTAGCTCTGATTCTCCCACAAACCCAAGTGGGTAGGAATGATTATCCCCAATCTACAGACAAGAATACCAAGGTCCAGGGAGGTTAGGTAAACTGTTCAAGTTTATAGAAATAGTAAGTGACAGAACTAGGATTCTAATCAGCTCTTCCTGACCACAGTGCCTGTGAGTTCTCTAACACATCACTCTGTTTCACTCTGTTTTGTAGTATGGGCACGAAGAGGTGGAGACGAATTGAGTGTCATGTGCTACACACACTTGATCTTCTTGACTTCTCTCAACAGCTCTAAGAGGTTAGTGTTACTATACCCATTTATAGATGAATAAACTGAGGCTTAGAAATCATGAATAAGTTGTATCCTAACTTTCTATACTAAGGTTTTTACTTGGTAATAATTTCTAAATAGCTGTACATTTCCACAGCATCCTGTCTGTATTTTCACAACTTGGTTTGTGTGCATACATGTGGATGTTTTTGATTCTTTGAATCCCACAGAAAGGCAATCTTCCCAGGGTGGGTAAAGAGTTTATGAAATAGGAGAAAATATGTAATTTGAGGGTAGTTGGCAGGGCCTCTTCTAAAGTATTCCTTGGGGGCTCAAAATTTGAATGTGCATTACTGAATATAAATCAAGTAGTCCTTTATTTTTTGCTTACTTATTTTTAATATGCCTTAGGTCTTCTGTATGAGGGAAAAAATAGAATGAGACAATAAATGCATGCTTCTTTGGAAATAGATTGTCAGCATCTAGGTTTGAGTAATGAATAAGCTGGTTCCTGAAAGATTGTTTTCCATAGAATGGAAGTCTACCCTCCTCAAATCGGTACTTGAAAAAGGGACCTTCTCATCTGAGAGGCTGGTTTGTACTGTTGTTGTCAAGCAGCTTTTTACAGATGCTTCCACCCAACAGGAACTTCACCCTGAGTCATTAAGTTAATAGCTTGTCACATTGTGATTTATCAGTGATATTGCTCCTCTGAGTGCACAGCATATAAAAGGATGCTGTTGCATAGCGGCAATGATCATGGATAAGACGGACCCTTCAGAAAACCAAGATTGTTAGTAAAATAATAACGCTTTCTCTCCTTTACATGCCATGATGCAGTCTCACGGATAGTGTGGCATAAACTATTCGAATACAGTTTAGCCTTTGTAAACAGCAAATGTGTTAGTGGAAATCCTGAGAGATTATTTGGGATGTTGGATTTTGCTTTATAGCATCTCACGGTCCTATGCTCTGCATGAATTACTAGGTTGGGGGTTTAGTTTGGGGTTTAAAAAGATCAGGCCTTTTCTCTTTGCAGTGACACTGGATTATAGGCTGACCTCTGAATGTGCCTGAATAAAAAGCAACTCCAAATTTGGGAGGATGATTGGATTATGATAAAGCTTTCAGGATAACTCCAAGCACCTCTACAGCAGCCAAAGGATTTTCAGGGCCACA
Source organism: Balaenoptera musculus (assembly GCF_009873245.2). NCBI lineage: Eukaryota > Metazoa > Chordata > Mammalia > Artiodactyla > Balaenopteridae > Balaenoptera > Balaenoptera musculus. The sequence continues at coordinate 74,216,233 of NC_045794.1, forward strand.
CGGACACACAGTAACTGGCTCTAATTCTTTTCTCTCTGGCTTAAAGCCTCTGAAGAAACTTAATAATTAAAGAGGTACACCATCAGAGAGTTTTTAAGGACTTGCATGTAACTGCTTGTTTTGGCCCCATCTAAATACCTGATGGGTTCCAGACAGAATGAAAAGGAGCAATGATCTAAAACGATTTTAAGACTAGGGTGTATATAATAATAACCTGGTTGCTTGTTTGGAATGCAGGAATTAGACTACAGAGCTGTAGATGGATACATTAGCATGTACTTGCTGGTCAAGACTGTGGCACACCCATCCCTTGAAAGAGACCCACCCATTTTTAAGCCACCCACAAATAGTTTTCTTGGTTTATTCAGGACTTCTGCCTACATGTACATGTTTTTCTCTTACAGACCACACAGCATGTCCTGTGGGTCAGGAGAAATATGGAGGATGTAACACACTTGCTTCCTACTGGAATGTGTGTCTTCTGTCCAGATTTCCTTCAGTTACTAAAGTCTGACCATTTCAATTTCTCAGATGTAGTAGAAAAGGTTTGCTTGAGATACAAGTCAGGTTTGTTATAACCACTTCCAAAGGATACCTTTAAGTCAGGTGGCATTTGAGTGTATAATAAATGCTTTAACATACATTTGCCAAATAGATTTATTATTGCCATACTGAGTAATTTTCCCTATTGTGGAGAGGGATACAATAGTCTGAATTAGCCCAGTTCTATTGAACAGGAGATTTTTTGGCCAACTCCTCTTATTTGGATTCCTTGCTTAAGTGTGCTAAGTAGCTTTCTAAGATGGTCCTCAATTATTCCCCAGTCCTGGTATGCATGTCCTTATGTAACCCCCCTCTTCTCTAGTGTGGGCTGGGCTTAATGACTGGCTTCTAACAAATAGAATATAGCAACAGTAATGGGATATCACTTCTGAGACTAGATTATAAAGCCTGTGACTTCCATCTAACTGCTGCTCTCTGGCTATCTCATTCACTCTGATGAAGCCAGCTGCCATGTTGTGAGCTGCCCCATGGAGAGGCCCGTGTGGCAAGGAGGTAAGGGTGGGCAGCTTCTGGCCAATAGCCAACTAGTCATAGAGGCCCTCAGTCAAACAACCTGCAAGGAAGCAATCCTGCCAACAACTACTGAATAAGCTTGGAGGTAGATCCAGCCCCAGTTGAACCTTGATATGACTGATACTTTGACTGTAGTCTTGTGAGAGACCCTGAGCAGGAGGACTTAGCCATATCCACATTTGTAACTCATAGAAACTGTGAGATAATAAATGTGTGTTGTTTTAAGCTGCTAATTTTGGGGTGATTTGGTATACAGCTACAAAAAACTAATATATGAGGCAAAGAACCAACCTTTCCTTCCCCTCTCTCTTCTTTTCTCCCCTCCCGCTACCTCTGCTTTTTCCAATGTTGATTAAGCATCTTCTGTGTGCCAGGCACCATGGTAGGCATTTTGAATGCAGTATTGGACACGAAAAATGTGATGGCTGCATTCACGGGGCTTATCTCTTGTTGAGGAGATAAACCCTGAACAAATGATCTAGTGAGTGACTTGATAATAAAAGTAGAGTACTTTGGAAACATGGCAGGGGGTCTTGAATTATTCTGGGAGAGATTGGTCATCAGTGAAGACTTCTTAAGCCATGAAATGTGAATGGGGTGATTTTAATTTGATTTCCCATGGAGTATGCTCACTGGAAGAGAATTCTCTTCCCAGAAGGCATCCAGCCACACAGACACACCTATATTTCCATAATGTGATAATACGGCATTTGAGAATAGAAATACAGTTGGCCCTCAGTATCCACAAGGAATTGGTTCCAGGATCCCCCGCAGGTACGAAAATTTGCGTATGCTCAAGCTCCTTATATAAAAAGGCATAGTATTGCATATAAGCTACACACATTCTCCTGTATACTTTAAATCATCTCTAGATTACTTATAATGCATGATATAATGTAAATACTTGCCAATACAATGTAAATGCTATGTTAAAATTTTGCTTTAGGGAACTTTCTGTAATTCTTTTTTTCTGAATATTTTTGATTTGTTGTTGGTTGAATCCATGGATGTGGAAGCCATGGATATGGAGGTCGACTGTACATGTATATATGAAAAATACATGGGCCATCTGCCGATGCTCAAAAGTTTTTCTTGGTTAAATAATTCTTGTTTGCGTGTCATCTGACCTAATTTTTAAATTAAATTTATTGCTTGAGGGCTGGTGCCCTTGCACTGCCCCCACCAACTCCAGGTAGTGTGTCTCTGCATTTTAGTAGGAAATTTCTATAACTATTTGTTAAATTACAAATAGCTAGGAATGTGAGAGTGTTGCTTGAGAGTGTTGCAAGAGCAGACATGATTGTTGATTATTTCTATGTTTTTTTTTTTAAAAAGGAAAAAGAAATCCCCAAAGTTCAACTGATAGTGATTATGAAGGCCACTTCTATCAAAACACATAGTTGAATGACATGAGGATGGCAACTTGTATGTGTTTATTTTCATAGCGTCAAACTCAATGTACAATATCCTTATTGGCTCTCCAAACATTCCTAGGCCCTGGCACTCCACAAAAAGGTCAGTGTAAAAGGACATCAAAATTTAACTTAAATTTGGTAATCCTCAGAATTGTTATGATAAAAGGGCTTAGAGTAACGTAGATGGATGTGTCCAATGCCGTAGGTGATAAATGACTGTGATGAAGGTGATAAAAAAATGAAAAAGATGGGAGTTTATTCAACTGGAGGACAAAGGGATGTTTTTTATAATGAGGGAAAAGGACAGAAATTAGTTGGTAATGTAGAAATCATTGCTGAAGACCAAGGCTGTGCGTGTTCAGAGTTGGATATAATAATAAAAGTAGCAATGCTTCCTCAAAGTGATCTGGGAGGCAAGCGTGGAGGAGACACTAGGGCTGGTTCTTACAGTCATCTCTGGGTTAAGCAAATAAAAAAACAAGATGCGATCCACAGTTTCAGATTAGGATGGTTTCCTTGGCAGACTTGTGTGCAGTGTTTCTGACAGTAGAGAAAAAGGGTGTGCAAGAGGAGAGGGAAAGTAGAATCAGGAAAGACAGAGATGCCAGTATAGGCAGACCTCTTCCCCATGTTTCTGCCTAGTAGCTGATAAGATCTCCTCTGAATGCTGGCAGGTTATTTTTCATAGAGAGGACTGAAATATGAATATAATTAGCCTATAACCATATGAGGACAATAGAAAGCAAGATGGTGTTTTTAGAATACCGAAAATTCTGAAGTTCCTTAATAAGCTTCTTAGTATAGTTCATTTTATTTGCTTCTGGAACCCAGGGAAGAACAAGCAACAGTTTATGATTATGGGATTATGTATGATCCATACCGAATATATGATTTATATGAATCATAAAATGTACGACTTTTTATACTTAGCATGATTTAATTTAGTTGCTGCTTAATTCCTGAATTCTCTTAAGTTAAAAAACCCAAAAGTTATAATTAACTATTAATGTTAATGAATTTAAACCTTCCAGAAAGCATGAATCCAAAAGGAAATGTCCAACAGATGATATGAGCCAGATATTTTATATGGCCTTTCTTATTTTAGTTTCAAATAGTCTAAACATCAATGGAAAAAAATCTCTAGAGTTTTTCTGTTTTATCCTTCTAGAGCACAATTTTCTGGCCTGATACTGAGTATGGTCTTCCAACAGGTACACAATTATCTCACATTGGCAGTATTTGGCATCTGCCAGATGAGCTGGGCAAAGAATCCTCTATAAAAGGCAAGGAGAATTCAACAGATGAGGAAAGTACACAGTGAGATTTCTTTCTTTTTCTTTTTTTTAAAGTAAATTTATTAATTTATTTTTGGCTGTGTTGGGTCTTTGTTGCTGCTTATGGGCTTTCTCTAGCTGTGGCGGAGAGGGGCCTACTCTTCGTTGAAGTGCATGGGCTTCTCATTGTGGTGGTTTCTCTTTCTTGCCGAGCATAGGCTCTAGGTGCGTGGGCTTCAGGAGGTGTGGTATGCAGGTTCAGCAGTTGTGGCTTGCGGGCTGTAGAGCGCAGGCTCAGTAGTTGTGGCGCACAGGCTTAGTTGCTCCATGGCATGTGGAATCTTCCTGGACCAGGGCTCGAACCCGTGTCCCCTGCATTGGCAGGTGGATTCTTAACCACTGCGCCACCAGGGAAGTCCCCATAGTGAGATTTCATAATTCAGCATGGTGGCATGGTTATTGCTTAATTGTGGTCAAGGTTATGGATGTATCTTTTCATTGTAAATGACAGAGAACATGACTCAACAGCTAACGTAACAAAGAATTACTGGCTTCTGGGACTGTAAAGGCACAAATATTGAATAGATAAGGCTGGATCTAGCAGTTCAACCATAGCTGGCTTCTCGCAATGCCAGATGGCTGTCAGTGCTTCTGGAGGTCATAAGTGTCCTTATTTATATCCATCAAGAAAAGTGTGTCAGTGGATGAGCAAGGGATCTTTTTTTAGAGGCCTCCATCAAACATCTCCTTACATGTTATTGATCTGCACTGAGTCACAGTCTCATGTCTAATCAATCAGTATGGACATGGGAATAGGATCTCTTGATTGGCTGAAGCCATTCTAGGCCTATCCGTGAAGCAAGGGAGGGATCAATTTCCTCTTGAAGTACATCGACTGAATGAGAGAGGATCTTACACTTGAACAAAACTCAGAGTACCATTGTCAAATGGAAAGAAAATGGATGTAGGGCGTCAAACCCTAGCAAAATCCTCTGAAATGGGCAAAAAGCTCTTTCACATTGGGATGGGAAGGTGTCTACAGTTCCCTCAGTTTATTATATTAGATGCAACTAGAATGAAATGTATGGCCTTTCGCTATAGGCTAATAAAGGAAATGGCTGTTTCTCCTGTGGAAAAGCCAACAAGTTTAGTGTAGAATGGGGGAGGCAGTATGAGGCCATTGGAATGGTATTTAGGAAGGCTCTGGTTCCCAAACAAATACAACCACAAGTTGGATATGTGACTCTGAGCCTTTTAACTCTTCTGGGCCTCTGATGTCAGGTAGCTTGTGACTTTAAACACTGTGCCTTCCTCTGAGATGAGTGGGTGTACACAGCATAGGTACGGATTATCTATTTACAAGCCTCTGAATATGTAAGAACTTAGAATTTTTGTATCATTTTCTTAAGCTATGAATAACGCAATGGCTGGTAAAAGGAACCATAGGCTATTATTTCTTCCATGAATGATTGAGACAGGGCCATAATTAATCAACAGTCATACAAATGCCAAAAACTGGTAAAGTGGTTTAAATAGAAGGAAAGAAATCCTCCATACCAACCCACAGGTGACCTTCAACAGAGACAATGGGTTTTATGCCATAAATAAACATAATAAGTTAATGAACAGGAAGTGGCTCATTGTTTAAAAAAAAAAAAAAGATCATCTGATTATCTCTTGCTGATTATATAAATGCCAGAGAGCAATTTTAAGTTTTCTAAAGATAACTAACATAATTTACAAATGCCTTTATACAGAGTAGCAAAGGAGGAGTGTGCATGTTAAAAAAGTATGCTGACCTTGCCAAAAGACCTTTATAAATTAAGGTGTGAAAGAGAACACAGATTCTGTTATACCAGTCTGTCACTGACCAACACTTTACGCAAGAGTTGGTAGCTAATTCTTGATTTCTGAATAAAAAGATAAAGAATCCTTTTAGAGGAAACAGATGCAATTAAAACAGACAAATCTCATCAGAGTATTACAACCAGTCTTGGGTTTTTCACCAGGAGTTCAGACTCTGGAATTAGGGATTCTGAGATCAGATCCCAGTTCCAGGACCTGCGGCTTTGGCAAGTCACTGAATGTCTCTAAGCCATGGTTTACACATCTATAAAATAGGGAGTGAACAGTACCTACTTGATAGACTTGTTGTGGGTATTAAATGAGGGAATGGACATAGAGCCCTGAGGATAATGCCTGCACATAATAAATGCTCAAAACCTGTCATCTCTTAGAGAGGGAGTATATTCTCCTTCCTAGCTTCTGTGTAAGAAATTGCATGAATGTCATACTTCAGAGATCAATGTCATAGGTTAACCAGTTTTTCATGACTCATCCCCACCCACTCAATGAACAGAAACTCATATCACCCCAGGCCTATTTGGCCTGGTTTGGTTCACCATGATTCTGCATTGTCCAGCACAGTGCCTGACCTAGTAGCAGGCATGCAATGAATATACATTAGTGCTGTAGCCTGGGTAAGCAGGTAGCTGCTCTGGCCTGCTGGGTGGTGCTGATGAGGGAGCTGGTCCCACTCTGGCCAAGGGGGGTAATGTGTTGTTTTAACTTGTTGCACATTTTCCCTTTCACTGTCCAGAGCACTGACCAGGCCTGCCTGTTCCCCTCAGTCTTCTCGCCTAAGCCAACCCCACCCACCTAACTCCCTTATCCATTAACACGCACTCTTACTGCTTTCAACATGATGTTTCAATACAGTCTCAGCATATCTGAAAACAAGTGTCCTTCTTCAACCATTGCTAGAAAATATTTTTATGACTATAGAAAAGATTTCCTGATCTTTCATTTCTTTCCCACCTTTCAAACCAGAGATCTTTACTTGCAAGTGACAATATTGGACAACTATATTCTTTTGCCAGTTTCTGCAGTGAAGGAAAAAAGCTGACATTTCTGAGTACCAAAAATGAAGCAGCATTGTGCTAAGTGCTTTTACATAAATTACATAATTTAGTAACCTAATAACCTGAGATGTAGCAAGTGTTAATATTTTTATTTTATAATCCAGGAAACTGTGGCTCAGAGAGCCTAAATAAATGGTTCACAGACTAGCAAGAGCCAAAACTGGGATTTAAATAGAATTTAAAAGTCATGCTATTTCTATTTGATTCCCTGCCTCCTCTATATTATATGCTTTTGATAATTTTCATCACATAGTCTAGTCATCTTAAAGCACAGGTCAAATGTTGTGTATTCTTTTATGCCCAACATTGACTTTGTTAAAAATGTTTCTCTTTTTTTTTGAGTGAAGATTTAAACAGTATTCTAGAAGTAAAATGAATCTCACAAGTCCTTAGAGAGAAATTGTAGCACAGAATGTAAGAGCATAGAATTTGGAATCAGGTAGACATGATTCCTGGGAAACATAATTAATCATCTTTCTGAGCCTTAGTTTCTTCATCTGTAAAATGGGGATTTTAATACCTAACACAGAGGGGTTTTGAAATGAAGTGAGGTAATACCTATAAAGCACTTAGCACCAGACCTTAAACAGTATGCTCCCTTCAAGACCAATGGTTCTTTCCAAGAGGTACCCAACTAGGTTGAGAATTCTCTGAACCCACATGATCCTCATGTCTCAACTCTGAGAAATAAGAAAATAGGTACGGTAAGGTGTGAAAAGAGGAGAAAAAGTACTCATTTCCAAAAGGGTGGGTTTTGGTACCTAAGTTTTTCAGTAGCTTCTGGATTGCAGCTGCCTTCAAAAACTTGGACTTTGCAGTTGCGAATACACAAAGAATTAATACAAAGTGGAAACAAATGTCCGTAAACATTCTAGCAACCTATGAGGCCAACTAGTTTTTCCCGGTTCTAGTTTTCTTCATCTGCCAGGTTACCTACTACTGAATATGAGCTATAAACTAGCTTACCTACTTTAGTAAAAGATGTTTTGTATGTTTGACCTTTAAAATCACAAATGTCAGTAGAAAAAGTTTTCCCCTTCCACAATAAACAGCAAAATGCTTCTATACCTCCAATTAAGAATACTGGGAATTGTTTTTGAACAAAGATAAATCAAGCAATCTCCTTTATTTAACAATTGTTTAGAGCAAGGTAAGAGAGAGAGAAAGAGAGCATGCACATTTTTGTTTTTTAACAGTCTGTCCAGTTGTCACATGGATTTCTTTCTCTTAGCCACTTATAGGTCACAAAGTTGGAGGCAAAGTGAGAGTTTAGGCAACCAACAAAGAAGTTTTACCACAAAGAAGAATATACTTTCTTTTATCTGTCTAACTCTGGAAAATGATGAAACTCTTAGCAGGTGGTACTCACAGACCCAATATGTGTAGTTCAGGCTTTAAGAAGCTTAAACTTCCTGCACAAATGAAACTGATTCCCTGGAATGTACCTCCCTTCTCAGCCACACATCCTGGCTTGGGAAACTCCTACTCAGCTTTCAAAACAACTCTGAAATATCACCTCCTCTTTGGCTCTTCCCTGGAGGGTAATTGCTTGGTAGGTCCACAGCACCAGGAGTGTGCCTCTAATGCAGCTCTTCTCACTCCCTGCCAGTGGTTTGTTTAGGTGAGTGTCACTGCCACTGGATGTGGGTACTTTGAAGGCAGGCATTCTATTCAGTCCTTTGTTCCCAGCCAACATCCCAAGGATTGGGATATAGTTGTTTACTGCACTTCACTGAATGAACAACTGGAATATTGACCGACTTTTTTATCTACTGTTTTAGCTTTTATTTCTTTGTTTTAGTTATTGGTTATTTCAATTATTTGCTCATGATTCTGCTATTTGAGCAGGGCTTCGTGGGGCAGCTCTTTCTGTTTCATGTGATTTGGCTGGGATGGCTCTGCTGGGGCTGGAAGATCCCAGGTGGCTTTAGCTGAAGCAGAAGAAAAGGCTGAGGTCTAGATGGTCCTCTTTCCCTTACATCCTCCAGGGCCTCTCTCCATGAGGCCTCTTTCTAGTGGGACAATTAACTTCTTACTTGGTAGCTCAGGATTCAAGAGGGGGAAAGTGGAAGCTGTCAGGCTTCTTAAGGCCAGAACTCTCACTTTTATCCCATTCTACTGTTCAGACAAGTCGCAAGCCACCTCAGATTCAAAGAGAGGGGGAAATCAATTGAAGGAATGGAAGGAATTGTTGCTAGCCGTCTTTGCAGACAATCTACCACATTCTACGCTTGACACCTCAGATCTAAGAGCTCTGCTGAGGACTGGAAACTACTCTCTTGTCGTAAATTATTTCCCTGTTATATACCGAGTTTTTGTGGAAGATTTTAGAAATACTATTTTGCATTAGATTTTTACATTTTTTTGTGGGGGGTGAGTGTGGGTGGGTGTAATTGTGGTTTTTTGACTTTTCTCTGAAAATCTTCTATGACAAGATTTCTGGGTTAAGCTTGTTTCTGAAAAGAGGAAATAATAACTGCCTTAATTTTATGACTATTCTCTTACATGTGTATCTTTGGACTTTGGGGGGTAGTCAAATTGAGAGAAGTCATATGAAATAAAGTATCCTTTAAACTGAGGTCCAAAGAGAAGGTTCTCTTTAATAATAGATAACGGGGAGTATCTATAATACTAATTATAGGTATGGCATTATATTCACCTATATTTCATTTTTGCCATTATGTACAACAATCTCCCCTCCGTCCAAAGTAGTTACAATAACCTTTTCTTTTAAAGAAAATCTGTTTTGTAGTTTTCTCTTCTTCTTCTTCTTCTTTTTTTTTAAACAAAATGAAAGCTACATAAAATTAAGACGAAAGATAGAAAACAATTGCACACTTACTCAAGTGCCTACTTAAGCTGTTTGCTCTCCAGAGCCTTTTAAAAATATGATTTTTTTTAAAGTAGAAGAAGTACAAGATACATATAATATTGGAGTTGGGAGAGAGAGGCCCCTATTATCATCTTGCCCAACACCTCCATTCTGTAGATGAGAGTGACTCTGGAAGTTACATAATGCAATATATGAAAAGTCAAGAAAAACTATTACTTAGAGAAATGTGTTAAGAATGAAAAGTCACAGAAATTCATTTTTGAAATGTTATTTAACTTTGTATATAACCAGAACTCTGGAGAAAAACGGGAAGAGATATATATGAAGGCAATTAAAATACTCATTGTTCAGTAAATACCTTTAGCAAGAGAGACTTAAAATTCTAGTTCTCTTTACCCTTGAATTATAGCTAGATAAGGATTCACTGTTTTAATTACAAATCCTAATTTGGACATGTTCATACTTTGTAAAAGTTAGTCCATGTTTGGAACCCAGAATGTCATGTATTGTCTTCAAATATACTGTTCACATACAGAACAGAACATGTATGCATGTGTAACTGGCCAGTCATTAGCTTCATACAGAACTTATTCTTTCATTCATTCATGAGACAAATACTTATTGAGATCCACTGATGTAGCAGGTAACATTCTAGTCACTGGGGACACAGTAATGAACAAAACAGACAATCCCTTTGCTTATAATGAGAGTTTACAATCTAATGGGAGACAGTATTTTCTTACTTTGGAATGAAGCCTAAGCGAATGCTAAACATTCACTGACGTCGACATCTCTGAGTGTAGGGAAATGGGAAAATACTTCTCAACCACCCTGAATTTGTCTTACCCTTTCCTCACCAAACTGTAACACTTCCCACTTAGTAGCACATTTTTTCCCCCCAACAATAATAATACAAAAATAATGATACTAATAATACAAAAAGTTTGTTGGATTAATTCAAAATGTTGTTATTATCATCAATATTTATCATTATTCCAGCAGAATTAATCTGAATATTAGCATGGTATAGAGAACTGTAATGTAATACCAGAAAGAACTTGCAAATTCATGATGGGCATCTCTGACCCCCTTTTTAAAATGTGTTCATCCTTCAGGGTTCCTTCAGTAGCTTACTTCTATTTTAGCAAAACGTTCATTCATTTAATTGTTGTCTGTATATCTGCATTCATCATTAGACAGTGGTCTCCTTGAAAGTAGGACTATACCCTATTCATTCCTTTATATCTATAGCATCAACCTGATTCATTCAGCAAGTGTTTATGCAATCAGTACCTTATTTAAGACTTGATTCAATCCAGGATCATTGGACCTTGCAAACACCTTGTGAGGCAGGTAGTACAGGTGTTATTTGCATTTTATAGGGAAGAACCTGAAATCTCTGGAGGTTATTTATTTTATGCTCAAAGCCACAGTGCTTATGAAGACTGGACAAAGAATTTGAATTTACATCCTATGACTCCAAGTCCAGTGCTCTTTCTCTGAAACCTCAGCCCCTCCTTGCATTTATCTATCTATCTCATTGTCAGGGGCATGTCCTCATCACCATTCTCTGTATTCCTGTTTTGTTTTGTTTTGTTTATATCTCTTCTACTTGCTTAACCTTGAATTGAACCTTTAACTTTTACGCTGATTTAGTAGCCATAGGGGAAGGGAGGCTAGAATAAATAAACTGTTCTATTATTCTTTAAAAGATTAGTCACCACTTTTTCTTTGGCTCCCATACCTTTGATAAGTCTTAAGCAACAGAGTCACCTAAAAGAGTTCTAAGGCTAAGAGTATCTTATTCTGACTTGAGCTTTGTAGTATTTTTCATTATATAAAGATTGAGAAAATTTGAGTGAGGGGATGATACACTTAGAAGACCACAAGGCTGGCAACATGGAGGAAGAGAAAAATAGTTATAGAGAGATTAATTAGGGGACAATTATAAGAGAGTGACAAACACACACACAAGTTCTGACATGCTAGATTGCCTTACATTAAAAAGTGAAGAGGAAAAGATAATCCAGATGGAAGGAGACTGAGAAAAAACAGTGCAGGGTGAGATAATGAGATCTTTAGTTTTCACGTACTAAGATCAAAGTGTGGTCCTTAGACCATCTGAGCTTTTGGTTATCAAACCGTAGTGGTACCCAAATATCTGACTTACTGATTCAGACTCTTGAAGTTAAGGCCCAAGAATCTGCACCGCAATAGCATCTTTAAGTAATTCTTACACACACACTAAAGTGTGAGAACCAATAGACAAAAGCAATGTTTTTTGAAGTATTGTGTGCATATAAACCACCTAGGGTCTCGTTAATATACAGATTCTGATTCAATAGGTCTGAAGTGGGTTTTTAAACAAGAGTGTGTGTTTTTAAACAAGCTCCCAGGTGATGCCAATGCTGCTGGTGTGCCAATGCACACTCTGAGTAGCAAGTTATTAGATACTGGGGTAGCTGCAGTGACATGTGTGCTGTGGAAGATTAGATGGAAAAAGTAGATTTTAAGAAGCTTCACTGTGATTTATGACAGAATTCTTCTTTGGCAACTCATCAGGAAAATTTGCTAGAGATTTCAAATTACTCTGCAGTGTTTTTGTGGGTGGGACTCTCATGCGGACTGGCCAAGAGGCAGCTTGGCTCTATGCAATTTCAGCTGTAAAATTCTGGATGGGAGACCAAAGGACTCCATGTATTTCTGATGGAGGCTCCTGCCCTGCCTTTTCTAGTTTCAAATAGTTGGAAAAAAATGTAAATGGATTCTTTGTGTAGCATATCACTCAGGCTAGTTTATTATTGCTCATCTGTTTTATTCCTGCCAATTAAGAGCAACAGCTGTCTTGCAGGGATGGTGGTCGTTAGGAAGTGACACAGCTGTGGGATTTAGATGAGATAACAGTTGTACAGCCAAGACAAGGCATCATTGGAATGCAAAATGCCATAAGCCTGATTTATAGCACATATCCAAGGGGGAAAAACTTAAACCAAAATCAACTAAAATAACAACTCACCCAATAGGCGAAACAAAACAAAATATCAACCCAGAGATGTTTAGCCCCAAAGTCAAGTTTTCTCAGACTATTTTAAAAACAAGATTTGGACTAAAAATTGACCTAGAGAGATTCCAATTACCTCAGTTGCCTACAGTGCCCAGAGTTATGAATTTGTGTCTGAGATTTAAATATTTATGCAAAATTCATCCTCTTGTTGCTCAATACAATTTGACATTTCCACATCCCTAGGCCTTAGTGTGTGACAAAGAGGGTGGACTTGCTGAACACAAAAACGATGATCAGTGACTAATATTTAGAAAGTGGTATTATCAAAGTAAAAATATCACTTCACCAATGTAGTGACTCACAACCCAGTGGACTCTAGATAAATAATTATTTTCTTCTTTTTAAAAGTGAGGGGACTTCCCTGCTGGCACAGTGGTTAAGAATCCGCCTGCCAATGCAGGGGACACGGGTTCGAGCCCTGGTCTGGGAAGATCCCACATGCTGCGGGGCAACTAAGCCTGTGCGCTGCAACTACTGAGCCTGCGCTCTAGAGCCCGCGAGCCACAACTACTGTGCCCATGTGCCACAACTACTGAAGCTTGCGCACCTATAGCCCATGCTCTGCACCAAGAGAAGCCACCACAATGAGAAGCCCGCACACCACAACGAAGAGTAGCCCCCGCTCACTGCAACTAGAGAAAGCCCGCGCAGCAACAAAGACCCAATGCAGCCAAAAATAAATAAATAAATAAATTTATTTAAAAAAAAAGTGAGAATAGAACCATCATTATAATTGCATATTTCAAAAGAAATGTAGCATGAATAATACAATTAGTTATTACAATTAAACTCTGCTACCTAATGTTCCTTACATACATCCCAAGGTTTTTCAGACGTCCACATCTTTGTCTTCCTCTTGGAACGCATCCTTTTTCTCAACCCTGAACACCAAAATCTTACTCATCTTTCAGAAACCATATCATATACAAGTCCTCTGTAAAGTCTTCTGGGATCCTCTCAACTGAAATTAATATATTCCTACCTTGAATTTCCATCACCATTTAGCTGTCTATGTCTTATGTCACCTATACCTTTCTCCTTGGAATTACAGTTACCTAAGCATTAGCTTTATCATCTTTAATCTTTAAGTCCTTTGAAGCCAAGATTTGTGTCTGATTCACGTTGGGAGCTATATTGCTCTATTGAGTAGGTGCTGAATTAAAAAAGAAATGTTGGTTGAACAAGCTCCCTTCAAGGTTCTGGGAAGGGAGCACACTTATTAATTCAGCTTTGGTCAAGGAAGAGGGACTAGAATTTGAGAGATGCACAAGGGAAGGGACAGAGGATGGGAAAGCTTGCCCAGTCAGGAGGATCAGATAAATTAACCCAGACAATGAATGGGCTGGCTGTTGTAACCTGGTCACATGCTTGGATTGAATGTTAAGGTTATTACTTCAGAGTTGCTTAAGTTTCTTGAGGGAGGGCATCAGGAGAAAGATTTCCACAAAATACTGGGTTTATATACGGAGGCACAGTATTTGTATTGTTACTGTTCCTGTGCCACTGCATAGTACCATATTCCTAGTGTTCAATTTTGCCAGGCTTGTTTGTGCTGAACCTGAAATATCCCAGCACAGATCTTTAGCAGGAACAGAAGTCATCTAGCTAGAACTGATTTGTTGCCATTCATCACACTTAACACAGGGATAGTCATTATAATATATAATATGCTAAGGGACATGAGGAATTGGTATGTGATTTCAGAGAAAAAAAGAGTACTTTCTTGGCTGTGATGGTCAAAGAGGGCTTCATTCATTCATTCATTCAATTAGTAGATAGCACTTGAGTGCCTGTTTTTCAAGTCCTTGTCCTTATGGAGTTTATGGTCTGGTTGGAGAGATATATTGTCAATACAATCACACAAACAACTGTAAAATCACATCTATGATAACAGTTAATGAGATATTTGGTGTATAGTGTTTGACATATTACCTTGGACCTATTAAGCAAATGTTTAATAAATACTAGCTATTCTAGTGATTAGTTCTTAATCTAAAAGAAATGGTGTTATAAAAGGTGTTTGAGCAAGGAAATGAAAATGATCAGAGATATGTTTTCTGTGTAATTTAGGGTTGTCAGAGAACTTTAAGTGGAAAGCAACTAGAATTGGGGACTCTTGTCCTCTTTCAAATTTATATTACACATGTCATGAAATAGGGCATCTGTAGAGGGAAGAGAGAGGTGGAAACATACTAGAAAGGTATGGAGAATTGACATAGAATAACTAATTTGAAAGACAGCAGGTGGATGCAGAGATTTGGATCATGGATGACCACAAAGGTGGGGGTGATATTGAAAGAACTTGGGGGACATAGTATTAGGAACAGGCTCATGAGGGGGATAATGAATTACAATTGGACTCATGCTGAGATTCACGGATGGAGGATTTCAGAGAGTGGGTAGGGCTAGAGATTTAGATTTGGGAGTCACTTGCATGGACTTATTGTTAAAACTGCTGGGATATACAAAATTATTTTTGAAGGATCACAGAAGAATAAGGAAAATTTAGGAACCCCCTAAATTTGGGGGGTTGAGAGGAAAAAAATTCTGAGAAAGAGAAGGGAGGCCAGAAAGACAGAAGAACCATGATTGTGCAGGGTTAATGCAGCTGTGGAGGGCGGGGATTCTAGACGACAGGAGCTTCAAATTCTTGGGAAAGCTTGAAGTAAATGGCAGCTGAAAAGGGCTGCTGGGTTTGGCCATAGGAGATCACTGATGATCATCCAAGGACAAATTTAGAAAAGCTGTATGGGGTGGCCAGATTATTTGAGGAACACTCAGGAACTGAAAGCTGTGAGCACAGACTGCTTTGAAGAGAAGTTGGGTGGCAAAATTAAAGAGCAAGGTAATAAAATCATTTAGGCTGAGGGAGTAGCAAAGGTGAAGAAAATTTTCTTAGACCTGAGCCAGGATCTATATTTGAAATATGCAGGTATTTTCCATCCTATGGTCTATATTTGGCTAGATCAAACAATCTGGGTGAGCTAATGAGATGAAACTGGAGCAGATGCATTCTAATCTGCACCAAACCTGGCGCTATTCTGATTTGTTATAGAAAAATGATGTAATTCCATTTCTAAATTATTGAAACTGGCTATGGAATGGCAGACTAGACCTCCATTCTACCTGCTAGAGATAGTACACATTGGTCAGACAGATAATGTTCATGCTAGGCTCTTGGTAGTGGTAATGAACTGGATAATAAACAATTTTAATGTTACACTGGTTTACTAGAGTGTCAGTCTGATCATACCACTATGAATGGAACCACAGCTACATGCATTTCTAATTTTGATTTAATGACATGAGAATTACTGAGTCCCATTTCTGGTTAGAGCTGGAGGCAATATTCTATAAGGCTGGTAGAGTGTGTATTACATATGAGTGCATGTATATGTGTGTGTGTATATGTATATATATATACACATATAATAACTATAAGTTATTGAATGCTACCAGATTGAAGGAATGATGAATGATGGATGAGAAATACTAACTATAATCATCATTCCTACCCTACAAGATAGAGAATATTATCCTGCTTTTAAAAATGAAGAAACTGGAATTTTAAAAGTTGTCCAAGGTCACACAGCTAGTAGAGAATTGCAGTTAGAATATATGAACCCAGCTCTTCCTTTCAAACTCTTTCTCCTTTTTGGATGTATAAACAGGGGAGAAACATAGGGATGAGGCATATTTTATAAGGGATAGGAGGAAACTATTATTGGAACTTATGTCTTGAATTGCATTGAATTCATGAAGTGACCTAGTTTTTCTTCATCTTTTATGGAACTTGTTGTTGTAGAAATTTGGAGTCACAGGAGACCTTAGGGAACCTCATTTTTGGAAACTGAGGCTAGAGATTTTCTTAGCATCATCCAGACTCTTCATGGCTGAGCCAGGACCACAACCAGACCTTCTGCCTCCAAGTCCTCAGTCTACTCATCTAGGTCTTAAAGTATATGAAGAAAGGTGAATTTATGGATTTCTCAGTGACTTGCTTCTATCATTTAAAGGCTTTTCAGTATTCTGGGCAGACTCTCCTTGTAAACCTTGGGTGCCTTGAACTCATGTGGATATTATGTTAAAAACTTTTCTCAGTAGAGTTCTGTCTATTATGTTTTGACTGATATTTAATTTTTCTTTTACAAGTTGAATGATATAAGGGCTCTAAGGTGTATGGTGTAAAAGTTGTTAAAATAAGGAATAATGGCATGTCAAAGCGATTTATATTGACAATTTAATTGGAAATGCTGCCATTAGCATAAAACATTCCACTTGGTATGGGTTTTACATTCCTATTAAATAAGAAAGAGTGAACCTCTACACATTATTATCAGCATTATACAAATGATGATTGATACTGCAACTTTTTATGCTGTGATATTCCATTAAAGTAGCATGAGTGTGATGATCCTTAAGGTCGTTTATGTTTATAGAGAATAAAGCTTCAAAGCTTCTTAAAGAAGTTTTGGCTTCTTTGAAAAAATGGCATTGGTCTATTATATAAGGCACAATTGCTCCTTTCATTGTGGCTAAACTTTAGAAATAGTTGCTACAGAGATAAAATACCACCTGGGATATTTCTCCCTTAAAGCAGGAGAGTAATTGTAACAGGCTTGGTGCTTTGTGGGTTTATTTTAAACATTACTAAAAAAGTAGAGTTTGTAATTTTCCTTCAGATTACAAGCTGACATTTTGAAAAAAAAAAAAAAAAAAGAGTAGCAGGGAATGCAGCACTTCTGTGTGGTGGCAGCTGATAATTACCATAGTGTGAGTGGGGCTACATATAACCCAGGAGTTTTAAGAAGCATGGCTGATCACAGTGCTTTAAGAGTAACTCAATTAGGGAATTTTGCTTTGTTAGGCAAATTGAACTGTCTTGCTTCATGGATCTCATCTCACTTTCTTCTTTTGCTTTCCAACCAAGAACTACCTTTCTGTCTTCAATTCCAAGGTTGTTGCCAGGAAGAGCTACATGCAAAACTCAAAATGAATTGTAGAAACTTTTCTAAAGGGAACAGTACGAAAACAGTTCTCACCACATGTAATGGCTCTGGAAAGGTCCACTGGGCAGTAGCATTTTGCATCATTTAAGATGTTTACACTTTTTTTTTCAGAGAAAGTAAAGAAATTGTTTTATCGCTAATGTCAAAATAAGGAAATGTCACACGGGCTGGGCTTTGATATGTGCCCACCTGGGGAATTTACAGGGAATTGTTAATCCAACTGTATGAGAAGAAATGAGAGAAGGATGGCTCCCTGTGAAAGGAAAATGGAAAGACTTCAAACATATAATTTCAACTGCAGTTATTAGACATGCACAATTTACTTTTAAAATTAATTATGCAGTATAGTTGCCCAAATTGGGTTGCTGACACAAAAACAAATGTGTGTATGGTGTGTGTGTGTGTGTGTGTGTGTGTGTGTGTGTGTGTGCATGTTAGAGAGAGAGAGAGAGAGAGAGAGAGAGAGAGTGAGAGTGAGACAGAGACAGAGACAGACAGAGACAGAGATACAGAGAGACAGAATAGTACATGACCAGGACATTTCTGAGTATCTGTGACCCAAAAGTCAGTTGAAGGTTCAAGTTCCCAAGAATGCAGATTGTAGTAACTGCTATTGCAACGAAATACTATTACTCAAGAGTCATATTCTATATGATACGAGTTATTTGTTATAAGTAAATACCCATTTCTAAGCGTTTAACCCAGGAAACACCCCAAATGTCTCCCTCTGAAAATGCTGAAAGTATTTGCAATCAGGAACAGATCCAGATTATTTGGAGTCCAAGATCCTCTTAAAGAAAATAATACAAAGTTGTGAATATAAAATTAGATTCATGGCCCTGGAAAGAGCCTTGAGGGGCACTGAAGTTGAACTTCATTAGTTCTGTGGTAATTCCATTTGTACTTGGGAAATGGTCTAGTTTATATATAACAAAGGTGGAAACCTATCCACATTTGGTGATCCAGTGTTCCTTCAGGGAACACTGTGGTATTTAAGGCAGAGCTAACTTTGCCCTTATTGGTCACTTTCTTCCAACACTCATTTTTCATCCTATCATGTCTGCCTTCATTGATTTCTATTCTCTCTCCTACCTAAATCATGCAGATATGACTCTGCTTTGTACCTCTATCACTGCTTCTCCAAGCTTACATCTTCAATAAATACTTTATATCATCCTGTGTTAATACAGCATCATGTTAGTGTTATGAGCTGAATTGTGTCCCTCCCGGCTCCACAATTCATATGTTGAAGCCCTAACACCCAGTACCTCAGAATGTGACTGTATTTGGAGATAGGGCTTTAAAAGGGGTGATTACATTAAAATGAGGCTATTAAGGTGGGCCCTAATTCAATTTGACTGGTAAACTTATAAGAAGAGGAAATTTGGACACATAAAAGAGACATGAGGGATACACATGTACACAGGGATGACCACTGAAGAGGCAGCAAGAGGGTGGCCATTTGTAAGCCAAAAAGAGAGGCCTCAGAGGAAACCAACCCTGCTGGCACCTTGATCATGGACTTCCAGCCTCCAGAGCTGTGAGACAAAAATGTTCTGTTTGTTTAAGCCACCATGTCTGTGATATTTTGTTATGATAGCCCTAGCAAACTAATACAGTTAGCTAGAATTTATCAAATAAACTGTCATTAACCAACATTCTCCTCACCTCAGTATGCTTAATAATATAGCAGAAGCTAACTAAGTGTCCATAGGCCGTCAAATATAGTGGCTGAATGAAAGAATAAATGTTTGCATGCATGCATGCATGTATACAATTAGGGTAGATTTCAACAGGAATTTATAATGGAAAAAAACCCAACATTCTCCTATTTTTTTCCCTAGGACAATGTCAACTTCAAGGAAAGATTGTAGTGATGAAGACTGTAGTAAAATCCATGTTTTAACAGGTCTTACTGATGATCAAATGTATATTCACTGAGTCCTTGTACGGTGGAAATTTAGGAAAATAAGACTTGACTAAAGTTCCCTAAATGTATCAGGACACTGAATTATGACAGACATTCTTTTCCTGATGAAAGTAGTGTCCACAAGGTACAAATTACATTTTTTTATGATATTGTACAGTGGGCTGGCTATTTACCTTAGGGCTTACAGGTTGCTGCCTGAAACTGTGCAATTTCCTTGAGTGTAAAAACCTACATGGTCAGCTTTCTGAAGAAACCCTAAGAAGACCTGTTCACACAACCTACAACTCATGGGATATGGAACTAATCTATGTCAGAAAGCCAATTTATTACCTTGTAATCAGTTATAAATTACTATCCCTTTGAGCATGGTAATTCAGGAGAACTAATTACAGTCTATGTGGTTCCTTGGTGAAAGCATATTAAGAGCAAAGGGAAATATTTGTTCTTAAAGGAGAGTTTCACCTCGCTAGAAGCGCCTTCTGACAAATTGGTCTTCTGTTTTCTGGGGATATTTTATTTGGATTTGGAAGACTGTTTCTTCATCTATTATTCTATTCAATTATTTTATAAACATTATTTATTGAGCCTCTACAATGGGCCAAACATTGTGCTAGGCATTAGAAATACAATAATGAACAATACTGACATTATCTCTGTCTGCATGGAACTTATATTTTAATTGTCTTAGCTAGTAAATTGCATTTACTTTTCCCATTGATTAACAACATTTCTTTTTACTTTAGCTCAGGAGTGCTGCTATTTACATTCTGTAATGTTTATTTCCATAAATGTTTTCAAAATATTGTATATATCTAATAAAATCCTTTTTCAAAGAATGGTTCAAGTTTTCCATAGAGGCTTAAGGCATCCAAATTCAAGGCCTCCCCTGGCCCATACTTTAAAGCCCTAGGCATTATAACACAAGTCGAAGTGACAGGAAAATGAATCTTCAAATAAACACTTTTATTTCATAGTTGTTCAAGGCAAGGTTAAATATTTCGATCTATGTATTTTCCCCCCTGTGTTGGAAGGACTCTACTGGGCTAATTCTCTAAAAGCAGAAAAAATTTCTAGGGGTTTATAGGTCAATACTTGATTTTATGCTTTCTCTTTCTGTTGACAACAAATCAAGTGAAATTTTGACTTCCCTGGATTTTCTGCGTGCATGTCAGTACCACTTGTTCCTCTTCTTATGACTTTCTCGCCTACCTAGCAACTCAGATTACATTGTCTGACCTTGACGAGCCATGCCATAGTTCTTGATGTTCGCACACATACAAAATCATTGTCCGGTTTATGATGTTAGAAGAAAAGAAAAGAAGAAAACATCTAATTTCAAGGCATTTTATATTTTCTGAGTTGCTTCTGTAGATTTTTATCCAAGGAGTGAGCTTGTAAAAGAACTGCCTGACATGGAAATGTAGGAAGGCAAAGATCTACAGAAGCGGCCCTTTATCTAACCACATCACCTCTCCGAAGCCATGATCCCTGTGAATTGGATAAAGTGAGCTGAATGGCACAACAGCCTGAAGGGTACAAAAACTAGACATCTGAAGAGACTTTCTTGTTTCAAGGATATGCCTAACCTACTTCAAAAATATTCTTTTAATGGGGAGTTGAAAGGAAGTTCCTTCCTACTATGAGGTCGATGACTCCCTAGTTAGACTTTCCCTTTGTCATTTTGGGTGACTTTAAATGGAATATTGTGATATTGTCTCTAAAGAGAAGCTTTTTCCTTTGGCTTACAAATAAATTAGATATTTCAAGAACACCAATTCTCTACTTTTAAACACTACTTATTTATAATTTCTTATTAGAGTCTCAACTAACATTTAAAAAATGTTACCATGATGCACATAAATACTACTGGCAAAGCTTTTATGGCTACTGATGACACTATAAAAATATGCCTTCATTTTAAGAACTCTAGAGGATTTGTACATCTGCATAGCTCTGGAGTCCCTTGCTTTGTGGGGGAAGAACTGATGGGGAAGATGAGATCATTACCCACTCCTATCCTGTTTTCAATTTGTGAGAAGCCTGAATAAAAAGTACTTTCCCTCACTGTAGGTCTGCTATACTTAGCTTTATTACCCTCATATGTTTATTAGACACATAAGTGTCCTTATAAAAGAATTTTAAAATTAATCCTTGTTTAATCATATATATGTGGTGCAATGTTCCTATCTTCACATCCTTATGGGGATAAACATTTTGTTTTGGTTCTAAATCTTTCCATACTGGTTTGGTATAGACTGAAGACATGCTCAAATAGAATCATTGCAAGGGCCTTTGGTCTCTTGATTTCTAAAGTTTTTTAATCATACAGTTGTTAGAGCCTGGCCCAGGGAGGTGGGGGCCTTGGTTCTACATCTCACTCCAGCCACTTGCTGGCTGTGCCCTCTGATTATGACCAAGACACTGGACTTCTGAGAACCTTAGTCTTCCTGTCTGCAAAGTGATAGTATTGCACTTATCTCTATGCTCTTTAGAGTTCTTCCAACTCTACAAGTCTATGGGTTTCTTTGAGAGGTTACCAAGACATACAATTACATACTGTATGTGTGATTTTATTTGTCCTTCAGCACAATTAAGCACCTCCTGGACAGTGACTTCACTGTATTCTTTTCTGATGATTCTTAGTATTTTCAAAGGGTATAACCAGAGTTTCATATGGTTCCATCCACCTTTGCTGAAAGAGATCAGACTCAAGAGAACATAGTCTTTGGCTCACCATCATTTACTGAATTAGTTTAATGAAATGTAAACGAATGAGCTTCCACTCAGGTACAGTTTTGTGTGAAGCTACCTATAGAGGGACAAAAATTCATTCAACATTTGGTCAGACTTACTCTCAATCCACGTCAAGACTTAACCTTAATCTATCTCTTGAGGGTGGAAAAGGGAGCAGGACTGTTTGGTTTTAATATAGCTATTTACTTCTACCTATCTTTATAAACAAAATCCAACATGCTATTTATGAGAGGATTTGAATACTGCACTTAAGATGATTATTTCCCTCTATTTGTTTATGCATTTTGTTTTGTTCTATTTCTAGGCACTAGAATATACCAAAAAACAAACAAACAAAAACAACCATACACAACAAAGATCATTTCCTTGGAGCTTATATTCTAGTAAGGAAGTAGGGGAGGCTGACAATTAACAATAGACATAATAATTAAATAATGAAGTATGCAACCCTATATCATATATGATATAGTATGGGTTAAATACAATGGGAGAAAGAAAAAAGTAGAAGAGAGTTAAGGGGATTAGGATGCTGGGGGAGGTGGTTTGTAATTGTAAATAGGCTTTTAGGTTTATAGCATGGAGAAGGTGGCATTTGAGCTTGAAGTAAGTGAGGGTATAAGCTGTGTAGATAACAGAGAAAAGGTGTTCCAAGAGAGGGAATAGCAAATACAAAAACTCTATAAAGTTGAACAGTGCCTGGAGTGTTGAGATATATCAAGGCAGCTAGAATGACTGCAGCAGGAGGGACAAAGAAGAGGCAAGAGGCAGATCACATAGGGCATTAGCTGAACATTTTCCATTTGCTTCTCCAGATCCATTCTTTTCTCTTTTACACCCTGTTCTGTGCCCTGAAAGGCAGACATGTATGGACTATATCAACAAACTCCTTGGCCTATCACCTCCCAGTGGGGTTTAGCCAATATGAGTTACAAATAGAAGATGTGAAGGCTGGAGAATACTGAGGTCAGGAAATTACTCCCCTGGCTTCTTCCCTGCTGGGTTGCTGCTTAGTGACTTTACCCTTTTACCAAAGGCCACAGCTCCTGTCAGGCAGCCCTCTCCATGAAGCTACTCTCCTGGGCTCATGTAATTGGTAACTGCTTTCTCCTCTTGCCCCATTAGGACTACAGGTGGTTATAGCTCTCCACTGCTCCTAGCCTCAGGGTAGTGCACCATCTATAACTGATCTTTTTAAACCTCACCCTCACCTTTGTAAGTAGTCCCTTTATTAAACTGCCTTCAATCACCAGTTTAATTTTGCTACCTATTCTCCTTACAGGCCCCTGACTGACAAAGGTGTCAGAAACTATTATAAGGATATTGGCATTTATTCTGAGAGAGATGGGGAGAGATGCAAAAGAGTGACTTATATTCTAAAAGAATCTGTCCAGCTGCTGTGTTGAAAATTTTAACAGGGCAAGGTGGAAGAAAGCAGAACAGCTGGGAGGCTACAGCTGTAATCCAGGTGAGACACATTTTATTTGTATCCAGCTATAGAGACCAGTTATTTTGAGTCAATACCCAGTCAATCTCAAATGCATCTCACAAGCCATGATACAAAACCATAAACTTTTACCACAGCCTAAAGTCCTAGATGGCTTGTAAGAAGCATTTCTCTGTGGCAGTTCTGGTACTATTGAAACAAATTCTGTGTATTACTAGTAGGGTAATTAGTGATTATAAATAGAATTTTAAAAATCAAATTAAGTGCTCATCACTTATTAAATATCATTCCATTTTTCTTCATAGGTCATTTGCTCTCTGTTTCAAGAATGAGATGTATTTTTAAACACATTTTTATTGCTGCTTTTTAAATTTTTTATTTTATTGTGGTAAAAACACTTAATATGGGACCTATACTTTAACAAAATTTTAAGTGTAAAATACATTATTATTGAATATAGGTACAATGTTGTACAGCAGATCTCTAGAGTTTATTCTAATCTTGCTAACTGAAACTTTATGCCTGTTGATTAGTAACTCTCCATTTCCTTTTCTCCAAGCCCCTGGCAACCACCATTCCACTCTTAGAGTCTATGAATTTGACTATTTTAGATGACTCATATGAGTGGAATCAAGTAGTATTTGTCTTTCTGTGACTAGTTTGTTTCACTTAACATAATGTCCTCAAGTGTCATCCATGTTGCTGCATATTACAGACTTTCCTTTTTTTTTTAAAGGCTGAATAGTATTCCATTGCATGTATATACCACATTTTCTTCATCCATTCATCTGTTTCTAGATATTTAGTTTTTTGTTTCTACTTCTTGGCTATTGTGAATACTGCTGCAATAAACATGGGAGGGCTAATTCATTTTTCCAACGTATATTTATGAATGCTTACTATATTTTTTCCTAGGCAAATGTTTCAAAGTTAAGAAGGGTGGGATGGCAGTTGGGGGGACAAATGTGAATCAAATATATACATACCAAATTTCAAACCGACAAGAGCTGTGCTAGAAAGATACAGGAGTGTTGAGAGGCTCTAACAAGGTGAGCTAACCCAGCTTGGGGGAGGTCCATGGAAGACTTCTCTTGCAAAGCAATATTTGAGTTTTATAATAAATAGAACTGTGTTCTACTTACAGTAGTAACAGAAAATTTCACCAGGAATAGGAGTTCCCTCATACTTGGTAAAACCAGAATTCCTTTAGTAATTCTTCAACTTGGTTTATTGGAACCCAGGTAGAGGCTACTTACTAGTTTGATCAAAGCAACTGAGGTAGAATATTGTCTACTTGCTCATGGTTGGGTTGTGGCCATAAGGTTAGACTAATGTTGGGGCTCCTCTTAGGGACTCTGTGTGTGATTAGTTATGTACGTGACTTGTTTCCCCTAAGTAAGGAGCAAATTTTCTGCGTATTGAGTACAAACTCTGTGCCAGGCACTGTTCCAGGGATTTAAGTGCATTTACTCTTCCCTTTTCCTCACAGTCCATATCTAATCTAGTCTGTCAGCACTACCATGAAAAATATATCTCCAATATGACAACCTCTACTGTTTCCACCTTAGTTTAACCTACCATCATCTCAAATTTAGGCTTGTACGATCTTCTCATTGGACTTCCTGTTTCTACTCATTTGTCTCCATAATCAGTTCTCCACAGAGAGGCCAGAATGAGGTTAAAAAGCTAATCAGAGTATGACACCTCCACCCCCACTCAAAGTTCTCCAGTGGTTTTCCTTTCCCTGGCTATGAAAATGGGAACTTTGTACACTGCTGCCAAAGTCCTGGATAATCTGTCCTTTGACTTCCCACCCATCTCCTAATGCTCTCAGTCTCGCTCATTGTGATCTGGTCCATTGCCATTCCTGGTACCCTCTAAATGTGTTCCTGCCTTGGAGCCTTTGCACTCACTGTTGCTTCTGCCTAGCCATGCATACTCTTCACACAGATGATCACATAACTCATTTCTTCTCTTTATTCAGGTTTCTTCTCCAATCCTCAGAGAAACTTTACTGAGCAGTTAATTCAAAATGTCAAGTTTTCCCCTCAGTCGCTCACCTTGCCCTCGGCCCCTTGCTCAACTTGATTTTTCTTCATAGCCCTTACCATCTTCAATACAATGTGTGCTTACTTGCATATTTTCCAGAATATAAATTCCAGGAGGACAGAGACACTTTCTTTTTTTTAAGATCACTCCATATTCTCAGAATCAAGCATGGTGCCTGGTAAAAAACAGGATTCTGCAAATATTTCCAGAATATTCAGATTGACTGAATGATCTCATTCAAAACTCTTTGCCTATGATGATCTTCAAAGGCAAGTACCAGAGGTCCAGAACCACCCCATAGTACTGTTTTGTTCCTTTTAGTGCCTTGAACATAGTAGAAATTTAGCAATTGATTCTTGAATAATAAATGAATATAATCATGAACATTAAACTCTGCAAATTGCTGTTGAGAGGCAATACAATTTTATAAGTAAGTGCGTGGTCTTTGTGGTTAGACTGGGCTGTTTGAATTTTATATCTGCCACTTGCTTTGTCAGATTGAGCAAGCCACTTAACCTCTCTGAGCCTGGGTTTCCCGACCTGAAAAATTAGTTTAGTAGTAGGACTAGCCTCATGGGCAGGGTTGTTATGAGGATTAAATAAAGTGAGGAATGTACATAGCACTGGGTTTGCACATGTTATTAATAAAGTAATCCTCCAGCTTGGGTTAAGTGACCTCCTCGGCTCCTTGTGTTTTTTTCTGTGGCAGAGCAGTTATCTCAGATAATATTTTCTGTTTGCCTGTTCCCCTACTAGGTTTTAAAGCTTTGGAGGGCAAGGACTGAATTTTATTAATCTTTAAACTCCCAGAACCAGTACACCGAAGGTCCTCAGTGAATCTGTTTTGAATTGGATAAGACTGAATTAGAAGTGACAGCCCTCATTCCAGAAAAAGAAGGGCACTGAGATATTGATCAGTGTCAATTTCAACGAGTCCTTAATAAGCACTGATAAGGCACAGGCACCTACCTATAGGCATGTTTGCAAAAAGTCAGTGGCAATATCCATTGACAAGCTGTAGACATGGGGTCTTAGTTGTGGTGGTGCAGGAGAAGGAACGAGGAGGAGGAGAGCAGTGCCCGCTGGAGGAGAAATTCCCTTGGTGACGACTTTGTCCCCTTCCCTGCCACTACTGCCTTTTGCCAAAGCTGGCTTTCTAAAGGCTCCAACTGGATCTCTCTTATCAGTTGCTAGGTAGAGCCAGTTGTGTCAGCTGAAGTAGTGGAAATTTCTATTCAACTTATAAATAGTTGAAGAGCCTGTCTTGGCGAAACGTGAACTGAGCAAGTATTCCATTTTCTCCTGGGAGGAGGATCAGGATTCAGTGTATGATGCTGTCACGTCAGCCCTGTGAGGGCCTCTGTTCATGAGCCCACACAGCTATAAGTTATTCATGGGAACATAACAAAGACTTAGCCCTAGTGAATAATGAGCATTCTTCTCCTGAAGCTTGCTCTCCAGCTAGAAGCCGAGGCGTGCAGGGTCACCCTGTCAGAAAGAGAAATGGACCTCACATCCTTTTAGGGTTGGCATACTTTGCAAATATATACAGTGATGCCCTGAGCAACTCAAGGAAGCTCCAGGGAACTTTGTGCTCTCCCTGGGGACATGGGGGTGGGGATTATTCTTCCTTTTTCAGCGGAAGCAGAGAAGATACTTTCAGTGGTGATCAAGTTTCTATCCTGGCTGGATTATCAGGTGTTTTTGTTGTTGTTGTTGTTTCTTCTTTTGCTTATATTTTCAGGTCTTTATTCTCTGATGCTTGTAATTAAAAGATGTGAAATTTCTCAGAGTGATACTTAGTTCTTTTATGTACAACTATTATTTTTCTTTAAAGAGGATATCATATCACAGGATGAATATGGGTTTGTGCGAAGGAATCCTTTCTCTTTTTGGGTCTTTGGCTTGTAGAATCTCTGGGGGGCTTCATAATGGATAGTGAGAAAAAAAGGTATTGGTTTTGAAATCAGATATATTTCAAATTCTAGGTCTTTCCACAGGTTACCTAACTTTTCGGAACTCTATAATGGGGGAAATTAAACCTTGAAAAGTTCTTACTGAATGACAAATCAATGCCCAAAGCATCAGGCTCCTTCGTACATTAGGTGTTCAACAAATGTTATCCTCCAAGTTTTCTCAGAAACACTTTCTTCCTCATTATTGACTTATCTGAATGTTGTTATCTAAGTTTTCTGACTACCCTTCAGGTTATACCCACTACTCTTAGGATAAAGTTTAAACTCTTTAGTATGGCCCTTCTTTGGTCTCTTGTACCCTGCTATATCCCTCACTCACTGGCCACGGTTACTTCCTTTTGGTACTATCTTCTTCTTTCTACCTACCTACGTCATTCTTCAAAATGTACCTTAGCTGTTACTTATCTATGTG
Organism: Balaenoptera musculus; assembly: GCF_009873245.2. Classification (NCBI taxonomy): domain Eukaryota; kingdom Metazoa; phylum Chordata; class Mammalia; order Artiodactyla; family Balaenopteridae; genus Balaenoptera; species Balaenoptera musculus. Next base: position 74,244,391 of record NC_045794.1, read on the forward strand.
CCTTTCCTGAACCCCACGTTCGACTTCTGTGCTCCAGTGGCACCTGTCACCTCCTTTGTTATAGCTCTTACTACATTGTGTTGGATTTTTTCTGTATCTCCCACTAGACTGTAAGCTTTGGGCACCCACCACAGTGACTAGCACATGTGAGGGATCAATGAATATGTGTCTAATGAACAGATAAATGAATGACTAAATGTGAATGAGGGATCCCTTGATTTACAAACAGTTAAAAATGGAGAAATTTTGACAGTGCCTAAGGTATGTCTGAATCAATCATTGAAGTTTTACTTCTTGTTTGGTGAAGAAAGTTGACAGTTTATGTGTAATTCTGTGATGTTATAAGTAAGAATATAGATTCTGGAACGTGAGTGTCTAGATTCAAATCCAGCTCTGTCACTGACTGCTGTGTGATCTTGGGTTAGTTACTCAATCTCTCTGTGGCTCAGTTTTCTCCCCTGTAAAGTTAGAATAATACAATTCCTATTTCAGGGGTTGTTATGAAAATTAAATGAGTTTTTGCCTGTAATGAGCTTATAACACCTGTAATGAGATTATAGCAGCACATGGCATATTGTAAACATTGAAAATTAAAAAATCAAAAAAACAACCTTACAATTAAATGCAAAGGACCAGGTATGGACTCAGAATGGGGCAGGGTGCCCACAGATAAGAGGCATAAGATTGAAAGCATCTTATTACCCTTCAAAAGCTGACAAAACTGAAGAATTAATGTCTCTATAAAAAGTAATATCACTGCAACTTGTCCTTCTTCTCCCCCTCCTATGTAGAGTGGGTGAGTTTAGTGACAGACTGTTTTGGAAGGAGCTAGAAATATCAGTTTAAAAAATGCTTGGCAACCACTTTAGAATGATTATCTGACTTTGGGAGAAAGGGAGAATACTGAGGTATTCCTCTTACCCAAATTTAGAAATGTCACAGAGGCATAATGAATCATTTCTCAGAGGCTTTAAAAATATTTTTCCCATACTAAGTGTTGCCTATTGCCTATACTGCTGGCAGTTCTGAACTTCAAGATAACCCACCAAACCCCAAGCAACCTACAGGAGTTTTGGGAATGACAGGATCTGCTTCGGGTCTAATTCCTTTGCTGCACCTGGGTGCCTATGGCCTTTGGCTCCCCACCCTCTCTTCTACCCTAAGGATTAGCCTAAGTCAATCAAGGTAACCCTATCCCTCTTATCAGGCCTGAGCTCGAACATGAGCCAATACAATACTAGGAAAGGGATTTTGGAGAAAGAACCCAGCCTTTCTCTCCTGCTGGACGTGAAAAAACAAGCATGTTGCTCTGACTGCTGCTGGCAGTCATTTTCCGGCAAGGCCACGAGCCTTAGGATGAACCAATGCTGTGACTGGCACCTTGAGAGAGATGGGAGGAAGTGCATCCCAGATGACACAGTTGAACCCCTGCAGCCTGCCCGAACTCTGTACTTTGTCTTTTGCATTACACCACATTTCCTTCTCGTTAAGCTAGTTTAATTTAGCTTTCTATTATTTGCAGTCAAAAACCGTTCTAACGAAATGCACTCGTCACTCTTCCTCCACTCTGCCTTGTAAGGCAGTTATTTATGTCAGTGTGGATGTCCCGATTAGGTTGTACATTACTTGAAGGCAGTTGCCATGTCCCACTCATTTTTTACTTCTTTCAGAACTCTTAACATAGTGTCCTACAAATAGTCACAAATTCACTACTTGTTGATAGATAACAATGTCGAAAGCAATACACACTGACAGCCTTTGGTCCCGTTTAACAGCAGTGAAGACCCTATTAAAGAAAAGAGTTTGCTTTTTTGATTCACAATCATAAAAGCCAATGCTTGGTAAAAGTGAACAAAAGCATGGTCGTTCAGTATTTTTTTTCTGTTTCTTGTGCAAAAGTTGGATGTAAAAATCTTATTACAAATTAAACCACTGGGAGACCTTCCAGATGGCGGAGGAGTAAGATGTGGAGATCACCTTCCTCCCCACAAGTACATCAGAAATACATCTACCTGTGGAACAACTCCTACAGAACACCTACTGAACGCTGGCAGAAGACCTCAGACTTCCCAAAAGGCAAGAAACTCCCCACGTACCTGAGTAGGGCAAAAGAATAAAGAAAAAACAGAGACAAAAGAATAGGGACGGGACCTGCACCTCTGGGAGGGAGCTGCGAAGGAGGAAAAGTTTCCACACACTAAGAAGCCCCTTCACTGGTGGAGACAGGGGGATGGCGGGGGAGAAGCTTCGGAGCCGTGGAGAAGAGAGCAGCAACAGGGGTGCAGAGGGCAAAGCGGAGAGATTCCCACACAGAGGATCGGTGCTGACCAGCACTCACCAGCCCGAGAGGCTTGTCTGCTCACCTTCTGGGGCAGGCGGGGGCTGGGAGCTGAGGCTCAGGCTTAGGAGGTCAGATCCCAGGGAGAGGACTGGGGTTGGCTGCATGAACACAGCCTGAAGGGGGCTAGTACGCCACAGCTAGCCGGGAGGGAGTCCTGGAAAAAGTCTGGACCTGCCTAAGAGGCAAGAGACCATTGTTTAGGGGTGCGCAAGGAGAGGGGATGCAGAGCACCGCCTAAACGAGCTCCAGAGATGGGCGTGAGCCGTGGCTATCAGGGGTGACACCAGAGACGGGCATGAAATGCTAAGGCTGCTGCTGCAGCCACCAAGAAGCCTGTGTGCAAGCACAGGTGACTATCCACACCTCCCTTCCTGGGAGACTGTGCAGCCCGCCACTGCCATTCCCATGATCCAGGGACAACTTCCCCAGGAGAACACATGACGCACCTCAGGCTGTTACAACATTACGCTGGCCTCTGAAACCGCAGGCTTGCCCCGCATTCCGTATCCCTCCCTCCCCCCCGGCCTCAGTGAGCCAGAGCTCCCTAATCAGCTGCTCCTTTAACCACATCCTGTCTGGGCGAAGAACAGATGCCCTCAGGCGACCTACATGCCAAATCCAAAGCTGAACCCCAGGAGCTGTGGTAACAAAGAAGAGAAAGGGAAATTTCTCTCAGCAGCCTCAGGAGCAGTGGATTAAATCTCCCCAATCAACTTGATGTACCCTGCATCTGTGGAATACCTGAATAGACAACGAATCATCCCAAAATTGAGGTGGTGGACTTTGGGAGCAACTGTAGACTTGGGGTTTGCTTTCTGCATGTAATTTCTTTCTGCTTTTATGTTTATCTTAGTCTAGTTTTTAGTGCTTGTTATCATTGGTGGATTTGTTTACTGATTTGGTTGCTCTCTTCCTCCTTTTTTTTAAATACATATATATATATATTTTTTTTTTTTTCCTTTATCTCTTTTTGTTAAAGTGTATGCGTATGCTTCTTTGTGTGATTTTGTCTGTATAGCTTTGCTTTTACCATTTGTCCTAGGGTTCTGTCTGTGTGGGTTTTTTTTGTATAGTTTTTAGTGCTTGTTCTCATTGGTGGATTTATTTTTTGGTTTCGTTGCTCTTTTCTTTCTTTCTTTCTTTTTTAAAATTACTTTTAAATTTCTTTTTCTTTTTAATAATTATTTTTTATTTTAAAAACTTTATTTTATTTTACTTTTTTCTTTTTTTCTTTCTTTTTTTCTCCCTTTTCCTCTGAGCCATGTGGCTGACAGAGTCTTGGTGCTCCGGCCAGGAGTCAGGACTGTGCCTCTGAGGTGGGAGAGCTGAGTTCAGGAAATTGGTCCACCAGAGACCTCCCGGCTCCATGTAATATCAAACGGCAAAAGCTCTACCAAACATCTCCATCTCAACGCTAAGACCCAGCTCCACTCAATGACCAGCAAGCTACAGTGCTGGACACCCTATGCCAAACAACTAGCAAGACAGGAAAACAACGCCACCCATTAGCAGAGAGGCTGTCTAAAATCATAAGGTCACAGACACAACAAAACACACCACCTGACGTGGTCCTGCCCACTTGAAAGACAAAATCCAGCCACATCCACCAGAACACAGGCACTAGTCCCCTCCACCAGGAAGGCTACACAACCCACTGAACCAACCATACCCACTGGGGGCAGACACTAAAAACAACGGGAAATATAAACCTGCAGCCTGCAAAAAGGAGACCCCAAACACAGTAAGTTAAGCAAAAGGAGAAGACAGAGAAACACACAGCAGATAAAGGAGCATGGTAAAAACCCACCAGACCAAACAAATGAAGAGTAAATAGGCAGTCTACCTGAAAAAGAATTCAGAGTAATGGCAGTAAAGAAGATCCAAAATCTTGAAAATAGAATGGGGAAAATACAAGAAACGTTTAACAAGTACCTAGAATAACTAAAGAGCAAACAAACAATGATGAACAACACAATAAATGAAATAAAAAATTCTCTAGAAGGAATCAGTAGCAGAATAACTGAGGCAGAAGAATGGATAAGTGACCTGGAAGATAAAATAGTGGAAATAACTACTGCAGAGCAGAATAAAGAAAAAAGAATGAAAAGAATTGAGGACAGTCTTAGAGACCTCTGGGACAACATTAAATGCACCAACATTCGAATTATAGGGGTCCCAGGAGAAGAAGAGAAAACAAAAGGGACTGAGAAAATATTTGAAGAAATTATAGCTGAAAACTTCCCTAATATGGGAAAGGAAATAGTCAATCAAGTCCAGGAAGCACAGAGAGTCCCATACACGATAAATCCAAGGAGAAACATGCCAAGACACATATTAATCAAACTATCAAAAATTAAATACAAAGAAAAAATATTAAAAGCAGCAAGGGAAAAACAATAAATAACATACAAGGGAATCCCCATAAGGTTAACAGCTGATCTTTCAGCAGAAACTCTGCAAGCCAGAAGGGAGTGGCATTATATATTTAAAGTGATGAAAGGGAAGAACCTACAACCATCATTGCTCTACCCAGGAAGAGTCTCATTCAGATTCGATGGGGAAATTAAAACTTTTACAGACAAGCAAAAGCTAAGAGAATTCAGCACCACCAAACCAGCTTTACAACAAATGCTAAAGGAAGTTCTCTAGGCAGGAAACACAAGAGAAGGAAAAGACCTACAATAACAAACCCAAAACAATTAAGAAAATGGTCATAGGAACATACATATCAATAATTACCTTAAATGAAAATGGATTAAATGCTCTAACCAAAAGACATAGACTGGCTGAATGGATACAAAAACAAGACCCATACATATGTTGTCTACAAGAGACCTAGGGACACACACAGACTGAAAGTGAGGGGATGGAAAAAGATATTCCATGCAAATGGAAATCAAAAGAAAGCTGGAGTAGCAATTCTCATATCAGACAAAATAGACTTTAAAATAAACACTATTACAAGAGACAAAGAAGGACACTACATAATGATCAAGGGATCAATCCAAGAAGAAGATAGAAAAATTGTAAATATTTATGCACCCAACATAGGAGCACCTCAATATATAAGGCAAAAGCTAACAGCCATAAAAGGGGAAATGGACAGTAACAAAATCATAGTACTGGACTTTAACACCCCACTTTCACAAATGGACAGATCATCCAAAATTAAAAATAAGGAAACAAAAGCTTTAAATGATACATTAAACAAGATGGACTTAATTGATATTTATAAGACATTCCATTCTAAAACAACAGAATACACTTTCTTCTCAAATGCTCATGGAACATTCTCCAGGATAGATCATATCCTGGGTCACAAATCAAGCCTCAGTAAATTTAAGAAAACTGAAATCGTATCAAGTATCTTTTCCGACTACAACACTATGAGACTAGATAACAGTTACAGGAAAAAATCTGTAAAAAATACAAACACATGGAGACTAAACAATATGCTACTAAATAACCAAGAGATCACTGAAGAAACCAAAGAGGAAATAAAAAAATATCTAGAAACAAATGACAATGAAAACAGGACAACCCAAAACCTATGGGATGCAGCAAAAGCAGTTCTAAGGGGGAAGTTTATAGCAATACAATCCTACCTCAAGAAACAAGAAACATCTCCAATAAACAACCTAACCTTATACCTAAAGCAATTAGAGAAACAAGAAAAAAAAAAACCCCAAAGTTAGCAGAAGGAAAGAAATCATAAAGATCAGATCAGAAATAAATTAAAAAGAAATGAAGGAAACGATAGCAAAGATCAATAACACTAAAAGCTGGTTCTTTGAGAAGATAAACAAAATTGATAAACCATTAGCCAGACTTATCAAGAAAAAAAGGGAGAAGATTCAAATCAATAGAACTAGAAATGAAAAAGGAGAAGTAAGAACTGACACTGCAGGAATACAAAGGATGCTGAGAAATTACTACAGTCAACTATATGCCAATGAAATAGACAACCTGGAAGAAATGGACAAATTCTTAGAAAAGCACAACCTTCTGAGACTGAACCAGGAAGAAACAGAAAATATAAACAGACCAATTACAAGCACTGAAATTGAAACTGTGATTAAAAATCTTCCAAAAAACAAAAGCCCAGGACCAGATGGATTCACAGGAGAATTCTATCAAACATTTAGAGAAGAGCTAACACCCATCCTTCTCAAACTCTTCCAAAATATTGCAGAGGGAGGAACACTCCCAAACTCATTCTACGTGGCCACCATTACCCTGATACCAAAACCAGACAAAGACATCACAAAAAAAGAAAACTACATGTCAATATCACTGATGAACATAGATGCAAAAATCCTCAACAAAATACTAGCAAACAGAATCCAACAGCACATTAAAAGGATCATACACCATGATCAAGTGGGGTTTATCCCAGGAATGCAAGGATTCTTCAATATATGCAAATCAATCAATGTGATACACCATATTAACAAATTGAAGGATAAAAACCATATGAAAATCTCAATAGATGCAGAAAAAGCTTGTGACAAAATTCAACACCCATTTATGATAAAAACTCTCCAGAAAGTGGGCATAGAGGGGACCTACCTCAACATAATAAAGGTTATATATGACAAGCCCACAGCCAGCATCGTCCTCAATGGTGAAAAACTGAAACCATTTCCTCTAAGATCAGGAACAAGACAAGGTTGTCCACTCTCACCACTGTTATTCAACATAGTTTTGGAAATTTTAGCCATGGCAATCAGAGAAGAGAAAGAAATAAAAGGAATCCAAATCGGAAAAGAAGAAATAAAACTGTCACTGTTTGCAGATGACATGATACTATATATAGAGTATCCTAAAAATGCTACCAGAAAACTACTAGAGCTAATCAATGAATTTGGTAGAGTAGCAGGATACAAAATTAATGCACAGAAATCTCTTGCATTCCTATTCACTAATGATGAAAAATCTGAATGAGAAATTAAGGAAACATACCCATTTACCACTGCAACAAAAAGAATAAAATACCTCGGTATAAACCTACCTAAGGAGACACGAGACCTGTATGCAGAAAACTATAAGACACTGATGAATTAAAGATGATACAAACAGATGGAGAGATATACCATGTTCTTGGGTTGGAAGAATCAACATTGTGAAAATGACTATTCTACCCAAAGCAATCTACAGATTCAGTGCAATCCCTATCAAACTACCAATGTCATTTTTCTCAGAACTAGAACAAAAAATTTCACAATTTGTATGGAAACACAAAAGACCCCGAATAGTCAAGGCAATCTTGAGAAAGAAAAACAGAGTTGGAGGAACCAGGCTCCCAGACTTCAGACTATGCTACAAAGCTACAGTAATCAAGACAGTATGGTAATGGCAAAAAGCAGAAATATAGATCACTGGAAGAGGATAGAAAGCCCAGAGATAAACCCACGCACCTATGGTCGCCTTATTTTTGATAAAGAAGGCAAGAATATACAAAGCAGAAAAGACAGCCTCTTCAATAAGTGGTGCTGGGAAAACTGGACAGCTACATGTAAAAGAATGAAATTAGAACACTCCCTAACACCATACACAAAAATAAACTCAAAATGGATTAAAGACCTAAATGTAAGGCCAGACACTATAAAACTCTTAGAGGAAAACACAGGAAGAACACTCTGTGACGTAAATCACAGCAAGATCCTTTTTGACCCACCTCCTAGAGAAATGGAAATAAAAACAAAAATAAACAAATGGGACCTAATGAAACGTAAAAGCTTTTGCAGAGCAAAGGAAATCATAAACAAGAGGAAAAGAACCCTCAGAATGGGAGAAAATATTTGCAAATGAAGTAACTGAAAAAGGATTAGTCTCCAAAATTTAGAAACAGCTCATGTAGCTCAATATCAAAAAAAACAAACAACCCAATCCAAAAATGGGCAGAACACCTAAATAGACATTTCTCCAAAGAAGATATACAGATTACCAACAAACACATGAAAGAATGCTCAACGTCACTAATCATTAGAAAAATGCAAATCAAAACTACATTGAGGTATCACCTCACACCAGTCAGAATGGTCATCATCAAAAAATCTACAAATAATAAATGCTCGAGAGGGTGTGGAGAAAAGGGAACTCTCTTGTACTGCTGGTGGGAATGTAAATTGATACAGCCCCTATGGAGAACAGTAGGGAGGTTCCTTAAAAAACTAAAAAGAGAACTACCATATGACACAGCAATCCCACTACTGGGCATATACCCTTAGAAAACCATAATTCAGAAAGAGTCATGAACCACAATGTTCATTGCAGCTCTATTTACAATAGGCAGGACATGGAAGCAACTTAAGTGTCTATCGACAGATCAGTGGATAAAGAAGATGTGGCACATATATACAGTGGAATATTACTCAGCCATAAAAAGAAATGAAATTGAGTTATCTGTAGTGAGGTGGATGGACCTAGAGTTTGTCCTACAGAGTGAAGTAAGTCAGAAAGAGAAAAACAAATACCCTATGCTAACACATATATATGGAACCTAAAAAAAAAAAAAAACAGTTCTGAAGAACCTAGGCGCAGGACAGGAATAAAGACACAGATGTAGAGAATGGACTTGAGGACATGGGGAGGGGGAAAGGCAAGCTGAGACGAAGTGAGAGAGTGGCATGGAGTTATATATACTACCAAAGTAAAATAGATAGCTAGTTGGAAGCAGCCCCATAGCACAGGGAGATCAGCTTCGTGCTTTGTGATCACCTAGAGGGGTGGGATATGGAGGGTGGGAGAGAGATGCAAGAGGGAGGAGATATGGTGATATATGTATATGTATAGCTGATTCACTTTGTTATAAAGCAGAAACTAACACACCATTGTAAAGCAATTATACTCCAATAAAGATGTAAAAAAAAACCTAAAACAAATTAAACTACTGAATTATGTTTTCAAAGCATGCAACCAAATATACTCCCCCTAGCTTTCCCTCTATCAGGACTAATTTCAGGCAGTCTGTTTATAGAGTGAAGATGAATTTTTTTGGTGACAAATGCACTCCTGCATTAACAAATTAAGTACACTCTCAAAGGAGAAAAAAGAGAAAATTGGATTGTCTGTTTTTGAAGTCGAAAAAAGGACTTGTTTCCTCAGGGGATATTCAGTATTTTTGTAATCACATGGAAAGGAAAACATGTCCCTCTGGGGTATAACATTAAAATAAATTAATTTTGCTGCCTTATTCATAATGGCTAATGGCAAACTGGGAGCATTTATTTCTTGACTCTTTTTGTTCATAAAACTATGTTTTTCTATGACCTTCATTTCACTAAAGATGAACAGCTGTGTCAACTTATAGCAGATGAAGAATGCAGTCTCTGTTTCTCTATTTTTGGTATTTTATTAATAGATGAGTGGTCATGGGGCAAAACAGGACCCTCAAGCATTAGGATCTTGACTTCATGTCACTAGAATATTATGTTTTGCCTTTTTCTCTGTTCTTCTTGGGATGTACAATGTCTTCTATTCCTTGGAAATATGCTGCCTTATGATCAGACCCTGCTGACAGCTATTATCATTCTCCTCTGTTCAGCCCAAATTATGGTTAGTTTTTCCCCTGTTTTCTTATAACACACACCAGATTTTCCTTCATCTGTTCTTCCACAACTAGCCTCTGTCTGTATACCCATTCTCCTGCAATACTATATAATTTATTCAGTCATGTATATTTCTTTGGCATTCTCCAAGTCTAGTGTGGAGAAGAAACAATTCATTGCAGATATAGGTTACTATATGCAATAGCTTCTAGTAAGATGATAGTCCCATTGTTTTTTTTTACTGCAGAGTATTATAATTTTAAATGATTGACTTTCATGATGTTCAAAGTGTTGGCGAGGTATGAATGAGGTCTGCAATTGACACAGGAGCCACTGAAAGATTCAGAAAAACAGCAGACCTTCCAGGAGTTTCCCCAGCTGACAATGTTGTAGTCATTAATGGGAACCCTAATATTTCCTCGGAAAATAGATAAGTTTTTGTAAATCAATAGTTGCCATGTCATCACAAGTAGATTTGCAGGGACTTCCCTGGTTGCACAATGGTTAAGACTCTTCACTCCCAATGCAGGGGGCCTGGGTTCGATCCCTGGTCAGGAAACTAGATCCCACATGCATGCTGCAACTAAGAGTTTGCATGCTGCAACTAAGGAGCCCATGAGCTGCAACTAAGGAGCTCACTGGCTGCAACTAAGGAGCACATGTGCCACAACCAAGGAGCAGATGAGCCAAAACTAAGGAGCCCGCCAGCTGCAACTAAGACCCGGGGTGACTAAATAAATAAATAAAATATTAAAAAAATCAACAACAGCAACAACAAAAACAAGTAGATTCACACAAGTCTGGGAATATTTTGAGGGTCCATAAATGTGACCGTTAGTTTTGTGCCCTCTTTGATTTTTTTTTCCTAAAGTTATTAACAGTGACGACATTTAGCTAAAAAGCAATACTATCCGAGCCTGTTTTATAAATAGCTACATGCCCACTTACTCAGGGTAAATAAATCTTCCTAATAGGTTGATTGCAGAATACACATTTTTTTAAAGTACTTAATTTCATTGGACTTATTTGAAGGAATAGTTCTTATTCACAAGGCAGAGTTAAGCCTGGGCAAAACCAGAATAATTACCCTTTACTGGAGAGACTGGGAACAAAATGCTAAGCTGAGCTTCCTTTTGGAAATGAATCTCCCTAATTTCTTGTCAGCTAGAAATTGGCTGAGCTGCAGCACAAATGTTGGATTCTTTTGCCTTGTCCTACCAAGGGGCAGAGGTAAGTGGCCAAATATGGGAGATGAGCAGCACAGGGAAGAGACTGCTATCTGCAGGGATACCTAAGCAAGTGTAGGGGGATGTGTCATCTAATCCAAAAGAATTCTTCATGTTAAAAGAGAACCTATTCTTCAGTAAAAATGCCAACATGTTTCTTGAAGCCATTTTTCTGACCTTCAGATTACGTTTTAAGTCAAGATTAAGAGGAAGTTGTCTTTTCACAGTATATTTCTGGCCTCTAACCTGTTACTGTTAGTTTTAAACATGATTAACCATTTGACATGACTACTCAAATGATAGACTGTTGGTATTAAACACATATTACAATTTATTTTCCCATATATAATTAGGAATAATCATTGCTGCCAGAACGTAAAATGACACATCAACGATAAGTAGAGATAATAGCAGCTACATGCAAGAAAAGGCGTACAGAACACCTGAAGCTTATAATTACCTTTCTCTCCCCACCTCATGTGTTTGCGTCATGATGCATCTTAGGTAGCATAGACCTTAGGTAGTCATTAAAATCACGTGAATATGCTACTGGGATTACTGAAAATAAAATATCCCATGTGTACATGGATATTTAATATTAAAAAAAGGTTAATAATTTGGAGTGCATTTTACCAAAACAAGATTTCTTTTCAGGAAGCTTGAATTTATACACTTAACAGGGTACCCACTCTGTGCTAGTCACTTTGAAGGATACACAGAACAAAGAGACACTGACTCTCTTCAAGAAACTTATGATCCGCCCCCACCCCCCCAAGTGTGGAGCAAGGCAGAACAGATGAAGCAAGAAGAAATAATATCATACCCATCGATTTTTTCTTGGCTGTATAGTCTGGAGGGCATAAGCATTGTAGGAGTTTTGAGAGAGATCAGGAGAGATGTGTAGAGCATGTAGTTGGAGCTAAATTTTGATGGTGAAGAAGATTTATATAGATGTAGATAAAGTTAGGTGTCAGAGATGTTGTCCACGATTCACAGGTGTTTCCTGACTTAGTCTTTTTTTTTTAAAATTTTATTTATTTATGTATTTATTTATTTTTGGCTGTGTTGGGTCTTCATTGCTGCATGCGGGCTTTCTCTAGTTGCGGTGAGCGGGGGCTACTCTTCGTTGCAGTGTGTGGGCTTCTCATTGCAGAGCACCAGCTCTAGGTGTGTGGGCTTCAGGAGTTCCAGCACGTGGGCTCAGTAGTTGTGGCATGTGGGCTCTAGAGAGCAGGCTCAGTAGTTGTGGTGCATGGGCTTAGTTGCTCCACGGTATGTGGGATCTTCCCGGACCAGGGCTCGAACCCATGTTCCCTGCAGTGGCAGGCGGATTCTTAACCACTGCGCCACCAGGGAAGTCCCCTGACTTAGTCTTAATTAGATTCTCTTCCTATTATCTGAGCTTTACTACATTCTTTCATTTAATCAGCATTATCTAACATACACAGATAATTGCATTTAGTTTGAGAGAGAGAGATTCCAAAGCAATAAGAGACTCCCCAATCTGATCTAGCTGAGCAACAAAATACACATTCATCAAGCTACTAGACAACAAATACAAAGTAAAGGTCTTTGGTTTTATCTCTGTTTTAACTCCATGGGTATGTGAACCATATGGCTCTAACCTTCCTAACATTTTCTCTATTCATAAGTCAGGAAGTCCTGCACAGTAGGCCAAACAAGTTTTGGACAACCCAAAAATGTTCACTACTTTCATTTTGGGGCAGTTTGGCAGGTATGTTTGTCAGAGTTTTGCTTTCATTTGACTTGCTGAAAGTGAAACTTAAACATAAAACAACATATAACCAAAGTGGTTTAAATAAGACCTTATAAAGCCATAGTTGACTCACTTAAAATGTTCTGTAGGTTATGTTTTAATCTATGTAAAGACAGAGATTTTTGCAAAGATCTGTGAAAATTACATTTTATATTTGATATTAAATATTATTTTGTTCTTCTTGGCTGATTATATACTTCTATCTGCAAAACACGGATTTGGCATTTTAAGTCAATGACTTCACTGAGTTATTTATGCAAAATATCTTAATCCAATCTTGCCTAACATTATAGCTAAAGGCAGGCTTAATTTTAGCAACTTAAAATGCTTTATAACTGATGTATGCTGACTTGTGTAAGAATAACAAACTCCCTGGAGAGGTGCGATTAGAAAACTGTGACCCTGATTTTATCTTAAAGCTATCTGTGGTCTTAAAGGTCTTTTTCAGGCTTTTCACAAAAAGTTGCCTCCAAAGTCCCTGCTCATCCAGATGTTACAGAGTAGTAATGCCTAAGAAAGGTAGACCCCACAGTTCAGGGTAGACACAATTGTTTCTGTGAGAGCAGCAAATGCAGGCGTATGCTCTTTTTTAACCTGGTAGAGCTATGATATAAGCCTACTTGTGATTTTGCAAGGGGACAATCTGAGAGCAGCACACGGTATAATCTCTTGGAGAGGCCTGTCACAGGATCATCCTTGTGCATTGGTACGAGTGTTTTCATGGTTCCCATGACTTCAGAACCACAGCTATGTCATCCAGATGTACCATGAGAATCAAATAAAAAACATGTATTTTATTTTAGGCTCCTGTGTAATTGCATCACTTAGACCTGTTGGGGTAGCTTGGTATCACTACTCACTCATATAAATACTCTTGTAGGAAATAACATAATGTTGAACTAATTAATTAGATTAACATTGATTCAACTCAGCAAGTAACATAATGCTTACTGCTAAGATATTAAGTATTATGAGCAATATGCAGATGATAAAAGAAAATCCTAACCTCATAAAGAATTTAAAATTTGGTAGGAGACATTAGGACAATTACTTACCTAGTGCTAATTAAAAAGAGGAAAGCTAAGTGCTTTGAAGTTATGATAAGGTCCATGAAGGAGGTAGAATTATAGAAGAGAGATACTGAAAAGAAGGAGAGAGAAAGAGATAATTCTGAGTTGGAAACATCAGAAAAGGCTTCACAAGGAGGCAGAACCAGAAATAAAACAGAAAGGGTGAGCAAAGCAAATGATGTGATCTTATGATTTTGTATTCAACTTTTCATTCTTCTTCTTCTTCCTCTTCCTCTTCTCCTCCCTCTCCCTCTCCTTCTTCTCCTTCTTCTTCTTCTTCTTTCTATAAAGCTCCATTCCTGGAAATGGTTTGAAAAAACAGTCCTAGAGGCCCATAACTTAATGACTGTGCTGTGTAGTAATAGCATCCACTATCTTGCAGATCACTAAGCACAAAAACATGATACAGATTTTAATACTATGAATATCTGGCTACCCCTGACATTGCCTACACCTTAATAAAGAGATGTCTGTGTATATTGCTCATTTGGTTTATAATTATAATTACAACTTATTATATTGGTTATTGTCACTGAATCTTTTCATGATAGAGCTGTGCTGTTGTTGATGCCCTTTCCACAGAATGACAGCACTACAGGTCTTGAACAGGTCTTAGAAGTCATCTTGTACACTCTTTCCTCTTTTATTGCAGATGTCCAAACTAAAGCCCAAAGAGAGGCAAGGTCTCATCTTCAGTAGCAGAACTCAGATGCTAATTCAATTTTGTAGAGTTCCATTTCCTAGAACTCACTTCACTGGACATAAAATAAGATACTTCCTTTACTTGGTTTAGCTTAATTGAGCATCTCTCAGCTACACAAATGTATATTATCTGCAGTAACTGCAGTAATTTAATAACTTTCTATTTTGACTAATTTGTTCTTCATAAAAGCACTACAATCCCACAAATACATTTCTGAAATAAAAATGTCTGTGTCATTGTGACACTGGTCTTCCTGTTAATGGGTTAGACATATATGGAAATAGTTTTGCATAGTGCAGTTAAGATTAAATACATTCTGAAAAGTTCTAGAAAAGCAGAGTGTTGACAAAAAAGGCTACATTTCAAATTTCTAAGAAGTCTATATATTTGAAGACACACACACATATACAGACACAGAACTTATCAGTACTTTCCCTGGTTATTCAGGTCTAATATGTAATACACCCCAAATAGCCAAAGCAATCTTGAGAAAAAAAAAAAAACGGAGCTGGAGGAATCAGGCTCCCTGACTTCAGACTATACTACAAAGTTACAGTAATCAAGACAGTATGGTACTGGCACAGAAACAGAAATATAGATCAATGCAACAGGACAGAAAGCCCAGAGATAAACCCACGCACCTACGGTCAACTAATCTATGACAAAGGAGGCAAGAATATACAATGGAGAAAGACAGTCTCTTCAATAAGTGGTGCTGGGAAAACTGGACAGCTACATGTAAAAGAATGAAATTAGAACACTCCCTAACACCATACACAAAAATAAACTCAAAATGGATTGAAGTCCTAAACATAAGACCAGACACTATAAAACTCCTAGAGGAAAACATAGGAAGAACACACTTTGACATAAATCACAGCAAGATCTTTTTTGACCCACCTTCTAGAGTAATGGAAATAAAAACAAAAATAAACAAATGGGACCCAATGAAACTTAAAAGCTTCTGGATAGCAAAGGAAACTATACAGAAGATGAAAAGACAACCCTCAGAATAGGAAAAAATAATTGCAAATGAATCAACAGACAAAGGATTAACCTCCAAAATATACAAACAGCTCATGCAGCTCAATATCAAAAAAACAAACAACCCAATCAAAAAATGGGCAGAAGACCTAAATAGACATTTCTCCAAAGAAGACATAGAGATGGCCAAGAAGCACATGAAAAGCTCCTCAACATCACTAATTATTAGAGAAATGCAAATCAAAACTACAATGAGGTATCACCTCACACTGGTCAGAATGGCCATTATCACAAAATCTACAAACGACAAATGCTGGAGAGGGTGCACTGTTGGCGGGAATGTAAATTGATACAGCCACTATGGAGAACAGTATGGAGTTCCTTAAAAAACTAAAAATACAATTACCATATGGCCCAGCAATTCCACTACTGGGCATATACCCAGAGAAAACCATAACTCAAAAAGATACATGCACCCCAATGTTCATTGCAGCACTATTTACAATAGGTCATGGAAGCAACCTAGATGCCCATCGACAGACGAATGGATAAAGAAGATGTGGTATATATATACAATGGACTATTACTCAGCCATAAAAAGGAATGAAATTGAGTCATTTGTAGAGACATGGATGGACCTAGAGACTGTCATACAGAGTGAAGTAAGTCAGAAAGAGAAAAACAAATATCGTATATTAACCCATATATGTGGAATCTAGAAAAACGGTACAGATGAACCCGTTTGCAAGGCAGAAATAGAGACACAGATGTACAGAACAAATGTATGGACACCAAGGCGGGGGAAGGGGCGATGGGATGAATTGTGAGAGTGGGATTGACATATATACACTAACCAATACATATAAAATAGATAACTAATGAGAACCTGCTAGCCCAGGGAACTCTACTTCACTTTGCTGTACAGTAGGAACTAACACAACATTGTAAAACAACTATACCCCAATTAAAAAATATATATATACATGCAAAATAAAGTACTACAGTGATACAAGTTAAATAGAATTATAGAAGTAATCTCATTTTATAATTTTACTATTTATTTTAAGGTATACTTAGTCTCATTTAGTGTTTTACCTACATGAAAGGACACGTAAAACTTGTCTTAATTCTCAGTTTGACTCATATTATGTGGCACTAAGTTAATTTGAACCTGAAACTGTTAGAAAAAATGATTGTAGATAGCATGGGTTACTGGGTTTAAACCCATTCAACTTCTGAGGCTGTTTTATAATATATTGTGTAAACAGAAAAAAAAGTAGAAGGTCACTTTCTTGTAAAAAAAAAAAAACGAATGCCTTCTTTTATAAAAACATTTTTTTTATTGCAGTTATCTTAACTTCATAAAAAAGCTCAGAGGCAGTATTACAGGGCACTGAGTTTAGCAAGGGAAGGCACAGGGATAACCTCTGTATCTTGTGGAGACACATTAATTGGAGCCAATTCTACCCTTTGACTCAATAATCAAAAACTTGGTATTTGATCACAAATAAGTAATCTAATAAAGAAAACATACGTATGCAAAGTTATTCATTATGTCATCATCCATAGCCAGGCATAATTAGAAAAAACCACTGGTTTAGTTTAGTAACTTATAGCACACCCCTTAGCCACATAAGATGGTGAAGCTAACAGTGACTCTAAATTTTTTTATTAAATATTGCTATTATACTATTTCAACAAGAAATGTGACAAAATGTAAAAATAATAAAGTAATCTGCAAAATACACATGACTTTTTTGAACAGTATTATTAGTTGTGATATTCTACATTACAGCAGACTTTAAATGTTTGACTCTGAAATCAAAATGAATAAACAAGTGTATTATTTTGATTTCAAAACTAAACAAAATAAAGAAATTTAAGCACTATCTTTTTCAAGAAATGTCCAAATAGCACAATTATAATAATGGTATTATATAAAGTTATAAACCATATCATAAGCCTAGATTACAATATTTACATAATGTTGCAAAACACAGTGTCGTCTTTAAAATGTTAACTGATGCTTCTTTCATTTCTAGTAATTCCTAATTATGGTTCAAGGACCCCCGTCCATTGAAACAGTGGCATTTGTTTCTTCCGAAGGAAGGCTGACACAACTACTGGGGACAAAGTTGTCCTCACTTGGCTCCAGATTTTGTCTCTTTTTTGAAGTCCACAGCAGACAGAATACTCTAAAAGCCACAATACCTTTATAAGCCACTTTGGAGAAAAAAGATTTCATTGAAATTCAAAAATTTGACTTGGTAAACTAAGAGCAAAAGCTAGCGATGGAGAAGTCGAGTTTATACCCTCAATCAGTGACCGTGGAGGAATCATAATGCCTTAGCGGCAGCTTTCCTTCCCCACTTGGACATGGAGGACCTTTGGACCCTTCTTAGTCTTAATGAAGGGAGGAACTTAGGGAGGATTTTCAAGAAAGAACATGAGTGTGGATGTTGCTTATCTCATTATATTGTGAGGTAAGAGGGTCTTGCTGTTGTCTCCCTGCAGTGAAAGCCTGGAGTAGGAGACTGAGACCCCTAGATGGCTGAAGTTTCTGAAAGGAGGAGGGGCTGGTGTCTCACTTCCTATCTGGAATTCTGGAAGGGACACCTCTCAGGCTCCGTATCTGTGTGTGGGCTGCCTTAGTAGATAGAGATGGTAGTACAATGCTTCAAACAGAGAATGTCTGAGTCACCCCCTTCCACTGCCCCACCTTCAAATCCCCTCCTCCTTCGGTGCATTTAAGAATTCCAAAACATTGTCCATGTTTGCGGGAATATAAGATGTAGTTGAGAACTGTGAACGTTCTGTTTGATGGGGTCAGCATGGTGATAAGAGGGTGGGCCCCACAGTAGAGGCTCAGGTGAGAGAGCTTCAGAGAATCAACAGGTGTAGCAAGTGCTGAGGGGGCAGCAAGACAGCAGAGCTCCCTGAACAGAGCCCCATCACCATCTGGAAACACCAATGCTGGATGTGGCAGAAAGAGGCTAAAACCTAAGACAGTAAGATGAGGTATACAGACTAGGACAGAGGAGGGGTCTCAGACCAGAAGCCCCTGCCCTACAACCCAGGATCATATCAATACATAAGCCCTGAGAATTTCCATCTCTCCTAGAAGAGGAGAACTGGGGATGAGGGCAGGGAGAAATTGCTAAGAGACTAAGTTTGAAAATAGAAGAATGCCTTTTCCACCATCAGCAGAGATGAAGGCTTAAGGCCTAGGTTACTTTTAACTATAAGAAATAAGGAAGTTTCTATTTCTGCACACTTGTGCTTTTGTGCTTCAAGAAATATTCAATAAATACTTGTAAAAGTTTGTGTGTGTGTGCATGTGTGTGTGCGTATATAAATCTTAAAGAGAATAAGATTTTGTTAGGGATCCCTGACCTCAGGAAACACATTGAGACCTAAGTTACAGTGAATCAAATCTGGACAGACCAGTGGTAAAGATGCAGCAGGAGAAGATGCAGAGGCGGGA
Source organism: Balaenoptera musculus (assembly GCF_009873245.2). Lineage (NCBI taxonomy): Eukaryota > Metazoa > Chordata > Mammalia > Artiodactyla > Balaenopteridae > Balaenoptera > Balaenoptera musculus. The sequence goes on from NC_045794.1 coordinate 74,263,526, forward strand.
GAGAGAGCTTTGTAGGATGAATAAGACATGGCCAGTAATGTCAGATTCATTTTCCACCTGGATGAGGTTGTAGCTCTGGAAACCAGGGAATTGCTGGAAATTTGTCTAATCTGAAGTAAATCACGGTTAGTTTGGTATGGAGGAGAAACCAACCTGTTTTGGTAGCTTTGGGCTAGGATCTGGGAATTCAGAACATTAAAAAAAGATCACACACCATGGTATTTGAGGCATACTGCCTTATGGATTATTTTTATGTTTACTTCCTACAGAAGCCAGGAACACAATTGGTTGGCCCCTGGGTATATGGAGGGAAATTTTGCACCTGCTTAAGAGCAAAAAATTGCAGTATGCTCTGCAATTGGATGGGGAGGCTAGAGGGCGAAGTATAGGTGGCAGTAGAGTCTTGCATCTGGAAAATTTGGAGATGAATGCATCTAGGTTTAAATCCTGGGAATTCTGTTTACTTACACTGTTATGACCTTGGGTGAGTCAGTTTCTTCATCTGCAAAATGGAGACAATCACATTTCCATTGTATAGGTTTTTGGAAGTGTTAGGATGATGTACATAAAGCATGTAACTCCTTTTCTGGCACCTATCTGGTGGTGGTTAGGGAATGGTACGTATCAATAGGAAGAGATATAGTCGGCGCTCTGTATTCATGGGTTCTGCATCCATGGATTCAACCAACCACAGATCAAAAATATTAGGAAAATAATTCCAGAAAGTTCCAAAAAGCAGAAATTGAAATTTCTGTGCACCAGCAACTATCTTAATAGCATTTACATTGCACTTACAACTATTTACATAGTGTTTATATTGTATTAGGTATTATAAGTAATCTAGAGATGATTTAAAGCATATAGGAGGATATGGGCAGGTTACATTCAAATACTACACCATTTTGTATAGGACTTGAGTATCTATGGATTTTGGTATCTGTGGCGTGGTCCTGGAACCAAACCCCTGTGGATACCAATGGAGGACTATATTCATTTTGGGGGGAACTTTTTTTAATCTCGTCTCGTTTTGTTTCCTATGTTTTCACTCATTGTATAGGTACCTGTGACTGCTGTAACAAATTACCACAAATTTAGTGGCTTAACAAATCAAATTTATTCTCTCACAATTCTAAAATCAAGATGTAGGCTCCCTGAAGAGGCTCTAGGGGGAGAATCCATTCCTTACCTTTTTCAGTTTCTGGTGGCTGTTGGCATTTCTTGGTTTTCGGCCACATTTCTCTCTGCTCCATCTTCATATAACCTTCTCCAGTGTCTAATCTCCCTCTGCTTCTCTTTTATAAGGGTCCATGTGATTGAATTTGCGGCTAACCCAGATAATCAAGGATAAACCCCTCCTCTGAAGGTCCTTAATTTAATCACATCTATTGCCATATAAGGTAATGTTATTAACAGGTTCCCAGGATTAGGAAGTGAACACATATTTATGGAGCTATTTTTTTCTGCCAACCACACCTACCTGTCTAAATCTTGTGCTATTGTCTGAATGTCTGTATCTCTGTTGAAATTCTAATGCCTAATGTGTTGGTATTGGGAGGTGGGGCCTTTGGGAGGTGCTTAGATCATGAGGGTGGAGCTCTCATGGATGGCATTAGTATTCTTATAAAAGAGACCTCATTGAGATTCCTCTCATCTTCTGCAATGTGCAGATACAAGAAGTCTGTGACCTGGAAGACTGCCTTCACCTGACCATCCTAGCACTCTGATCTAAAACTTCCAGACTCCAGAAATGTGAGAAATAAATTTCTCTTGTTTCTAAGCCACCCAGTCTATGGTATTTTGCTATAGAAATTGGTATGGACTAATACATCTTGTAAGAAATTTTTATGAAAGCTAAAGCTTAACAACTGTGACTTCAGAAATAATTTTGACTTTGCTTTAAAGTGGGCTGAAGGAAGAGTATGAATGGGAACAGGGGACCTAGTTGCCATAATTAGATAGAAAACCCCAAAGATGAGTGAGTACCTGAAATAAAACACCACCATTTAGAAAAGTGAGAAGATTTGGAATAAAGATAATATCTTAAAAAATGCAATATCACTTACTTTCTAAGTTATTCCAACACATTTAGCTCTAAAGTAAATCCCTAGAAATCAAATCCTATTTTGCTACTGATTTCTGCTATATAATTGGAACTACGCATCTGTGGAAAAATCTCTGTCATCTGAACTGAAACTTTTTTCAAAGAAATTTACAGCCATGCCCATTCTCATAGCATTGTGTCTGTTTATATGCTGGCATTCTAATGTTGCAGTGCTTTCCTTACTCTCTGCCTCTAAAATTTCCCCTGAATTATGAGTATTTCTTGACTGGGGAATCGCTAAACTGTGTATTTGTAGCTTCTTTGAGGATCATCTATATCTAATATTTAAATATGACCTTGGAACTTAAGTGACTTAAAAATATATATCCCCCCTGTTTATTATTGTTTTGTAATTCTATATTTAAAGCTATATTTAAAGTGAAGGACATTGATGCAACTAGTATCAAACTAGTATCAAAATAAAACTAATATTTTATTTTGTGTGTTGTCAGATTTTTGCCTGTAAAGAAATACAGGCATACTTTGGAGGTATCGCAGGTTTGGTTCCAGATCATCGCAAATAAATGAATGCCACAATAAAACGAGTCACATGAATTTGGGGGGATAAAAACAAAGTACTTACCTAATTAAAAAATACTTTGTTGCTAAAAAATGCTAACCTTCATCTGAGCCTTCAGTGAGTTGCAGTAGTAACATCAAAGATCACTGATCACAGATCACCATAGCAAATATAATAATAATGCAAAAGCTTGAAGTATTGCAAGAATTACCAAAATGTGACACACAGACACAGAGAGCAAATGCTTTTGGAAAAATAGTGCCGATAGACTTAATGCTGAGTTGCCACAAACCTTCAATTTATAAAAAAAAAAAAAATAAGTGCAATATCTGCGAAAAGTAATAAAGTGAAGCACAATAAACCAGGTATGTTTGTAATCTTACACATATTCTTTAATTAGAGATTTATTTCTTTCTGGTCTTGGTATTAGCAATACTTGTGCTTTTCCATAGCACTAATTTTTTTTTTTAATCTCATGGACACCATGCATTGTGTAAATAATCAGATTTCCCTTTTTATGTTGATAATTAAGTTTACTGCCTATCTATAAGAGTAGAAGAAAATTTTGACATATTTTTTGCAATAATTTTCTTTGGCGGCATATTATATCACTACCCTCATTTTTCGTTTGTGTTTGTCTTCCGTAGGTTGAATTAAGTCCCCTCAAAAGATATGTTAAAGTCCCAATCCCTGATACCTATGAACCTGACCTTGTTTAGAAATAGGGTCTTTGCAGATATAATCAAGTTAATAAGAAGTCATGTTGGATTCGGGTGGGCCCTAATCCAATGACTAGTGTCCTTATAAGTAAAGGAAAATTTGGACATACAGACATAAATGCAGACAGAATGCCACATGATGATGGAAGCAGAGATTGGAGTGCTATGTTTACGAGACAGGGAACCCATGGAGAGTGGGACAGCCATTCTGGAGGGCCCAAAGGATAGCGCACTGAGCCACAGAGGGTCATTCCCAAGCCTTGAAAACCTAATGGAATTTGCCCTGCTGTGTTTGGAACTTGTTTTAGACCAGAAATCCCTTTATTCCTTCCACTTTTTCCCCCTCTCAGAATGAGAATATCTATCTAATACCTGTCCTATCATTGTATTTTTTTAAAAAAATATTTATTTATTTATTTGGCTGCGTCAGGTCTTAGCTGCAGCATGCACGATCTTCGTTGCGGCCCACAGGCTTCTCTCTAGTTGTGGCACGCAGGCTCTAGAGCGCACAGGCTTAGTTGTCCCATGGCATGTGGGATCTTAGAACCCACGTCCCCTGCATTGGAAGGCGGGTTCTGAACCACTGGACAACCAGGGAAGTCCCCTATCATTGTATTTTGGAAGCAGATAAGTTCTTTTCTAGTTTCATGGGTTTGTGGACAGAGAGAGACTTTGCCCCAGGATGGACCATACCCAGAGTCTCACCCATACCTGATTTAGATAATGAGATTTGAAACTTCTGACTTGGTGGCATTTAGATGAGATTTTGGGATTTAGAGTTAATGTGAGAATGGACTAAGACTTTGGGGGATGTTGGGATGGACTGAATCTATTTTGCACATGGAAAAGACATGAATTTTGAGGGAAAGAGGCAGACTGTACTGGTGTGAATAGCCGTCTCTCAAAAATTCATGTCCACTTGTAACCTGTGATCTTATTTAGAAACCAGCTCTTTGCAGATATAATCAAGTTAAGATAAGCTTATACTGGATTAGAGTAGGCCCTAAATTCAATATGACTGCTGTTCTTATAAGAAGAGGAAAGGACAGATAGACACAGAGACACACGGAGGAAAGACCACCGTGTGAAGATGGAGGCAGAGGTTGTAGTGATGCATCTATATGCCAAAGAATGCCAAAGATTGCATTGACTATCAGAAGGTAGGAAGGATCAAGGAAGGATTATTTCCTAGCATCTTCAGAGGAATCATGACTCTAAGACAGTTTGATTTTGAACTTCCAACTTCTCATATCTGTGAGAGAATAAATGTTTTTTTTTTTAAGCTACCTGGTCTGTAGTATGTTCCTACTGTAACCCTATGAAATGAATAGTTTCCATGTATTTGAGTGTGTGTCTGTGTGTAAAACGTGCATGTATGTGTGGTTAAACATGTGAGAGAAGTTGTCATTTACTTCAGACGAGATCGGGCACATTCAGGGTGGTATGGCCATAGACTGTCATTTACTTCAAATACTTGAAATTCCTGATATCTAATTTAATTTTTTAAAGTGAAATTACTGAATAAATAAATATTCGTCTCATTTACTAAGTTTATACCTCCTTGTTCAAGGTAGTTATTAGGATATATCCTCTTTGGATAAAAATGTAAGTAGTTATATTGCTTCTAGGAAAATGACCCAGAATAGATTTTCTTAACCTATGCATTTTCCTGACTCTGCTAACAGTAAACTTGACGGCATTTTGCAGGAATCTGCCTCAAAATTCCCAAGAAGACAACATGATTAGGGAGCAAGAGAGTTCTGGGCTTGAAAAACCCAAGATTCCCTTTGTGTGGGTGTTTCATTAAGGTGAAATGTATCTGGAATTTGCTAAGAGATGGGTCAAGCTAGCACACATCCAGGTTTGTCCCTCCATGGCATCTGCCCTATTTAATGTGGTCACATAAGGACTGTGGGTAAGAGAGCAAGAAGAAGCATTGGAGATATTTCCTAAGACAGAAACAGAGGTGTGGCAAAGGCATTTCCCTTCTCATTTCCGTTTTAAGCATATCAGGGTTTGGCAGGGGTGAGGCTCTGTATTCGTGTGGATGATAATGCAATGCCGTAAAGGAATCGAATCAAGCAAGATTCTCTCTGAGCTGTTGACTGGCTTCCTGTTATTTGCTTGAATGTTTTCTTTTACCTTTGAAAATAGACAACAGCGAACCTTAAAAGCAGGGAAGCAGCTTTTAAGCTTGCTATCTTCTTCAGATCAATTTGGAACCAAGTCCCACTTCCCATCTCTCTAATTTTGATGTACATTCTCCACTGGCCACTGGCCAGAGCAGAATTCAGGAAATGATAAACACTTATTCCCAGACTCAGCAGTTTGTGCTGAGATAGGAGACATTTACAGTCCTTAAACCTATTGTATTATTTGTGTGTGTGTGTGTGTGTGTGTGTGTGTGTGTGTGTGTGTGTGTGTGTGTGTGTGTGTGTGTGTGTGTGTGTCTATTAATATCAGCTGGGGTTAATCTTGGTGTCATCTGCATTAGGGATGGTTAACTTTTGCTAGCTTTGGAAACAGGTTTGTCATTCTTAGTGGCTTTCCTGCTCAATAGTTCACACTTGCTTTCTTCAACCTTCAGCAACGATTTATAATATGAATGTCAAATTAAGTTTAACTCATGTGGTTTAACACCAAATGGCCAGGTATTACACAGCTGAGATACCAGAGAAACCTAGCAAATCCTAAAGAAAATAACTTTGGAAAAGGAGAAAACCTTGTTTGTTCTAGTGCTCAGGAAAGAAGTGTCTCTGATTCTTAAAATTCTGAATGTCTCTTGACAAACAGGTCAATTAAATAGCACAGTGCTATTTTTTCCTTTTTTAAAAAAAGGTAATGACAACTCAAAATTTCTTTCTTAGCCTATCACTGGACGATTGAGTTGGCCATCAAACTGAAGTTGGTGGAAGAAATACAAACCTCAGAGTTCTCAATATCTATGTTTTGGTACATCTGATACTCTGAACTGGCCTCAACCAGATATCACATAGCTGAGAAACACATTCTTGTATTTGACAAGCACCAAGAGCTTCCGAGGCAGTGAGTTGGCACAAATATAGCATGCCTAGGCAAAAGCATGGCCAGACTAGATATGGTGTCCACATGTCCAGCACCTGCCCCTGAAATCAGGCCCACCACTCTTCAAAGGGCAGCTCCTCCCCCACAAATATGTCCTTTTATTTGTTAGTTTTTAAATTGACGACTGACTAAAGAAAAGAGAAACCACAATTACTTTGGTTTGAACAAACATGCAGCCATGCAATTTGACTTGAAATTACACAGGTAAAAAGCACACTGACTAAATTATCATTTAATGGCTTATAATGAAGGGAGATGCTTGCTTGCTTTCAAAACAGAATCAAGAAACGGGAATGCAAGGTATGTGAGCGTAACATGAAAGCACAGAGTTGGTATTTTGCTGGATTAAGCAAGACAAAGCACTTGAAAAATTAGAGAGGTGGTTCCAAGTAATGTGTAAATATACACCTTATACATTGAAACCAGTCCCTGTACCTGGAAACATAAAACATCTTTAAACTAGCAAATTTGTGTTTACTAAAAAGAAGATTGAATCCTGTTTCCCCACCATATTTTTTCCCTTCTGAAAATTATGCAGACTTTTTTTTTTTATTCTTTCATGTACTGTAAGCTCAGTGACACTATTAATAAGAGGAGATATTCATCTAAATCCGAAGAATGGAAAGAATCAAACCTTTAGGTAGTAATGACGGAAACAGACAAAGAAGATACTTCATGGTCAAATTATTATAAACTTGCACTTTTTTTTCCTTTTAGGCAGTTGCTTATTACAGTATTTCCAAACAGCATCAGATGATTGCTAAGATACAACATAGTCCTAAAAATACTTCAGAATGTTGATTCTAAGACATACTTGATGCTTTCAGGCATCTGATACCAAGCATGGTACTCAGAAGCAGAAACAATGCATAAAATATTGTATGTTTTTAAGGTAGAATATTTTAGTGAGGTAAGTGCAGCAGCTTTGGAGTCAGACTACTTGAGTTTGAAACATGCTGCTATTCAATAGCTGTGATCTGGGGCATTTTACTTAACTATATAAACTGTTTCCTCATCTGTGAAATTAGGATAATAGTAAACCTATCACATGAAATTGTTGGGAAGACTAAATGAAGTAATGCATGTAAAGGTTAAAACAATACCTAGCACATTATAATGGCTTGATAAATATTAGCCAAAATTAGTGTTGGTGTGCTTGCTTAAACACTAGTTTTCAAATGAGCCACACAAAGCTTCAACATCATTTGGGAACTGAGCCATGATGCTGATGAAATCACCAAGGATTTGTTTTTGTTATTTGCAAGAAAAGGAAAAATGGCATCTAACATTAGTGTGTCTGTATTATGAGCAAGACAGAATCTGTGTTGGCCCTTGACACACTTGACACCTCCTCCTTTGCTTTACCCGGTGTTACAAGGGCTGGAAGTCTAAGAACCATACATTTCTCTCTCTTCTTTGCCAACAGGTTCTGAATTTGTATTAAGCTCCATCAATGAGATACATTTTGTAATATTTGTAAGGCAGAAAAAAGGCAGAGGTGTGCTGACCTGGCTCATAAAGCTCAAAGAAGCCAGTCGTGTGCATCTCTACCCAACTCTGCATTTGGTAGCTTTAAATCAGCCATAGTGGGAGTATTTACACCAGGGAAGTTGGTTAGTAGTACAAATTAGCACTTTACTCCTATCTAGTGTGCCAGTTGTTAGATATTTTTAGCATACCACTGGGTAGATACCATACTATTATTTTACTATTACTGGCAGGCAAATAACTAGGCAATGATAGAAGTGAGGTTTTGCAGTGATTTCTGGATGTTCCATTGTATCATCACCTGTCTCAGTGCTGCAGACATCTGTGACCACTGAGAGCAGTTAAGTGGAAATCCTAACCTGGGTCACAGAAGCAATTTTCTGATTGAATCCAGTGGTAAAGCTGTGCAAGTGGAGCCTTCTCCGGCCTTTGCCCTTCCATCAGCTTTGTAAGCACCAAATTCTGGTTAAGTTTCTTCCTGCCTAAAATACCTAGAATACTTTCTGTTTTCCTGATGAAACTCTGATAATACATTATGATGTAAATATGTCAACATAGATATAGTTATCTTAGCAGGACTTACGTCTACATGAAAAAAATTAATAAAGATTTTGAAAAAATTAGTGATAACAAACATTGAGTATATATATATTTATGAGGATGACATCGCTGAATTTACCTGAATGTGAAGACAGATTCAATGGAACAAAGGAAACAAGTGAACCTATAAAAAGTACTTGTAGGACATTTAAACTTGAAGATTTTGGCATTTATAGGTTTTAGAAAATTTTAAATCATAGAAATACCTGTTAGTACTTTGAGTAAGAAAGTTTTCTTTTTGCTTTTCTGAAGTAAAAAAGAATAAAGCTAACTCTTTTGAATTTGAATAAACCTCTTTCTAATAGAGCGGAACATATAAATCAGTAAATAATCCAGATTTACACATTAAATGAATATTTAATGAAAATCTATGTTGAGTTTTGTGGTTGCCTTCTAGGGGGATATAAAGGTAAAAAGATATAATTCTTGTTCTTAAAGAAATTATAAAAGAAATAGTCAAGTATAATATAAGCTAGAAAGATACAAATTTCTTACTAAAAATCAGGTAAAGAGCTATGTGAATAGTAATATAAGAAGGGATTTCTTCCAGATGAGTGATTCAATATTCCTTATTTAGTTTTCAGGCTGAAGCATGAAGCAATTTTCAAGGACTAAGTGGAAGTGAGCACGGAGGTTGTTGTATGAAATGATAATGAGAGAAAATCTTGGTAAAAATTGAGAGGAAGGAAAGTATTCACTCCAAAGTTATTTCTTAAGTGTATACTATGTGCCAAGCTGACTCGGCAGTGATGGCCAATGTGGATATAATTCCTGCCTTCACAGAGTTTATAATCCAGTGAATAAAACTGAAAAGTGATTTGGGTTGAATAGTATCTACCCAAAATTCATGTCCACCAGGAACCTCAGAATGTGACCTTATTTGGGAATAGTGTCCTTGCAGATATAATTATTTAAGGATCTTGAGATTAAATCCTCCTGGGTTTAGAATGTCTTTATAAGAAGAGGAGAAAACACAGAAAAAAAGGCCACGTGAAGACTGAGACAGAGATTAGAGTTATGCTGCTATAAACCAAGGAACACCAAGAACCACCAGAAGCTGAAAGAGGCAAGAAAGGATACTCCCCCGGAGATTTTGGAGGGAGTGTGGCCCTGCTGAAACCTTGATTTCGGTCTTCGGCGTCCAGAACTGTGACAGAATAAATTTCTGTGTTTTAAAGTCACTAGGTTTGTGGTACTTTGTTGCAGCAGTCCTAGAAACTAATAATATCAAATAAATAAATATGTAGAATGCTGTATGATAAATGCTATGATAGAAGAGTAAGTTACTCTATAAGAATGGGTAGGAAAGTTGCTAACCTAAAGTAGGCAGGGTAAAACTTAACTAAAGTTTCCTCAAAAAAAGACAGATAAAATGAGATCTGAAATATGATTCAGAGTTAATAAGGCCAAGTGAGTACACAAAGTATTCCAGGTAGAAAAATTGCTTGTGTGTAGCTGAACTGGTGGTGTCATTTGATAAGACAAGGAACAAAGATGAAGGAACAGGTCTGTGAGGGAAAATCATGCATTTGGTTTTAACATGTCGATTTTGAGGTATGGAGAAAGAGAGAGAAAGAGTGTATGTATGTGCCTGTGAGAGAGAGAGAATGAGTAGGGCTGGCAATATAGACTTGGGAGTCATCAGTATGAAAATATGAATTAAAAACCATGAGATTCAATGAGATGGGTCAGGGAAATGGGAAAAATGAATTACCCAGGACAGATTCCCAGGAATGTTGAAATTTAAGGGCTTGGCAAAGGCAAAGGAGCCGAGAAAGGGACTAATGAGGAGCTGTCAGACGATGAAGATGCCTGAATATATATTTAAATGCTTATGGGAAGATGACAGTGGGAACAGCAATGGTGGAAATTTGAGAAAGAGGGAAAACAACAGAACATATACCTTGGGAGTCCTGGAGAACATGTGATCCAAACATGAACATAAGGATTAGACTTAAATACGAAATACCTCATCCATCTTAGTAGGAGGTGCAAACAACAGCAGAGGAGTAAGTGTGAAGGTTTGATGGCTAGATGTTGGATTACTTGTATTTTTCTCTGGGAAGTAAGATGCTAGGTTGCCCAGCAAGTAGGTTTGAGAAGAGTGAAGAAAGTTTGGAATTGCTGCTGTGCTGAACATGAGTGCTTACTATGAAAGGTCAGCACTCATGGAAATAAGGAACTCTGGAACTCTGGAATGACGTCTGGGCAGCATCAATATGCCAGATAAAGGAGATGCACTAAAATTAAAGCGGCGGCAATTTTCCCAACTGAATTATTTTTTCCAACAATACTCAGCAGATTAGTCATTGGATTAACCACAACTCAGGTGGTTTGCTAGGTAGTTACAACAAAAAGGACAAGGCAACAGACAAGAGAGCTGGGAATGCTGGCAAGGGAGTGAGCGAAGTAAAAGCCAGAGTAATGGGGAAATGAATGGAGAAGTGAGTAAAAAGAATAGATGATTCAAATCTTAGGTTCTGTCCCAGGTTTTCCATTAACTAATTGGGTCATATTGGGAACATCGCTTAAACTTTGTGGGCTTCAGCTTTCCTTTTCTGTAAAGTGAAGAACTGGACTCCATGACCAATTTCTAAGGTTTATTTCAGCTTGAAAATTGTGTGAATCAGTGACTACTACAGGAAGGAGTGAAGGCAGAAAGAAGGGAGGTGAAGGGTCAAAGTGGGCTGTGAATTCACACAAAGGATTTGAGACTCTCAACTGAATGCATTTATTCCAACAGATGTCCATAAGCCAAAATACATTTTTTTTTGCTAAGTTTCAGCAAAAACTCAGTATTTTAATCAGAATTTTACTTGAAAATAAAGAAACCTTGGCAACTCTTTGTTCCCTTTAGTAAAATAATCTTTATGTTCGGGAGTTTAAAGTGAGATTTATGAAGACGGTGGGATAAGGACATGTCCATGATGGGGGAAGATATTAAATAAAGGATAAAACTGAAACTGTGAAACCCCTCCCTAACTCAGCTACATCCGCACAGGAAATGATACCACCCAACACCTCACTTTACAAGTGGATAGTGAATAATTTGGTAGAATGCTAGTAACACCATATTGGCTATGTAATTTACAATTCCTTTTTTTTTTTTAAGCTGCTCAGATCCTAATTTAAACTGGTTAAGATGAGAGAAAAGGCTTTTAAAAGCTAATTCTGGAGGTTTAGACCATTTTTCTGTGACTACCACTTACCATTATCAAATTAAGTGAATTCTTATAAAGAGTAGAGATAAGGATCAGAGCCTAAGATTATAAGCAATTTGTCCATCTCCTTTTGTCCTAAATGGGAACAGCATTTTGGAGAAGACTCTGAGCCCAGTCATTCTTCAGTTTGGATCCTTAGTGACCCCATTTCAATACTGATACACATATCTAGGGGTGCATTTTGGAATGAAACATCCTTCTGTGTAACCTCAATATGTTATGACTCACTCCAGGAAGACTCTATAAGGAAATAAAATGTAAAAGAAATAAAATTCTCAAGTTGCAGTTAAAGAAATATTTTTTTTTCTCTGTGAAAGACAGATGATTGTATTAATAGTGAAGGGTAAGATCTGAAACATTTGAATGTTCAGCTAAACATCCCTAAATTTCTCATCTCAAGTGTGGATAGAAATAACCACTCTTGAGGTATTTCTGTAATCTCAGTTTCAACTCCAGCCAGGAATCAAGAGGAAAAAAATCCCTTCTCGAGCAGTTTATAAACTAAAAATAAAGATGACAAAAAGTCAGATTCAGATTAAATTGGAAAAGCTGGTGGTTCAGAGCAGTAGTTTTATCTCCCTAAGACAGAAATACATAGGCTACAGTAAGAACCATAAGTATTTACTGATATATATATAGAGAAATAACTAGTGCCCAGCTGTATTCAATACACACTGACACACGATCAATTAAACTTTGGCAATCGACACTGACTATTAATGAGTCCAAAATGGCCACATTTTCTGATCACTGATAGCTAGAATCTAAAGGAAATGATGTATGCCACTTGTTATACAATCTCTTCTTGAATATCTTCCAGGGCTTTGGTGAGCTAAGACAGAAAAATATAGCTCCAGTTCTGCTGAGTTGTTACCAAGGACTATAATTACATTTTATAGTATTTAGCTCAACCAAATCATTTTTTCACTTTAAGTATAATGTAGCAACAATAGATTGAAACCTTTAAAATTTTCCTCAAATATTACTGTTTTGTCATATATGTCCTAAAGCCCCACCCGTACCACAAAAGAACCCCAATAATATGCTCTTCCCGTAATGTAACGCTGAGAAGGGGCTGTCCTGTTAGAATTCCAAACTTAGAAATTATATTTTTGTCTTTACTAAGGAAGGCAACATTTTGGACTAGAAAGAACACTGAATCTTTAAGTTATCTGGCTTCCAGTTTTGGTTTTATCTATATCTGCTGTGTGATCTTGGGGAACTCATACAACCTCTCTGGACCTTACTGGCTCCTATGTAAAATGAAGGATTTTCTATGATTCCCTGAATACATAGGCAACTTATGAATGTAGACGATATTTACCAGCATACACTGTGCTTTCCTGTTAAACAGATCTATGAGAAGTGGTAGAAATCAGAACTATTGGCTTCTGCTTTTGATTTGATTTGATTATTAAAAAAAATCTCTGACAGAGTTTTGGGTGATTTATTTCAAGAAAGTGTAGAGAGTTAAGAGCAAATAACTCTGAATAGAGGAATGAGAGTCATTAAAAACAAAATTTAGACTTGGGGAAAAGCATTTACGTGATCAAGATAAACTTTGAAATGCTACAAAAAAATTATAAAGAAAGATGTAGGGCTTACAAATTTGGTGAAGGTAGTAAGAAGATTAAAAATATCATTGAGGAAGATGCTATTTTCAACTTTGGGTGTGTGTGTGTATATATATATATATATATATATATATAAATATATATATCAACATGTATATATATATAATCTATGTGTATATATACATTAATAATATATGTATCTATACATAAATATATAAATACAGTCTCTTTAATATATACACATACTGTAACCATGGAAAATAAGGAGAGGGAATCAAAAACTCCTTTGTTCCCTGTCACCTGAAGTTGAATTGCCCATGGTAGGCGATAACTGGCTTCTTCAGTCTAACCTACAGTTGACATCAGAGATAGGGCATAGGGTTGGGTGCTAAGGTATGATCATACTAATTATGCTCATTTGCTTTCCACTGTCCTAGACTTATTGAGAAGGTGTGCCGGTGTGCCATCTTACACAGCAAGAAACAAATCTTACTGGCAGAATTTCAGTGACTCAGGTGAGTATGGCCTATTTAGCAGAAGAGAAGTGTGAATTGGAGATCCTTAGGAGCTTGTGATGCATTACTATTTGTTCTGGAGCAGAAGAAGAGAGCGATCAGACCTGGTGATCCCTGGACCTGGTGACTACCAGTCACAGCAATAAGAATATAATGAATGCCTTAAATGTACAGAGTACATTTTACAAACTGTACGATATGGCTGTATTTTAAGCTTCGCAATAGCAAGATTAAAAGAACTTGAGATGGAGTAGTGATACTGGAAGAATGATAATTCCAGACAGCAATATGGTGGGCAAAGCGTGACATGGTTGACCAGGCAACCAGATTAAGACTGACTCAAAACCATAAATGACTTTGACCAGTTTGATTTTTAGGTGAGGACCCAGGGTTTCTGGACAACTGTATTTTGTATTGTTCAGATGAGACTTATAGCTTCCACTGGGGACTTTGCTGATGGTGTCTGCAAGGAGTAGTACAAAAACATTCTATTCATTCTTTCATTCACTTATTCATTAACTCATTTATCTAACTTTGTACCAGTCATGACACTAAGGCACTTGATGGTCTAAAAATTTAGGTCATCAGGAGTTTATAATTTAACAATGTATGTAACCTAATGTCAATTAAATGAGATAAATGCTAATATATACATACACACACATATAATGTACTATTTATAATATGTATATGTTACGTATTATATTTATAGATTACATACACATGCCCACATATACACAAAGAGTATATATATGTATATATATATATATATATATATATATTTTAATATCTTTATTGGAGTATAATTGCTTTACAATGGTGTGTTAGTTTCTGCTTTATAACAAAGTGAATCAGTTATACATATACATATGTCCCCATATAAGAGTATATTCTTAAATGTATTCTCTGATCCTCAGTCTCTCTTCTCTCAGACCCCAGAGAACAAGGGCAGCAATCAATTAAATATTCCTTGAAGTGTTCTCTTATGAGGAAAAAATGAAATAGTCGACTAAAATGAAATTGTTAAAGGAATCAAGTAGATGTGGCAAATTGGTCTTGGGTGAATTGGTTTTCAGTGAAATGGCCAGTTGGTGGATTGGTCATTTGGCAAACTGGCTTAAAGCAAATGTGTCTTTGGTAATTTGACCTAGAACCAAATGATTAATAGACACTCTGTATAAGAACCATGACAAATGTCATCCAGCCTCAGCTGGGATAACCAATAATAAGAAACATATTGCTATACAAGACAATCCAAAACAACTAAAGACACTTGTTTTTAAATACTTGCATTATATATGTCTCCTTATTTTGCAGTAGATTTTGTCCTCCTGGCCTTATCTGGCCCTCAGGAACAACACAGAATTTTTTCTAGTCTGTTCTCCATATACAAGTCTATTTACAGAGGTTAAATGAGCTATTGTGTCTTGCCTAAATTTTCTCCAGCCCAAACAGCTTGAGTTCCTTGAGTTGTCCCTTCTGTGATTTGATTTTTGTATCCCTTCACCATCTTGGTCACTCTGTCAACATGCCTCTTAGGGAACAACATCAGAATAGAACCTAATCCTGGTCTGAGTGCTGCTTAAAACATTATCATGACTTTTATTCTAAAAAGTACTGTCCCTGGCATTTTGAACAGGCAAACCTTTGGGATAATCAAAGTACAAGGTTTTCTTTTCTTTCTTTCTTTTTTTTTAAATCTCCTAATGTCCCTTTAAACTGTTTAGGTAGTGGAAGTTCTTCTCTCCCCTCTGAACGAAAACTCTCTCAGGTTCCTGAATTTTCTATTCACTCTTGGGTACTATAGAGTTCTTTAGCCACTGTAATTCACCAAATACTATCTTAATTCGGTAATTAAAATATCAACCTTTAGATCTTCATTCAAAGTTAAGACTTGTTTCTCTTCCTCCCCTGAACTAGGGCTTGACTATAGGCAAGCAGGCTGCTTTCTGGGAAGTAGTATGGTTGGCTATTTGTCTCCAGCTCACCTCCTTCTCCATCAACCCACTAGCTGATGTTTTTGATTTCTTCAGGGTCTACTAGATGGGGGCAGGTGGGGAGGGAGGAGATAAATAGGTAAGATGTTAGGATATTTCTTACTTGATAGTTACTCCCATAATGGATGCTTTCTGGGTATGAAAGATGGTGAAACTTTCTTTTTGCCTCCTGGACACTTTGGTGGGCTCTTCAGAGACCTCCCTGCTGGCCCATTAGAATACTCATGATTAAAGTGATGCAATAAGTTTTTTCAGCTGCTGCCCCAGACTCCAACTTCAGGCTTTGGTTTTCCTAGAGTTCATTCTATACAAACACTCAGTGGAGGTCTCTTACCCTCTGAGTGATATCCTCTTGGGCAAAATCTCATTTAAAATGGCTCACATTTGGTCCCCAAGAGACTTTTATTCTTTATCATTTATTTTTTATCTTGACGAAACTCAAGTTGTGCAGGCAAACCCCAATGCAGCAGCATCTCTTTCCTGGCTCTGCCCTCAGACCTCTCACCTCTAGATCCCCAGGCTCCTCTGGCAGCAGCACAGTGTGCTTCCCAACTCCAGGGAACACACATGAAGCTCCCTGTAGGACCCACTGATGCCCTGCTCCCTTGGCTTGTGGCTAAGAGGGAAGGAAGTACCCCACTTCCTGCCATGCAGGTGAGAGGGGGACACTCATAATGCTAAAGCAGCTCTCTCTTAAATATCCCTTCACAAATCTATTTACTACTCCTATACCTTTTTATATATCTTCCTGGCAGAGGTTAGTCTTCAAACCTGTCCTAGGTCACTAAGTTAGAAACTTCCACTCAGTGGTCTAACAGCTGATTTTGGAATCTAACATCTTTCCTATGGGGTGACCACCGTTGAAACTTCCAGTTTAACCTCCTCTCTGGGCTTCTTTTAAATGCAGTCCAAGATCAAATTACATTTTGTTAGCATCCTTATGACTCTATACTTCCTTGACGAAATTGCTTCACTTTTTAGTCTTGTTGTAACTAAGAGTATTCAGAAGAAATGATAATAAAAAATTGGAAATAACAATATGAGTTAATATGCTATATATTCATTAACTATATCCTAAAATCTCCTTTGAAGGGTTTGTAGGCTTACATATCACATACAGTCTTAAAAATCATGGCTTTTTGTACATCTTGCCAGCTTTGCAGAGGTAGAAAGAGAAGGAGGAGAGGGAACTAAAGGCAATGAAGGGAATGACTACTGCAGCCCATGCACCAAGAGAATAAACAATCCAGGAAAGCATCACCTCCAATCCTGAGAACACAATTTCAAAGGCTATATTTATATTCCTGGGACACCAGTCGTTTTCCAAATAAGGTCTATGCATGATGAAGGACAGAGTGGCACTAGTTCTTAGGAAGTTCGTTCAAATGGAAAATGAATTCTTGGATTTAATCCCATATAAATTATCTTTCTAATCACATGAGGGTATATTCCTATATCCATATACAATAAAAAAATCCTGAACTGAAATAACTCATACCCAGAAGAGAACAAATCCTAAGGAGCCATTTTCCACCAACCTGTTTTTATCTCCTGGAATTCATTCCCCTCCTTTACTAAGAGATTCCTGTGAAAGTATGACTCAATTCCTCCAGCAGCTCTTGACAAATATCTCTGAGACAAATTTCAAAACTGATTTTACACATTTAAAGACCACTTATTCACACAGCATTTTCTGACATAATTTTCAGTGTTCTGGAAAGTCAACAGCTTCTTCATCCCATTCCCCACTCCTC
The DNA here is from genome assembly GCF_009873245.2 of Balaenoptera musculus. Classification (NCBI taxonomy): domain Eukaryota; kingdom Metazoa; phylum Chordata; class Mammalia; order Artiodactyla; family Balaenopteridae; genus Balaenoptera; species Balaenoptera musculus. The sequence goes on from NC_045794.1 coordinate 74,281,099, forward strand.
AGATCCTTTTCCTTTTTCTTTTAGCCCCTCATTATAAAAGCATTACATATTCATTAAAAAATAAAATGCAGACAAGAAATATAAAGTACACTCATGATTCAGCCAGAGATATCCATTATGAATGTTTTTCAGAATATTTTCCTAATGTTCTTTTTAAATGCATATGTTATTAATCTATACATAGGAAACACATTTTAAATGCTATTTTAACCAACTATAACAGTTTTTAGCCATTTGGATTGTTGCAGATTTCCTTACCATGAATATGGAAGAAAGGAATAATTAGATTTAAATGAATTACATATAAATAGCAAATACATATGAAACTTTGAATACTCATTTTGAACAAATTTTCAGTTTCACCAGATTATTTTGTTCTCTCCCATACTTCTAGCCCCTTTCCTACGTTGAGTTTGGTTTGTATTTTTCCACATTTATGCTCATTCTTATACACACATGCACACACAACTTTTTTTTCTAAACACATACGTGTAATACCTCAGGAACTTGCTTTTTTCACTGAACAATATCTCTTGGACATTATTTCAGATCAATAAACATAGACCTAAGAAATCTTTTGAATAACGGATTGTAAGCTTTGATTTTATTCTATAAACAATGAAGAACTTAACTTTTATTTGTTAAGCCAGTATACCAGTGGACAAATAGACTCATTGATTGTGTATGGTAAGTAGTCTCATAGGAATAACACTTGTAGATAGAGACACTGCAAATTAACTCACTGTGGCTGACAATTATTCAAAGGCAAGATGTGCAACATCATTTTATATATCAATGTTGCTTTCTACTTCACAAATACCCAAGACATAAAAATGACAAATACTTACATAAATTATTTTTATAAGTTAAATTTTGAAGAGTATATTAATAAGAAATAGCTTTTAAAAAAGGTATGTATCATTCTTTTTGTAATGAGACAAAGAACAAAATTAAATTAATCATAGGATTTAAATAACTCTAAACTCAAAAATTTTTTAGCTTGGATCTTGTGTGTGTGTGCGATTTGTGATTTTTTTTGTGGGTAAAAAGGCAAAATTGCTGTAGTAATTTACCATTGTTTTTTACAAATCAAAAAGTGAAAACTAAAGAAATATTTTGTACTGTTAGACTTTTCCTTCCTTGAGGTTTTATCCAAAAAAGCTGATAATAAAACCCCTGTAATCTATTCAAGCAAGATGGCAGAATGTCTTGTAAATTAGCATGTGACATAGGAAAAAAAAGAACGCCAAGAAACTTTTGAGCAACACAGGCCTTTTAAAATAGTCATAACCAGCCATTTGCTTAAATCAATGGTTCTTATCCTGGGGTGATTTTGCCTCCCCAAAAAACATTTGGCCATGTCTGGAGACATTTAAAAGTACCCTAAAAAGTATTATTTCCCCATCTTATAGATTGGGAAACTGAGACTTAATGAAACTACAGTAGTAATAGATACAGCAGATAGTGCAGTATGCTTATGGTTGTATATACTCCAGGAGAGAGTATAGATAAGTCCAGTCACAGCAATGCTATAGGGTGAATCAATTTGGAAAAATTGAAGGTGGAGGTTGCAAAGGCTTAATTTAACTTTGGCATCATATCCCTCTTCTTGTACTTCCATAAATTATTCTTAAATAAAAATAAAGTCAAGTTAATTATTCTATATCTGCTGGAGAAAAAATAAACTACATTGACATCATGCAGTCTTCTATAACAGGCCATAAGAAAGACTTGTAACACATACAAATTATGAAAGTATTATAGAAGTCACTGCTTCATGATTAATTTCATCTATGGCAATTCGATATGTCTCTAATAGATTTACTCCTTTGTCTTGGGACCTGTGCATTGACTTCCCCATTTTATGACTGCTAAAATCAAAAGTTAACAACCTCAATTTTTTGCTGCTAAAACAAGAATAGATTAGTTTCATCAGAATATGACAGTAATAATAAAAACATTGTGTTTTATTTGTAGATAGAATAGTAATAAGAAGAATACCAAATTTTATTTGTAGACAGGGCATTTCCAAGCATCTATTTTGACCTTGCTAGGCATCCATGCTCTGTGGCTATTGATACTGAGTTACCTGTGTTGTCTCTAGACAAGGGGTCAATGATTGGCTTGCACTGGTCGGGGAACGAGTAGAATTTTTTTCTTACATACAGGTGACCACAATGTAAAAACCTTGCATGTTTTATAGTTTCTGTGCCTGCCAGTTAAAATGTCTCCAACTTTCAGACTTGGGTTGGTCTGAGTATGGGATATAGTAACTACAGTTTCTAATAAGCAAGTTGGACCATAGAAAGGAATAGGTACTACTGGCTAGTCTTCTGGCATCATCATAAAGTGAAAAAAATATGGGGTTGGCTACTGCCTGAAGTTGGCAGAAACAGAAATGAGAAACATGTTAAAGAGGCAGATGTTTTTAGAAACTGTACTAAATTAAAGGTTTTTCTTCATGTAGCTTTTGTGACTTGTTTTACCAAGTTAGGTTTCAAGTAAGGCCACTTCCTCTTTATTTCCCTTATGAGCTTCTTGAGCACTGGTAAGGGAGATTTGGAGGAAATTCTCCCATAAGGGCCTGAACCCCTTGATGCTTTGCCAAACAATGATTTTAATTTTGGGGGCAGGAATAGAAAATATTAAAGTTAAAACTGTTCCTCAAACCAGGTAAGCCAAAGATTACTGTCATCTTCCTATAGGATGTTAGTAGAACCACACTGAGGGGGAGATTTTCTTTTAAGTAATCCTGGTTGTTCTCTGTACCATTTGCCTTCTTGAAGTTTGAGAAGTCTGTGTCCGTTTAAGGATTTCTCTGAAACTTTCTCCTCTGCAAGATCTAATGGATTAAGCTTGTGGATATTGCATCAATAAACTAAAACCTCTGTCCTCTCAGCTTTGACAGAGGTTAAAAAGCAAGAAAACAGAACATTCCTTCTAGCTGCTGAAGTAATAGCTCAGAATTCCTGCTAAAGTTTACCATAGGCTGCTGTGGAAGGTGACATCGTGGCCCCAGAGGTGTCTATGTCCCAGTCCCTGGAAACTGTGACTATGTTATACAGCAAAAAGATTTTTCAGATGTGATTAAGTTAAATATCTTGAAATGGGGAGATTATCCTGAATTACTCTGGTGGACCCAATGTAATCAGAAGGGTCCTTATAAGGAAGAGAGGGAGGTATGAGAGTGAGAGAAGATGTGAGAATGGAAGCAGAGGTTGGAGTGTTGAGACTGTTCGAAGGTGGCCACAAGCCAAGGAGAGTGGGTAGCCTATAAAAGCTGGAACAGGCAAGGAAAGGAATTCTCTCCCAGAGCCTCCAGAAGGGACGCAGCTCTGCTGACATCTTGATTGTATCCTCCTGAGACCCACCTCAGACATCTGACCTCCAGAACTATAAGACAATAAATTTGTGTTGTTTTAAGCCACCAAGCTTATGGTAATTTGTTACAGCAGCAATGGGAAACGAATTCAGCTGTGGATGCCCTTTCCTGTTCCTCTGCCCCTAAAAGCAAGATACAGAGGCTTGGGACTCAGGACTTTTAGAACCCTTAAAGTTTTCCAATTTCAGGCACAGATCTCAAAGTAGTGTAGGTAATATTAAATATGATTGGGCATTGCCTTAATAAAAAAAACACGTGTGTGAAAGTGCTTAACTGATCTCTGCTTCTTTCTGTTGGCTAGAGAGGGAAGCCTCCTCTAATGTTGGATAGACAAGCACCTACCTATCCTTAATAACAGAACCACAGTATCTCTCCATTGATCACCACCCAATTCCAATTGTCCAGGAATCCCAGAGACTAGACAGTGAAAGAAGGCATGGCAATCATTCGTACTACTGAAGGTAGAGATGACAAAAAATAGAGAGGAGGATCATTGCCTTCTGCTTTTGCTGCTTGCTGTCTGCCACATGATGTCCTGTTGAAGACTCAGCCACACAGGTGAATTGATGTTCCCTTCATCTTGGTTACGCCCTTGTTGGTCCATATCCCTGCACATGTCAAACTGGTATGCCCTGCTTGGATGCCAAGGTGGTTGCACACATGTTCATCAATTATTCTTTAAACATAACCTCCAGTAAACTACAGCTCAAACAGCTCTCAGCCTCAGCCACATATTGTGCTACAACTAGCTCTTCCCCACAAACATCCTATGTGCTGAGCTTAATGCAATAAATGGTTCCCTCCTGTCCTCCTGATAAGCTCTCCCTTTGGGGGTCAAAGTCACCTCAGCCTGCACTTACAAGTTTTCTCTAAATTCAAATCTTGGGACACACAGACCAGGATCTGAGTTCCTTCTTCTGGGAACTTCTGGGAAGCTTCTTGTGCTAGTAGATCAATTTCCTTCCATAGGGATTGTTTAGTGGGTTTTGTTTGGGGGACTGTTAGGGCAATTGGGTAATGGATGCCCACCCTACCTACATTTCATATGAGAGACCACCCAAGTCATTCTTTCTAGGAGCAAATGATGTCTTCCACGGTCCTCTGACTTTATGTCAGGAAAGCATCATCTTACTAAAATGTTTGATCACTGCTTTCCATGGCACTGCATTTAATCTCTGCAATACCAGGAATTCTTACATTTATATTGTGTTGACATCTGACTCACAGAGGTTTTCCATTAATTCCCATTTTTCCCTTTAAAACTCTCTGGATGATAGAAGGATATGTAATGAATTCTTCTCACACACCCATGGTGAAAGTCTTTACTTCTCTCATCAAACATAGTGGTCATCTTTCTCTAATCTAGCTATTACAAGATTAAATTCCTCATTATCATGGCCAGTCTCCTCTGCGTCTGTGTCACTGTGTTAATTTAGTCCATATAGGGTTAAAAATGATAATTTCCTCCCTTTTCCTGAACTTCCTACTGCTGTTAATGCAGCCCAGGGATGAGTTTACTCTTTTAGAAGCAACTTCTCACTGTTAATTCCTTGAGCTCACAGTCAAGTGAAATTCTCCTTAAGGTGCCTGTGCTGTGTGTTGCCTGTGTCTGAGAATTCATTTTATCGCTAATATATTTCTTCTTGTTGTCTTCAGTATAGATTCCAATTCTTTCAACAAATTCTTTCTTACATATATTTCTGAATTATTTTCAGATTTGCTCTACTGTCATTCAAATTTCTGAAAGTTGAAGAGGTCAAAGATATTTCAGACCTTTTCCTCAGCTTCCTCTTTCAGTTAGCTTTTCTACGGTGCACACAGATACCCATTGTTGACAAAGATTATTAGTTTAAGAATCAGAAAATTTTAGATTCATATACATATTTTGCTGTTACTAGCGTGTGACCTTGGACAAATTGCTTCACTCCAATTTTCTCCAATAGGGATTTTTTTTAAAATTAATTAATTAATTAATTTATTTTTGGCTGTGTTGGGTCTTCATTTCTGTGAGGGCTTTCTCTAGTTGCGGCAAGTGGGGGCCACTCTTCATCGCGGTGCGCGGGCCTCTCACTATCGTGGCCTCTCTTGCTGCGGAGCACAGGCTCCAGACGCGCAGGCTCAGTAGTTGTGGCTCACGGGCCTAGCTGCTCCGCGGCATGTGGGATCTTCCCAGACCAGGGCTCGAACCTGTGTCCCCTGCATTAGCAGGCAGATTCTCAACCACCGTGCCATCAGGGAAGTCCCCAATAGGGATTTTTATTGCCCACATTAGATTTTTATACTGGTGTGTGTGCATGTGTGTATATATATGTGTGTATGTTCATATACATGTGTATGTGTATGCTGTATGTACTTATATGTGTAAATGTGTTTTTGTATGTGTGTAAATGTGCATGTATTGTGTGTATATGTGACATATTTATGTGCATGTGTCTGTGTATGCCCGTGCATGTGCGTTTGTGCACATGCATATGTGTTTATATATATATATATATATGCATGTCTGTGCATATTATGTGCGCATGCATGTGTGTATGTGTACTGTGCAGTATGTATGTGTGTGTATTTTGGAACATGTTAGGTTGTCAACACACAGTAGACATTATTATACTTAAGTAGGCAAACCAATTATGACTACAACCATCACACATAATACTCTACTATATCAGCACAGTGCCTCACACAGTACCTGGCATAATGAATAATCCCTTCAACATCTCTGGGATATGCAGTTCAAAAAGGAAATTATATAATCCCAGCAGGAATTGAACTTCATGAATCTGTACTGGTCCCTAATGATTACCTCTCTGCTTTATAAGTATTTATCCACATTTTATACTCTAACATTTTGCTAGGGATCTAGCTAATCTCTTTGGCATGTAGTTTAAAGAATTTAACTTCTTTCACCTTTTTGAAAATGGAAGCATTTATTTGCCCTTTTTCCACCTGCCAGCAAGACTTCTGTTCCCATAATTCTTCAAAGATGACTATTTACAGTTCACTGATGTCATCTGAGCCTTCTTTTGGTTTTATGGAATGTAACCAAAGTCCTTTGAAAGGTGTATTTTTCAACCCCTTTCCTTGCTTGGGCTTTAATTTCCTCCTCCCAGTATTTGCTTTCTCCTTTTTAATCTGACAGTTAACCTTCTCAACCAATGTATTAGTCAGGCCTCTTTTGATTACAAGAAACCCAACTTAAACTCTTATGATAAAAAGGAACACCTTAGCTCACATAGCTGGGGAATTCAGGGGTAGGGCTTGCTTCAATCATGGCTGGATTCAGGGATTCATAAGATGTCATCAGAAGCCTAGATTTCTTGCCATATTTGAGCTCTGATTCCTTTTGTAGATGGGCTCTCTACATGGTAGGGAAGATAGCTCATGGGCTTGGTTCAAATCCAAAAGGAAGAGAAACACATTCTCAGTATCCATGTATCAGATCTCATAGGGAGCATCTGACATCTCTGTTTGAGCATGTGTTCATGACCATGGCCAGGGCAGGCTGGGCACTGTGGCCAACAGGCACATTACAACCTCATGAGATGTGGGACAAAGAGACAAAGGTCTTCTACAACGAGAAAAGACCTGAAACGTTTTGCTTTTTGACTCTTTTCTGTAGATTTCATGGTATTTTCCCATATCTGTTTCTTGCTCCCTTTAGGAAACCTATTTTCATCTTCTTTGGCAAGTTTCACAAGCTTTACTTTACTCCCTTGGTATTAGTTTTCATTTCTTTGTGGTTACATGTTGGTCCTTCCATTCTTTATAAATGACGTCTTTAAAATGTCTCCATTTATCTGAGAGCTGGTTGAGCGGTTTCCTTAGCTACCTCTCCCTCACCTTCATAATTAGATTCTCGGAACTGGGTGTTTAAAAGCATAGAGTCCTTCTTTGTGTGCCCAGTCTCTGGCTGTGAGATCATTCCTATCTTTTTTCTGAACCTTTGGAAATCTGTCTTCTTTTAGTTTAGGCCAAATATCTAGCTTTGCTCAGGGTTCAAAGCTTTTGCTATCACAGACTGTAAGTTGCTATTACTGGTTTTCCCCTCCTCCTCAAGGATTCTATCATTTCCACTCTGCCAACCAGTACTTTCTCTGCTTGTCAGGATTAGGTCCTATGCGGAAATCCCCTTCATTACCTTTCCTGCCTTCTAAAAGATGAAGTTGTCAGTGAGATGTATCCAATGCTATACTTTTAGCTGACTGACATCCTGGAGATGTCTAGATAAGCACAATTCTTCATCACTTCTGTTCTTGCCTCTGTATCTGTGCCAGATGTGTGATCAGTGTCAGGAAGTGATCATCCATTCTCTCCTTCTGCCTGGAATGGCTATTTTACCAACCATCACTCCTATCCTATCCTCTCCAACAGTAGTATCATTTTGATGTTCCTTCTTTTTATCTCTACCCAGATGTTGTTTATCATTCTGCCATCTCTGATTTTGGGATTTTTCACAAAGGTATATATCTTCCTGACACAGAGCGATACTCCCTTTAAACACTGTGGTGCTTTCCGTAAGAGCTGCCACTTGTGAATCTTATTTTGCCAAGATGCAATGATGTCTATGGGGGGGTGTTGGTTTTCTTGCATGAATATCACATTATATGTTTGGTAATTGGTATTCAGGCAACTAGGAACCTAAGTGCTATGTCCTACTGACTCTTTATTTTCTCGTGTGGATTACTAGGTACATTCAACACTGGTTTCATACTTAAGAGTTTTACCCTGACCCTTCCCCTTCCTTTTTTTTCAATTTTAAGTCCTCTATAACAGACTGACAAATTCACCAGTGAGCATTTCTTCTCTTTGATCAATAAAAATTGATCAAATCTTATTACAACAGATGCAAAGGAAAAATTCTTATTTTTTTCTTGTTCTATTGGGAATGTGTGGTATCAAATAAAACTTAAAAAAGTGGGCCCATAGATTTGGTTTGCAAAATTCCTTCTTTGATAATGATTCTTGTAATGAAGACCCACAGTATGTATGAGTTGTGGCCGGTGATTGGTTTGACTCGAAACACTACAACACACTCAAAGCTATTCACAGCTACAGAACATACTCCATGTGGAGCTTTTAAGGACTCTCCCATCCCCCAGGGATAAAGCAGGATAATTGGAGAAGTGAGAACTGGCTCATCAGTAAAAAGGGCAGATCTTTTTGAAGCATGTCCAGTATCTACTAGGTCTGAGGGCTCACAGATAGAGCAGCTGCAAAAACCCAGGAAGGAAGGCCTCTATCTCTGCCTTATTTTGCCTCTGTCTCTGTCGTTTCTCCTGCCTTTTCCCTGCCCTTACTTTTACTCCAGTCCCAGACATTTCCCTTGCTCTTACCCCATTTTCTGTCCTTTTTTTGTGAATCCTGGATTTACCCTGGTTTATGCCTGCTTTTGGCCCTGCCCCAGACACTTCTATCTCAATATCAGCACTTTCCTTGCAGACAAGGGGCCTGGGGCCAAGGGCATTCTGAATTTGATGTAAGAGTTTTAGAGCAGCATGCCTGAGGACAGTCAGTGTTAACTGTATACCAGTTTCCATTGCACTTCTTGAGGTGAAGGTGGAGAAAAGGAATATCTGGCACCAAACATTTGGAAAATAATTAAAGGGACCTCAAGCTGCTTTAGTTGAATGCATCTTCTACAGATAAAATCCATTCCAAGGATCTGACAGGCCAGAGAGATCAAAGTCCCATGGTAGGGGAACTAAGATTTATAATAAGTAGGACTCAGCTCATGACTTGGCCAAGCTGCCTAACCTAGGGCAAGTCACTCCCCTTTGTTTCCTTATCTATAAGACAAAGATGACAGTGCCTATTGTGCCAGGCTGGGGAGACTTTTGGGATCAACTCCTATGAAAACAAGGGATATAAGATCAGAATTAGGTAGAGGGCAAAATCAAGCTTGAGCTTGTCCTGCACTGATCTGAAGTGCCTGGACCTTTATACTTGTCTTAGTCTGGGCTGCCATAACAAAAATACCATAGACTTGGTGACTTAAAAAACAAAGATTTATTTCTCACAGTTCTGGAGGCTAGGAAGTCCAAGATCAAGGTGCCAGCTGATTCAGTGTCTGGTGAGGGCTCGTTTCCTGGTTCAAAGACAGCTGTTTTCTTGCTGTGTCCTCACATGACAGAAGGGCTAGGGAGTTCTGTGGGGTCTCTTTTATGAGGGTACTAATCCCATTAATGAGGGCTCCAACTTCACGACCTAAGCACCTCCCAAAGGCCCCACTGCCAAATATGATCACACGGAGGGTTAGGTTTCACCATAGGAATTTTGGGGGATAAAAACATTTAGTCTGTAGCAATACCTCTGCCTCCATGTGTCACTGGATGTGGGCCATTTTTCAAAAGGCATCACTGATGTGATTCCTGAAGGGGTTGCTGATAGCACTCCCAGCAGTGGGGACAAAAAAGTCATTCCTCGAAGAGGGATCTGGGCCATGTCTCTCTGTGTGTTTCTCACCTATTTAACAGGGTTCTGTGAGTGAAATTATTTTGTTAACTGTAAAACTTTCTACAAATGTTAATTTATAATGAATACCATGATCAACAAACATCTATTAAAGGCCTGCTTTGTGATAGGTACTTGATATGAATCAAGTACTCCATTTTTTTAATGTACATATTTCCTTCCTTTACAATTGAAAGTCCAGAGCCATTGCAGCAGTTCTTGCTCAGCCATCGAAGGATCAGGCTACAGCTCATACATAAATATTTATTAGATGCTAACTATGTGCAGGACTTTGAGAAAATAAGTCTTTTTTTGCCATAAAGTTATTTCTTGGCATTTTAACACTATAAATGGCAGAATATTTATGGAAATCATTAAGCGGGATAATTGCTAATTCATAATTCTTAATACACTATGACATCATTACAATAACAAAATTTACATATTTTAGTACTTCTGGAAGAACAGAATTAAAAATACTTTTAAGCAGAAACACTGCCCTTGAAGAATACGTAAATAGTAGTACAATAATCAAACCTCAGGAAAAAAATAAAGGGAAATGCCATTTGATACGTTTTATTATCAGTTGGAGAGTGAAAAATAAGTCATACGTAATGGAATTTCATTGTATGGCAGTGGACTTTCCCCCAGAGCTTTATTAAAAGATTTAACATAGTTTGAACTCCTCAGTGAAGTCAAGGAACCTGTCCAAGGGCTGAGCCAGCATTTTAAGTAATATGTTAAGTTCTGAGCTCAACAAAGAAAAATGTTACTTTCAGTGAATTTCTAATTTAAAACGATCTTTTTACACTATTATTTGTAAACTATTCAATGAAACCTAATTGAGTATTTTGATTGGTTACGTTTAAATTTGTATTTTCTCAACAATCTGAGAGCTGTTTACTTGTTGACCGATCACAGGAGGAAGATTAAATTAGTAGTCCATGAATTAATAAGAGATGCATTAGATGTTGATGCAAAGCTTAGTATAAATCAAAATAGTGCTTATTTTGCATTTGCGTTGTGTTTTGTATTTTCAAAAGGATAAAACATGTACTCCCTGTCTGCTTTTTAAAAAATGATAGACATATCTATGCATGCAAATGAAAGCAAAGAATGAGAAAATCCAGAAAATCCATTTTCACATCTATCCTCCCTTCACTCTCTCTTTAAATTCTGTGCAGGAATAACACAGAATTCTATGATCTTACCACTCAAAGTGTGAACCTTGGCCCAATAGAATTGGTACCCCCTAGTTGCTTGTTAGAAATGTAGAATCTCAGGCCCCATCCCAAACCTGCTGAATCAGAACCTGCTTTTTCATATGGTCTCCAAGTGATTTGCGTACATATTAAAGTTTGAGAAGCATTACTCTACAGATCTTCTAACAAAATAAAATTAAAATTCTGTTTAAAAAAAATTATCCAAATGACTGTTTCATCCCTTTGGTTGTAGGAATAAGTATGCATATAAAGTATTCTGAGGCATAAAACTCAATACAGAAATATGAATTGTTGAATTTAATTTCTGTTTTAGATTCTGAGTAAATAAGGTATAAAATAGAGTTAAGAAGCTTCTCTTTGAATAAAACTGTTCAAGTTTTCTGATTACAAAGTGATTAATAAGCTTAATTTTATTTTTGCATATCTTTGACTTTTTTCCATCAGAATAGTTTTCTAGAATGTTAAATAGTGGATTCAGGAAGCAAGCAGAGAAAAAAACTCCCATCAAATATCATTATCTGACCACTGCTTATATTGAACAATCATCTTACAAATTATTGTCTAATTTCTTTGCATTAGTGAAATTTTGAAACAATGCTTTCCCCCACTTGCTTGATTTCTAGCAGGTAGGATAAGAGGATTTGCAATCCTGCTCGGTTTATGATTCTCATATTATTGACTTTACTCTGCAGAGAGATAAAATAGGGCCTCAAATGCAGCAGCTGTTAAGGTTAAAGCCCTTCTTATGTCTTTTAGAGATTGTTTTTAGATTAAGGATCATTTGACCTTGAGTTACAGTGGTTGCTTTACTATCTGATCATGGTGCCTCCAATAAGAGGTTGTCCAATGCTTTCAGCACATTACCTGCCTATGTCATTCTAAAACTCCTTGCATCAGAAGATCTTTCGGCAGGGTTAGAAAAAGGTAAAGAGCTTAAATAAGCAAGCTATATTTATCAGCAATAAACAGCAGTCCCTGAAATGTTCTGCCCAGAAAATGAATCTATAAAGTGATGGCTCTAACTAAATGATAATAGAACTGATTTTATATTTAGAAAAATGTTTATTAGTATTATTATGAGCAGGTAATACTACTGCTAAGAATAGAGGCTTCTAGTACAGTCTCATTGCAGTCTATATGTATAGGTCAGAAAAGATGATGATAGTTCTACACTAAAACAATTTAGCTGGGCTAAAACTCATCATGGTATATATATATTCTGAAGTGGGAAAACCACAGAAAAAAGGGCACACATAGAGTAGCTTGAACAAGATTATACAGATGAAGTTATATACGATTTGAGACTAAAATAAGAAAAGTTTGGTAAGACTGTGAGGTCTTATTCGAGTGGTTCAAGTTAGAGGTAAGTTCAATCTCAACACTGCAACTCTGCAATCAATCAAGGACACCAGGATTGGTGGCCTGTGATAAGGAGGGAATAGATAGCGAAAGACTTGAATAATCAAGGTTTCTTGCAGCTGCAGTTATTTTAATAGGTAGGACAATGTTTAGATTACACATTCACAGTTAACCCTAAAATTCAGGTTATTAAAATAATAGAGCTTTTATTTTCTTTGTAGGTGTCTTCTCCATACCCACTGCCACTCAGTTACCTAACACAATGCCTTACACATCAGAGGTGATTATTACATATTTGTTAATGGGGATGAATTTTTAATAACATTTTTGTGAATGATGACCATAACATGGCTTTGGATAGGGGTATATTAAAAGACATAACAGATCTGTTACTGAGTTCTGCAATAAATAAAGCAGTACCAGAGCTTTGGCTGTGCCACTTAAGAGCATGTGTACAGATTACAGATTCTCTCTTTCTTTTCCTCTCTCTCAAACACAACTGAGAAATGCTTGCAGCTCTGGCAAGAAGACATAAGGCAAATGTAGATCAAAGAAACATCTAGGTATTGCATTTTCTTAGCCACTAGTTCGGAATGGGGGATCATATTAGAGAACAGTTGGCTGTCTTACAAAAATAGAAAAATATTTTATTTTTTTTTGGTCACCATTCAAAGACAATATTTTTAGATATTTTCCATACCGCTAAAGGATTCCTATCTTAATGACAGTGTATGATAATGGACTTAGACAACAGGGTTCACATTATTATAATAAAGTTATACCAGATTCATCTGGGCTATAAAAGTAAGGGCACAAAAATAGACTGGTCTTAATATGTGACTCACCCTCAGGAGGGTATGTGCTTTTACAGTAACAATAATGGGTCTGCCAAGATCCATTTCTATTCTCTTGCCCAGCAGCAGTCCCTGGGGGCATGTTCATGTTCATTGGGAATTTGTGACAGGCAGCATCTGACTTACGGGCAGTAGTGGGGAAGGAAGGAACCGCTATAAGGCCTATTTTACAGGTATGAAATGGTGAGATTATTAGAATTAAGGAGGATCTTAAATACAGATGTTATCTTTATTAAAATACAGGGAATGTGAGTCACCATACTAGGATAATAATTCCACAAAGCAAGATATAGTTGCCACTTCAGAACTTCAGAAACTAAGTAAATGGCTTGTCTGTTAACCATATATCATTTGTTGCAAAATATTAGCTAAATGTAACAACTAGCCCAGGTGACACATGAGTCTGCCATGAAAGAGATAAAAAAATGTAGAGTTTTCAACAAAAATTGGTGGGAAGGGGAGCAAAATGCTAAAAGAGGTGTTGAGTCAAAAACAAAAGATGAAATGAAGAGGATAAGACATAAATGACAATGAGAAGAATCTAAATTAAAGTTAATATTTGCTTACCTTAAAACTAGGTTGGTTTATTACTTAGGAGCTATTTGTTTGTTTGTTTTACAAAGTGAAAGTTCCCTAGCCGTTCATTCAGAGCCTATGGGTGAAAATGAGAGGAAACAGAAGCTGTTCCATGTCTCTCAGACTGGGGTGAAGATGGAAATTAAGAGAGTTTATCCAGTCAACATTAGTTGAGCATAACTGTTGCTCTTTCAGAACTCTGGGTAGGAAGGAATTTTATAAAAATTTGAGAAAAGATTGTCCCTGCTCTGACAGTCCAGTTGGGAACTAAAAGCATGCATATATGTATATATGTTCTATCTATAGAACAATCATAAGCCAGTGCAATTAGGTACAACTGGAATTATATTTAGGTTAGGCCATTGAGAACTGAACCTCTGACAAGACTATCACTGTTATTTGAAATAGCATTTGCGGTCCAGATGACTCGCCTCATTGTCCTTCAAAGATTTGTGCTTCCCTTGTTTAACAAGGCAATGTTGCTAGGATGTGCCTGCCCAGGAGGGAGCTACACCTAGATGAAGACTTGTGTTCAGTTCTTGCTAATGGAATGTAAGCAGAAGTGATGTCTTTTTCTTCTCTACCTACTCTTTCACCATCTACTGACGGGAAGTAAAAGATTTCTAGGTCCCAGAAGATGATTTGGCTCTGAGATGATAGGAGTCTGGGGTCCTGAATCACTGCCTGGAGGGCCATCCCTCTAACACCTGCATTGAATCTGTGTTGAACCTATTCATGAACAAGGAAATCATTTCTATGGTGTTAAGCCACTAACATTTTCTGGGTTGTTTAATTATAGCAGCCATTGTATCAGTAGAGTGTGCCTTCTATATTTAATTATTTTTAAATATTTGTATTCATGGGAATTCCCTGGTGGTCCAGTGGTTAGGACCCAGCACTTTCACTGCCGTGGCTTGGGTTCGATCCCTGGTCAGGAAACTAAGATTGGTAACACAAGCCACACAACGTGGTCCCCCCAACTCAAAAAAAATAGCATTATTTGCATTCAGATCATTAGGAAAAATAAGGATTACTTAGGAACACAGGATTCAGTGATCAACTTTCTTGGGATTTCTACTTGAGCAAAAATGGCATGGCACATGGAGCCAGTTTAGTCCCTGAAAGATCCATCTGCTTTTTGATTTAACATTCTTTGCTCTAACACCTTGTTTGCTTATATTTTCTCACCAAACCTAATTTTTATCCTTAGTAACTTACAGAAATTTCCAGCCCTCTGCTACAGACTGGTGGGTTTGACTCGTCTAATTTTATCGCTTCCTCCTTTTCAAGTTTTAAGTAAATCTGCAAACAAACCAAAGGGCTTGTACCTCCTCAAACCAAACCTGTTGAAAGTCTTCAAAATCAAGTATCTTTGATAGAAGTTATACCAATAAGCTCCTACTAAATTCCTTTACTTGTCTTAAAGTTTCTAGACATTCTTTTGCCCTACTTCTCTGATTTCGCCCTCTTGTTTGCTGCTCTCCTCCATTTACCCCACTTAAATCACATATAGATTACTGTCCATTTAGTTTCATTGTTAAACAATTATGGTATAATTTACACTTTACTTTTTTGGTGGGTGCTTGTGTTAGTTATGATTTTCCCCCATGTGAAGAATCTTTAAGCTTCAGCTGTGGGAATATCTAGATGATCTGAAATGTGCTGGTATCTATTCAGTTAGAACTTTCCCTCCTCTTTTTTAAATTGCAAAACATACAGTTTAACTGCTCTGCAAAAGGCACCTTTGAAATAGACAATACGATAATGGAGTAAGGAAGGTCTGAATAGTGTTTTCTAAAGTGCTGTAAACTCTCTAGTGTAAAAAACTAAATGAGATACAAATATTATTCCTGGCCTGTCTAGCAAGGTAAGAATGCATTTGCAATGTGAATTAATCCTTTCAAATTTGAGGATCAATTTATCTAATAATATACTCCTAGGTTCAACATTAAAAATTTTTCTAATTATAATAGATGTTTAGCAAAAAAGTGGGAAAAAACCCTAAAAAGTATAAGAAAGGAAAAAAAAATACACACATGGCTAAATCAGATATATTTACATTTTGGTGAGCTTTCTTCTCCATATATATGAGTGTTTACTTTTCTGGTTTAATTCTGTTTATTTAAAATTTTTAATGATATATATTGTAACACTGTAAAAACACAAACAATAAAAAAGGACATGCAATAAAAAGAGAAAGTCTTCCTTCACTTCATCCAGCCCTACTACCCTGTCCAGAGTAAACACTGTTTCCAATTTAAAATGTGACCTTCCAGACCTGTCTTTTTGCATTTATGCATATTTGTCCATGTATATACTTTCAAATATTCTATATACACACACATGCACACACACATATATATACATATATGCACATATATGGACATACATCTGATGTATGTATGTATACATAGGATATTTTTATGTATGGATATATACGTCTGTGTTGAACTTTTATACTTAACATATTGAGATTTTCTTGTTTAATTAAAAATACTTACTGAAAACATAATGTTCTTCATACAGTTGTTTCACAATTCATTAAGTTATGACATCTTGGTAGAAATATTTATTTAATTATTTTAAAATTATAATTAACACTGCTATGGACACCTATGTACACATATCTGCATATTTTATCTTTAAAATAGATTCATAAATTAAAATAGGTATATCTAAGGGTATAAACAGTTTCATGGCTCATAATGTAAACATGAATTTTCCTCTATTTTAATAAACATATCCTGCAAATACATATATCTTTAAGATTTCCTGACTTTATAAAAGTAGAAGTCAGAAAAGAAAAGGAAATTCCGTACTTATTCTCGGTTCTGAGACTTTATCTACTGGAAAGAAACATGAATCAGAAATGTCATGGAACAGTGGTTCCCAAACTTTGCTGCTCATTGCAATCATCTAAGGACTCATTACAAATACTAATGGGATGGACTGGGAGGTTGCGGTTAGCAGATGCAAACTATTACATTTAGAATGGATAAACAACAAGGTCCTAATGTATAGCACAGGGAACTGTATTCAATATCCTGGGATAAACCATAATGGAAAAGAATATAAAAAAAGAATATATATCTGAATCATATTGCCGTACAACAGAAATTAACACAACATTGTAAATCAGCTATACTTCAATAAAAAATAAATTAAAAAAAAAGACAAAACAAAATACTAATGCTTGGCTTCCATTCACCAGATATTTTGATTTCATTGGGATGGGTGCAACTTGGGCATTTGGATTTTTAAAAGCTCTTCAGGAGATTCTAATGTGCAACAAAGTTTAGGGACCACTGTCATGGAGCATCTAGCCATTGGAAGATGCCCAGACACATGTGGCCAACAGGTCAAATGAAGGTCACCGGAACAACTTCTATGCTTATTATTCAGAAGGAAAAGTATTTCTTCTCGTAGTGAAAACAATGCCGATAGTATTCAACGTTATCAATCACCTTGACTCTCAGGTAAAATAAATCCAACTAGAAAAACAGGATCAACCTAACCTAATACTGTAATACTCTCAAGCATTAGATTTGTAAAAGCATCATTCCTTGGTGACCGCTGGAGTGTTTGGAAAAAAAGCTTCCCTTTTTTGCAAATTGATTTTTGTCTTAGCTGCATGGTTTGCTTGTTTAAGCATTAATGACTTGATTTGGAAAGAAATAGCTTCCTGTATGGCCCGGATTAAGACAAGCTATCTTTACTCCTGCCAGAAATTGTGTACTAATGCTAGTATGTAAACAGTGCATTCCATGACATTTTTTTATACCCAAACAAGTAAGGTGACACACATGGCTTAAGGGCTAAAAGAAACATGAGAGCTGTAATGCAGAGTTACAGTCGAAGTGCTAAATTTCCCCTGGGACTGCGAGGAAAGCTTCCTGTTCTTTGTAAATTAGCCTATTATTGGAATACATTTGCCCACAGTTAATCCTCAAAGTAATTAAATGGAAGGATGCGATCAAATCACCAAGAAAAAAGTGAATGATGTATCTGAGGGATTCAGGCATGGTAAGATTTTCATTACTATACATTAGGCATACACATTAGTTAAGTAGGCATCTTCCAGTTAAGCTAGGCTATTGAATGTGTGTGTGTGTGTGTGTGTGTGTGTGTGTATAAGCAAACTGTGTTGCAATATAAAATAAATCTCTAATTAGGCTGATCAAGAACAGGAACTTTAAAAGTCACAGATTCTTTGGTAGAATTATGGTACATGTGTATTGTATGGTACTCTATCAGTTTAGATTAAAAAGCAGGATTATATTTTCTCTCCAATTTCTTACAAATGAAAAAAATGTTTAATTGCTCTGAGCTGAGAGTGGAACCCAGAGATCTTATAACCTCCTTGGTAAATGTTAGTTTTTTTGTTTTTTTTGAATTTTATTTTATTTATTTTTTTATACAGCAGGTTCTTATTAGTTATCCATTTTATACATATTAGTGTATACATGTCAATCCCAATCTCCCAATTCATCACACACACACACACCCACCCACCACTTTCCCCCTTGGTGTCCATACATTTGTTCTCTGCATCTGTGTCTCAACTTCTGCCCTGCAAACTGGTTCATCTGTACCATTTTTCTAGGTTCCACATATATGTGTTAATATACAATATTTGTTTTTCTCTTTCTGACTTCCTTCATTCTGTATGACAGTCTCTAGATTCATCCATGTCTCAACAAATGACCCAATTTCATTCCTTTTTATGGCTGAGTAATATTCCATTGTATGAATGTACCACATCTTCTTCATCCATTCATCTGTTGATGGGCATTTGGGTTGCTTCCATGCCTTGGCTATTGTAAGTAGTGCTGCAATGAACACTGGGGTGCATGTGTCTTTTTGAATTATGGTTTTCTCTGGGTATATGCCCAGTAGTGGGATTGCTGGGTTGTATTGTAGTTCTATTTTTAGTTTTTTAAGGAACCTCCATACTGTTCTCCACAGTGGCTGTATCAATTTACATTCCCACCAACAGTGCAAGAGGGTTCCCTTTTGTCCACACCCTCTCCAGCATTTGCTGTTTGTAGATTTTCTGATGATGCCCATTCTAACTGGAGTGAGGTGATACCTCATTGTAGTTTTGATTTGCATTTCTCTAATAATTAGTGATGTTGAGCAGCTTTTCATGTGCTTCTTGGCCATCTGTACGTCTTCTTTGGAGAACTGTCTATTTAGGTCTTCTGCCCATTTTTGGATTGGGTTGTTTGTTTTTTTAATATTGAGCTGCATGAGCTGTTTATATATTTTGGAGATTAATCCTTTGCCTGTTGATTCGTTTGCAAATATTTTCTCCCATTCTGAGGGTTGTCTTTTCGTCTTGTTTGTAGTTTCCTTTGCTGTGCAAAAACTTTTAAGTTTCATTAGGTCCCATTTGTTTATTTTTGCTTTCATTTCCATTACTCTAGGAGGTGGATCACAAAAGATCATATTGTGATTTATGTCAAAGAGCGTTCTTCCTATGTTTTCCTCTAAGAGTTTTATAGTGTCCAGTCTTAAATTTAGGTCTCTAATCCATTTTGAGTTTATTTTTGTGTATTGTGTTAGGGAGTGTTCTAATTTCATTCTTTTACATGTAGCTGTCCAGTTCTCCCAGCACCACTTATTGAAGAGACTGTCTTTTCTCCATTGTATATCCTTGCCTCCTATGTCATAGATTAGTTGACCATAGGTGTGTGGGTTTATCTCTGGGCTTTCTAACCTGTTCCATTGATCTATATTTCTGTTTTTGTGCCAGTACCGTATCGTCTTGATTACTGTAGCTTTGTAGTATAGTCTGAAGTCCGGGAGCCTGATTCTTCCAGCTCCGTTATTTTCCCTCAAGACCGCTTTGGCTATTCGGGGTCTTTTGTGTCTCCATACAAATTTTAAGAGTTTTTGTTCTAGTTCTTTAAAAAATGCCATTGGTAATTTGATAGGGATTGCATTGAATCTGTAGATTGCTTTGGGTAGTATAGTCATTTTCACAATAGTGATTCTTCCAATCTAAGAACATGGTATATCTCTCCATCTGTTTGTATCATCTTTAATTTATTTCATCAGTGTCCTACAGTTTTCTGCATACAGGTCTTTTGTTTCCCTAGGTAGGTTTATTCCTAGGTATTTTATTCTTTTTGTTGCAATGGTAAATGGGAGTATTTCCTTAATTTCTCGTTCAGATTTTTCATCATTAGTGTATAGGAATGCAAGAGATTTCTGTGCATTAATTTTGTATCCTGCTACTTTATCAAATTCATTGATTAGCTCTAGTAGTTTTCTGGTAGTATCTTTAGGATTTTCTACGTATAGTATCATGTTATCTGCAAACAGTGACAGTTTTACTTATAACCTCCTTGGTAAATGTTAGTTTTACTATACCACTTTCATTTTTAGTGGGCTCAGGAAACCTTGTTGTTAATCTTACGATTTTCTTATTCTATAAACTTGGGTAAGTCACTTGACCTTTCTGAATTTCAGTAAAATAAAGGGATTGGGCTGTATGATCTTTAGGTTCCTTCTAGCTTTAACAAGCTACAAAGCTAAGAAAAAAATATAAAAACAAAACCAGAAAGCATATGTGAAATGCTTGATTTGAAATATAAAAATAAATATGAGTGGAAAATAAAAGATACATAATAGAATATTTTATATACATATCTGTAACCTTCACAAAATAAGATTATACGTTTCTCAAGAGCTTTGTGCTACGAGCAGGAATAAAAAGCAATGTGAACTAAAATCTTCTAAAAGATATCTATTTTTCTATGCTTCTCTGCATTTTTCAATGATTTCATGCATTGAAAGTTCATTACATTTTCAGGATTTCATGCATTTAAATGAGGTAGTTCTAAACAGCTACCAAAAATTGTCTTTTTAAAGTAATGGTCTGTATTTATAAATAACTTTAAGATAGAGGCACAAAATTAGATAATGAGTCTTGTCTTGGTGGCAAGAAGAAAATAAAATGCCTGCTCTTTGGAGATAGAGTTCATTGGATCTTTTTTGCCATCTGTGTATTATTAAGAACTTCTCCCTTTTAATGCTCTGAACAAATTAGAATGGTACTCTCAGTGTAAAATGATCTGATTGTCCCATGGCTGGCTTGGTCATTTTGGCTGAGTCAATATCACGGTAGATTGTTGCATACTTAATTTGGCAGTGATGATTGGTGAGACGTGGGTGGGCAAAATTATTCAATTGACTAGAATACTGTTAGCTTTGTATACATATATTTAATTTAATAAACATCAACTAACCTTCCATTATGTTCCATATTACACACCAGGAACACAGAGATCTGTGATCCCAAATTCCCATTCTTTAGTAACTAAAGATCAAGATGCAGATTGGGGGCAAAATATATATATAAACTTTAACTACAAAACAATGTTATATTTTACTAGGATTAAAAAAATTGCTCTCGGACAACAGAGGAAGAAGAGACTCATTTTGACAGAAGTTTTTTGATGGGATGAGGTTATAGACAACTTCACAAAAGATATACTTAAGCAGAACCTTGAGAAATACATCAGGAGTTTTAATCATCAATGATGAACAAAGGCAAGGGCATGGTGTGAACATACAGGGCATATCTGGGAAATCGTGAGCAATCTGGAGGCCTGGACCATACATAGGAGTGATGAATGTGATGAACAGTGGAGTAGATTGATACAGAAAAGCAGGTTGGAGTCAGACTTCGAAGAGTCAAAGTGAGAGTGTGCATTGGCTACTATTGGCTGCTATAAGCATTACATGAAAGAGATGAGATCTGGCAACAATTGGCTGATTTCAAGCAGAGATAGAAGGAAATGCACAAAGACCAGAGGGGCATCCTCAGGTGGGTGCCTTCAGTTGGTGGGTTGGATGGTGGCCAGGCTGAGCTGTGATGGCTGAGCTGATTGGGTGCCTCTATCCTTGTCGTCTTTCGTCCTCAAAGAGACTAGATTAGGGCTTTTCAGAGCATGATGGTCTCAGGGTTCCAGGAGGGTGAGAGGAAGCTGCAGGGACTCTTGAGACCTCGTTTGAAAGTAGTGCAACATTATTTCTGCTGTATTCTAGTCACCAAAGCAAATCAGATAGGTAGATGGGGTAGGAAAATCGACCTCATCTTTTTGATGAGAGAAGCTTCAATGAATTTGTGACTATTTTTTATCTTCCACAGGCCCATAAAAAGTGTTTGGATTATAGTAAGTGCTCAATAAATGGTTGCTGAATGCATGCATGAATGGAGAGAGTGGATTGGAGCCCTGAAAAAGAATGATAAAATGTGGCACAGCTGCTATTGGGAATGGGAAAGGGAACCAATCACGGGTAAGTAAAAGAAGTGTTGAGCAGCACTGACAGTCCAGCTGAGCTTGAAAATTATAAATCTGTTTTAGAGCCAATTTCCTCCAACTGCATTTGGTAGCTTGGGAGCAAGCCCACAGAAACAGATGGTTGGGTTGGTCCAGGTTAGGGATTGGCACTCAGCAAACTAGCAGTAGTGGGAGTTCAAGGCTGCCCATCTTGGTTCTGGGCCTCCACAGCTCTCTGCTCACTCAGGGGCTGGTCAGTAGCATTCATAGAATTCTCTGCATCCTAAATGTCCTTGCTTAGTTGGTCCACTGTCTGATATCAACCCTTCACACTGGATTCCGAAGTAATTCAATTGAGGCTGTAACTTACATGATTCAGACAGAGTAAAGTGCACGCATGCATGCATATATACACACTGAGGAATTCCATTTGTATTTCTTGGAAGGTATAAATGGGATCCAATTTTTGAATTTTTTTTTCCTTTGCAATTATATACCATTGGAGCCTCCTATTTCCAACTCCCACTCCTCCCTCCATTACTCCAGCCCTCAGGGGGACCTGTCTTGTTCATATTCCTCCTATTACTTTCCCTCAGCTCCTGACTGGGTCAATTAATTCCTTTCCTTCTCTAATCTCCCCAAACCTTTCCTTTCATTCTGCATTATACAAGTCTGGGAACAGATCTAGCAGAGTCAGGCTTATTTCCAAAGGTGGAGATGAGGATGAGATGGAGAAATGTGAGGGGAAGGTGAAAGCAGGTTCTTTTAGGCAGCTAGAGAGTGCTAAACACTGTGACTACTTCTATAATAACATTTTTCTAGATTTTTACCTGTCAGACTAATTTTAACTTCCTTCATTATACTTTATATTTTGAACTCATCCTTACTTTTTTGTTCTTCCTTGTCCAAGATGTGTTACCATGTTACATGGCTACCATTTCTCTTTTGCTCAGGGATCCTAGCCTAAGCCAAACCCCTGTCTCCATCCATCCTCCCCCTTTCCTAATCAGCACCCTACACAGGAGAAAACAGCCAGAAGGGGGCAAGTAAACTGAAGAATTGAGATTCTGCTGCTTAGATACAAAATACTGGATCAGAGAAGCTCAAGAAATAGAACCTAAAATGATTTTTTAGTGTGGGTAGTGGAGTTGCCTCAGATGATGGGTGGAGACTACAGGAAGAGGAAAACTATAAGCCAAGTTCCAATATCCTCAATCAATAAAGGGTGGAGCACTGGATATTGGTAGATGACAGACAGAGTGGGTAAGAGAGCAAGCTCAATAGATGGAGGGTTTCAAGGAAGCAATAAAGACGGTGGATCAAGGCAGGGAAACACTGTGGGGAAGACGAACACATTCTCTGTCTCCTTGATATAAGAAGCTGAGTGGTTACAGGGGAGCAGGACTTCCCATGGCAGGATTAGAGGGAAGTGACAGAATCCTCAAAAAGTTAAGTTGAAGTGGGGCCAGGATTCTGGATACAAGATTTTCCTCTTAATTTCTAAGTTGTCACTGCATGTAGCCAACTGTGGTACTCCTCAGGCACTGTGCTATCTTTAAGGGCAGTTCTGGAAATCTCAGAGTTGGTACTTTTAGGCTATGTATTTTAGAATAATAGTAAGAAGATATATATTCCTTGGTTCAAGACAGTTGCCTTTTCATGCATTTTGTGACTCCACAGGGAATCTTTTAGTATAATTCCTTAATTCATTCTTTTTATCAAATAATTATTGGCCAGGAACAGAACTGGGTGCTGGGAATATAAGGAGAAATAAAATAAGATTCTTGCCGTTAAGCAGCTCATGGGTCTTATTAAGGTAAAAGACAACCAAATAGGTAATTAAAAACAGTCAATCATTTGGTAGAGGTTAGCATGGGGTACTATGGAAACACAGAGGACGAGGGGCTAACCAGAGTGGACGGCATGAGATGGGGTCACAGAGGACTGCAAAGAAAGGAGATGTTCAAGTTTGAAGGGTGTGTGTGTGGGGTGGGGGGGAGACGACTGAGGTCCAGGGTGAACACATTAGTCAAATTAACTATATTTCAACTCCACTTCATCCTGGGTAGTCACAGCCTAAATATTTGAATCAAGTTTAACTGAATCTCCAGTGTGACAAGACTTTCCATTCTTTACTTTTGTAAGGGAAGTGGAGCCAGGTCCAAGTTCACATTTTGGCAGCTGATCCTGTGTAAACTTGTTGCTCCCTGAGCTAACCCTCTCCAAGGCCTGGAGGCCTACTTGTGCTGTAGACTTCATTTGATCACAGGATAGCTCAAAAGAAACCAGTATCAACCTTCCTCTCTTTGGATAGTCAGAGATAGCTTTTCTATTTTCTTTATTTGAAGGGTCTTGTGTCTTAAATGTCAGGACAGGCCAGTTTAAGAATTATATAATTATTGTGTGAATTATTAAAAAGTCTCACAAACACAAACAGAAATGTTGGTTCATCTCTGTTTTAGTGATAACCACACATGAATAGCAAATAATAGCAGCATTGTATAGTAAGACATTTTGGGGGGAAATGCAGAGCACAGGATGGGGCTTGGCTGGTCATGATGCTCTGGTCAGTTTGGATTGCTAAGTTGATAATTTATGTGACTTCCACTTATATTACTGAAACTGTAAGATTGTTCTCCCTCTATTCTAACTTCCAGTGTGTATTGTGCTGTTTGCGAGGGGAGCTCTGCTTGTGCTGGGCTATTTATGGCTCCTGAAAATAGAGAACAGGAGATAGCAAACCTTTTATCTGATGTTCACTATAATTTGGACAATTGCAGAGTAGGTTCGGCTCTTGGTCTACAGCATTTGGTGGGATACTAGAGTTGATCTGTGACATCACACTACTTAAAAAGAATGAAAGAGGGAAAATGGTAAGAATTTGATAAAGAATCAAGTTTTTAATTGTTAGCATTTTCCTTTTTAAAGATAAAGATATAACCATATGGTTCAAAAGGAAGTATTTTATCTACCACAGGCTTGGTTAGGAGAGAATTCTAGTTGAAATTAACAGATAGAAAGGCAAGGAATTTTAATGAAAAGACTAGGTACCTTCATTTTAGGCAGATATGAGTCAAGGCAGTTCTGCCCACTAAAAACTGTTGAACTAATCATTTCCTTCAGGACTTAAAAAAATGACTATTGACATTAACTGCTCTCTGAGTAGTTTTGTAGAACCTACAGATGACTGCCAGCTTCTCAGAAGAACTATAACATTGTTAGTTAAGCCAGAAAGAAGCTGTAATATGATAACTTTAAAAGTTTCTCTAAAATCTGTAGTATTTATTCCAACAGCCAGCCAATTTTTTAGTGAACACCTACTGTGTGCTTTCTTATTAGGAGCAGATAGAGCTATGAAAAAGAAGGATAAAGTGTCTATTCTCATGGAAATCAAGTCCAGCAGGGAAAGAGATAGCACTCCAATAATGAATTAATTACAATTATGAACATGTACTATGAAGGATAAGTACATAGAGGTAGGAGCATGTGCAATAGAGTAAAGGAAGAGTGGTGGGGGTGTGTGAGGAATAAGAGCATACAAGTAAAGATGGTCTAGCAAAGGGCCCGTGCTAGGAAGGGATTTAGCTCTTTGGAAGATTGAATGAAGGCTTTTGTGGTTAGAGAAAGGAAAACAGGGAGAGAAGGGCACAAGATAAATTTGGAGAGATAGGAAGCGGGTAAATCATGCTGGGCATCATGGACTCAACAGAAAGTAAAGGGAGTCTTTGAGAAATTTCATGGAGGGAAGTGATAAATAAACAATGCAATTTAATGGAATTTTAATAAACATACTATTGTTGATTACAGAAGTAATTTTCCTTTAGGATTTTTTTCCCTACTGAAGACATACTTTTTCAATTTAATTTTTATTCTGATTTGATTTTTAGATAGTAAAGAAGATAATTTGTATGTAATTGAAGGACCACATTCTTCTTAACTTGAACCATTAACTTAACCCATTGTGATGGGTAAGAATTTATAAATAGCAAATCTTCTGCTGGATTTAGTTATCTGTCACTTAGGGATTTAGAGGTGGTAGATCTTTCATCAGTGACCAAACATCAACTACCAGAAATGGAACCCAAGAAATTTTTAATTAAAAAAGTAATATGTAGCTGGGATGAAAAAAACTGAGGTGTTTCAAAATACGTCTGGAAATACCTACAAAACCCAAAAAACATGTATCACAGATTTTTCAGTTGTAAGGGAGAAGTGAAATTTCCAAAGGCTGATAATGCTACCTGGACACCTTGTTCAGTTCAGTATGGATGGGGACTTAAAGCTATTAGACAGGGAGGCCCCATAGAAAGGCGCTTCATACTAGATTTAACACAAACAGTCCAAATTCTAATATATATGAAGGGTTCTCCAAGATTTGTTGTCCTAGCTGGTAGTAACCACTAAGCCCAGATTTTCCAGGACAGTTTTGTTATATATATTCTCTTGCATGTTAGGTACACTGACATGCTTTTTAGACAACGACATGACTCATTCTTGTTTTATGAAATATTGCCGATACGTCTAGTGGCATCAGGAATTCTCCTTTCTTCCCTGCTGTCGCCAGCTACAGTTTCTTCTCTTCTTCTATCTCATTCTGAAAAGCTGAACTCAGATCCCTAGAACTGATTCATAAATTCAATGTCCAACACAACTTGCCTCTGTTTTTCTTCTCTTTGAAGATGCCTCTTTCCTTAGTCTTCTAGTCTTTCTAAGCCCAGCTATGCACATTCATGAACGGCTATGATTGTGTTTAAGGGAACCAAAATACCAAAAACATGAAAACCAGCTCAATATG
The DNA here is from genome assembly GCF_009873245.2 of Balaenoptera musculus. Classification (NCBI taxonomy): domain Eukaryota; kingdom Metazoa; phylum Chordata; class Mammalia; order Artiodactyla; family Balaenopteridae; genus Balaenoptera; species Balaenoptera musculus. The sequence continues at coordinate 74,308,029 of NC_045794.1, forward strand.
TCGAAGGCATTTCATTTGTGGTTTTCTTGATATTACTACTGATTAAATATCTTAGAAAATGTCAATCATGCCATGAATCTAATGTGGGGTTACAAAAGAAGGGGGAAAACTATTAATTTTGTTTCACTTTGTGATGGTCTAGAGAAGAAATGTCACTCATGAAGAGCAATAGGCTGGACAATCCCTAAAGCAGTAGGAAGAAAATGATGATGATAGTGATCAAATAGCTACCATGTTAGAAGGCTTATTTTCTACCATCCCTGTGCTAAATGTTTTACAGATATTGTCTGATTTAACAACTGTGTAAGGTTGTATTAATATTTATATTTATATTGGAGATGAGGAAATTGAGATTTAAAGAGGTTAAAGCAACTTTTTTTAAGTCATTCCATTAGTAAACAGCAGAACTAGAATTCTATGCCTGCCTAACCTGACTCCGGAGTCTAAACAGTTCTCACTCAATATCCGTGGATTGGTTTCCGGATGCCCCTTGGATACCAAAATCCATGATATGCTCAATTCCCTTATATAAAATGGCATAGTATTTGCTTATAACCTACACATATCCTCCCATATACTTTAAAGCATCTCTAGATTACTTTAATACCTAATACAATGTAAACGCTATGTAAAGAGTTGCTGGGGTGCAGCAAATAAAAGTTTTGCTTTTTGAAATTTTCTGAAATTAAAAAAAAAAATTTCTGGTCTGCAGTTGGTTGAATCCATGGATGTGACACCCATGGTTACGGAGGGCTGACTGTACTGTGAATCACTATCAAGGGCTAAGAAATGTCCCTGGAGGTTGCATGAGTATCCTTACTCCTTGGGGCATCTTATCTATTGTACTCTATTTCATCACTCTCTGTCCCTTTTCACTAAAGCTGAGCTTGCTGCGGTCTGAAAAACACAATGGCTTACAATAGTTTCTTTGGCAGGGCCTATGGTTTTAGAGCTGCAGTGAGCAGAATATGCAAATAAACATGGAACACGCTACTGAGACACAAGTACAAGCAATGCTATTGCAAAGAGCCAAGAAAGCAAAATGGTTCCTGGCCCTGGCAGGAAAGAGCCTGGACATGTAGAGAAGTAGCTTTTCAACAAAGCTCTTGGGCAGACATCAGATGGGGGAGCTCTGGGCTAGCACCCAGATGGCAGGCATCAATCACCCCTGAGGTAGAGTGTATAAAGGACTCAAGTCCTTCAGATGTCATAGCCAGGAAATGGTATTGTGTGCAACATGAACAACACAGATCTCAAATGTTATTTCTACAAGGACCAGGAACATTACTATGGTTCTGATGTCAGAATCTATTGTTAGATAAACTGATGTCTGTGAAGTGCCTTTCAGTGCTTGAACAGTCAGGATCTGTATAATCAAGTGTCCCTCTTTCCACCAATCAATGATGGTAAAAGGCAGTTTCTTAAGACCCAAAGCTCCTGATTTCAAATTAAGACTACATTTGTGTATGCATGCCGTAGAATATAAGATCACCAAAATGTTAGTTTCTTCCCCTTCTCACTATTTCCTGAAGCCTGCCTGTTATGCCATAAGCAGCAACTCCAGGGCTTTGGGAGGGCTCCTGGCTGATCTTTCAGTTCTGTTGGCCTCTACCCTGCCTCCTACTACCAGAGAATTTAAACCAAACAAACTGCTTTTGCCTGAATGACCCAAGTAACAGCCTACTTTAGCTTGAACTGCTTAGATATTTCAGCTAAAAATGGCTTATTTCCATGAGTCACCTGGATAATTGCCTTACTCTCCTGGCCCACATAGTGGGGTGGGCCTGCAGGTGTTAAGTGCAAGTGTCACTAAAACCTCATTGTTTTTGACTCTATGGAGAAATTTGTGACAGTTTTTTAGCGTCTCAAGAAGTATATCTTAGATTCACTTTTATCCTTTGAACGTTTTTCTTTGAATGGATCATCTATGTCATGTGACAAAAAAGCCCCCCTTTCTGTCTTTCTGGAATTTTCAATTTTCTTGTGTGTGTGTAGCTGTGTGGTTTTGAAGAAGTAATAAATCAGCCAGTGCTTCTTAAATATTTACCGGCCTAGCACTGTGGAGGATGCAAAGGGAGAGAAAGACAAGATTTCCTCCTTAAGATGTGGCTGCTTAGGGAGATGGTACATATGAACCATTATGAAGCGTTAGAAAATGCTTGTGTGTCTACTGTTGACCTGTTTGGAAGTGTTATTAGAGTTAAAGAAGGACAAATCAGAGTTGGAGAAGGACAAAATAGTTGGAGAAATTTCCAGGAGGCTTTAGTTTAATTACTTGAGGAATAGGTAAATTTGTCTTTCTCTTTCCTTTTCTTTCTCTCTCTTTTTTTTTGTAAATGTATTATATTGCTTACTTTTACAAAATGTAGCCTATTATTATAGGATGGCACCACTTAAGAGAAGGCTGTCTGTCTGATTTAGAGGCTAACTCAGGGTCCATGGTTCTGCAAAGGGAAGAAACAGACATCTTTGGCTAAAATAACATGAGGTATTTAGAAAAAACATTACTATATACTTTACTTTTATGACTGAGTTTTTCACATGCTTTTAAGAACACAAAATAAATGGAAAACACAAGAAAAAAAAACCTGCCTCATGTGGAATGGTCAATGTTGAAAAACTAAATCTTATATAATTTTTCTTGAAAAAGATAAATTTATTTTAGTAATTTAGTGCCCTCGCTTCAATTTTAAATTTAAATTTTCATTTAAATGTAAATTATATAAAATTTTCATTTTATAATTTGATGTCATGAAATAACAAAGCAAAACAAACAAAACATTTTCTGTCCTCTCCCTCCCCCCAGCCAGGATTTTAAAAACTGACCAAGTTTTGTTTTGTTTTTTTTTTTAAATAGAATTTGAACTTCGACGTAAGAGCTTGCTATTTCTATGCCTACTCAGTTTAAATTCTCTGGCATGAAACTTTTAGGCTTGAGATAAATGTCATGAACATGATTTTGAAGGTCAGGCTGGTGAACCACCAAAAATGTCTGACAGCTCCAAGAGGGAATATTTACATCTGGCGAATGGCATTGTGCTATCTGCTGTGATGAAGTCAGGTTGAATAAATGGAACAGTGGGAACTGAACCTTGATAGAATGTGGCATTTGACCCCAGAAGCCTTTATGCCTCCTTTTATCCTCCATCCCCTTCTGCCTCCCACCATGTGGGAAGAACAACCATAAAAATCCACTGACTTTCTGCAGGAATACTTGGCCTGGTTTTTTCCTGTAATACCTGTTTATACATGAATCAACCCAAAATTAACTTTGGGGACAGCAGGATATTCCTGACCTTGTAAATTCAAGTACAAAATGCACTAAAATATATGATTAACCAGACTTCTTGGTAAATGGGTTGTTCAATTAGTTGGATTTCTGGATAAGAGCGAGTTCTATGACTATATTTTATTTCAGTCTTTGCTATTGAATAGGCATTCTAAAATATACTATTTAGCTTTCTTGTCATTGGAAGTATGGTTTTCAAATGCTACCTGAACTTTCTTGATGATTCTGATCTTGCAGTGTCCTTGGATCATCATTCCAAACATCAATAATCTAAATATAGTTGCTGAAGGCTAAGGCTGAGGCAACTGGGATGGGATGACCTGAACAAGGAACGGTTTTGTTTTAGTTAAGTAGGGTTATACTTCGGGGTAATTTCCTGATACCTGACCACAAAGCTTTCAGTAATGAACGCTGTTATCATTTAAGCTAGATTTTAATAGAAAACCTTAAAGAATTTGTCATAGTTTTGCATGCGATCACCTCTTTAATGAAGTAGAATAAGTTCCTTTCTGTTACTAAAGTCATTTTGATAAAAGGAAAATATTCAAACTAGGTGAACAGAGTCTGGAAAATGATGATGAACTCATCTTAATGTTATATCTGGGGCATATAAAGCCCTTTCCTGAAAGTAGAAAAAAATGCCACCTTTTTTTAAAGCTACATTTTGTTGGGTGCAGGCAGAAAAGATTAAGGAATTTGCAGTCTGAGTTACCCTCTTGTCACTAACCTTTGGTTTGTAGGTTGAAAGACGCATTAAAATAAATAAAGTTGCTGAACTGGGCTCTTTCAGCAGACACAAATGGGTAGCTTCAGAGAACAGCAAAATGGATACAGGGCACTCTTAAGAGATTACTTGTAAATCCAGATATATGTCAGACTATTAGAATAATTAAACTTTCAGTAAACCAGGGAGAGAAAAAGGGAAGGCTCTGTTTGCATTTCTTGAAACATGGTGTACAACTCTTTGCAGAGTTTTAAATTTCATTCAGCAAGGGAGCCCAAAGTGTCTACCAGGAATGAACATTGGGAAGGAATGTAATTTTTTTTTAAATTGAGATACCTATCTGTGTCCCCTGTAACACAACCATTCCTTTGGTCTGTTAATTATAGGAAACAGCCCCTACCTCTTCTGAATGGCATGCTTACTTTAAAGACACTGAAAAGCATCCAAAGTTACTAAAATTTAGGGTATTCTTTACCTAAATCAAGTGCAGATTGCCAAAATGGAGTTCATACAGAGATAAAGAATTAGAAAAATAAAGAGAAGCAGTGTGACAGAGGGGTCAGAGCATTGATAATGGAGACACACACCTGAGATTAAAAATCAGTTCTGCCACTTTCTCACTGTGTGACTTTTGGCCAGTTATTGTACATAGTTTTAGTGAATTTCAGTTTTCTTCCCACGTAAAATGGGATTAACAGGGGTTGTTGTAATGACTAAACTATATCTATTCATTATCTGTATATTTGCAGCTCTATATCTATTTTAAAATACCTGGTACCGTGTAAGTACCCACTATTTCTCTTCCTTTTTAAAACGTGTTCTTTTTTTAATTGAGGGATAACTGACCAATACAATTGTAACATATTTTAAGTGTACAATGTGATGATTTGATATACGTATACATTATGAAACGATTATCCCCATTGGATTATTTAACACATCTATTACCTCATATATTTATCTTGTTTGTTGTTATTGAGAATATTTAAGTTCTAATTTTTAAGCAAATATCTTATTATACAATACAGTGTCATCAACTACAGTTACCACGTTATACATTAGATCCTCAGGCCTTATTCACCTTATAACTGAAAGTCTGTATCTCCGCCTATTTTCCCCACCCCACAGCCCCTGGCAACTACTTTCCTACTCTGTTTCTATGAGTTCAACTTTTTTTTGATTCTACATATGAGTCTTACCATGCAGTATTTGTCTCTCTGTCTGGCTTATTTCACTTAGCATAGTGCCCCCCAGGTTCATCCATGTTGTTGCAAATGGCAGGATTTCCTTCTTTTTTAAGGCCAAATAATATTCCCTTGTGTATACGTACCACATTTTCTTTATCCGTTCACCTGTTGGCAGATGCTTAGAGTGTTTCTATACCTTGTCTATTGTGAATAATGCTGTGATGAACACAGCATACAGATCTCTCTCTGAGATAATGATTTCATTTCTTTTGGATTATTTCTCTTAATTTTCAGATTATAGATTATAACACTCCTGTTATATAGATGAGGGAACCAAGTTTCCAAAATACTGTGTGATCTGTCCTAGGTAGATTAGTAAATTGTGACATTCACTCATCAGACTATGAATATGTCACACGCTGAGATTGTAATAGCATCAAGAAGACAGAAGCAAGACCTAACTGCCATCTTCTTGCTCCTAGTCCAATGTTTTTTCACTGTATTATCAAATAGTAAAATTTTTCTAAGGCTGGGGATAAATGAAAAATAAATTTAGGATTGTATTTAGAGTATAATTAGGAATAAAATGTGAAGATTGCACATTCTGATAAGAGTGGAGCCAATCAGAACAGCTATTTGCTGAGACAGCAGAATTTGGATAAAAAACTCTGAGGCTATAAGACATAAAGTCAAGAAAATGTGAATATAACATTAGGGAACAGGTTGTGGTCACAAAAGTTTAGGACAATTTGGCCTCACATATATGGTACACCAGAGAAGATGCTACAGCTTTGCTTCTGGCCATGTTCTACGTGCTGTGACTATGAGTGGTGGTGGGTGGGGTGGGGGGGAGCAAGGGACAAAGTAGGAATAAGAAGTAGTAGCAAATGCAGAGCAGATATAGACTATGACTTGGAGGAGCTCATCATCTAGTTGAGATAGTAAAACATTTGCAAAAGTAAGTCAAGAACATTTCCAAAGCTACTGGTTAATTATAAATGGATAAAGCATTAGATATAAAGGAGGCTGATAATCTGGGAGGCAATAAGCATTAACTCTCATCCGTTCATTTGTCCATTTTGTGCTGGGAAAGTCATTGAGGTTTCTGGACTTCATTCAACCCATTTAGAAATGGGTGAGAGGTGGCCAAGTTTTATCATTGTTATGGTTTGAGACACACCTTTCAAGACACTACTTCTAATTTCTACCATTACCACCTCTCTATTTTCTTTCCGTCACCTTCAGTTCCCAACACACACACACACACACACACACCCCATATGGGAAAAATGAACAACAATATTAACCAACAGGTAAATTACTGCAACCTTTATGTTGAATCCCAATGGAACTGAGATTCCTGTTTCCCTTTGAATCTCCCCTCTGCCATCACACATAGAATAAGCTAGGGTCTATTTTACTGAGTTGCTAACATGTAGCAAAACAAGAGGGAAGGCACACTGAGAACGAATTTTCTAAGGTCAGTGTTGTTAAAGAGCTGGTGTGATTAGAGGCAATGATTAGACTCTTATAGATAACCTATAGTATTCTGAGCCATATTTAGCCATTCTTTTAAACATTCAACCAAGATAAACATACCCAAATCCCATTTTGCATTATGAAGTGGTGGTTAGGATTAGCAAAACAATGGGTGGAGATGTGAATTGCTGAGGCAATTTTCTTTTGAGAGTGCCATTTCTACTTTGAGACTAGACTTATTAACACAAACATCCAAGCTGTGCCTTGGAGGCCCCTTGAGGTTTACCTGTCTGCAGCTATTTATTAGTTATTTAGTCACGAACCGGTAACATGTCAGGCATATAGAAGAGATTGGGTTGCTTTCTTGTTAAGATAGAAAAGCAAACTCTGTTAAATTCAAAGCCATAGGCATAAGAGTTATTTCCTATGGACTATTTCCTTTACAATATTAAAGGAACAGGTGGGTTATGGATGTTGAAAACTAACTGTGTGTGTGTGGCTAATTAGTTCTCCCATCATCTGTTAACTTTTTCCTTAGAAACCCTCTTCTACTCCTCCTTCAGTATCACCACGCCTTTTCCTCCCGGAATAGAAACATAGGCAAACCTGTAAAATCTCACCGTTTTTTACCCCCTGTCAAAACCTGATCATTCTCTTGCCTGAGTTGAGTAGCCACTTACGTTAAGATGCTTTATTAATGAGTTCTGTAATTTGGGAATATCATTTGACATTTTTTCCCTTGGTTTTCTTGTGTGTTAATGGAAGGAGTTAGGTTAGATAACAGGTTCAGCACTCTATGCCTGCACAAAATGACAAATTCACTCATTCTGAATTCACTCATTTCAATGTGTCATAAATAGTGCGGGAGTAGACAGCTATGAGAGTGACCAGTAAGGTACTGTGTTCAGCCTAATCATGTCCCTTGGCCTGTCATCACTGCAGTTGATGGGCAGAGAGCAGGTATTTAATTTCTTTCACATATTCTTTTGGTCTTAAACCCTGGTTATCTAGAAATGTGATCAGCACAGACTGTCTTAATTGCAGACTTTCTTAAATTTGAAAAAAACTGATTGAGTCACCCTTGTGGGCAGTGGAGTGAGAAGGATTGTTTTTCCAATGGTTTTAATCTGTGAATTTGGATGTGCATGCACTATTATTAGAATTGTCATAGGATAAAAAGAAATCTGTTTCTTCTAACAATATTGTAGAGGGTGATGGTGATTTTGGAACTTGTTCAAAGTCACACAGCTGGTAAGTGTAAGACCCAGCACTGGCCCCCAGGCCTGTGATGCTGACATGTCTGAAGCCTTCAATGACCTCGTCAAGGAAGTCATCATTCTTTTCTCTGTGTTCCTACGGTATTTTATTTTTACTGCTAGTACAGCACTTCTGAGACTACATTGATTTTTGCATGCTAAGTTCCTAGGATGATGGCTGGTATGTAGTACTTACTTAAAAAAATAGCTTGTCAGTTGAATATTTGAAAATATATATATATATATACATACACACAAACATGTGTGTGACTACCTACCCCAAGGGGCTATGAGCTCTTTAAAGAATGAATTGGATCTTGTATATTGTTATCTCTAGATCTTCCAACAGAGTCCTACGTGTTTGGTACTCAACAAATATTTGTTGAATTGAACTAGATTCTTACCAAATGTAGTTCAGGGCTGTGTGCATCTCATCACCCCTTACCACATCCTTCCGTTTACTTCTATGTCCTTTCTACTTCTTCTCCCTTTTCCTTCCTCTTCTTCTCTATCTTCCTTTTCCTTTTTCTTCCTATTCATTTTAGTGACTTTTATATATTTTCTTTCCCATGCCTTTTCTATTTGCTTGTTATCCTGAGGGGTTGGTGAAAATGTCTATAGACAAATCTCATGGCGGCAATTATAAAATCGCTATGAGGTGAGGTAAGCTAAGCTTTATGCCAGACTCACCCATTTTGCATATGTATGTATAGTGTTGTTTAGGAAGCAAGGGGATATAATGGCTTACAACCTTGGGCTCAAGTGATGAGGAACGTGGTTGATTCCTTAATGCCTTTCAACGTTTGATTCCTGGCTGAGAAAGCAACATTCACAGGAAACATTCAAAACACCAGATGCTGTTTATTAGTGACTCAACATTAATGCCCATGACTAAGGTACATGCATTCCAAAGTCCAGGTCGACTTCAGACCCATTTTGTATGAATAAGCCTCATGGATGGTTGTGGCTATCTTTTAACTGGTGAGATGGTATTTAATTACGCCTAAAGGCCCAATTATTGTTTTATTGGGACTAAAGGATGCTGAATTTTTTTATGAACAGTTCTGCCCCATCATTAAGCAACTGAACATGGTGCCATGGCATGGCTCTTAAGCTTGCAGTAAATTTGAAAATACAAAAATTGCATAGTGCTGTACTCCTCTCAGCATATCTGGTCTCCTCTTCAGTTCTTAAAACTAGAATTTTTATTTTTCCTTTTCTCTCCCATGGGCTCAATCAGTTCCCCTGGAGGCATTAATTTATTATTTTCCAAATTATAAATCCACATGGAGTTCTGTCTCACTTATCTTTAGCTTATCTGCTTTTTTTCCATTCTCTTCTTCTTTGGGCTGCTCCACTGAATATGCAAAAATGTTCTATTCATCTTAGCAGACCTTTCTTATTACTAGGTCCCAGCTTCTGTTTCTCTCTCCTTAAACATTCAGCTCTGTTTCATAGCTGTATCAATTTAGCAGCTCTCTGAAACTGTATGTTAGAGGGATCTTCTGGGAAGAAAAAGCATATAGGCTGCATACTAGTTTTAAAAATAATAAGCATCATAATTTTACATAATTTGTACTACAATGGCTTATATATTGTCTAAGATCACTAACTGGAACTGACTTTCAGTTCTTCCTGTCTTCTCTAATTCATCACATAAGATAGTGCTGGAGTGATAAGCTCACTCACTTACTGGATTCCAATAGTGGAAGTATCATAATATTGGAAGACTTTGCATTTTGATGATTCATAAATATACATCAAGTTTCTAACTATTGACAAGATGAGATCTATGTAATTAATGACCTAGGTAGGTTAAATTCCCTTACCCATTTTCAAACCTTTTGGAAACATTTGTTTTAATAGAGATTTCTTTGTATAGAAGTGAAGAATGACTGAAGGGACCTCAGGAATAATCCAGTCTTAGTTCTTTGCTTTACTGATAAGAGCCTGAGTGGAAAAAACTTATATATTTTTAAAGTTATTTAGTGGCTTAGAAGCAGAGGCCACAGTGGTTCTCAATTTTGGTTGCACATTAGAGTCATCTGGAAAGCTTAAAACAATGCTCATTTCTCAGTCCTACCCCAGAGAATTTGATTTAGTTGGTCTGGGGTGGGCCTGGACACTGGCATTTAAAAAAACCTTTGTATGTGAATCTAACTTGAATGGACAGTGGGTTGGTGGTTCAGAGCTCAGGACTGGAAGGCAGAAATATCTAATTTATTACCCTATCTAAGCCTCATTTTGCTCATCTTTAAGATGGGATACTATGATACCCACCTTAATGCTTTATAGTGATAGCTGAATGACTTAATGCATCTAGAAGGCTAATCACAGGGGCGAGCATGGTGGCAGTGCTATAGTTTACAGTTGTAACACCCAGTGCCTAGCTCACCTGACTCCTAGGTGAGTGCATTTTTAAGTTGCTTCCACAATTCTTTCTGATCCTTTCCTTTCTGACTTGATGGTCCTCTGCTTCCTCCTCTCCATTCCTTGGCTTCATTTCCTGTGCTTTTAGAGCTGTGGAGCCAAAAATGGGACAGGGCTTTTCTTGTGCACAGTGTAGGCCCACTTGAGTTTTCTAAAAATTCTGGTCAGAATCTTGTGCTCAGGGGTACTTTCTCTAGCTCCCAACACCCTGAGATATGCTCGCATGTTTTTGCATGGCTGATTCCATTTCTGGTGGTGATACGTTAGAAGTCTTCTGCATTCCCCTCTGCTCTCCTTTTTGGACAAGACTAGGTGCTTATACTATATGTTCTTGTTACTCTGGAATATCTCTATTACCATCCTTTATATTGTTGCTGATTTGATTGTCTGTCTTTCTCACTACAATGTATGTTCCCCCAGGACAGAGCCAATGTAGATTCTACTCATCATTAGATTCTTGAAGACTAGTACATTGACAATCACATAGGAGACATGCATTTAATACTAAAAACCTGTGAAAAGAAGTTGTAAAATGTTAAGAATTGTGGTTGTATCTTTTTTTGGTAGCAATTTTAGCTGGAAAAAAATGAGTGGAAGCTCTTGCTAGTTGTCTTTGGACCCACAAACAGAGAAGTCCCCATTACTGTAAAAATGTTTGACTAATATGCTCCACAGAGACTAGGGAACTGGTGTACAGGAGGCATACAGAGTAACACACACTCCAATTTTGTTTTTACTATTTCAAAATAGCTGGCTCTAGTCTATGTCATTAAGGAGTCTCCAGTCTTTACCTTTCCCTGTGCATTTCTAAGGGAATCTCTAACTTAAGTAATATGTGGAAAGTTCTGCTACATTGAAGATAATATCTATTACTCTTGGCCCTATTGCTAGGGAGAACTTGATTAGGTAAAGAGTTGTTATTCTTAGCTTACTAACATAAATGGAGTCCAAATGCTGTGGAGTTAAGTCATGCAACTTTAAAGGGGATTTTGAAATTACTCTTTTGTTTCTGGAGAAACAGACATATTTAACATTTACCAATCTCAAGTTCTAATTCATAGCTGGCAGATGAACAGATGACGTTTTGTTTTACTTTATTAAAACTTTGAGAAGGAAACAGCAAAATGATGAATTTGAAAATAAAATAGACCCAGGAAAAAAGTTGCAAATGGATAAAAAATATTTCAATTAATGACAAGGGAAATGATTAGGGTAATAATCCCACTGGGGTTAAAAGAAAAGTTGTTATATATTAATAAGATGTTATTATATTAGAATGCCTTGGAGTGTTGAATTGTTTTGGTGTAGCCTCATTAAGGTGGAGATGGAAATCTTTATGTATTTACCTTTTCTGTTTTCAAAAACATTTGTGTTTATTTATCTCAGTTTAATAATATTCTTTAGACTACTGTTGATGAACTAAGAATAAGCTTTATTTTCTAACACTTGGTGTATAGTGAATTTACTTTTGCCCTAGTGAAGATCTGGAGGGAAGAATGTGCTTAATTTTGTAGGCAAAACCTTTTTCTTATGAAAATATTCATATGATAGAAGCTAGAGGACAGCTTGGACTTTGAGTTCTATTTATTACTCTGCCAGGATTTCATTAGGTTTAGACTTAACTTTCATTCCCTTGACTGCTTTTAAGATGTGTAAAATTACTTTGAAGACATTTATTGAAAGTAAGCCTCCTTAAAAGATATATTTAAAAGTGGAAGACCATGATATTTAACAACTTAGTAACCCAGAAGCATTGTATGGTATGTATTAGCTGGGATTGGCTAGGTTACGCTGCAGTAACAAACAACCCTCAAATATCACTCACTTAAAACAAAGGCTTATTGCTATCCACTGAGAGTTGACTGTGGTCTCTGTTCCCATACTGTTGTCCTTTCTTGGTGACTCAGCCTCTTCTCCGAAACACTGCCATTTATTGTGGGAGAGGCAACAGAGCATGTGACAATGTGTGTGATGTCCCTTAAAGCTTCTGATTGGAAATGACATTCATAACATCCATTCACTGGCCAAAGAAAACCACATGGCCAAACTTGAGTTCATCAGGATGAGGCAGTAACATCCTAATAGTAATTGACAGGAATGTGGAAATAAATATTTGTGAATAGCCCTAAGACCTCAGGTACCCATAAGAGTCTCATTCACTCTCAATTCCGAATCTAGTATCAAATGTAATTATTAAAATATATTTATTAGCCTTTGCTCCATGCTAACCTAGAAGGCCTGAGTTTATAAAAGTGTTTATAAGGCTTGCCTGTTCAACCAGTATGTGGTGCTTTGCCAGACCCTGTCTCCAGGGCAGTGATTACCCCTCTTGATGGTGTGTGCAATCCTAGAAGTGTAGGGCTGTCAACCAGAAAACCCAGGCAAGAAATGAGCCAGCAGAATTGGTGGATGGATATCATAAGCCTGCCTTAGCAGTGATACAGAGATGAATTCAACTGGCGGAAGAGAAGAGGACATTTTATAAATAAAGACTTAAATTGACTGGATGCAATTTCTAATTGTGAAAATCCACAAAATTTCTGACAGTCAGGAAAAGAGAAGTCAAATTTATTCAAATACTGCCCTAGATTGGAGTTTAACATTTCTCTTAAAAACTGACATTTCCCCTTCCCATTTATCCCTCCTCTTGCCGCTGTACATCCTCCCCGCTCCCCCCCACCTTCTTCAGCAGTTTGCAACCAGTAATCCTGCTTCTATTTTTAGGGTTTTAAATCCTGGCTTCAAAGGTACTCAGGCAGTAGACTGAGAAGACTGTGGGAGTGTGGAGGATTAGCCTCAGGCAGCTGTATGACAAAGCAGTCTATTCACTCCAGATAAGAGTGAAGGAGGTTGAGATGTATAATTCACTTCACATACATCACATACCCCTCCGTGAATATAAAGGGGAGATAGTTACTTTCCTCCCCCACACTCCCCGCCCTCCCATCCCCAATGCTTGCATTCTACCAGTCTCTTTGATTTCTGCCCTTGGGAAGTAGAGAGAGCCACTACTGGGTGCTGTGACCCTGACATGGGGTTGAATTTGGTCCACTCCAAGCAATTGCATTGCTGGAACTTTGCTTATGCTGCATCATAACCCAGCCTCACCCAGTGATGCATCAGCCATACAGCACTGCACCTACACCTAGTGGGTGGGAGAATGGCTTCCACATCCTTTAGCACCTTGGGAAACATCCTCAATGGAATGACTCAGATGAGACACTTCTACTTTATCAGCAGCCTTCAAAGACCTAACTGTGTTCTCTGACTTTCTGCTTTTGGTGTCAAAACGCAAGGCATAGTGCTTTGATTGATTGAAAGGTAAGCCCTATCTTGGGCGCAGAATTTGATGTTTAACTGATTTAAGTTCACACCAACCGTCTGCTGGGATTTCTTCTCTTCCTGGGCACTGATTTGGCAAGGAGGACACATGGGCTTAATTATGTCCTGTGTAAGGGGACTCTGGGTTACGTACTTATATTGAGTAATATTGAATCCTTCTGTATTTAATTTCTTTAAAGGAGCAAATTAACTAGTATATTAACCTTTTTTGACACTAAAACTTCATCAAGGGAACAGAACAGAACACATTTGCTTGGTCTCAGGTAGTGATGGCAGAAAGATAAATTCATTAGTAAACAAAGAGTCTAAAATGAAGATAATCATGAAAACAAGGGGTCAAACTGTTTAATATGGGTAACATGGCTTATTTGTAATTAAAAGAAGCTTAAAGCTTAAATACTCTAAAACACTATATATTCAATCACACACTGTTCACAGTGTGATAAAGGTGTGTTTAGTTATCTTTATCTCTTACTAGATTGTAAGCTTATGAGGGTATACATTTTTATTAATATTTTTATCCTAATTATTATCAGTGTCATCCTTAATAAATGTTTGATGAGGGAATACTCCTTCTAAAAATAGTCTTCTGGGGCAGGACACACAGTCTTGAATATACTCTTAGTCTTTATAAAGTTTATGGTTTATATCCCATGTGTAAATGCATATTTCAAAGACAATCAGGAATTCTATTCCTTCAGTTATATTACTAAGGTTTAGACATCAAGACCATAAGGTTCCCCCTCCACCCCATATAATTTTTTATCTCAGAAGAAAAATCTTAATCTACATTTAAGGTAAAATCTAAGAAAAAACTATGATCGTAGTAAAAACCTACACAAAATTTTAGTATTATTAGAAATACTTCTACACTCTGACAAATGGCATGCTTACTGAAATGACATATGGCAATAAAAATAGCGAACATTTATGGAGTGTTTCCTATGAGTCAGGTACTATTCCATATTTTAACGTATTAATCCTCAAAATATTCCCATTATGTAGATACTATAATATCCTTACTTTACAAATGAGAAAACTGAAGCAAGGAAAGTTTGGTTGATTTGTCTATGGTCTCACAGCTGGTGGTTGGCAGGTCAGGAATTAAAATCCAGCAGTGTGAATTCTGATATACTAACATTACACTACCTCATCATTAATATATTATTTGAGAACAATCAAAGAAACACAGAAAATCTTTGATGCTTATTAAACATCAGTCACCTTTGATTTCCCTCATTACCCTTGAATTTAGATTTTTGAAGGTTAAGATTCTGAAATATTAGGTTTGGCCCTAAGGAAAGAACATAGATAAAAATACAAGTTATCTTTTTGCCTTTCTGAGGCAAAGCTCTTAGTGATAGGTGACACTGCGTAATTTTTTGTGGCTATAGAGGCCCTTGAACATAATTTCACTGTGAATATAACTCCAGTGACCACCAACATGGCAAGGAAAATTCCTGATGTATAGAGACATTGGAAGTTGATGATCTACAGTTCAAAATGAGTGCTGGGTTTGCATCTTGATTTAACTAGTAACTTCAGTGCAAGGTTTCCGAAGTATTGGAGTATAAGGGCTCATTTTTCATGACTGAAATATTTTAGGGCCTATTATATATGATAATAATTGAGTTTTTAAATTATTTGTGGGTTAAAAAATATAAAATCACAATTTCTACAATTTCTAAGAAAAGATAACTACTAATTTATGGAGAAAAATGATTATGCGGTCAAAAAACGGATTTTATAGGAACTCTAGAGAGAAAGCTGGAAGAACTGGGGCATTGTGGTCAGGGTAAGGTGATTTCAACGCAGGCATAGGCTAGGCTGCTGCCAATTTCCAGAGTGGCCAGTGGAGAATGTGGTTGAGGTGCAGAAAATCACTGGAAAGAAGCAGGGATGGATTCGGCTCCTGTGGGGCCTGGAGCTTATACCACTGGGGGAGGACCCTCTTTAAAAAAAGAATACAAGCTACATATACAAATGACAAGGTAGCTCCTAAGGCCTTGGACAGGGCATATGCAAATGAGGGATGACCCTGCAGCTTCAGTTTTATTAGTTTCAAGGTAAATACACCCCCTGGAGATTAAAAGCTTGGAAATAAGTCTTCATTGAGGATGCCAAAGTCATCTATCATGGCTCCAGCCTATGAAGTAGAAAGGAAGCCTGAGAACCATGTGCCAAAGCCTTCTGTGA
Organism: Balaenoptera musculus; assembly: GCF_009873245.2. Classification (NCBI taxonomy): domain Eukaryota; kingdom Metazoa; phylum Chordata; class Mammalia; order Artiodactyla; family Balaenopteridae; genus Balaenoptera; species Balaenoptera musculus. The sequence goes on from NC_045794.1 coordinate 74,323,932, forward strand.
ATGAGGGGGAATGAGTGAATGAGAGTTTTCTACATGGAAACAGCAAGGAAGGGAAAGAGGACAGTAATAGCTAAAGTTATTGTGTGCTTAGTATGTGTCAGACACCATTCTAAGCACTTCATTAATTTATTTAATCTTCATAATAGACAATGAGCAGATGCTTTTATTTTACAAATCAGAAACAAGTATGAAGAGGAGAATTTGTAATTTGTCCATGACTACATAGCTAGGAAAATGCTGAGCGGGGCTCTGAACCCCAGCCTTCTGGGTTCTTTCTTTAACAACCATACATGCCAACCATTATATAAACGAAATGGACAAGCCTAGAAGAAAGAGAATATCAACCATGAAGGCAGGGGACTAAACTTTTGTAGACTGCAATGGGGAGCAAGAGGAAAATTACCTTAAAATATATCAGGGCCATCTCCTTAGTCTGTTCTCTGATTTTGACACCACCTCACAGCACAGATTGGAACTTATTTATTTATTTATTCATTTTGGCATTGCACAAAGTTTTTTACTTGCTTTGCTTTAGTGAGAGAAAAGCTGAAGAGCCACCTTAGGTATCTTTGGATGGGTTAATAATCTTTGAGGCACTGGAAAAATCTTGTCATTTTCCTAAGATAGGAGTGCAAGCAGATGTAGACTTTCCCCAGGCTGTAAATATTGTGTACAACCCTATGATCAGCAGGACAGGCAGGCAGGAACATTTATTGTTGGGAAAGTGAATAATGATTTTATGCCTTCTGTGTTTTGAGGAGACTTTGAGATGGGGAGATTATCCTGCATCATTCAGGTGGACCATAAATGCTATCACATGTGTTCTTCTGAGAGGATCCAGAGGGAGATTTCATCACACACACACACACACACACACACACACACACACACACACACACACACACACAGAGGGAAGAGGAACAGACGTTATGACCCCAGCCCAGGAGCAGAAAATGGAGTAAAGCAGCCACAAGCCAAAGTGCTGGCAGTCACTGGAAGCTGGAAAAAGCAGGGAATGGATTCTCCCTTAAAGCCTCTGAAGGGGGCACAGTCCTGCTGACTGACCCCGTGATTTCAGTTCAGTGAAACTGATTTCAGACTTCTGGCCTCCAGAACTGAGAAGATAAGATTCTATTGTTTTAAGCCACCAAGTTTGTGGTAATTTGTTACAGCAGCCATGGGAAATTAATACACCATTGTCACCAAAGGCTCAGCCTTGGAGGAGGGAAGTCATTCTCCCAGCATATCCACAATGGCCTGTTTAGAGACCTGGATCTATGGGGGTTTGCCTTATCTGTCAGACTGATAGAACTACTTGCCAATAGCCTTATCTGTCCAGTTCATAGGGCTACTTGTCCATAGTTGTACTGAGCGGCAAAAGAAAGGTGAGCAGAAGTTAAATCAATCAGACCCCTTGCTCTGACTGCTTGGATTTGGAAACCAGGCCATCCCATCTTGACTGTAACTGTGTGAGCCTGGGAAAATCACCTAATCTTTCTATGCTCCTCCAGATCACACAAATAAGTGAGGAGGATATGGAGCCAAATTGGCCCCCGAGTCTGTGCTCCTTCCTGCTATACTATGCTGGTTCTCTAATGCTCTTCCTGCCAATATGACAGGGGAAAGCTTAGGCTGGTTAATCAGGAACTGAAAGATATACAACATATTTGCATTCCAAGATTAAGGAGACATTCCTAAGTGTTCCATTTGTAACTCTAATTTTGACTCAAGTGGTGAAAAAAATTTCCTCAAAAAGATTATTTACATGTTGGGGTTGAACGATGCTGTGAACTTTTTGCTTAGTGCCCTGCCCTGCTTTTCATTTTCCATTACAAATGAATTTTCAGAGATACTCTGTTTCCTTCTTAAATTTCTCTTACTCAAAGAAGTGTACTCAAAGAGCTCCCTTTGCTACCAATTAACATCAATTGTGACTCAAAATAATATTACTTTAATCTGAGACTGAAGCGCTGGCTTTCAGCTTTAACTTGCCCTATCTGCCACTCAACCGAATACTCTTTCTAGAGGTCACTTAGCCTCCTTTTAATTATTTCTTTTTCTATTAATTTTACAGAATAGAAACTTGCTGATCTGTCTGGTGGGCATTTTGATTTGTGTAAGTTGAGATTTGGGAAATAAGATGCTGGCTAAAACTCAAGGTAAACATTTAGCTGATGCTTAAACCTTAGAACCAAAAGTGTTTATACCCCCTGGTTTCCCTAGGGAGTGGGGATTGAGAAAACCACAGAAAATAGCTATTCTTGGAAACTCCGCTGCCAGGCAAATGCCACAGGGCGAGGGCCCAGAGAAGCTAGTTTCTCCTCCCATAGCTAAAGGGTGAGCTTGTTCTAACTAGAACTGCTTGGTCAGGTTTTAGAATCCTTGAGGCTGACTGAGAGGGTGAGGCGAGGCTGGGCAAAAAGGAAGATGACCTGAATGACTCCTGGAATTCAATCTTAGAATAGCTGCTCAGTTTAGGTCTGCTCTTGAACACAGTTGGCTTCCTGGAAGCCGTCTCTGCATCTGATGCTTGGTTATTTTTCTTGTGTACCCTTTTCTACCAGGAAATACAGAGACCACTTGAAGACTATATCTGTTCTGAAGTTTTTGCTTGAAACAGACTCTGGTGGTTTGGGATTAAAGACAATTTTTATCTCAGTTAACTTAGGATCTGGGATAAAAGTTGAATTGTTATAATTTACCTGATAATACTGAAAATATTAAGGAAGTGTAGTGTTATTCTCAGTAAGCACAAAGACACCTTTTCTTTTGAGCCCAGGGTGATTCAATGGCCATTTTCATCGTCTTTGTCCTGTCTCAGGGGGATGTTACAGCGCCGGTTTATGTTCTGATTAGAAAAAAACTGCAGTTTACTAAGATGCTGTTTACTATTCAACGAGTCATACCAAAAGCTCACACGACATGAAGAAAGGAGATCAAGGTAAAAATCATGACTGTAAAAGTGCCAATTCTAAAAACCTAGAGTGGGACAAAAAGGTCAAGTATCTAAGTTCAAACCTTGTTTGGAATGGAACTGCAGCAGATTGCTTGAGCTGGACATTGATTTTCCCAGGCAGAGGAATAAGTTGTAGACAACGGATTGTCTACTATTGAAAAACTTCTCCAACATACAAGGTGCAGATGGGTTAGCCTTTAGTATCCAATATACAGCATCATATACACATACACAGCAAATGCACATTTCCACATTACCCTTAGCCATTTATCTTTGAATTACCATATCCCAAATCCAATATGGGATGTTTTAGAAATGTTTTGATTACATCATAAGATGATGTTCTCACTCAATATATATCTAAAAAGTTTCCTTTAATGTACTCTACTGGTTTGGAGTTTCCCTTGATTCCTTTCCGAAGTGGACAAGTTCACTAAGGTTTTGGTGTGGAGCTGCAATGGATGGGAAAATGCCTAACTGTTTTTAGATACTAAGGGACTAGACTGGGGGTATGAAAAAGAAGAAGGGAGATCATTGATGGAGCCATGTAGTTAGCCCTGGAAGGTAGAAAAACTGGGTTAAAAGTTAAAAGCCAAGCTGAGTGGAACCTTACAGGAAAAGGAGCCATACCTATGCATCTTAAAGTAACTCAGGTGGGAAGAAGACAAGGAATAGTTGAATGGGTTTAGTAAGGGTATAATTAAATAGTAATGGTAGAATGGATAAGGGTGGAAAAATGAATGAGATAATACATTATATGTATCAGTGTGCTGTAGGTGGGCATTGTGGAATATTTAATACGTGAACTTTATGAGATATAATACTAAAAGCATGTGGTATCGCAACAAATTAGAAATAAAAAAGAAAAACAATCAAAAGGGAATGATTGTTGTTGATAAGTTTCTTTTTGAAATACAGATACTATGATCAGGCTTATGAAATGAGAGAAGAAATCTCTGCTAACTGCACCAGTCTAGTAACTTCATGACGTCACATTGTAAAATGGAGAAATCTAAAAGAAAGAGTAGTATCACTAACTACTCACTCTCCATTCCAGGAAAATTCCTGAAAAACAAGGTGGCACAAATTGTTCAGAAGAGGGGAAAGGGTTTTCCACAATCCAAACAGGAGGAGTAAGAGGAAATGTGGGAGTAATTACTGAGTTAAGATTTACTGAAAGAGGGGGCTTTCCTTAAGGATGAGACTCTTGGTTGGTAAATTTTTAATAGAGGGAAAATTCTTAAATGGTTGCCAATAGCTAACCTTCAGGATGTGAAGTGCTTTATGGGAACCATATTATCTGCTGGAAGGTGGGCCTGGGGGAATATTACTCTCAAATTCATCTCAACCCACCCACAATTACCTGAAGCCCTTCACTGCTCTAGATCAGGAAGGAGTTACTTAGGGTCCCTGACTATCTTTAATCTCTAAATCTGGGTCCTGAGGGTGAGAAAGAAAGAGAGAGAGAGAGAGAAAGACAGAGAGAGAGAGGCAGAGAGGAATTCTGGTATTTTCAAGTCTGATAGTTTAATATACAAAGGGAGATGCATAGAAGGAGGAACATAAAAAGAAGAGTTGAAACTGGAAGGACATACCCAGAGCTAGAAATACACTTGACCCTTTTCTCGCCCATATGGCATGGCTGCCATTTTAATCAATACTTGACTAAATGGTAGAAAGCAATTACAGTAAGTGCTCAATTTAATCACTTTGCATCCACATACAGACCCATGGGGTTTTTCTTACATATTTCATCACACAAAGTGTCCACAATTCTCTGCCTTGCAGAAGTACATGTTTCCTGAAAGGATATGTAGGTGGTTTTCCGACTCAATTTCTGGATAGTTAAACTAATTTCTTTTGTCCCACATTTCTGCTGTTTGCTTTTAAAAAAGGGCAAAGCCAGGTCCGGTTCTGCATTCTACAGGAAGTTTGTTTTATCCATTTGGGAAATCAAGACTACATCTTTATGGGACTAGAAGTTATGGGGAACTCATTCCCTCCAGGTCCCGTTCTTGGTGATCTCATTTCAGTGAGTAAAACCTAAGGTCAGTTGATTGTAAAAAATAATAATAATAATAATAATCCAGACTTTTATTGCTCTTATGTTCAGTGGCTTCATTTTGTGCCCAGCTCCAGATTGTGCACTTCTCCCATCCCATATCAAGCTGATATGCAAATTCACACAACTGGCCCAAAGTACAGAATAACTGATGACTGAGTATAAACCCATCACCACTCTTGGAAAATATAATTCATGAATGTATTCCTTATTCAAATTTAGTAGCATTCTATAGAGAGGAGATCAGCATGTTATCTGAGAAAAGATTCATGCCATATTTTGTTTAAAAATCTGTTTCATTATTTCATAGTCACATTTCAGTAGACCAGGCTATATAATAGCTTCTTCTTGGTCCTTGAAATGACTTCTTCACTTTTGCTTTATAGAGAATCAGAATGAATTATTCACAGATCCCAAGGAGCATTAAGGAAAAAAAATGGCCTAATTCTTGAGTAAAGCTAGTGTTACCTTCTTAGTCACACCTGCAGGAAGGGCATGTGCTCATTCTTTTCCCAGAAACACTTTTCTCCATCTTCTCTCCCCAACAATCCATCCAGTCAAACTTTCTCATACTTGGGTTTCAACCAACATATAACTTTATCTGGGATGATTTCCCTCTCTCCTTCCTATACCCAACAGTGAGTCACTTGATCCTATTTCATTCTAGAGAATTCTGTGCCTTTCCTCCTCCACCACCTTTACCATACTGTATTGTAATTATCTGATTACCTTATTTATAAATTACAGGGAACAGTTCCCATTTAATCTTTAGCCCCTGATCTAACACTTAAAAATAACAGGAGGTCTAAGGAAATCTTGAATAAATAATACATATCATTAAAAATATTACTATATGCCAGTTACTGTTCTAAAAGTTTTACATATACTAACTCATTCAAACTTTAAATAACTCCATGAGGTATATATCATTAATATTTCCATTTTACAGATGGGGAAAACTAAGGCACAGTGAGGTTTCATAATGAGTCTAAAGTTTCCTAGTTAGTAAGTAGTTAGAGCAGGGTCAGTTTGCAAAAGAAAAAGGTATAGGGTAGACAAAAAGCAGCAGGTGTGCATTACATATTCAATAGAACACAAAGTGGGTTATTCAAATTATCTAATAATCAAGATTTGGAGATCTTGAAAGGTATGTTTGTATGAAATGCTCAAAATACATTCTACTTCACAAACTAAACATTTGGATTGGTATTTTATGCATTATCACATTTATGTATTAAGGTCTTCAAATGTATTTCTTTTTTTTTTTTTTTCATGCAAATAAAGCCAATCAACCAAACAATTTTCTCCCCAGTTCAGGCTCAAATCAGCAGTCATAAACCCTTAACTGTTAAGTTATGTTATTTTTGAGAACTGATGTGACATGTCCTAGATTTCAAAAGTAGATGCTGCAGAGAACCAAATGAACTTCTGAATAAAAATCCATATATAGGGCATAAACATTAAGGAAGAAGGGGGAGGGGCACAGTCACCTGATTACGATCAGATCTGGACTACTGCCACCTAGTGCTTTGAGTCAACAATCTGCCACCACACACTCACAGAAACATACTCATTAGAATAAATGTTTACTGTGGTTTTACTCCCCCTAAATATCCTAGTAACAAATTGTTCCTGCAATATTTTAAGGCCACTCACCCATGTTTTAAAAAAAATAATAATAATAAAAAGTAAGACAGATGGTAGGATTGGGAAAGAGATAAAAGGAGGAAACAACAGAGGAAACATCAATAGAAGGCAGACACACCAGAACAGTCTGTAAATGAAATGGAGAGAAGTAAAGGGCAGATGAAAAGAAGTGGAAATTAAAAATGACGGGTAATAAGAGAAAATAGAAAAATTGATACAAAGATAAGATAGCATGAAGAAGAAAAAAATTTAAGCAAGAAATAAAAGACAATAAAACTTTGAACTATTTATGAAACAGTGAAATCATCAAACATAAAAGGACAGAGGGAAAACACTAGTAGAGATAAAGAATGGCAGATTAAAGAAAGCAGATGAACTAAGAGATTAGTCTTGGAGTAGGGGGGTTGAGTTTTTTAATAACAAAATTGGAATGCCATATTATTTTATTCAGGATAATCAAGGGAGTGTAAGGTTGGAATTTTTTTCTATTTAATGTAATTGGGAGTATCCAGTATCCTAGATGTACAACTCATTTCTCTTCCCATTCTTTTCCTTCTGTGTGATACCTATGGTCTTTTTTGATATTTTTTTCTTGCTTCATTAAAATAGTTTTAATTACCTCTGCTCCCTTGAGATGCTTTCGAACTTGCACCTGGAATTATGTGGATGTAGTGTGTCCCAAACTGAATATCTGTTTAGAGAATTTCATTATTACAGCATTCTTTGTAACCATATTGAGAAGCCACACCTTAGGGTTGTGTATTCAGGTGATTAATGATATTCCGGTATCCTCATAATTCAAACCAGAGTTCCCAAGACATAAAACAATAACAAAAGCAGCAGAAGCAATTATAATACCTAACATGTATCTCATTTCACATTTTTTCTTTCAATTGAAGTATAGTTTACTTACAATATTACATTAGTTTCAAGTGTACAACACAGTGATTCAATATTTTTATAGATTATACTCCATACAAAGTCATTATAAAATATTGGCTATATTCCTTGTGCTGTATATTACATCCTTGTAACTTATTTATTTTATACCTAGTAGTTTGTACCTCTTAATCCTCTTCACCTGTCTTGTCCCTCCCCTCTTCCCTATCCCCACTGGTAACCACCAGTTTGTTCTCTATATCTGTGAGTCAGTTTTTGTTTTGTTATATTCATTCATTCGTTTTATTTTATAGATTACACATGTAAGTGAAAACATACAGTATTTGTCTTTCTTGTCTGATTTATTTCACTAAGAATAATACCCTCCAGGTCCATTCATGTTGTTGCAAATGGCAAAATTTCATTTTTTATGGCTGAGTAATATTCAAATGTGTGTGTGTATATATGTGTGTGTGTGTATATATATATATATATATATACACATATACATATATACACACACACACACACACACACACACATATATATACACACATACATACCATATCTTCTTTATCCATTTCATATTTTAAAAAGCACTTTAACACACATGATCTTCTTTTATTCTCTGAACAATGGTTTTCAGAGGATAGGGCTGATATTATCAGCCCACTTGATAGATATGTCATTTGAGCTATGAAATGTGTATGAACTTCCTCAAGGCACTCAGCTAGTGACAACCTTGTCATCTGACTCTAACTCTGGCAAACATCTTTTTACCAGTAATCTTCCTATTCTTGTTGATAGAAGGAAGGGTTTCTTTTCTTTGTTCTAAAGTTTAACAATGGAGTGGTGAAAAGTTTGAATATGGTATGCACAAAGCTTGGAAGTTGTTATGACCTCCCTTCCTAATGGGAATTCCTTTGGAGAGGGATTGTTTGCTTCTCCCTGAGTGATCTGATACATTTAAAAACTTTCTGGCCAGGTTGTAAAGGAATTTATTGAGAAGTCCTTACCTTAAAGGCTTGATAACTTCTTCTACGGCTTCTTCTTCCATTTCCAGATTCTGTTATGTATTGCCATGCTGAGAGCAATACTTCCTTTGGTGATATACATGAATGCACCTATAAATTTTTAAAAGAATCAAGAATTTCAATCCTTTTGAATGTTTGATCTATGAAAAGTACTGCACAGTGTCTCGCTAGGTATAGAAAGATAAATAGGATACTGCCTCTGCTCTTAAGAAGCTTTCCATTTACAAGTATTATCAAGTATTGGAAATGTACTCTGGAAAGACACTCATTCATTTACCTATTCAACAAATAATTATATGGTTTGAACTACGTATCAGGCCCTATGTCTAGACACTGAGGATACAAGGCAGATACCATCTTGCTTTCATGGGGTTTATAGTTTGGGGGAGTATGCCATGCATATTACTTTTGCTTTGATACTATGGCAGCTGCCCATAATTGGTTATGGATAATTCCAACTATTTCTCAAGCTTAACCTTCTTCTATTTAAGATAAAAGCAGTCCTATAGCAACCTCTTTGATGGGTGTACATCTCTGTAACTTCTATATTTGAAATCTGGAACATTTACTTTTGGTTTTCAAAAAGGAAGTATAGCTTGGCTTCTAACAATTTGTTTTCAACCTGAACTGGAAAAAAACTGACCTAGTTCATCAGATTTACCTAAAATGGAAGGAAACAATGATATAAATTGTAAGCAAATGTCTGGACCGTTTAACTTGATTTTCATGGACTCAATGGCCTTTAGAGCTGCAAGACTTAGTCCAGTATTCAAACTCTGTAGATCAGAAAATTGTTGTGTAGATGGAAGGTAAGGGGAGAGGCAATAAGACAAATTAGGAGGACTTTTCAGCAATCTAGGCAAGAGTAATTAATGGTTCACCTTGGCTGGCATCTGTGAAATGGAGAAAGAAGGCGATAAAAACAAGAGAGATTATGGAGGTAAAATCCGCAGTAATTGGAACTGATTGTGAGAAACAAAAGAGGACGGGAGACTACTCTGAGTTTTTTGAGCCTGGTACCATTACCAGAAATATAGACCACAGAATGAGAAGTTATTGAAAAGAAATTATAGGTAGATAGAAACTACATTGCTGTGGGACCCAATAACTTAAAAAGAATATAAGTAAGTCAACAGGATGTCCTGACTGAATCTAAGCAGGCACTGGGATTATAGGGCTAGGCACCTCTGCCCACCTGAGGTCCACAGGCATGTGTTGATAAGTATGTGAGCTTCTTGGGGTTTGGCTGAAGAGGAAGGAGATGATGGTGAAAGTGTACTTGGAAAAGTGAACTGGAGGACATGATGGAGCTTCTTCCTCAGTGTTGCTGCTGGGCTAAGCTGATTATTGATAGAGAGAGGGCAAGCAAGACCATATATAAAGGGAAATAGGAAGAAAATACAGAGAAAAAGAGGTAAAATATTCATTGCAGCAGAAATACTGATTTAGCCCATGTGAGACTGACCCTGGAGACTCTCAGAAGTATTTGGGTGGGTAGAGGGAGCTCTCTTGGGAGATGGAGGTCTTCCGTTAGTGGATGGGGACAGGAACTAGGAAATGCAAATTATTATTATTATTATCAATATGACTTTTTTGGTGTAATAGGTTGATGAGGCCTAGAGAAAGCTGAGTTTTAGATAACAAGAGCCTCTGAAAGTTAAAACTATTAAACCAACACACAATGTATCAGAATAGAGACATAAAAAATGGATTCCCTGACCAACTGGACTGAGACTTAACTTTACATATCTAAAGAAATAGGTTAATTTGAAAAGAGATTGATCATCCATGGAAGCCTGGGTGCGGGGAGGGGGGCAATAACTTCCAATTATTGAGTGCTTACTCAATGTGAGAAATTGTGCTAGGTATTTTATTAATCCTTATAACAGTCCCCAAAGGTAGATAATGATATATATTTTTTTCAGACTCAAATCTCTTACTCTTAAGGACTGTGCAAGGGAGAAGTATAAGTCAACATATTTCAAGTATTATGACCCTATCATCAAAATTATCCTTATTATGAAGATGGATATGTTAGCATATCTGGACCTGGACACACTAAATATTGAATCATCTGACTATGCCCCTTGTTCTGATTCTGTGGTCATCAAGTAACTTTCTGAATATAATTTGGCTTCCTAGCCCTTGACTAGTTGACACAACTCTTCCATATACTATGATGTTTGTTTCTGTCTTTGAAAATTATTTGGTGTATGGACATAGTGAATGTGGGAGTTGATTCTACCTAGTGAATGTGGGAGTCGATTCTACCTGGGAGCACAAACTCATTCTTCGTCTGTTTAAAACATCGGGCAATACACTGAGGACCAGGCTAATGTCACCCCATGAGGACTTTGGGAAGTAAACCAAATGATATTTTTATTCATTCATTTATGTGTCCATTTGTTATTCTGAATGACTTCTATGTAGGAAGCACAGACATTGAATAAATCGTTGTATAATTAAAACAAGTAAAACTTTTACAACTGTTGTAAGCCTGATGAAGAACTTCAGGGTATAATGAAGGTGTGCAAGGAGCGACCTTACCTGATGAGGGGAGTCAGAATTTCCCTGTTGAAATTTCTCTGAATTGCATTTTGAATTGTTTTCTTAGACCTCATTAGATTTTTAGAGTTCTTAATTGCTAGGATAGTCAATTAGAAATGATCAGCAAGTGGTCTAAAATATGTTCCTGGAAGTTAGAGGAGAGAATAAGTTAGAATACAGTGTAGGTAGTTAAAATGATGGGAGTGGATGACGCAGACACAAAGAGGAAAAGACAGAGCCCTTGGGGCACTTAATACTTAGAGGGGAGGAAGAAATTGAGGAACTGAGGAAAGTAGAAAAATTAGAAAAGTAATCAGAAAGGAAGAAGTGTAAGCATAGTTCAGTATCACAATATTCAAGGGGAGGATAAGGTTTAAAAGAGCCAAGAAAAATTGTCAGGATCAAAAGCTATAGACACGTAAATAGATTGAGAGCAGGAACTAAAGGTTATGGAAGAGACTATTAATGAGCTATAAAATATTCTGCCCTTCTTTTTTATAGATGAATGTATTCCTGGTTCTTAGCTGGACACAATGTTGCCCAGTTAAAGGATTATATATCCTCACCCTTTTTGCATCTCAGTGTGATCATGTGACTAGATCTGACCGATGAGATAATGAATCATTGCATGGAACCTCTGATAAGTATCCTTAAAAGAGAGGTAGCATTTCTTTCTTATTCTCTTCATTTACCTATTTGCTTGGGATGTTAGTGTGATGTTTGGAGATATAATAATCGTGTTGAGGCCTAGAAGCCTGGGGCCACATCCTAGGTGGCCACATCATAGGTGTTATAGGGAGCTTGAAGAGGTCCTGCATCTTTTCCTTATTTTCTCCATCCTGAGTGAAGGAGTTTGCTGTGGATAGAAGAGATGGCATTGATGGAATCTTTGAGATGTGGGTAATGTGGAAGATAATGACAACCGTTCCTTCATTTTTCTGACCAACTAATGATGACACTTTCTGTCTTCCTTGATTTCAGGAAAGATAATAGAGGTCATAAAAAAATACCTTTAGTCTTGCTCTGCAGCTTACTATTAAGTTTTTGAAAATAAGTTTTCCCCTTTTCTCATCTCTTTATTTCTCCATGGTGTCTAGCAGAGGTCATATCAGATGGTATGAACTCATGTCTATTCCACATGACCATGACTCCTGGGGCTGAACAGACCATGGTGTGGTGTGGGGGGACACCTGACCCAAGTTGGTGCAATCTTACTGGCTCTTTCAGAACCTTGGAATTGGGATTCAGAGATTCCTGTTACTTGAATGAGTGTACTTGGGAGGTACAGGGCATCAACTGCCCTGTACACATGTAGACAAACAAAGACAGCAGATCTTGAGAGAGAGAATGATAAAGCAGCCATGCAGAAGAAAGACCATGTGTTCCTTGAGGTAGAGAGGGGTTAGAGATAGAGATAGATTGAGAAAGAGGGAGGGAGTGAGGGAGAGGGAGAGAGAAGGAGAGAGAATGAGAATGGGAAACTGGCAAAGTAGCTGCTTTGCTTTCTGACAGCTTTTGCAATCTGGTTCCTCCAGGCCCTGAGAGCTTCCTGCACTTCCAGACACCCTTACTCAAGATATTCTGAAGAGTGTCTGTAACTTGCACAACAAAAAATATCTTTATCCAGGATAATTATCCCCTGCCATTCCACAGAGATCTTCCAAGGGAAATCAATAAGTCCACTTAACCCAATCTCAGAATGGTCTGATTTTCGTTTTGTGACCGTCAATAATGGTCCAAAGGAGTGTTTTGAAGATTCTAGGGGAGACATGGAGATGCAGAACTATGCACATAGATGGAAACAGAAGTCTGGCACTTGAGCATGTGCCTGGTGCTGGAGTTAGATGTGATGATGGAAGCGGTGAGAGTGGATAAGATGATCAATTCCTAATTTTTCCAAGTGCAAACACTCAAACAATCAAAGCATTGTGAAAAGAAAAAAATAGGTGCATTTCTAACTTTCAAATAATTATAATCCAGGCAGAAAGAAGTAAAACACACACATGTACACCTAGGTTAAAATACAAGGCAGTAGTAACAGAAGAGCTAAGTGAGTGTTATAGATTATAAGCATTGTAAGATTCAAAGGAGATAGCTATTAGTGCTGGGCTATGGTTTTCAGGTATTAAGGAGGGCAGGTTTGATTTAGGCTGGGGAGGACAAGTTGGCATTCATAATGGAAAGTGGAGCCGACTTAAGGTCAGCTTTTCCACTAAGTAGTTATGTGATCATGAGCAGTCACTTTACATTTCCACCTCCACTGCAGTTTCTTCCTCTATAAAATGAGGGCTTTGTACTGAATTTGTTAATTCATTCAGAACATCCGTTTTAAGTGTCTGCTATAATGCACAGAGCTAGGAATAGTAAATAAATAAAAGGTCTAGTCTTTATTCTCAAGGAATTTATAGCTTAGGAAGGGAGATTTAAGTGCAAATAAATAACAGTCTTCTAAAAAGATAATTGTTATAATGTAGCTATGAAAGAAGAACTGTGGGAGGCACCTAAGCGGCCTACACGTAAGGAAACACTCCAATGAGACCATGTTTGGATGAACAAGAGTTGATAGATGAATCAGGTAATGATGGAACCTTCCAGAGAGGGAAGAATTGCCCCAATCTTTGCATCTCTGGTAGCAATAATATTTTATATTTTTTTGTCTCTGCCTTGTTTGGAAGAGTAGGAAGGGAGTGAAAAAGTGTAGGGTGGGAGTATGGGCATGAATTAATGAAGAGGAGATGGAAGGATGTAATTTCCTGGACTTCCTCAATCTCCTAACATGTATTCAAAGTTAATTCCATGAAGAACACATGAGAACACAAGAGAAAGGAGGTAATTAAAACATTTGCCTCCTCTAAATTTCTGTCACACAAGGTCTTAGAGATGATGCAAAAATGGTATATTCATGTCCTTTGTAGACATTTAGGAATCCCATTCAGAGGCAGTAGGTGCAGTGTTTAAGAATTTGAGCTTTGAAGACAGATCACTCAAGTTCACGTTTCAACATTCCCACTTAGTAGTTCTAAGATCCCAAAAAATTTCCACTGTTTGGGGACTTAGATTTTTTTTATCTGTAAAATGGAAATAATAAAAACAGGTACCTTCCTATTGTGATAATTAAATGGGTAAAACATATAAAGTGCTTGGAACCAGCTCAGCACATAAAAGCATCAAAGTATTAGCTATTACTACCTGTTATTCCATAGGGTCCACTGAGGATGAAGGAAGGCATTGGTGATGTGCCTTCTTGGTGAGTAACCTGATGATGATGATCAGTTTCCCTGTCTATGGCCTTCAATGAGGACAGCTTAGAATCCATTTATTTAGTCATGAGACAAAGTGTGTTAAATGAGACCCTAATCTAGGCACTGTGGATCATATAAAAGGAAAAATAAGCAATACAGTTCAATATTTCTAAAACTGGGCAGTACATGTCAAATATCAAATGATGCTTAGGAGTTCAGAGGAGGCAGATGTTACTTCTGCCTGGAACATCCAGGGACTATTTCCTGGGTGGCATCGGAAGTGTATGATGACAGACATCACTACAGGGATGTGCCTCAGCTGCTTTGTGTACTCCCTTTGCATTCACAAGCCTTTCTTCCGTCTTCTCTGTGCTTTTAGAGCAAAATCTGAGCCAACCGACCCAGGATGTTGGAGGAGAGTCAAGGCTGGGAAAGTACCGTGGACTGTGTTAGCAATCAACAGAAAAGATATTTTTAAACAAAAGTGGTTTTCCAAGCTTCCATGAAAAGAAACAAAAGCCTTTTCTAAAATGAATCCCAGTTAGAAACTGTTCTTGTTCTGTTACTTTTTTGTCACTGAGACAAGTCAGCACTTAGAAATGGTTATTTTCCTGTCTACATCCCCGCATAGATACTTCTCCTTAGAATGACATAACAGCATTAGTGTTCAATCCCATGCACTGCTCCCCCTCCTATGGCAGTGACTTGCAAAAACAATAGAGATATCTCCGCTCGGTCTCGCTCTCTCTTGATTATACTGCAGGCACAACCTGTGTGGGGAAACAATCTCCTGGATCATACTGAAGGTTCGCACAGATGGAAGATTAGTGGGAGGAGTTGCCAGCTACTTCCCTGCCAACTTGTTAGTGCTGGAGACATTATCCTCTTATTTTGCCAGTTTAATAGAGGATCAGTCGTAAAGATTCTCTGTAGGCTCAGCAACATAATTATTATCTATGGTCTCTGCATTAATTGTGAGAAAACATCATGGTCTGAATCTGCCCAATTTCAAATGCCAAACTGTGCCCACATTCAGCCCACAATTGAACCTGGAAACTCAATATGCCCTTAGCATTGCTACTGCTGTCATCATGGCGGGTGTTAAGTATACCTTTGCCTAAGCCACAATGTTTAACCCTTGCCGTACTGCTTCTGTGTGTAAGGGTTACGTCCTCTGTTTCCTGGACCCTTTCCAACACCAGTGTCCTTGCAATTCAAAATTATTAAAAAGGTAAAAATCTATGTCACACTTAGTTCTAATACTTGGTCCAGAAGTGCCAAGCCCCTGCAAATTTGGAAAACAAACTACTTAACAGATGGGCCACATACAGTTTACAACATGTGCAGTGTGGGAGGCAGTATGGCTCCGGGGGAGAAACAGAAGACTGGAAATTTGGGAGCTCAGGGTTTTTGAATTTGCTCTTGTTTTTTTCTCGTAGGCATATCACATAAGCTTATAGTTTTCATTTCTCTCACATTACCTGATATCTTAACCTTTTAAGTGAGTGAGTAATAAAAAAATCAGGAAAATTTTCTCCTAATATGACACAGCATCAAAATGTTTGTTGCTACTACTAGGATTATGTGCAACTAGTATCAAATTGTTAACAAAATATGGCTGCAGGATCTAGAAAAATCCACCATGTAATTTTAGATCTGAGATACAATTCTCTGTCATTGAGGACAGGCATATAACTGGTGAGCTATTGTCACTGAAGAAAAGGATGTTGCCAGCCTTGGACAAATCACTGGCAAATGATTGGATTATGATTTCAAAAGCTGAATTTCCAACATGCCTCTTAAGTGGCCTCTGGAAACTTAAGAGATAGTAGAAGATTTCTATAACAAAGTTATTATGATATGAATTTGATAACAGTCTAATAACAAAGTTTCTCAAACATGGATGATCATCAGTTTTGTTCAGGGGAACCATTAAAAATATAAAGGTCTAAGACCACCATATGCCTGCTGATTGGGAATTTCTGGAGGTAAGCTAAGAAATCTATATTTTGAAAAAGTTTCCTAAATAATTCCAGTGACCAGTCATACTTCAAATCTGTCACAATTCATAAAAGTATATGAATCAACAAAAAAAGTTTTGACTACATTGAGGCTGACTGAAATTCCAAGAAAGGAGAGAAATATAGGTGTTGTTAAGGACAGAGGATTGGCTTACAAGAAGATGGAAGAGAGACACAGGAATGTCAAGAAGAGGAATCCATGGCTCAGCCACAGAGGAGGTAGAAAGGAAGTCATTGAGAGTAATAGTCCTGAAGGTGAAGGCAGAAAGAGAAATTCAGCAGTATAAGTAGAGAAAGATGTCTTCAGAGAGTTTAAATATATGTGCCACTTCTCTTATAGAACTTATTACATTTTGCTTCCATTTTTACAATGTTTCCTCTTTCTAATCCATTTCCCAATCTGAATTTAGAGTGCTCTTTTAAGAATTCAAATTTGAATCATCATCCTGCCCTGTTTAAAGCACTACAGCAGCACTCCATTTCTTTCAGGATCAAACACTAAGCGTTGTCCTGTCTAGAAGCTGACTTTGGCATACCACTTCAGCCAGTTTGCTCCTTCTGTCTGATGGCTGATTACTTTGCAGGCATACTGACCTTCTGTCATTCTTGAGACGCATCAAATTCCTTACCACTTTGGGGCCCTCATACATATTGTCCTTTTCCTGGAAAAATTTTCCCCTTTCTCCTACCAGCACTATTCACCTGGTAGATTTCTGGTCATCCCTTACATCACAGATGACAGGTTACTTAATCAGAGAGGAATCCTCTGATAATTCAGTTTAAATTAGGTCCCCTAATTATACTGACATGGTACCCTATATTTTCTTGATAGCACTAATCATAATTTATAACTTTATATTTACTTGCTTGACTACTTAATTCTACAATAGAGAGAGAGGTTCATATGGGCAGTCTGTTGTATATGGTGTCAACCACACTGCCTAAAACATAATATGTGCTCAATAAATAATTGTTGAAATAATAAATGAGTGCATCATAAATGTTAAGAAGTCAAAAAAAAAAGAAAAATCAAAGGAAGAAAGATGGTTTTCTTTATTCTTTCAGTGTGCCATATACACAATGCCACACAACTGTCTAAGGGGACACAAAGATGAATCACATGGTTGGAAAAGATAGATAAGCAAAAGTGTATAATAAGAATGAATGAAGTGAATTGTATGACAGAGGTACAACATCCAGGAGTAACTGAATTTGGTTCATAGATCTGGGCAAGATTGGCCAGTGGAGGGCATTTAAACTGGGCCTGAAAGCTATGTAAGATTTCAGTAGTAGAATGTAGCAAACATTGAAGTTTCTGACTTAGATCATAGTCTCTCTCTGTTAAACTGATTTCCTCTCTTTTCTGTTAGGCGAGACACTTATTAGGGGAGAGCAAAACAAAACAGATCTCCGCTTCAGCCCACCAATCACAATTGATTCGATTTGAATTGATATCCTGATCCAAGATGGTCAATCAGTTTCTCTCTCCCTGAGATTTGTAGTTGAGACTTTAAACTTCCTGGCAGTTAGCAGCAGGTGTTGGACCTGTTAGGACAGGTTAATTTAGAGTTTAAGGTTACTATATTATTATTTTGTCATGTTCATAGAGAGGCAGGAAAGGCTGGTCTAGGTGTAAAGAAAGAGTGAAGATTTTATAAGAGGTAGAGATGAAAGGAAAGGTAAGGAGGGTGGAGGGGAGAGAGAAAGAAAGAGAAAGAGAGAGAGAGAGAGAGCTGCTATTTGCTATGTTTCTTTATGATTTTCCAGATTCCATTTTCAGTGCCTTGCAAGACCCCACTTCATCTCCTTTAATTAAGCTAGAGTTAATGTGTCTCTATTATTCCAACAATAGAGAGCCTTAATGAAGACAGATGAAAAGGTGGGGAAGGAAATTACAAACAGAGAAAAAGTGATGAGCTAATCTGTAAAAGAGATCACAGCATACGTGGAGACATGATCTACATGTTTTCCTATTTCATTGATCCCATTTTGGGGATCAATGAATAAGTTGAATAAGAAGATAAGTTACTGACAGAAATCTGGTGACTAAACTACCACTTATGGAAAAATAAAAATTTAATACAAAATAATGTGTGAATTTTATTTCCTAGCAGGAATTCGTATGAAAGGGTGGAGAAAGCACTAAAATTGAAGTCATACGCATCAGCTGGGTGGTAGTCTTTGCTTTGCCACTGACAAGTTACATAATGCTTGATGAGTTACTTGATCTCTCCAGGCCTTGGCTGATAAAGAACAAAAGTATGTGGGAACTATGCGCCCATCTAACTTAAAAGAAGTAATGGATAGTAACCAAAAGCATTTTCACTCTCTGGCAACTTCTAGTTTCTCTACTCTCTTTTGTACTCTGAAGTTGAGTGTTTGCTCTAATTTCAGGTCTTATTTTAGGGGCTATGACACCAAGATGCATAAGTCTTGGTTCCTACCCTTGAAGTTATCACAGAAACAAATAAGTGGTTTATGAGAGTCATAGAAATAAATGATGATACAGAAAGATGTTTTTAATAATGATATGGACAACATTCCAAAGAATTAATTTTGCCTGGGATTAGGATGTGCTTGTGGGAAAAGGCTTTAGAGAGGAGGCAACATTTGAACTGGCCCATAAGAGAGGGGCTTTCCATGCTGAGGAAAAAGTATGGCATGTGCCAGTTATCAAGTATGCCTCATGGGTCCAAACTCACCCTTCCTTCATTGGAGATGGGCTCTTTAATAATTTTTCTTTTCTCAGCTTTGGGATGCTAAGCTTTATCAGCAGTGGGTGCTGGGGAGACACTGCAAGAGGAAAAGCGTTTGGCTTCCTCATTCCAGGTGCTTGCTCAGCAGGTGCTCTTGTGGCTTCTCCAGCTTTCAGCTCCTGCAGTATGGGCAGCTCCTCCAGCACCCAGATCCAGCAGCTGCCCCCTGAAACCCGCTAGGGTCATTTCATAGTGAAGTGCCTCTGATGAGACACCTCGCCATGAATAGTTTCCCTGGTAAGCTCCAGAAAATGAGTTTCCAGCAAATTCCTCCAGTGCTGTATCTACCTTCAGTGAGCCCTGGCCATGCCCTCCCCAGGGAGGTCCAGATCTTAGCCTTGGGAGGAGGTGGGTGTTGCTCACATGCGCTCTCTCAGCCCTGCAGGGGACAACTGCTCTTTAGAGCTACTATTCCTATGTAATTTTGACTTCACTTTACTTCTTTTTAGCCAATCTTTCATCACTGAAACCCCCTGTTATAATCGATAATTCTTCATATTAAACTTCCCCTGTTCAAATTTCTCTTTCTTGATGGGACCCTTCCTGATGCAAGGCAGAAGCAGAGAGGCATCAGAACATGCATCACATTCAGGAAAGGGTGAATTGAGCAGTCCTGGGAAGTGCCTTTGGTGAGTAGAAAAGCAGGATCCAGTACAAGGTAGGTAGCCTGGAGCTGGAGAATGAAGAGGTGTGATTGCCATGCTAAGAATTTCAAGCTGGGAGTGAGAGGTTTGCTTCTGTTTGTCAGAAGAAGTGACTGAAAGCAATGTAGAGGATGAATTATTGTACAGAGCAGAGACTGGGAGCAAGGTGATCCTTTTTTGGAGGGTGGGGGTGTTATTACAATCCAGCAAACATGAGAGGGGCCTGAATGAAAGCTCTGACAGTGACAGATGGAGAGGGAGTGAAGCACCCAGTAAGGGTGGAAGTGACAAATCTTGATGGCCATTCTGATAGGGAGATGAAGGATAATTCTTTTCTTTTTTTTGCTGACTTTCTAGATTTAAGATTTCCAATTTGGATGACTGAAGGGATGTCGATTCTATGACTGAGATAGTAAGTTAATAGGACCAACACATTTGGGAGAATATGAAAGAAATACCTTTTTGCTTGTTTGTTTGGGGGTATGTTGATTTTAAAGAGACTGCTGTATTTGAGACAAGAACAAAACAATGAGTATTACTCTGTCTTCTTCAAAGACACGGAACAATAAGTTCTCTGTTCAGCTAGGCTGAGTAGTTATTCATCCAATTTCTAGAAGTTTAAAAGATTTAAGTGAGGTGTTTGCCCCTGAAGTATGTTCTCTGAACATATTTCCCGCATACATTCTCTACTTTGTATTGCTTCATAGGGTTTTGGAATTTCTTTTTGAAACATCTTGTAGATGACAACCCGTAAAATATAGAAGGCAGTGAATATTTTACTATTTTTTAACATTTGTATTTTAGTAGTGCAGATTAAAAATGAGAGGCCCAATGAATAAAGGGTCGGGACTAATGCCCCTTTTCAGTTAAATACTCAGGCTTTGGATTTTGTCTCATGTCACTTCAATAAGCAGTTCTCTGGGGTGTGTTAATTCTGCTAGATATCTGCAGTTCCAGAAGGTTGTGTCCATTCCCTGAGTACTTTGTCTGGTAATGATCAGAACCACGGTAGCCTTCAAGGGATCGAAGACCCAGAGCAAAGCACTCAGAAAGAGCAGTGTGGGTGCACAGACTGTGGCACTGGAATGCGACACTTGCTGGAGCTGACAAATTCACCTGTGCTGCCAGGGTGCTGGACACAGCCCTTTCCCTGAGGTGGGCAGCTCACAGGCAAGCAAAGAAGCCTTTAAAGACTGGTTTAGGATATTAACATCAGGCAGTTATAGAACTGCAAGGCAGCAGCTGCCTGTGGAACATACCAAGGTGGGGTGCGTGGAGCTTCATGAGAATGCCATTTTCTCTGATGCGTCAGGAACTTATAAGCAAGCATGTGGCTTGTGGTACATTAACTTGAGAAAAGTAACCAGTAATAAGTTTTATGAGAATGGCTTAACCGTGTTCTCTTCCCTTTTTCTCTATTACTTATTTAACTGCTTAACTGCTTAGCTATTTAATTCTTATAAAAGGCATACATGTGCACGTACACACACACACACACACACACACACTCCAAATTGGAAAAAAAAAACTCCAAATTTTAAAGTGGTAATTATTAAAGACAGGAGGATTCACTCTCCTGTAATGAGGTGAGCACAATCGTGATACGTGCTATCTTCTTTCTGCAAAACAGAATGAAAACAAATGATTTACAACGTGTTTGAGTACACTGTTTATTAAGATGGGAGTGGTGTGTGTATTACCAGTCTGATTACTTTTTTGTTCAATGCTGTGTGTGTAATCAATTCTGCCTCTGTTTGTGTGTATGTGTGTGTGTGTGTGTGTGTGTGTGTGTGTGAGAGAGAGAGAGACTAAAAATAGGGTTCAATAAAATTTGCCAGCAGTCAAACAAAAACATTTTAAGATGGTTTTAAAAAAACACTGCATAGGGTAGTTTGAGTTAAGCTTTGCTTTTGCCATTCCTCTCCCTTTAGTCTTGAATTGATGAATGCCACACCTAGAATTCCAGTGAAAGGAATTTGAGGAAGAATTCAAAGCAGGCCCATCTAATGTGGGTTGTCAGTTCACTGAGGGCTACTTCTTTATTTTGACAGTTTGGATTTTTTCATCTATCATGATACCAACTCATTTTTGTTACTTCTTCAAACACTTTCTTTTAGAGGATATGTATATGTTGGATTGAGGGTCCCTGAAATCTTTGCCCCATGCCAATATACCTCAGTTTCTTTGGTAGTAACTATCCTACCCCCAATTTGAATAGCTTTTACATAATTGTAAAGCCAGATACAATCCACTCAGTCCCTTTAGAAATCCAAAGCCCAAGAATTTTTCTCTAATTCCCTGATACAGCCAGTGGTGGGGACATGATTTAATCTTGCCCACTGGAAGCTTTCGTTTTCCAGGATTCCTGTGTACAGTTATCGTTGCTGCGTAGCAAGTTTCCCAAAAACTCAGCAGCTTAAGATAGCAACCCTTTATTATCTCCATATCTGTGGGTCAGAACTCATAGCAAGTGTATTTGTTTCCCAGGGCTGCTATAACAAAATACCATAAGCTGGGTGGCATAAAACAACAGAAATGTGTTCCCTCACAATTCTGGAGGCTAGAAGTCCAAGATCAAGGTGTTGGTAGGGGCATGCTTTCTCTAAAACCTAAAGAGGAATCCTTCCTTCCCTCTCCCTGGCTTCTGGTGGTTTGCTGGCAATCTTTGGTGCACCTTGGCTTGCAGCTGCATAACTCCAGTCTTTGCCTTCACCACCACATTGTGTTCTCTGTTTCCTCTGTTTTCACATGACCATCCTTTTATAAGAACACCAGTCATATTGGAGTAGGGGCTCACCCTACTCCAGTATGACCTCATCTTAACTAATTACATATGCAATGACCCTATTTCCGAAAGAGGCCACATTCTAAGATACTGGGGATTAGGACTTTAGTTTTTTTGCAGAGAAGACAATGCAACCCATAACAGCAAGCAAGTGAGAAAATGTAAGAGAGAGCCCAAGACAGAAGCCATAGTTTTTACGTAACCTAGGCTCAGGACTGAAATCCTATCACCTCAGCTGCATTCTATTATACTAGATGCATGTCAGTAAATTCAGCCCATACTCACCAGAGGAGATTACAGGACTATGAACACCAGGAGGTGAAGCTCACTGGAGGCTATCTCAGAGCCTGCCTCCACATATTTGATTGTAATTGTTTTCAAGTTTTATAAAAATGGCATTTTATTGTCTACATCTTTTGAGACTTGAGTTTCTATTCATTCAATATTGTGTTTCTAAGAGTCATCCACATTTTGTGAGTTATAATAAACTAATTAGAAATAAATTGCATTTATTTATAATATTTATTTATAATTAATAAATTATTATTTATTCAGTCAGTTCTCTATTTATGGACATTTGAATTGTTTTCAATATTCTGAAAATCTTTGCTCTTAACAACATTCCTAACAGTATAATCACTTATTAACTTGATGTTACTACATATAAAACTACAACAAAACTAGTGAAGTGAGATTTTTTTTACAGTTCTATTTGTGCATAGAATTGATTCTATCAAGGATCTGCAATCAAAATACCGTGTTCCCAAGTCACAGAAAATAATTATTCTCTCTGTGTGGTTATGACATCAACTTGATAGATGGTTAAGTTCATTTATTTCTATTTTCAGTTTTCAGAGTTTGCTTTCTTCCTTTTTTGTTCATATTATTTTTGGAAGGTGTCAACATTTTCTAAATTCCAAAATAGAATTATATAGCAAGGTATACTAAGAGAAGTCTTCATTACTATTCCTCACCTTTATTACCTCTTGTCCTTAGATGTAACCATTTCAGTTTTGGGTCTTCCTAGTAGGAAATCCCTTTGCAAATATAAGCAACACAAACATATGCACACAGAAAATTGTGTTTCCTCATTTTCTTTCATAAAAGGTAGCATACCATATACACTGTTCTACATCTGGATATTTGCTTTTTTCACTTAATAATACACCCTGAAGATCATGTCTTATCAGGGAATAAAGAATGACCTCATTACTTTTTACTGTAGTATAGAATATTATTGCATGGATGCACTGTAGTTTATTCAGCCAGTTCTCCACTGATGGGCATGTGGATTGTTTCCAATATTCTGCTATTACAAATAATGCCACAATCAATAATTTTATGTAAAAGTTTTTTCTTTCTTTTTTTGTTCAGGATTGTTGAATGAAGCTGCACAAATACTACCAACTATGCAAGCTAAATATTATCAAATTCTCCTTCACAAGGGTTTTAGCATTTTATATTTTTATTAGAAATGGATGCCAATGACTGTTTTCCTATGGCCAACTCCGATATTGTTAAACTTGGATTTTTGCCGATCTGATGGTGACAAATAGGAACTTAGATACAGTTTAATTTGTATTTTCTGTTATGAATTAACCACCTTTTCAGATGTTTAAGAATCATTTTCATTTTTTTCTTCTTTGAACTTTTTTGAAGATTATGTGAGCCGTGTGGCACGGCCAAAAAAAATGCATAATAACATTTCAACATAACTACTAAAAGATAGAAATATTATGTACATATTTACACACACATACACACACATATTTGGGGAGGCAAGTAGAGTTAGATGAGGTCATGAGGGTGGGGTCCTGGTCTGATGAGATTAGTACCCTTATAAGAAAAGGGGTACGTGTGTGTGTGTGTGTGCATTCTGACCTCTAAGGGAGAGGAATGATGTAATGACATTAAGAAAATTAATCAGCCAGATAATATTTGGAGGGAGAAAGAAAAATTTCAATCCATATTTCACTCTAAATGCTAAAATTAATTCCAAATGGATTAGAGTTATGAAAGTGGGGGGAAAAGAAAACACACAAGTTCCTTAAGAAAAAGATGAACAATTTCTTCTATAACCCAAGATTGAAGAAAATCTTCCTAACTATAATTCAAACCCAGAAGCAAAAAAGGATTAATTTAAAAAGTCAGCAATTTATTTTTATTGCCCATGAAAGAGAAAAAAAGCATAAACAAAGCAAAAACAAAATTAAGGAAAAGTTTTCTGTAACTTGTGTCACAAACAGAACACTAATAACCCATTTTAGAAAGCTCCTAAAAATGAAGAAGAGAGAAATAAATTACCTGATATAAATATGGGGAGAAGATATGGGGGCTCAGTAGTTGTGGCGCATGGGCTTAGTTGCTCTGCGGCATGTGGGATCTTCCCGGACCAGGGCTCAAACCCACGTCCCCTGCATTGGCAGGCAGATTCTTAACCACTGTGCCACCAGGGAAGTCCCCCTATGCATTTTTAAAATAACCAATTACATTAGAGTAAAACCCACATACAGAAAATTGCACAAATCAGGGACTTACCTGGTGGTGCAGTGGTTAAGAATCTGCCTGCCAATGCAGGGGACACGGGTTCGAGTCCTGGTCTGGGAAGATCCCACATGCTGCGGAGCAACTAAGCCCGTGTGCCACAACTACTGAGCCTGCGCTCTAGAGCCCGCGAGCCACAACTACTGAGCCTGCACGCCACAACTACTGAAGCCTGTGCACCTAGAGCCCGTGGTCCGCAACAAGAGAAGCCACTGCAATGAGAAGCCCACACACCACAACGAAGAGTGGCCCCCGCTTGCCGCAACTAGAGAAAGCCCACACACAGCAATGAAGACCCAAAACAGCCAAAATAAATAAATAAATAAATAAATTTATTAAAAACAAACAAACAAAAAAAAGGAAGAAAACTTCACAAATCAAAAGATTGTAGAAGTTTTCTAATTGCTCCAAATCATTGCCAACCATTAGTATTGTCACTCTTTTAAATTTTCACTATTTCTCTGGAGTTTAATATCTCTTTGTGATTTTAACTTATATTCCCTTGATGCCAAATGAGATGGATCAACCTTTCCTGTTTACCGTTCTTCTGGAAATTGCTATTGTGTCTTTTGGGAAAGTCTTTGTCTTCCTGATTTGTAGGCATTTTTCTCTTTTAAAAGTTTGCAGATGACATGATACTATATATAGAAAATCCTAAAGATGCTACCAGAAAATTACCAGAGCTCATCAATGAATTTGGTAAAGTTGCAGTATACAAAATGAATACACAGAAATCTCTTGCATTCCTATATACTAACAATGAAAGATCAGAAAGAGAAATTAAAGAAATGATCTCATTTACCATTGCACCAAAAAGAATAAAATACCTAGGATAAACCTACGTAAGGAGGCAAAAGACCTGTGCTCAGAAAACTATAAGATACTGATGAAAGAAATCAAAGATGACACAAACAGATGGAGAGATATACTGTGTTCTTAGATTGGAAGAATCGATATTATCAAAATGACTATACTACCCAAAGCAACCTACAGATTCAGGGCAATCCCTATCAAATTACCAGTGGCATTTTTCACAGAATTAGAACAAAAAATTTTACAATTTGTATGGAAACACAAACAACCCCAAATAGATAAAGAGAAAGAAAAACAGAGCTGGAGGAATCAGGCTCCCTTACTTCAGGCTATACTACAAAGCTACAGTAATCAAAACAGTATGGTACTGGCACCAAAACAGAAATATAGATCAATGGAACAAGATAGAAAGTCCAGAGATAAACCCACACATCTAAAAATATACTTTGGATATTAGTTTACTGTTGGTCACATGTATTGAAAATGTTTTCTCACACATTCTGTTGTCTATGTTTTTATTCAGTGGTGTCTTTTGATAAACTTTTGATAAAGCTTCTGATTATAATCAAATCAACTTTATCAATCTTATCATTTATGTTTAGTGCTTCTTGTGTTCTGTGTAAGGAATGTTTGTCTGCCCCAAAGTAGTGCAGGTATTACACCTTCAGGTGAATAAAAACAGAAAGGCTTCACTACCAATTCCTTGTCTTAAATTTTTTTTTAAAGAATATAAATTCAGAAAGAAGAGATAAAAACCCAGAATAACAACCAGAAATGAAAGAATGATGACCAAATAAAACAGCTAATATGTAACTAAGCTTAACATACAATGCTAATGCTAATACAAAACATGAATAATCTCTAGTATGTAGGGTAAAAAGGAAAACTAAAATAATAAAAACAATATTATATAAATATACAGGGAGTTGATCAGCTTTAAAGTATTCTAAGATCTTTATATTGTGTGGCATAGGGATTAAAATAGTATTTAACTTTTTACTTTGTTGAACTAAACATCATGGTTAAAAAACAAAAGGCTGAGCAATAAAATGTAAGTCTCAACAATTTTTGAAGTCCTAAAATTAAACAAAGTATATGTTCTGATCACAGTGGAAGATTTGAAAATCAGGCAGTATACTTTTAAAGAACCCATTGGCAAAGAGGGAACCAGTGGAATACTTTGAGCTGAATTAAATGAAAATATGACATCGGAACATGAGAGATACAGCTTAGAGGAACTTATAGACCTAAATGCAGTTATAAGAGAAAAAGAAAGGCCCAAAATAAATTATCTAAGCATCCAGCCCAAGAAGTGAGGAAAAGAACAAAAACATAACTACCTTCCCCACAAAAAACAGAGGAAAGAAAATAATGATAAAGGAATAAATTGATGAAATAAAAAGCAATTGTACATTAGAGAGTACAAAAAAGCAAATATTCGTTTCTTTGAAAAGATTAACAAATTTCTAAAATCCAAGCAAGACTTAAAAAGAAGAAAGAGTGGGCAAAAATAACCATTTTCAGTTATAAAATAGGAACGCCAGTAGAGATTCTATAGGCATATAAAATATCTTTTTATATTTTAAAATGTTTTAATATGCATACTGTAGGACAACATATGCCATTCTGTACTGAAAGCCATTTTGGAATTAAATCTATTTAAGAAAATGCTTCAATGAGGAGAAAGTAAGAAAATAAAGATTTCCTTGAAAAGATTCTCTATTTAATAAAGAACAGCTTTACTTACCCAGCAATAAAGGAAAAGGAGTTACTCTACATTATTGAATTTTCAGAGATGTAAAATGTCTGCCTTAAGTGCCAAAATTAATATTTTATTTCTATTTTTATTTGAATTATTTAAAAATGTATTATTCCATTTCCTGTCCTCTTTGTTTCCCAAAAGTTAATATGAAAAATTTGAAATCTACAGCAATGTTGAAAGAATTTTGTAGGAATTCAGTACCCATCCATATATGCACCACATAGATTCTATTATTAATGTTTTATGATAGGAACTATAGCATGTGTTGATCCATCTATTCCTCCTTCACCCAAACCACTAAGGCATCTTATATCTGGTTCACTTCAAAGTAAATTGCAGACATCAGTATACTTTCTATGAAATACTTCAGCTTATATATCATTATCTACTGTATAGTTTATTTTTCTTTCGTGGTAAAATTTATGTACAATAAAATGCACAAATCTCAAGTGTACATTTGCTGAGTTTTGACTAATGTATGTACCTGTGTAACTCAAATGCCTATTAAGTTCTAGAATACTACCATTTCCCTGAAAGTTTCCTCATGTCCTTTCCTTTTCATTTTCTACCTTCACCCACCCAGAGGCAAATTTTCTAATTGTTCTCCACCATATATGAGTTACATTTATCATTAAGCATGTTACACTACATTATAATATATTATTTACATTTTTAAGGTTGCTTTGGAAATTTTAGGCCTTCTATATTTGTATCGTACAATCAGTTCATCAATTTCTACAGAAAAATCTGCTGGAGACTTCACCAAATAATGGTCAAGAAGCACATGAAAAAGTGCTCTACATTATTCATTGAGGAAAAATAAATTAAAACTACAACATGACCCAAGAGGTCCACTCACAAAAAAATGAAATGAAAACATATGTTCACAGAAAGATGTGTCCAAAGTTTGCATTGACTTTATTCACGATAGCCAATAATCTAGAAATAGCTAGTGCATCCATTAATAGGATAATGGATAAACAATTGGTAGGTATTCATTTGATGAAATACTTCTCAACAATAAAAGGGAACAAATTATGGATACATACATCAACATAAATGAATCTCAAAACATTACGTAAATCACAGAAGGCTTACACCAAGAATACATACCATATGGTTCTATTTCTATGCAAAACTTTATATGGTGCCATTAAATTTTTTTCTAATCTTTATGACTTTAATTTTATCACCATATTGCAGTTATTAGGACTTCTGGTATGATGTCAAATGTAAGTGATGAGGGCAGGCATTTTTGCATTACTACCAAATTTAAGAAGAAAATATTCAATCTTTTACCATTAAGTATGAGGTTAGCAGTAAGGTTTTTTCTTTTAAAAAAAAAATGAGTTTGAGGAATCTCTCTTCCTTGCCTGGAGAGTTTTTATCATGGATGTATGTTCAATTTTGTCATTTTTTTCTGCATTATTGAGATAATTATGTCTTTTTTCTCTTCTTAATATATTAACATGGTAAATTAAATTAGTGAATGTTAGAACATTATCTTCCTGGAATAAACTGTGGTCATGATGTATCCTTTCGTATGTTGCTACATTCAATTGTTACTATTTTGCTAAGTGTTTTTGTATCTATTCATGAGGGGGTATTGGTTAAAGAAAGAACTTTCTTTTTTATAATGTCCTTGTTGAGAAGTATAAACTTTTCTACTATTTGATAGTGTTTGTGTAAAATTGGTAATATTTCTTTCTTAAATGTTTGACAGAATTCAACACTTAAAGCACCTAAGACTGGAATTTTCTTTGTAGGAGAATTTTTGATAGAAATTCAATCTCTTTAATAGTTACAGGGATAATCAGATTTTCTGTTTCATGTTTGTCAGCTGTATTTTTCAGGTAATTTGCTTGTTTCATCTAAGTTGTCAAATTTGTTGTCATAAAGGTGTTTATACTATTATTTTTCTTCTAATTTCTGTAGAATCTGCAGTGATAGTCCTTGTTTCATTCTTTATATGGGAATGCATTTTCCGTCTTTTTATTTGGATTAGTTTAGGGAGGAGTGTGTCAATTTTGTAGATCTTCTCAAATAATCAAATGTTGGATTTGTGTTTTTTTCTTTCTATTGTTAAGTTATAAATTTCACTAATCACTGTTTTAACTGCATCCCTCAATTTTTGATAGGTTGCATTTTTGTTGTTATACTTACATTCAAAATATTTTATAATTTTCCTTTTGATTACTTCTTTGACCAATAGATTGTTTGGAAGTGTTTTAATTTTATTTATTTATTTATTTATTTTGCGGTACTGCATCTACTTTCTCACTGCTTCTGTGGATCAGGAGTCTGAGCGTAGCTTAACTGGATCCATTTCTTACTGTCTCATGAAGCTGCATTCTTGGTGTTGACTAGGGTTGGTTTCTCACCAGAAGTTCAGGGACCTCTTCCAAACTGCCATGGCTATTGGGAATAATCAATTCTTTGTGGGTGTCAGACAGAGAGCTTCTGTTTCTTGCCCAATGACTAGAGGCCACCTGCAGTTCTCAGAGGTCATCCATGGTTCCTTGCCACGTGGGCTTCCCCATCATGGCAGCATACTCATTAAGCTACCTAGGGGCATCTCTCTGGTCTCTCTACTGAGTCTATTAGTAAGATGGAGGGTTTTTAAAAAAATATATTTATTTTTTATTTTAGGACATTTCTTTTGCAAACCAAGATATTTTTATACAGACATTTCATTTACATTGAGGAAATGAGAACTAATTTAAATGAAGTTCACATATTTTCTTTAACATAATAGGATAAGTGTTATTCTTGTTTTTTCTTAAATTAAAATTTAGCAAAAATAAAACATAATATTATCAAATAGCAATGAAATAAGAGGTTTTAGAAGAAACATATTTATGAAATATTTGTTCATGACAAATGACATAATTGTTGGATTTTCCTTTTTTTAAAAATGGAAACTTCTAGGAAGGATCCATGAATATTTATGATGATTTTACTTTAAAACTTATATGTACATAAAGCTTGGCTGAATAGATCTTTAGGAATAGAGATCACTACATTACTTTTATCACTGTCAACTTCACTCACATGAA
The DNA here is from genome assembly GCF_009873245.2 of Balaenoptera musculus. NCBI lineage: Eukaryota > Metazoa > Chordata > Mammalia > Artiodactyla > Balaenopteridae > Balaenoptera > Balaenoptera musculus. The sequence goes on from NC_045794.1 coordinate 74,354,680, forward strand.
GAGTGAAAGCCATCCTTCCTTCTTTCTCTTTGTTCCCGCATCCACTCAATCTCCTATGCCATTATTAGCTCCTTGGCCAGGTCCCAGCCCTACCGCCCATTAGAATCATGTGAAGAGGTTTTAAAAAACTCTAATACCGGGGTCCAACCACCAAAGTAGAATTTTTTTAATTTCAAAATATTTGAGGTAATTCTAGATTTTAATATTAATTTTGCATTTAATTCCATTGTGGTGAAAAAACATGCTCTCTATAAATTAAATGATTTTGTATCTATTGAGACTGGCTTTAATGATTCAACATGTTTCTATCTCAATGAATGAACTATGTTTGTTTGAAAAGAAGGTATATTCTGCAATTCTAGGGTATGTGTAGTGTTCTATAAATAACAATTAGGTCAAGCTGGTTAATGGCCTCATTCAGATTCCTCTATGTGTTTACTGATTTTTGTTGTTTTATCAGTTGTTGAGAGAGGGTTGCTAAAATCTCCAACAGTGCTGAATTATTTATTTTGTATTTTCTTTTTGTTCACTTTATAATCTGTACATTTTGAAGCTCTATTTTTAGGTACTTACACATTTATAATGGTTATCTCCTTGATGAACCGACCATTTTATTATTATGAGGAGGCTTTTTTTTTTTCTCAGATAATACTCTTTATCTTGAAGCTTACATTGTCTGGTATCATTTCAGCCAACACAGCCATCTTATGCTTACTGTTTTCAGGGTATATCTTTTTCCAATTATTAAATTTCATTTTATCTGTCTTTATATTTAAAGTACATCTTTTATTGACAGCAGTTACTCGGCTCTTTCTATTTTGATCTATTCCAACAATTTCTGCTTTTTAATTGATGTGTTTATTCCATAATCATTTAATGCAATTATTGATATGATTTGATTTAGGTCTATATATTTTAAGTCCATCTGTACTTTTGCCTCCTTCTTTGTTATTTGAAATTTTTTTAAACTACATTTTAATATATCTATTGTCTTGTTTAGCTGTAACTTTTCATGTTATTTTTTTTAGTGGTTGCTCTAAGGATTACAATATACAAAGTTTTTTCAATCTACTGAAAGTTAATATTGTAACACTTCAGGAAGAAGTATAGAAAACTTGCAATTTTGAGAGTTCATCTTCTCCCATCATTGTTTATGTTATAGTTGTCCTGCATGCATTATGAACACAAAATAATTTTATGATTTTGCTTTAAATAGCTCTATATATTTTAAAGAAGTTAAAAGAAAAATGTTCTTTTACATTTTGCAGACATTTAACACTTCTGCTGTTCATTAATTCTTACTGATGATCCAAATTTCCATCCGGGATCATTTTATTTTAGCTTGAAATCCTTATTTTCTATAGTATAAATCTGCTGGTGACAAATTTTCTTTGCTTTCTTTCATATAAAAATGTCTTTAGTATCATTATTGAAGAATATTATTACTTGATAAATAATTTTGGATTGCCTTTTCCACCCCATTTATTACTTTAGAGATATTTATTTCACTTTCTTCTGGCCTCTACAGTTTTTCATAAGAAGTCAGAAAATTTTCATAGTTGCTTCTCTGCATGTAGAGTGTTATTTTCCTCTGGTTATTTTCAAGATATTCTGTTTATCTTTAGTTATCAGCAAGTTGATAATCTCATGCTTGGTCATGATTTTCTTTGTATTTTTCCTGCTTGTGATTTATTGAATTTCTTAATCTGTAAATTGATGTCTTTCTCTAAATTTGGAAACCTTTACTTATTTTACCTTCAAATATTTGTTTTGTCACATTCTTTTATTTCTACTGCAACTCCAATTACACATATGTTAGATCTTCTGTTATTGTCCCACAAGCCACTGAGTTTCTCTAATTTTCTTTTTTTTTTTTAATGTTTCTTATTGTATTCTTCAGGTGAACATTTTCTATGGATCTATCTTCATAGTTACTAACTCTTTCCTCTGTCATCTTTATTCCACTATTAACTCCCTCCAGTTAATATTTTATTTCAGATGTTGTTTTTCAGTTCTAGAATTTGCACTTTTAATGTGATTTCTATCTCTCCTCAGAGATTTCTTCATTACAAGCATATTTTCCTTTACCTCACTGAACACAGTTATAAGAGCTGCTTAATATACCTTGCCTTATAATTCTAAAACCTGAGTCATCTCAGGGTTGGTCTTGATTGTCTTTCCTTTTGAAAACGGATCACATTTTCCTGGATCATCTGATGTCAAATAATTTTGGATTGGAACAAACACAGTGTGACTGTCATATTACAGGGACTTTGGATTTTGTTATTTATTTTTCCACAGAGTGTTAAGGTTTTTGTCTTAGTGGGCAATTAACTTGTTAGGTCTCAATCTACAAACTTTATTTTGTAGATGACAACTCAAATTTCAATTCATAAAAAAAAAAATCTTTACTTGGACTGCTTTGAAGCTGTTTTGTGCATGCATAGCTCATAGGTCAGTCAGATAATTAAGTAAATTTAGAAACAAAATTTGAAACTCCGCCTGTCCAGAGCTCTCCTTTCTGGGATTTTCTCCTTATTTTCCAAGATCTTTTTTTGCCTCAAACTCTATGGTCTGAAACTTCAGGCCAGAAAGACTGCAGGTTTATCATAGGTATTTAAAAGCTAAATACCATAACAATAGGCAACTCACTTCCTGTGATCCATTCTTCCAAGTTTCAAATTCCCTCTAGAATTTGCCTGTTTGGTAACCCTCTTCAATGCTTCCAGGCTATTTTAAAAAAATATTTCTTCTCTAGAGTTTGAAGTGTTACCTTCAGGAGGGTCAAGTACTATGGGAACTTATTCAGCCATCTCAGGATATCACCTCATGTACTCTTCAACAGATATATTTAGCACAATTTTTTGACACTTTTCTGATACCATATTATACAATTCAACCCAAGGTCAATATTCTCATGAACTGAGAATGTCTACAATAATTGGGTCATTAGTTGCTTTTTTTTTTTAGTTTGGGATTCATTTTTATAGCTTTTCTCTTTTTTACTACCCTGACAACAGGAAAGCTGTCACTCAGCACCCTTTGAATTCTCCACAGCCTGTATAACATGAAAATCAATATTATTTAACCTGAGTTTGAAAATAGAGTACAGAACATTATGATCAAAGTACTAAAACGATCCCCTTTGAATGCAATATGTGGAATTAAATAAAAGAATTTTGTGACATCTAAAATACTTAATTTTTTCTCTTACAAATTCCAAGTATATTCTGGACTTTTGTGTTATCAGATAAAAGAACTCTGGATAAGTCAAGGATCTTTTAAATTAACAAAGTTTGACTTTATTGACAAGTATATGTTTTTCTTCTAGGTTCTACATCAACCTTCTCTCCCCGAGAGAAGCTTTTTCAATGATTAAGGCCTATTTACTGAATCTAACAACTGCAGTTAGTTTTTTTTTTGTTTTCCAGAAAGAAAGACAAAAGAAATACAAAAAGAAAGATAGGAAAGAAATATTTGTCACACACTTCCTTAATTTATTTTTATTGAAATGTGTTCTTAAATAAATTTTGTTCAAAATCTAAGTTGATAAGAGTTTATTGAACTTCATAGTGACACATAAAAATTAGCAAACAAAACCAAAAACTTTTTGCTACTAGCAGTACTGTTGTCAAAATTGTTCTATAATATCAGCAAGTTTTTAGGGGAAAACTTATTCCCAGTAGTGGGCTAGTATTTTCCACAGGAAACAGTGGTTCAGGACTCATACTAATTTTGTCCATGGGAATTTAAAACAAGACACATTTTCGTGGTTTAGGTTGCACACAGTCATTTTGGGAGCCAAAGACACTATTTTAATATTCCCCAAAGAACTGTGATTTGAAAGTATCTTTTACTCAGGGCAGATACAGCTGTGAAAAAAGTATTACTTTTTTTAAAGAAATGAAAATTCTAATGAACACCAATACACTGAGTTCCTTCAGAATTGTTCTAAAGAGAAATATTATATTCTAATTAATCTTTCATATAAATTCTTTTACTGTTGCTCTTTGGTTCAGCCTAGCATTTTTTAATTTTGGAATAATAAATACCCATGATAAATGAGAGTTGTCATATGTTATTTTCTTAAGAAGTTGAATGTCTTTGAATAGTACACTTTTAAAATGTAGGTTTCTAAAACAATTACAAGCTTTTATCTTTTTGGAATCCTGTCCATAATTTTCTTGACGACTGTAATAAAAAATATCATTAATATTTCACTTTAATGATATAGTGCTCTGGAACAAAATTACAATAGAACAAAATTCCATGTGAAGAGCTTAACTGCACCCCACTATCATACTAAATGAATTCACTGTGATTAGTTTTATGAACCTCAGACATGAAATTAGAGTTTGGGTCATTCTAGAAAAGGAAAGCATTTTTTCCTTTAAAAAAATTTTTTTTTTGGCCTCACCACACGGCTAGCAGGATCGTAGTTCCCCAACCAGGGATCGAACACAGCTCCATGGAAGTGAAAGCACGGCCTCCTAATCACTCAACTGCCAGGGAATTCCCTCCTTTCTACTACTGTTATTACTCTAGATTTATTTGGAAAATTTTGGATTGTTATCACATTGAGAGTGTTAACATGTTTTCTCATTCTTTCACTGGGAAGGTGTTAGAATAAAAAGCTTAGGGGTTAATCTTGGAAATAATTTCTTAGAGTCTTCCGACACTTGCTATTCTAATGAAACTACAAAATCCAGATAGATCGTATCTCAATTCTATTTCCCATATTATGCTTTACTTCTCTTGATCCCTTCTAGTGTAGTGCATATCAGGAGAATAAAATCAGTCAGAATAAAAGGATCTACTCCACTGAGAAGTTAAGAGACAATTAGCCATGAATAAATATTCATGGAAACCTAAATCATGGGCCAGCACATCTGGAACTTTTTGCCTGTATCCAAGGCAATGATTTGACTCAGTGGAGACCAACAACTACCACCCACTATCCTTACCCAACAGACAGGGAATTTTCTGGATAATTCCAGAAGCTGAGGAGAAGGTAAGATGGTCGTGAAGCAGCAGAAGAGACAGAAGTACAGATACAGAAATTGAAAGAAGACTGGTTGACTTCTTGATAAAACCCAGCCTTGCATAAGCCTCTGGCACTTGTCTAAATTTTCACACCTACCTGCTGGCTCTGGCAGAAGAGAGTATTTATTTATTTATTGGTTTATTTATTTATTCTTTTTATGCCAAATTGGCTTTTTACCCCCTTGGGTCTGAGTTTATTTACAGGGTTGTCTAAAATATAGACAGAGTTTCCACAACCTCTCCAATGACTTTAAAACATTGATCGAGTGCCTAGTGTAGTCAAGCATAGTGCTGGCTGTGAAGAGGAAGGAGTCAAATATATGTATATATATGACAGACACTATTCTAAGTGCCTCCAAAAAATACCTTCCTATGGCGCAGTGTGACCATCAGCATCCCCTTTTAATAGATGAGAAAATCAAGCCACAACATACCTAAAACATGGCAGTGACTGCTCAGTTATAGCCCACATATGCTCCCTCTCTCTAAAGTAGGTGTGCAAAACCACTACCTCTCTTGCAGCATAACCTCTGCTGTTAAGGATCTCAAATAGGAGAGACATTCAAGATGGCGGAGGAGTAAGATGTGGAGATCACCTTCCTCCCCACAAGTACATCAAAAATACATCTACATGTGGAACAACTCCTACAGAACACCTACTGAATGCTGGCAGAAGACCTCACACTTCCCAAAAGGCAAGAAAATCCCCACAAACCTGGGCAGGGCAAAAGAAAAAAGAAAAACCAGAGACAAAAGAATAGGGATGGGACCTGTATTTCTGGGAGGGAGCTGTGAAGGAGGAAAAGTTTCCACACACTAGGAAGCCCCTTCACTAGCGGAGATGGGGGGTGGGGGGTGGGGTGGGGAAGCTTTGGAGCCACAGAGGAGAGCGCAGCAACAGGGGTGCAGAGGGCAAAACAGAGAGATTCCCGCACAGAGGATTGGTGCTGACCAGCACTCACCAGACTGAAAGGCTTGTCTGCTCACCTGCCAGAGTGGGTGGGGGCTGGGAGCTGAGGCTTGGGCTTCGGAGGTCAGATCTCTGGGAGAGGACTGGGGTTGGCAGTGTGAACACAGCCTGAAGGGGGCTAGTGCACCACAGCAAGCCGGAAGGGAGTCCAGGAAAAAGTCGTAACCTGCTGGAGAGGCAAGAGACCATTGTTTCAGGATGCAGGAGGAGAGGGGTTTCCTGCTTCATGTGCCCACAGATGGCAGAGCACTGCCTAAGTGAGCTCCAGAGACCAGTGCAAGCCATGGCTTTCATCTCGGACCCCAGAGGTGGGCATGGACTGCTATTGCTGCCACTGCTGTCACCAAGGGTCCTGTGTGCAAGTGCAGGTCACTACCCACACCCTCCCAGGAGCCTGTGCAGCATGCCACTGCCAGGGTCCCCTGATCCAGGGACAACTTCCCTGAGAGAACACACGGCATGCCTCAGGCTGTTGCAACTTCACGCTGGCCTTTGCTGCTGCAGGCTCGCCCTGCATTCCAATTATGACTACCATACCCCTCCCTCTCCCTGGCCTGAGTGAGCAAAAGGGCCCTAATCAGCTGCTGCTTTAACCCCCTCCGGTCTGGGCGGGGAACAGACACCTGAGGGTGGCCTACATGCACAGGTGGGGCCAAAACCAAAGCTGAACCCCAGGAGCTGTGTGAAAAAAGAAAAGAAAAGGAAATTTCTCCATGCAGCCTCAGGAACAGTGGATTAAATCCCCACAATCAACTTGATGAACCCTGCATCTGTGGAATACCTGAATAAACAAAAAATGTTCCCAAAATTGAGGCGGTGGACTTTGGGAGCAAATGCAGACTTGGGGTTTGCATTCTGCTTCTGATTTGTTTTTGGTTATATCTTTATCTTAGTTTAGTTTTTAGTGCTTGTTATCATTGGTGGATTTGTTTATTGGTTTTGTTGTGCTCTTCCTTTTTTTTTCTTTTTGCTCTTTTTGTGAGTGTGTATGTTTCTTTGTGTGATTCTGTCTGTTGAGGTTTGCTATTACACTTTGTCTTAGGGTTCTGTCTGTTTGTTTTGTTTGTTTTTGTTTTCTTGTTTTTTTTGTTTTTGAGTGTGTGTGTGTATGTTTCTTTGTGTGATTTTTGTTTAGTTTTGCTTTTACCATTTGTTTTGGGGTTCTGTCAGTTTTTGTTTTTTTTTTTCCTTCCTTTTCTTCTGAGCCACATGGCTGGCAGGGTTTTCGTGCTCTGGCCGGGTGTCAGGCTGGAGCCTCTGAGGTGGGAGAGCCGAGTCCAAGACTTTGGACCACCAGAGACCTCCCGGCCCCACGTAATATTAATCGGCAAGAGCTCTCCCAGAGATCACCGTCTCAACACTAAGACCCAGCTCCACCCAACGGCCTGCAAGCTCCAGTGCTGGACGCCCCATGCCAAACAACTAGCAAGACAGGAACACAACCCCACCCATTAGCAGAGAGGCTGACTAAAGTCATACTAAGTTCACAAAAACCCCAAAACACACCACTGGATGCGGTCCTGCCCACCAGAGGACAAGATCCAGCCCCACCCACCACAACACAGGCACCAGTCTCCCCCACCAGGAAGCCTAAACAAGCCACTGAACCAACCCCACCCAGGGGGGGCAGACACCAAAAATAATAGGAACTATGAACCTGCAGCCTGTGAAAAGGAGACACTAAACACAGTAAGTTAAACAAAATGAGAAGACAGAGAAATATGCAGCAGATGAAGGAGCAAGGTAAAAATGCACCAGACGAAACAAATGAAGAGGAAATAGGCAGTCTACCTGAAAAAGAATTTAGTAAAGATGATCCAAAATCTCAGAAGTAGAATGGAGAAAATACAGGAAACGTTTAACAAGGACCTACAAGAACTAAAGAGTAAACAAACAATGATGAACAACACAATAAATGAAATTAAAAATTCTCTAGAAGGAATCAATAGCAGAATAACTGAGGCAGAAAAACAGATAAGTGACCTGGAAGATAGAATAGTGGAAATAACTGCCACAGAGCAGAATAATGAAAAAAGAATGAAAAGAATTGAGGACAGTCTCAGAGACCACTGGGACAACACTAAACACACCAACATTCAAAATATAGGGGTCCCAGAAGAAGAAGAAAAAAAGAAAGGGTCTGAGAAGATATTTGAAGTGATTATAGTCGAAAACTTCCCTAACATGGGAAAGGAAATAGTTAATCAAGTCCAGGATGTGCAGAGTCCCATACAGGATAAATTCAAGGAGAAACATATTAATCAAACTATCAAAAATTAAATACAAAGGAAAAATATCAAAAGCAGCAAGGGAAAAGCAACAAATAACATACAAGGGAATCCCCATAAGGTTAACAGCTGATCCTTCAGTAGAAACTCTGCAAGCCAGAAGGGACTGGCAAGAAATATTTAAAGGGATGAAAGGGAAAAACCTACAACCAAGATTATTCTACCAAGCAAGGATCTCATTCAGATTCAATGGAAAATTAAACCTTTACAGACAAGCAAAAGTTAAGAGAATTCAGCACCACCAAACCAGCTTTACAACAAAGGCTAAAGGAACTTCTCTAGGCAGGAAACACAAGAGGAAGAAAAGACCCACAAAAAAACCCCCAAAACAATTATGAAAATGGTAACAGGAACATACATATTGATAACTGCCTTAAGTGTAAATGGATTAAATGCTCCCACCAAAAGACACAGACTCGCTGAATAGATACAAAAACAAGACCTGTATATATGCTGTCTACAAGAGACCCACTTCAGACCTAGGGGCACATACAGACTGAAAGTGAGGGGATGGAAAAAGATATTCCATGCAAATGGAAATCAAAAGAAAGCTGGAGTAGCAATACTCATATCAGACAAAATACACTTGAAAATAAAGACTATTACAAGAGAAAAAGAAGGACACTACATAATGATCAAGGGATCAATCCAAGATCCTCTTTGACCTACCTCCTAGAGATATGGAAATAAAAACAAAAATAAACAAATAGGACCTAGTGAAACTTAAAAGCTTTTGCACAACAAAAGAAACCATAAACAAGATAAAAAGACATCCCTCAGAATGGGAGGAAATATTTTCAAATGAAGCAACTGACAAAGGATTAATCTCCAAAATATGCAAGCAGCTCATGCAGCTCAATATCAAGAAAAACAAACAGCTCAATCCAAAAATGGGCAGAGGACGTAAATAGACATTTCTCCAAAAAAGATATACAGATTGCCATCAAACACATGAAAGGGTGTTCAACATCACTAATCATTAGAGAAATGCAAATCAAAACCACAATGAGGTATCACCTCACACCTGTCAGAATGGCCATCATCAAAAAATCTACAAACAATAAATGCTGGAGAGGGTGTGGACAAAAGGGAACCCTCTTGCACTGTTGGTGGGAATGTAAATTGATACAGCCACTATGGAGAACAGTATGGAGGTTCCTTAAAAAACTAAAAATAGAACTACCATACGACCCAGCAATCCACTACTGGGAATATACCCTGAGAAAACCATAATACAAAAGAGACATGTACCACAATGTCCATTGCAGCACTATCTACAATAGCCAGGACATGGAAGCAACTTAAGTGTCCATTGACAGATGAATGGAGAAAGAAGATGTGGCACATATATACAATGGCATATTACTCAGCCATAAAAAGAAATGAAATTGAGTTATTTGTAGTGAGGTGGATGGACCTAGAGTCTGTCATACAGAGTGAAATAAGTCAGAAAGAGAAAAACAAATACCGTATGCTAACACATATATATGGAATCTAAAAAAAAAAAAAAAAAAAGTGGTTGTGAAGAACCTAGGGGCAGGACAGGAATAAAGACGCAAATATAGAGACTTGAGGACATGGTGGGTGGGGGAAGGGTAACCTGGGAGGAAGTGAGAGAGTAGCATTGACATATATACACTACCAAATGTAGAATAGATAGCTAGTGGGAAGCAGCTGCATAGCACCGGGAGATCAGCTAGGTGCTTTGCGACCACTTAGAGGGGTGGGATAGGGAGGTTGGGAGGGAGGCGCAAGAGGGAGGGGATATGGATATATTTATACATATAGCTGATTCACTTTGTTATACAACAGAAACTAACACAACATTGTAAAGCAATTATACTTCAATAAAGATGTAAAAAAAAAGGATCTCACATATCTGAACCAAGTGGGAAAATGTGCTTTGATGTGAGCCATGAATACTGAATAATTGTCTCTGTGTTAGAGCTTCTGCCCCTGTTATCCCACAGACCTGCACTTCACTTACCCTATCTGTATTCTTCACTGGACTCTCAGCTCATTGAGTGCAGGGATTATATCTTATGCACTATTGCCTCTAGTGCCTGCACGAGGAATAAGTTTCCAATGTTGATCTGGAGTTAGAGAGACCTGGCATCCAATCATTTTTCCTAGCTGTGTGCCTTTGGACATGCTATAGAATTTCTTGTTTTATTTTATCTTTCTAAACTGAAGGTGATGCAAAACTATCTTATTGGTTTGTAGTGAACAGTAAACAAGATGAGATATATAGAATGCATGTCATATACACGATGTTAATAAAAAGACAGTTACTGTTGCCTCATAAGGATAAATTTATTCAACAAATACTTATTTATTCATTTTTGTGTGTGGTCTCCAGAGATAACTGTGGGTAAGATAATGGCATTTTATTTCCCCCTTTTTTTGTCTCCCCTAGAGATCAGAGTAGGTCTCAACAATAATGAAATTCTCTTAAATTCAAAACCACCACTTTGGTGACCTCTTTACACGTATGAAGAGGTAGTGACCTGGTAATAGTCATCATACATTGCAGAGACATTATAAAGCTGTAGGAAAAGCCAAGGTGCTCTGTCCTTCCATCTGCTTCCTTGACTTTGCACATCACCATCATTCCCTTATCCATGTACAGCCTTTTCTCTACTTTCTCGTTTTGTTCTCCCAGTTTAGGAGGACCTGGACTTTTATGTTTTACTGCTCCACGACAGGTGGTTTGCCTTCTCTGTCGCATATAGGCTCATAGGAGACCACAGCCCTAAAAACAATAGCTACCATTTATTGAGAACTTACGTGGTAGGTCCTACGCTAAGCATTTTAAATACATTATCTCATTTAATCCTCACCATATATATGAGTTCATTACTAGTACTATTTCTGCTTTAGAGATGGAGCAAGCTAAGTTGCAGAGCTTGTACAAGGTCAAAAAGCTACTGAGTGGTGGAGCTTCTATTTTTCCTGTCTTCCATATGCTCCATTATCATTACTGCCAAAGGTGAGAACATTATCTTCTTTCTTCAGGTGCTTAGATGATGGAAAATGGGTCAATTGAAAAGATGCATTTCGAAGATAGAGAAAGGAAGCATAATAAAACCTTAATAAAGCATTCAAGATGGTCACTTGTACTCATGTAAATCAATATATAAAAGGAAGAATCAGAAACTTCAGGAATAAATAATTAACTAAAAATGATTTTATGTGTCCTCCTTTCAACTCCAAATGAAGCCAGTCCTAATATTTAGATAACCTGACCTTAAATAATCTCATCAATCTGCTCAGGAAAAAGGGGAGATCTTTATATATCTTTCAAAGAAATGAGGGAGTTGAATTTAACCAAAGAAATAAAGAGAAGGTTTGAAAAGTTATGGCAGGAGCATAATTTCTGGAATAAAGTAGAATATACGGCCATTGTCCTAACTGCTTATTTTAAAATAGATTTTAATTTAAAGACAGTTTCAGATTTACAGAATTACTGCAAAGCTAGTACAGAGAGTTTCTATATACCCTACATCCAGTTTTCCTCTAATTAACATTTTATATTAGTATAGTACATTTGTCACAATTAATGGGCCAATATTTATAATTATTATTTAACTGAAGTCCATCGTTTATTCACATTTCCTCAGTTTTTCCCTAATGTCCTTTTACTGTTTCAGAATCCCATCTGGGATACCACAACACATCTAATTGTCATGTCTCCTTAGGATCCTCTTGGTTGTGACCAGTTTCTGAGATTTCTCCTTATTTTTAATGATCTTGACAGTTTTGAGAAGTACTGGTTAAGTATTTTTAAAAATGTCTCTTAACTGGGATTTGTTTGATTTTTTTTTTTTCTTATGGTTATATGGAGATGCTGATTATTTTACAGTATATAAACATAAACTAGTCAGCAATAACAAAGTCTGTGGTAACTAAAAGTCACAAAATGTCCAGGAAATGGAATGGGTTCTTGGTTAAAGGCAAAGGGATTGGACCTACTTTAGAACTTTATTCCCCAAAGCTACCAGGTTAATAAAATGGATTGAGAGGTATTGCTGTTTGAAATGCTGGGAGTCACAGGCAGGTCATGGGGAGAGGGAATGACAGGCTTGCTTACAGGTATCTGGGGCTGTATAAAGAGATTGATTTGGGGTTGAAGAGTACAAAGTAACCAGAGTATCCAAACGGTGAATAGATACATGCAATCAGGGATAGCATTGTGATTTTCACAGTGGTTTTTGAAGAAGGTCTTCTGAAAAAAATGAGGATATTCATGTGTAGAATCTGTAGCCCTTTGAGAGGAAGGTCAGGGGCCAGACTCTTTCCTTGCTTCCTGGAGTTTGCAATACTTCTGTCTCAGTAGGAGAAGCAAATGTAGTTGGGAAATCTAGACAGAGATCTTATTTTAGGGCCTACACAAACATGATGGGGATTAGAAATGAGTCTCAAACTCCACAGACACAAGGGTGCAAAGTTTGCCTCAGGGAAGCCAGACTCTCAGTTTAAGGGCAGTCAGGTACATGGTACACATCACCTACGTTTAATAACCTGCCAGGCTAGGTCAGGATTATGTGGTTGTCTCGGTGGAGCAGACCTGCCAGTCTATGGTCTTCAGGTGTTCTGGGCAAGAAATGGTAATGTCCTATTTATAAGAAGTTGCCTGTAGGATGGCTATGGGATTAGGGATATGCTATACCATTTGCCTGTATATTCTCATTTTCTCTATCCCTTTCTAAGAGGTAGATGTGACTTGTGAATGAGAAACCTTTTCTTTTAAATAGCAATGAGCTGCCATTGTTCTTAGTCCAGACTCCTTATCAAGGCCTGAGTAAGGTTTGGATGCATGCTGATGAATTTCTCAGCCTCCCCAAATAGTCGCTCACCAACTTTCACCCAATAATTTAGTAATTCTTTAGGACTTGTACATCCTTCAGGTCCCCATGCTTTCTATCAACTTTTTGCCTTTGTCTGTGGCATTTCTTCTGCCTGAAATGTGCATCTTCTTTTTTCCTCTTCCTGACTAATTTCATTGATGTCCCTACTTCCAACTTTTCTCTATTCAATCCATTTACTCACAGCAGTCAGTGTAATCTTTTTAAAAATAGATATCATGCATGGTACTCCCTGTGTAAACTCACTGACGATTTCCTATTACACTTAGAATAAAATCAAACTCTTACCAATGACTTTCAAAGCCCTCCATAATCAGTGACCTTCCAACTTTCCAACTTGTCCCCCACCCCTATGGCATGCTTCCGTGCTCCAGACACACCTCCTGCCTTCAGTGCCCAAAGCACACTGGATTGTTCTGTTTAAGGCCTTTTCTACTTCCCTCAGCCTGGAACTTTCCTCTTCCATATCTTCTCAGCCTCAGTTTCTTCCTGTTATTCATATCTTAGCTAAAAGTCACATCCTCAGAGAGCCATTCCTGAGCCACTGTCTATAATGTTGTTTACTTCTTCTTGTTATATTTTCTTCATGGCTTCCATCACTTTCTGGAATGGCCATACATCCATGGAGCTTATTTACAGTTCAGGCCCTTGAGCCCTACTGCTTGGCCTTATACCGTGGCTCAATCTCTTATTAGCTGGATGATCGTTGGGAGCCACTTAACCTCTCTGTGCCTAATTTACTTTTCTGGGGAGGCTGTAAAGACGAGATTCCTTAACCTATGTAGAAGGTCTGTAGCCAACAAAACATTGTGCTGTTAAGAGTTGAGCTGGAGAGACCTGAGCTGCCATGTATCCAGGTGGTTAAGACAAGCCAAAATGAAAGTCACAATCAAAACTGTAATCACTTAATTATGAGAGTATAAGCAAGAGACTAAAAATGCTAGCCCCCGTCATGTTCTACTGTTCCACATGGAACAGTGTCAAGCAAGGGTCAGATGTATTAGAACAGAAAAAGATGGGGAGTGGGGAAGGATCCCTTCATTGTAGAGGGAGCCCTGAAAAAAGGCTCCTGTCACTTTATGGTCCCAGGGAGCTAGCTGGGGTTGGAGTAGAGACAGGGGGAAGGGCTAGGAGTGGCAAAGTACTTAATACTGAGTCACAGTGGAGAAGTGTTTTTAACCCACCCTGCCACCACCCGTCTGCCATAAGGTGGTCTCAGCAAAGATGCCTAAGAAAGGCCATGGCTGATGGTCCCTCAATAAGTAGGTTTTGGGATGGAGGCTCCTGGGCTAAGAACACAGATATAAGGAAGAGCATGGCCACCACCAGGGGAGACTGTGTCCTTGAATGCAACTCCCTTTAGAGACTGCAATGCAGTGTCTTTGTACCAAGTCTGATGTGGGGAGGACAGCTTTCCCCCATGAAGCCTGCTGGGTAAGATCTTTGGAATTGCCTATGGTTGGGCTTGAAAGATCACATAGAGGATTTTGGGCTAGAGCTGAACTCCTCAACCATGTAGGTGTTGGTTTTAATTATTCTAGGTTTTATTGTTTCTTGATTATCTCATGCCACTCTTTGGTATTAACTCCATGAAAGCTGGAACTATGTCTATAACATTCACCCCTCTATCCTGAGGATCTAGTTTAGTGTCTGATGCTAGGTGCTCCACCTACTGCTTGATAACTATTCATTGAAAATGTGAGTATATGTATGTACATTCATAAGAAGTATTTACTGTTTTAATGTATGAACATCTATGAAAGTAAAATCTACAAGAGTTGAGCGATGAGGACACTTCCATTCCTCAACAGCTGAAATATATGATAAAATACCTAGTTATTGTGATCATGGTTGGTTAAATACCAGCATATCTGTTTTATTACGCTTTGTTTTATTGTGCTTTGCAGATACAGTGTTTTTTACAAGTTAAATTTTGCGGCAATCCTGCATCAAGCAAGTCTATTGGTGCCATTTTTTCCCCACAGCATTTGCTCACTTCATGTCTCTGTGTCACATTTTGGTAATTCTTATAATAATTCAAACTTTATTATTATTATTATATTTGTTATGGTGATCTGTGATCAGTAATCTTTGATGTTACTCGCTAAGGGCTCTGATGATGGTTAGTAATTTTTAGCAATAAAGTAGTTTTAAATTAAGATATGTACATTGTTTTTTTAGGCATAATGCTATTGCACACTTAAGAGACTAGAGTATAGTGTAAACATAACTTTTATCTTCCCTGGGAAGCAAAAAAAATTCATGAGACATTCACTTTATTGTGGTGGTCTGGAATATTGTGGACATGCAATATTGCTGAGGCCTGCCTATAATGAATATTATATGATTTATATATTATTTTAATATAGTAAATTAGGCTAAGTATTGAATATACACAATGAAAATGATTGTCAAAAATAACTTTTTACCTTGTAGTTTAGTTATCTTAACTTTCTCAGTAGACAGAAGAAACTGATTTTAATGTTGAGCAGAAAGATTTACTGATGGTGATTTGGCAAGGAATTTAGAAGGAGCTTTTGCAGGAGATAGAGCAGGTGATTTTGATGTTGATTCAAGAGTGGTTTATTAACTCTTCTGGAAATCTGGGCAGGGATATTGAATATATGCCTTTATTTCTTGGTATAGAGAATCAGTGATATGCTGTTATTTCTATTAAATTTCTGTGAACCTTTGAACTCCTTTCTTTTTGCTTTGTATAATAGAAACAGTTTAATGTTGATCTCTATACTTTTAGGTAGCTCTGCATTTTCTTTATTGTGATCCTTCAATTTCTGGACCTTATCTGCTTATCCTCCTACATGAGAGTCCATGTTTTAGCTACTATTTTTGATGTTATATATCCAGCATTTTAAATTTGTTTTTAAATTTGTTATTTTCTTTTAATGTTAGCACAGAGTGAACTAATATATAGCATATGAATGTCAGATTCATGCTAAATGTTAGTGTGTTGATATGCTTCATCATTTTAGTCTTTCACTCAATTGTGTTATCACTGATATCAGTATTTTTACATTCTCACTATAAATATAAAAGTTAAAAAAAATTCAAAGAAATATTTTAAAAGTATGGTACTGATAGAGCTGGTGGACTTTATACACACACACACACACACACACACACACACACACACAATTTCGCTGAGTGGGTAACTTTCCTTTGAGACAACATAGCATCACGAACTTAAATTTATGGTAATTTTTATTACATATTATTAAAATTCTTTACTTTTCTGATTAGCATTATCCCTAGACTCTCCCTGAGTGCTCCTTGAGTACCAGGATGTTTGTTTTGTCTGTGCATCATCACTAAATACCAATGACTGGTAATGTAATTCTTAAGTAAATTTTTAAAGTAACACTAATGACAGCCATTATCATTTATAAGATACCTAATATGTGCCAGGCATTGTGTTGGATAAATACATTATACATATATCATGTGTTTTTGTAAATTAGTCCTAGCTAACACTCACAAAATCCCACAGTGTTGGTATTATATGTTTCAGATAAGAAAAAGTTCTCTCCATCTGCCATACTGCTCAATGAAAGACAGCTTGAATAAACGGTGTAGAACATGTTTGGCCCCTCAGGGATTTTAGGTCCTAGCTCTCTCTTCCTACTCACAATTTAAGAATTTAAGATATGCCTTTTCAAATGAAATCCATACTTTCTACATTTAGAACAAAATTTATGACTTTTTTATTTGAAGCTGCTTTGGTTTTTCTAGGTGGTTAAAACCCTTGTTTCATCTCACTGGCTAAGTCTGGATTTGGAGTGTGTATATATATATATATATATATATATATATATGGAGAGAGAAAAAGAGAGAGAGAGAACACATAGATGAGCAGTCTCCATTTCCCCTTTTCTTTTGGTAATAGAATCTTTCAAGTTATTACAGACACATGACCACTGTGCTACAGACATTTTTTATTCAGTGTTGCAGCTAGGTGAGGCTTGTGACTGCATTTGGTGCGTGCATGCATAACTGATGTTTACAACTTCCAATGAATCTGCTTAAAGATATGGTGTTTTTCTCGTGAAACTTCTCTTTCTCTTCTCATAGGGTAGAACAGGAATGTGAAGGTTATCAGCTTCCACTTTGCACTTTGCTTCCACTTTGTAAAGACAATGTCCATGATGATGAAGGAGCCACAAGATAGAGGGACGGTGTCCCTGAAAACCTTGTGGAACTAAACTACACTCTGCACATCTCTGAACTACCATATGAGATAAAAATAAATACCTATCATATTTAAGCCACTCTGTTTTGGGGTATCTTATGTTACAGAAGTATGATATATATATAAAATTATATAATACATATACTTAAATATATTACATGTATATGTAACAGAAGTTTACATATACAGTATATACAGTATATGTGGTATGTACAGTTGTCCTCCCTTATCTGCAGTTTTGCTTTCTGTGTTTTCAGTTACCCTAGGTCAACCACAGTCCAAAAATATTAAATGGAAAATTCCAGAAATAAACAATTCATACATTTTAAAATTCAAGCTGTTCTGAGTACTGGCATGTAATCTCCAATGTCACGTTCCATCCTTCCTGGGATGTGAATCATCCCTTTGTCCAGCTTATCCCATCTTAGTCACTTATCAGATCAACTGTCACAGTATCTCAGTGCTTGTGTTCAAGTTTACTTAATAATGGCCCCAAAGTGCAAGAGTAGTGATGCTGGTAATTTGGGTGTGCCAAAGAGAAGCCATAAGAGAAGCCTTTAAGTGAAGAGGTGAAAGTTCTCTATTAACAAGGAAAGAAAAATATCCAGTACTGAGTTGCAAAGATCTACATTAAGAACAAATCTTCTGTATGTGAAACTGTGAAAAAGAAAAAGAAATTTGTGCTAGTTTTGTGGTTGCACCTCAAACTGCAAAAGTTACAGCCACAGTGCATGACAAATGCTGAGTTAAGATGGAAAAAAAACATTAAACTTGTGAGTGGAAGACATGAATGAAAATCAGAGTTTAGTACTATCTGCAGTTTCAGGCATCCACTGGGTCTCTTGGAATGTATCCCCCACCAATAAGGGAGGACTATTGTATATAATATCTATTTAATATATAATAAATATAATACATGTATAAGTCTCAATCATTAAAATAAGAGTTTTGTTTATTGGCTGTCTGAAATGAAATGCAGCTTTTCTTTACCTTTGCAACCAGAAAGAAAAAGAAATATCTGGTTTGATTTATATCTGCAGTAGAGACCAAGATCCTCTGTTTTCATCCCTACCTATTTGTTTTAGCTCAAGTAAATATTTGCTATAATAGGTTTCGACTTTTGTCTACCAAGACAGAATTTGTAAGTTTGGCTTTACTATTCATGATAATAAAGTATATTGTAATATGGATATTTATGTGCAAAGGGACAATTCTAATGGAGACTTGCTGTAATAGCTGAAGTTAGGAGAATAAATTTTAATTTAGGGAATATATGAAGATTTTGTAATTATTTTCTACTGTGAGCCTTGCTTTTTTCTATTCATCTTTTTCCTCCAAGTTACCTCTTTATAATTCATGTTTGTAGTTTATAATGCATTAGAATCATAGAGTAAACTACAGAAAATTATAAAGTCTATATTGCATGCACCAGAGGTCATAAACTCATTTTTAATTCTAAATAATTAAAAGATCATGGAAGTATTGACTAATAGGCATTTATTTCAGAATCAGCTAATCAAAGAGATTTTTATTGCAGAAAACATATGAGAAATAATATCATTTAAATGTCCATCAGCAGTTGCAAAATGTTTTTGAGGTCTGAAGAATACTTGCTATTTTTCTAGAAATTTTCTCGAATGTTCTTCATTCTGCATATTTTTTCTCATAATTTTAAATCATAGAAAAAGCTACATTATATCTAAAAAGAAAAAAATGATCCTGGTCACATTTGTTATGGTTACAAATTGTGAAACTGTGAGTTTTTATCTTTTTAAGTACACTGGATACAAATATATGCTATGCAGCAAATTATTTGTCATATGTTTTTCTACCTGTTGATAAATCATTTTGAACTAAATTTAAATTCCTTCCACTATAATGTGAGAAATAAAGAATGGATTTTATGAGATTCCAAAAGACCTGTTTTTGTGTTCTCACTGGACAAACCTATAAGCAATGAATTAAAGATGTTAGCAATTGAGTGATTAAGAATTACAAAATTGGGAACTTTAGGGGAAATACTAAGAAATAAAAATATGAGCTTAACTGACAACATTTCTGTTTTTATTCATTTACTTTAACCACAGGCTTGTAATCGTTGAATCAAAATAGCCAGCCTTTCCTGAAATATAGTCTGTGATAACTGAAATGTAAGTATATATTATGTGTTATGTGTGTATATGTGTGTGTGTGTTTGTGTGCTTGGGTATGTGGGTTTTAGGGAACAAAGTCAGGACTCACATTTATTGTTCACTTACTATGTTTCAGTCATTTGTTTTCTCAATCATTCTTATGAAAACTTTGAAAAATAATATTTTTAAAAGTGTGGGGAGATTAAAGGAGGTAATCCGAAAGTCACTGATGAGCATTTAAAATTTTATGTTTACACGTTGATATTAAAAATTAACTAAGCATATTCTATAATACATACATAGCTTATATTCAAATACATTGCACTTATGATGAAGACATTATTTGCTTTATTTCAACTGTCCGAGGCTAATGAGTAAAGAACCGAGGTCAACTTACAACATAGATGATGTATTTGCAATAACTGAAGGTCAAATTACCTCACAGACAACTGTATAGATAAGTTAACTTCAATTCAGAAGGAAAAATGAGCTAGCAGAACTGTGTCCTCATACATAAAACAATATGGGAATGTCTCCCCCACCAAAATTAGATGCATTCCTAATACCTAGTATCAAGTAAATAGTGGTGATTAATATGAAGCAAAATAATGTAGCAGCATAAGGCAGAAGATAATAATGGTGTGTTATTTTTACATAAGATAGTCATAGGCTTCTTTGAGAAGTGATATTTGTACAGAGCCCAAATGAGTTATGAGAATATGTAGGGAAAGAGATTTCTCGAACAAAGGGAGCAGCAAATGCATAGGATCTAAGATGGAGCACGCTTGGAGTGTTCAAGTGAAAAACAGAAAGGTAATTGTAGGTACAGCAGATTAAGCAAGGGGGAAAGGCAGAAGAAGATGATGGGAAGTTGTGCATTTGTGCTGGGTAAATGAGCATCAGTCCTAGAAGCAAGTGGGTGCTGAAATCCAACTCATGTGACACTAACCATGTCATGTTTCTTGGAGAGAGGCTGGGTCAGCCTGGAGAAAAGAGGAATCTTTTTCTTTGCACAAAAGCATTTTCTGCTCCTAGGACTGAGCTGCCCAGTGGAGACATCTTTTTCTAGTTGGTCCACCTAGAGGACCTTTCAAATCACACAAATGTGCCATATCAACTAGCAAAAGCCCTGGGGGAAGGAGAGGTAAGAAGGGAGCATATCACTTAGACCTGTAGGATAGGATACAGCCTCAAAGAAAGATAGAAATTGTTGAATTTGCATATGCTTTTGATAGAATTCAATTCAGCTGCAAGAGTACCCAAAGTAAGTGGTGAGAGCCAGCCAGAACTGGGCTAAGATCCTGGCTTAGTTTTGTACAAGTTGGAGTGACCTTGGGCAAGTGAATCCATCTCTCTCTGGCTTTGTTTCCTTATCTATACAATGGGGATGCTAATACTTGCTTCACAGGCTTGTAGGGACTGAGATATTTGTGAAGTTCTTCCCCCAGTGCTCCCTTCACAGCAAGACCTTAAGCTATTCATGTTATAATCATCAAGGCATTAAATTTGGTCCTGGTGAAATACAGACTGAAACAGGTCAAAATAATAATGATGATTAGGTGAACAATTTTCAACAAATATTTACTGAGAGGTTTTTCAATGTCAAGCATTGTTTTAGGTTCTAGGGATATAACAATAAACTAAACAGAAAAGTTCCTACCCTCTTAGATCTTTCACTTTAGAGTGAAGAGAAAGACAGATGAATAAACAAAACTATGCTATGGCTTGGGTACTGAATTCCCATATGAAGAAAAATAAAGCAGGTGAAGCAATAAAGAAAGATGGGATGGGCACAGAAATGGGGGGACTATTTTCTACAGAATTACCAGGCAAGTGCTAAATGTAGAAGTGCCATTTACATAGAGCTCTGAATTTGGGAATGTTCCAGGCATCTTTAACAGCAGATACAAAGACCCTGAGGTAGGCGCCTGCTAGGTGTATTCGGAAAGAGCAGAGAAGCTACTATGGCTGGCATTGATTAATTTCTGTTAGGAAACGGAGCAGGCAATGACGCAGCGGTGGGGGCCAGATCAGAGAAGCAGTATGAGAATCTTTAATTTCTTAATTTCTAACAATCTGCATGAGAAATTTAGGATGTCAATCACATTATTAATTAATCTGTTGCTGACTTTACTGTTGATTTTTCTTCTAACAGCTTTCTTTCCAATCAGTCTTCTAATGGTGGGTTTTAATCCCTACAGCACTTGTCTCTGGAAAGACAGATTATATACTCAGAGATCACATTACTACCTTAAAAAATCACCTCCTCTTCAATTAAGAAGACGATTAAGTGGATATAAATTTATGAGTTTCTACTTGCATGTGTCCAAAAGTTCTAGAGAATAGGAATTCATTTAACTCCAGGTAAATGTGACACCATCATATGCACATTTTAAAGTTTAATTTCTAGAATTAAAAGTAGGCTTTCCAAAGCTTTTTTTTTTTTTTTTTTAGTTTTGTGCTTCTGTTACAGGTTAAGAACATAATTGAAAAAATTGAATAAGTGGAAGTAATAAATGATGGTGCTCTTCCCTAGATATTATCCCATGTCTCTCAATTTCCTTCTCACATCTTCTCTGTCTGCTTTGATTGTTTTTCGGAAGTATATTAACCTCTGCAAATCACAATTTGTCTGAACTTCAAAAACTATTGCCTTAAACTGTTATATAAAGTAACAAAATTAAAGGCAATTTGTCATCCTCCAAAAAAGCGTTCTTCATTACCTCCTAATGAATTTCGGAATGAACATTTCTTTCTGCTTCTACTGGCTTTTAATCTCTGTCACAACTTTTCATATTCCCTTTTAGCTTTGTGCAGATCATTCAGAGGACATCCATCTCGTCTGAATCTCTTACACAGAAACAAACAAACACATTACCCTTCTACCTTGAAGTCATATGGGAAATTTAAAGAAAGCATTCCAAATTATTTCCATTTTAATACGACAATTAGGGTTACTTTGGATCATTACAGCAATGCAAAAAAATAGTTAAAATACATCTAGATCAACAAAATCCCTGATTATGTTTGGGTAATAGTAATTCCCCCAATCACCTTGGTTCTTGTTCTAGCTCTCTGGATGTTCCTTTGACACTCTCCCTCCACACCCAGCTGGCCATACACATCCTGCTTTTCCTGTCCTGCATCCCCTCTCCAACCTGGCCAATAATGCTGATGTGCCCTGTAGTACCAAATGGGACAGTTATTAAACTATTAAATATTGCCTCTCAGCTTCAAGCCCACCCTACTATCCCCAGCTGGGGTCATGACTTTGCAAGGCACATTTCGCTCTGCCAGTAGGGGGCACTAGGGAAGATTGGAAGGCTGATGTGAGGGGAAGGGACTTGCTTCTTTCCCTTGGATTCCTCTGCCTGTTTGCGTCCTGTTGCTGTTTACTTCCTGTTTTCTTGTTCTTCCCACGGTCTCCCAGCAATACACCTTCTTCACTTAGCAGTGGTGGTTCCTCACAGAAGCAACAGTTGGCAGTTATTCTAACACTTTTGGTGTGGTTGGTAGAATTGTAAGTTGGTCTCTAAATTCCCAGCCCCTGATGTACCACACTTTCTCCCAATTATTCAAGCAAACATTAATCTAGGTACTGCTGTGAAGGGATTTCGTAAAAGTAATTAAGATCCCAAATCAGTTGCCCTTAAAATAGAGAGACTATTGTTGTTGGACCTGGTTTAATCAGGTGAATCTTTAAAAATATGACATGGCTCTCCCTGGCATGAAAGATTAGAAGCTTAAGAAGGATTTAATGCAATGGTGATTCTCTGTTGATGGTCTTAAAGATAAAGGGGTCACATGGTAAAGAATAAAGGCAGTCCCTAGGATCTGAGAATGCCTCCCTGTTGACGGCCTGCAAGGCAACAGGCACCTCCATCCTAGGACTGCAAGAAACTGAATTCTGACAGCAACCAATGAACTTGAAAGGCAACCCTCAGACTCAGATGAGATAACAGCTCTGGCCAACACCTTGCAGCCTTCTGAGCAGATACTTTAATCTACAGAACTGTAAGTTAATATATAGGTGCTGGTTTAAGCTGCTCATTTTGTGGTAATTTGTTACACAGCAATAGAAATGAATACAATAACCCTATATATGCCCCTTTGGGATTCTAGCACCAACTCGTTGTTGCCCTCTCCTCAGAGGCCTAGAACTCTTCTTTGAGTTCAAGACACCAGCAGTAATCAAGCAGTGCACCCTTGTGCAGAAAAGGGTTGACTCAGTTCTCTGGGCTCTTGGCAGCCCCTTCAGGAATGGTGGCTCTGCCCTTTAAGTCATTCTTCTGTTTTCTTGAAGGATATCACGTTTGCAGCCCAGGAGGATTATCAGTCTGTTTTCCCTGTAGAATTCCAGAAATTTGATAGACTTTCTTCATTTCATCTCATCTCTGTCTCCTTCATTCCGAGCTGAAAGTGTTTTTGGTGATACAGCATTCTCAAAAACCATGGCTCTCCCATGTGTGTCAGGGGATCCACACTGTGAGACAGGAGGTTCTTCCACAGATCTTTCCTGGATAACTCCATCTCTGTGCCTGACTTCAGCTCAGTTGTATGATTGCATCCCTGAGCTCCACCCTTAATCTCCTTAGCAGAAGTATGTCCAGCCATACCCTTGGTCCTGTCTCCAGAGCACACTTTAGCATCTTTTGCAATCTGGACAGGCTGAGAATTTTCCAAATCATCAAGTGCTGGTTTCTTTTTGCTTAAAAGTTCCTTTCTCAATTTATCTTTTTCCTCTTGCATTTTACTTTAAGCAACAAGGAGAAATCAGGCTGTGTCTTCAACACTTTGCTTGGGAATTTACTCAGCTATATACTCAAGTTCATTGCTTATCAGTTCTGCTTTCCACACAAGAGCAGAACACAATTCAGCTACATTTTCTGCCACTTTGTTATAAGGATCACCTTTCCTCCAGTTTCCAGTACCATGTTCCTCATTTCCTTCTGAGATCTCACAAGAAACAGCTTTATATGCTCCTCACTTCTTCCTGAGCTCTCAGAGAAACACCTTTAATATATATATTTCCACCAACTTTCTCTTTAAAGCAACGCAGGCTTTTTAAATCATGTACCTCAAAATTCTTCCAGTCTTTACCCATTACCATATCCCAAAGCCACCTTCCACATTTTTAGGTATTTGCTACAGCAGCACCTCACTTCTTGGTGCCAAAATCTGTAAGAACTTCCTCAGGCTGTTAAAAAAAAAAATTACCAAAAATTGGGTGGCTTGAAACAACAGAAATTGATTCTCTCACAGTTCTGGAGTCCAGAAGTTTGAAATCAAGATGTTGGCAGGACCATGGTCCTTCCAAAGGCACCAGAGAAGAATCCTTCTTCAACTCTTCCACCTTCTGGTAGTTCCTGGCATTCCTTGGCTTGTGGTCTCATAACTCCCAAGCTCTGTCTCTGCCTTCACGTGGCCTTCTTCCCTGTGTCCCTGTTCCCTCTCCTTTTCTTATAATGACACCAGTCATTGGTTTTAGGGCCTATCCTAAATCCAATAAGGTATTATCCTGGAAGTCTTAATTATATCTGCAAGGACCTTATTTCCAAATAAGGTCACATTCACAAGTACCAAGGGTTAGGCCTTGGACATTAACTTTTTAGGGGGCATTATTAAACCTACTAAAGACTCCCAATAACCAATAATCCAATAACCCCAAGGTAAGGTGAGCTTCTCTGGTTGTCAACACCTCACAGATGTTGTTGAATATCACAGCGGAGAGAATTAGTGCATCTGTGTGATTCTATACAGAGAGAACACATGGAAATTTATACTTGGTTTTTCAGGGATTTCTCCTCATGTACCTTTTCCCTTTATCGATTTTAATCTGTATTACTTTGCTTTAATGAACCACAACTCTTGAGTGTAACAGCTCTTGAGTCCTGAAAGTCCTTCTAGTGAATCATGAAGGGTGAGGGTAGTCTTGGGGACACCAAACACACCCCTGCTCAGAGGTCTGAGAAGCAGTTCCTCAGGACCCCTTCTCTAAGCTTCTAAATTTTAATAATTCCCACTTATTCTTCTATCCTCCTAGTCCTAGGGCTGGTAGGTACTTTGTGCTTTTGCTACCTCCATATTACCACATTGTTCCACTTTGATATTTTCAGTTCTTCAATACTAATTTAAGAATCTTTATATTAATTTCTCTCTGTTAAAAAATAATAATAAACAAACAAAACAACTGGTGTGATTTCTGTTTCCTGAGTAGAACTTGACAGATACATCATCCTTAATTTTATGTTTCTATCTGCTTTTCCTCAGGCAATGTTATTCTGTGTGATGTGGACACTCTAGCACAGGCCATTCTGCTAGTCTCCATATCAACTTCCAACTACACTGGGCATCTCCACTTGGTTTTTCCATGAGAACCTGCATTCATTTTATTGTCTCAATCACAAATCAAAGGCTCCTCTTTCATCCTTTCTCTAATGCGTCAGATTACTTTTTGCATTATTTTGACCTCCTAGTTTCTCTTTCGCCTATATTTTCTTCATTTCTTCTGGCATTTAAGACAGTTCAGTGTGAAAAGACAGTAAGAGCTGAAGTGAGGCAGACATGGGTTCTAATCCTGACTATCTTATTTTATGTCAATATGAGATAGTAATTTTATCTTTCCACAGTAATTTTGAGGAATAAAAAGTAAATGGGTTTGAAGTGCTGAGATCAGTCAACTCTATCACATAACAGATACTCAAATAATTTCATTCTTCCCACCCATGCCACTTGTCTTAGTTTGCTCAGGCTGCTATAACAAATACCATAGACTAGGTGGCTTAAACAACAGAAATTTACTTCTCAGAGTTCTGGAGGCTGGGAAGTCCAAGAGCAAGTTCCTAGTGAGAACTCTCTTCCTGGCTTGCAGACAGTTACCTTCTTGCTGTATCTTCACATGGCAGAGAGAGAGAGAGAACCCCTCTCTCATGTCTCTTCTTATAGGGGTTAATTCCATTCATGAAGGCTCTATCCTTATGACTTAATTACCTCCCAAAGATCCCACCCCCAAATATCATCATATTGGACATTAGGGCTCCAACATATGAATTTGGGGAGAATACATTCAGTCCATAGCACCACTGTTCTCTTTTACCTAGATTACCACAATTATCTCCTAGCTGTTCTCATTTTTCTCCTATTGATTATCCATACAACTGTCAAAGACACTTTTTCAAGAGACTAGTTTATTATCTTTTTCTTTGGTTTAAATTCCTTCGATTGCTTCCTATAGCCTGCTGAATAAAATCCAAATATATTAGCATAACAACCAAATTTTCTTGACCTGGACCCAGTCCCATCCAGCCTTACTATCTTCTACTCTATCTAAGTTATATCACAGTTTTGCTGATGCTGTTTGCTCCACTCTCAAACGCTCTCCGTATGCTGCCTGTTCCAGCTACCTCCCACCCTCACCTCCTACCCCTTGCTTAGAAAATCCTACTTATCATTTAAGACTCAGCTCAAGCTGTTTTGACAATGGAGTTTTGGGTGGTTTCATCCCTGAATCCAAACACCCACTCGTCCTCCTCCTTGACGTTCCCTATTAGAAACTGAGAGAACCAGGAATTATAGCCAAATGGGGAAATATGATTATTTTGATTTCTGGGAAATTACCCTCTATTGTTCCACTATCCATTCATCTCTAGTGACTTGTGACTAGCACATAGTTTAAGTCTAGAATAAAAGGGTCTTCTGACTCCATTTCTGGACTCTAGAATATCTGAAGTATCAGAGTAGCTGTCTGGATGCGGGGGTCATGTTCCCATGCTGACCTCACAGGAGCAGGAAGTGAGAGGAAGGAAATGGAAGAAAGAGCAGGCTATGAGTATGGTCTTATGCCTTTTACAACTCAGGAACTGCCCCACTAGAAAGCAGGTTCCAGTGAATATTCTGGGATTTGATTAATAAGGTTAATAGCTCTTTCCTTAAAAAGTTGCCAAGACATGGGTAAAGAAAGACAGAAGCTTGGGCATGATGTTTTTTCTTGCCTATGGATAGAGGAGAAAATACAAAGGTCCAAAAAATCCCCTCCCACAAAAACAGTCAATTATTACTTCTTCTGAAAAAAATTTTTGTTTCCCCAGTGCTTCAAGAGTACTTTGCTCCAGTGTTCATACTTGTCCCTACTTGTCACAGTTTGTTTCTAGCTGTGATCTTGCACCTGTCTGCTGTAATTTTTTTGTGGTTCTATTTCACTACTAGATTGAGAGCTCATTTTTTTTCTTTTTTAATAAGAATGAATAGTTTTCCATTTTTCTAATTTTTATGATTCCAATTCTCTTGAAGTAAATGCTCAAGAAATATTTGTTGAATGCATAAATTGATTGTGATGCTTCAGGCAGGACTGTTTGAAATTACTCTCCCTTTTGTGTGTGTGTGTGTGTGTGTGTGTGTGTGTGTGTTTCCTTTTTCTTGGCAAGAGTAAAACAAACATTAAAAACTATTGTTTCCAATGCTGGAGAGGGTGTGAAGAAAAGGGAACTGTCCTACACTGTTGGAGTAAATGTAAATTGGTACCACCACTATGGAGAACAGTATGAAGGCTCCTTAAAAATCTAAAAATAGAACTACCATATGATCCAGCAGTTCCACTCCTGGGCATGTATCTGGAGAAAACCATAATTTGAAAAGACACATGCACCTCAATGTTCATTATAGCACCGTTTACAATAACGAAGACATGGAAGCTACCTAAATATTCATCAACAGAGGAATGGATAAAGAAGATGTGGTACATATATACAATGAAATATTACTCATCCATTAAAAAGAATGAAATAATGTCATTTGCAGCAACAAGGATGGACCTAGAGATTATCACACTAACTGAAGTAAGTCAGAGAGAGAAAGACAAATACCATATGATATCTCTCCTTTGTACAATCTAATTTAGAAAATGATAAAAATGAACTTATTTA
Source organism: Balaenoptera musculus (assembly GCF_009873245.2). Lineage (NCBI taxonomy): Eukaryota > Metazoa > Chordata > Mammalia > Artiodactyla > Balaenopteridae > Balaenoptera > Balaenoptera musculus. The sequence goes on from NC_045794.1 coordinate 74,383,103, forward strand.
CAAACCGAAACAGACTTACAGATCTCAAAAACAAACTTATGGTTACCCAAGGGGAAGCGGGGTTAGAAGGGATAAATCAGGAGCTTGGGATATAAGATAGATGGCCAACAAGGACCTACTGTATAGCACAGGGAACTCTACTCAGTGTTCTATGATGACCTATATGAGAAAATTATCGAAGAAAGAATGAATATATGTATATGTATAACTGAATCTGTTTGCTGTACACCTGAAACTAGCATAACATTGTAAATCAACTATACTCCAAAAAAATTAAAATAAAAAAAAAACAAACAAAAAAAACCTGTTGTTTCCAGGTCATTTGGGGGCTAAATTTAAATGTTTCTCATGTTCTTATTATATGTGTTATAGGACCTCATAATATTCACTCTGAAATTATCCAGAAACTAGGCTATACTAAACTACCAAGAAGAAGGCCTAATACTTCGGAAGGTAGATACTTCATTTTTTATAATCTAGGTATCTTGCAGTCAAAGTTTTTTATAGGTAATTTTTAAAACTTTAAAGGATCAAGATTTCTGCATTCAGAAGTCTGTTCTTTCACATTCTAAGAGAAGGTTCTCAATAATTTGGAGAGGGGTATATTTTATCACAACTGCTAAATCTAGGAAGATGTTGCCACTTCTTTTATAAGAATTATGGTTGAAGGGTTAGAGAATTATGGTTGAAGGGACTTACTACAAGGTTTGAGGCAGTCCACTTTTCTGAGCTGAGGGATATAGCAATGCTGATTGATTTCTCGAATAGGCAAGTATTCAATCTTTCAAGGCAAGCATGCCTGAGGAGGAGCAGGGCTCAACAGGAAGCCTTGTAGCTGAGGAAATATTTATATATAGCTGGGAAGAGTGAAAGGGAATTTAGATGAGAGTTAGTCTGAATGACTAAGCGTACATTTGGGAAGATATTTGAGAGGTGGGGTGGAGTGTGATGTGGGTAGTTCTGTTTAGAAAAGGGTAAACTTGCTGAGCGCTGTGTCAAGGAGGTATGCTATTGAAGGATTCTATGGAAAGGATCTACTGCCTATGCCTGTTTCTTTGTTCTTTTCCATTCTCCACTTATTTAAATCCTGATAATTTTCTAAGGCCCACTCGAATTACCTCTACTTCCCTAAAACTTTCCTATGACCTATCTAGGTGACAGTTCTCAAAGTACATTGTTCAAGCCTTAAATGATTCACGTCACTTTTTGTGCATTCTAGTTATTTATGTCCAGGTCTCTCTATGAGACACGAACCCAACCAAAACAACTAGGGAGGATCATTCAGTACAAGAGTTTTGTTTTTTTGTTCCTGATGCTTACATCATAATTTGTATTTTATGAGGTCTTAATTTTTGCCTTCTATACATCCCGCATATGTATTTTCTGAAAGCCTTCTCAAATTCTTTGTGGAATGAATATGGAGAAGAGGTGCTGGTGGGGGTGAAATAGCTGGCTTTACTATATGACCTTATGATAATGACAAAACAATAATAAAAATAGCAAACATTTTAAAAAACAGGTTGTGCCAGACACTATTTTAAGTGCTTTACTTAATTCTTATAAAAGTCCTGTGTGTTACGGATGATTATCCTATTTGACACTAGAGAAAACTGAAACTTGGAGAGTTGGGTAGTTTCCAAGTCACACAACTAGACGATGGCTGACCCAGCATTTAAATCTAGGTAATTTAACCTCAAAGGACACCCCCTTAACACTCTACTTTGTGTTAGCTTCATACTGCTGCTGTATCAAATTGTCACAAATTTCATGGCTTAAAAAAACACAAATTTATTACCTTATAGTTTGGAGATCAGGAGTCCAACATGGGTCGTATTGGGCTACTATTCAGCCATAAAAAAGAATGAAATTTTGCCATTTGCAACAACATGGATGGGCCTGGATGGTATTATGTTTAGTGAAATAAATCAGACAGACAAATACTTTGAGATAGCACTCATATGTGGAATCTAAAAAATAAAACAAACTAGTAAATATAACAAAAAAGAAACAGATTCACAGATCCAGAGAACAAACTAGTGGTTACCAGTGGTGAGAGGGAAGGTAGGAGGGGCAAGATAGTGTAGGGGATTAAGAGGTACAAACTACTACGTATAAAATAAATAAGTTATAAGGATATATTGTACAGCACAGGGAGTATAGCCAATATTTTATAAGAACTATAAATGGAGTACACCTTTAAAAATCGTAAATCGCTGTGCTGTACACCTGAAACTTACATAATACTGTAAATCAACTACACCTCAATTAAAAAAATACAGAGAATTTATTTCCATTGCTTTTGTGAGTACCAGGTAAACATATATTTTTGTGTTTTGCATAGTTCTGTTGTCTCTCCAACAGAATGGCACTTTTTCCTATTCTTGATATTGCCTGACAGAGTACTATACTCACAGAAGGTGCGTTATAATGGTTTATTGAATATTAATTGCTATCAGATCTCCAGACTTCTCTCAAATCTGCATTCCCCATTTCTGCCATTGCAGAACCTAAAATGCCAGGATACAATTTTCTTGAAAGGAAGGACAAAAGAAAGATGGTTAGTCTGGCAAATGAGATGTCTTCAGAACTGGGCCTTGTGAAGACACATGGCAGTATGCTAGAGATAAAGTCTACAATGGCCAAACCAATAAGGGTCAAAAGCAATAATAAACACTGGGGGGCATCTCCTAGGAACAGAGATTCAAGCATAAAGTAGTGGATTCAGAAATTAAAGTTAAGGTTGATTGTCATCAAATGCATGTTACATATACAACTGTTGGATTTGGGGTGCTTACTACCATTGTGCATGGAAATGCTGGCTACATTTAAAGGTCCAAGGCTACAGTTGATAGAGGGCAACTGTGAGATAATGGATATTGTCAGAAATTAAAATTTGAGGGTTGAGTAAATAAGACTCCCTAGCTAGATGGCTTGAGAATATTCCTGGCAATCTTTGCACTTTTCTTGGTAGACCTAGCCAGGGCAAACTGGACTGAATTCATATTGATATTCATTCTCTCCCTCTAAAAATATTTAGCCATCTGGCCAAATTACTTTCTCCCTTTTCTCCAGGACAGTAGCTCTTATTCCTGTGAAATATTAAAAAATTTTATCTCCTATTAACTTTAGTGCAATAGTTTGTGTGACATATTTTGAAGTTTGATATGTCTGAAAATTTCCACCTCTGTCTAATGTATATTGGTAAGCCCTCCAGACAGCCACTAAACCTCCTTTAATTCTCTGAATTGGGCTAGGAGAACTCTCGATGGGTGCTCGGCGGGTAACAAGAACAAGTTCATTGAGCTCTACAGTATAAAAATATGGCCTTCGAACAAGAAATTTTCGTCACTTTCTCCAGCCAAGTAATTTTATAGTACTTGATACACTGTCTTCTACTAGAAATATGTCTGTTTGGTTTAGGATATGCAGAATGAGGAAGGAATAAAAACAGTATCAAGATTTATGGTTTACTTTCTTATGAGCTGTGGTTTCTTTTTATGTTCAGTCAGGATGTGATGGAAGTACTGTCTAGCCATCTCCCTCAATTAGAAAAACTAACAACTGCTCCTGTAATTGGCAACTTTGAAAAAAAAAAAGAAAGTTAAAAAATGAACCATATGATTCATAACCTCTGAGTGTGCAAACTCTTGTTTCCTAATAATCTCTTCCCTCTTTCTTTGGGCACATGGCTGTCCTGTAAGGCTATTTAACAGCCTTCTAAGCAGTTGTGTAGCTGCGTAAATGAATTTTCCTTGGTGAAAAGTGAATGTAAGTGATGTATACAGATTCCACCTCATTTAAAAAAAATATTGGTAATCTTTCCTCTTTTGCACTGGACAGAAGACAGATTCACACTGATCTTCATGGTAGAAAGAACCATGACTGAGGTAAGCCTGGAGACCACTTGTTGGTGATAGCAGAACTGCTGCACCAGCCTGAGTCCCTGAATAACATTATGAAACAGAGTCTGCCTACCCTCTTGAACTGTTACAACATGGAAAAATAAATAGCTATGTATTTGAACTACTGTATTTTGAAGTATTTTTGTTACAGCAGCTAGATTTTATTTTAATAACACACTGAGTGAAAATTAAGTGGGAACCATTCTTCCTAACTGCAAAATCTTGACTTCAACTAGAAATCTTGAAAGAGATGGAAATTAACTGAAGCCTTAAGATGCCAAACATTGAGAATTAGGACCAGGAGACTCTGATCTCTTTCTGAATGTGTAAAGACCAGAATTTCTGGAAATGTCCAGAGGAGCTCTAAGATGTCTCCTCAACAAAACTCAATGTGTGTTTTGTGAAAATGGAAGAATGACAAAGCTGGGTTCTCTTTTATGAGCTGGATTTTCATTTCAGAGAAGGATGGGAAAGACATCTTTAGAATTTAGTCTTTGTAGAATGTTCCAAGGCAGATATAAAGGGAAGAGACCAATTCCATATGTATTTTTGAAATCTGTTTTTGTATAAGGCGTACAACTGCAGTCTAGAGGACCTCACATTTGCTAGGTGTCACTGTTTATGAAGATGAGGTTGGTACAGCGTGTGGATTACTGAAAAGGATGCTAAGAAATACATAAAGACATTGCTTCTTAGGCTTTCATTTCCCATTTATTTGCACACAGTTTGAAAGTGGTAAAAGAGATCTAAGAAATTGTAAGAGAAGAAAAACCAATATGACTTTAAACAAATTCCGTTGATTCTGCTTTGTGGTGTTATTTGCCATTTGTGTTTAATTTTTCCTGATTAGATTGTATATTTCTTGAGGTCAGGATATAAAGTATCACATCCTAAATATTTCTAAGAGTTGCAGTCTCCTCCTCTTCCCATGGAAAACAATATTCTAAATATCAAATTTCTCATAAATCATTGGACACATATACTAGGTAAATGCTTAAAAATATTTTATGCTTTAAATATTAATATAGACATCTTTGGGGAGAACTGATTTGTCAAAATGGTCTACCTAAAAGCATCAAGGAAAAGTTCTTAGGCTACAGCCCTGTTTCCAGAAATAAGTTCTTGATAGAATTTATTACACAGTTGCATGTTCATTTTGACAGCCTCACTGTATTTTTTAACATGTAGATTTCTTTCTCTGTGTAGGTGCTGTAAAGTATTCTGGGAGCTGCTTTGCTAAAAATAAGCCATCTGTGTCAATAATGAGTGCTCAATGTACAATCTACTATCATTTGCACCTGCAAAGTTCAAGAAGGTAACTTTAGGTGAAATGAAAAACTCTTACGCAATTGAATGGCATATCTTCCAAAAATCTTACTTATTAAGCTAGTTTGGTTCTTCTTAATGAGTTGCTGCCCTCCAACTCATAGATTCTTCACATAATAGGCACAATGACAGGATGCAGAAATGAGATTAGGTAGAATACTGGGATTTAATAATAATTTTATCTTCCTCAATCTACATGTTCTCTACAGGACTCCTACTGGCCATGAGTTACCTACCTGTAATATTTTGGCATTTGTATGGTAACTTTGGAACCCAATATCTTTTCTAATCCCCATTATCCCTTACCACATGCAAATGACCTTTCTGTGCCACTTTCTGCCAACCTTACTAGCCAAGGATTAGATTCGCCATGGTTCTCCCAATCTTGTTAGATTCCCATCTACCCTCAGTGGAATGATTGTATTTTAGCCTTGGGCTATGGATTTCATCTGAGAAAAACAAATGCAGATCATTCTAGAAAATCTAATTGCAAGTCATTTGGGAAGTATAGGTAGGCCAAGAAAATAGTGAACTTGCAGGATGATGCTTAGGAGGGTTGTGTCTCTAGGGCCACAACCTTTCTACCCCACTAAATGTGCTGGTAAAAAAAAACAAATAAATAAAAAGCAGAGACAGGAACAATCAGTGATTAACTTTTTTCAGGTACAACAATTATAAAATGTATTTTTTGGCCATTGTTTTCCATAGTAAAAGACCTGATGGAGATCTTCATGTTGGAATGTACCATAATATGGCAGTAAGATATTTAAGACATTTCTACTTAGTCTTAACTAGTTTTTGGTAACTGAGCACAAGGAAATGATAAATCAAATTTTAAAAATTGCAGATGATTTAGGATGCCACTGCCATGCACTAATTTTTTTTTAGCCATTAGCTATAAAAAAAGGTTTAATAGATTGTATAAAACGTTGAGAATGGCTACCCTGGCTTTTATCCTTTTAATGTATCATCATAAGGAAAAGAAAGCAGATGTCACAGGAAGAGGTCAAGATACCAAGCATCACAAATGTGTGACTTGACTAAGTTACTGAAAGGAGCCATTATTGACTCTAGAGGAAATCATACAATCATGCCTTTACTTTCTATTATGGTATGGGATGATCGTTAATCAGAGTATGTGTTACAAAGGCAGTAAAATATATATTGATTTATGGAATAGTTTTACAATGATGGTGGTATGGACCTTGGAGCCCCTGCAGTGGCTCATATCTATGAGATGACTGACTTGAGAGGGGTATGACCCAGTCATAAACTGTGATCTGATTCTTCTTTGTTAAGATAAGGAGCCTACTCAGAGAATCAAATCCAAAACCATGTCCTACTCAATTGAGATCTCTTAGAGACTCACAACAGGACAGTTTTATAAATTGAAGATATAACAAATGTGCTGGAAAAATGCACAGAACTGAAAATATGAGGTACCTTCCTGATTTCTCCTTCTTGTCTTTGTGCATCCTTGCTACTCTATGGATCAAAATGAAGTAAATCATGAGAATAATAAGCTACAAGAAATCTTTCCAGTCTCCACTCCCAAAGCAACTTTGACTTCTTACCTTAACAGCATTGGATGGGAGACAACCACCCGGTGGAGAATATTACTTTCCCTAACAGGGAAGCATACTTCAATTGGGTTGGAACCACTGTGTTTTCCTTAGATGGCTCTATAGCTTAGCTGGGTTAAGACTGCATCCACTATTTCAGGCACACCACAGCTTGGTTAATATCATGGTCAGCTGAGGCCCTGGTCCCAATGCAAGCTCCCCCTCCCCATGACTTCATGAAGTAGTGCAGACAATGGTGATGATGATCATTCATGATCATGATCACGACAACAAAAGAATCAGAGCTATTATATATTGAACACTGTCCTAGCTCAAATAAATTACCTTCTTTATTTTGTAAAGAAGGAAAATGAACCCTAGAGAAATTATATGTTGCTCATTATCACAGAATTAAATAAATGAGGGAGCTATACAGAATTTCTGCTCTTGATTTTCTCTCCTATTTCAATCATGACCTCATTTTAGCCTCGTAAGAATCTTTTTGCCCCACAAGGGCTTTATTTTTGAGTTAGTTTCCTAGGAATGCCACAAAATGGGTGGCTTGAAACAACAAAAATTTTTTTCTCTCACAAATCCGGAGGCTAGAAGTCTGTGATCAAGGAGTCAGCAAGCTTGGTTCCTTCTGGAGACTCGAAGGGAAAATTTGTTCCATGATTCGCTCCTAGCTTCTCCTGGTGATTGCTGGCAATCCTTGGTGTCCCCTGACTTGCAGCTGTGTCACTACAGTTTTTGCCTCCTTTTTCATATGGTGTTCTCCCTGTGTGTCTCTGTGTTCTTGTGTCTTTACATAGCCTTTTTCTAAGGACATTAGCCATTGGATTTAATGCCCATCCTAATCCAGTATGACCTCACTTTAACCTGATTACTGCAAAGATCCTATTTCTGAATTAGGTTACATTCACAGGTACTGGGAGTTAGGGCTTCAACATATCTTTTAGGAAGACAAAATTCAGCGAGTGCTTTTATTCCCTGTTGCTCTTTAAATTGTTCACTAGTAATTTTTCCAGAAACTCAGTTGTAGGAATAAAGTCTAGGCAACCTCAGCTATCATCCTGATAACATGAAGTTCCCTTGAAGCAAGCATGCGCATGGGGACCTGGCTACTCTCTTAAAATGGGCAGGAGAGCAAAACACAAACCAATACCAATATCTTGAGTGACTGCTTTACACTGGCTTCACTGCAGCTCAGAGAGATGGTGCTTTCCTCTTAAGTCACGTAGCACAGACAACATAAAAGCTCATGCCAGATGTTTCTTCTGCTGCTTGTTGACAGAACCAAATTATTTATGAGCATATCACCTTTCCTTGGAGGATGGGTGCTGCTCAAACTCTCCATCTACAAATTTGTTCTCATATGATGAATGAGGAACAGAGTAGAATTGCTTGGAATCAGGTGTCCTAATCAGCTCAGAGCAAAGAGGGTTATAAGTGACAGGGTTAGAGGAATCAATTCAGAGAAAGAAAATAGAAATGCTAAGGTTATCAGTTTAAAAAAAAAAAGAAGTACAGAAACATTACTTCTAATTGCTACCCATGCAGTAAAACATGGTCATTGATTAGGGAATCCAAGCAAGCAGTCTCTTTTGGGTCCAGATGGTGAGAGTTAAGGCTATTATGTGTATTGCAATACCATTTGTATTTTTGAGAACACTGATACCAGATTCCAATACCCAAGTGGAACCTGTGTGGATTTCTGCTTGTTCTAATTTCTGCAGTACCTGAAACATATTCACAGCCTCTCCATCTGCATCACATTCCTGAAGCCTGCCATGCATCATTTGACAATCTACAGTGCTCTGCTCTTTCCATGATCCCCGTCTTTCCCACTGCATCATTTAACTCGAATATGTTCAGCCACAGAGGCTCTCCAAATCATTCACTTAGTGACCAAGGGCAGAGTTACCGACTACCCACGAGGGAATGAGTCATTGTATCATGAAGGCCATGGAAAAAAAGAGACATTTTTCAACAGATTCTGTGTGTTGTAGAAGATGAGTTCAAATATAGGACACCACACAAATTTAGTGGTGCATAATAGATAAGTAAATTTTTTACAAGAAATGTCAAGCATCTTCAGAATCTTTAACAATAAGAAAATGAAAAGTTAAATGCTTGTTGTCAAATAGGCACTGTGGGATCACAGTTTAATAAGCCAGGTCCTTTCCTCTGCTAATATTACTCACAGAAAAATAAGAAACTGGACAAGGCTCTCAAGTTATTGGGGCATATTCTGTTTTTTTTCCTAACACCTAATTTTGAGTATGTGCCATAGACATAGTGAGTCTGTCACTCTCTTTCTTGGAACAAGAATGGAGATAAAATAGAGGTAAATATCTCTGTTCTCAAGATGCTCTTTTGAAAAGAGGTTCTTGTGTCTCCATTAATTTGCTTAATATAGAATGACTATATAATAGTAATAAACCACCATTTGTTAAATGTCTACATGCTCTAAACTCTTTACATATATAATTTCTAATCTACCCAAACCATTTGTCTATTTGTTAGATGTGAAAACTGAGGCCCAGACACTCAGTAACTTCAGTCTCTAACCAAATCTGCCAGACACTGGAGGCCATGCTTCTTTACTACACGGTACTGCCTCTCATGAAAGTGTTTTAAATGCTGAGGAACTTGCTATAATTTAGACTTCTATGTTTTTGTTAATACTACTTTCTGAATTATAACACACTTATAGCGTTAGACAGATTTTACTGCAATAATGCTATATAACAAACAATCCCTAAATCTCAGTGGCTTACCATAACGAACACTTTTTCTTGCTTTTATGTCTGTGGGTCAACTGAAGTTTGGCTGGTCCTGGTTGAGCTTAACTGGATTCAGTGAGTTCACCTGCAGGTCAGGTTGGACTTATTCCATATATTCCATTGCAGAACAAGTAGCTACACAGAGCATGCTCTTCTCATTGCAATGGCAGGAACACAAGAATCCAAGCCAAATCACACAGCAGTATTTAAAATCTTTGCTCGTGTCACATTTGCTACTATTCCATTGGCATATGCAAGTCACATGGCCAAGCTCAAGAGCAACAGGCAAGGAGGGAAAACATATTCTGTCTATATTAAAGAGAGGTATGCCTAATTATCTTGGCAAAGGGCATGGATATACATTTCTATAATAGAAATGGAGATAGGAATGGACACAGTAATCCAATCTATCACCAACACCTCTCAGTTATCCATAAAATGTTGTAGGTTTTACAAATATATTTGGTAGAACTACTGGAAATCAGTGTAGGTGGATTTTCATCTACTCAAACCAGAGAAGTTTTGTTTTTATCAATTTTGTATATTGGGCTTCTGTAAATTTATATCAATTTACTTTGAACAAATGGTAAATAAAACAATGCTTAGAAACCACTGGCTTAGGTGATTATAGCTAACAAAAAAGTCATGTATGTAACTTTGGGACAGTCTACATATTTTATAATTAATTTACTATTATCTTCTGCTTTAGGTGGATGAGATTAATGTGTGCTCATAAAAGCAGATGTTATGGCAGAATTGTTAACAATCTGATTTTGGCACTACCTAGCTGTGTGACTTTGAGCAAGTTAGTTAACTACCTTCTATACATTGTTTTTTTTTTTTTTTTCCAACAGTCAAGTTGGAGTAATAAAAATATCTACCACAGGATTATTGTGAATAATAAGAGAACGAAAGCATATAAAATGTTTAGGACAATGCCAGTACTGGGAAATACACTATTAGTGATGCTTACAAGAGACCCACCATTAAGTAGAATGGTAGGGCAAAGCAGATCTAACCTAGTAAGATACTGAAAGCAGATATTCAGGTGACAGCCTAATTATCATCAAATTCTATTCATTCAAAAATATTTAGCACAAAATAATATGTATAATATATATGAATGTTAAGGTAGAAATATTAAAATGCATACCTATCACTCAGCATTGGACCAAAAACTTAAATGTTACCAATTCCTTTGTATCAACTTGTGTGCTCCTCCCCATCCCATCTCCCTGCTTTACACACACCTCCCAACTATCATATCTATGTAGTATAGCATAATCGTCAAGAATGCAGACTCTGAATCAGACCAATTACATTGGGCAAGTTACTTAACCCCTTTTTGCCACAGTTTCCAAATTACTACTTTGGGGATAATTATAATATCTATCTCATATAAGAATTATATTTATTAATACATTTGTAGCATGCAGAAAGAGGCCTTGCATATAGTAAGCACTGTGCCAATCTTAATTTTTTATCATTATTATCGTCATTGTGATTAGTAACACACACATTACTAAATAATATTCTGTTTGGCTTTGCTTGGTTTTGAGCTTTACAAAAATGGAATCATTATGTCTAGTCCTCTCTTGCGGCTGACTTTTTAACCTAAGATTATACTTCTAAGTGTCATCGACATATTGTATAATTTTCCATTAAGTGAATACGCTATGATTCATTTTCTTGTTGTTTTCATTTCACATTTCTATTATGAATGATGCTGTTATGATTTTTCGTAAAAAAATCTATTAGTATACAAACTCAAGAATTTTCTCAGACTGATACCTTGAATAAAATTGCCAATTGTTGGGATTTTATGATCAATCATCTAAGATAGGACCAAATTGTTTCCAATGTGCTTCTATAAATTTATATTTCAACATGCTGATCCTTGACCTCGGCAGACTTCTTAATTTGTGGCCAAAGTAAATTCACTGGAATTTAATTTGCATTTCTGGATCATAAGACTGATCCTAATTTTATATGTGTATTGTCTCTTCATGTTTTCTCTTTTGTGATATGTCTACTCTTTTTTTTTTTTTTTGCCATTTTCCCTGGATTATATTATTTTTCTTATTGAGTTGTGTTATTTATTCTTTAGGTATCATTTCATTATTGGTTATGTATGTTACAGATACTATCTACAACACAGAGTTGATTTGCACTTTCCTCATGGTGCCTTTTTATAAATAGAATTTCTTAATTTTAAGATAGTTAAATTTATTAATTTTATCTCCTATGTTCAGTATTTTAAATCATTTCCTAACCCCAAATCAGAAATTGTTCTCATACAATTTCTACCAAAATTTTAAAGTTTTACCTCTTACATTTAAGGGCATAGCCATCTGGCATATATTTTTGTGTATGGTGTGTGGTAAAGGTCCAAATTAATTTTATCCAAATTGATAAAAGCATCGCTTATTAAATTGTTCCTTCTTTTCCTCATAGTCTGCAAGGCTATTTCTGTCATACACTGAGTTTGCATATATGTGTGGCTCTATTTTGGGGCTCTCTCTTTCCCTCTCCGAGTGTGTGTGCGTGCACATGCCGCGTGTTCCACAGGTCACTTTCCTGCAGAATTACACCACCACCTTAATTAAAACAGCATTATAATAAGACTTGATAAATGGTACAGCAAGCAGCCCCTTTTTATTCTTCTTGAGTAATGTCTTGGCTACTCTCAGGCTTTTGGTATTCTATATAAATTTTAAAATCACCTTGGTATTCTGAGGTTTAACTACGATGGATCTAGGTGTGAATTTCTTTTTATTTATTCTATTTGGTATTAATTTCATCTCTTGCATTTGTAGAGTGGTATTTCTCATCAGATCTGAAAAAAATTTACAGATATTATCTCTTCAAATATAACTTATTCTTCATACTAGCTATCCTTTTTCCTGAGACTCTGGTAAAGTATACATTATACTACCTCATTCTGTTTTCTCCATTGTTCAGGCCATTTAGAAAATATCTTTCATTTTCTTTTCTCTTTATGCAGGAGTCTGTGTGTTTTCTTTTTATCTTCCAATGTACTAATTCTCTGTTTTAGGTACTCTTAGTTGTACCTAAATCTGCTTTTTAACTCTTTCACTGATTCTCTGATTTTAACAATTTTCCATGAAAAATTTATTTTTTAAAATACGGCTTGTTATTTTTTAGTGAGTTATTTTAAAAATAAAATCTCATTTTTAAATTTTTGTAATATTTAATTCACAGTTTATAAACCTTTTTTTTTAAAATTAATTTATTTATGGCTGTGTTGGGTCTTCGTTTCTGTGCAAGGGCTTTCTCTAGTTATGGCAAGTGGGGGCCACTCTTCATCGCGGTGCGCGGACCTCTCATTATCGCGGCCTCTCTTGTTGTGGACCACAGGCTCCACACGCGCAGGCTCAGTAATTGTGGCTCACGGGCCCAGTTGCTCCGCGGCATGTGGGATCTTCCCAGACCAGGGCTCGAACCCACGTCTCCTGCATTGGCAGGCAGACTCTCAACCACTGCGCCACCCGGGAAGCCCTATAAACCATTTTTGATAATTTCAATATCTAAGTGCTATGGGGGCATAACTCTGTTGTTTCTTATTTTTACAGACTCTCATTCATTTTATTTCCTTAAGCATTTATTTGCATTTGTTATAATAAACCGAAATTTCACTGACTTTATTATGTATGAGTGCTGGAAGCCTAAATTGAGAAGGTTATCACACAGAGATGATTTTGAAACATAAATTGGTACAAGCTCTTTGGAACCAATATGCTGCTGCTTATGTAGTTAAACATCTGAAAGACTCACTTACCTCCTTCCTTATTTCCTTACAAGAAGCCATATAGTGTATGGACAGTTGGTGATCCTTTTATGCCCTTTTGAGTTATTGGCTAAATGAAGGAATCTCAAGTTCCACCCTTGTCCATTTCATTGTCCTTAGAATCCTGATTAGTATCAGTCTTATGGTGGACAGACTTTCGGATGGCCACCATGATTCCCGCCTCCTGGCGTACATGCCCTCTCCTTGAGTATGGGCAGGACCTGTAACTTGCTTCCCACCACTATGGCAAAGGTAATTAGATACCATTCTGATCATTATGTTACATTATATAAGACTCCATTATCTTAGCTGACTTGCTCTAAAATCTTGTTCTCTTTGCTGACTTTGAAGAAAGAAGCTGTCATGAGTCTCAAACTGCAAGAAAATGAATTCTTCCAACAACATTAGTGAACTTGGAAACAAACCCTCTCCAATAGGTTTTCAGATGAGAACCCGGACCTTGTTGATAGCTTGATTCAGCCTTGCAGAGGACTCAGCTAATCTAAGACTTCTAGTCCACAGAAACTGTGAGATAGTAAATGTATTTTGCTCTAAGTCACTAAGTTTATGGTAGTTTGTTACGCAGCATAAAAAAGAAACATAGCCTGATAGTACCATTTTCCCTCAGAGAGAGACCACCTTTTAATGTTTTACTTTTCACTGCTCCCTGCCCTTGTTTCAGCGGTCTTTTTTTTTTTTTTCTTCTCCCTCTCAAAGGGGTAGGGGCTAGTAGTGTTTAAGATGGAGAATTTGAGAACTGTTTAGAAATTTTCTTTTATTTACTGTATACCTCAAAGTGCACTGAAGTTTTGTTTTATCAAGGACTTGGTTGTTAAATAGAAGGATGCTCTTCCAGTATTTGGTCTGCCTTACTTTTGAAAGCAAAAGTCCTCAAATTCAATTCTTATCACTGAAGTGAGGAAAAAAAGAGGTGTTTTATGACTGATACATAGAGTCTAAAGTGCATATCATTTTTTGTTGGAAGAAAAGACTTCATTTGGAAGGATGCAGTTTTCAGATGAGATAAAGGTGTGTGGTGAGTTATACTGATCTTATGTTTTTAATATATTGACTTTATATTGATTCACTATCCAATGAGAGAAATGGAAATAAAAAAAGGAGAAGGACGTGAATTAAATGTTTAGCATTGTAGAAATAACATCTAATCAAATACTACCTGGAAAGAACTAAAAAGATGTGTCCAGAGTGACTGCCAAAAGAACTCAGACACTCTTCCCAGATTCTTTGCATTTCCCTTTTTTTGGGCCAATGAACAGAGAGGAAAAACAAACAAAAACAAAAAAATCTAATCCATTTTCTTTTTCCTCCTCTGCCTATCAGAAGCTAATGCCCACCTACTCCAGTAAGGCAAGGCTGTCACAACCAAGTCAAATGAATGATTCTTTTGTAAGTTTGTCTATAGGGATTTATTAAGCAACCAGTAATCACCTACCATCAGTCCTTTAAAATCCAACCATGGATCTTAATTTATCAAAATTCTTCTACTTTCTAGTTGATATTCTCTATGAAAGTAATACTAATATGATTGCTACTAAAATCATCATCACCTTTTCCTCTTCAGTTATGTGAATAACATTCAGTGGTTTCTGTCTATGTGCCAGAAACTGTGTTAACTGATTTACATAAGTTGTCCCCAGTTAGTCTCAAAATAGGCCTCATCAAAATTACTTATGATATTATTCTGAAGAAAATTATTAAAATACTCATAGTAACATATGTTTTGCAAGTCAAACAGTACAGAAAGATATAGTGATAAATAGCAGGCCCCTTCATCACTCCTCCTTATCTTCAACATTCCCCTCTGCAGAGGCAAACTCTTTATTTTTAACAGTTTTATGTAATATTTAACTCTATATTTTAAAATTACTCACTTAACAGTCTGTTTATTGCCTCTAAAAATTTTACACATTATAGTCTGAATTCCTTCTTTGATGAAGGCTGCTTTCCCCTTAAAATCAGGAATAAGGCAAGGATGTCCCTTCCCAGCACTTCTATTCGGCACTGTACTAGAATGCAATAACACAGGAAAGGAAATAAAGGGTATATAGATTGGGAAGTAAAATTAAATTGTATTTGTTTGATGATGACATGATTACATACTTAGAAATCTCAGAATTGACCAAAAAAATTCCGGAATTAATAAGCTATTATAGCAAGTTTGTAGAATACAAGGTTAATATACAAAAGTCAATTGCTTTCCTATATACTAGTAACAAAAAATTGAAATCTGAAATTTAAAACACAATACCATTCACATTAGCATTATAAAATGAAATGTTTAGGCATAAATCTAACGAAAATTGTACAGAAACTATATTTGAGGAAAACTATAAAACTCTGATGAAAGAAATCAAAGATCAAAATAAATGGAGAGATGTTCAACCTTCATGAAAAAGAGGACTCAATATTGTTAAGATACCTGTTCTCAACTTGATGTACAGATTCAATGCAATCTCAATCAAAATGCCAACATGTTATTTTGAATAGATGAACAAACTGATTATAAAATTTATTTAAAAAGATAAAAGATCCAGAATAGCCAACACAAGACTAAAGAAGAACAAAATTGGAGGAATGACATCACCGAATTCAAAGACTTACTTTAAAGCTACAGTAATCAAGACAGCATGGCATTGGAGAAGGAATGAACAAATAGATCAACAGAAAAGAGAGACCAGAAATAGACCCACACAAATAGAGTCAACTGATCTTTGACAAAGGAACAAAGCAATTAAATGAAGAAAAAATATTTTTTTTTTCAACAAATGGTGCTGGAACAACTGGATATCATCATGGAAAAAAAAAGAATCTAGACAGATTTTACATCTTTAACAAAAATTAAATCAAAGTGAATCAGTGACCTAAATGGAAACACAAACTATAAAACTTCTAGAATACAACAGGAGAAAATCTAAGTGAACTTGAGTTTTTAGATACAACACTGTAAGCATAATCCCTGAGGAAAAAAAAATGGATGTTAGACTTTATTAAAATTAAAACTTCTGCTCTATTAAAACACCATTAAGAAAATTAAAATATGAGCAACAGACTGAGAAAAAATATTTGCAAAACACATAAAGGACTTGTCTCTAAAATAAACAAAGAACTCTTAAAACTCAACAATAAGAAAACAATCCAATTTAGGAATGGGGAAAGGATGTGAGGAGACACGTCACCAAAGAAGATGTACAGATAGCAACTAAGCATATGAAAAGATGCTCAACATCATGTCATAAGGAAACTGAAAATTAAAACATCAATTAGATATGACTACTCATATATTAGAATGGTTAAAATCCAAAATATGACAATAGCCAATGCTGATAGGGATGAAGAATACCTGGAGGTTTCATTCATTGCTGGCTGGAATGCAAATGGTCCAGCCACTTTGGAAGATAGTTTGGCAGTTTCTTACAAAGCTAAACATAATCCTACCATATAATACAGCAGTCATTCTGCTAGGTATTAATCTAAATGAGTTGAAAGTGTTTTGTCCATATAAGAATCTGTACATAAATGTTTCTAGCAGCTTTACTCATAATTACCCAAACGAGAAGCAACCAAAATGTCATTTCATAGGTAAATGCATAAACAAACTATGGTACATACCTACAATGAAATATTAATTGGCAATAAAAAGAAATGAGCTATTAAGCAACAAAAAAGAATGGAGGAAACTTAAATGCATATTGCTAAGTGAAAGAAGCCAGTCTGAACAGGTTAACTATTGTATTATTCCAACTATTTGACATTCTGAAAAAAGACAAAAATATAAAGATGGTATAAAGAGAAATGATTGCTGGAGGTTTGGGTAATAGGGAAAGAGATGAATAAATGAAATACAGGGGAATTTGGGGGTAGGGAAACTATTCTTATGATATTGCAATGGCAGATACATGACATTATGCATTTTATCCTCTTCCTTCACGCACAGGACTATATAACCAAAGTGTAAACTTTAATGTAAACTATGGACTTCAGGTAGTAATGATTATCAATGTTGGTTCATTAACTATAACACATATATTATACTAATGCAAGATATGAATAATAGAGGAAACTGTATGTGTGGGAGGGGTTCTTGAGAATTCTGTACTATAAGCTCAATTTTTCTGTCAATGTAAAACTGTCCTAAAAATAATTAAAAGAGCTTACATGCTATATTCTGACTCCCTACCATGAATAAGGTTGTTTTAGTTTTCTAATACTACCTTTCCTCCTCTCTCCATATATTTCTTCTTGATTTTTGTTGAATCACCACTCAATGAAGAGATGATTATAATGATGTAAATACCATTAACAACTGAGCAGTGCAGAATGTTATGATTACACTTTGCTTCTTGTACATCTATTCTTTATTTTCCTGTAGTTTTAACTGCTTTCCAACAAGAACTCAAAAACACCTCTTATTATAACCAAACACCTCAGTTAATCAGTTCACTTGAATTCACATTTTTCCTAAATCCGTATTTCTTGGGGCCCTCTGTCCTCTTGCTCCAATATGGGTTGATTTCTTTTTAGGTATTTTGCTCAGTTGTTTTTTTCCTTGAACGTCCCTTTATTATCCTCAAAGTACTCTTACCTCATTCTTTTCTTGGCTCCCTTGTTTCCTCAATCTCAAATCTTTCTCTTTGTGGTTTTGCACTGTGTCAACTTAGACAAACTAGAATTACATTTCCCAGGATGCCCCACCTGATATGGTTCTCTATTAGCACTGGCTGCATGAGTCATTTTGCTCCAGGTTTGGAAGATGGAAGGGAAGCAGGAGCCATATTTCTTACACTTGGAAGGTTGGTGCAAGACACTAGCTGCTCTGAGTAGGAGAAGGAATCTGATAATTTATGCCCTAAATTTGTTTTCAGCCTCTCTACAGTTTTGCGATACAAATCAACTTTCTTCTCCGTGGGTTCTTTTATTTAAGTTCCAAAAGGGCAGAGTTTTTGCTTTTTTAATTCACTCCTCTATTGCTTCTCTCTAAACAGGGCCTGGTACATAGTAGGTGCTGAATAAATATTTAGTAAATGATAAATGCAAGTACTTAGTTTCAGCTTTCATCACTCTGCTAAGTCAGTTACTATTTCCATCATCTAAATTTTTATTACCAACTTTCTTCTATTTTCTCCTCTCCTATTCTTTTTGATTATGAGGGCAGTAGCCTGCTCTGTAAAAATATTTTATTTATTGATATATTTATTTGTACTCATATTAGTGGAGTTTTAGGACAGAGTGGAATAAGTATGCATTTTCATTTCCCCATGCTTACCACAATATCAAGCATTATTTTTCAACTATTTTAATATTTTAAAAAACATTTTTGTTTTCACTCTTTATTGAATTCTCCCAGTAAAACTGTAAAGCCTAGAGATGGGAACATTTGTATTTTGTTCTGAGAATTTTGTGGCTTCTCCAACTTCTGCTCTCATCCATTATGCTATTATGTTTAGTATTATTTTTTAAATTCAGTAGTAGCAGTTATCTGACCAGATATAAATTTTCCATGAGGTAAGTACACTACACTTCAGGAACTCTTGGGCTTTCTCTTTTCCCTGAACTTTAAATAAATTATGACACATTTATTTTACAGCAGAATTAGGTGCCAGGAAAGACAAAAAAATCTATCTTCCATTTCTCGGATAAAGGCTGATCATCCCAGCAGTCTTTGTGTAATGACTCACTCATTATTGATCAAGGGTCTATAAAGTCTGGGGAATTTTGCATTTTGAGAATTTGGGAGTAATTTATGATAACAAGCAATAATAAGAAGAGAGTTATTCTGTATGTTTGTTGCTAAATGCAGCTGTCAAACCCAGATGCCAAGAGGTATAAATGTAAAGAATTTTGTCATAACACCTAGTGTTTCCTGAAGTAAAATAACTCAGTTGCACAGCACTGTATAGCTTAATGGCCTTTGCCTTATTTTCTCTTGGCTCTTTACAAATGTGAAAGTTATAAAATCTTATGTATTCAAGATTATGCTCTGTGTTTGTTATTAGCACCAAAATAGATGGCTTTCATCTCAAATTCATTTTTCAGTTTAAGCATTTCACCAGAGCTATAAGGTTGCTATCCACCTGTCAAAATAAAATTTTATAGATTGACATCTTTGGATGAACTACCTCTGATGACAGAGGATTGCTGAGTTTCTAGCATCTTCTCCCTCCTCCAAAAACAGTAATGGCATTATTGCTCTAAGGAGAGATAAAAATTGTGTTACTTCAGTTTGAAATCTAAGTATTCTGTTGAATTCAATAAAGTATTAAGCAAAGACATAACCTGGTGTGGTAAAAAGCACCTGCCTGAAGAGTCACACCCAGGAGTGAAAATAAAAATATTTAGCAATTAGATGGCACAAGTCATACAATCAGAAAAGAAATGGCTAAAATACTAATTACCCCCTGCTACACCAGGCATTATCTATTCATTTCTAGCTGCTAAGGAAGTCCCCTGGGTCCTAAGAGAAGGGTCAGGGGCATACAGAGGACTCAAGGCAGTGGCTATTTACCAACCATTACAGAAATATTTCAATATTTTAACCACTAATATTGATGTACTGCTGCCTTCTGGCCCGAGTCATACTAAATTTGAATTTCTCTCACAGCAGTATCTTACAATGTGACCCAAGGACAGGTCCTTAACCTCTCTGAGCTAAATTTCTTCATCTGTTTTAACAGGCTACCTTGCCCAGGCTGTTGTTCCCATGTGTCATTTTGCAACTCCTGTCCAGATTTTCTAGGTGTGTCTTGGGTGGACAAAGACTCCCTAAACCTGTGTTCTCTGGGAAGAAAGACTCCGTGGTAGAAATTATAAACTACAGAATTGGACCACTATGGGAGCAGCAGCTCTGCCATGAGCAGGATGCTGCTGGTGCAGTTAAGACGTCACTTCTACAACTATCAGCTCCAGAGTCTCACTACCATTGCTAAGGTTCCTCTGTCAAATTTTTCAGTAACTGATAATGTTACTGTGATGCCTTGTAATGGATGGATGCCTTACCTTTTGTTCCAAAGAACTCAGTTCTGAATTCAACTCAAATCTTGTACCAGTGCATCTGAATATATAAAGTTATAAAGTTAAATCCCATTTAGAGTGATGGCTACAAGGGAATCAGGATTTTTTTTTTTTTTTCCCCACACCGTACGGCTTGCAGGATCTCAGTTCCCAGACCAGGGATTGAACCCGGGCCCCAACACTGAAAGCCCAGAATCCTAACCACTAGGCCACCAAGGAACTCCCTGGGAAACAGGAAAATTTTTAGCTTTCTAGTCTCTGCAATACAAGAAGGCAACTGAAAGGCATAAGTGAATTTTTACCCCAGAGGTAAAGCTCATATGTAAATACATCATCTGAAATGCCACTTCTACCTTAAAGATTTCATGGTTGATTATAAGGTATGTGAATTCAGATTTGCACAATAATGTTGCCCAAAGTTTTCATAAACACTTGCAAAGCATTACCACTATGTTTATGCTGACAATTTACAGATTATAAATTACTTTGACAGATGAAAAATATAAAAAGCACAGTATTAAAAGAAAAGTTGCCCCAAGACATACAGCTAAGATTTACATGCTTGTCCTTGAAGCCAAATGACTTATTGCTCAGATATCAAAATATCTGAATATATTTCACCAAAGCCTTAGTTTATCTACCATTTCAATAATGGGTAATTTAGTATTAACTTTAGTTAGTGAGGAAACTTCTTTTTAAGTAATTTTGTCTGTGATAGCTTTGAAATAAATTGGTGGGCCATGTATCCTTGTAAAGATAATGTGCTATATAGACAGTCTTGAATGAATTATAATTATTATTTTTTGTATTTTTAACCATTGAATTCACCTTCCTGTGTATGAAAGGGCAAAAGCTCCAAAAATAAAACTCAAATTACTTTTTCATTCATTTATCCAGGATTACGTAACTATGTAAAAATTGAGCCTTTTTTACTATAAACATAAATTGCCAAAATTTTCTGCTAAATAAATTTCATTCTTTATCGATATAAGTTATAATCAACGGGAGCCATATGTCAACTGAACTGTGGGGACTTTGCAATACTAATTGCAGTTACTAATGTATTCAATTTATAGATTTGGTTAAATTTCTGATATGAAACTGTCATATTTTAAACATGTTTAAATAGCTAGTATCTAATAATCTTACTGCTTCTAAAGTAGAGCATTAGAAAATCCAGGATGGTTAGGAAAGGCTATGGAAAAGGGATTAGAAAATACAATCTCTCTGTTATCTAGAAATATTAATCTTATAAATCAAGAAATGATTTAGTGTCATTTGTATACAGTCACATCCTGGAATTGATAACATGCTCTTAAAGGGAATAGTACTGAACTTGAAAATTTCTTGAGAATTGTAAGGCAGATATTAAACAATCACAATTTTCAAATCCAAGATATCCCTCAGAGGCAAAATGAACATGGGCAGCACAGGGGTTATGGGGGTGGAGTAGGGGGACTGTGTTATTGAGAAGAGTTGTGAGTTTTTACAGATTCTGTGTGTGTGTGTTTGCGTGTGTAAAATAATCATAAGAACAAAATCATTGAAAGGAAAAGTAGTTCTTGAAATCTTTCACTTGCTGTCTCTCCAGTCTCTCTTTGTCATTGTTTTACAGTATGTTTTACTTTTTCTATCATTCCAGGCAAGGTGCAGGTGATTTAAAACAACCTCATGCTTCTCAAATTCTTTTACAACTAGTTTAACATATATCATTTTCAGAGACTTTAAGCAAATGACTTTATTTGCAAGAGTGAGGTAAATTATAAATCAATTTGGAAGTTATATATAATTTATGAAATCATGTAAGAAATATGAAGATTTACAGGCATGAAATTATGGAAATAAAGAGAAAACAATTGTCCTTTAAATTCCCCCATCAAGACACAGACGTAGAGAATGGACTTGAGGACACGGGGAGGGGGAAGGGTAAGCTGGGACGAAGTGAGACAGTAGCATGGACATATATACACTACCAAATGTAAAACAGACAGCTAGTGGGAAGCAGCCACATAGCACAGGGAGATCAGCTCCGTGCTTTGTGACCACCTAGAGGGGTGAGATAGGGAGGGAGGGAGGGAGACGAAAGAGGGAGGAGATATGGGGATATATGTGCATGTATAGCTGATTGACTTTGTTATAAAGCAGAAACTAACATACCATTGTAAAGCAATTATACTCCAATAAAGATGTTTAAAAAAAAAAATTCCCCCATCATTGGGGGAATTTGAATGATGAGGTTGAGTGAGCTCAGATAGGAAATTAGTTTAGCTCTCCATGAATTAAGCCCACATGTGTGTTTCTAGGCTATAAATTAGTGGAATGAACCCAGAAATAAAATGATAGTTGATTCCCAGGCAATTAAAGCAAAAAGGAAAAAGCTAATCTTAGACTAACTTCCCCTTGTCAACAGTATTCACAGCAAAAAACATTTTTTGTTAATTCAAGTGGGCTGATAATGGTAACAATAGCAGGCATTTTTTCCTCCAGTAAACCTGATCAACTCTTAGATTATTTTTATACCATTGTCTTCCTGTTTTGATGTTCGTGAAACCCCAGTTTTCTTCAGATTGTTGATAATTTTTTCTTAATATGAGTTCGTACATGCCATGTTCCCACACTGCTCTTTCCTGAGGAATATATAGTCTTATCCGATCTCCATCAAAATACCAAATGACTTCAGTAAACTTGAAACAGAATTTTTCTCAAGACTGGGAACAGTAGAGAGAATGCTTTTTTTTTTTTTCTCTTTAAGTGTATGACTTAAAAGCTATGATCACAGTCAGGAAAGCAGATTAGTAAAGTATTGTCATGCTTTGTAAAAAGTTGAAAAGGGCTTCAAGGAAAAATCATGCTGTACATAATCTTTTTTTCCCCCCTCCTCTGAGCCAGGCCCCTTCAAACCATTACCCCAGAAAATACATTGCTCAATCTTTTTATTCTCTGAACAATGTTAGCTTTTCTGTTTTTATAAAATGCACAGAAAAAATCAGCTACCTAATAGCTCTAACTATACCTGCTTTGAATCTATTTGGTAAATTAATTAAATATGGTTATTCAATCCTATATTTCTCAATTTTTATGTTGATAACAGACCAGACTAGGAAGGCATGGGGTATGGTTGATGAGAGCCTGAGTTAAGGGTCAGAGTCTTTATACTGTTCCATGTACTCATATAATAAAGTAGTAAATGTTAGGACCACACAGGACTCCTAGTAATAATGAGACATCGATGGAAATCCAATCATGTTTTTTGAGTCTTGATTTTTTTTTCCTTAGAAGAGAGGGTTTTGAATTGCAAAAAGCAAGTACCTTTCAACATGTGGCCAGCTTTTCACATGATATTCCTAAAACTCACTTTGATTTTTATTGCTGTTCCTTTACACAACCAAGAGCCTATAAAGAACCCATGATTTTGCTATGTTTGTGCAGCTGGGTCAAAGGTATTGCAATTGCTTGAAGGCAAAACAGGCAGTAGGAAAGAATTAATTCAAATCATGTTATTATGTGAAATAAGGCATATTTCTTATCATATCTCAGCTCAGGTGTTTGGAGACTGAAGCTACACAAATGAGCCAATTCTCATTTTGGTCTGTCTTATAAGTCTAAATCTTCACCATCGCCTCATTCCTGAATTTGATTTTATAGCCCACTTCCAACATTTTCTAAATCTAATTCAAGATACAGAACTGTATATATGTGTATATATGTGTTTCTTTAAAAAAACACACACTGCTGGAAACTCTCCAAGAAAACAGAAAATTAAACTGTTTGATAAATCATTGTTTTCATATGCAGGATTCTTCTATAAGTAGAGATACAATATATAAAAATTCCAAACTGAAGACCATCAATCCCATATCTGTGAAATTAATCACTTTTATTCAACAGATCTCATAGTGACCACCGTCTGGCTCTCATTCCTCCTCATTTTCTCCTGATGAAGAGATCATTCTACATCACCTTTTGAGTACATTTTAAGGTTATGAGTTAAATCCATTGTTGGATTCTGTTCCCTAATTAAAATACCCCTTCATGACTCAAAGAATTAATGCTTTGAAGACAAATTTTTGGATACTGATTTTCTTCATAAAAAGAAAATCCACCAGATAGTTGATGTCTGAGGAAATCTGTTAATGTTTAATACATGATTCTTGTGTTAAAGGTTTAATTCTATTTATACTATATTAGTTGTGGTTGACAATAGTCTGGTCTCTTTAAAAAGTTACCATTCATCTGAGCTGCTGCAATTGAGTTAGATTCATGATGTGATGATATGATGATGAGATTCACAGTAGCAAGATAGGAAAGTGAGGACCTGGAACCAGCTGTTGGGCGTGGGGCAGAGTCTCATTTGCAATTAAAAAAAAAAAAGGTAATTGATGGGTTTGTTGACAATACAGGCAAAGGTATTGACAGGTAAAGCTATCTGAAATATATAGCAAGAATGTAGGTAGACTGTGAGAACAAGAGAAAGAAATTAGAACTCCCACATGTATGAGGAGAAGCTGATTAGCAATTGTTAAGTCCACTGTCACCTCCTAGAGGAATAGGGTACCGGGCAGATTCCTCAGACAAAGGCTGATGCATCAAGGTAAAGGCAGGCATGCAGTTAACTCATGAAGCATGAGGCAGAGAATGTGATCTTGGCAAGAAGGTAAAAATCCACTAGCATAATTGGGACCAATAATTAGGGTCAGGCCAAACTAGTCGGGACAACAATTTGCTGCTAATTGCCCACATGGTAAACCATAACATTGAGTTCTCTTGCCTTGCATAGCCTTTGATAGAAACGAATGTAGGTTTGAACCTAAACAAGAATGACAAGTTTCCAGCTGAGAGGAAAAGAAAATCAGAGGGGAATTAGGTAGGACCCAACAGTACAAGGCAACACCAGTATATATACACTTAACTTACGAAAAAAATAGCTTTGCTCACGTAAAAGATCGCACGTGAAATCCTCTTTTTTTTTTTTTTTTTTTGCTTTCAGTGACCTAATGAAAGAGGTTGAGAAAGAGAAACAAAGGGCTACTCAAGGCCTTTTTCAAAGACAAGTTCGACTACATGTGATTTTTGTTTCACATGCTCTTCTTGAATATAAACTCTGTGTGACTTCACTCTGGTCTGCTAATATAAAAGGAGAGCCAGGAAAAGAGTTTCTTTGGTTGCTGGAGGATGCTGCTTTAGGAAAACTAGAGAAACAAAGAACTCTTAGTAGATGTTATTGGAACTAAGAAATAACTATTTGTCTTTTCAGCAAATACTCATTGAAGCCGAAATATATGCCACAGGAATTGAGAGCACAAAGAAGAATATGTAAGTTGACTGTCTTGGGAAAAGAGTACTGGAATGAAAAGCTGTGTAACTAGATAATTGCAAGACAAAATCATAAAGGCTGCAAGAGAGGCATTAACAAAATACAGAGGGAGTTATAGCAGGTAATAGCTACTTAAATCTGTGGTACGGAAGGCATCAGGCTGGTAGTGACTTGAGTTCACTGGAACAAGGAAGAGACAGGCATTCTTGACAACAAAAGTACCTTTCATTTGCATAGCAAATTAGAGTTTTCAAGGCATTTTCAATATATCATCCTATCTGCTACACAAATAGTCCATTAATGCAGATATTGTTCCTGTTTTACAGATGAGGAAACTGGCCCTGAGCAGAAAAGTGACATACCCAAGCCACCCAAGAAGGTATGTGGGAGGGCTGGGTCTCAAAATCATTAGAGAGCTTCCTGGTGCACCATGCATGGTTGCCTTTACAATCATAGAAGTTGATTTGAAGATACTTTGACTCAACTATTTAGCAAAGCAGCATCAGTATAGTAACACTCTCTTTTTAATCAAACTTTAGACAAACTCCTCTGAGCTATCTTTTCTACAAGGCCTTGTCTTTAGGTCTTGTCTTTGGCTGCATAGTCTAGTTGTACCAAAATAAACTGCTTAAATCAGTTTAATGAGAATCCCTCCACCCTCAATATATGATCAAATTCCTTATCCCCCATGGTTGATATCTGATAATCCTGGCTTGCCTTCAGTAAGAATTCTGTTAAGTCAGGTTAGCAAGAATCTCCCTGCCCTTGATGTCTCCTCTCAGTAATTTTCCATACACTAACCCCCTCACTCTGCTTGTTGACTAAAAATCCCCAGCTGGCTTTGCTATATTTAGAGTTGAGCTTGATTTCTCTCCCCTATTGCAATAGTCTTGAATAAAGTCTTTCTTGCCATTTTTACAAGTGTCAGGATAATTTTTCTTTAACAATAGTATTGTTAAAAGATAAACTGAAGCATAGTAAAGATTTTAAGAGTTTATCTGAGCAAAAATCAATTTGAATCAGGCAGCATCTAATCTAGCAGATAAAAAGGAGCTCTAAGGAGCTGTAAAAATGAAAGACTTTTATAGGCAGAAGGGAACAGGAACAAGGAAGTTATACCAGGCCAAAAAGTGGGTTGGTTATTGCAAAGCTACCTTTAGGGATGGCAAGGGTCTATTAGGCAGATCACCTAATTAGTGCTAATCAGGCGACTTCTGATTGACTGGTTTAAGATTCTATTACTGGGAGAGATGAAAGTATAATTAAGCCTCAGTTTGGTGATATGGGGTTTAACAAAAGCAATTCCATTTTGGGCTACTTGTCTTGTTTTTAAAAATTCCCCCCTTTTTATCAGCCTCTCAGGCTGAGAGATATGATCAACTTTTAAGGCATTAATTCTACTCCCAGCTACCACACTGGAGTTCTCAGCTTTTGTAGAATCTCTGTGTGGTATTCACAGATCATGATGTTGAGTTCACATTCTTTAAGTTGGTCATTCTCTTTGTTTCTTTTCTGATGTTCTAGTCTTAGGGAGATTATTTGCTTGGTGGTTAGAGGCTGTGAACATGCATTTTAAGCTTTTGAGAGAATACAGCACACCAGGGAGACTACTATGATTGTTATATGTAGGATAATTCCCGATTTCTGGAGTGCACTTCAGAACCATGGTCCCTAAGACTGAAACCAATCAGAATCAAATCAAAGAAAGACCCCACTGAAAGAGTCACTTTCTTAAGCCAGCTGGCTTGTTCAGTGATCTTACGTAGCTGAGTCTCAACTTCCCCAGAAATCTCAGTCCAAGTGCAGCACAGTGTTGGCCACAGCACAAACACCTCCTTGCTCAGCTAAAAGATATCCTATTATCAGGGGCTATCCTACTATCAAGAACGACTTTGGCCAGAGAGTTTAGGGATTTTTATCAGGCATCTACTGCTTTAACAGAAGATTCTGCAATGAGAGTTAAGGAGAGATTCCTGATCACAGCCTCATTTGTACTTACTCCTAGCCAGGGCAGTAGGGATCTGCCAAAGGAAACTAATTTTGAATCTTCGATGCCTCCTGGTAATTCCCATTTGAGACCGTGGTTCAGGACTGGAAAGGTGACTGCCATGGAGGCCAGTAAAATTTAAGGGCCTATAGGCTGCACAGGTGGTTTTATTCTGGTTACTCTTGCCTTGTGTCTCCTTCTTTGTACGGAGCCTGAATGAAATGTTCTGCTAGTTTGGAGTTGTTAACCAGAGACAAGGAAATAAACGCTAAGGATTAGGAGTCTGACATGATAGAGAGGGGGCTGAGTTTGTTCCAGAGACACTGAGACTTTGGATATCAGGGAGAAGTTTGTGATGGAAAGAACTACAGGATCACTAGCATTGTGGCAAATTCAACTATCATTTGGTTGTTAGATTACCCACACCCTTATAATAACCTGAGATACGTGAAGAGTGGTATTATCTTTCTAGGCCAGAGCAAGAAAAAAGGTGAAGAAAAGAATTATACAGAGTTTCATGGTGTAAGAATTAGGAAAAGGATGGCAGAGAGGAAAGGAAGAATGTCAAGAAAGTCTTGAGAGGAAGTAGTCTAGCTCGATGTCAGCTACTTCTTTTCCTAGTCAATTTGATTTTGAGGCCTCCAGCATTTGCACAGGACCAAATGTCAGGTAGAACACATGTCTTCAGTTGTGAAATATGCATCCAAGTTTTGACTTGTAATTTGGCTGCAGTGTCGTTGGTCAAAAGTACTTGGTAGAGTTCTTTCCACAAATCTCACTTTTGTGAAAGCATTAGGGTAAAATGATAACTCTCTGTAAATGACAAAAGACTTAAAAATGCCCATGGTTAAAGATTTGATGAGTTCCTTATAATAAAACTGACAATGAAATTTGGTTATTTCTGTGACCCGCAATATGTTAAGACTGGAATGGTGATTGATAATATATCAGAATATATCAGATTTTTAGAAATTTCATACAATTTCTAGAACACTTTTACTGATAACCCGCAACCATGGAAATATAAATACAAATATGTAAGAAGGCTTATCATCACTTATTTGACAATTCTTCTCATGTCATTTAATGTACCAAGTAAACATAACATCTCTTACTTAGCATCTCTCTTTTACAAGGAATCTTTTGACATTCTCTAGGGGAATCTCAAAGTTAATTTCAGGTCAAAATACTCCATTTAGAGTTTGATTTTGGGAAGTTGTCAAAACATCAAAAGGTTTGAGCATTTGAATGAATAGGGTCACAGATTATTATGAAATAACATTTAATTACCTATTTTACCAAAGTGGCAATAGATAATTTTAAAGGCAAATATAGAAGGTTACGTAGTTGTGAACAAAATTTAGCTCTTTAAATATTGAAAAGACTAGGTTTTCTAAAGTAATGCAAAACCTGATGAAGACAAAGAGCTGACTAATACTCCAAGAAAAATGTATTCTTTTCAATGGGACCTAATTAAACTTAAAACTTTTGCACAGCAAAGGAAACCATCAACAAAATGAAAAGACAATCTACTGAATTGCAGAAATTATTTGCAAATGATATGACCAATAAGAGGTTAATATCCAAAATATATAAACAGCCCATACAACTCAATATCCAAAAAACAACCTGATTAAAACATGGGCAGAAGATCTGAATAGACATTTTTCCAAAGAAGATATGTAGATGGCCAACAGGAAAATGAAAAGATGCTCAATATTCACTAATCATCATAGAAAGGCAAATCAAAACTGCAATGAGATATCACCTAACACCTGTCGGAATGGTTATTATCAAAGAGCCTACAAATAACAGATATTGGTGAGGATGTTTTGCCATTTGTGACAACATGGATAGATCTGGAGGGTATTATGCTTAGTGAAATATGTCAGACAGAGAAAGACAAATACTCTATAACTTATATGTGGAATCTAAAAAATAAAACACACAAATGAATATAACAAACAGAAACAGACTCACAGTTACAGAGAACAAACTAGTGGTTACCAGTGGGGAGAAGGAAGGGGGTGGGGCAAGATGGTAGAGGATTATGAGATTAAAAACTACTATGTATAAAATAAATAAGCAGGGCTTCCCTGGTGGCGCAGCGGTTAAGAATCCACCTGCCAATGCAGGCGACACGGGTTCGAACCCTGGTCCGGGAAGATCTCACATGCTGCGGAGCAACTAAGCCCGTGCACCACAACTACTGAGCCTGCGCTCTAGAGCGCGCGAGCCACAACTACTGAAGCCCACATACCTAGAGCCCGTGCTCTGCAACAAGAGAAGCCACCGCAATGAGAAGCCCGTGCCCCGCAACGAAGAGTAGCCCCCACTCACCGCAACTAGAGAAAGCCCGTGTACAGCAACGAAGACCCAACGCAGCCAAAAATAAATAAATAAAATAAATAAATTTATTAAAATAAATAAATAAATAAATAAGCAACAGGATATATTGTACGGCAGAGGGAAATGTAGCCAGTATTTTGTAATAACTTTAAATGGAGTATAATGTATAAACATTGAATCACTATGCTATACACCTGAAACAAATACTGTAAATCAACTATACTTCAATTTAAAAAAGGGAAAAACTTGTCCTTTTAAGAGAGAAAACTAAATTCTAATTTTGTACCAGTGTACTTTTGAAATGAAATTCATTTTTTAAAACTTAAATAAATCCATTCCAATATCATTCAGCTTGACCACACATAAGATTCCTTTCCCAAGATTCCTTTCCCACAAACCTACAACTTTTTAATATCCATTCAGATTTTGTCCTTTGTTTTTTACTCTTTTGTTCTCATTCTGGAACAGTCAGTTATTCTACTTTTCTTACCTACTTCTCATACACTGTTGTTTTCTTTCCCCCATATAATTTCAAAGTAGTTTTAATTACATATACTGATTAGAATTCTCAAGCCTTAGAGTCCTTAATTGCTAATGAAAACTAAGAAGTAAGCAATTGAGAGCTGTCTATTATAGCATTCTGTGGACTGGCAAACATAAATACATTTTATAATTTATAGAAGCATATTCTTCCTCATAGTAAATTTTCCAAAGTGGCACAAAATGTTTACCAATAAACCCAAATATCTTTATTTCCTCTGTAAAAGGAAACCAAAGGTTGATATATCTATGTTCAGTTAATATTTTAGTATTTTATCTTATTTGGAAATAATCTAGATATTCAATTAATATCCATCATTTATCTTACCTGAGTATAACTTTAAGATTTGAAGTTACCAAAAAGATTTTGGAAACTCTTAAAGTAGACATACCAAAAGGCATAATTATTGTTGAAAAGTTCATTTATAAACTTTTATAAATCTATTTACTTGTTCCTAACAATTATGTTTAGATTACTTATGAAAATTTGATGAGACATTAAACAGCTAGCCATCACCTTAAATTATCTTTCTTGATGACAAATTTTGGAATGGAGACAACATGAGCTTATTTGACTTTTACTAAACCTATGTAGAATAAAAGTTTTATATTTAATGCTGATAACTCTAAAGACATGCCTGGTTTAATTAAACCAATAAACTTAAACTAGATTTTATTTTCTGAAGATTATCTTAGATCACACGAACTTGAAAAACATTTGGGTTAGTTTCTATATTTCTGAGAGTATACTTGATTTACATAAATGCTTGTTTGTCTTTAAGCCAATTAAATAGACCTCTTTATAAATTAACTTTGGTGATACCATTGGAGGTAGAAAAAAAATCACACATCTATGACATATGAAGACATACATAAACATACAGAAACACATAGATCGTATAACTTTCGTTTTAAAATTTTATCTATATGATAGGTACAATAATGCAAAACTCACTAGTTTATAAAAGCCAAATTGTGTTTCTGGCAGATGGAATAAGTGAGTATTATTCACTCATAAAAAAGAATGGAATCTTGCCATTTGCAACACCATGGATGGACTTTGAGGGTATTATACTAAATGAAATAAGTCAGAGAAAAACAAATACCATATGATCTCACTTATATATGGAATCTAAAAAAAAAAAAAAACCCAAAACAACAAACAAACCCCTAGCTTAGACAGATACAGAGAACAGATTGGTGGTTTCCAGAAAAGGTGGGGTGGGTAGGTGGGTGAAAAAAGTTTTCAAGGGGATGTATTATACAGCATTATGACTATAGTTAATACTATATTACATAAAAGTTCTCATCACATGAAAAAAAATCATAACTATGTATGGTGATGGATGTTAAGGAGACTTATTGATCATTTTGTAATGTATACAAATATTGAATCATTATGTTGTATACCTGAAACTAAAATAATGTTATATGCTAGTTATACATCAATGAAAAAAGTTAGAAATAAAGGCTATCACCAAGTACTTACCATGGACCAGGTTATCTCATTTAAATCTCAACACAATTGTGCAAGGTAGAGATTATTCCCCATTTTGGAGGTGATAAAATTGATTCTCAAAGAGTAACTTGCCCACACTCACTTAGCTAGAAATTGAACCTCTGACTTATCACAAAGTCTGTCATCTTTCCTGTATGCTACATTAACTAAAATAGGGATTTGGTTCTTTGTAAAATCAATATAGTATGATGATGAATGCATGTAAGTTTTAACTAGTATAGGTTTTAAAATTGGGGGGTAGGGTGGTTAGAAAATCAGGTATTGAGAATAGTGATGTATTTCTGCTCCTATGGTACCTCTGTCCAGCCACTTCACAATGGGACTAAGTCCAAAAACAATGACTTGAGACTTTGGCTTGTCTCTCCAACCAACATCTAAGGGTGGGTCAAACTAGTTGTACTGATTTGGTTATATTAGGGAGTCAAAGTAAATTGATTAATGTTTTCTCTTAAAAAATCCTTTTGAATA
This sequence comes from Balaenoptera musculus, assembly GCF_009873245.2. Lineage (NCBI taxonomy): Eukaryota > Metazoa > Chordata > Mammalia > Artiodactyla > Balaenopteridae > Balaenoptera > Balaenoptera musculus. The sequence goes on from NC_045794.1 coordinate 74,415,693, forward strand.
TTTTCATCAGGGACAAAAAGCAAATATTCTTGACAGTACTGAACAACTCCAAGGAGACAAGAGGCATCCCCAAAGAGAGTGCAAAAAATACTACCCTCCCAAGATCCAGAGCCACTCTCAAAGACAAACAAGAAAGAGATAATTCCTCTGAGTGTTGGCAACAGTAGGGCCCTAGCCACCAATGGAGTGCAATCCACATTTCTGTCCAGCCATATTTTGGGGCCCCCAACCTAACAGTGGAGCTGCCTGAACACATAAGAACCCACGTGCCCCAGTCAGGCAGAAAGCCAAGTCAAGTTCTCAGGACACAAAATGAGACAAACAAGAAGGCAATAGCTGTTCCTGGGAGAGAAAAGGTCGACAACCAGAGGGTATCCGAAAGCAAATTCACAAGTCATGCTTCAAATATTTAATTCTCACACATGCTTTTTGCCTGTCAATCTGAAAGGAAAGGACAACGTGAAGGCTTCCCTCCCTCTCGCGACCAGGCACCACAGATAGAGGCCTAGGAGAGCTGACTTTGATAAGAATTCTTACCCTTTGCCGGCTTCTTCCAGTTTCCCCAGGATTCTGCAGGCTCCGGAGCGAGCGCGGCGTCCCAGCGGGTCTCATGCTGGTCACGAGCAGCTGAAGAGGAGGGAAAATGGTTTTCCCTCTACGCTTTATAGTGAGTGCTTGGCTGAGACCCCTTTTTCTTTGAGGCGCCTCCTAAATGAATAAACTAATCTACGTTAAAAGTTCTCTGTTGTGGTCGCTGTAATTCAGCATTATCTTGGGTAAGAGTAACCTGCTTGTTCGGCCTTAAAAGAAAATTGTATTCACCTGACACCTCATGCTAGGCCCGGTCCGGCTTAAATAGTTCAGAGCCAGTCCGACCCGGAACCAGTCCTGTTTCTAACTCCTTGGCTGTCCGACCCTCCACCCGGTCCGCCTTCTAAGTCGGACGCGGTCCAACCGTAGACCCGGAAGGGTTTCTAAGTCGGACGCGGTTCAACCTTAGACCCGGAAGGGTTTCTAAGTCGGACCCGGCCCAACTCGCTGTTTCTAGACCCGGTCTGGAAAAGAAATGCTCAAAGTCTGAAAGCTCCTCAGGCAGAAGCTGCAGAGGTTCCGCGAGGGACGGACCCAGCACCTCCTGAGGCGGGAGAGGCAGCGAGCTCAGGGCTCAGCAGGTACCACGTCTGGTTGCTCGTTGCTCCTGGGGCCGTCGGGGGTCTCCTTCAGGCCCCGCTTCTTACTGTTACTAACAGAACTGTTAAAAGATAAACTGAGGTTTGTTAAAATTTTTAAGATTTTATTTGAACAAAACTCGCTTCAAATTGGGCAGCATCCAGTCTGGTAGATAGAAAGGAGCTCGAGGAGCTGTGTGAAATGAAAGACTTAAAAGTCTTTTACTGGCAGAAGGGAGCAGGAACGAGGAAAAAGTAGGGAGAGAAGCGGTGGGTTAATGCAAAGTCACTTTCCTTCAGGGGGAGGCAGGGGCCTGTCAGGCAGACGACCCCACTAGTGCTGATGAGGTGGTTCCTGACTGACTGGTTTAAGGTTCCATTTCTGGGAGAACTGGAACTGTAATTAGGTCTCAGTTTGGTGACGGGGGACTTAGCATAAGCACCTCCATTTTGGGACTACGGTTTTTAACAAGATTTTCTCTAAGGTGCCTCGTAAATGGATAGGCTTATCCAGGTTAAAAGTTCTCAGCTGTGGCCACTGTAATTAAAGATTTTCCTGGGTAAGGTTAACCTGCTCGTTCAGCCTTAAAACAAAATTGTATTCACCTGACGCCTCACGTGGGGCCAATCCAGCTAAGTCAGAACCGGACCCACTCTGAACCCAATCCGGTTTTTCAGTCGGACCCGCCCCAGCTCTGGCCGTTTCCTAACGGAGTCTGGAAAAGAAATGCTCAAAGCCTGAAAGCTCCTCAGGCAGAAGCCATGGAGGCTCCGCGAGGGACGGACCCAGCACCTCCTGAGGCGGGAGAGGCAGCGAGCTCAGGGCTCAGCAGGTACCACGTCTGGTTGCTCGTTGCTCCTGGGGCCGTCGGGGGTCTCCTTCGGGCCCCGCTTCTTACTGTTACTAACAGAACTGTTAAAAGATAAACTGAGGCATAGAAAACATTTTAAGAGTTTATTTGAGCAAAAGTCAATTTGAATCAGGCAGCATCTAGTCTAGCAGATAGAAAGGAGCTCCGGGCAGGTGTTCAAAATGAAAGACTTACAGGCAGAAGGGAGGAGCAACGAGGAAAGTAAACTAGGCCAAGAAGCGGTGGGTTAATGCAGTCACTTTCCTTCGGGGGAGGCAGGGGCCTGTCAGGCAGATGACCCCACTAGTGCTGATCAGGTGGTCCCTGACTGACTGGTTTAAGGTTCCATTTCTGGGAGAACTGGAACTGTAATTAGGTCTCAGTTTGGTGACATGGGGCTTAGCATGAGTAACTCCATTTCGGGCTTGTTGTCTTGTTTTAACAATATCTAAAATTGAAATTCTACTTATAAACCAGCTGAGACTAGAATAATATAGAAAGAGTAAATATTTTTCTCCCATGGAAAAAAAATAACGTGTTTAAAGCTTCTTGAAAGTAAAAATGTTGTCTTCTTTATATCCCCACTTATTATGGTGCATTTATATAAATATTTTAATAAATATTTAATAAATCCATGTGTCTGTATTTGACAGGTGAATTAATTAATTAATTTGTTTGTCTTATTACTGAGTTAATTTTCTTTTCATAAACAGTATATGCCTTGAACCAAGTCTTAGTTAATGATTTAATATTAGTCTTAGTAAATCCCTAACTGTAGTCTTAAAGTTATTCATGACTAATCCATTTGGGGTTTTTTGTCACACAAATGAAGGGCAGTATTCACCACTGGGAGCAATGGCTAGAATAGGCAGCAGAAATGGCCAAACCAGGATAGGAGCATCATGTACTACCCAGTACGGAAGAAAAACACTTTTCCCTCTGCAGTCTGTTTCTTAGATGAGATTATTTACTGATGGTAAATATCTAACACCTGAGTTCATTTTAACAAATTGAAAAGAAAAACCAATTCACAATTTCCAAAACTACTTTTTAATCTTATATGTAATACTAGGTTTATATCTGCTTTAATTTCTGTGGGGAATTACATAAAAATTGCAGATCTGGTGCCTGCCCTGGAGGAACTTACAGTCTAAAAGTAGGAAGAGAGTAAACAAAAATGAAAGATACTTAGAGGCAAAACCAATTTACACTTTGCTACTTTTAGAGGCTCCAGGGAGAGCAGAAATTTTCATTGCATGCTGCACTCATGACTTTTGAAGAAAAAAATCAGTGCCTTTTTATATGTTGCCAGCTTAGTGGATTCTGTGATGTGAGCTCTAAAGAATGAAATTACGAGGTGAATAACTAAGAACTCACAAGCTTGGAAGAGATTTTCAAAAAGAAAAGAAAAGAGACAGACACAAACATTACATGGTACATTTTTCAGAACCAGGAAATGTACAAATATTGTTCCCCTGGCAACCATTGTGTAGAGTTTGTGAGTTAGCACAGCAGTTTCTCCTGTTTTCATATTGCAATCAAGAACTTGATTGCTTTCGTTAATGTGATTATTTTTCATTTCTTCTCCTTTTTTTCTTTCCCCTTGTGCTTGTTTTACATCTAGGTCTAAACTCTGGTTGTTGTTCTCAAATTGTCAGAAGTGCAAATTCTTGGTCACAAAGTAAACTGAAGCAAAATGAAAAAGCTTTAAATATTTGAATTCCAGAAAGTGAATGTGTTTGTAGAATCAGTTTTTCAAAGGGAGCCCAAAGAGGAGTTTCTGAATAACAAGAACATTATCCAAATCCTATTTTCTTAAAAAGTAGTTTAAATTATAAGCAGCCTGACTACTGGCACATAAATTATACTGCAAGTAAGCAGAGCTGTATCTGGGGGTAAAATTTAAAAAACACACTGTGCTTTTTGCCATCAATAATGTTGCACAGTTAGTCTAGTTGATATTTCTTCCAAATGAACTATAAGTGAAAGATCACCCATTAACCTCTTCTTGGCTTCACTCACCTCCCTTCAGATTTCTACCTTGGCCTGGCTGTAACCTTTCTTATTACCTTTGGATCCAATGATTCATTAATCTCCCATCATTCCCAATTTAATCAAACCCTATCACTCGTGTTTTGTTTTCCTTTGTTTTGTTTAACAACTCCGTTGATCTTGTTTTGCAAAGCACTGCTGGAGAAATTCAGGCGAGCTTGCCAGTTGAGTTCTGTGCAATTAGGCCCTTCATGCTGTTCTGCAATCCTCTTATTCACTCATAACTAACTTCCTAAAGCATTTTCTTCAGCAGTTGTTCTAATCCTTTTTTTTTTTAACATCTTTATTGGAGTATAATTGCTTTACAATGGTGTGTCAGTTTCTGCTTTATAACAAAGTGCATCAGTTATACATATACATATGTCCCCATATCTCTTCCCTCTTGCATCTCCCTCCCTCCCACCCTCCCTATCCCACCCCTCTAGGTGGTCACAAAGCACCGAGCTGATCTCCCTGTGCTATGCCGCTGCTTCCCACTAGCTATCTCTTTTACGTTTGGTAGTGTATATACGTCCATGACACTCTCTCACTTTGTGACCATTTTCTTTTCTTTTTATAGATTCCATATATATGTGTTAGCATACGGTATTTGTTTTTCTCTTTCTGACTTACTTCACTCTGTATGACAGACTCTAGGTCCATCCACCTCACTACAAATAACTCAATTTTGTTTCTTTTTATGGCTGAGTAATATTCCATTGTATATATGTGCCACATCTTCTTTATCCATTCATCTGTTGATGGACACTTAGGTTGCTTCCATGTCCTGGCTATTGTAAATAGAGCTGCAGTGAACATTTTGGTACATGACTCTTTCTGAATTATGGTTTTCTCAGGGTATATGCCCAGTAGTGGGATTGCTGGGTTGTATGGTAGTTTTATTTTTAGTTATTTAAGGAACCTCCATACTGTTCTCCATAGTGGCTGTATCAATTTACATTCCCACAACAGTGCAAGAGTGTTCCCTTTTCTCCACACCCTCTCCAGCATTTATTGTTTGTAGATTTTTTGATGATGGGCATTCTGACTGGTGTGAGATGATATCTCATTGTAGTTTTGATTTGCATTTCTGTAATGATTAATGATGTTGAGCATTCTTTCATGTGTTTGTTGGCAATCTGTATATCTTCTTTGGAGAAATGTCTGTTTAGGTCTTCTGCTCATTTTTGGATTGCGTTGTTTGTTTTTTTGATATTGAGCTGCATGAGTTGCTTGTATGTTTTGGAGATTAATCCTTTGTCAGTTGCTTCATTTGCAAATATTTTTTCCCATTCTGAGGGTTGTCTTTTCGTCTTCTTTATGGTTTCCTTTGCTGTGCAAAAGCTCTTAAGTTTCATTAGATCCCACTTGTTTATTTTTGTTTTTATTTTCATTTCTCTAGGAGGTGGGTCAAAAAGGATCTTGCTGTGATTTATGTCATAGTGTGTTCTGCCAATGTTTTCCTCTAAGAGTTTGATGGTGTCTGGCCTTTCATTTAGGTCTTTAATCCATTTTGAGTTTGTGTATGGTGTTAGGACATGTTCTAATTTCATTCTTTTACATGTAGTTGTCCAGTTTTCCCAGCACCACTTACTGAAGAGGCTGTCTTTTCTTCACTGTATATTCTTGCCTCCTTTATCAAAGATAAGGTGACCATATGTGCGTGGGTTTATCTCTGGGCTTTCTATCCTGTTCTATTGATAGAACATTTTATCTATCTATTTTATTTAGAACAGAATACTTCTGTTTTTGTGCCAGTACCATCCTGTCTTGATTACTGTAGCTTTGTAGTATAGTCTGAAGTCAGGGAGCCTGATTCCTCCAGCTCCATTTTTCTTTCTTAAGATTGCTTTGGCTATTCGGGGGTCTGTTATGTTTCCATACAAATTGTGAAATTTTTTGTTCTAGCTCTGTGAAAAATGGCAGTGGTAGTTTCATAGGGATTGCATGGAATCTGTCGATTGCTTTGGGTAGTAGAGCCATTTTCCCAATGTTGATTCTTCCAATCCAAGAACATGGTATATCTCTCCATCTATTTGTATCATCTTTAATTTCTTTTATCAGTGTCTGATAATTTTCTGCATACAGGTCTTTTGTCTCCTTAGGTAGGTTTCTTCCTAGATATTTTATTATTTTTGTTGCAATGGTAAATGGTAGTGTTTTCTTAATTTCCCTTTCAGATTTTTCTTCATTAGTGTATAGGAATGCAAGAGATTTCTGTGCATTAATTTTTTATCTTGCTACTTTATCAAATTCATTGATTAGCTCTAGTAGTTTTCTGGTAGCATCTTTAGGATTCTCTATGTATAGTATCATGTCATCTGCAAACAGTGAGAGCTTTACTTCTTTTCCAATTTGGATTCCTTTTATTTCTTTTTCTTCTCTGACTGCTGTGGCTAAAACTTCCAGAACTATGTTGAATAATAGTAGTGAGAGTGGGAAACCTTGTCTTGTTCCTGATCTTAGTGGAAATGGTTTCAGTTTTTCACCCTTGAGGACGATGGTGGCTGTGGGTTTGTCATACATGGCCTTTATTATGTTAAGGTAAGTTCCCTCTGTGCCTACTTTCTGGAGGGTTTTTATCATAAATGGGTGTTGAATTTTGTTGAAAGCTTTTTCTGCATCGAGATGATCATATGGTTTTTATCCTTCAATTTGTTAATATGGTATATCACATTGATTGATTTGCATATATTGGAGAATCCTTGCATTCCTGGGATAAACCCCACTTGATCATGGTGTATGATCCTTTTAATATGCTGTTGGATTCTGTTTGCTAGTATTTTGTTGAGGAATTTTGCATCTGTGTTCATCAGTGATATTGGCCTGTAGTTTTCTTTTTGTGTGACACCTTTGTCTGCTTTTGGTATCAGGGTGTGATGGTGGCCTTGTAGGATGAGTTTGGGAGTGTTCCTCCCTCTGCTATATGTGGAAGAGTTTGAGAAGGATAGGTGTTAGCTCTTCTCTAAATGTTTGATAGAATTCTCCTGTGAATCTATCTTGTCCTGGGGTTTTGTTTGTTGGAAGATTTTTAATCACAGTTTCAATTTCAGTGCTTGTGATTGGTCTGTTTATATTTTCTATTTCTTCCTGGTTTAGTCTCAGAAGGTTATGCTTTCTAAGAATTTGTCCATTTCTTCCAGGTTGTCCATTTTATTGGCACAGAGTTGCTTGTAGTAATCTCTCCTGATCCTTTGTATTTCTGCACTGTCAGTTGTTACCTCTCCTTTTTCATTTCTAATTCCGTTGATTTGAGTCTTCTCCCTTTTTTTCTTGATGAGTCTGGCTAATGGTTTATCAATTTTGTTTATCTTCTCAAAGAACCAGCTTTTAGTTTTATTGATCTTTGCTATCGTTTCCTTCATTCCTTTTTCATTTATTTCTGATCTGATCTTTATGATTTCTTTTCTTCTGCTAACTTTGGGGTTTTTTGATTCTTCTTTCTCTAATTGCTTTAGGTGTAAGGTCAGGTTGTTTATTTGTGATGTTTCTTGTTTCTTGAGGTAGGATTGTATTGCTCTAAATTTCCCTCTTAGAACTGCTTTTGCTGCATCCCATAGGTTTTGGGTCATCGTGTTTTCATTGTCATTTGTTTCTAAGTATTTTTTGATTTCCTCTTTGATTTCTTCAGTGATCTCTTGGTTATTTAGTAGCGTATTGTTTAGTCTCCATGTGTTTGTATTTTTTACAGATTTTTTCCTGTAATTGATATCTAGTCTCATAGTGTTGTGGTCAGAAAAGATACTTGATACGTTTTCAATTTTCTTAAATTTACCAAGCCTTGATTTGTGACCCAAGATATGATCTATCCTGGAGAACGTTCCATGAGCACTTGAGGAGAAAGTAAATTCTGTTGTTTTTGGATGGAATGTGCTATAAATATCAATTAAGTCTATCTTGTTTAATGTGTCATTTAAAGTTTGTGTTTCCTTATTTATTTTCATTTTGGATGATCTGTCCATTGGTGAAAGTGGGGTGTTAAAGCTCCCTACTATTATTGTTACTGTCAGTTCTGCCTTTTATGGCTGTTAGCATTTGCCTTATGTATTAAGTTGCTCCTATGTTGGGTGCATAAATATTTACAATTGTTATACCTTCCTCTTGGATCGATCCCTTGATCATTATATAGTGTCCTTCTTTGTCTCTTGTAATAGTCTTTATTTTAAAGTCTATTTTGTCTGATATGAGAATTGCTACTCCAGCTTTCTTTTGATTTCCATTTGCATGGAATATCTTTTTCCATCCCCTCACTTTCAGTCTGTATGTTTCCCTAGGTCCAAAGTGGGTCTCTTGTGGACAGCATATATATGGGTGTTGTTTTTGTATCCATTTAGCCAGTCTGTGTCTTTGTTTTTAGCATTTAATCCATTTACATTTAAGGTAGTTATCGATATGTATATTCCTATTACCATTTTCTTAATTGTTTTGTGTTTGTTATTGTAGGTCTTTTCCCTCTCTTGTGTTTCCTGCCTACAGAAGTTCCTTTAGCATTTGTTGTAAATATGGTTTGTTGGTGCTGAATTCTCTTAGCCTTTGCTTGTCTGTAAAGGTTTTAACTTCTCTGTCGAATCTGAATGAGATCCTTGCTGGGTAGAGTAATCCTGATTGTAGGTTTTTCCCTTTCATCCCTTTAAATATATAATCCCTTCTGGCTTGCGGAGTTTCTACTGAAAGATCAGCTGTTAACCATAAGGGGATTCCCTTTTATGTTATTTGTTGCTTTTCCCTTGCTGCTTTTAATATTTTTCTTTGTATTTAATTTTTGATAGTTTAATTAATATGTGTCTTGGCGTGTTTCTCCTTGGATTTATCCTGTGTGGGACTCTCTGCGCTTCCTGGACTTGATTGACTATTTCCTTTCCCATATTAGGGAATTTTCAGCTATAATCTCTTCAAATATTTTCTCAATCCCTTTCTTTTTCTCTTCTTCTTCTGGGACCCCTATAATTTGAATGTTGGTGCATTTAATATTGTCCCATAGGTCTCTGAGACTGTCCTCAATTCTTTTCATTCTTTTTTCTATATTCTGCTCTGTGGTAGTTATTTCCACTATTTTATTTTCCAGGTCACTTATCCGTTCTTCTGCCTCAATTATTTTGCTATTGATTCCTTCTAGAGAATTCTTAATTTCATTTATTGTGTTGTTCATCATTGTTTGTTTGCTCTTTAGTTCTTCTAGCTCCTTGTTAAAACTTTCTTGTATTTTCTCCATTCTATTTCCAAGATTTTGGATCATCTTTACTCTCATTACTCTGAATTCTTTTTCAGGTAGACTGCCTATTTACTCTTCATTTGTTTGGTCTGGTGGGTTTTTACCATGCTCCTTTATCTGCTGTGTGTTTCTCTGTCTTCTCATTTTGCTTAACTTAACTGTGTTTGGGGTCTCGTTTTCACAGGCTGCAGGTTCATAGTTCCCGTTGTTTTTGGTGTCTCCTGCCAGTGGGTAAGGTTGGTTAAGTGGGTTGTGTTGGCTTCCTGGTGGAGGGGACTGGTGCCTGTGTTCTTGTGGATGAGGCTGGATCTTGTCTTTCTGGTGGGCAGGACTATATCCGGTGGTGTGTTTTCGGGTGTCTGTGACCTAATTATGATTTTAGGCAGCCTCTCTGCTAATGGATTTGGTTGTGTTCCTGTCTTGCTAGTTGTTTGGCATAGGGTGTCCAGCACTGTAGCTTTCTGGTCACTGAGTGGAGCTGGGTGTTAGCGTTGAGATGGAGATCTCTGGGAGAGCTCTCGCTGATTGATACTATGTGGGTCTGGGAGATCTCTGCTGGTGAAATGTCCTGAACTCGGCTCTCCCACCTCAGAGGTTCAGGCCTGACGCCTGGCTGGAGCACCACGACCCTATCAGCCACATGGCAGAGGCATTTTCCATGTGGGCCCTGCAGAAAAACCTCTTAGAACAAGAACCATCTGCTCTCCAGTGGGTCAAGGCACGGAGACAGGAGAGATTTCCAGAGCTGGCTCAGGGTGCAGCTCAGGGAGTCTGGGCGCATCAGAGCTGCCAGGGAAGGCCTGGCATCTGCGCATACCTGGCTCGGCCGCGAGGAACCAAGGGATGCCGTGCCCAGCCCAGCCTCTAATCCTTTTTCAATTTCCTCCAGCCTCCAACCACACTGTTGTCTTCTTCAGGCTAAGTAAAGACTTTTCCTCTTACTTGATTGATGGGACCGAACTTAAGGAGTTACTTTCCCAAATCATATTCCCTTTATCTATTGTAAAAGTTTCCCAAGCTTTCAGCAGATGGCACCAGCAAAGAAAAAAAAAAGGAAGAAAAGAAAGAAAGAAAAAAAAGGGCATATTCAACGTGGAATAATTCAAAGGGCAGGGGTTTCAAGGAAATCTACAAATGTAGGAGCTGCATAGTAACTTAGGGCTAGTAACCTTTAGGCCCAAATGGATAACTGAATAGAACAGTTACTGGGTTTTGAAAGGGGAAGTTCCTGTACATTTGGCCACCTTGAGGAGCAATTAAGTCTAGGAAGGCAGCCAGCTCAGGATGACTCTAAGATGAGAGGGCCAGAACCTAACCCCTCTCTCCTCCCTTGCCAGTTCCTCTCCCTTGTCTACTGATGGGATCCATGGATCAGCTTGCCAATGCGGACGGCAGGGTGAAGTTTGGAGGGACAAATAGAAATTATCTAGCATAGACTCCAACAAATGCTTTTGTTGTGTCTATTATGTAAAATTATCATTTTAGATTTTATAAATAATTGGTCCTGTCCTCAACTTCTACAGAGTCTCAGAGCCTAGAAGTGAAGATGTATACACCTATAAGTATAAGCCATGTGCATAAGGCATGTAAACAATCATATGTATAAAAATAAAATTCAAGAGAAAGAACAGTGTTATAAAGTAGCTACACATACAGTGCTGTAGCAGTAAAGGCAGGTGAGAGATTACTACTACATGGGAAAAATCACAGAATGTTTTCATGTGACTGGGACTTATAAGGGTGAGGAGAATTTACAAGTATGCAGATAGAGATGTCAGGGGAGCCATTCTTGTCAAAGGGAGCAGCAAGGGCTAAGGCAGTGTGATATGAAAACCAGGATTATGTAAAGAAACAAATAATGGGCAAGAAAGTTGTGAAGTTGGGCAGTCTGCACAGGGAGTTTGTGGTATGGTTGAGAACTCATGCTGATGAAAGCTAACTTTCCCAATGTTTACTATGTAGTATCGTCATACTAAATGAATAACATTCGTTAATACTTTTCATGTAACAGATGCATGCAGCAGATACTATTATCCCCATTTCACAAATGAGGAAACTGACTCTTAGGGTGAGGTTAAATAATTTCACCAGTTGCAAAACCAAAAAATAGCTTTCTTTGAGGATTTGATGACAAATAACATTTTATTAAAGGCAGACAGAGTGCCCAGCATGTAGCAGATATCTAGTATGTGTTAGTGAGCATTAGCCACCTGAACCGTCTTGACTTTTGACCTGTAAAATTAATCTGACAGCAGTGTTGGGTGATTTAGCAGGAGAGCAGTGCTGAGAGGGAGATAATAGGGGCATTAATGGGGATAGTGATGGCAGGAATAGATGAAATAGGGTGGGTTCGGGAAATACTACTGTGATCAGGTTTATGTAACTTGACAACTGATAAGATGGGAGGCTAGAAAACAAGGGTGAAAGATAGGACAGCTCCCTAATAAATAGGTTTGCTTCCTTCTGTTCCCTTTCTCTGCAGACAGCTTTCTGATCTCCCTAATCACCCCCCACTGGGCCTTTCCTCTCTTTCCTCTTTCTTGTTCCCACCTGGTAAACTAGGATAATTATTAACTGTTTTTTGATTACGTTATCTGAAACATCCTTTTAGTTAGTCTCAGTTCAAGTTCTCATTATTAGAGCTTACTTAGAATATTGTAATAATCTTCTGTTTTCTTTATCTCCTATTTCTCTTTCAAAACTTTATCATCTCAACTTTTTTTCAGATTTTAAAAACTTATAATCATTTTCTTTTCCCATTGAAACATTTCAATGGCTCCCAATTAGCTAAAGGATAGGTGAGTAATATACCATACAATAAAATGTTATATTGCTGTTAAAAAAAGATGAGATACATGTTTATATACTTTAATGAAAAGATGTCTACATAAAAAGACCAGTTGTAGAATTATATGTATAATGGGAACCTATTTTTATATTGAAACAATTTATATGCAGTATATATTTTACACCCATTTGTCTATGTATGTATAAAAGTTGGAAGAATATATACCAATTTATTCCTTCTTTAGTATTGAGGTTTTCACTTTTCTGTACATAGTTTTGGGTTTTTAAAAATCCTTTACAGCAAGCTTTATATTATTTCTGTAATTAAAGTTTAAAAAACGAATAAAACACAAACCCCTTGCCTTGGAATTTAAGGCCCTTTAGACTCTGAGCTTGGGTTATTTTAACCATCTATCCTAACCTCTCACTATGCCTTGGATGTCTTATTCCCTAATTAGCAAATATGTCGGCCATGGGCTGGCATTCCTCTCTTCCTCACTCCTAGCAGCATGGCTAAATTGCTCGTGGCACTTTTTCATATTGAACCTGCATATAGTCATAGAATCTTTATAACTTCAGACATCTACTACCAATTAGTTATGGGGGATGGAAATTTTGCCAACTCAAGTATAATCTGATCAAATTGAACTCTTCAGTGTTTCCTGAGTGCATTCTGTTCTTTCTTAACTCAAGGACTTTGTTAATGTGATTTTTTTCCCAACTAGCAGACACTTAACCCCACTATCTATCTGGCACTGAAATCTGTTCCTTTATGAGGCTTTTCGATTCTCCACATTGGACATAAGCTCCTATTCTTTTCTTCTATGTAGTCATTTTAAAATTAATTGTATTAATCCATTCACATGTGTGTTTTATATTAAATATTGGGGTATACAGTTCAAGAAGCAATCATGTTTGTTAATGATTCAATGTCTGTCTTATAATACCTTGATAACAATGAATGATCAGTCAGCACTTGTTGAATTGAAATGTGTTTGGATTTGTTTTTAGAACTTCCAAGAAAAAAATTAATATCTAGATGTTTACATCAATCATGCCTATCATTAGTATTTAAAACAAAGCTTATGCAATCTAGGTTTCATAATCAACATCTAGATTTCTTAAATTGCCTCCTATATTGCACCCTTCCATAGTTCTATTACCAATATTTATATCTGAAGAAGTATGATATTACCCATTCTTTAGAAAATTGTTTTAAAACTTTCCACAGTTCCCTGTTGCTGAAGAAAGAACACATTTGTTATTAAAGAGAGGTGGATTTTAGCAAAGCTATAGACTTCTAAGAAATATAACAGCTCTACACAAACTACTTTAAAAAATTCTGTAAGGCAGGAAGAACGACACGGTCTTGAAAAAGAATGAAGGTGAAGATATTTTTATTTCTGAAAATACACATAAGATTATAATTACATTTTGGTGACATTGAGGTGGTGAATGTGTGAACTCTATAAATGTAAGTATTATCCCCAAATTACGTGCATTAAAATAATATGGACAAAAAGCTTTTATGAGAAATTTTACAGTCTCACATGTCATCTCCTCTAGAAAGCTTTTTCCAGCTCCCTCTGGGAAGACAAAATTGTTCTTTGTTACGTTTGTGGTTCTTTGTCCAATTGTGTGTAAAATTTATTGTCTAATGAAATTTTAGAATTTCATTACTTATTCATGGACCTGTTTCTCAACACAGATTACAAGTTCCTTGATTTTAGGAACTGTTTTTGTTTCCTTTACATCTCTGGTACCTACCACAGTGTTTAGCACCTTAAAGGTGCTTTAATAAATAATTGTTGAATCAAAGAATTGAGACTCGCTAGAATTGACCCCTCCAAGTTCCATCCTGCCTTCCAGGTTTAGCTCACATATCTCTCTGTGAAATCTCTACTTCTTTTTCTTCTCTTTCTCCATCCCATGCAGAATTGATTTTTCCCTCTTTTGTGGTACCTTTGTACCTGGACACACTTCTACTACAGTGTGTAACCCACTAAATTCTAATTATTTACAACTCTGTCATTTCTACTGTAGTCTCTGTGGGGACGCAAACTTATTTATGTATCCCCAGATTCTACCGTAACAACTGGTAAATAATGAGTTTGAATAAATAAATGGATGAATGAAAAAAATAACTAAATTGGTTTTTATTTTATACATTTATCACTTAAAATATCTCTTTGAAATAATGGTCTTATATTGTTAATATCTATTCTTTCCTGTTATCATTATCTCTATCCATCATTTATTTATTTATATCTGTCTATCTGTCTATCATTTTTCTGTCTCCATCCTTTTATTTGTTCTCTCTCTTGCTCCTTAAAAGTAGGGAGGGAGTATCTAAGGCATATGGTATGCCTTGAGTGGCTCAGATTCTGGTAGGAATCTAGGGAGCTGCTGTCCTAAAGGCCACATGAGGATACTAAGCACAGAAGAGAGGTCATTCAGTAGACTAGGCCAGAATAAAAACTTCCCACATCACTGAGTTCTCCCATTTTATACAATTGAAAATAATTTACTAGCATATTGAAGCTGGCAGTTATTATACAAATTTATAAAAAGATTACCAATTGAATTGCAGACATAGGAACAATGTAAGTTAATGATATTTTTGGTGATGATGATAACATTGTGAAATATAGAGGTCTTGAGCCACTTGCTTAGAGGTAAATAGCCAGCCAGAGTAGTAAAGTCAGAGATTGCGCCTGTGGATCCCCCCTTGTCCTTTCTTTAATAATGAGATAACCTTATGTCAAAACATAATATCTCTACATAATTCAAGACAAACAGAAGAATCTTGTTGTGGTTTTTGGGTCTCATCATCCAAGTTCATGAATAGTTCAGAGACTGCAAGGTACAGTATGAATATCTTATTTCTTGTCATGATAAAATATGACTATTTACATGTGTCCCTACTTCGTTCTTATGTATCCGTGGTGTTTTGGCTTTTACTCATAAAGTTGATCACTGCTTCTGTTGGATAAGAATGATCTAATTATCAATTTAAAATGAGAGGGTCTATCTCTGTTCATTTCTGAAATTTAGTGTCCCTTCCCTGGGAGAGGACATGAAGATCTGTCTAGTTATGACAGCGACACTTTCTTGTTGTATAATCCACAAGTCAGTTTGTTTTTCCTGGAGCACTAAACATTTGTTCAAAGAATTGTTGTCAAAGGAGTAGACTTTTTGTCATCAACATGTAAACATAATTTTTTTCATGGATACTTTGCATGAAGTATTGTTCTTTTAAAAAACTTGGGTTTGGATAGCTCTTTGGTATTTGGAATCCAGAGGGTACATGGACCAGGTGCAATCCAGAATCAAAATAGGTTTCTAGAAATACTAGCAAAAGAGAGTAGATAGAAGAATGTTTCAGTCTAATAGGAAGAAATGTCCCCATGAACAAATAGTGAATGCTTTGATAATGGTATTTAATCTGAAGATTTGAGCTAAAGAAGACTGGCTGGGGACATGATTTGCATAAAGGGAGATAAGAATAAAAACACATAATGTAATTGAGTGGAATAGGTGATTTAATCTACTAATCACCAGAATTTTGCCTGGTCTATTAGGTAATGTCTAAGGTGTGTTTCAACACTGGTTCTATAATTTTATTACACATATTGACTTTATAAAGTAAAGAAACTTGAGCCAATGCATATGATTCTTTAAAAAATAGATTTTATGATCTATTAACTATTATGTTAACTAGTTTAAAGGAGAATATTTATAAAATATGTGTAAGGGATGAAAATAGCAAACGTACAAAGTACATACTCCTCAGTTTAAGAAATAGAATATTATCATTAGTTTTTTTTTTTTTTAATTTTATTTATTTATTTATTTATTTTCGGCTGTGTTGGGTCTTCGTTTCTGTGCGAGGTCTTTCTCTAGTTGTGGCAAGCGGGGGCCTCTCACTATCACGGCCTCTCTTTTTGCGGAGCACAGGCTCTAGACGCGCAGGCTCAGTAGTTGTGGCTCACGGGCCTAGCTGCTCTGCGGCCTGTGGGATCTTCCCAGACCAGGGCTCGAACCCGTGTCCCCTGCATTGGCAGGCAGATTCTTAACCACTGCGCCCCCAGGGAAGCCCTTACCATTAGTTTTTGAAGTCCCTACATCAATTTTCCAATTCATCAATCCATACTCCCTTCAGAAATAGAGACCATTTGAGTTTATTGTTCTCTTTTATTTATAATTTTACCTCATGTTGGAATAACAATGTGTCATTTAGTTTTGCTGCATAGCAACAGTAACAAATTCCAAAATGTAGTGGCTTAAAATAATAAATGTTCACTATTTCTTGCGATTCTCTGAGTTGTCTAGGCAGTTCTTTGGAAAGGCTCCGCCTTTCTCTTCTGGGTCATCTCACCTGCAGTCATCTGGTGGCTCAGCTGGGGGCTGGATTGTCCAGGATGGCCTCACTCACCTATCTGATAATAGATTCTATGTCAGCTGGGATCCTTGATCACATGTCTCTGTCAAAGACCAGGCTAACCCAGATTTGTTCACATGGTGGTGGCAAGTTCCAAGAGCAGTGGGGGAACAAGTGCCAAAGCAAGGAGAGATTTTCAAGCCTCCAGTTGTGTCACATTTGCTAATGTCCATTGACCAAAGTAAGTCACATGGCCAAGTCAAAATCCAAGGAGTAGAGAAATAGGGTCTATGTCTTGAAAAGAGCAGCTGTAAAGTCACATTGCAAAAGGGTGTGCAAATAGAGATGGGAAGAATTTGTGACTTTTGTTGCAATCAACCACTCCTAAAAATAGCTTTTAGTTTTGTATGTTCTTAAATAGTATATAAATAGAATAATACTGAATAATTCTTTGTGACTTGCTTTTTCTACCCAGTATTATTTTTATCCAAATACTTATTTTGTTTCATGTATTATTAATTCATTCATTTCACTGCTATTGTCAGTTTTTTAATGGCTTTTTCAAAATACTGTTTCTTAAAAATCTTTATATTATATCAAATTCATAAGTTATCACTCGTTTTTTGTGGTTTGCCTTTCTTCATATATTGTTAAAAATATCTTTCTATTCCCGGATGTAAAAAAAGATATTCTTTTACCTTATATCCTAAAATTTTAGTTTCACACTACACTGTGAAATCTTTATTCCTTAGGAATTGATTTTTGAAAGTTATGTGATATCACCACTTTTCTTACCAGATATTATTTAAATTTTCTACCACTCTCCAGTGATCTTCACGGTATTGAGTCTCCCAGTCCATAAACATGACTTATTTCAATATTTATTTAGGTTGTTTTCTATTTTTCAACAATATTTTATGTATTTTTCCTATAAAAGTTTTGCACATTTCTAGGTACTTTTTTTTTGTGCTAAATATCTTTTTAATATTACCTTTTCTAAAGGTTTGTTGATAGTGTATAAAATTGCATTTAATTTCTATATCTAGAACACTTACTAAACTCTATTCTTATAATTTATCTGTACATTCATTTGCTTTTTTACTTAGATAATAATATTAACTTTGAATAGTGATGGCTTTGTTTCCTTATTTCTAATTATTTTACTTTTAATTTACTTTTGATGCCTTATTGTGCTGATTAAGACTTCTGCTAAAATGTTCAATACAAATGGCAATGGGGAGCAAGTTTTTCTTGAAATTATCATAAAAGGAAAGCATTAAATTTTGTTTTTTTCCTGGAGGTGACATGTGGAGTGCCGTTGATCACATAATGCGATTTCCTTTCTATTTCTAATTTTCTAAGAGTTCTTTTTTTCTCTTACCTAGGAAGGGATTTAGAGCTTTATCAGCTATTGAGATCATATATTTTGAAATCTATAAATTAATGTGGTAAATTATTTCAATTTATTTTCTAATATTAAAAATGTTTGCATTCCTGAGCTAAACTAAATGTAGTCATTCTGTATTTTTTTTTTTTTTTTAAAGATTTATTTATTGATTGATTGATTACTATGTTGGGTCTTCGTTTCTGTGCTAGGGCTTCCTGTAGTTGCGGCAAGCGGGGGCCATTCTTCATCGCGGTGCGCGGGCCTCTCACTATTGTGGCCTCTTTTTGTTGCGGAGCACAGGCTCCAGACGCGCAGGCTCAGTAGTTGTGGCTCACGGGCCTAGTTGCTCCGTGGCATGTGGGATCTTCCCAGACCAGGGCGCGAACCCGCGTCCCCTGCATTAGCAGGCAGACTCTCAACCACTGCGCCACCAGGGAAGCCCCTGTATTATTTTTAATATGCATTGCTGGATTAAATTCTGTAAAATTGTATTTAGGACTTTTGAATTTCTGTTTATAAATGAGATTGTCCTATAATCTATTTTCTAATAGTATTCTTATATTTTAGTTTCACAATTTTTCTAGTTTCACAAATTGAGTTGAAGATTGTTTCTTCTCTTTCATTTACTTAAAATGTTAACTATTTGCTTCTTGAATATTTTAAAGAAACTGCAAGTAATCTAGTATAGACATTATTATTGCTATTATTTTTAGTGAAGATTTATTCAAAGGGTGGAATAAATCAGGTTGTTAGTTTTTCTTAATTTAGTTCTGCTACATCAGGGGTCCCCAGCCCCCAGTCCCCAACCCCCCCCGGTACCGGTCCATGGCCTGTTAGGAACCAGGCCGCCCAGCAGGAGTTGAGCAGCAGACTAGCAAGCAAAGCTTCATCTGGCGCTCCCCATTGCTCGCTCGCGTTAACCGCCTGAACCATTGCTCGCTCGCGTTAACCGCCTGAACCATGGCTCGCATTACTGCCTGAACCATACCTCCCCCACAGCGTCCCTGGAAAAATTGTCTTCCATGAAACCGGCCCCTGGTACCAAAAGGTTGGGGATCGCTGTGCTATATAATGTTTTTCTCAGAAATTGCCTATTGCATACAATTTTTAAAATATTACTCCCTTTTTATTCAGATTCTTTGAGTCTCCTCTTTTTCTTGATCCCTCACTAGAGTATTGTTAATTTTATTAGGCTTAATTTTTTTTGGCTTTATTGTTCTCTCTTTTATTTTTGTTTGCTATTTCATTATTTTTGGCTATTATATATATTACTTCAAATTCTATTTGGGTATATTTTATATTTCTTTATCTCACTTCTTAAATTGGAAGCTTAGCTAATTAATTTTGATTTTTTCTTTTCTTCTAATATGGTCATTTTACAGCTGTATAATTTTCTCTAAGAACTGCTTTAGCTACAGGCTGCAATTTTGATATGTGTTATTTTCTTTATCATTTAGTTTTATGTATTTTCTAATTTTCATCATTGAGTTCTTCTTTGACCCATGAATTATAGAAGTTTCTAACTTCTAAACACATGGGATTTTCTAGTCAACTTTTGATTATTGATTTCTACCATAATTGCATTACAGACAGAGGGAGTAGTTTTTTTGATTCCTATCTTTTGACATTTACCAAGATAAGTTTTATAGGCCAGTATGTTGACAATATTCAGAAATGTTGCAAGTCTGCAAGCAAAGATTGTATATTCTACAGTTATGTTCTTTATAGTGGCTTCATATCAGGCTGGTTTTTATGCTGTTAAATATTCCATATTCTTACTTTATTTTTATTAGGTCTATCTATTACTTAGAAAGGTATGTTGAGATCTTATGCTATGATGGTAAATCTGTCCATCTCTCTTTGTAGCTCTGTCAAAATGTATGTGTAAAAAAAAAATGTATGTATAGCTATGTTGTTAAGAAGATATGTTTAGATTGTTTATAGCTTTGTGGTAAAAAAATTTTTTATCTTCTGCCACTAGACCATAAGCTGTATAAGGGCAGAACTTTTTTTTTCTTGTATACACTCATACATCCTATTATGTTTGAATTATGCCACTGGTTCTATCGTATATTGCACCATCCAGACCAGAAATGGCTACTGATAGAATGATAATTTCTATTGAAAGCACAGCTGAAGTGCAAGCTCAGAAAAATTATCTGGTG
Source organism: Balaenoptera musculus (assembly GCF_009873245.2). Classification (NCBI taxonomy): domain Eukaryota; kingdom Metazoa; phylum Chordata; class Mammalia; order Artiodactyla; family Balaenopteridae; genus Balaenoptera; species Balaenoptera musculus. Next base: position 74,435,676 of record NC_045794.1, read on the forward strand.
AAGATGGGATGTTATGCTATAGAGTGCAGCACACACTCCACATCAATGATGATTATGTGGTGCAGTTTCCAACATGTGCTGTGTGAGTTTGGAAAGCAAGGGATGAGATTAAGAATGGCCTCATGTACCGTCATTTACAGTGGCCCACTTGTGGGTATTTGTGCTTCCCATCCCACAGCGCTGGGCTTTGCATGTTTAAAAGTACTGGTTCCCAAAGCAAGACGGATTTCACCAAGGGGAAGCAGGAAGATTTCCATTGATTTTAAGCAATGCCTCCTTACTGGGCACTTTAAACTCCTTGGTCAGGGAGATCAGAGGATAAAAAGGAATAATCTTCTTGGTGGAGGAAATTGACTTTAATAATCAGAAGAAAGAAAGCTGCTGTTACACAGTGTAGATGGGGAGATACATGTGGCACCTAGGCAACCCTCTGGGGCATCTCTTGGCAGTTTCTTCCTAACTGTTGTCATAAGTGGTTGTGGTAGCAGCCACAACCTGAGAAGGATGTGGTGAACAGTGGCTCAGACTCCTCAGAGCCCAGCAGAGGTGCTAGCTGTGAGTGAGGGGAATCTCAAATATATAACAGGAAAGATAAACACCAGCTGGAAGAGTAAGGACTTCCTCTTGTGAGTTTCCCAGCAAAGAGACCCACCAGATTCCCAGAGGAACTACTCTAAGAACTTAAACAAGAGTAGATCCAAGCAGTGCACAGAGTGGACTGTAGAGGGCACTGTGTTGTGCTACTCAGCTCCTTCTTTCAGGGTTGAAGGATGTATTTCTTCTGCTGCTGAGAGAGCTGCTGGCTGATGGATTCAATTTCAGCAACTTCTGGTAATTGCTCTTGACTGAAGAGAGTCACCTTTCTCAACATCATGCCCTCTTTCTAGGGTTTATAATATGCATCTATGAAGACTGCCTGCATCTATGACTGGCTGATGCACATTTATAGACACCTGACCCCTGCCTCAGTTTCAGAACTACCCACGGAGTTTGTTGTGACTGATTCGTAACCCAGTTTCTCCTATGCCCAATCCTGTTTCTTCCCTTTCCCCACAGGTTTTAATCCTGAGACAACTCCTTTATGGCATGATAATATCCATCTCAGAGTAAACTTCCTGGGAACCTGACCTGAGACAGATAGGAAATTTTTCCTTGCAAGTTTGGTAGACTACACCTGTAAAACTGTTTAAGACTAGAGAGGTCACTAGTTAACATTTTAATTTCTTCAGTGGTCATATCTTTTAATAGAGGTTTGAAATTATAGCCATAAAAGCCTTATATATTTTTGATATGTTGAAATCTTAAAATCTTTATAAGTATTTTTATTATTTTAGGTAGGACTCTATTTGATTGTAATATAAGATGTAATATCAGATTATTCACTCCTTGTAGACAAGAAGTCTAATTTTTAAGTGGTTTTGCATCTTGAACACATTAAAATATTTATAAAACTTTAAGTTTTCTACACAGGTAATAAGTACAACAATATCTGCTAATAATGATAGTTTAAGCTCCTTTCTCTTCATTCTGATCATTCTTATATCAGCCTACGTCTTATAGCATTGACTAAGACATCATTACCATTTTGAACAATAGTAGTGTTCTAATCTTTTCTGCATACTAAAAGAAATGCATTTAATACTTCTCTAGCAATGGTAATAGTAATAGTAGTAATAGTAATAATAATAATAAAAGTGCTAAGTGCTTGTAGAACACCACTTTTATGAAGTTAGGCAACTTCCCTTCTATTCTTCCTTTTCTAAGAGTTTTCTTTCTTATCATAATTAGATATAAATTTAATTATTTATTTCTATATACATTGAGATACTTGTGTGACTTTTCTCCTATAGTTTATTACGTAATAATGTTAAGCTCTCCTTTTATTCTTGGGGTAAAACATATTTGATCATAATTTACTTTTTTACAAGCATATTGTTAGATTCAGTTAGCTAAAATTTTATTTATATTTTTTTGCATTTCTGTTATGAACAAAATGGTTCTATAATTTTCTTTTTTCCTTGTGCTGCCTTTTTCTGGCATTAATGATTTTCTGGACTTCTAAATTAAATAAGGCAAATTTCACTCTTTTTATTTTCTGGAAGAAACGTGTTTCAGACATAGATTATCTCTTTAAGTTTTGGAATAACTGCTTCATAAAAATATCTGTGACACAGTTTTCTCAGGGAGACAGTATTGATTACCGGTTCATTTTTTAATGGTTATTTGATTTATTTTTCTATTTTTCTTGCACAAATCTGGTATTTTGTGTCTTTTCCTATCATTACCCATTCCACTGAAATTTTAAAATTTATTAGATTATAGTTGTAATGTTATTTTATTATTGTAAAAATACATATGTGTTAACTAAAAACTTAATTTTCTTGATTTTTTAGTCATATTCTTTTTTAATAAATTAATTTCCCATTTCTGTCTATAGTATTAATATATACAAAGAATTAGATTTTAGTTTTGTTAAAATTTTCTATTCTTTTTTTGTCCATTTCATTATTTTCTGCTCTATTATTTTCTTAGTTTTCAATTTTATTTTTCATAGTCTCATCTTTATGATCTCTTTTTGAAGAGACAAAAAAGTAATCAAGACATTTCTTGATTACTTTGTATGTATAAAATATGTATGACCATATTTTTTTCTTCTGTTATTTTTTAAATATTTTTCTATAAATATTGCACAGGTCATACTTTATTTTTCATTATGCCTTACTTATCTTTTGACTCAGCTGATTTTATATCTAATAATTCTTTTAAAAAATCCAGAAGAGAATATGTAGCAGTAGAAATGCTCTTCTTACCCCTTCAACTTGTTTTGAGGGAATTGTTTGAATATTTTTCTCAAAACACAAATTTGAGAGGTTGATGTTTAGAGTTTACTAGTCTACTAGTTATTTAGCTCTGGATATTAGCATAGGGCCAGGATGTTGGGCAGCCATACTGTGGATGGCTATTTTCATTCTCTGTAATTTTGGTTTAATCCTAATCCAAGTGAAAGTTTGAGAATTTGAAGTTCTTAACCTAGTCCCTTTACTTCCAGCCATTATCTCACCAAATTTGAAGATATTAGCAAGTCATCTTTTCCAGAATCTTGTATATATTTTTTTCTTCCAGACTACTGCACTACTCTCTCCAATGGGGAAATCCCATGTCAGTTCCCTATATCTTTCTGATTTGTCTATTAACCAGCCACATATCTCAAAATTTGTGTTTGGAATCTTGAGACCATCCCTGGTATCAGTGTTGGTGCTACTTTTTTATTGTTGTTATAGAATTTTAATTGCTAAATTACTGTGCCTTTTCTAGAGAAAATGAAATAATCTTGCTATTCTGAAACTATTAATTGGCTGGTTCTTGTCAGTCCCATCACATTGTCCATCCATGTCAATGCCTATCACATTGATGGAATGGGAGAACTGTTAAGAAGAGTCAGTCACCAGAATAGCTATATTTTCTCTATCAATTGTTAAATTAAATTCACGGACTTTGTTAAATAGGTATTATTGACATCATGCATATTTCTCTAGTATCAATAATAGTAAAAAAACCTCATTTAATGAGCCAATTAGCATGTAGTATTATGTCAAGACCAATTAGTGAAGCCATATAGTTTTACATAAATTTGATCTCTTCCAGTAGACTGTCATTATTTCTGCATATTCTGATATCTGAGTTGAATCTTATGCCATTTTTTAGTGGCTTTACTTACTTGTAAAGGAATCCTTAATGTATGTCTCTGTAACATGATGCCAGAAGAAAATGGTCACATATTTTTTATCAGCATGTCTGCATTAAAACCTTTTGACTTATAAAATTCTAACCAGATAGACTACTTCTTAAAACACTCAGTAGGCTGAATGTGTTTGCAGTGTTAAACCCAGTATTGACGATGGATGGTGGTTATTTAAGGAAATAATAATAGGGATATGGCTGTGCACATGGTGAATAGTTAAGATCAGTAAATTTATCTTTTATTTAGAATATACCAGCCTATTTACATTTGAAAAAGAAAATATATAGATTGGGATTCTATATTTTTAGCTATGGTCTTCTGTTGGCATTCCATTCTCTAATATCTTCATTTAATGAACTCTACTTACTCTTCAGTAGGTAGGAGTTTTACCTAACACTTATTTTTATTATGCATGCAGAAGAAATGTCTAGTTAATTTAGAAATATAATTATACTAGGCAAAATTGTTTTGCCATAAGTGAAAACTCAAAATAATGATAATTTAAACAAGACAAAATTCTCATACAAAATTCTGGATACTTGGTCAAGAGTTAATATAGTGACCGCACAGTTAGGGACCCTGGCTCTTTCTACTTTTGCTCTGCCATCCTCAATATTAGCTTCCAATTGAGGGTCAGAGTGTCTGGTCTAGTTTCATTCATCATGTCTTAATTATAGCCAGCAGGAAGGAGAAAGGAGAGATGAAGGAAAGACCTGTTTCCTTCAAGGTTACTTTTTAGAAGCTGCATACTCCTCTTCCCTTTACGAAGCACCAGCAAAAACTTACTTATCTGCCATCCTAGCTGCAAAGGAAATTTAATCTTTGTTTTAAATGTTTTCTAAGCTAAAGATTGACAAAGGAGAGAATGGACATTGGGGACAAACAGCATTCTTTGATGCAGTAAATACCCTTCAAGACAGTATATCTGTATTAGTTTTCTATTGCTGCTCTAACAAATTACTACAAACTTATGTGGCTCAAAACAGCACAAATTTGTCTTATAGTTCTGGAGGCCAGAAGGTCACGATGGGTTTCACTGGACTGAAATCAAGGTGTTAGCAGGGCCATATATCCTCCAAAGGCTGTAGGAATGAATCTGTTTCCTTGCCTTTTCCAGCTTCTAAAGGCCACCCACATTCCTTGGCTCATAGCACCCTTCCATCAAGCAATCACATCACCATTCTGAACCTCAGCTTCTGACATTACATCTTCTTATCTTCCTCTGCTTCCTTCACCACATCATTTCTCTCTTCCTCTAACTCTCCTGCCTCCCTCTTACAAGAACCCTTGTGATTACAGGGCCCATGAGGATAATCCAGGATAATCTCCCCATCACAAGATTCTTAATTTTAATCACATCTTTTGCCATTTAAAGTAACAACATATTCACAGGTTCTGAGGATTAGAATGTGAATATCTTTGAAAGCCATTATTCAATTTACCATAATATCAAAATTTAGAGAAAGTGTCAAATGACATTAATGTTTTAAAGTATTATTGTTTTCACTTCCATTTTCACATTTAATTTTTAAAAACTGTTATGAGTTAAGCAGGGCATGCACATGATCCTCATTTAAGAATCATTTTATGGTTCAAAGAGATTAAATGAGTTTTTCAAAGTTACATAGTTATTAGTGAAGGTAGCACTGAGGTCTCAATCCTGCTACCCAAATGCCATCTCAATCTTGTGATCTCTTATCCTTTGATTTGGAAGCCATCTTTCCTTCTTAAGTTTCCCCACAGCATTTCAGTTAAATTTTTCTAGAGGGAGTAATTGCATGCTGCCTTGTATTTAAGGAGAAATATTTTTTTTATTTTTAAATTTTTTATTGAAGTATAGTTGATTTACAATATCGTATTACTTTCAGGTGTACAGCACAGCGATTCATTTATATATATATATTCTTCTTCAGATTCTCTTCCCTTATAGGTTATTACAAAATATTGAGTATAGTTCCCTGTGCTATACAGGAGGTCCTTGCTGGTTATCTATTTTATATACAGTGGTGTGTGTATGTTAATCCCAACTCCTAATTTATGCCTCCCCTACCCCCTTTTCCCCTTTGGTAACCATAAGTTTTCTGTGTCTGTGAGTCTCTTTCTGTTTTGGAAATAAGTTTACTTGTATCTCTTTTTTTTTTTTTTAGATTCCATCTGTAAGTGATATCATATGATATTTATCTTTCTCTGTCTGGCTTACTCCACTTAGTATAATAATCTCTAGGTCCATCCGTATTGTTGTAAATGGCATTATTTCATTTTTTTTTTATAGCTAATATTCCACTATATATATATATATATATACCACATCTTCTTTATCCATTCATCTGTCGATGGACTTTAGGTTGCTTTCATGTCTTGGCTATTGTAAATAGTGCTGCAGTGAACAGGAGATATCTTATTATATTTTTAATGAGCTTCTTGAAAAAAAAGAGGCCATCTTTGCCTTCCCCTAAACAAATTACCACACCAGTTTTATGTGTTAACTTTACTAGGCTATAGTCCACAGTTTTCAGTCAAACACCAACCTATGTATTTCTGTGAAGGTATTTTGTAGATGTGATTAAAGTCCATAATCATTTGACTTTAAGTATGAAAGGGAGATTATCCTAAATAATATGAGTGGTCCTGATTCAATCAATTGAAAGCCCTTAAGAGCAGAACTGAGGCTTCTCTGGAGAAGAAATTCCTCTTGTGGATAGCAGCTCCACCACGTACTGAAGAGCCTGTGATTCAGATTTCAGACTTGTCTAGCCAGCCCACGCAATCATGCAAGCCATTTCAGTAAATCTTTTGATATATCTCCTACTGGATTTGTTTCTCTGTTTTGAACCTTGACGAATATACAATAGGTAATGTGCATATTCTAGGTCCTCAATGTTTGTTGATCCAAAATAAATTTGAGGATTTTGCTGTTATTTGGTACTATATATTGAAATTAAATTGAACAAGCCCCAATAACTTATAATGATTGTATAACAACTTACCATTTCAAAAAGCTTAGATTTTTTCACATGGTCTTAAAGATCTTAAACTTACTTCTTTAATCGAAATTGATATTAGGATTGTATTTGTTTTGAATATGAGTCAGTGTTTTATCTTTGAAGACAACAATTTTACTTTCCACATAGCTACCAGCATTCCAGGAATTTCTATAAGCATTGCAATATCAAAGTACTTATCCATTCATTCCACGAATTGATATTTATTTTCTATGTTCTAAAACTATGAAACTACAATAGTAAACAGACAGGCAGAGATTCTTCCCCCCTCCCTCCCCCTCATGCTTACAGCTAGTGGGGATATAGAAATAAATAGGTAGGTATTTTCCTAATTCCTTCAAGGATAGTGAAAGAGAGCCAAGATTTCTTTCTGAGTACAACATTCTACTTTCTTAGAATTCATAGCTGAATACTGAAAGGGCCTCCATTTAAATTTATTTTTTTCAAGCGTTTTTTTTTCCTGATGGGAGGGAGAGAGAGAAGCTGATAAGAAAAGCTACTTTCCTTGTTTCCTTCTCCACTATGGAAGTAATGCCCTGTTTTTCAGTTAAGAGAAGAGGGAGTCAAAAGAAGATGGGAGACTTCTGACCACTAGGTCAGGAAATTCCTGGAGTTCCAGGCTGTTTCCAATAACAGTAGGTCATTGCTTTTATCAGCCTGTATTGCTGAAATGCAGTAAGCACTGATTATACAAGTACTAAATGCCAAGCAATGCTCATAAATCTTAGTAGGAACATGGACCTTAGGGTTCAGGTCACAGGTTTTCTTTTTGTCTTGGTACTGAGTCAAAAAGAAAGATTTTTGAATCAGGGTCTTCTTCCACCCTAATAAGATGCTCTCTTAATTCTGTTTTTACAGTATTACTGATGGCTCCCCGTAGCCATTTCCCTGGCACTGTCTTCCACGTTCTGTTTATTGCTCCACTTATTTCTGTGTTCGTATGTTCTAAGTCACAATTTTACTTTTTTTATAAAAGTATGACCATGTCCTCTGAATGTCTATGCTCCTTTAATAATTTATCTCATAACCTACTTTATTTATATCAGGCCTGTGGTCTGTTAATGAGTTAAAAATTCATGATTCCTCTAAGAAATAAAACAGATGCTTAGAGAAATCAGATTTTCAATCAAACGACCCTGAACAAAGAAGGACACTCCTAGGAGAAGTTGGATACTATTTTGAGGAATTCTACACAAGATTTTCAAATAGATATTTTTTCACCATCATTTTTTTCTTTAATCCTTGCTGAGTGACTCAGAATTAGACTATTTTCCACATATGTAATTACCATGTTATCTGTGGCAATTTGCAGTAAAAGTCAGCAAAAATGTTCTTGCTCCCAAAATGGGTTCTTCAAGTAGCTTTTCATAATGTATGTCTTAGAAAGAAAGTTCTAAATCTTTTTCCATACTCCTTGAAATTTTTATTTAAGACTCTTCTGGGCCATAGGACTCAGTATTTCCATTACTAATCCTTAAAGGCAGCTCAGTAATCTTCCCCCGCCCCAAGTACAGGAAGCAGGCAGTTGAGAAGTTTGTGACCAAGACTATGAACCATTGACCAATTTAATTAGCCATGGCATGGAAAAATAAGAGCTAGGGACTAACTGCATCCCTGCAGCAGACATCCCTGAATTACTGTCTTTTATTTTATAAAAGTTAAAGCAGAGGAATCTAAATGCCCTTTTGGTTAAGTTAATAACCCCACAGATCTGGTGAGGTACTTAGTTTAGGTAACAAAGAAGACCTTAGAAAAGCCAAACCATCTTGTTGACTAAATTTTTTCTCTTCTGTGAGTAAAACCAGAAAACAGACTTCTTAACTTGAATATTAAACATTAACCCTTGCTTCCAAGGAGTATCCTTGCTTCACTGTGATAGGAATTTTAGTTTACCTCTCTGGATATCTACAGATATTCTGGATATCTACAGAGAAATATTCACCCAGGGGACTGTACTATTATTAACTACTAACCAGTAGTGATTTAGAAACAGCTTCTATCAAACTAACAAGACTCAGTTAAGATGAAAAGCCTGAGAAAGGGCAGTGTAAAAAGTCACAGTCATAAAAATGGCTACCATTTCATGCACAGCTGAGGCTCAACTTTATCCCTTCCAGAATTTGATCTCCAGGGAGGTAGATTTCTACAAGAAAATGCAGGTAAACCGTAAAAAGTACACTAAAATTTGTAACTTTTTAATTACTTTTTGATCTGCCCTCTAAGCGCAGCCAGCAGCACATCAGTCTCATAATTACTTTTTGAATTATAAAAGAATTTCATATTTATGATAAAAAATCCAAACTGTGCATAAAGATACAAAGTTAGAAGGAAAAGTCCTCTATTCTTCACTCATTTCTCACTTCCCTGAAGTAACCACTGTTATAATTACTTGTGTATCTTTTTATACATTTTTCCTGCATCTATAAGCATAATGTTTATGTTTTTTCTTCGAACGAATCGTATGTAGTATTCCATAAGTTACACTTTTCAGTTAGCAATATATTTTGAACATTTTCCCCATGCAAATACATACAGTTCTGTCATTTTCTTCTCAAAGCCTGCATTGTAGTCCATTGTCCCTCACTAGTGAATAGTCACACTAACAAGAGTATTAGCAATAATTTTAATTTGTACACAGTTTTTACAAGAGTCTAGTGTGGGTTTGAGAAGGAAGAAAAATACCAAAGGGAGAGAAACACAAGAGAGATTACAATAAAAACTAAAATAGAGGTGTATTTTGTACTTGAAGAGCAGGTTCATTCTAACATGAGAATTTAAAGGAAGCCTTAGGAAGGAGGCATATTTCAAGACAGATTTTAAAGAATGAGTAAGATATTTCCATAAAGAAATCAGGGAAAAATCATTCCAGCCATTAGCAAAAACGTAGAGGTAAATAACGAAGGGCAGGATTGATGTAACTGTTTGATAAGGGGTGTGTGCAGAAGGGGTGGGAAAATGATGGGAATGACAAGGGAGAAAGGTTATAGAAGATAATGTTAAAAATATAGATTTTAGAGGATAAGATCAGAAATATAGGCTGGCCTAAGATAGTGCAAGCCTCTAATATTGGTTTTATGCTATAGACTGGTGATTTTCAATGGGGGATGACTTTGCCCTTCAGAAGATATTTGACAATATCTGAAAACATTTTGCATTGTAACTATATGGGTGGGTGCTACTGGTACCTAGTAGGTAGAGACCAGAGATGTTGCTAAACATCCTACTAGGCACAGGATAACCCCCTCCTTACACCAAAGATTTACTAGGCCCCAAAATGTCAATAGTGTAAAGGTTGAGAAACCCAAATGAGACTCAAACTTGTTAAATTTTGAACCTCATCAGTAAAAAAAAATGTTGAACGTGCAACTATATTCATGTGTGTGTGTTTTGTGTGTATACACATATATCACTACATAAGATTAATTAATTAAATATTTAAATAACTATGCATTATTTTATTTTATTATTCATATATGACCCATTTTTCTCTTATCAAAATATTACATTTTATTACATCATTAAATATTAACTATATTATTTAGTGTGAGAATAATATGAATGAATTTTCTTCATTGCTTATAAAATCTTGGTTTGACCCATTATGTGATACAGCAACCCAAAAGTCTGGTTTATGGTTAAATTTGCTTTTACTTGGTTTTAACCACTGCTGAAGCTTAAATAACATCTCACAAAGTAATGTAGATAGCAATGGAAAAACATACCATTTTCTAGGTGTATTAAATCATGATATTCATAGTTAAATCCTATTTATCAATTTTGTAGAAATTTTTGTTGAATTGAGAAGTAAATTTCCATCTTTCTTAATACTGACCATTTATTCTTCTCAGTTTATCAGAAGGTGTTTTTTCTTATTCTATTAATAAGTAGTTCTAAGCCTAATAAAATTTTGACTGCATTTTAACAGATTAGAATATTATTTTTCTGCTTTTTAAATTTTGCAAATAGGACAGTTTTTTTAGCAATGAAAATCATATATGGACAGATATATTTCCAAATATCCATTTTCAAAATGCCCTCTACATACCATGAGTTCTTTTGAACAGCATTTACTTCTTAACTCATTGTTAATTCATAATCTTTACCTTGAGGGGATAGATTAAGTATATTTATTCCTTCAACATCTAATGGGCAACATACTTCTGAAAATGATTCATCATCACAGAGAGGAATAGTCTATTTGGAAATGAGTCTTCTTTATAAAAGAAAACTGCATGTATCTTCCTTAAATTTTACACCTCTTTCAAATGCTCTGGCATGATAGCCAACAAACCTTTGTACTGTATGCATAATTTGCACAGCCCCTTTAATCTCATTATGAAGTGTTTTAAAGATTCTGCTGTTGGTCATTGAAAAAAGAGTAACTATATACTACATACCACCATGTAGTCTGTAATGTGCTGAAGTAAATGAAGGCGTGAGGGTGTCATCTGAACCCTATCACAAGGTCTCTCAGGATCATGTTGGGATATTGTGAATAATGGAATTTAATATTAGTAATGTTTAATATTTCTAAATGTTTTTAGAAAAAATAGGCATTTTCATAGCTTCTTTCTGAATGCCAATAAATTGCACTTTCTTTGGAGACTCCTCAAATAGAAGCCATGTAAGGTTTCTGAACTGCACTTAGACTTATGTTGTAGAGAGTTAATGCATGTGGCAGTCTGTTAGTCAGCACGTTTATCCAGGTCACATATGGTATGGATTTTAGGGGGGAAAGAGTAAGGCAGGGAACTGGTTAGGAGGCTTATACAATAGCATATTCTAGATAGACTGAGGGACAAAACCAAGGTCAGGGTTTTAATTTGACAGGCTTTATGGAGATTGAATCAATAATTATGCAACAGTAGAAGTAAAATGAGTTGAGGAGGACTAAAAAGAGAGACAGAACAGGAGAGACGGACAGAACAAGAGGCAGAGACAGAGAAGGAGAGAATTGAACATCTTGGAAAAAAATAACATTATCAATGGATATAGAAAATGTAGGATAAGGACTAGGGCTTTGCTATATTTGGGGGCAGGGGGAGGTGGTGACCCTGTTAACTTTTGACAGTTTTGTCACTAGTCGGTGATCTTTCCTGTAATAACAGAGAACCTTTCATTTTAATTTGGATTTCAAATTGGTACTGTTGCAGTGTTCTTTGCCTAGGTAAATAAACAATGGAGAAACTGAATGTTTATCAATACATTTTAGTTGTTCTCTATCAGTCATTATTGTCTAACATTACAGCCGATCACATCAGTTTTGCCGAAAAATAGCAAAAGTCTTTCAAGAGAAAAGAACAAGTGTTTTATTTCTACCATCATCATTGGATAGATGATGAACATTGTAAACCTATCCCACACAATGAGAATGTACACTAACATTCCTTCAAAGCTCAGCTTCAGTGAGATTTTCTGAGAAATTATCACCCCTAAGATCTCCCTCATCCCAAATCATGCTATAATATAGTTTTTTAAAAAATGCTGCCTTGACCCAGTTTTGAGGGCCTGGCTGGAGGCCAGTCAGTTTGCCTTCTTGAAAAGCTGATGAAGTCCACATTCCCAACAATCTCCCTTATTGAGCTACTATACACACACCCTAATTGTCCTAGGACCAGGTACCAGATAACCAAGGACAGCCCCAATTTTCCAGAGCCCTCTGGAATTACTCAAATTACCCAGTCCTAAGCCTGATTGCCTTGCCCTGCTCTTTCATTTTCTCCCTCCTTCTGCCATGTGACCAATTCAGGTCCTTCCCCTGAGTGACACTGAGTGGAGTGCTGTTTTCTCCCCAGGAAACTATGCATATAGCAAAACTGTAAAACTCTTTTCTGTTTTTCTTTCTTTATGTGCATCTGGCCTCACCATACCTCACCCAAGGTTATATGAATAAATATAGGTCTGGTGTGGTTTAGATAGGCCTTATCGGCAATAACACCTTTTGACACCTCTAGCAAAGCACTTGTCATATTGGCTTGCTATTATCTGTTCAGTTCTATTCTGTTTCAGTAGCCAATGAGGTCCAGGAAACAGAACTATCTTTTATTGCTCTAACTCCCATATCTAGCATAATTCTGGCATGTAGTAAGTGCTCAGTAAATGTAATAGAAATTTTTGAAATACAACATTGATGAAGTGAATGGGCAATGCTTTAAGTATAAAATAGCACAAAGCCATTCTCTGGTCCTTATGCTATAAATAATTTCCGTACTGAAAACACTGAGCATTATTTCAGACAAAAACAATAAAAAATATCAACCTATTATGTTACTTTTTAAGTATATGAGGGACACTCACTTGAAAACTATAGTATTACACTACCTTCCACAGTGGAATGAAGATTTGGTTGGAAGTGTGGCATTTCCAAAATGAATCAAATTATCCCATCTCTTTTATTTAGTCATTCTCTTTCAATACATCGGGTGGTATAGATCGTGTGGTGCTCTGCGTGGATCTCCCTTCAGTGGCAAGACATTTATTCTCTCAGCAGCCTGGAGTGTTGGTTACTGAGACCTTCCCTGGGAACTGCCCTCAGCCAAAAGGAACTGTCTCCCACAGTTGGTGTCTGCATCCAGTGACTGTTCAGTGTAGAAATGGGAGGGGAGACTACAAAGACTCAACCCTCTTGTCTCCTTGTGAAACATCGCAGAAGGATCAGATATATATAGATATATATATATATATATATATATATATATATATATGACTAACCCTCTGCCTAACCCTGCTTCCCTTACTCCCTTACAGGTATTGTTCCTGAGTTCTCCCCAGTGAACTCCTGTAGCCATATGATTGTCTGAGAGTCTCAATATGTTTCCCAGGGAAACCAAGCTAAGACATCACTTGTAAAATAAAGTGATGCACAACTAATTTTAAATGTGAAATAAAAATTTGTAAACTGCTTGCCGCAATACGTTAATTGAATTCACACTTTGGTGGAAGACTAGATTTTGTAATCTGTATCAATAGATAATAGATATTCTTGGGTATTATAAGGAGATTGATATTTTATTCCCTTCTTTCCCACATTCCCCCAATTTTGTGGTATTTTATAAAAAGTTATTTCGAATAATCACTGATACCTTCTCAAGAGAGTAACTCTTATTCAAGTTACTCTTCATAGTGAAATAGACTTTTAAGAAGCTGCCAAACCTTCTTTTGGAAAAAAAAACGGAAGCATTATTTAATCTATATGAAATATTCAAAATATTTGACAATGCATTTGACCCATTTTAAATAAATAAATAAATAAATAAAATCCCACTATAAAGGGTTTGGAATCTAAGGATACTGAATGAAAAATTTTTTTCCAGAAATATTTTTAGTTGTCAGCAAGAGCTACATGTTACTATGTAGTTATTTTAATGGTATTAGCTAATCTTGTGCCAGTTTCCTTGTGACTATTTTAATCATCCTTAACCATGCATCATTTCCTATGGCAAGTCACATACACTTATGAATTCCTTTTCATCTGTTCCAATTCAGCTCTTCCTTACTCCTAAGGCTTAAAAAGTTAGTTTGATCATCTATAACAAATCTGCCAAAGAGAAAATAAAAAGTCTTAGAGAGTGATTTTGAGTAAAGTGATACTTTATCAGCATCAAAGGGACTTGTTTTCTTGTGTTCTTATTTGAGATGACCACAAATTATTGCAAAATTACCAAGAAAAGATGGTGGTAAGAAAGGGAAGAAGTTCTTGTATTTTCTTTCTAATAAGAGATAGTTAATTTGGGAAAGAACTTTCTAGAGTATCAGATATAAACTAAGCAGGTGGGAAGGAAAGAAGAGAAGTAAAATGGCCTCAAGTTATTTTGAGAAAGTAATTCAAATTCATAATTCTTTGCTAAACATGTTTTTGTTTGCTTAGGTTAAAGTAGCTAAGCTAGTGTTTTGACATTCTGGCAGAGAACAGACTAGCAAGGTATTCAGTCCCCCTGGTTTGAGGTCAGATCTCCTTATTTGATTGGAAAACATTATAAAAAAGAGACAAGAGAACTCACAGATGAAATGATGCGCAGATTCAAGCACTGTCACTCACCTGGCTGACATGCATTGCAGATCATTTTATTTCTGCCTTCTACCTGGGCTGTGCTTTAGGGCTTACAAAACAGGTGACATTTTGAACTTGCTCATTTTTAAACCTAGAGAAAGCAGCCAAAATTCCGACTTTTAACCCAAAGACAGGACAAGTTGTTAACTACTATAATCAAAGTAGTTGTCAGTCATTCTCCTTGAAATCGCTGCTTCCTTGTGATGATGTCCTCTTTAATAATGCCATCTATTATTTTGTGAGGCCTGACTCAGGATGGACAGGTGTGCATTGATTTATTCCTTGGTTCTGCCTATAGTTCCTGCTAATTTTATTCTAGTGGGAATTTCAGTATAGTCATATAGCATAGTGGTTAAGGTTTATAGCCCCAGAGTTGGATCTGGGTGTAAAGCCCAGCTCTGTCACCATAGTCTTGGGCAAGTGTGTTAACTTGTCTAAACTTGAGTTTCCTCCTCTCCAAAATGGGAGCAGTCATTCCTTTATAATGCTGTTGTGAGGAATAAATGGGGATCATGCATATAACACACTTGGCTCAGTGTCTGGCATGGGGTTCTCAACTTGCTTTGAACCCAGTCAGGGAAGAGGGGTATTATTTAGCAGTGGATTCAGCAACATCACATTTGGTGTTGTGGCTAAGAAAATCAAGTAAATAAGAAAAGGACTAAAGATAGGGGTCAAAATAACTTCTATGTTAATTATAAAGGCCAGGCTGGAAGGCCTATGTGAAAGCCAAATAAACTCTCTAACCAAACTCCAGAATGAGGCAGAGTTATCCATCCAGCCTCAGGCAGCACTTACTGTAGTCACATGCTCTCAGCAGAGTGGTCATGTGCTGTCTGCCTGCAGCTCATGCCTCAGAGGAGGGTAGAGCTGGGTATGTCAGTTATTCCTCCCAAATTTACAGTCTCAAAAGTGACTCCCCCTTCCCAGGGATACAGTGAGAAAGACTCAGAGAGAGACCCAAAGTTACATTCATTCTGCTACCTTCACAGGAAGGAAACATCAGATATGGGAAGGAGCATTGTGGAGTAAGTGCTCAATAAATGATAACTGTTATCATTATGAACTGACAAGGATGTATTTCTTTACTTTGCCTAAAACATTAAAAATATAAGGAAATTATTTGATCTCTCATCTTTTTTTTTAATGTGTATATAATGATTTTTTAAATAAAAGTAAAAACTAAATTTAAAAAAATATATAGGGGAAAAATAGAACTGAGGAAAATTAAACTGCAGGAAATAAATCTCTCCCAACAGGAAATAAATCTCTCCCAACATACCCAAAATACATGTAATATAGAATTCAGAAGTGTTTGTGATGTTATGGCTAGAATAATAAACTCTAGACATATGAAGAAAGGGCAAGTACAGCTTAAAAACATATTTTTAATCTTTAGTGACGTATCTACACAGAAAAATTACAACTCAATCTGAAATATAGATCCTGAAACATATTTTCATATGCAGTATGTAAATTTCATTCATAAATGTGATATTGCTGGATGTTGTGCATGTCTCTATTTGATTCCCAGCTTGTAGTCTAGGAGATGAATTGCATGTTTATTAGCTTGTGACATTCTTGTATATTCCCTTCTCAGTACTCTCTGCTTCCTATATATTATGCTAATACCTCTATTCCTTACTGTCTCTACCTGTGGGTAAGGAATACATGATAATGGGAATGGTATTTTAAAGTATTTAAAATTTTTGTTTCTACAACAGAGATAGTAGTCTCTAAGAGCCAAGGACATATGTGAAGCAGAAATTTTATCAAATATCAGCAGATGAATAGGTAATCATGTTCTTAAACTAAAGGTTATTAATATTTAACTCAGAGATTCACTGGATACAAGAAGAGCATATGTGAACACAATTTGGAGAACTGTATTTTAAGCAATTATGATTATTTCACCAAATTTTTAAAAATATTGATGAACAATGTTATACTGTATTTTATTAAGTTGTGTATATGGGTCTCTACAATAGATGGGCCATTTCAAGGATAAGAGACTTTATCTTTTGCCATTTGCATTCACAGTTCCTTGCATAGTGCTCACCACATAACGATTTCCCAAAGGTTTGTTGAATGAATATTTGCTGGAGATACCAGGCATTGGTTAATAAATAAATAACTTCAATTGAGAACATCAGTGTCAATGGGGAGGTCTTATTTACTAATGACTACTTATTCATTAAACATTATTTGTATATCATAACATATATGTTTGAAGACATATGCTTTAAAGCAATCTTTCAACGTTATTTTTTATGTTTACCAGAGTGCTATGCTTATGACAGCAGGTTTGATACCTCAGAAAAGCACATTCATATTTTTTTTCATCAATTTTCAAGATAGCCCTCTGGCTTTCACTCAAATTCAGATAATTTGGAGGAGGAAAGATCTGAGAAAACTGTCAAACATAATTATAGAGTGCAGCAGTCCTCCCAGTAATGGGATTGGTTCAGTGGTTATTTTTGAAACACGCCTGCACTAACACACAGTACTTGAGTTCTTTAAGTACTTCAAGACATTTGCTTTTTATGAACATGGGTGAAATTTTTCCACTTATGTTTTATATTAGATGAGCACAAAGTTGCTGACTAAAAGCCATAAAAATGTGAGATTCTAATTATGATCCTAAGATACTCCACATGCATTTAAATGAATGTTGTAACCCTTTCTCTTGCTTACTCCAATCATTTTCCCAAGGTCTCCCTGAAAAATAATGTTGCTATTGAGTCATGTTTTGCCAAGTCTTTTGCAAAATGAGAGAAAGATTCAGTTGCAAATTGTGATTATTTCATGATGTGTCCACTAATGTTTTAGTGTCATATCATGATGATTTCATGATGTTGTATCATTATTTCCAATTCCAACTTGAGTGTTTATTATCTGACACTTAAATTCCAGGACATGCCATAGCATTAATGGCTTTTGCAATAACAACATGTACAAAATAGTCCATACTGGAGAAGGCTTCATATTTGGAACATAGCTCTACATTTTTTTCCTGCCTAAAATTTATGATTTGTTCCTTCTCTTCTATTGTTTTTATGTGTGTTTGCACAAGTTACATTCATCAGGTTCAAAGACAGCTTGCCTCCTGACAGGATCACACCTAATTCATTTAAGGGAGAGAACTGTTGATGCTATTTTTAAATATTAAAAAAAAAAAATACCTTTAAGACCCTCAGGATAGAGTACCTCATTATATTTTCCAGTCATGAAAGCTATTTCACATTGGCATTATTATCTCATAATGCCTTTCTTTTAACTTCCACATAACCTGGAAAATTTTGTGCAGTGCTACACTTTCTACCTAGTATGAACATGTATTGCTATTAAAATGCTGCCTTTTTTTCTACATGAAGCTTATAGCTTTTTAAATTTTGAAAACACCCTTATTCATACAGGTAGCATGTTTTTAAAATTTAGGGGGCATTAGAAGGAAGTGTTACATCACTTGAGATGAGAGAGGGTACTTTAGCTTGTTTTGTATTTAATACTGTGATTGAGTTATTAAATAAAGAGATAAAAAAAAAGTTGGGGAATTCTAAAATCAGCAGTTGCAAGGAAATTTTAATGATTTGTCTCAAAAGTTAGCTAATGATTTGCATAGGTGGAATAGATGGTAATACAGAGAAATATGTGTTTGAGGGGTGGTGAAATATCTCCCAACTGAAATTGAGCTCTGTAATTCATCCTGATGTGGCAGTTTCTTACATTACTCAGCCCTTGAGCTTTAGGCACTGATGGTTTCTGATAAAACATACATGAATCAGGGAAGGACTACAGGTGAAGTAATTTTGAGTCGTTAATACCACTTTCTTTTATTTGTTTATCAGCTTAGCTAGTCTGCAGAGAAAGAACAAAGCAGATAGGCAGTTCTTCAGGAGAAAAGGAATTCACAGCATAGCTGAGTACTCAGTTCTTAAGCTCTTTCCATTGTGACATACTTAATAGATAATGTCTAAAAGCAAAACACTTTCCTGTGTGCCTGATGATAGTTGTGTGCAGATCCCTGCATCTCAACAGTGATTCATTCCATCCCTTCCTTGGAAAGGTGGCAGAATGTAGTATTTCTGATGCCGGCTCTGGAAATAGATGTTTAGGCTCAAACCCCAGGTCTACTACTTTCTAGCTGTGAGTTCTTGGATACATCACTTAAACTCTTTACGTTGTAGATTCCTTATTGGTAAAATAGGCATAGTATTTGCACCTTCCTCATTCATTTATTGAGAGAATTAAATGAGTTAACCCATGTAACACACACAGCACAATTCAGTAAACCCTCAACCAAGAGCTGCTATTATTATTCCATCATATTTCATGGAAGAATGCAAATTGGAATGTAGGTCAGACAGATAAATATTACGTTTGTGCCATATCGGTATAATACAGTGTCAGCTATAAAATGCAGTTGCTTTGTAAGTAGTAAATGTGATGCCAGAATTTAGCAGAAGTAAAGTCTAGTGTAAAATCACTTTCACTACCCTAAGCATCACTGGGATTTGTGTTGGGATTTCTGAATAAGTATTTTCACTCCTAAAATTCTCTTGTTTTTAACATGTTGGTGTTGGGTTTGATATGTTTATATTCATGACATGAAGTCTCTTGTTTAAAAAAAAAAAAAAAAAAAAAAAAAAAGAAAAGCAAAAGGAATATTTTCCCCCTTCTTTGCCTTCCCCTGACAAGTCTGTCTCTGAAGCTCAGGGGCAGATCTGCTATAGGGTTTGAAGAAAGAGGGGTGTGTGTGTGTGTGTGTGTGTGTGTGTGTGTGTGTGTGTGGTGTGTGTGTGTGTGTGTGTGTGTGTGTGTGTGTGTGTGTGTGTGTGTGTGTGTGTGTGTGTGTGTGTGTGTGTGTGTGTGTGTGTGTGTGTGTGTGTGTGTGTGTGTGTGTGTGTGTGTGTCCAGCTTGATGAAGTCTCTAGGAAAAAGAGATAGGAGACCTTTAGCCTATATTGCTGCTAGTCTCTCAACCTTTATACTTTACATCCATAAGCGTTTACTCCAAAATTTTCCAAAATAATAACAACATTTTTTAAAAAAAGGAAGACTGTTCAAACACTGAATTATCTGTGAGAGTCAGCCAAGTTACACCAGCTGCATTGGCTTGGTTCCTACATCTGGGCTCCAAGGCGGGTAACAAAAAAATCTCCATGAACAGTATTTTAAGAATTTTGGCAATGCACAAGACAGGGGAATTAAAAATAATTCTTTGCTGAAAACAGAATTGGTGGAAAACAGTTCTGTTTGCTTGCCACAGTCCACCAAGCTATCTAATGGTCAGCTGTTAGCATACAAACAAGTATGCCCAGAGTGCTGTCTAAAGCCACACGTCCCTCTAGTAAAGGCCAGTGGGATCAGTGACTGAGTCCCGGGAATGAGAAGTGGCAGTGGCCTTAATAACAATACAAAGTGTAAAATGGATTCCCTGTATTACTATTTTTTAGCCAAAGGGGTGACGTTTCCTAACAGCCAGTATGACGTAGGTTGTGTATGGGCTTGCAGGCAAGCTTTAACTTGTTTTATCCCTGATTTTCTTGTCCCTTTCTTTAAGTCATTAAGTATGGCTGATTAGTTTCTCTCCTTGGTTCTCTATGGAGTTTCATTTCTTCTTATATTGCTACATTTATTTTGTATAAAAAGGCAAAGGAGGAACAGTTTAGCACAGCTGTATTGTATCTTATTTAGAAAAGACTCTTTAGAAGCAAACTAAAGTTTAAGACTTGAAATTAATGGATAAAATTTAATTATTGAAGAGAAGGAGGACTGTAAAACAGTCCTATAGACGCCTATTGAGGAAGGCCTCAATATAGTGATTTAGTTGTTTTTTTAATTAGAAAGGACAGATAAGCGTGATCATTCCTAAATAATTATTATTAAATACTCGTTTTAATACGGTGCTGTATTGCACTATTTCAAGAAGAAATTCAACAGGCCTCGACTTTGTCATCAAAAAGTTTATAATCTAAAGGATATCAAATAATAGAAAATACGCAAAGCAGAATGCCATATTAAGGCATTGTTCAGTGTATTCAAGACATTTAGAAAACATGAAAAATAAAAATTAGATGTTAGGGTGCAAGTTATCTAAGGAGATAACGATTTGAATTCCATGTAGATGGAGAAGGCCTACGGGAAAATGTGAGGAGGGAGAGGTCTTTGTGGTTCAGAAGAATACACGGGATAAATGGCCTGTAAAAAGGAGGTGAAACTACTTTCCAGTGGATAAAAGTGCTGGAACCTTATCTAGGATGGAACATTATCTAGGATGGGCTGGGGACTATCAGATAAAGATGTGATAGGTTCTAGAACTGTGGGCCTTCACTGAAGCCTCTGTCTAGTCAGCCCAACGGTGCAATGAAGAGGGAAGTAAAAGCTCAGAAGTAGCTTTTTTGTACAAGTTGTTTTATAAGTGTTATGCAATTGGGTTATGTAAC
Source organism: Balaenoptera musculus (assembly GCF_009873245.2). Lineage (NCBI taxonomy): Eukaryota > Metazoa > Chordata > Mammalia > Artiodactyla > Balaenopteridae > Balaenoptera > Balaenoptera musculus. The sequence continues at coordinate 74,456,916 of NC_045794.1, forward strand.
TGTGGCAAACAAGAAATCATAAATCTGGAAACCAGTCTTGGTTCCAGGTGACACAGCTTAAGTGAAACTTCATTATGATAATAATGAAGATGTGCACATGTTAACATTTCCCCCACTTGCTATTCCTCAGATTCAAGGAAAATGAAAAGCAAGAAACTCACATTTCTAGGCTTCTACAACATAGCGCAGTATCACATTCCTTACTGTGTGAAAACTGTTTAGACTAGTGAACTTGAAATGTACCACCAGTAGAAAAAGGGGAGACAAAAAAACTGCAACTTCTACACCATCCTTTTGAGTTGACCAACAAATACCTCTTGTGCTACTTGTTTGCTGTAGTAGTGCCATGAGATCAAGGAACTGTTCATGAACAGCATCTCAGACCAGAGGAATGCTTTCAATGCTATCTATAGGCATGAATAGCATCACAGACTAGAGAAATAGTTCATTCACTCATGTACTCATTCATTTTATTTATTTTCATCTTATTCATGCCAGTGCTTAGACCTAGACTGGTCTTTGAGGTCTGACCTATTTTAAAATATTACAGAGTCTTCTGTTCAGGTCTTGAATTTGTTTTCTCAGACAAAAGTAATAGGGGTCATTTAAACAACTCTTCTAATCCTATCTCTTTCATGAACATTTTTTAGGCCAATCAGAAAGTATCTTTTTCTGTTTTGCTATTTGAGCCTATTTCTTTCCTGGCCGAATAAACACACTGTTGTCTGTTCCATTATTCATTGCTGTGTAACAAACCAACCTAATCTTAATGGCATTAAACAATTATTATTATCACTCATGATCCCAGGGATTGACTAGACTCAGGCTGGTGATTCTCACTCAGAATCTTCCGTACTGTTGTAGTTAGACAGTAGCTGGAGCTGGACTCATTTTGAAGGTTTCGTCTCTTACATGTCTGGCACCTAGGCTGGGAGCAGTTGGGCATCTCTCTCTCTCTCTCTTTAGGTGCTCTCCATGTGGTCTCTCCATCATGGCAGTGTAAGGTAATCATGGCAAGTCAGTGCTCACAGGTGTGAGTCCTGAAAGAGAAAGAGGCAGACAGCAGCTGTATTACCTTCAATCTCCTAGTCTTGGAAGTCAAGCAGTAATACTTCCTCAGCAATATATTTGTTAGAAGCAAATAACTAAGGTCAATTCATATTCAAAGGGAGGGGAATTAGACTTGTCTTTTGAGAGAGGAGTGTCAAAGAATTTGTGATCATTTGTTAAAACCTCCACAGTCTTCATTAATCTGGTCTCCTGCCTGTTCTTCATAGAGATGCTAATTCTTTCTCTAACTCACTACTGCAACCACCATATTTCTTCTTTTCCATTACAAATATTTTATTAAGCATCTAATCACAGTTGTAAATGTTCTAGGAAAGTGAAAAGCACAGTTCAAGGATAAATGCATAGATGCTTTTTCTGCCTTTTAGAGGTACACCATCAGACAACAGAAAATAAAGCACTGATCAAAGCCAATATTCAACACTCAATATGTATTTATTGAAGATTTGGTACATGTTTGACACTGTCCTAAGTTCTAGGAATACAGAGATGAATAAGATTCACGTTCTACATTCCATGCACTCATGATCTAATCTGTATGATGGCCATAATGAAGCACTTTGATTAAGAGACATGCACCATTCCACTGAGAACACTTTCCTCAAGATCTCTAGCAACTTCCATCTTGTCAAATCCAATGATACCCAAAGGCCAAATCTGCACTCCTCTTCTTAGTCTCTCTCTCAGCAACCAGAATTTGACACAGTGAACCTTCTTGATATACTTTGTTCGACTGATTTTTTTGGACACCACTTTCTTGGTTACCTTCTTCACAGTCTTCTCTTTCTTATTCTCCTTTGCTGCCTCCTTTTTCTCATAATGTTGGAATGTCCCAGGGCATAGCTCTGAATCCTCCTCCTTTCCTTCTCGGCATTCTCTGCTTGCCATCTCATGGCTTTTAATGTTATCTATAGACAAGTGACCCTAAAAGTTATCTTTCTAACCCTGGCCATCCCATAAGCCCCTTAATATTATCTCTCCAACTGCCTGTTACATCCAGCTGCCCACTGGCAAACACAACAATCCAGGTGTAACAGGCCCCAAACAGAACTTTTGATTTCCTCCAATGCTCAAAGCTACTCCTTTCTGGTATTCTCCATCTGAATTAATGAGACTGCCATCTACTCCTCCTGAATGATACCTAGAGGTCATTCTTGATGACTGTTAGTCACCGTAAAAATTCAAGCCCTGCTGGTACTACAGTCAAAATATATCATGATCAGCACACTATTTTCTTACTATTTCTATTGCTACAACCACCGTCTACATACTATGTGCAGCACCTGGAACGTAGTAGGTGTGCAATAAGACTGGGTGAGTAAATGAATATGTGCATGAAGTACAAGAGTAACATAGGATAGTATTTGTTCCTGTTATATATGGACATGTATTGTGAAGTAGAGAAGGCTATAGGATAACAATTCCAAGTAGAGAAGGATTAGGGAAGGCATCTAGCCTCTATTGGTCAGTACCTGAGACCTCGTGAAGGATATTGGGCTGTCTGAATCCCAAAAGGAATCTCTTTAAATACAAACCCTCAGTTGAGAAAAGTAGTAAAGAGACATTCTACTATGAAATAGGTCTTTTCAAAAAGTTACAGAAAAATCAGGAAGGTTGATGTTAACAATTAAAGTCATCTTTTCCCCTTTGTCTGACAAATTCAAAATTACTTGAAGATTTAAACTCTCACCGCATCCCTCCTCATTGCAAATTTTCATTCTTTCTCTTAAGGTAAAGGTTAGTATTCCTTTCTTCTTGGGTATTTTGGAGGAGCATTATTTTATTCTCACTTTCCAAAGAAAATGCTTTCTTTTCCAAAAAGTAAATATGGTTTTTAGCTTTAAAATATCTTTTTAGAAAAGTTCCCTGGAAGCTTAGTACAATGATACCCAAAAAAAGTGAATATGTGTCTTGTCACTTCCATAGGAAATAATAAAACTCCCCCATTTGTTAGAAGCATATGACTTGGTGTCCAATATCCAAAATTCTTTTGAAGGAAATTGTGTATCTAGGTTATTTTTATTTCTTACCTAGTGCTACAATCAGTTTTCAAGCTGCACTGTTAAGAACTTGTTTTCTCTCTCCTATTTTTACTTTTTTTCTTTTCTTATTTTGGTATGAGGCATTTTAGCTGCAAGTGCTTTCAAGAGCACTTTACAAAGATGTATTCAAATTAGCTGGAGACCAAGATTTGACTTAGTTAAAAAGGTTCTTTCAATTTGCCTCCCCCAAGTGACCTACTCAAATTGCTTTAAAAAAAAAAAAAAAGCTCTGGGCATGCCTGGCAACTATCTGATTGGAAACAGCTATTCTTTGGGAGTGTGTGTGGGGAAGATTAGTCCTAGGGCAGGTTGATCAACCTTTTCTGTGCCAAATAGCTCCTTTGCTTCTTACCTGAGTAATCCAAATGAGTGAGGGTTAAACAAGGTGAAGAGAGGTTTAGAGACAGCAGAAAGAAACAGGGCAACTTTGAAATCTAAGAAATGTGGCATTTTATCCTTTTTCCCTTCATAGATGACATTACAAAAGTAAAAATAGCAGTGGCAACAAAAACTAACATTTATTGTTTCCTATCTACCAGCCACTGAAAAACACTCTGTGAAGCAGTTACTACTCTACACACACTCTGCAACTAAGGAACCTAAGGTTCAGATTGGGAATGTAATTTAAAATTAACAACCAGTAAACAGTGCAGCTGAAGTTTTAACTCATTTGTTTTATTCCCAAGCCTACAGACACAGATAGGGCCACTTTGTTTTCCTCCCCTTCTCCCCCTCCTAATACCTTTTTATCTTGGCTGAGCCAACCCCCAGCACCCTCATGGTTTTTCTTTTGGAAGTCTCTAGGGGCATAGGGCAGAGTGATTTTGCTGTCTAATGGGCTTAGGTAAGCCATCTAAATACAGAATGTGCTAAGGACAGGCCTGGCTACCCAATTATAGTCTCCTTTTAGCTTTGGCTAGAGAGAAATCCCCAGAGCAAGTGTTAAACTTGGTCACCCACGCTACTTCCTTTCTTGGCTGAGAGTCAGAGTGAATTCTGGATCCGGCATAAAGTCTTATTCAGGAAATAATAACTGCCACAACCCAAGCACTCAGTGTCTCAGCTTTGGAACTGAATTCATGACCATTGCCCACTTTTATTGGCTTTGATAGGGTGTGGGCCTGGCTTCAAAATAAACATACCAGTTTATTTGCTGTGTTGGTAGTTTATAGCATGCTGCCTTTTTAAATTATAATAGCAATTCTATAAACTAGTAGCTCTTACATGGAAATATTTTCCAAATTAACTCCCTCCCCCAAATATTTAACAAATCTATATTAAAGAAATATATTGTTCATGGAATAATGGTTCTGCTGTCAGCCATATCTACATGATATTTTTTTTAAAAGAGCTATATTCTCTTCTAGAAAACTTTAAAAAGTTGTTCATTTGGAAACAGTTTGGTTCAAGTAACTGTACATATCTTCCCCCAGTCTATTTTGCTGTTGCTGTCACTTCTGGCATTTTGTTAAGAGATGTGAAGTTAATTTCTTGAAAACAAATTTTGAATCTTGATGCTTCTTAAAGTAAAATAGTTTGTAATATATTGAATAATTGCAAAAAGAAAGATGGAAGATGGCACAATATGAATACATTTAATTTGAAAAGCAACAAATAGAAACAGAATTTCAAAATCAAAAGACTCAGTGCCCCAGTTATTTTTTTTTTAATATTTATTTATTTATTCATATATGGCTGTGTTGGGTCTTCGCTTCTGTGCGAGGGCTTTCTCTAGTTGCGGCAAGCGGGGGCCACTCTTCATCACGGTGCGCGGGCCTCTCACTATCGCGGCCTCTCTTGTTGCAGAGAACAGGCTCCAGACATGCAGGCTCAGTAATTGTGGCTCAGGGGCCCAGTTGCTCCGTGGCATGTGGGATCTTCCCAGACCAGGGCTCGAACCCGTTTCCCCTGCATTAGCAGGCAGATTCTCAACCACTGCACCACCAGGGAAGCCCCCAGTGCCCCAGTTATTTGAAGATAAACTATCTTGAGAAGTGTATCATTCAAAGGTAGTTTACATGTTAACTGTAAGTAAGCATCATTGGATGCTCCTGTACACATAATTATGTCTTGAAGGATAGGAGGAATTAATACCCAGCACTAGCTCTACTTTTCTGTGAAACTTCCATGAAATAAATTTTATTCCTTCCCTCCTGGCCTCAGCAATCCCTTTCATTTCTAAAATCATAATTCTCCTGTTGATTTATATGACTCATTCCTTTTTCATTCCCTGACCCTTAAGAATAAATCAAATCTCTGTTATGACTTTTACTTCATAATGATCTTACATTTTACAATTATATATTTACCTACAATTATTTAATTTGATGGTTTGATTAATAATGATCTCCTGTACTGTGAGCTCCATGTGGTCAGTAATCAGGTAATTTTATTCACTAACCTATCTGCATCTTTAAGGACTATGTTGACAAAGTAGGTGCTCAGTAAACATGGGTTGAATAAATTAATCAGTGAAAGAAAGAATGTAACTATGATCTCTTTATTTTTCAGTATCTCCCACTAGACTGTGAATACAGTGTATTTCAAAATTAATCCAACAAATATTTAGTTACCACCTACTATGTCTCAGACACTGTTTTGGGCATTAAGCATAAAGCAATGAATACAACTGTATGCAACCACTGTCCTCATGTAGCTCATAGGTGTGGGGTTGGGGTTGAGACACAGGTATTAAGGGATCCTCTACATAAATACTATATAGTCAGTGATTGAAGCTATAAAAGCAGTATAAGGTATGCGAGAGAATAGTAGGGGTCTACTTTAGACTGTAGGGTCAGGGTGCCTTTTCTTTGGCACATTTCATACAAGTTGGTATTTTTGTCATATTTTTATGCATAGTCTTTGAATCTTGTTTATCTAACCTATATGAACACAAGGGATAGCATTGTATACCTCTTTGCCTTTTCCAGAGCTCTAAATTCAGTGCTGAGCATAGGAAGACCACTCATTATATCCTTAGTTGGAAATATATTCTCTTCAAATTCTTAAAAACTTAAGGCTTAAGTAAGAGGCTGGAGAAATTTCTGCTTGCAGGCTTTGCTAATAACTGGGCTTGGTCAATAATCTGACTCACAAAAGGTCATTTTAAAACCGAATCTCTTGGGACCTAAGGATAGCTCCACTGGATTTATTTCAAGTCAGCACATTACACGTTGTCTAAATGAACTGTGTTATTTCCTGTTATTGATGTCCATAAACTCTTAAAAGCAGTAACTTTTCCTCTAAGTTAATTTAAATTGACTATTGGAAATAGAATCTGTTAGAGTTTTCTTTAAGAGAAACATATTTCCAGGTAGGACTGATATAAGGAATTGAAAATAATTATTTATTCTGTTTTCTTTGATTCTCTCCTGTGTCATCTGTCCAGCTGAAATTCACTTCTAGACCAATACTGGCTAAGACCAGTACTAGTTTGAGAGAGATGAGGGCAGAACAGTGAGTTGATTGGAAGGTGAGAGAGTCTGAGTAGGGAGATCAGGGGCAGGTTTTCCTGTACAGAAATTGAACTAAAGCTTTTTCTTGCCTCTCGGGAAAAAAAAAAAAAATTTCACCACCCTTTCAGTCATATCCTAGATTCCGTTGCCATTGTGCAAATATCTTTTAAGTAGTTAGAGAGAATAAAATATCTAATAGCTCTTTATTTCCCCTTTTTAGTTTGAGTGCCTGGAAATCAAGAAGTGTGCATCTCATTAGCTGGTCAAGAAAGACTGACACATAAATTTTGCACATTCTCCTTGAAATGAAATTTATTAGACATTTTTCCCTTTAGAAGGTTTCAGTTGGATAGCAATCTGTAATACTATTGCTTACAGATATAATAATGTAGGGGCTGCAAAATCCTTTATTCATTGTTAACACATAAATTGTTATTAATGTATTATCTATTAACCGTACTTTCTCCACTAGAAGGTTTAGAGTAAAAGTATTTCTCTGGGTAATTTGAATGATGTAAGATGGGGTAAAATTTCCATCCCCAAGGTTGGGAATACATGTCAACAATTCCAGATAGGCTTCCAAATCCAGATGACCTAGTTAATTTTATTTCAGGGCAGTGAACAGATGGTGAGTGTTCTCTGTCTATCTGGCATTAATGTACACTCTGTCACCATCAGACTTAACGGTGGCAGATGGCAGTTGCATTAGCAAACATTCAGTCCTTTCCCCTCAGTTCTCCCCTTTGGACTGAGGAAGACCTGGCCGTGGCTTACAGCTGAGTCACACTGTGGCCACCTCTCCAGTAAAGCCTGAGGGGATAATGTCAAACCACCGGAAGCCCTCAGTAATGCGGGTTTTCCGGTTCATCCATGGCAACAGGCACAGCTGGGACCTCTTCAAAGGCCTGTGGTAGATATTATGGTCTCAGTGTGAAATCCGTCGGGGTTCAGTGCCACTTCAGGGCCAAGTTGAGTATTTCTATGGGATGGATGGGTTTTTCTCACCCTCTTGTGAAAAAGTACCTGGGTACAAGAAAGGGTAGCCTTTCTTGACCTCTGGTGAACTTTTCTGGGTAGAAAAGCAACCAGCCTTATTTAGCAGAGTTTTATCCAGCAACATGATATTTAACTACCTTGGTTGATCTTTAGAGCATCAAGACATCACTGTAAAAAAAAAAAATTTTTTTAAAGTAAATTCTCCCTCTTTGGGAATCTAGGTGGAAACATGTTACACATGCATTTGTGTATTTTGGATTTCTACAGAGGACTTAGTGACATCCTAATTGCTGCACACCTAGGAAAAGACCAGTGCTTAATTTATGAACCAGCTCTCTAAAATTATCCTATCACAGTCAGTTGAGATTGTGAAGATGCTGTCCTGGGAAATGTAGGAAGTTTCAGAAAACCTAAAAGATAACCTTGTGTTTTATAGAATTTACAGGATCGAGGGAATAATGCAAGTGAAAGAATATGGGTTAGAGATTTATTAAATCATTTGTCCCTGTTTTATAGGCACATATTTTTCAACATTCAAGATGTTAAACTCCTAATGTTTTTAACATTCCAATTTTTATTTTAAAAAGACATGATTTTTTAGAGCAGTTTGAGATTCACAGCAAAATTGAGAGGAAAACATAGAGATTTCCCATATACCCCCTGCTCCCATGCATGCAAAGCTTTTCCCATTATCAACATCTCCCACCAGAGTGGTACATTTGTTACAATTGATGAACATACATTGACACATCATAATCACCCAAAGTCCATTGTTTACATAGGTGTTGTACATTCTGTGCATTTGGACAAATGTGTAATGACATGTATCCATCGTTATACAATCATACAGAGTACTTTCACTGTCTAAAAATCTTCTGTGCTCTGCCTGTTCATCCCTCCCTCACTCCTAACCCCTGGCAACCACTAATATTTTTATGGTCTCCATAGTTTTGCCTTTTCCAGGATGTCACATAGTTGGCATCATATAATATGTAGCCTTTTTAGATTAGCTTCTTTCACCCTTTAAATTTTGATAACTCTTATCCTAAATTGATCATCAAAGTTCAAATCAAGAAAAATGTGATTGATAATATAAATTGCACATGTTCCATAATGCAAATTTGCTGTCATCAGAGCTGTGAACCATGCCTGAAAAGATGTTTTTGTAATTTGTCTCGGAGTTAGGAATTGGAGATAATAAGCAATGTTGGTGGCTTATTATTTATTGCCACCTGAAATATGTATTTGGGATAAATTCCTTTGACATTATCCAGGGTGATTATTCACTAGCTGATATAAAATGCTTAATAGTAAGCCAAAAATCTCTTTTGGGCTCAGCCCTTGCATTGCTGATGAGTGATATACAACCACTTTGGCAGTTCAAATAGTAGTGGCCTCATTGGTTACACTGCTCAGGGTGCATTATAATCTGCATATTAGCTTTGAGGAACTAACAAATAGTTGCCTTAAATGGGCTGGGAATATATCAATATAATTTAGAACATAGTGATGTCAATCTTTGAGCTAAAAAAGAAAATGGGGTACATTAGGTATATACTTTAGCACAAGCACTCTTTTAAGGTTTAGGCTCATAAATATATTGATTAGGGCATCATACATTTAAAGGAACAATAGGATACAGTCATCTCATCTGGTTGATTATTTCTAAAGATTCTTAAAAATCTTTTTTCTTTTTCCCCACACACATTTTATTTATTTATTTTTAAAAAATCTTTATTGGAGTATAATTGCTTTACGTTGTTGTTAGTTTCTTCTGTATAACAAAGTGAATCGGCTATACATATACATATATCCCCATATCTCCTCCCTCTTGAATATCCCTCCCACCCTCCCTATCCCACCCCTCTAGGTAGTCACAAAGCCTGAGGTGATCTCCCTGTGCTATGCGGCTGCTTCCCACTAGCTATCTATTTTACATTTGGTAGTGTATATATGTCCATGCCACTCTCGCACTTCATCCCTGCTTACCCTTCCCCCTCCCCTTGTCCTCAAGTCCGTTCTCTAGGTCTGTGTGTTTATTGCTGTCCTGCCCTTAGGCTCATCAGAACCTTTTTTGTTTTTTTTTTTTTTTAAGATTCCATATATATGTTAGTATGCAGTATTTGTTTTTCTCTTTCTGACTTAACTTCACTCTGTATGACAGACTCTAGGTCCATCCACCTCACTACAAATAACTGTATTTCGTTTCTTTTTATGGCTGAGTAATATGCCATTGTATATATGTGCCACATCTTCTTTATCCATTCATCTGTCGATGGACACTTAGGTTGCTTCCATGTCCTGAGTGTTGTAAATAATGCTGCAATGAACATTTTGGTCCATGACTCTTTTTGAATTACGGTTTTCTCAGGGTATATGCCCAGTAGTGGGATTGCTGGGTCATATGGTAGTCCTATTTTTAGTATTTAAGGAACCTTCATACTGTTGGTGCCATACACCTCCATAGTGTCTGTATCAATTTACATTCCCACCAACAGTGCAAGAGGGTTCCCTTTTGTCCACACCCTCTCCAGCATTTATTGTTTGTAGATTTTTTGATGATGGCCATTCTGACGTCATTGTAGTTTTGATTTGCATTTCTCTAATGATTAGTGATGTTGATCATCCTTTCATGTGTTTGTTGGCAATCTGTATATCTTCTTTGGAGACATGTCTATTTAGGTCTGCTGCCCGTTTTAGGATTAGGTTGTTTGTTTTTTTGATATTGAGCTGCATGAGCTGTTTGTATATTTTGGAGATTAATCCTTTGTCAGTTGCTTCATTTACAAATATTTTCTCCCATTCTGAGGGTTGTCTTTTCATCTTGTTTATGGTTTCCTTTGCTGTGCAAAAGCTTTTAAGTTTCATTAGGTCCCATTTGTTTATTTTTGTTTTTATTTCCATTTCTCTAGGAGGTGGGTCAAAAAGGATCTTGCTGTGATTTATGCCATAGAGTGTTCTGCCTATGTTTTCCGCTCAGAGTTTTATAGTGTCTGGCCTTCCATTTAGGTCTTTAATCCATTTTGAGTTTATTTTTGTGTATGGTGTTAGGGAGTGTTCTAATTTCATTCTTTTACATGTAGCTGTCCAGTTTTCCTAGCACCACTTATTGAAGAGGCTGTCTTTTCTCCATTGTATATTCTCGCCTCCTTTATCAAAGATAAGGTGACCATAAGTGCATGGGTTTATCTCTGGGCTTTCTATCCTGTTCCAATGATCTATATTTCTGTTTTTGTGCCAGTACCATACTGTCTTGATTACTGTAGCTTTTTAGTATAGTCTAAAGTCAGGGAGCATGATTCCTCCAGCTCTGTTTTTCTTTCTCAAGATTGCTTTGGTATTCGGGCTCTTTTGTGTTTCCATACAAATTGTGAAAATTTTTGTTCTACTTCTGTGAAAAATGCCAGTGGTAGTTTGATAGGGATTGCATTGAATCTGTAGATTGCTTTGGGTAGTAGAGCCATTTTCCCAATGTTGATTCTTCCAATCCAAGAACATGGTATAGCTCTCCATCTGTTTGTATCATCTTTAATTTCTTTCATCAGTGTCTTATAGTTTTCTGCATACAGGTCTTCTGTCTCCTTAAGTAGGTTTATTCCTAGGTGTTTTATTATTTTTGTTACAATGCTAAATGGGAGTATTTCCTTAATTTCTCTTTCAGATTTTTCATCATTAATGTATAGGAGTGCAAGAGATTTCTGTACATTAATTTTGTATCCTGCTACTTTACCAAATTCATTGCTTAGCTCTAGTAGTTTTCTGGTAGAATCTTTAGGACTCTCTATATGTAATATCATGTCATCTGCCAACAGTGACAGCTTAACTTCTTTTCCAATTTGGATTCTTTTTATTTCTTTTTCTTCTATGACTTCTGTGGCTAAAACGCCCAAAACTATGTTGAATAATAGTGGGGAGAGTGGGCAACCTTGTCTTGTTCCTGATCTTAGTGGAAATGGTTTCAGTTTTTCACCATTGAGAATGATGGAGCTGTGGGTTTGTCATATATGGCCTTTATTATGTTGAGGAAAGTTCCCTCTGTGCCTACTTTCAGGAGAGTTTTTATCATAAATGGGTGTTGAATTTTTTTGAAAGGTTTTTCTGCATCTGTTGAGATTATCATATGGTTTTTATCCCTCAGTTTGTTAATATGGTGTATCACATTGATTGATTTGTGTATATTGAAGAATCCTTGCATTCCTGGGATAAACCCCACTTGATCATGGTATATGATCCTTTTAATGTGCTGTTGGATTCTGTTTGCTAGTATTTTGTTGAGGATTTTTGCATCTATGTTCATCAGTGATATTGGCATGTAGCTTTCTTTTTTTGTGACGTCTTTGTCTGGTTCTGGTATCTGGGTGATGGTGGCCTCATAGAATGAGTTTGGGAGTGTTCCTCCCTCTGCTATATTTTGGAAGAGTTTGAGAAGGATAGGTGTTAGTTCTTCTCTAAATGTTTGATAGAATTCGCCTGTGAGGCCATCTAGTCCTGGGCTTTTGTTTGTTGGAAGATTTTTAATCACAGTTTCAATTTCAGTGCTTGTAATTGGTCTGTTTATATTTTCTCTCTTTTCCTGGTTCTGTCTCAGAAGGTTGTGCTTTTCTAAGAATTTGTCCGTTTCTTCCAGGTTGTCCATTTCATTGGCATATAGTTGCTTGTAGTAATCTCTCCTGATCCTTTGTATTTCTGCAGTGTCAGTTGTTACCTCTCCTTTTTCATTTCTAATTCTGTTGATTTGAGTCTTCACCCTTTTTTCTTGATGAGTCTGGCTAATGGTTGATCAATTTTGTTTATCTTCTCAAAGAACCAGCTTTTAGTTTCATTGATCTTTGCTATTGTTTATTTCTTTTTCATTTATTTCTGATCTAATCTTTATGACTTTCCTTCTCCTAACTTTGGTTTTTTTTTTTTTGTTCTTCTTTCTCTAATTGCTTTAGGTTTAAGGTTAGGTTGTGTATTTGAGATGTTTCTTGTTTCTTGAGGTAGGATTGTATTGCTATAAACTTCCCTCTTAGAACTCCTTTTGCTGCATCCCATAGGTTTTGGGTCATCGTGTTTTCATTGTCATTTGTTGCTAGGTATTTTTTGATTTCTTCTTTGATTTCTTCAGTGATCTCTTGGTTATTTAGTAGCGTATTGTTTAGTCTCCGTGTGTTTTTATTTTTTACAGATTTTTTCCTGTAATTGATATGTAGTCTCACAGTGTTGTGGTCGGAAAAGATACTTGATATGATTTCAATTTTCTTAAATTTACCGAGGCTTGATTTGTGACCCAGGTTATGATCTATCCTGGAGAATGTTCCATGAGCACTTGAGAGGAAAGTGTATTCTGGTTTTTTTGGATGAAATGTCCTATAAATATCAATTAAGTGCATCTTGTTTAATGTGTCATTTAAAGCTTGCATTTCCTTATTTATTTTCATTTTGAATGATCTGTCTGTTGGTGAAAGCGGGGTGTTAAAGTCCCCTACTATGATTGTGTTACTGTCGATTTCCCCTTTTACGGCTGTTAGTATTTGCCTTATGTATTGAGGTGCTCCTATGTTGGGTGCATAAATATTTACAATTGTTATAGCTTCTTCTTGGATTGATCCCTTGATCATTATGTTTTGTCCTTCTTTGTCTCTTGTAATAGTCTTTATTTTAAAGTCTATTTTGTCTGATATGAGAATTGCTACTCCAGCTTTCTTTTGAGTTCCATTTCCATGGAATATCTTTTTCCATCCCCTCACTTTCAGTCTGTATGTGTCCCTATGTCTGAAGTGGGTCTCTTGTAGACAGCATATATACGGGTGTTGTTTTGGTATCCATTCAGCCAGTCTGTGTCTTTTGGTTGAAGCATTTAATCCATTTACATTTAAGGTAATTATTGATATGTATGTTCCTATTACCATTTTCTTAATTGTTTTGTGTTTGTTATCGTAGGTCTTTTCCTTCTCTTGCGTTTCCTGCCTAGAGAAGTTCCTTTAGCATTTGTTGTGAAGCTGGTTTGGTGGTGCTGAAACCTCTTAGCTTTTGCTTGTCTGTAAAGCTTTTAATTTCTCTGTTGAATCTGAATGAGATCCGTGCTGGGTACAGTAATCTTGCTTGCAGGTTTTTCCGTTTCATCCCTTTAAATATGTCCTGCCACTCCCTTATGGCTTGCAGAGTTTCTGCTGAAAGATCAGCTGTTAACCTTATGGGGATTCCCTTGTATGTTATTTGTTGCTTTTCCCTTGCTGCTTTTAATATTTTTTCTTTGTATTTAATTTTTGATAGTTTGATTAATATGTGTCTTGGCGTGTTTCTCTTTGGGTTTATCGTGTATGAGCCTCTCTGTGCTTCCTGGACTTGATTGACTATTTTCTTTTCCATATTAGGGAAGATTTCAACTATAATCTCTTCAAATATTTTCTCAGTCCCTCTCTTTTTCTCTTCTTCTTCTGGGACCCCTATAATTCGATTGTCGGTGTGTTTAATGTTGTCCCAGAGGTCTGAGACTGTCCTCGGTTCTTTCCATTCTCTTTTCTTTATTCTGCTCTGCAGTAGTTATTTCCACTATTTTATCTTCCAGGTCACTTATCCATTCTTCTGCCTCAGTTTTCTGCTATTGATTCCTTCTAGAGAATTTGTAATTTCATTTATTGTGTTCATCATTGTTTGTTTGCTCTTTAGTTCTTCTAGCTCCTTGTTAAACCTTTGTTTTATTTTCTCCATTCTATTTCCAAGATTTTGAATCATCTTTACTATCATTGCTCTGAATTCATTTTCAGGTAGACTGCCTATTTCCTCTTCATTTGTTTGGTCTGATGGGTTTTTACCTTGCTCCTTCGTCTGCTGCATATTTCTCTGTCTTCTCATTTTGTTTAACTTACTGTGTTTGGGGTCTCCTTTTCACAGACTGCATGTTTGTAGTTCGCATTGTTTTTGGTGTCTGCCCCCAGTGGGTAAGGTTGGTTCAGTGGGTTGTGTAGGCTTCCTGGTGGAGGGGACTGGTGCCTGTGTTCTTGTGGATGAGGCTGGATCTTGTCTTTCTGGTGGGCAAGACTGCATCCGGTGGTGTGTTTTGGGGTGTCTGTGAACTTATTATGATTTTAGGCAGCCTCTCTGCTAATGGGTGGGGTTGTGTTCCTGTCTTTCTAGTTGTTTGGCATGGGGTGTCCAGCACTGGAGGTTGCTGGTCGTTGAGTGGAGGTGGGCCTTAGTTTTGAGATGGAGATCTCTCACTGATTGATATTATGTGGGTCCGTGCAGTCTCTGGTGGTCCAATGTCCTGACCTTGGCTCTCCCACCTTAGAGGCTCTGGACTGACAGCTGGCTGGAGCACCAAGACCCTGTCAGCTACACAGCCAGGTACTTGGGGAGTTTTTTGCCTTTTGGGAAGTCTGTGGTCTTCTGCCAGCGTTCAGTAGGTGTTCTATAGGAGTTGTTCCACATGTAGATGTATCTTTGATGTATTTGTGGGGAAGCAGGTAATCTCCACGTCTTACTTCTCTGCCATCTTGAAGGTCCTCCCTTAAATACCTTTTAAAATTTGACGAGGAAACTAGCAAGTGCACCTGGGTTGCTTTTACATGTTTTTGACTTGGTATTGTCCTATAACATTCCTTTAAGCAGGTATTTGATACGGGATCTCTGAAAAACCTGAATTTAAAGGAAAATGCAACTTTGAGGACTTCTTGGATATAAATATAGAACACACTGCAGTTCTAGTCATTTCTGAATAGGACTGTAAGTGTATTCTGATACCTTTAGAGCCACAAGTTCTTATTTTGCTTTATTTTATTTTATTTTGTTTCTGAATAATTCATACAATTTCCTCATTACTCTGCTTTGATTTGCTATAGAGACCTAAGTTTATTTATGTTAATCTCATTAAGAATGGTGCCAAAAGTATTGTTTTTCTGTTGGCTTTGGAGGTGCTTTTGGAATTTATAAATACTTCATTAAGTAGAATCATTGAATTTTAGAGCAGGTATAGACTCTGAATTCATTCTGATGTGTTAAATCTCAGAGTTTGGGACTTAAGGTCACAAAGGTAGAATCGAGCTATCACTAGAACTTAGACCTTTAATAGTCATTGAATAAAACTGTTCTTGGTATTGATACAGCTAAACACTGAAGTGAGTTGTTCACAGGATTCTAGTGGATAAAAACTGACAGGTGGAGGCTAAGACTAAATTACCTACCTCAAATGGCTGCTTTTATAGAAAAATTACAAAATACTAAACATCAAGATAAAATACAGTGGCAAGAAACTTCTGCAAACAGAGTCTTGAAGTCTTTCCTGTCATCAAGAAACCTTATTATGAAATAGTTACTAATACTTAAGCCACTATTTCTTTTTATATCATATGTAAAAATATGTCTTATATCATTGAGTAATTTCTTCACCACATAAGAGAAAAAGATTCTTGTGTGGATCCTAGAAAGCATTTTAGAGATTGAACGAGGCAGGAGACCTAACTCTCAAAAGACAAGATATTGAAAGGTACATGTTTCAAACTTCATAGCTTTCCCCACCTCCTAGCTAGGGCCTGTGGTGGGTGAGTAGATAAATAAATTAAAAATTGCTTATAAAGTACATCATCTAATATTCCAGGTATTTTGCTAAATGCTTTCTATTACATTATTTTATTTGATTCTTATAACAACACCCTGAGGTGGGGCTATTACGGGAGTCATCCCATGTTATAAATGGGATAACACAGGTACTATAGAGAAATTAAGAATTTTTCCTAAGACCATGTGGCTGATTTCTAAAGCAGATTTTAATCGAAGTCCATGTGAAACAAAAGGTGCTACTCATAACCATAGCTCTACAGTGGTTAAATTGGTCAGGGAGAACAGAAAGGCATGCCATGTAAGGGCCTGATGAATTTCAGAAGGTGAAGATATTTGGGATAGAGCTGTGTTGAAGCCAGCTGGAACCAGCTCTCAAGAGCTGATGCTTAAATATTCAGGAGTTTTGCAAACTGGTTGTTAAATTATTGATAACATAAAATCAGCTGTGGTGAAAGTATTTACACCACAGAAATGAGCAAATTCTACAAATCAGGGCTTTGTTTTCACAAAATCAGTTTTCCAGCACAAAACTAGCTACTTGAATGTTGTAGTTAAAGCACAGTAAGCATGAAAGAGAAATAGTGGGAGAAGAAGCTAGAGACATACATTAAGGTCAGTTTATAAAGAGCTCGGGTAAATGTGAGCATTGCCATGTTTTTGAAATGCAAATCAGATTCTGTCACCTCTCAATCTATAACTCGTCAATGGCTCCCAACTGGAATAAAAATCTAAACTACCTATCTGGTAGACTGGTCTGTGCTTTCCTCTTCAACTTCATCTCTGCAGTTTTCTCCCTCTCTCATTCTCACTCTCACATCAGGCTACAGCCACTCTGGTCCACTTATTTTGGGTTCTTAATAAGCCAAGCATTTTCCAAATTTAGTCCTTTACCTTAATTGTTCCCTTAGCGTACTTCTGAAGTTTTTGCATGGTTGTATCCTTCAGAAAGGATATCCTGTCACTTCCTAAAAAGGCTTTTCTTAACTTCGAAATCTAAAGTAGCTGCCCAGTCTCTCTCTGTCACATCAGCCTATTTTAACACTCTGCTTAGCACTTAATGGTGTGGTACAGGGTTAAATGCTGCTCCTCTGAAGCCAGACTGCTGAGACCCATTCTTACTTCGCCATTACTAGCTGTGAGACTTCATACAGGTTGCTTATCTCCATGACTCAATTTCCTATTTGAAAAATGGGATGCAATTATTTCCTTTTCATGGAGTTTCTGTGGGAATTAATATGCATAAAAGAACACAAACCACATAAGAGGAAGAACAGTGACTGGTCCATAAAGCATTCAAAATATTTTGGATATTATTGTCACTGATAACTGATACTTAATGATTTGTTTTCCAGTTTTCTCAACTAGAATATAAGTTCAGTGGGAGGAGGCACCTCATCTTTTCTGTTTGCTTTTGATTCTTTCCGTCCCTGATTCCTAGAACAGCATCTGGGACATGGTAGGCAATGGGGCAGGGGGAGGAGGTGTGACCAGGAGCTCATCATTCAGGGTTTCTTGGTTGCCTTCCTGACTTCTCTCGGCATTCTGTGTCATTGCTATATCTGAACTGAGAACAATGGAAACAAGCATAGATGTGTGAAACAGCTCTTTTCAGGGGATGAAATGAAAGTAAGAGGCTCTGCCCTCTCTCCATAAACAACATACTTCAAATCCAGCCCGTGGTTGGCTATTCAGGAATGTGGGCCCACATGTTGTCAGATCTTTCATTTATCAAGAGAATCCAGAAATGTGGATATTATTTTTTTGTGTGAAATCTCCCAAGTTTTAAATGTTTACAACAAATTCAAAATTTTATACATGACCTTTGGCCAAACAAATCATGTCTGCAGGCTGGACTTGGCCATGGGCCACCTGTTTACAACCTGTGATCTTGAACTTGAGCTCTTGGTTTTTGATGTAAGGTCAGTATCCTCTGCTCACTGTCTGACACCTTGCAAGCAAACTACCTGATGACTGCATTCTGCAGTTACATTTTCCTGAGTCTCCGTACCTGGGATCTTCCACTCACTAAACAAACCCTCCCCAAGGTGGTACCCTTGGTCTGAATCTTGTTCCTTGGGTTTACCAGATTATTCACTAGAGAGTTACATGGTTCATACCAAAGTAGGTACAGTATGCCATGGATGTGAGGATGAGGAAGGTAGGCAGTCTGGGTCTTTTGTTTAAAGGTTTATTACTGAAGAAAGATGTCACCTGAGAAAAGAAACTTTCATTTCTTATTTCTCCCCTCCCTTGTTTTTCCTTCCCTCTGCTCTATAGTGACATTAGTCTGATCACTATTCTAAATCAAAAAGTTTGCTCTGGGTGACTTTTAGAGAGTTACTGTTACAGCAATTCCTTCTCAATGTGCCTTGTTTCTTCTATTTGGCTGAGGGAAGGGAGTAATCTAGAACAGTGATTTCTAACATATTTTTATTATATGTGCCCCTACCAATTAAACAAAATTAAATACCTATTATGGTCTAAATGTTTGTGTCTCCCTAACATTCATTTGTTGAAATCCTAACCCCCAATGTCTTGGTAATAGGAAGTGGAGTTTTGGGGAGGTAATTAGGACATTAGGGCAGAACCTCTGGAGTGGGATTAGTGTTCTTATAAAAGAGATCTATTCCACCACATGTGAGCTTTTAACTAAAAAATGGCCAACTAAGAAGCTGATGTTAGGGAACCCTTGACCAAAACCGCCTGCCTTGGCCAGGCATGATAACAACCACTTGCCTGAGTTGTCTCACAACAGGAGGTCCCGATAAGAAACATAGTGCTGCTGCCGAAAACTAACCGGGAGATTTAGGAGAGGCCAAAAAGACGGAGGAGACGCCAGCCCATCATATGTCTTGCCAACCTCCCAGAATCCTTCGCGCTGGATTCCATCTTGGCTGAGAGATGCACACACCACCAGGAAGGACCCTGAGTCAGACCAAATATGGGCCAACCAGGTGATTGGTCAGAGACAACCCAGAAACTAACCCCATTACTATAAAACCTGAGATTGTGAGCCCCATGGCATAGCAGTTCTCCTGGGTTCCCTTACCTGCTGCTCTCCACCTGGGTGCCCCTTCCCGATAAAGGCTTTTGCTTCATCAGCATGTATGTCTCCCTGGACAGTTCATTTCTGAGTGTTAGGCAAGAGCCCATTCTCGGGCCCTGGAAAGGGTCACCTTCCTGCAACACCTTGATCTTGGACTTCCCAGGCTCCATAACTGTGAGAAATAAATGTTTGGTGTTTATAGGCCACCCAGTTTATGATATTTTGTTATAGCAGCCCTAACAGGCATATAGCTCCATATATGTATATTTATTTATTATTTTATATTCAATCCCATGTTCTAGTGTATTATGTACATTTTAAAATGCACATAAAATATCAATTTAAAATACTGAGATTAAAAATAATGAGATAAATTCCATTATTTTTTTATACTCCATGGGGGGATTACCAAGCATACTTCATGGGTGGACACATCCCTGGTCTAAAGACACATCCACCTTTAAAGAGGAAGCTTTACCAGACTGGGTGAGTGAGTAGCTGTCCTAATCTGCTTTTGTCAGTTTTGCTTTGGAATGCTGTTCAGGTTGGAAGTGCCCTGGCAAGGACATAGCCTGGGGCTCCTACCGGCAGCAGAACTGCTGGATCTAAACAGGCTCCTTGGCTCAAACAGCTGCTTGTTGAGGCTGTGCCCCCCAAAACCAGGAGCTTATGTCTGTCTTCACTTTGGGTTTCTTTCTTCATTGTATCAGGGTTGTGCAGATTCTCAGATAGATCATAAAAATGATGGGAACTGTGTACAGGTCTCACTCGGGGCTGAAAAGATGGGTACCAATCCCAAAACACCAAGTCTGCTGGCTCCAGATAAACTGAGTACTTAATGTGCTTCTTGTTGTTGTTGTTGTTGTTGTTTTAAATTAATTAATTAATTAATTTATTTTTGGCTGTGTTGGTCTTCGTTGCTGCATGCAGACTTTTCTCTGATTGAGGTGAGCGGGGGCTACTCTTCGTTGTGGTGCGCAGGCTTCTCATTGCGGTGGCTTCTCTTGTTGCAGAGCATGGGCCCTAGGCACTCGAGCTTCAGTAGTTGTGGCACGTGGGCTCAGTAGTTGTGGCTCGTGAGCTCTAGAGCACAGGCTCAGTAGTTGTGGCGCACGGGCTTAGTCGCTCCGTGGCATGTGGGATCTTCCTGGACCAGGCCTCGAACCCGTGTCTCCTGCATTGGCAGATGGATTCTTAACCACTGCGCCACCAGGGAAGCCCTGTGCTTGCTGTTAATATGCTCTTCTAACTTCAGCACCCATCTCCTGTCTCTCCCACTCCTTATGGGAAGAGGGGAGTTAGATTGGCTTTTCTCAACATTATCAGGGTGTTTATCATATTCTCTGGATTAGTGAGTTTATAATCTCTGACCTAAACCACGATGCCAGGAACAAAGTCAGAAGCTACAGTGTCTGAGGCCTCATTGTTCTCCCCAAAGCTCAAGGGCAGATTTATTTAACAGCTGTTCACTACCTGATTGGAATTAGGAGACTTGTGAAAAGGTCAAGGAAAAGAGCTAAACAGCACATCTGTTTCAATCATAAAACTATATTTCTAGGAAGCTGGAAAAACAAAACATTCTATTGAAGAAAATCTCAACAGTCATTTTAAGCGTGCTTTCACTATGATTGTAAAAGAAGGTATCTGTCTTCTTCCTTCTAAACTTTGCTTTTCCTAGGAATATATTTTCATAGTGAAGCCCTTGTGTCTGTCATATATTCTTTTGAACCCTGGCAAAAAGCTAACCTGGCTTTTTTATTTTACAAACATTAGTTTTTTTAACCCTCTAATTCTATGTTAATCATTGAAATTTTTATTTCTGTTTGTATTTTTGATTGAAAAGCAGTGCTCAACAATCCTGAATGCTCTTTTGTTTTGTCATTCAAAATGCCTTCCACATTTCTTTATTTTTAGCTCTTTTCAAATTAAGTTTTGTTAACCGAAATCATTCTCTTTCTAAAATAGAAAGGCATCCTGACTTAGACAAAGCTAATCTATGCACTTGTTTTAGGGAACTGTCAAACCTAATCCTTACTGTCTCTGCTGTTACTGCCTTAATTCCTCACCAACAATTGTGCGTGAAAGTGCTTTGAGAAGTGACAGCTGGTTGAACTGTCACATTTTGACAAATATTACCAATGGTTCAGTGTCAGCCTCGGGATACACAACAAATGGCATTCCATAGAGGTTACTTCTTGGGCCAGTTAACATTTCAATCAGTGGCTTAGATACTGGAATAGGAAATATGCTTAGAATGTCTGTGATGGACACTAATATTTATGATGATAATAGACCCAGTTCCTGAGCTACTCTCTCTACTTTATAATCTTGCTATAGCTTGAAGAAGCTGTGAATGATTTTATGCGAAGAAGTAGAAATCCCAGTAACAATTGCCTTTGCCACCTAAATTGAATAAGTCATTTTTAAGGCAGGCCAAAGCCTCCAATCATGCTCTACATACATCCTCTTCTTTTTGCTTCCATGAGACTAAAGCATCTTGATTATTTACTCTCATTCTTGGTTGTCAGTGACTGCCACTCAGCCTGGGTTTTCAGCCCCTCCCCAGCTACACTTTCTGAAACACAGAGCCTTATTTGTGATCCTTAATGATTTAACTGCAAACATAGAAGAGAATAGAAGACATTTTAAAAACTCCAAACAATATGAATGATTAAAAGCTAGAGAAACTCTTAAAAGTTATACTAATAATAGGTTTTCTGGTCTACATTAAAATGCAAATGGAGCTAAGTCAGTCTAAGAATCCCCATCCTCACTCATTCACTTTCTCTGAAAGTAAGACCTGCCAAGTCTAGAGTCTAGATCAAGCTCTTCAGAATCCAAGCTCAGTAGATTCCCAATTGCCCAATGGGATTGCTAATTCTTCTCAGATGAGGCTTCCTGGTCTTTGTTTATCTTCTAACTCTTTTTTTCTGAATCCCAAGTGTATTATCCTTTCATCATAATTACTCTTGGCTCCCCTGGGCCCTTTCTTTCTTCCTGGCAATTCAAAAGAGAATGAAGTCCTGTAGTAAAAATTATCCATTTTTTTCCTTTTTATTTTACAAATTTTTAGAATTCCTACCTTCCCCTTTCTCAAAGTTTATTTGGTTTTACTTATTTACTAGATAATTAACGAGCTTCATTCATTCAGTTTCTTACAGTGCTCTGAACACATGTGTAGAATTAATTCCCTACTGGGTATGAAACCTCAGTAGTGTGTTCCATCTAGATGTTAGACTCTCTGTTCTTCGGTCTCACTAGGCCCCAGAAAGCAGAATTCCATCCTACCTTTTTTAAAAAAAATTTACCTTTAATAGGTCCAAGCAATAATTTCTTTCCGTATTTGAGGAAAACCTCACATGTGCAGAAACTGCACATTTATGGAGTACCTAAAATACCCTAATTTCAAATTATTGTTAAGATCCTTCAGTTGTTCTTTCTTATGTCCATATCCCTAGGTTTTTTTTTCTTCTTCTTCTTATGTCCCTCTCTTTTCTCTAGAAGGTGATTTTCCAGAATCTTACGATTATTTAAAAATATCAAACATGGTAAACATTACTAGTACTCAAAAATACCCAACTCTCCTTTCCTTTCCTGTTTAGGGGAGACTATACATCCCAACCTCCTTTAGGTAGGTGAGACCAGTAGGCCGGCTCTGGCCAATGAAATGTGCATGAATGTGATGTTTGAGCGTCAAACTGAGGCAATAGAAAGCCTCTGAGTTTCTCTAATTTGTTTTTTTTTTCCTGTCATGACGACCAGTGATTCTCTGAATGGAGGATCTTGTTAACCTCTCCTTACATCATGTGATTATATGAAACAGAACTGCTAATATGTTGATTCACTTTGCACATGTAGTATGAAAGACAAATATACTTTTGCTGTGTTAAGTAACTGATATTTCAGGGTTAATTTGTTACCAAGGAATAACCTAGTTTATCCTGATTAATAAAACCATCACTGCATAAATAAACAGGCTCTAACAATAACAGGCTTTATTTACAGTGGTAGAAGAAGGGTAGGAGTCCCCAGAATTTTAAATCCATTTTGATGTCCATAAACTGTGGAAGAGATTTTTTTTAGGCCAGATTTATTAAACTTGGACTAATTCAGAGACTTCATTTATTTTTGGCATTTAAAGTTGCAAATTCCTTGTTTTTCTGAGAGAAAATTAGATTTCTTTTCATAGTGCTGTTTTCTGTGAAACACTTGTTTTATTCCTACTTTGTATTTCTACAACTTTCTTATCTAAGGAGGCAATTGAATATTTAGAACTGTAAAAACAGCTTAGCTTTATGGTTCCCACCCCATCCACAGGATTGATTGTGGCACATTACATCCCATTATGTCCAGGAATCTTGTTTGTGCTTTGCCTCCCACACCTGCCTTGACTCCCTTGTTTGTTCCTTTCCTGAGGCTTTTCTTGATACCTGGTCTCTGGACTCCACCCTCCATTTAGACCCAGTGTTTGAACTCTACTTGCTTCCCACACCCTCATCTGAGACCCAGGCATCAATCCCCCTTTGTTCTTTAGCCAAAAGCTTATTTCCCCTCCCCCATTCCCACACTCTATCTCAGCTCTAACTGCTGGCTCCTCTGAGCCCAGGCTCCCCACATTCCTAGGAAAAGAGGTCAGCAATAGGAGGTCAGACAAAAAGTATGAAGCTCATGTGGGTGGTAATAGAAGTTATTTTTGTGTGATTTTAGGAAATCAATCTCATTGCTTCATACTTTTCCATGATCTTAATTATTTCTGGGCTCACTAGTTGTAGTTTACTTCTTAAGGACATTATAATCCATCACTGTTTAAATGTGTTGATGTCCCAGTGGTGAGAAAGAAAAGACAGAGGAGGGTCAGGCTGCAAAGTGCTTTATAAAGAAGGACCATTTTCTCATTTTCCAGATGGGTCAGGGAGGCACAGCTGGAAAGAGAATCTGGGTTTTTATCCAAATCCTGTGCTTTCATTAGTCTGGGCAGCTTCATCGTAAAAATTGTGAATTGTTGAGAGGATGCAGCACTCTGGACTGAGCTTCCGTGCAAGGTAGCATTTCAACAGCAGAGCTGTGCACACCGATACACACCTTATACCCTGTCTAGTTTATTTAAACCACTTCATAATTTCTACACACGCAAAGGGACACTTCTTACAAAATGTAGTTCAACATTTCGTTCCTATCCATTTCAATCAGTATAATTTTGCTGAACTGAATTATTTCCCTCTCATTTTCAGAGCTCACATGATTATGTCTGCCAGTATTACCACAGGAAGAAATAAATTTATCAAAATAATTTCTCTGAATGTATAATGACTTGTTCTCTCTCTTCCCCTGCCCTCAAGTATTCCAAGTCCCCTTTTGAGAGAAATCCAAGAATTGTTATTATTTTATTACTCATTATTATTATTGTTATTAATTACAAATTATTGATCCTATATTGTTTTCCTTCCCTCTGGTCATGTAAAATCAATGATGACTTCTAGCAAAGCCTCCTGATGATTTCAAGAATGTTAATCAGTTTTACAGCTTAATTCATATTTCTTTTACATTAAAGAACTTCCTCAATTAGGGAATAATTATTATGCAAAGCACAGTAGATTTAATGAGATTAAGTTAAAAAAAGCAACACATCACATCCAGATCTTGCTACAGATGGGAAGATTGTTAAGGTTGGAAAGGGAAAGTCTTCCCTTCTTGGCAGCTATCTAGCCTCTTCCCTCTTCTATTTCTATCTTTATCTTTGCCAGCTTCTCCTCTTTCTTTTTTTTTTTTCCCCCTCTGTGCTACTTGGTTGGTATTGATCTACTGACTCTGAAAGGGCAGTGTTATCTCCTTGATATATATTTGAAACCATAATACACCTCAAACTTCCATTTCAATATAGCACATTGGGACTGCAGTATCTACAAAATCTTTTAGTACTCAGACCAAAGATATTAAACCTAAAACTGAATCTTTAAAGGAAGGGAAAAATTTTAAACCATTTTCAAGAGTACTGTCAATAACTTAGCTATCTTCATGTATTCTCTTTTTCTTTTACAGCCAAACCTAACTATAGCTATTTTTGTTTCAGTTATCTAGATATTTTCTTTTTATAATGATTGAGGTACTGCAGGAACAAAAAAGACTTCCAAAAAACAAGAAGCTGTATTTATGTCCTTAAATCTATCGGCATATCCCAGTGAAACGGTATCATTTTAGGAACTATTCTGAACAATTTTACCCACTTAGGGCATCTCAGTAGTGACTACAAAAAATCATCAAAGTCCACGCTGTTCACTTTTTCCCCTATCCAGCACTAAAGTTTTTTTTTTTTTTTTCTATTTAAGATGTACACACAAAATTTAGTTGAGAATGACATCTCAAACTATGAGATAAACTATATCTTGTTTGTTAAATAATTTGTATGTGTGGCAAGTACAATTAAAACAAAATGTAAACTGTAGGAGTAAGAAACATATCTATCTGTTAATTTTGGACCCTCAGCATCCTGATCATTGTTTGGAATATGGTCAACACTGAGTAGATACTTGTGAATTTAAAAATTAATTGATAATACTTCACTGATATATGAGATTATTCTGGTTTAACCACCAATCCTTCCTTACTGAGTTTCTTAGTTCAAAATGGTTCTAGGATGATTAAGGAAATAACTGTGATATTCACCTCTGGGTTAGCATCTCTTTTGTTATGCTGGTTCTGCATTATCATATTAGTTCTTTGTTTGTCCACTCATCTATTTTTGCATTCATTTCTGGTCTCTGATACAGCATGATTGACAAACTGCTTCCAAAATGCATATATAGAGAGAGATACACACACACACACACACACACACACAGAGTGAGAGAGAGAATAAGCAAGCTCTTTCCTGTTTCTTCTTACAAGGGCACTAAACCCATCATGAGGGCTCCAGTCTCGTGACCTAATTACCTCCCAAAGGCCTCATCTCCAAATACCATCACACTGGGAATTAGGGCTTCAACATATGACTTTTAAGGGGGGACACAAACATTCAGTCCACAGCAGTAGGTAAGTTTTATTATATTAAAAATTTCAAAGACTGAAATTTTCTGTCTGAACCCTTATAAAAAGTAAGAATGAAAAGTAAAAAATGTTAAAACCAAGAATGAAATTCAGGTGTAACTGGGAAAACATAAATATATGAAATTTGCTAGGTTTCACTAGTCTCAGTTTACCTCAATAGAATTAAAATATACATAAAAATGTATTATTCTCAGAAACATTCAAAAACTTAAAATTGTTTTAAATATTACCCTTGCCAGGTAAACGAAATTGCAAGGAATTTTAGTTTCTATTTTTTCACAGGAAAATCCTTCAATTAGATACATCAGTGATGTATAAGAGGAGATTATGAAATAAAAAAGTGACATCAGACCTTGAGATAAATCTAATGATGGATTTAAGAAAAAGTAAGAATTCTAATGATTCATAAATGACTTCATGGAAAGTTCTATCAGTAGAAGCCCTCTGTGGGTACTAATCCCCCTACTTAAATTCAAAATCATATAGTAAAAACATGTCAATTCACCATCTCTAAAAATCATGTAACAGTTAAAAGCCTGATCAATCTTGTTTATTTCTCCTAGACAGGGTTTTTCATTCTTTACCCTTGGCACATGCAGTGGATAAATCTTTGCTGTGAAGGCTGTCCCATGTGATGTAGGATATTTAGCAACATCTCTGGCTTCTACCCACTGGCCAGTAGCAACCCTCATACAGCTGTAATAACTAAAAATGCCTCCAAATATTGCCAAATGTCCCCTGTGAGCAAAATCTCCCCAGCTGACAATTGCTATGGAAGAATAAAGTTAAACTGTACCTGTGAATCCTCATAAAAGAAGAAAAAAAGGGGGAAAAAAGTAATGCAAGAAGGGGAAAGAAAGAAACAACAAACTTTTGAGCTCCCTGGTGTTTTACTTGACACCTTTTAGTATTACAGGGAAACACATTTAGAGAAAATAGGGATTTAAAACAGCAGCAGACAAAAGTGCATCATATTAGTGTAATTGAGGAGAAACTGAATCCTTGCAATAGTCTCAGTAGAACAGAGAACAATTGAAAAGTATATCTTTAGCAACTTATGTGCTTTTGAATGAATGGCAAAAAGTACTCTTACATTCTGACTGCTACTTACATGACTTCTGCACAGTTGGAAGGTCTATTTTAGGCAACTATAAATTTGATTTAAATGCAAACTATATTATGAGCCAAATGTATTCACTAGGGCTTGAACCAATCCATTTCTATTTGATGGTCTAGAAGGAAGAGCTAGGACACACACTAAAATAACTCCATCACTCCAGTACAATAGAAACCAAATGAGTCAACCTGGTTCCTTTGTTGTTCAACTATAGCAACTCCAAATAAAGTTGCAGCTTGTGTGCACTGCTGTTTGCTAGCTCCACCTTTTATCTTTTTCTGAGTTACTATGATGTCAAGCCTCCCACTCAGACCCCTGTGAATATCTACAGGTATAGTTATTTTATCTCAGCTAAAGCAACATCAGGTCAGTGGCTTTGAGATAAAAGGCAGGAACAAAGGAAATGTAACTAACAAGCCTTTGGGGGCCTCTGTAACAATGAGAACCCTAGGGATGGCAGCTACTGATGGGCCAGGCTCCTGATTCCTTTAGGAGGCAGGGCTCACCCAAATAGGCAGAACTCCTGTGTCTGATTCCAGGGAACCTTCCCAGGAAAAGTGATACCAAACACCTTTCTCCTGTTTCTCTGAATGGTCTTTCCCCTACATTCAAGTGTTGCAGCAGAAGGAATCCTTATCTAGTTAAGAATATCTGTTTGGTAATTATGAGGTCAAGAAAAAAATGTTTCCTTTATTAAAAGGATTAAGTTTTCCCAGAGCACCTACCCCCACTGAGGTAAATCCAGTTAAGAAGATATTGTCTGTCTCCTTAAGATGGTGAGGCTGCCTGGAATACCTGGGCCTGGTTTACTCTCAAAGGAAGATACTTCAGTCTTCGAACTACAAGCAATGGCTGATCTGTTGGAAGCAATAGAGTCTTTCACCAGGACCACAGGCTGTTTGTGCATTTCATCACTTGTGCTGTATACCACAAATTATAGTTTATGGTTGTAGGGCACTGTTTGGAAACTGCTAGAATATATAATCTTGTTTAATTGATTTTTTGGAGCACAGATATTGTTAACCAGTACACTATAAGTAATGCATATTTATGGCATTGTTTGTTTTGTTCCAATGCACACTGTCATCCTTGGGGCCCATGGAGAAGAAAGCACTATGACTGCAAGCTAAAAATGCACCATGTCATTAAAGCAGGCAGAAACAGAAGCAGCATTGATCTGTGTGCCCTGGGACAAAAAGGAAACAGGTCAAGTCTAGTGTAAACTAGGAAGTGATTCTAAGTAAAATACAAGAGCCAACTAAAAAGCCAAAACAATTCACTCATAAAACTGTTAGAACTAGTAAGAGCTCTGTAAATGACTGTGCATATAAAAAATATACAACAAATTAATACAGTCCCTATATACTAGTACAAATACAACAGAAAATAAATGAGAAGGAATATAACTGTTATCTTTAAAACAAAGCATGTATCATCTGTATGTACAGACAACACAAAAACCAACAAATATATTACTCAGACACATGCAAAAGAATACATAAGTATAGAGATATGCCACATTCCAGATGAGGAACAACAATTAATGCACAAATTTAATCCAAACCCAGTCAAAATGTCATTGATGTTTTCCTTTTAAATCTTGACAAGATGGTTTCAAAATTCACCTACGTGAAAAAACAGTGGAAAACAACTAAGAACAAGGAAAAAGAACAATGTTGAGTGTGATTAGCCCTCTCAGATATTAAAACATATCCTGAAACTATAATTATTAAATCAATATGAAAGTGTGAACAGGTAATTTGACTAAAAATAAATTCTTTTATGTAATTTAATATATAATAAAGTAAAAATATTAATCAGTGAGTCAAGGATGACTAACTGTTCAGTACAAAGATGTGGGACGATTGGTTAGGTGTTTGGGAAAAAAATATTAGATCTTCTCAAATAAGACAACAAAACTGATTATAGATTATTAAAAGATTTTAATGTAAAAATTCAGACTGAAGAGAGGCAGAAGAAACTGCTTTGCCAAGAGGTGTAAAAGGCATATATTAAAATAGTTTTAGTAAAATGGAAAATGGTTTTTATAACATAAGTTAAAACTGGGTAAAATTTTACATATAAAATATAATTTAAATTTTGTATAGCATTTTGCATACAGAAACAAGTCAAAGCATTAATTTTTCTATAACTGATGACATGTCCACGGGACTCTCTTTTTCTGTTTTTTGGCAGAAAAAATAATAAACTTGCCAATTAAACATATTTCAGTTTCTTAAAGTTTAAAAGAGCTTCTTTAAGTCACTTTAGAGCCCTCACTCCTCATCAGGTCTCTGTCTTTCCCTTTAGCAGTCAGGCTTCCCTTCCCTGGTCCTTCCTGAAATGGTGCCTGGATATAGAAGAGGGTTAAATACATTCTGGTCTCAGAGAGGTGGAGCTTTGATCTGCCTGCTGGTCTGTATTTCTCTGCTGATCTCACTTGCTGTCAGGTAGATTAGTCTTAATCCATTAATCTGCATACCTGTGCTTGCAGTCTCTGAGAATATAGCTAATTTAGGATTGTAATGGCAAATATTCCTAAAATTTTTCTGACACGCCATGGTCTCTGATCTCAAGGTCATCATAGTGTGAGGCTTCTTTCTCGCAAGCCCAGGCTTCTCCTGCTACACCAGTTGTCTCAACTCTACTGAACTGGGCATCTAGAAACTTCTAGATTTTCCCCTTGTTCCATACCAGTCATGGAGAATGAGGGGTCCTATATCAGATTCGTATGCTAGACATCCTCTTAGCCATTTTTTATTTACTTTGGGCTTTCTCCTCATTGCTACAATGGGGCACGAAAGCTTCATCCTACAGGTGAGCTAAGGAAGGGGCAGTCAGGACCCCAGTGTTCCTGGGCTTTTATTGCCTGAAGTAGAGTTTCTTCTCTGTAAGTAGGGTCTGGGTAGGGAAAGTGAATTTTTAGTTTTTTTAGTTTTAGTTTTTTTAGTTCCCACTTAGAACAGAGTTTTGCTACATGGAGCTAGGAGGCGTGAGAAACACCAGTGAAGCTATAATCGTAGACCTAGAGCTGGAGGGAGAGGGAGCTCTGGACTTGGTTGTATGTGTCCAGAATAGAATTTCCATAAGTCCGAGCTGGTGCAAGGTATAGGGAAAGGGAGAAAGTAACAACTCAAATGCCACCGACTCTTATTTTTCTTACCGAGATTTAGTAGATTTCCTTGAATGAATATTTTTCTACTTTCTGTATTCCCTTAAGACAATATCCAGAGACTAAATTATTAGTTTTTTAAATAATTTTCTCCAGGTAAATAGTTGTTTTGTAGGGCAAACAAAGCAGAGGATCTGTCAAGCTCCTCACTCTGCTATTACAAATTTGGATGTTTTCTAATTACTTTTCCAGTTTACTAATCTTCTGTTTTGCTTTATTCAGTCTGATGTTAAGCCCATTTATTGATTTCTTAATTTCAGTTATTATAATTTTTATTTCTAAAGCAGTGCTACCCAATAGAACTTTCTGGGGTGATGGAAATGTACAGTAATCTGTACTGTTTAATATGGTAGCCACCCACGACATGTGGCTATTTAGCTCTTGAAATGTGGCTAGTGTGACAAAGGAACTGACTTTTAAATTTTATTTAACTACAATTAGTTTAAGTTTAGACAGTCACAAGTGGCTAATGTTTAACGTATTAGCACATTCTAGAATTGACTTTTTTTTTTTAATGATTCTAAAAATGCTGGAATTTTCATTTGGCAGTCAGATACCTTCCTTTAGTACAAAAGACATTAGTTTTATTATCGGCTCTATCACTTGCTAACTCTGTAGCTTTATGTAAACCATGCAACAGCTCTGAACCTGTTTCCCCATCCTAAATAGGCCTAACATTCCTCTTGCTGAAAGCGAAGGCTGTAAAGGTGAATAACCAATTTCTGAAAATTTTGTGAAATCCACAAGGTAATACAAATATGAAATTCCTATTAACAATTCATTCATTCTGCATATATTCAGGAATATTTTTACGGGTTGCTGGAAAAATAGAAACAGGATTTTGTTGGGTAGAAACTGTTCTTGCTGTTACAAACAAGTTACTTTGTATTTGTATGTTGTGACTGATTGTTTTTGAATGGTCCATGATAGAAAAAAGTACCTGCCTTCTGTAGGCAATGAATGGTTATAAAATCAGCTATTAATTAATGGTCTTACAATTGCAAAGTGGGAATAAACTTAATACCCCTATTAGTTTGCACTCTCTCATGAAATTTCGCAACATGAGAGTCTGAATGCTAGCCAGAATGCTAGGCCACAGTCAAGTTCTTCTGATATATGTTGAAATCTCAAGTCATCAAGAGAAACAAATTTTTGTAGAATCAGTGGCACCGTTTCTGTTTATTCTCTTCAGAAAATAAAAGTCAGATTCTTTTTCAATGGTATTCATATTTTCTTATTCTAATCATTCCACTGCAGCACAAAAGAAAAACTGTTCCCTTATCTTGCATTTTACTAGCAAGGAAAAAAAAATTCCCTTGTATTTAAAACATCATCTTCCTGTAAACAGAATGATTAACTTGATATTGTGCTAAATATTAATGAGTATCTAGATAAGATTAAAGGCATTTATTTTGCCAAATTCATGAGATTACTCTTTTATTTTGCTCTCTATCACATAAGCCAAGAGTTTTTCATTACTCAAAAACTGTTACATTTCTGTCCTAAATTCCAGCAATCCTTTGAATGCTTTGACATTATGTGGTATCTGAATAATCCTATCTACAGTATTAAAAAGTTTTCATTGTAAAACGATTTTTATTTTTCAAAAACAAAATTGTTTTCAAAATCAAGTGCCTATCATACATTCTTTTCAACTCACTTTCTGACAAATAACTGATACTGACCATCCATTGCTCTTCCAAAGAAAAATGATTCCCTGTTAGAAGACTGCCAGGTTAAAAATATCTTTAAAAACATGTTTAAAGGCTCATTTCCTTTCCTGTCTCCTCCACAATGTGTTAAATGTGCTTGATTTGGGTAATAACACCCAGCAGTCAGGGAAGGCAAAAACAGCTACCTTGATTACTTCCTTGGCATACTCCCTTGGCATGAACAGAGTCTTGATGCATGAACAAAAACACTTCAAGGTCATACTTTTCATCTTAAGAGTAAACTATGATTCTTCCTCTCTTACCAGAAAGATAATTGAGATATTAAAACATGCTCTTTTCACAAAGCCTAAACCCAAATAGCTATGTATAGATAAAGATCTACAATGGGGCATATAGCTTTGGATAAATACACCAAGTATCCCAGGCAGCTTCTCTTAACAGCTGTTTAATTACTTCTCTTCATTAATTGCAGTTTCCGAAAAAATAAACAACAACAATCCTTTTTATAATGGCATGCCTCTGTGTTAATACTTTACAGCATGGTACCTAGCAGAGAAATATACAAATTATTACAAATCAAATGTTTGGGCATTACAAATATCCTAGCAATAAATTTGATTTAAAATACTCTCCAACTACAGTTACTGCAACTGGAAAGACTCATGTCTTTCAGCTATTATTTCTAATGCTGCTGAAGAGATGCATTTGGGGAAGGAAACACTTATCAGAAGTACTAAATCAGCATTACAGATATATGCCAGGGGACCAGATGAAGCTATAATTGCAACCAATTTGTTTTTCAGCTGAGGTTTGTTTATTTTTTTCAGAGTTGATGGATGGCCGCATTTTTAAAGATAATATATATCTGTCATGGATTAACCCAGGAGAGTGACACAAATATACTCAAAAGCATGAGGAAGTGTTGGTGAGAAGTGGTGTATATTAGTATACACAGGAAGAAATGAAATAATCAAAAGGTCTATTTCATGGTTGACACTTGCAGAACGTCCCTTCAAAGTGACACAGTGACACAAATACTGTACTTACACTAAGGAGGTTGGGACAATGAGGAAGTAAATGTCTTAAACCAGGGCCTCTCAACCTTGGTACTGTTGTCATTTTGGACTGGATAATTCTTTGTTGTGAGGGGCTGTCCTCTGTATTCTAGGATGTTTAGCAGCATCACTGTCCTCCACCCACTGGATGCCAGTAGCACCCACCCTCAGTTGTGACAATCAAAAATGTCTCCAGGGGAGACTTCCCTGGTGGCGCAGTGGTTAAGAATCCACCTGCCAATGCAGGGGACATGGATTCGAGCCCTGGTCCAGGAAGATTCCACATGCTGCGGAGCAACTAAGCCCATGTGCCGCAACTACTGAGCCTGAGCTCTAGAGCCCCCGAGCCACAATTACTGAGCCCACATGCCGCAACTACTGAAGCCCGCGTGCCTGGAGCCCATGCTCCACAACAAGAGAAGCCACCGCAATGAGGGGCCTGCGCACCACAGCAAAGAGTAGCCCCCGCTTTCTGCAACTGGAGAAAGCCCACGTGCAGCAATGAAGCCCCAATGCAGCGGAAGGGAGGGAGGGAGGGAGGGAGGGAGGCAGGAAGGAAGAAATTTACTAAGAAAAAAAAAATTTCTCCAGACATTTCCAAATGTTCTCTGAGGGAAAAATTGCCACTGGAGTTAAGAAGGCTGAGGAACAAAAACACTCTGGTTAATTTAGCATAATATTATCATATCACATCTGGGAAAGCTGTAGATTTTCGGGTCACCCATATGTTTCCTGGTTGCTCCTTTATCTATAGCAATAACCCAAACCTCAAATCTCTGAACTAGTACTTTCTTAACTCACAAGAAGTGCAGGTTTTTATTTCCTTTCTGCAACTTTTCCTGAGTAATTTCTTCTAAGAGTTCTAAGAGTCAAGACATGAACAGAGCTATTTCTTGAAGTTACAGAGAACTTCTGTTCCAGTGTCCATTCCTGTGGTCATCCCTGACCTCTGTTGCTCCAGGGTTATTGCTCATGTAATTGCCAGTGTTGCCACACACAGTCTTCACTTGTGATGTTTTCTTCCCCTGACCATCAGGAAAAAAAAAAGTTTTTTCTTTAGATAACTAGTCTTTTCAAATGTTTTCTCATAGCAGGTAGGTTGGGCCTCTGATAAATTCTTCCCTTCTCTTACATCATTCTCTTTCTTAGAACAAAGGGGCCTCCCCAGGAGAAATGTTAGGGGATGGTGAAGCCTAGTCTCATACTCACCCTGAAAACATTATTGTTCTTTCCAACATTAGCTCTGCTGCTCTATCAGACTTGTTTTTTACTTGGATATTTTCCCATAGAGTCCATTGTCCCCTACAAATCAAGATCTATTACTTGAAATCTGTTTCTGTGCCCTAGAACATTCCAAAGCTGTTAAGAAGCATGTTGATCAAATTATAATGGTTAGAAGATGACTCTGACCGACAGCAGAGAAAGAGCTTCCATGGACTAATGAGTTTTAACTTCCAATTCCATCAGATAGAGTTTTACATCTGACATAGCCTCAAATATTCTGTTATATATTTTTGTTTTAGAGCTGGCAACTTTACTAAATATTTTTATTAAAATAGTTCTGATGAAGTATCAGAGATATGGCTATTATCTCCCAATTAATCTATGAGTTATATAATAATACTCCGTTTTTTAACTTGATACATTTCAAAATTTATCTAACGGAGTGTATGGATGAAAGATGGACGCATACAGGTAGTTTCCTACCTGTGTAGTGTTAATTAAAACTTGTATATATCAGAACTGTGTCCTTACCTTGCGTGGTTTCATGGTAATTGAGAAATTGTGCATTTTGAGAATACATTTCTATCTGACCATTTTACAATTAGCATAGTATTGTGAAAAATGAAGACTGCCTGTATTGAATAAGATTGATGAAGGAAGACTTGTCTGGTACATGTTAAAACACATGTTAAAACACAGTATTTCTTATGTAAGAATAGATGGTGCAGAGGAAAAATAATAGAGTGGCATAACAGTAAAGATTTAAATTTAGTGTACTATAAACAGAATTTTTTTTCTTTCTTTCTGGATCTGGATCATAGATTTTGTCATCTTCTATTACACAAATGACCCTCTTTTATCTTAATCACTTAATTCAATTATTTATTCATACTATAATAAATACCTAGGGAACTGTTATCCAAGCCAAGAATGAGAACAGTACAAAATTTTACATTTATCTAAATCATCTTTATCTACCACTCTTTCACTATACAGATGTAGCTATAATAATGTATTTTGTGTCATTCCTTTGAAACTGACTTTTTTTTTAGGTACATATGATGTATGTCTAAGCATTGTTTTATTTAGTTTTAGCTTACTTTCGAACTTTTAAAGAAAAGGTACACCATTGTGGGCTCTGAACTTGCCTTTTCTTTTTTTTAAAATTATTTATTTATTTATTAATCTTTGGCTGCGTTGGGTCCTCGTTGCTGCATGCAGGCTTTCTTTTAGTTGTGGCGAGCAGGGGCTACTCTTCGTTGCGGTGTGCGAGCTTCTCATTGCGGTGGCTTCTCTTGTTGAGGAGCACGGGCTCTAGGCACGTGGGCTTCAGTAGTTGTGGCGCATGGGCTCAGTAGTTGTGGCATACGGGCTTAGTTTCTCCACGGCATATGGGATCTTCCTGGACCAGGGCTTGAACCCATGTCCCCTGCATTGGCAGGGGGATTCTTAACCACTGCGCCACCAGGGAAGCCCCTGAACTTGCCTTTTCATTCAACACTATATATATTTAGTTGATGCGCATTGGATTGTAATCAGGTTTTTTTTTTTTTTTCCTTGCTTTTAAGAACAGAGCTTCCAGGAAGCTATGAATGTTCATTCACACTTTTCCTGGTACATATATGCAATGTAAGAGTTTATCTTAAAGATAAGTTTATTTATCCATCTAGAGTTGGTTTCTGTGTGTGTTATGACGTAGGGATCTGACTTTTTTTTTTTTTTAACTCTAATTTTCTCAGCTCCATTATTAAGCAGTCATTTCTTTTCTCTGTGATCTAGGCATCTTCCAGTCTTTCCCTGAAAGGGGTCTATTTGCATAGTTTAAAAAAAGCTGCCTGAGGGTCTGTCTTCTGATCAACTTGCATGTAGGTACTGACTGAGATCCTGATATTAGTATGCAACCACAAAAGACCCCAAACAGCCAAAGCAATCTTGAGAAAGAAGAACAAAGCTGGAGTCATCTAACTTTCTGATTTCAAACAAAATAATATTTTGTAATGTGTAATATTTTGTAATAATATTTTGTAATGTAATATTTCAAACAAATATTACAAAGCTATGGTAATCAAAACAATATGATATTGACATAAAAAAGCCACATAGATCAATGGAACAGAGTGGACACCCCAGAAATAAACCCACACATATATGGTCAATTAATTTATGACAAAGGAACCAAGAATATAAAATGGGAAAAGGATAGTCTCTTCAGTAGATGGTGTTGGGAAAACTGGACAGCCACATGCAAAAAAATGAAACTGGACTCCTACACCATAAATAAAAACCAACTCAAAATGGATTAAGACTTGAGTGTAAAATTTGAAACTATAAAACTCCTGGAAGGAAACATAGGCAGTGGGCTCCTTGACAGTAATTATGACAGTAATTTTTTGGATTTGGCAAGAAAAGCAAAGGCATCAAAAGCAAAAATAAACTAGTGAAACTACATCAAACTAAAAATCTTTGATCTTTCCTACATCAAAGGAAACCAGCCAAAAAAAAAAAAATGAAAAGGCAACTTATGGAATGGGAGAAAATATTTGCAAATTATATCTCTGATAAGAGGCTAATATCCAAAATATATAAAGAAATCATGTAACTCAATAAAAACAACAACAACAAAAAACTCTGATTTAAAACTTGGCAAAACTGAATAGAAAATTTTTCAAAGAAGACATGTGAATGGCCAACAGATACATGAAAAGGTGCTCAGCATCATTAATCATCAAGGAAATACAAATCAAAACCATAATGAAATATTACCTCACATTACCGTTAGAACGGCTATCAACAAAAATACAAGAGATAACAAGTGTTGGCAAGGATATATAAAAAAACAGAACCCTTGTATACTGTTGACGAGAATGTTAATTGGTGCAGCCACTATGGAAAACAGTATGGAGATTTCTCAAAAAAATTAAAAAATTGAACTACCATATGATCCAGCAATGATACCATTCTGGGTATATATTCATAAGAAATGAAAACAGTTTCTCAAAGAGATATTCTGCAGTCCCATGTTCATTGCAGCATTATTCACAATAACCAAGATACAGAAACAACCACAACCTAAGTGTCCATCAACAGATGAATAGATACACACACAATGGAATATTATTCAGCCTTATAAAAAGGAGGAAATTCTGTCATTTTTGACAACATGAGTGAAACTGGAGGACATTATGCTAAGTGAAATGTCAGAGACAGAAAGACAGATACTCCATGGTATCACTTATAAGTGGAATGTAAAAACAAAAACAAAAACAAAAAACATCAAACTCAGTAACAGAGAGTAGAAAAGTGGTTGCTGGGGTTGAAGGGTGGAGGAAATAAAGGTTGACAAAGGCATACAAATTTTCAGCTCTAAGATGAATAAGGTTCGAGGATCTAAAGTGAAACATGGTGACCATGGTTGATAATACTGTATTGCATAATTAAAACTTGCTAAAAGGGTAGAAATTAAATGTTCTCACCACACACAAAAAAAGATAAATATGTGAGGTGATGGATATGTTAATTAACTAGATAGGGGGAATCCTTTCACAATGTGTGTGTGTGTGTGTGTGTGTGTGTATACATATATATATATATATATATATAAA
Source organism: Balaenoptera musculus (assembly GCF_009873245.2). Taxonomy (NCBI): domain Eukaryota; kingdom Metazoa; phylum Chordata; class Mammalia; order Artiodactyla; family Balaenopteridae; genus Balaenoptera; species Balaenoptera musculus. The sequence continues at coordinate 74,494,954 of NC_045794.1, forward strand.
ATCACCATGACGTACAGTTTAAATATCATACAAGTTTATATGTCAGTTATACCTCAGTAAAGCTGAAAAAAAGGAATACATATAATCTTTTAGAAATTCTATTAACAAGAACTAAAACATGCAAGATAACAACCAAAAGGAAAGATTCCAAAATATTAATAGAAGCTATCTTTGGGTGACTTTTTTCCCAAAATTTCACTTTCTACAATAAGAATGTACTACTTTTATAAATAGAAAAATAAATATTGTATACTATTTAAAATGGCATAATGGGAAAGGATAATAGAAAGAGGCCTATGTAAATTTCCCTTGCTTTCTCTCTGCTCCTGCTTCTATTCTGTCTGCCTCACCTGAGCTAAGGATCTGCTCGGGCTGATGGAAAGCCAAGAGCAAGTGAACTCCTAGCCAGTTGAATTGTAATTTAACATCTCTGCCAGTAGATGGTTGAGGCAGAGCTCTGCCAGAGCTCATACAAGAGCTCAGACAGCAGAGTCCAGAGAGCCCGTTGAGATTCACAGACCCTTGGCAGAAAATTCTGTTATCAGCCTCACCTGGTGATGACTCTTCTTGATCTTCAATATCTTACCGTAAGAGGAGATGAATAGGTGGACTGGGGCCTCCCTACTTCTGAATCTGTGTTAATGTGAAGGGACTGGAAGCATGGAGATCCCATGGTGTGTGCTCAGGGGATAGCAGCTTGACGTCTACAACACCACTGGACCATATGTGCAGAGAACAGGTACTCTGACATCAGTGTCATTTAGAGTACACCAACACTCAGACTTGAACCCTAGCATGTATAAGAGGAATCACCGAGTGGTAAGTTTGAGGGACGAGCTGCCCCTGTGCTATAATTTAACATTTCTTGGGGCTGGGTAGGTAAGTCTTGCTAAAGCAGAGGTAACGTTTAGCAAGCCCGTGCCTTGGACTGAGCCTTACTCTGTGATAAAGCTGACATTTTCATCCATAGGTTTGGCTTCTGGTTACAACTCCCATTTGGTTCTCATTGGAAAGGGAAAGAACGGGAAGGGAGTGTTGTTTAGAAACTTCTTAAAATTCCAACAGTAGCCTCTCTTAATAGTTTAATGAAATTTTAGAGATCATAAATACTAGTTAAGAAACAGACTCCTAGGTAACTCTAAGATCAAGAAAAATTATAAATTCCCTATAAGAAAGAATACATAAACCTTTGGAAACAGTGAGAACAGTACTCAGAAACATTTATGGCCTTAGTTATCAGAGAAGAAAATGAAAAATAATCAGTAATCACCCAAAAAAGTCAGAAAAGGTAAATAAAATACTTCCAAGGAAACCAGTATGGGGGTGTGATCATCTTTTTTCTATGTCCTCACTTTGCCTGTGTGCTCCCTTCTGCTCCTTTCCACTTCCCCAACTCACAAAACTGCTTTTAAGATCCTCCAGGATCGAAGCACAGGGGTGGAGTAGGGCTAAGGGGAAGACAAATTGGACAGTTGTATCTTGTGTTGGCATCTCTGGGAGAGGCAGATGTTCAAATGGCAGCTTTTTCTCTTGAGGGACATTGTGTGTGTTCTTTTTAGACCTGATGCTGAGTATGTCCCATCTTAGGCAGTCAAGGCTTTCCCAAGTCAGACTGTGGCTCTTCATGGCCCATCCTCAGTTCAGGTACTTTTCACCTTTTAAAATACCTCAAGTCTGGAGTTCTGACACAGGGACCTAATCTAGCTTGTAGGAAATCCCATTGTTGTCTCTGCTCTGCCCAGGAGGAGCATGCCATTCTAGCCAGTATCTGCTCTAGACTTTTTGGTGTGAATCACATCCTAACTTCTGCACCCCTCAGATTTCCAGGGATATATGTCTATTATCAAAGCTTCCTTGCTTGGCTTTAAGGGAACGGGAAACACTTTTTCTCTAACACTTGCAGTGTCCTCTATTGTTGGTCTCTTGAACTTTTAATATAGTTTTAGCTTTTATAGATCCTCGATGTGGATGATGGATTAATGTTTACTGAGCCAGTTTTTCATACTTCCTTTTTAAGTCCTGTATAGAAAAACTGGCCTTCTGATTTGGAATGTGAGGATAGCACCTACTGCTCTCAGAATTGCAGTCTCAATCAAAGCTATACGCAGGAAGAGTCCCATGTGAACATCCTGTTACACTAACTCATAGGAAAGTATGTAAAAAAATTTAAGTAGATATTTGCAAAAGAACTTTGTTCGAAATTTCGGCAATGTATGAAAATACATTCAAAGTCATGAATAATGAGACATTTTCTACTAGTCAGACTTTTAAAATTTAACAAGTATAAAATTTTACACTTTTAACAAGTGTAAGGATATTCTTATGCCTTGCTGATGGAAATGTGAATTCTACATCCCTTTTGAAAAGTAATCTGTAACTTCTATTAATTTTTTTTAACTTATAAACCTGTTGACCCAGCAGTTCCACTTCAGGATTCTATCCTTTTATCCTATAAAAACAAAAGTGCTGGTATATAACTGTATATCATCAAGCATACGTATTTGTATTTCAGCATTGTTCAGGGTGGCAAGGATATAAAATAATAATAATAATTAATTAATAAAAAACTAGTTAGCAGCAATGACAATGCCCTTGATAAGATAATAAATGGTTGAATAAACTTAAAATGTTATGCAACCCTTAAGAATGATTAATTAAAAATATACTCATTCCCTTGTTGGTATTCCCCATGGATAATTATTGAGTGAAACAAAAGGAAGGTACAGAAAGATGTATGTATTATGATCATACTTTTTTGAAAAAAATTTGTACTTTTAAATGTATCTTTGTATTTATGTGTGTATAGGAGGTATTTTATGGGAGCATGGAAATAAATATGAAGAATATATTAATTACTTGGGGCTATTGGGGAGAGAAATAGCATGAATAGATTAAGGGGATAAAAAGTTGGAGGAGGCAAGCAAGAGACGTTCACATGTATGAAATTACATTTATGAATGTATGTAAATTTTATATGCGTATGTAATAAAGTAAGGCGATAAAAGAAAAATAATAGCACAGCGCTCTGAATAGCAGTAAGAAAACATGAAACTAAAATCCTGAGGGAAGGTTGGGAAAAAGCTTGTTAGCTCATATTCTCATGCAGAAATTGAACTTCTATCATTCTTGTCAGTAAAACAAAAACAAAAACAACCAAGCAAAAAAAAAACAATAATAAATTGAGCCCAGGTACAGTCAATATCAGATTTAATCACTAGACGTAATTATAATTGAAGATACGAAAATCAAATAATGAAACGTGTAGTATTAGCTTCAATTTTGAATCTTTCCTAGGCTCAAAATTTTCCAGAATAAACTTCCCATAGCAGAAGATTTATTTTTCCATAACTGTCAAGCCAAAGAGAAAAAAAAAATGCTTTAATTAATCAAGCCTGATACCTTGGTGGTGTTTTCTTCCTTATTATTGACTCTTTCTTCATTAGACTGTCTCTCTGTTACATTGCTAGTGATTAGTTGATTTCTGAAGCCTGAGCACTCAAGCTCAAAGGACATAAATAGCAAACAGGATATTCTTGCTTATTTCTATAGAAAGAACTTCTTGCTCTAATAAAGTGGTTCTCAAAGTGTGGTCCATGTACCTTTTGATACACAAAGACCTTTTGGGTGTACAGAATTAAAGACGTCTTTTGTAACACTACTAAGTCATCATTTGCCCTTTTCACTGTCATTATCTCACCAGAGTATCACGGAGTTTTCCAGAGGCTACATGATACTTGATATCATGATAACTGGATTCAGAAGCAGATACCAGAATTTAGCTGTTTTCTATATTTTTTAAAATATTACTGTTGTCATAAAAATCACTTATATTAACTTATGAAGGGTTTAATATTATATTAAATAATTATTAATACATTTTTAGTATTTTTAGTGTGCTAAATACCACTAGATATAACCCACATAAGCACAAGCACTTTGGGATCTCAATAATTTTTAAGAATGTAAAAAAGGATCCTGAGGCAAAATGTTAGAGAACTACTGCATAAATGCTAGTGTGTTAACCTCTCCCCTTTCACACAAGACTGCCACCATTTTGGAGGGCATGTATTATGGCAGGAAAAATCTGGGAATGCAAAGTACAGTTGTATTCATACACCATTATCAGAATAGAAAAGCAATGAAAAAATGATCAGCTTCATTCATAAAAAAAGACACAAGAAGAGATAGCAATGTAATAGGTTGCCATTTTTTTGATCAACTATAAAATTGTCATTCTCATACAATTTTCTTGGGGGTGTAAACCAGTCAAACTTTGGGGGAACAATGCCTATCAAGATACAAAAGCCTTTTTATCTTAACTGAACCATGCCCCTTTTTTGTATGCCCCCTATGGATATATTAATGTTGACCCAAGTTTACAATAATAGAGTCACAACCACATTCAGTGCAGCACTGTTTGTAACCAAAAAAATAAAAAAATAAATAAATAAATAAAAATAAAGAGGGAAAAAATGAAATCTTTGTAAATAGGAGAATTCCACAAGTTATGAAATGCCCAGTCAATGGAATTCTGTGAATGCAATTGAAATAAATAATGTAGATTCTGTGTCCAATACACAACTATTATAATTATCGTATTTCAGATTTAAGTTACAGAACAGTATGAGTAGTACATAGTATGTGTATTTAAAAGAATAAATATATATATGTACAAATTCTAGTATGTGAACAGGGAGTACACACACAGTGTGTGTGCAGGGAGTATGAAAATATGTAAGACTGGAGCATATTTGTATAGCTATTTTCTGGAAGTATACATGAGAATTAATTAATGATTATTTCTTGCATTGATAAAGGTAGTATCATGGGGGTTTTTGGGATCTATTTCATATCTCTATCTTCCTTGAATTTTCTCAAATTGCAAGCATGTATTTTTCTAAATAAATTTTTAAAAATCATTTTTGTGTTACTCAAAAAATTTCAATGCAGAGAGTATCTTCTTTTAGGAATTTGCCTTCAGGAAGATACAATTATATAAGACATAAAGAACTTCTTGATAGAGCACGAAAAAGATAATATAGGTGAGTGTGTCCTATGATAAAGTTAAATTCTAACCAATAAGCATTTTTAAGCATGTAATGAGTGCACAGCCTGTAATCTATGCCACTTCAGGGTACAGAAGAAGATGATCTAATATGGACTCTACCAATCCAACAATTTGCTAGCATGAGCTCAAGAATCCTTAATCTAGGTCTGCAACAAGAATAGGATAAGGTTGAGAAAAGAGTGATTCATAGGAGCTTGGAAAATTAGGTAGAAGAAAAATTCTAGGAAAAACTTCCCCTCAGGGAGTTGATTAATATTTCATGGCTCTGACAGGACCTATGCCTCAGGACAGATGTAACAGGAAAATAAAGAAGACAGAGGAAGGAAGCAGCAACTTCACATCAGTGACAGTAACAGCATTTTCTCTGTCTAGAGAATGAATCGATATTTATTGAGAGCTCACCCTGGGCTATAACCAAAAAATTAACAGATATTATAAAATGACAGTATAACACTATATGATATTATATCTATATAACATATTTTATTTTTTAAACATTTTTATTGGCGTATAGTTGATTTACAATGATATGTTAGTTTCAGGTGTAAAGTGAATCAGTTATACATACACGTATATCCCTTCTTCCCTTCTTTTTCAGATTCTTTTCCCATATGGGTTGTTACAGAATATTGAGTATAGTTCCCTGTGCTATATAGTAGGTCCTTATTAATTATATATTTTATATATGTAGCATGTTATATGATATGCATATTGTATATCATACATTCTCCATGTATATCATATAGTATTATCAAATGGCTAATGTAATTTGATAGTATCATCTTATTACAGCTTTCAATCTGCCCAAGCTATTATTACCTCTTTATAACCCTTTCAGGGAGATGTGATTCCTTTTTGAGGAGAGGAAACAAAATCTCTGAGAGGTTGAGGATTTGTTCAAGGTCTCACAGCCAGTAAACAGTAGAGCTAGATCCCGGACTAAAAACTCCTTAAAAATTTCACTACATATTTTATTTATCGATAGCATAACCTTTTACAGCTTATGTGACACAAAGACCAAATTCCCTATTTTATCCACAGAACTTGTACAACAATTTCTTATGGTCTCATTTGTTACGAACTCTTATGTCATCACCAGCAAATATTGACAGGGCACCTATTGTGTCCAGGGTGGTGTTTAGAGACTGTAGATATAAATTGAAATGAGAAATAATCTATGCTTTAAAAAGACTAATAATTGATTTCATGAGACAGGAAACATGTAGGAAAAAATAAAAGTACCATACAGCAAGAGATGGCAAGGGCTGGATAAAAAATGGTCAGAAAATGACATGGAAGTTCAGAGAAATGAAACTTTTATCAAGCTCTGTGGTATCAAGCAAATTGCTTAATTTTTCTTAGCTTCTGTTTCCTTATCTGTAAAGTGAGTTTGTCATGAGGATTAAATCAGGTCATACATATAAAGCACTAAATGCCTGACACATAAAGAGCATTTAATAAACAGAAGCTATTATTAATATTTTCTACTCTTCTTTCCTTTTTTTTTCCTCCTCTTCCTCATCTTTCCTGAGATTTCAGACTAAATATCATGAAAGGCCTCACTGAGCCTTTTAAGGAAGATACTGAGAAGTGAAAACTCATGAGGAAAAAAAAAAAATTTGACATAGGGAAGGTAGCAAGTTCATGTATGTCTAATATTGAATTATAGAATATAATAACATTTAAGAGCATGACTATTTAAAATTTTTATGAACATATTCCATATGAGAGTTTATGTATGCTATTTGGATCTCGAGAATGCTTGATAATTAGTACCCCTCTTCCCAACCTTCTTCCATTCTGGCTCTGAACCAAGTGAGAAATCAAAAAACAAAATGAAAAAAACAAACAGCAAGACAGATGAAGGCCTTCGTGATTGCCGTTGTTACTGAAAAGGCTGAGTTAAAAGACTTAGTTCAGTGTAACAGTCAAAAGGGCTTGCTACCTAAACTCTCCAAGAAGATAGACATTCCTCACCTAATCATGGCCATGCTGCACAGGACAGAGCAGCTCCCCCTGCAGGGACAGCGCCTCTAGCGCTGAGCTCATGTCATAGCGCTGAGCTTAGGTCATAGCTGTAAAAAAGCAAGAGGCATATTCTGTGTGGGCTGGGACACCCAGAGAAGAGAAGGGAGGAAAGGACTGGGTTATGCAAGCCTCCGTCTTCTTCCAAACTTCCTACCTCTGCCTCAACAGATGGGACAGCAGAGGGAGAGGGGGGGACAACAAGGGGACAGAAAGACTTTAGGAAACTGTTTCTCAACTAAACCAGGGAGGTAGGGAAGAGGTATATTCATACATGCACACACACATACACATATGCACACTCTGAAGATAGCAGTGTTGCCAGTCAACTTTTTTGTCTATTCCCCTTGGTCTCTCTGCCACCCCCACTTAGGCTGTCTTCATTTTCTAACTGATTATAAAAAGAATATATAAAATCTGTATAGGAGCCCTCTGTCAGTCATTTGTGATAAATATTTCTTCTCTCACTCTGAGGCTTGTTTTTTTTTTTTTTTTTTCCTTGCTTAATAGTGTGTCTTTGATAGACATAATTTCTTTAATATAATATTCAGTTTAATAAAATATTCCTTTATGATTAATGATTTTTATACCCTGCTTGAGAAATATTTCACTACAAATCTACAAACCACTAGTAAGTAATTTTTGTGTATGGTAAAAGAAAAGTTAGTTTTATTTATTTTTTTCTTGTGGATATCCAATTGATCCAGTGCCATTTATTAAAAAGACAGATTTTTTTTCCCCAAGAGAAATAAAAACTTATGTTCACACAAAACCGTGCACATGAATGTTTATACCAGCTTTATTCATTATCTTCAAAAACTGGAAATAACCCAGTTATCTTTGAAGAGATAATAAAAAAAGACTGTGGTACATACATACTATAGAAAACTACACATCAATAAAAGGTGATGAATTATTGATAGATGCAGCAACATGGATAAAGCGCAAATGCATTTTGCTAAGGGAAAGAAGCCAGACACAAAAGGCAACATATTGTATGGTTCTATTTATATGGTATTCTGGCATGTACATTACCATTTATATCACAGAGGCAAAAACTACAGGGATAGAAAACAGGTCAGTGGTTGCCAGGAGATAGATTGGGTTAAGGGAGAGCATGAGGGAATATTTTGGGGTGATGAAACTGTTTTATGGTTGTGATGGTATATGTACAACTCTATACACTTGTACAAAGTGTTCAAAGTGTACAAATGCACAAAGAATGGATTTTTGTTTGTAAATTTTTTTAATTCTAAAATCTAAAAAATTGTAAATATCTCATATAAAAAAAGACTTATTTTTCCCACTGCTCTGTAGTACCACCATTGTCATAACTTATTTGTATATGCATAAGTTACCTCTGCTTTGTGATATATTACTTATTTAACTTGTTACTTGATAATATTATCTCATTTCTTTTATAACTGATTTGGAACAGGTTGCATTGGGAGCTAAATAATGATATTTATGGAATTAGAGACAAATTTAGTTACTTCTTTCCCACCAACACAAAGTTGTCTCCTTCCCATGCTGAGATGGATATGGATATATGGCACCCAGATTCCTCTAGCTGCTGGGAGTGCTATCAGCAGTTTTCAGCTGTCACCTCTTTCAAAGATTGCTTCAGCTTCAGAGAGCTACCTCACCCAAAGCCATGCCTTCCAGGGGTAGCCCACATTCCAAAGACCAGTTGAGGCTGAGGAATAAAAAGGATTGGTCATACTAGCCTAAAGCATGAATACACTGATGAGCCTTTCCAGCTTCAGACCTTTCAGTAGAGTTATCTGAGGCTATTGAGCCTGCATTACAGTTTAACTTTTAAATTTGACTATGCGATATTAAGTGATCATATGTCCAGAAAACGGCCCATAATAAACTAGGTTTTCCCTGACCTACCATTGGATGTGGCAGTAAGCCATCATAGTTGGAAGTGGTACATCCAAAGTCACTTATGAACAGGACTAGAGAGTACAAACAAGTGTATGAGCAGGTGGCCCAGACTCATATCATCCACCACTGTTACATTCTTAGCTCCCTACTCTTAGCTTCGACCTATTACAGTATGATGACTTCCTATGACCAGCTGATAGAAAAAGGAGAAGCCAGAGTTTTGGTTTAGTTTGGTCAGACTGGTATATGGGAACAAGTCAAAAATGGACAGCAGCTGCATTACAGCCTTACTCAGCAGTGGTCTTGAAAGAGAGTAAAGAGGGAAAAATCATTTCAATGGGCAGAGTTTTAGGTGATCCACCTGGTTATCCACCTGGCCATTTGGGAAATAGTCCAAAGTTAGAAGACTTTACAGATTCATAGATAGCAGGTCAGGGACCTGGAAGAAAGATGGGAAGATTAGGGACAAGGGGATCTGAGACAGAGAATGTGGATGGATGAATGAGAGAAGGAACAAAGTGTGAATATCTTGGAATTACATGTTAGATTAGAGAGTATTCACCATAGAAGAATTATTAAAAAGTGAAGAAGACAGAATGACTCAGCCAGACTTTGACATTGGTCACCCCAGCAGTGGTATAATGGGTGCGTGAAGGAAGTGACCACAGTGGCAGAGACAGAGACTATTTACAGATTCACAAATATTGGTAAGCACCCATTTACCAAGGCTGATATAGCTCCTGCCAATGCCAAATGTGCAAACTGCCTGCAACAAAGATTAATGTTGATCTTCCAATATGGTACCATTTCTCAAGGAACCCAACTGGCTGCTTGGTTGGGTCCCTTTGAACTTGGAGGGGACAGACATCCATTCTAACAGAATAGACACATAGTCTCCACAAGAGTTTGCCTTTCCTTGACATATATACACTAATATGTATAAAATAGATAACTAATAAGAACCTGCTGTATAAAAAGTAAATTAATTAAAAAAAAAAAAGATACATGCTACCCCAGTAACAGTGGTTATCACTGGGGAGAGCTCTGGCATTGTGGGTAGTGGTCAAGGGGAGTTTCAAAAAAAAAGTTTGGCTTTCCTGTTTGCACAGCCTCAGCTAGACTGCTATCGAAGTTCTTAGAAAACGTTCTTAGAGAATTGACCTACTAGCACTGGTTCCCTTATAATATTGTTTCCCAATCAATACTCACTTTACAACAAAATAGTGGGCTTCCTATCATGGGGTTCACTGTTTATATCACATTCTGTAACACCCAGATTCTACTGGCCTGATAAAGTGTGGGAATGGCCAACTCAAGGAAAAGTGCATATAGGTCATAGTCAACCCTTTGATAATGGAACACCATCCTCCAGTTTGCTGTATATACCTAGAGTCAAAACATTTTATATGGTGTTGTGCCCCCAGTAGAGAGTTACATGGACTTGGAAACCCAATACTAGAAACAGGAGTGGTTTCACTTATCACTCCCAATGACTCAGTGGGAGAATCTGGCTATCCCATTTCCATGAGTCTGGTCTCTGCATGGTTAAAAGTTCCTGTTCCCAAAGAGGGACTTCTCTAGCCAGGGGGCACAGAGCTAGGCTTATTAAACTATATAACTGCCTGGATATTTTAGTCCCCTTCTGTACAAGGATCAGCAAGCGGGTTGGCCTGAGTAATTAAGCTGATCATCAGGAGGAGATAGCACTGCTGTTACTCGGTGGAGGCAGGGAAGAATATGTTTGGCATCTAGGATGTACTTGAACGCCTCTTGATATTTCCTTGCTCAGTTGTGCTGGTAAATAGACAAGTGTAACAGTTCTGGTTTGAGAAGGTCATGGTGACCGAGAATTCATACCCATAAGGGATGAGGATCTAGGTCATATTACCAGGTAAGCCACTAAGACCAGCACCTGAAGGTGAAAGGAACATAGCATGGATGGAAAAATCGAGAGAGGAGGATTATCAGTTGCAGCCTAAAGACCGACTGCAGTGGCCAGGGCCATTATTGGTCTCTCTAGACTTCCTCTTCTAAGTTTCCTCCAGGAAAAGAGACTCCCTGTAATTCTGGAGGAGCTTCTCTATGAATATATATATATATATAAAGAAAGTGATCCTAGAGATGTAAGGGGTGACCGGTGGTGAACACAGATTTGGCTCACTGAGATCCTCGAACTGCTAGGAGTGTTAATCAGCAGACAGCCTTCAACTAGGAGCCTTGTCAGCTGCAGAGATCCATTTTTCCCAAGATCATGCCCTTCCAGGCATGGTCCACATCCAAAGACTGATTGAGGCAAGGGTAAAAAGTCCCAGGCCATTTAGCCCAAAGTAGAGCAACTCTCTTGGGCCCTTTCAGCTTTACAACTCCCCAGGAGTTTGGCTGGTACTGTTGGGTTGGCCTGGCAACCCTCCTTCTCTCTTTACTCAATCTTGTTTCTTTCCCTTTTCTTCCATGACAGTTAATCCCAAGAGCACTTCTTAATAAACATCTGTATACTAAACTTTGTCTCTAGAAGTGTCTAAGATTCTGCTTCCTGTAAACCCCAACCTGCAACTCATGGTAACTACCTCAAAGCCTCTGAATTCTTGGGCATCTGCTATGTACCAGACAGTAAATCTTTTTCCATTCCAAGTCCACCAATCTGTAAAATCCATCCTTTTTCCAAGGTGTCATCCTACACCCCTCAGGAGAAGAATACACTAGTTACTGTTTATGTCTTTGCTTTCTGTGGACCCTCATCAAACTCCTGATTGTTTCATTCTCCAAAGTGTGATGCGAATCCATATAGTAGGTTCTTATTCATGAAATACCTAAACTATTAAAATGGAAATTATCTCATCTCTAAGCCTTTCCTTATGAAGAAATTTATGAAGAAATCTATGTACACTATTAGTAAGCTACTTATCACCTTTTTCTTACTGAAAGTAAATCAGTTGCTTTACAGGTGTCTGAAACCTTGCTTGCATCTCAGCAAAAATAACTTTAGTGGCTTTGAAATGGCTTCTAAAAAGACGAAATTATATGCATTTATTCCTTCTTTTTATGCTCAGGCTGGAAGAGGCTTGCTCTTCATAGTAGAAATAATGTAAACATCTCTTTCAAGATGGTGATATTTATTAAGTCTCTCTTCTAAGTTCAGATTGCATAATATCGTGGATTTTGGAGGAGTTTTGTTGTATTCCATTCCTACCTCATTCATATTTATCACCAAATTTATTGCGATTTCTAGATTTATAAATGTTTTACTTTTTTAAAAAAATTAGACACATGTATAGCTTAAATTTGATTTTAATTTAGCAGGAATACAGCTTATTATTTCAACAGGCTGTGAACCTTGAAGAGAAACAAATACTATAAAATAAAATAATTTTAAAAAATATTTGACACTTATTAGAATGGCCAAAATGCAAAAAAAAACTGACAGTACCAAATATTGGTGAGAATGTGGAGTAACAGTAACTTTCATTCATTGCTGATGGGAATGCAAAATGGCATAGCCATTTTGAAAAAAAGTTGATGTTTCTTACAAAGCTAAATATCATCTTACCATATGGTCCAGCAGTCACATTCCTAGGTGTTTACCCAAATAAATTGAAAACTTAGGTCCACCCAAAAACCTGCATATGAATGTTGATAGAAGCTTTATTCATAATTGTACCACAGTGGAAGCAACCAAGATGTCCTTCAAAAGGTGAATGGATAAACAAACTGGAGTATCTATATAATGAAATCTTATTCAACAATTAAAAAAAAATGCTATCAAGCCACCAAAAGACATATAGGAACCTTAAATTGCATATTGCTTAACATAAGAAATCGGTCTGAAAAGGCTATATACTGTATGATTCTAAGTATATGACATTCTGGAAAAGTCAAAACTATAGAGATAGTAAAAAGATTAGTGGTTGCCAGGGGTTCAGGAGAAAGGAGAAGGGTTGAATAGGTAAAGCGCTGGGGAATTTTAGGGCAGTAAGATATCCTGTAATGGTGGATGCATGACATTCTGCATTTGTTAAAATCTGTAGAACGATAACGCAAAAAAGGAAGCTAAACGTGAACTGTGGACTTTAGTTAATGATAATGTTTCAATTTTGGTTCATCAACTGTAACAAATATACTACACTAATGCAAGATGTTAATAATAGGGTAAATTGTGAGGAGGTAAAGAGGGTATACAGGAATTCTCTGTACTATCTGCTCAATTTTTGTGAATCGAAAACTGTTCTAAAAAATAGTCTATTAATAAAAGAAAAAGAAAAATTATATTTCCTCAACATCTCAAAAAACATTTGCAACTGTTAAAACAAATTAATATTTTAAGACAGATAAGATATATACATTTTTATTATCTTAGAAATCTGGAGATGAGGGCAAGGAAGAACAAATAGTAGAAATTCAACTACAGCCCAATGTGGATGGCAAAATTATTTTACTTATGATATTTGAAGGGAGTCAGAGCATTCTATATGTTCAATTTGGTTTTTTTTAAATAATTTTTTATAGATTTATTTATTTTTATTTATTATTTTTGGCTGCATTGGGTCTTCATTGCTGGGCATGGGCTTTCTCTAGTTGCGGTGAGTGGGGGCTACTCTTCATTGCGTTTGTGGGGGCTACTCTTCATTGCGGTGCACATACTTCTCATTGGGGTGGCTTCTCTTGTTGCGGAGCGTGGGCTGTAGGCATGCGGGCTTCAGTAGTTGTGGCACGCGGGCTCAGTAGTTGTGGCTTGCAGGCTTAGTTGCTCCACGGCATGTGGGGTCTTCCCAGACCAGGAATCGAACCCGTGTCCCCTGCATTGGCAGGTGGATTCTTAACCACTGTGCCACCAGGGAAGTCCCTCAATTTGTTCTTTCATTCAATTTCTATCTCAGTTTTTAAATAAAATATCACTCTTGATTTTATTGGAAAGTTTTAGATCTGATGTAGTGAAAAGAAGGGTTATATAGACCTTGTGGAGGTTGGATGGGTGTCAGGGAAAGGAGAGGGACTGTTAGTTAGCTGGGACATAAAAATGGAAGTTCTAAGATAGGTCCAACATGCAAGCCCAGGAGACATGCTAAATGGAGCAGGAAGCGTAAGTCACCCAACAATGAGAACTCAGGGCAAAACTGGCAATATTGCAATTACTTAGAATACAAGTGTTGGATTTGGAAAACACACAGCTGTTACTTTATCACGCTTTTGAAGGAGATGTCTTTTTGTCCAATCAGAGGGTTTAGAATATATGTATCAAGATGTATAACGAATCCCTAAATTGTAGACTAATTAATAATAATATTACAACCTGGGATTTTAAGAAAAGCGTGTAAATTAGTGTTTGGGTTCACTCTGCAGATTGCACCATGAGAGAGAGGAAAAGAGAGGAAGGGCCTTTGTCTTCTAAAGCAGTGCTTGCCTAACTTTTCCCAAATAGTACCCCAACTTCAGAGGAAAGTAAATAAATACCCATGAAGCTTGGGGGCAGAATTCAAGAAACCACCAAAGTGAGAAATATCTTTGAAATCTCTTTTATTTTAATAATTCATTTGATATTTTCCAGCCTATGATACATTTGTGATGGCGTTAGTGTAAAAAAACTATGTTATAGTGCCCAATACTGAATAAAATGCACACTCGGGAAAGATGTGTCCAGTTTATCCTGAATTTTCACACACTTCCTTAGACAATGGTTCTGGGATATGAACACCCCAATTCAAATTTGGGAATAACGTACTTGGAAATCCCTAAGTTTCACTAGACTCTAGGAACTAGGAACTGCATTAAGTGGAGACTCATGGTTCCAGTGCTCATTAGGTGTTCAATCTTACATAATAAGACTATTACTCATCAGTGAAGTGTTAAAACCAACCATACAAAGCTCTTTTGCAAGGCTGGTTGTATGACCCAGACTGAGTCTCTTTAACTCTCTGGGATAATTTCTATGAGTCTGAGAATTATGAAATTCTAACGTTCTTATTTTAAAATTAAGATTCTTTGGCTCTTAGTTCATGGAGATTCAATTTTAAAGGTGTCTTCAATGGATGAGTAAAAGCAGTATTTCCTAGTAGAAAAAGACTTCAGAAAACTAATCATAAGCCTTGAATTTCATTCTTAGTTCTACCAGTTAATAGCCATGAAACCTTGAACCAATAACAATGTTTTTGAGACTCAATTTCTCATCTGCAAAACGCAGAGATGTCTCCTGCCTTAGTCACTCACAGGGAACTTAGGAAGGTGAAATGAAATAATGGGTATAGAAGTACTTTTCCAAAGCTCGTTCCTCCATGCAACATTTCCCTAAATCCCCTGTTTCTAGAGTTTTACCATTTTTAAGGAAGTATTATAAAATTGCTTTCTGGAATTCTCATATTCATAAATTGCCTTATTACCAGTTAGTTACCAGAGGCTTCTTTCTCCTCAGGAAAAGAATTTTGATTGCTTACTATTTCCTCCTGCTCTCTTGTTTTCATCATTTCTACTTTGAAGTTGTGCTGCTGGTCATGAAGATAGGATGTAGGGTTGCACATAAGATCAACTCTCCATTATTCTCAGTTGCAAAAATGGTAATATATAATAAGCAAAAAGGCAAAGAGACTAAAATCACTTTATATTTAGCTTAAATTGTTTTATAATTATATGTGAATGAAGATATCACTTCTATACTGGGAATTCCCCAAAATAATAAAGACAAATCCTAATGAGCTCACAATCCACATTCCTATAGATATATTTCTTAGTTCCTCATCTGTTCCCACTTTTGAAACAACAAATAAATTCTACCATCTATTTGATCAATTCAAATAATATCACAAAAGCAGAGCTGTCTCCTCTAGCATTTTGGGCTTTTCCCCTCAACACAGAGGTAATAAGTAATTTTTAATGTTATCTGTTTGAATTGATTGTTTTATTAAAGTTAATGCTGTATGACACTGAAAATTATATAAGTAACAGATTAAGTAACTAACAAGTGTTTGAATGCAAGATGATTTACAGATAAGTCATGATTTTTGAGTAATGCATAATTAATTCATACACAATACAAGTATTTAACCCCAAGAAGATCAGTTACATATTGGAAAAGAGAGGTTATACAGAAATCCCCTTTGAGAATTGAATGTTAGACTTATTTTCATTAACTTTCAGTTTCTTGTGTAATGAAACAGTCATTTTACATAAACATATCAGTGCCACTACTCTTTTTTTGTTTGTTTTTAATTTATTTTTTATTTATTTATTTTTGGCTGTGTTGGGTCTTCGTTGCTGCATGTGGACTTTCTCTAGTTGTGGCGAACGGGGGCTACTCTTTGTTCCGGAGCGCGGGCTTCTCATTGCAGTGGCTTCTCTTGTTGGGGAGCACAGGCTCTAGGTGCACGGGCTTCAGTCGTTGTAGCATGTGGGCTCAGTAGTTGTGGCTCGTGGGCTCTAGAGCACAGGCTCAGTAGCTGTGGCGCACGGTCTTAGTTGCTCTGCGGCATGTGGGATCTTCCCGGACCAGGGCTTGAACCTGTGTCCCCTGCATTGGCAGGCAGATTCTCAACCACTGAGCCACCAGGGAAGTCCCACTGCCACTACTCTTAATTGCTGTCACTACTAAGTGATAAGAAAACGTTACAAAATGCATCTGTATGGAAACTTTTAACCCTGTTTGTTACAGAATTTCATTTAATGGGCATTCATTTTTAATTAAAAGAATATTTTATAATTTTCAGTATGAAAAATTTTAATTACTGTTGTGTTAGTAAGAAATGTTTTGGTTTTTTTTTTGATTTGGCTGTACGATTATTCTGCCTCTATATGTCTACTTTGCCCTTAAGGATGGTATTATGTTAAAACTTTTAAAAGGACAGCTTTGATTTAAGAGTTAGTGCCAATTCTGTATCAATTTCCAAAATTGATTTTTGAGTATTAGGATTATATTCTAATTCTTTGTGCTATTTTTTCCTGTAACGTCTTTGTGTGAAACCCAAAGAGTATATCCTTACTTAATATAGTACTCTTTCAACATCTACTATCAGCAGAACTGAGATTTATGAATCAAGAAGAGAAGAGGGATGATAATGTATACTTCTTCCCTGAATGTAATTCATGCCAGTATAACCTCACTATATTAGTTACCTATTGCTGTGTAATGAAACATCCCCAAATTAGCAACTTAATACAACAGACATTTATTTTCTTACATGGGTTAGGAAATTGGGAGCAGCTTAGGTGGGTTGTTCTGACTTAGGGTCTCTGGAGGCAGAATTTTAAGATAAGCCCTCATGATTTCTGACCCGTGGTATCCACACCTTTATGCAATCCCTCCTAATCAATAGCATATGGCAAAAGTGAAGGGGATTTTCAGATGTAATTAAAGTTTTTAATATGTTGATTTTACACTCATTAGATGGAAATCATCCTGGATGGGCCTGACTATTTAGGAGAACCCTTTAACGGTGAGTCTAGAGGTTAGACAGGCTTTCCTGCTGACCTTGAAAACTCAAGCCACCATGACTTCTATAGCTGCAAGGAAATTAATTTTGCCAACCAGCAGCTTGGAAGAGTACCCTAAGCTCCAGAAAAAAAATTCAGCTTAGCCTTGATTCAGCTTTATGAAACCCTCAGCAGAAGGTCTTGATCCATAGAAACTCTCAGATAATGAACATGTATTGTAACAATGTTTATTCTTCTGATCCATGAACACGAGATGTCTTTCCATTTATTTGTGTCTTCTTTGCTTCCTTTCAAAAAGTATTGTAGTTTTTGTTGTACAGATCTTTCATTTTGTTGGTTGAATTCATTCCTAGGTATTTTATTGTTTTTGATACTATTGTGAATGGGGTAGTTTTCTTTAGTTCCTTTTCAGATGTTTCATTGTTAGTGTACAAATGCAACTGATTTCTGTATGTTGATTTTATATCCTGCAACTTTACTGAATTAGTTAATTAGTTCTAACAGTTTTTTGGTTGAGTCTTTGGGATTTTCTATATATAAAATTATATTGTTTACAAATAATGATAGTTTTCCTTCTTTTCTGATTTGGATGCCTTTTGTTTCTTTGTCTTGCCTAATTACTCTAGCTAGGACTTCCAATACTGTCTTAAATTAGAGTGGTAAGAGTGAGCATCTTTGCCTTTTTCCTGATCTTAGAGGAAAACCTTGCAGTTTTTCACCATTGAGCATAATATTAGATGGAGTTTGTCATGTATGGCCTTTATTATGTTGAGGTATGTTCCTTCTCTACCCATCTGTTAAGGGCTTTTATCATGAAAGGATGTTGTATTTTGTCAAATGCTTATTCTGTATCTATTGAGGTGATCATGTAATTTTTATCTGTCATTGTATTAATGTGGTGTATCTCATTTATTGATTTGCATATGTTGAACCATCCTTGCATCACAAGGATAAATCCCTTTTGATCATGATGTAGATCATGTGTTTTTGAATTTGGCTTGCTAATATTTGTTAAACTGTGCATACTATCCAAAGCGAGTTATAGATCCAACATAATCCTTATCAGAGAGAAATACAGACAGAAAGACAGAGACAGAGACAGAGAGATTGAGATTGAACATACATAAAATATAAGCTGAAATCCTTCTATAACCTAATCTTGGAAATGATGCCCATCCATCTACAGTTTTTTTGTTTTGTTTTGGTTTGGTTTTTTTCCTGGAAGTGAATCAGTAAGTCTATCCCACTATCCCACACTAAAAGAGGAGGGAGCTAAGGTCCGGTTCTCAAGGGGAGGAATATCAAAGTATTAGTGGACATATTTTTAAAACCACCAAACTCATATTTAGCTTTCCAGCTTCTTGAATTTCAGATAGGTTTTGGAGAAGCAGCCATTTTAGCAGTATATACTGAATATTTTAATTTCTAAAATTAGTAAGGTTGAGGTCCATCAAAATTTTTTCATCATTTAAAGACTTTGTTTCATATGCTATTCATTTATAAGTTATGTTTTTTCTGCATATACTTTTCTATTCATATGGCATGGCAACTTTTTTCTTTCCTTCTTATATTTTCTTTAGATTAACTTGACCCAAGTCGGTTCTAATAAAGTAATTTTCCCATTTCAAGTGACTCACTTGACAGAGAAGACAAGTTCACCTGCCAATAAGAGTTGGGAGGGAGTAGGGTTTCAAGGGGTAATGGAGTTAGGAATGAGCATTATTTCATATTTTTTCAAGCTATAAGAATCAAAATCTCACTTTTTAAAAAAACAGAAAAGCCCTGCATGTACATAAATGAGTGATTAAACGTTACTAAGTTCATCAGTTTTCACAGAAAGGAAATTTATAGATATTAAAATATATTATAAAAATATTTATCTGGTTAAAAAATAAAGCATATCACTTGAATGAGGAATTTGCTAGTTTAATGTCTCTTAACCGTATTTTCACATTAGGAAATTAAATATTTTCTGTCCCTTAGAGTTCAAGGTATGTGACATTACAAAAAATAATGTTTTTTTTTCCTCTCAGTGCAGAACTTTATGTCTCTGGGATAGAGAACAGTCTGATTACAATGCTAAATGTGAGAATTCAGGAACTCCCACTCATCTTTGGATGCCAGTTTGTTTTCTCTATATGCATTTATTCACCCATTCAGAAAATATTTAATAAGCACCTGTTCTGGTAAGGCAGTATCAAAGGCACTAGCACTATCTTTAAGATATATGTAGTTTCTTCCTTCAAGGTCTGTGTTCACGGTGCAGTAAGAGCATAAGAAGTACCACCTTGATCTACCTATGTGAATCAAGGAAAGGTTGGTTAGGGAATTGGCACTTAACATGAGTCTCAGAAGCAGAGAAAAAACTTTATAAGCAAATCAATGCTGGAAGACCATTCAGACAGAGGGAAGACAATGCACAAAATTGAGGAGGAGGAAGAAAGGAAACTCAAGTAGATATTATCAGTGGAAAGTGTTGGGAGGTGTGGCTGCAAAGCCAGTTAAATATCAGGTTACAGTAAATCTCCAGTTATCATAAAAGAAGTCAATTTTTTTTTTGGTAATATTTATTTTGAAGGTAAAAAATGGCATAATTCTCACTTTTCTACAGAGCCTGGAGTTACTGTGTCATATGAAGAAAGGGTAGTCCACAGTCTGACACCATATTATGTTAATATAGAATGAAATAAAATAGAAACAACTGACTACATACTAATTTGAATAAGAATTGGTGATATTCACTTTACATAAATGAGCTTCACTATGCAGTATACCATCTTCTTTTTAGATATTGCGATGCACTTACCTGTTATGGTTAAACTCAAATGCTTGCTTGATGATCACATCTGTCTGTCATCATTTCTCTACACTACTCAGATTTCATTTATTTATTCATTCACTAATTACTTATCCAGTATTTATAAAATGCTGGGCTCTATTCTTTGTTCTGTGGATGTAACAGTGAATTAAACAAAGTTATCACCCTCATGGGACTTAAAATCTAGTGGAGGAAAAAGGCAAAAACAAATAAATACATTCTATATATTGACATTTGCCAATAATTTAAGTGTTCAAAAGGAGGGGGTGGCATCATTGGGTAAGATATTCTTTACACGGAGAGGTGAAGAAAGGCCTCATTGCAAAGGTGGCAGTTGATGAGTTAAGTAAGTACTTGAAGCAGAGGGAAAACATGTTCAAAGACCCTGATATAGGATGCTTGGTGTAGCAGAGAAATAGTAAGTTTAGTCAGTGGGGCTGGAGTAAAGGAAGTGTCTGGGAGAGTAACAGAAAGTGAGGTCAGGAAGATAATGATTGCCAGATATCCAAGGACCTTGTGGGACATTGCCTTTGTTTTTGTTGTTGCTGTTGTTTTGTGGTGTTTTTTGTTGTTCTTGTTGTTTTTTGTTTTTTCCCTTTTTTTTGCAAGAAGGGAAGGCACTAAAGGTTTTTGGGCAGAGGAGTGACATGACATACTTTAAAAGAATCGCCTATATACTCTGCCTACTTTGTCAAGAATAAGAGGCTAAAGGCCAAAGCTGGGAATCTAGTTAAGCAGACAGTTTATCATGTTTAGCTTAGATTAAAGTGGTAGGCATGGAAGTGAGGGTTGGTTGGATTATGGAAGTATTTTGGTGGTAGAAAGGAAGAAGTCCAGGCTGGAAATATAGATTTGGGAGCTGTCAGTATAGATGATAATTCAAGCCACACATCTGCGTTGGAACACCGAGGAAGTAAATGTAGGTGGCAAAGAAAGAGGTCTAAGACTGGACTGTTTGTATTCAGTCTTTACCATAGTCATTTCTTTTGGTAGAATCTAAAGGTAAGTTCCTTTCTTTTGAACTTTGGAGCACCTGGAGTATCTACAGGCAAGAAGTATTAATAATGACGTTTTAATCAGGAAACATTAGAGGTCTTCAGCTTTTTCAACTTCTCTATCAGATAATGTGCTAGATAGTCTGCTGTTAACTGGGCATCAAACCGCATTCTCATAGAAATACATTTTCCAGAATCTCCTTCCCTGAATGGTTCCAGGGTAGAGTCTGCCAACAAGAGACACTTACTTGAGATAGACGGGAAGGAGAAACCATGATTCTGGAGGCATTTAGAGTAGACTTGCGGGAGGACAGTGCACTTAAGGTTTGCATCACTTCCAGGGGATCTCCTGGAATCCCTGCTTCAGTGCTGCCGGCACTGATCAAGTTGTTAATCTAATTTCAAGTTCATATATTGTGAATTTGCCGGGAAGCATGTTGAACTGCTAAAAGGCTCCAAAGCTAATTCACAATGTGATTTGGTACTTTTCACAAGCAAAAAAGTCACTCAAACTATTACACCATCACACTAGACTATCAAAATACAAACTGTATGTATCTTTTTTTTTTCATTTTTTAAAAACAGATTTTATTTTGCAGAGCAGTTTTAGGTTCGCAGCAAAAGTGAGGGTAAGGTACAGAGAGTTCCCATGTGGCCCCCCCACCGCCTTCCCCTCCCAGTATCCCCACAGAGGGTGCATTTGTTACAAACGAAGAACCTGCTCTGCTGCATCACCTGGGAGCGTCACCTGGGAGCCGTACATTCTGTGGGTTTGGACCCAGGCTTGATACATGTATCGCGTATCCACCCTTGTAGTTCAGAGTATTTTCCTGCCCTAAAAATCCTCTGTGCTCTGCCTATTTATCCCCCCTCCCCACTAACCCCTGGCGACCACTGATCTTTTTACTGTCTCCATGGCTTTTGCCTTTCCCAGAATGTCCTAGAGTTGGAATCACACAACGTGTAGCCTTTTCACATTGGCATCTTTCACTGAGAAATGTGCGCTGAGGTTTCCTCTGTGTCTTTTCATGGCTTGTCTGAAGCCATTTTTGAAAGGAAAATACCAACTTCTGAGAGTTAACCTTGGACTTTCACATCCTACCCCCTCCTTATAATCATAGTCATGAGATGAAAAGAGCCTGGAAGTAAATATAGGAATTTAAAAAATTAATATCTTTATATTTTTTTCAAATTTACTATTTTTATACAGGGAAAACTAATAGATTTCATTTTTTAAAGGAATTTTATTTTTAAATATTTAAGATAAAAATATTCAAAAAATATATTTTTTAAAATATTTATTTATTTATTTTTGGCTGCATTGGGTCTTCGTTGCTGCGTGCGGGCTTTCTCTAGTTGTGGCGAGCAGGGGCTACTCTTTGTTGCGGTGCGTGGGCTTCTCATTGCAGTGGCTTCTCTTAGTTGCGGAGCACGGGCCCTGGAGCGCACAGGCTTCAGTAGTTGTGGCACGTGGGCTCAGTAGTTGTGGCTCATGGGCTCTAGAGCACAGGCTCAGTAGTTATGGCGCACGGGCTTAGTTGCTCCGCAGCATGTGGGATCTTCCCAGACCAGGGCTTGAATCCATGTCCCCCGCATTGGCAGGCAGATTCTTAACCGCTGCGCCACCAGGGAAGTCCTCAAAAAATAACTTTGAAGATCTATTTACCAGATAAAACAATTTGCAAGAAACATATTTGAAAATGAAAGTAAATATGCTTAAGGCATATGGGGGTATTTCCATTTCTACTCTACACTACTTAGAATGCTTTTTAAAATATATAGTTTACATCATTAATTTATGTTCTGTGCTTGAAGAAAGAATCTACTAAGAAAAGATTTCATTCATCTTAGGCCATATCATTTGTGAAAAATGAGCGAAATATGAAGAGTAAGACTTTGCCCCCCCCCAAAAAAGGTGAAATGTTTGGGGTAAAGTCAAAATGAGGTCTAAAGGATGCTTCTCTTCACCTCACACACCTGTCTCATTAATATGCCAAATTTTTAGAAGCAGTAAGCACTGAATCAAGACCTGACTATCCCATCATGGGCAGAACGTTTTGCTATTTCGTAGAAATTAAGTTGCCATTCATCACAACTACTCTAAGTTAACATCCTACTGAGACCTTTATTAAAACAAATAGACATTTTAGGCCTATTTTGAAAAATTAGTTCATAAAGTGATGCACTGGAGGCCTCTTGTTCATCTCCCTTATAAAGTAAACAAAAGGAGCAAATATAAAATTTGGTCTTGTGACTACATTCTGAACATCACCCATATCTTATCTCTAAATATAGCTTTCCTCAGGAAAGAAGCTCAACACTCTCTGAAACACTTCTGGAATATTTGCATGTAGTATTTGGGGCTAATTTAAGAAAAGCTGGTACTTGTTTCCATCACTACCATGGAGCAGTTTTTATCAGCTCCTCAGTGGGAACACTTGGGGACACCGTGGGAGTCTGAGAGACTGAGGACGGAAGACAAGACTCCCACTCACCATAGGAATACCTTGATCAATGTGGCCTCTCTGAATCTCAGTTCCCTCACCTATAAAAGGGTGATGAAAATATTTCTTCATAGAACTGTTGAGACGATTAGGAATTACATATACAAAGGCTGCAATGGTTCCTAGAACATTTTTGTGTTCATTAAATTGCTGGCGTGATTCTTCTATTTGTAAGAGATTATAGGAAGCAGATACAATGCTCAAGGATGAAGGTGCTTTCTGAGAGTTAGATTGTTAAGTAACTCATTTGGAATTATCAAAAGAGGGAATTATGCAAGGCAAGTAGGATGGATGAAGATATTGAATATAATGATCTACCTAATTCTCATTAGCATAAAACTGCTTATTGATAGTACAAGGGGCTTCTAACAAAAGAAGTAAAAGTATGGCAGTAAGCATAAAGTTGTTCATTATAGGTGGTCACACCCACAATTAGAACACCATCCCGGGCTTCTCTTGAGCTTAGTCCTTTGTACTCAACTGCTTACTCAACATCTGTATTTGCATGTGTTATGCATACCTCAAACTCAACACACTGGATTAACGCTCTTTCCCATAAAAATCTTTCCTTCTCTTGCAATCTCTAGCATGGTATTTTATGACAGTACCTGCTCAGTTCATTCCAGAAACAAGGAAGTCACTCTTATCTTCATTCTGAGCCCTCTGCCATCCAATTAGCCATTATATCCAGAGGCAACTTCCTCCTAAATACTTATCAAATCTGTCTACTTCTTTCCCCCTCCTCTGTTACCATTGTATTTCATTCACCAACTTCTTTTTTTTTATTGAACTACTACAATAATAATATCTTAACTAATAGTTCTACTTCCTCTTGTCTTGCTCCAAACCATTTGTTTAAATACTTCAGTTAGGGTGTTTTTCCTTTTATCCCAAAAGCCATTTGGTTATGGGCCACTTCCATTTACAAGTCTTCCATGGTGTCCAGTGTTATTGTGATAAAGCCTAAAATCTCAGAACTGCCTGAAAGGACCTACATTATAGGCCTATTTCTCCAGCTTAATTGTGAACCACTTCTCCCAGCATTTATTAAACCTCAGCACCTTTACACATGCTGTTTCTCATGCCAGAATCTTTGCTCTCACTAGTCACCTGGCTAATTCACACTTATCTTTCAGAAGTCAGCACAAATGTCAAACTCTCACTGTTAAAATAATTCAACGAAAAAGGCCGTTAGAGACTAAGGTGGCTCTAATACCCTGGCACCTAAGTAAGCAAACCAAAACCTAAGCCAAAGTAAATTCCTATAAATGCCTCAAGGTTAACAAGCTAAGCCTAAGAACAACGCGTCACAAATAGCCAAACACGTTTTCTTAAATAAGGCAACAGTTTAAGCTAAAACCAATCAAATCATTTTCTTGCTTTATTTCTGCATCTTCTCCATAAAAACTTTTGACCTAGCTTCTGTTGGCAGAATGCTCCGAACCAGTTTTGGTTTGCTACCACCCAACTGGAATTGATGCTTGCTCAAATAAACTCTTAAAAATTTTAATGTGCCTCAATTTACTTTTTAACATCTCCAAAGCCTTTCATCTCACAGATTGGAATAGACTTCTTTACTATGTATTATCACAGTAACACGTTACTTTTGTAGCATTTATCATAATTACAATAATTTTTCACTTAATTATTTATTTGCAATATCCAACAAACTAGACTGTAAGCTTCTTGGTAGTCGTCAGATCTTCAGTCCTTCATCCCTAGACAACACATTATCTGTTGATAGTAAGCTTTAAATAATACTTGATGAATGCTTAGATACCAACAAGCAGGAATGCAGTAGGAATCTATTTTCACATCTCAGGACATAGATGAGTCTAAGGGATAATTCTAGCCCTGCATGTAAGCCCTTAAATATTACTTTGACTAGCTAATTTAACATTGAGGATTTCTGCTCTTAGTACTCTTTATTGAATATGGAATCAAAGGAAGTTACATTATTTTATAGCTGTAGGACCTTTAGCTTGTCGCTGGATGTAAAAGTTAAGGACAGGGCTCAGCTGCATGTGACAGATAATCCTAGAACAGTGGTTTAAGCAACATAGGTGTTGTATTACTCAAAGCAAGAAACTCAAGTAAGCAGTCTGATGTCTCAAGGACGTCAGGCTGATTTTCTTGGCTTTTCCCTCATAGTCTGCTCACAATGGCTGCTGGAGCTCTGCATTTCTCAGGGGAAGAAGGGAAACATGCCCAGGGCCAAGCGGATACATGTGGTACTGTATTAGTCCATTTCCTCTTTAAGGTGCTTTCCCAGAGATCCTTTGTGGTAAATCCACTATCTTTTTGTCCAGAAATATTATTACCTGGCTACCCATATCAGCACAGGAGTCTGAAAAATGCCTTTTAGGTGGGAAGTTTTCCAAAACCAACATCAGTATTCTGCTAAATAAGAAAGAAGGAAAGCATAGTTACTGGAGATGTTACAAGCAGACTCTGCCTAATAGAAACACTGAGTTTCAGTTTCTTTTTCTGAAAATGAAGGATGAAAGTATATACTTTTCAAGGTGTTTATTAACATTAACCAAGATAAAGTATATTACAGAGGCATCAGTGGGCTCTCTGCACATGTTGGGTGTAAAAATGACAACTCATTATGCAAATAATGTGGTATGTACGGAAACACTAGTTCACCAGCTCAAGTCCACTGACATAGATTATTCAAAATTAAAACAATCTTTTGACTCTCAAAATGGAACCTGGATAATTTACCATAGTAATTGTCATGATTTGGGTGTTCTGAAAGGGGAAGTATGGACAGATGTCCTTCTAAGGCAACTCAGTTGCAGGTTTGTTGCTGGAGAATGGCTGATCTGAGATTTCTGAAATTCTGAGGGAATGAATGATGTGACCTCGTAGAAAAAGAAGTTTATTTGATTTAAATTTGATTGTCTATCCAATAAGTACATGCTAATTACCTTCTATATCTCAAATGCTCTGGGGCACAGTAGAAGAAGAGACTTTTCCTTGCCCATAAAGAACTAAAAATCTTTCTTCAACTAGCATCAGTTAGAAAATAAGAGTTTGTTGGGAAGCAAGAAGAATTACAGTCCTGCAGCCTGTGGAACACAAACCACATTCACAGAAAGATAAACAAGATGAAAAGGCAGAGAGCTATGTACGAGATGAAGGAACAAGATAAAACCCCAGAAAAACAACTAAATGAAGTGGAGATAGGCAACCTTCCAGGAAAAGAATTCAGAATAATGATAGTGACGATGATCCAGGACCTCAGAAAAAGAATAGAGGCAAAGATCGAGAAGATGCAAGGTATGTTTAACAAAGACCTATAAGAATGAAAGAACAAACAAACAGAGATGAACAATACAATAACTGAAATGAAAACTACACTAGAAGGAATCTATAGCAGAATAACTGAGGCAGAAGAACGGATAAGTGACCTGGAAGACAGAATGGTGGAATTCACTGCTGTGGAACAGAATAAAGAAAAAAGAATGAAAAGAAATGAAGACAGCCTAAGAGACCTCTGGGACAACATTAAACGCAACCACATTCGCATTATAGGGATCCCAGAAGGAGAAGAGAGAGAGAAAGGACCCGAGAAAATATTTGAGAGATTAAAGTCAAAAACTTCCCTAACGTGGGAAAGGAAATAGCCACCCAAGTCCAGGAAGTGCAGAGAGTCCCAGGCAGCATAAACCCAAGGAGAAACATGCTGAGACACATAGTAATCAAAGTGGCAAAAATTAAAGACAAAGAAAAATTATTTAAAGCAGCAAGGGAAAAAGGACAAATAACATACAAGGGAACTCCCATAAGGTTAACAGCTGATTTCTCAGCAGAAACTCTACAAACCAGAAGGGAGTGGCATGACATATTTAAAGTGATGAAAGGGAAGGACCTACAATCAAGATTACTCTACCCGGCAAGGATCTCATTCAGGTTCGATGGAGAAATCAAAAGCTTTACAGACAAGCAAAAGCTAAGAGAATTCAGCACCACCAAACCAGCTCTACCACAAATGCTAAAGGAACTTCTCTAATTGGGAAACACAAGAGAAGAAAAGGATCTACAAAATAAACCCAAAACAATTAAGAAAATGGTCATAGGAACATACCTATCGATAATTACCTTAAACGTGAACGGATTAAATGCTCCAACCATAAGACACAGGCTTGCTGAATGAATACAAAAACAAGATGTGTACATATGCTGTCTAAAAGAGACTCACTTCAGACCTAGGGACACATACAGACTGAAAGTGAGGGGATGGAAAAAGATATTCCCACTGCTTTTCGTATACCCAGAGAAAACCATAATTCAAAAAGACACATGCACCCCAATGTTCACTGTAGCGCTGTTTACAATAGCCAGGTCACGGAAGCAACCTAAGTGCCCATCAACAGACGAATGGATAGAGAAGATGTGGTACATGTATACAGTAGAATATTACTCAGCCATAAAAAGGAACGAAATTGGGTCATTTCTAGAGACGTGGATGAATCTAGAGACCGTCATACAGGTGAAGTAAGTCAGAAAGAGAACAACTATCATACATTAATGCATGTATGTGGAACCTAGAAACATGGTACAGATGAACTGGTTGCAGGGCAGAAGTTGAGACACAGATGTAGAGAACAAATGTATGGACACCAAGGGGGGAAAGCAACAGGGGGGGTGGTGGTGTGATGAATTGGGAGATTGGGATTGACATGTATACACTAATATGTGCAAAATGGATAACTAATAAGAACCTGCTATTTAAAAATATAAATAAAATTTAAAAAGAAAAGTGCCTCTAAAAAAAAAAAAAAAAAGAAAAGAAAATAACAGTTTTTTACCATGGGTTTTGTGTATGGCTACACATGTACCTGAATAATATATTCTGTGGCAAGCCCAAGAAGAGAGGGTAGGCTTCCATCTTTGGGCAATGAGAGCCCCTAAACTTCATCAGAGAAGAAAGGTGAGACTTTATCTTTTCTCTCTCTTATGATTATTGCAAGACTCTGGAAATCTTGGAATCATCACGTTCTGGCTTGAAAACCCCATGAAGCAGAGAAGTGACTTGCTACTTGTTCTTGGATCTTCAAGGTAAAATATGTCCCTAGTCTGTGTTTACAGAGTTTTTAATTAAAATGCTTCATATCTCTAATCTTATGCCAAAGTTTTATAGAGATTTATTTTTCTCATAAAATTAAGATCATACTTACTGTTTGTCTATATTTTCTGTCATACAATGTAGTATTTTTTTTATTCAGTAGTTTTCCTCATTATACCTCATCTCTCTATCCCTTATGTGTCACTTTTTTCAAAATGCTGTTTAATTTTATCTTTCTCCTTTATTCCCTTTTTCTAAGTTGCTAGAAGATAATGATTTTGAATTTTTTTGACAGGAAGTGGTTAAATTATTTTTTAAGTTTTTTTTTTCATTTAGAATTAATACTACAAGTTAAAGAAATATGTCCATGGACTTATTAACTTCACTATGTTCTTTGATAGACTTTTAAATATACACTTGGTAGAATGGTAAGAAATTTTAAGTGGTTACCAAAGGAAGATTTATCGTTTCTGACTGTCTTCCTCCATGGTATAATCCCACCGAAATGTCTAGATGTGGCATTTAATTCAAACCATGTGTCCAACCCTCTGGTTCACAGCTTTGTCCTCAACTAAAGGACATCCCAGGGTGTATTCTGTGTGCTGAAACATGGTGGCTTAATGGAACTATACATGGCTTAACAGAAATCAAATCTTCTGAGTAAGAAAAGATGGAAAGGACAGCTTTGATAAACTCTTTTGTGAAGTGCAATCCTACCTACCCAGCATCATGTGGCCACTGACAAATGAGATAAATAGGAAAACAACATGATAGAAAGTCAGTATTGGAAATACTAATTGGAAGTTTTGTCCCCATTCCATACACTCCGCCTTGGCCATTCAGTAATGACTCTAAAAGTGTGTGTTAGTGTTCTCTGGGTTGCCTGGTAAAACCTCCGTTCTTGAGATATCATAATTCTATAGGGAGATAGAGACCTAGGAGCTACTTTGGAAACATTGGGACATTGGCATTAAGGAAAGAGATATAGCTTAGTCAAAAGAAGAGTAATTTAAAACAAGCAAACAAAAACACAAAGGTTTTGGGATTGCTTAGGGTCACTGAGATATGGAAGACTAAAAGAGTTAGATCACTGTGTCCTAACAAACTTAAAATGGACTTCTTTTGGGTAGGGTTAAATTTGTGTATTTTTGTGTATTGGAGAGAAAGTAGAAATCTTCTGGCTCCCACAGATCTTTCAACAAACTGAACTAAGTGAACTAATAATAAAAGGTTATCACACATTTTTTTAGTCAAAAGCATCCAGTGACAGTGGGTAAAAGATTAATTGGGAGATAAGCATTCATCATTCAAAAATAATATATTTATATGCATACATATATATATACATATGTACACACATACACACAATGCACATATACATATTTGACAATTCCCAAATTCCTGGCATTGTTCATGGGACTAGGATTCATAGATGTTGAGGTGAAAAAACAAAAACAGAATCAAGCAAGGTTTTCACCCTCATGGAGCTTATGTCAAACAGGACACAAGCATGAAGTTTATAAAAAATTTTTTCATTGCATTTGTAAGAGGAGCCATGTAGGAAAAATACAAAGGATTTTGAAATTACATAGTTAGGAACCTAATTTTGTCCGCAATGGAGACAGCAGATTTAAATCTTAGGAAACATATTTTCCTTATGATCTAGAGTGTTTGTGTGTCAGGGAAGGAGTGAGTAGGTGGGTGGAGTGGGAAGGAGCAATAGTCTAGTGCCCGGAGCCAAGGGAGGAAACAACTTGGTTCACAATAAGCATCTTTAGGAAAGCCAAAGTACAATGACATCAGCGTCTACACATTTTCCATGATTTCTAAAAATATAATCAACTCATTAATATATAAACACTACAACATACAATTTTTAAAAATTAATGGATGATTTGTGCACTTGGCCTTGAGATTAAGTAGTGCTATTACATTTAGAGGATGGCCTCCCATATTTCCCATGCCTTACACTGTTGAGAAAATACTATCCAGAAGAAAGACCACATCTTCTGTCTCAACCCCAGCCATTTATTTCCTGCCTTCCTTTATCATTATTATTAATCAAAATGTTTGCAACTGTGAACTGTCCTACTTTTTATTTTTAGGCTTTTTTTTTTTTTTTGCTAAGTTCACGTATAAAGAGAACATATGATTCTCCTTGATGATCATCCCCCCCCCCTTTCAATTACAGCAATAATTTTCCTGGAATGATAGTGTTAGTGATTGTCCAACTGCAATCAGTGTGCCAGAAATGCTTAATACTATCTTGTCATTCACAGTCTGTTTAATGGTAAACAGGGGATTTATAGCCTGTCAGATTTAATGACCAGAAGAACCAATAAAATATGACAGGAAAGACTTCCCACTCTTTAGGAATGGGATGGTTCCATCTGCACAAATGATAGTGTGTTGGAAAATCCCTGTGGTTGTGAAAAAGTAGAAAATTACAATTACAGATTTCTACTCAAAAAAGAAAATGTGCATGGTGTCCATGTACAGAATGGAATGTCATGATTTAGGAAATTATTACTCCTAAGTCCCATGTTTTTCTAGGTTAGGATTTCTCAAAACTGAATTTTTAGGCTTCTGATTGGGATTGAAAATTTAATATAACCAATTTTGACCATCAGGGCATTCCAGAATCTTCCATTGGTGAACCTACCCCTTCTTTGCCAGACTTGAATTCTCCCAAATTAGGTTCTGTGGTGGCAGGTCAAATGGTACTGAGGGATCAAGGAGATTGCAGTGGAAGTGAAATCCTTCATCCACTTTGTATTGTTGCCCTTCCGTAGCCCCTCCCCCCCCTGCCTTCTGAAACTGACACGTATTGATACTGCCACCACAACCCCAGTAGCAGTCCTCAACCCATATCTTCCTCTTAGATCATTGAGCACTGGTTCTCAACGTATGCATAAGAATTACCTGGAGTAACTGGAAAAATTTCTGTCTTCTGGGAATTGTGATTCTGTGGTCATGTCTAGGCCAAGGAACTGTTTTTTTTGTTGTTGTTGTTTGTTTGTTTCAATGACACCTGGTGAATCAGATACAGATAATCCAATGCCATACAGTATGGAACTCTGCATATACTCTATAGTTAAACACTAGATAGCCATTGTCAGCTGCTTGAGCTCATACTCTGGTTTTGCCAAATATGAGCTTGGAAATGGTCCTGGCCTATCACAGAAGGTCATCGTGAAGATAAAATAAAAAATATTATAAACACCACCTGACGGTTAGAGGTACTCTATAATGTTTGCTAGTATTGTTTTGCTGGTTTTGTTGTTGTAGCTTCAGTTATTAACCACATCCTCAAATTAGCTTAATAATTAAATGGAAATATATTATAAGGGATCAGTGGTACCCATGGGATCCACAGTTTCAAAGTACAGTCAAGCACCGTTGATGAAGTACTGTAATCAGGAGCTAGAAATCCACCAAAGGGGACTTTGTCTTAATTGTTCATGAAAACCACACAGCCTCTCATTTCTATTTTTCTCTGTATGTCTCCCTTTGTTGACTGTCTTTATTTCTCTCGAAGCATGGTGGATCTTGGTCAGGACACACTTCCTGAGCTTACATTAACTCTTCCACTGTCAGAGACCAACTAGCTCCATTAAATCCCATTTTTATCTTCCTAGAAGAAAGATTCTAATTGATTCTTCTTAGACCTATTATCTTCTTAGGCCTATAATCTGTCATTGGCTGTGGAGTGGTGTGCAGGATATGAAATGCAGGCATACTGCTAGGATCCAACTGCATGTAAGGGGGCAATTCAGAAATGGAAAGTTTGGACTGGACAAGGACCCTTAATGGTATATGCCATAAGGGTTTCTAATATTACCACAGTTAGGAGTAATTCAAGATTACCATATAATACAAGATTATATGTATTCAGTATTTCCATATAATACACTGTGAGTTCCAGTCAAAGACGTTTCTGGAATATAACCCAATTATTATTTGGATGTTGTCTGGACTTCTAAAAGTTAAGATCAGATGGTTTATCACTGGATGAAATGTAAACCAGCAGTCATTAGGGAAAATTGTGAAGGAAACAAATTGATCATTAGTGGTCTATCTCCCCTTTATGAACTTCTTTGTGCCTACTTTTTTCTGATGACTCATGTTCTTATTTGCCTCTTTTAAAGAAAAGGGGTAGCATTTGGCTTGTGTCTTAATATGTTACCCTCAGTGATATTTATATTTTAAAGTACCACAGACTAAACAGTACAAAACTTAACCAAAAGAAAGGCATCAACAATAATGGCAAAGTTGGACAACCATGGGAAAGCTATTTTTGAGTACTGGGGCTTTTGGCACCCCTCAAATGATGCTGAAGAGAAACTACTAAGTACTCTATACTATGTTTCTGGTTAGTTCTGTCTATTAGCTGAATCCAGTTTATTTACAGAGTGCAGACATGTTGTGGTTGAACCCAGTCATTGAGTCATAGCAATGACTGAAAGTTACATCCTCAGTGTAGCTTGGATCTTTGCCATATCCCTGACCAGCATTTGAACTTCAGTTTTGGCATGGAGCCAGGCTACGATGGTCACAGAACAAGACCCCATCAACGGTTATGTGACTGACCTTCCAAGGTTTCCTCTAAAGCAACAAAACTCTGGAAATGAATGGACAACTTGATATTTTATCTACTCATAGAACTTTAGTGTCTATTTGTTTTAAATGAGTTTTCATGTTTAAACATCTTGTATGATGTTTCTGTAGGTAAACATAAAAAAGAATATATATTGGCATAAAAAGGGCTATTGCTTTGTTTTACTTGTGACTCTCATTACCACTGTGATTTAGGTTACAACTACTCATTTGAACCATATGATATTGCTGATATTTGACCATTTTAACCTACAAAACTGGCTATTTCATATAGTTTAGTCTAAATACTTGCATGACATACTCTGGGAAGAAAGTGTATGAGTATGATATTCATATCATTATATTAAATTAGAAAAAAAAAAGATATAACATTGAGCTTATAGAACAAGCATTTAAAAATGTTTTTTAAAAACTGATTATGAATAGAAAAATGATCAGAAGAAAGTATAAAAATTGATCAGTGGGTGCCTTTGAATGGTAAGGAGAACTATGAGATATTTTATTTACTATTCTTAGTTTATGTAGTAGGAATTATTATATTTATTTAATAACATTTACTCTCTTTGTAGTTATTAAAGCAGCAAATGTTGTTTTTAGGATCTTGGAAATTAGGAAAAACGATAAAGAAAAAAACCCCTACCATGCAGAGTTTTTGTGATGACTACCTATTATGTCATTTTTTTCATTAATAAGAACATTGTCGATATATCTTCCATTTTTTTTCTTATTGATGAAGGTGAACATTTTTACACATGTTTATTGGTCATTTGTATTAATGGATCCCTTTTCTCTATTATTACTGGAGCCTGGGTCCACTGCTCATTCCAAGAATAACCTGAGTATCAAAAGACAGGGAGGACCTTTGATCTATTGGCTCTAATTTGACTATAGTGATATTATCAAAAGGAAGAATTTTTCAGAAAGATACAGAAATAGGCATTCCAT
Organism: Balaenoptera musculus; assembly: GCF_009873245.2. Classification (NCBI taxonomy): domain Eukaryota; kingdom Metazoa; phylum Chordata; class Mammalia; order Artiodactyla; family Balaenopteridae; genus Balaenoptera; species Balaenoptera musculus. Next base: position 74,529,305 of record NC_045794.1, read on the forward strand.
ATTTTGACAATAGGGCAAGTGAAACAAGGCAGCCAAAGAGGAAAAATCAAGCGCAGAAATGCAAGAAGTGCTAGAAGTATTCGAAGATTGTAGTTACAGTGTTAAAGATTGTAAGGAATGTCAGGTTGACTATGATCAGAAGACAGAGCTTTAGAAAGCTTGCATATAGTGAGTTGTGCAAATATCCTATAAAAACAGGAATCCATCTTCCCTCTCCCCCCCACCCCCAACGCCCCCATGGCTCAAACTGGCCTATCTTGCCTGGAATTCATAGAACTTTAGGGGAAAAAAGCATGGGCTATTTTTTTCTTTATATTTTTGCTTTCTTCTCCACACCTTCCTTCATCCCCAACAAGTGATGGGAATCTTGGAAATAAAATGAAATTTAGGTTGGATTTTGCTTCCATTGCTTTAAGAATTATTGCTATGTGTATGAACTTGGGGATGTCAGAGTGCTTGGCAAAACACACGTCTAAAATAAATCTCCTGAAAAAGCAAATTCTGTAAAATAGCTAGTTTTGACCTAGAATTCTTGGTTAGGTAATTTTGATGCAATAATTACTTTATTTTGTGGCCAAAAAAACTTAATATACTGGAGAGGAGAGCCTCAATAGAACCCAGATTTGTGTTAAAACAATTTCTTCCCCGAAATTGGTTATTTTCTTCTCTTCCTCCTGTTTAAAAATAACTAAGTCATCTTGTGATGATGACTCCTAAAGAAGTGTGAGCTTTTATTTAAGGAAGCCCATGTTAGGTAGTCAGGAAAAAATCAAAGTAAAAAATTCTTAGAATTTAATCCCGTACCAAATTGGAGGAACATACTAAATCAATAAAGCATTTTTTTTGTTTAATTAATGGAAGCCCTTCACTATATTTTTCCTATTTCCCTCCATGTTTGTTTCTTTTGTGATAGTAATGGTCAAATTTTCCAAGTTGGGAATACATATTGATTTGTGAATGTATTATGAATGACAAAAAGATGAATGTTCTTTCTTTGATCTTGTCGTTTGAATCAAATGTGGTTTCCAAATATGGAATTTAATTAAATTGTTCTTTAATTAGTTTAAGGAACGTCTTAATGAAAAGTTTACAGCTATTCACAATCTGCAGATTGTAATTATCTTCTAGAAAAGATGCACTCTTCCCTCTCTCCTTCCCAACTTCCCTCTCTCCCTCCTCTTTTTCCCTCCTTCCCTTCCTTTTTTCTTTCCTATAAGAGAAAGGTACAATCCACTAAAATTGTTCATTTTATTTCATAGGAGCAAAGGCTTCATTTGGATTAGATACTGCTGGTAAATAAAGATAATTTAAATGTCATCATTTTATTGATTTTCTTGCTCTCGTAATTAGCAAGACAATTGATCTTTAATCTTTTGTGAACCACCTTTCAATGATATCAGTTTTGGCTTACATAAGATATTCAGCTCAGAAAGTCTGTTGAATGAAGAAAAGCTTAGGGAAAACTGTCATCAGGCATCTACTCCTAAAGCATGCAAACCAGAAATTTATTTTCCTTTATTGATTCTCTATAGAAGGCCAGCTAGTACTTGTAGGGCAATGAGAGAAAAATCATTAGTTTTTCTGAGATATTGCTCTTCCTTGATCAAGTATATTTTTTCCCCCAAAGGATGTTTTTCCCTTTGAAAGTTTAAATTAGGGTAATTTATGTAAAAAGAACATCAGGCACAGTTTAGGACATTGAGGGAGTTGAGGCAGACACAATAGGAGAATGAAACAGCCAGACATAGAAGACTTTCAAATAAAATAAAGTCACATACATTCAAAAATAGAAGTTGCTATTATATCAAGAGAGACTGACATCTTTATATTATCCTTGAGTAGAAGGGGTAATTATGATATATCACGCTTAAGAGAGTAAATATTAAGTATTTCTGAGAAGTTTATTTATATACTAAAACTTTGTTTTCTAGATAGAGAATGGTGCTTATTTAAGCAGATATTATGGCATGTAAAATACCAATCATTCTTTATCTATAGCAGGATTTTTGTTAGGTAATTATAGTTTTAAATACATAATTTAATGGAAATATATTTAAAATAGTCTATTATTAGCTCTTAATTTCTTTTTAAAGCTACCGAGTGTATACTGTGATATACTCATTTATTATATGATCTTATTTAATTTATTCTTATGTATATAACCCCAGGAATTAATTCATATGTCAGTGTCTCAGTCTATTTTTCCCTTTCACCCTCATAAAGAGCTTTTTAAGACATTATTTTTTCTTAACTGTCCCCACCTGTGTTCTTTCAGGCTTCTGTAACACCTGTATACTGGGTAACTTATAAACAAATTTATTTCTCACAGGTCTCGAGGCTGAGATTTCCAAGATCAAGGCACCAGCAGATTTGATGTCTGGTGAGAGTCTGTAATCCTGTGTCCATAACCTCACAAGGGGCAAGGAAGATATCTAGGGTCTCTTTTATAAAAGCACCATTCCCAATATCAAAGGCTCCACCCTCATGACCTAATGGCCTCCCAAAAGCCCCACCTTTAAATACCATTCCCACTGGGGATTGGGCATTTCAGCATATGAACTGGCAGGGCGGGTGGGGGATGTAAACATTCAGTCTATGGCACCATACAATGAAAATTTAACATCACAGTTACACTTTAAATCTGTTTATGTACTGTGTGTATATCTCTGCTTTACACATAAAAAGACTAAGATTTTTTTCAGCCCAAAGAACTATATTTTGCTCCCTTGAGGGAAATATTGTCCCTGTTGAGAATGTATGATATAAGTATACTTTTGCTGAATGCAAAATTTCTGAGTTGATGAAATATCTTCAGTGGACTATTCAGTTCAAGTTTGTATAGCTTTTTTTAAAAAAAGAAATTTAACAAGACTTGATATAGGAAATCCAAGTATCCTGGGTAGTGTCCATAAACATTGTTCTGATGGTATATATCTTTAAATTCGCAAATGCCAGGGCATACTAATTTTCCAGGTTCTGAATCTCTCTTCTCTGCAAAGCCAGGAATATTTAAATTTGTTCCTAGGTCCCTAAAAACAACCCTAGCCTCAAGCAAGTGGTATATAAGCTTTGTTTTTTTACATCAACATCTTATGGCTCAGCAGGAATCACATGTGCTACTCTTTTAACTCTGCTGCAGTGTTCCAGTTTTGATTACTGGGTCGTTGCTTTGTTCCAGGGCTGTTGGGTACTGGTCTTCATTATTCCATTTCTCCCTTGGTCATTTTGCTTGAGTTTAGATACTTTACTTAATCTTTCTTCTCCAACTAGGTCCTTTCTTGTTCCTGCTATAGTTTTCTCCTTTTGCACATTTCCTCTCAATCTGCATTGTATCACTGCTGCCTCTATCATTTATCATTGCCCCTAAATTGGATACTTGCCCCTGATTTCTAGCCTCACAATAATACATGTTGGAATTTAAATTATGTTTAAAATTATAGTGATGATAATTCCTTGGTGGATGTAGGTGTTCGTGCGTTGTGATGTGTTGAAAAAGAGTGAACTGCAGATACCTCAATGCTTTTTGCATCTTAAATGCAAAGCAAAGTAACTCATAAAAATGCAATTAATTTTTCTAGATCTGCTGTAATATAGTCTACCTAATATATTGGCATCTGCTGTGAAAAACATAACTAATGGTCAGAAAAAATTCCTAAAACTGACTAGTGCTATTTCCTTAAGTAATTAATTTACTATTTGCTTAAGGAATTGAACTGGGTAGATCTTTTAGGTGGGGAAATCACTACACAGGCTGGCAAATGAAGAAATACCTCAAAGAATCTGAGAAAAGACTGTAGTTTATTTGTCTTTGTAGCATCTAAGTTTTGAGTTCTAAACCTCACATTACTTTCTAATAAGAAGTTAATGCTTAAAAACATTTATTGAATTGAATTGATGCATATTTAATTTTTTTTCTTCTACTTTTTAAATTGATCCTTCTTTTTTTTCTTGATTTAGCCTACCATAAAAATAAATAGAAGTATGAAGATACCTTTATTTTACTTTAGCATAATTTTTTTAAAAAGATCTAACACAAGCATGTAACAGATCAAACAACAGCTTGAAATATTGTGCTATGTTGCCTGCATTTTTATTCATGTCACTCTCTCTTATGTGGATTTTAAAATCGGTGGTTGGCTTTGTATGCTAATGGTGGTGTTGTGCAGAAATGTGGTGGGGGGCACATTTTGTGTTTTAAGTCAGTAAGGAAAGTAAATCACTTCTCTCTTCATGTGAAACCTTACCTTTTGAAATTTATTTAGCAGTACTTGCTCTTTTAGATATCTTGATCAAATAAACATCAACTGTTATTGATATCTTGATTCTTGATATCTCCATGATTTAAAATCCAATGCAAAAGCAGCTTCTAACCATTTTTCTTGAATAAAGCACTCTGCAGCTGTCATTCATAGAAACATATCTGAGCACATTCTGGTTTTCTCTGTTCCCAAGTCCAGATCACTCTGTCCTGAAATGATCAAAATGATGCCTTTGTTTTATGGGGCAGTCTTCCCTCTAGATTGAAGCAAAATATGTGAATTCAAAGTAGATGTTAATGAATTTATGGGTTATGAATCCCTAATCAGTTGCTAAGGGATGTAGCATACTTAGGTCTGTCCTTAATCTTTGGGGACTTTTAAAAAGTAGAATAGATTATAATGTAAAGGTATTGTTCATGCTATGCCACCTTCCCACATTTAACCTCTTTCATGGGGACCTTTTTCACCTGTACCTTCTACTATCGGCAAAGACTTTCAGTAGCTTTGTTGACTACTCCTGTCCATGACTTGTTGGATATGACATTAAACCGGACCCAAGGGTTACCAATTTATATTCTAAGACCCCAAGTGAATCAGTGGATCATAGTTCTTCTTCTGAGAATTTGAAATAAAAATATGTAAAGAAATATTGGCTGATCAGCTGAACGACTATGATGTATCAAGACAGATTATGAGAGGCCAGACACCATGAGCAAGTACAAGAATGAAAGCATGGACTCTATCTAGTGCATTGCTCTAAACTGGTAATGGGTAGAGTGCCTGCCACGTAGTAAGTGATCAATTAATAAATATTTGATATATAATAAGAATCAGATTTGCTAGATGAATGAGAAAATGTGACCCAGTCAAGATATGGGAAGACTGACAAAATTATTCATTTCTTGAGGTACTCAATTACTTGCAACTGAAAGAGACGTCTGAAAAGAATGCAACAAACACAGTCCCAGTTTGTTAAGAGACATTGCTCATCTGACTTTGCAAAAAAGAAAAATGAATTTGCAAAATATACTTTTTAAAATAAAAAACTCTGGATATGTTAAGCAGGATATAAATAAATAAATAAATAAATAAGTCAGGACTTACCTGGTGGCGCAGTGGTTAAGAATCCTCTTGCCAATGCAGGGGACCCAGGTTCGATTCCTGGTCTGGGAAGATCCCACATGCTGCGGAGCAACCAAGCCCGTGCACCACAACTACTGAGCCTGTATTCTAGAACCCACAAGCCATAACTACTGAGCCTGCGTGCCACAACTACTGAGCCAACGCACTGCAACTACTGAGCCCGTGTGCTACAACTACTGAAGCCCACACACCTAGAGCCCATGCTCCGCAACAAGAGAAGCCACTGCAATGAGAAGCCCATGTACCGCAATAAAGAGTAGCCCCTGCTCGCCACAACTAGAGAAAGCCTGCACGCAGCAACAAAGACCCAGTGCAGCCAAAAATAAATTAAATTTTTTAAAAAATCAATGAATTTGAAGATTATTTTGAGGAATTCTCCAGGAAGGAGTCAGGAAGATGTAAAGAGAGAAAAAGATTGAGATAGAAGTTGAAATATGAAGAATGGATGTGGAAGAGTCAGAATCTGTCTAGTAGAAGCCTCAGAAGGAAAGAGAAGAAAAAAACATGTGCATGAAAAATTTGAATAAATAATGAAAAGTTATTTTATGGAAGTACAGAGAGACATGCATCTTCAGATTGAAAGGGATCAAAGTGGCAGGTAAGATCAGTAAGAAAACCTCACTCCTAGATCCATTAAAGTTAAATTTAAGAACATGAAAGGCAAATAAAGAATTCAATAATTATCCAGGAATAAAAAGAGGATGAATCAAAATCAGTCTGACCTCACACTTCTCATTAGTCACATTCAGTACAAGAAAACAATGGAGAATGTTCTTCAAAGTTTTAAAGAAATAAATTGCAATTTTCTACAAAGCTAAAAAATGTATTTAAATGTGAAGGAAAATAAAGATATTTTTTAAACATATAAGATATCCAGAAGTATCTTCCTCTGATCTCCACCAAGAAAAGAGAACTTGCATGCAGGTGGTTTATTTTGGGAAGTGATCCAGGGAAAAGGAGGAAACTAGTGAAAGGGAAATGGGGCTGGAGGTAAAGCCAGTGTAAGGGTGCATACACTCTGGAGTTGGTCAACACTGTGGGCAACTGGGCTGGGTCTCAGGAAGAACCTCAGAGAAGCTCCGTAGAATGCACTTTAAAATTGCTCACCCAAGGGTTGGTTGAAAGAAACATCTGAATACTGACTTTATTCTCTTAATCAAAAATGGTTAACCAATGGGGTGTTAGGTCTCTATCACCTTCAGGCTGTACATGCAGAAGTGCGAGGTAGGTACCTGAACACATTGTACACTGAGATGTCAGAGAAACCCTCAGGCAGTGAGAGATATGTGGTGCAGCTGAGGTAAGCTACTGTTTAGTTTTACCTGCAAATAACTTGCTTTTGCTGTAAAGGTTGAGATATAGGAAGTGGACTGAGAGGATATTATGAGGCATGTATTTCTAAAATTTACCAAACTGTTGGTACTGTTAGACAGAACTCTTAGAGAGTGTACTCCAGTAAGAAGAAGAACTAAGTCAGGAGAATTCATGGTTTAGTCTCTTACTCTCTCTCTCTATTCATACTGCAGTACCCACCTCACACATTACTTCAGCTACACAAGCTCCTTGCTGTCTCTCATACTTCCTCATTCCACAAATATCTGAGTGCCTCAATCCTTTTCTTCAGATTTGTGCTTAAATGCCACATTCTTGGAAAGGCACCCTATTAAAACAGTAGTACATCCTCCCTTCAACATGCTGTAACCCCCTTTTCCAGCATTATTTCTGTCTATAGCAATGATTTGTCCTGACGTAATATATATTCCTGAATTTACTTATTGTTGTAGTCTTCTCGTTCTTGTCAGTCAGCTTTTTCAATCACTGATGTATTTCTAATGCCTCGATCAGTACTTGGCATGTGTAAGTGCATAGCAAATATTTGTTGAAAAATAAATGCATATAAAATCTATAACTATAAAACCAGCAGAAGAATATCTATACAATGGGAAGTAGGTAAGGATAAATAAATAAAAATAAAATATAGTAAATTAAAAAAATGTATGAAATAAATGCTTGCAAAAATAAGCACTAATATAGCAGTAATTACAATAAATATAAATGAGAATTACTGAATAAATACAAAATTTAAAATGATTAAATGGATTAAAAATGATTAAGCAGTATATTTTTTATAAGAAACCCCTGTAATACAAAATAATTCCAAAATATTGAACATAAGTTGGTGGATAATGATATACTAGGAAACTGTGAGTACCCTTGTCCCTTGAATAATGGGAAGGTTACGGGTTAATCTGCATGTAACTTATAGTCACTCGGCCCTCTGTATCTGACTTTCCTTTGCATCCGTGAATTCAGCCAACCATAGACCATGTAGTACTGCAGTATTTACTACTGAAAATTATTTACATCTATAAGTGAAACTGCATAGTTCAAATCCATGTTGTTCAAGTGTCAACTGTAAATAAGCCAATGTAGCAATTTTAACTTTTTTAAAAATAGAATTCAAGTAAAAATCAACATGATTGAAAAATAATTATTGCTATTAGGGCTAATATAAACTCCAACCAAATAAAACAACTGACAGAACTTACATATAATCTTTTCCTTCCTGTGTTATTTGATTGAATAAAGCAACCAGCACAATGCTAAGTTGTACTGATTGTTGTAGACATCTTTAACTCATTTCTGACACTTATGGGAATGCATTAACATTGGAAAGCAAGTAGATTTCATCTTGCATATACCTGGAACCACTGGGAGAAAATGATAATTAGCTTTATATTATCCTGATTTTTCATTCTAACTTTAAGTGTGAAACTGGTAGGTTTAAGAAAGATATATTAGTTTATTAGAAGAATGAATGGAAATTTAATTAACAAATGTTTAATAATCTATTGAAAGAATCACATGCTATTTACCTTATGACTTATTAAGGTGATAAATTATTGTTCAAATATTTAAAAATCCTTTTATATTTACAGTATTTGTCCACAGTGTAATAGTCTTATAATATAGTGATGGAGATGAGGTGCTAGTATTTTAGCATCTGTGTTCATATGTGAGATTTGGCTATAATCTTTTGGAGGTGTGTTATGGACTGAATGTGTCTCCCCAAAATTCATATGTTTAAATCCTAACCCCCAACTGTATGGAGATGGTATTAGGAGATGGGGTCTTTGGGAGCTCATGAGAGTGGAAGCAACATAAATGTAATTAGTGTCCTTATAAAAAGAGACATGAAAGAATTGATTTTGCTCTCTATCATGTAAAGATACAAAAAGAAAACACCCAACTAGAAAGAGTGCTTTCATCAGATACCAGATCTGCCTGTGCCTTGGATTCTGGACTTTCTAGCCTCCAGAACTGTGAGAAATAAATGTTGTTTAAGCCACCTGCTCTATGGCATTTTTGTTATAGCAGCCTGAACTGACTAATACAAGGGGTGGGCTATTTTTGTCACATTTGGAATCCATGAATATGTACATGTCATAACATGAGTTGGGTAGCTTTCCATTTTTCTCAAGTTTAAGCACTGAAAAAAAAATCTCTAAATCATGTAGGTCTCATGCCTTTTTGGAAATAGTTTTTTTCAGCAACCCTAATTTTATATTCGGATCAATTACATTCTCTAGAAAGTTGTCTATTTTAGTCACAGTTTAAAAATAAAAGCTTCATCTAGCATTTTCCCACTTTAAAATTCCCCTATATTCATAATTATATTGCTTAAGAAACCTTTTGAATAGTAAATTGACAATGTTTGAGCCAGGTATTAAAGTAGGATGAGTAGGATCTATGATGGGATAAAGGTCATGGTCAGAAGAAATGAAAATGTTTTTTACTTGCAAAATCTTTTTTTTTTTCACCAGAAACTTAACACATTTTACAAAGACTAAATTTAAAAAAACAAGCAAAGAAAAAAAAAAAAAAGAAACAACCCTCAGTTTAATTAATTTATGTCTGTAAAAGAATTAAAACTTTGTTGGTGTGCCAATACATGTTCTTCAAGAAGAATGCCTCTGGATGTTTGGGAAAATGTCTATTTTCGTAGTTCTTTTTGTGTTAGGCAGAATCTGGCACCTACTCACCTAAACCTGTGAATATTTTCTTACCTGACAAAAGAGTCTTTGCTGATGTGATTAAGTTAAGGACTTTGGGATGGGGAAATTATCTTGGATTATCTAGGTGGGGCTAATTTAATCACATGAGCCATTCAAAAGGAAGAGAGGTAGAAGAGTAGGTCAGGAGATGGGAAGTAAGAAGGGATTGACTGTTAACTGGCTTTTAAGATGAAGGAAGGTGGCCATGAGCCAAATAATGTGAGTGGTCTCTAGCAGCTGGGAAGTGCCCTCAGCTGACACCTAGCAAGAACACAGGGACCTCAGACCTATAACTGAAGGAAACAGTTTCTCGTCTTGAGCCTCCAAAAAGAAATGTAACCCGGCTGAAACCTCGACTTTAGCCCAGTGAAACCCATGTTAGGTTTTTGACCTACAGAACTGTAAGATAATACATTTGTGTCATTTAACCCACTAGATTGTGGTAATTGTTACAGCAGCAATAGAAAACTAACACACCTTTAATACCAAGACAATCAGAATAAAGCTTAGTGATGATTCATGTAGAAAGCTATGATGCTTTTTAAGTAAAAGTTTTAGCACAACAAAAACTTGGTTTCTGTTTTGGCTTGTTTCATCTAAAGCAGTGTTTTATGTAATGGGTGTTTAATAAATGCTCGTCAAAGGAGAACTTTGAATGAAAATCTATTGTGTGGCAATTCAGTGATTAGGACACGTGCTTTCACTGCCAAGGGTGTGAGTTCAGTCCCTGATTGGGGAACTAAGATCCCACATCCCGTAAGTGGCACGGCACAGCCAAAAAAAATCTATTGTGTATCAAATAATATTTGATCATCATTGTTTCTTTAGAGCTGTATCTTACACTGAATAGTCAATATAAAATATTCTGTTGAATGAAAGCACTATATTTTAATTCAGTTATGTCAAGAAAGCATTTAGAATCTGTATACTTTGTTTCAAATTTCCTGTCTTGTCAGGTCTCATAACCAATGTAATATCTTCAAAACTCTCCTGTTCCCACCTGACATCTACTCTTCTACATTATCTTTCTTGAGAACCTAATCCTTCTCCTTAATTTCCAAGAAAGATAAATGATGTGCTGTGGTGGGCTAATCGTTCTAGTTCTTTATTTAATATAAGCATCCTTAGTCATTTTTGCTGGGTAGCTAAGACAGATGGGAAGAGTTAAAAGTAATTGTCAAGATTATAAAAGGGAGCTTTTGAAAGCTATAGTTACCTGCAGTAGTGAGTAGGTCATGCCAAATGCATTATTTCAAAATAAGAATTTAAAAGCCTGATTAGTGTGGTAATTGTTTTGGCACATCTTCTTACCCTAGCATTTTATATCATAAGAAAAAAATTGATTCTGCTTAAATTAGTGTTTTACCATTTCAGTGTACAGGAGCCAGATGAAATGAAACAAGTCACCGAAAAGATTTGGAGTCAAACATTGCATTAAAGTCAAAAGTATTTTTTGCCTCTTCTAATGTGCAATAAAAACCTCTTTTGAAATAATTGTTCTGGAATGCTATTAAAAGTTCTGCTACAATCAGAATTTCTGCCAAATTACTTTGGAAAGGTCCTGTGCTTTGGGGAACTGTTTGGTACAGGTGGGATGTGGCTTAGCTGTCCTGATCAAACCTGGTCTTTATAGGCCTCACAGTCTTTTGAATTCTCTAGCATCTTTAGGGAATCTGAGTAACCTGAGTTTGGTGTAGACTTCGAAGTTACCCCAGTCTGGATTCAAATTAGTTGAGTTCATCGTGGATGCAGGTATAGGTAGATCAACGCATTCTAATCTATACTACATGCTTCATCCATCCATCCATCCATTCAGCCATCCAATGGGGAAGAATAAGAATTCCTGATCACAAGAAAAGACTGTAAGGAAGACAAGTTACATACTTGGCGGTGCTATGTTAGCCATTTTGTTATTAGATATTTTGTGATTACATGTGCTAGTTTGTCTAGAGCAGCCTCCGTTAAAAAAACAAATACAGTCTCCTTCTTAGCCTATATGTCCTAATCATTTGTCTGGACTTTAAATGTACCCATATTTTGGAGATATTAATGACATACTTTAACTTCGGTGGGAAATCAAGCCCTCTATAAAAGGAGCACCAAAGTGGGTTAAGATCAAGCACACTATTAAGCAATAGATTAAAATCACTTAGAGTATAATTCTTATACCTCCTTAGAATCTGTTGCTTTTGTGTTACCTTTTTTTTATATTTTTTTTTTGTAAGGAAGAGAGAGAGTCACTCTTTTTCTTCTCTTAATCCTCTACAATTAGAGAGGTATGACAGTTTATTTATATTTCTTTTCCTGTCCTGAAAAGACCAAAATATGAATAATATAAGCTTTAGGGAATGCCTTTTTCTTTTCCTTGGGTTTTCCTTTTCCATTGGGATGTTTCTTTCCATGCTTTGTATGCTTCTCTTAACATCAGTGAATAGCTGGAGAGCCAAGATAAGAAGACTGGTTTAGGGGAAAAAAGGGATTCCCTTAGTCTAGGGTTTTAGGCAGGAGACAAAAAGTGCTGTATTTTTGGGTTCATTGCACCTAGGGGTTTCATGTTATAGTAATAAATAGTGTGCATTTGCCTTTGAATAGCTCCCTGCTGCACTTGAACAGTAGAATAATATCTTAGCATGTCTAAGAAGAGGAAAATAAAATGTTCATCCTAAATATTATAAATGTAACAAACATTTTGACACTTAAATACAGCTGAATGTATAGCAGGCTAACATAACTCTAAGGTTTTTTCAACTCCATTTGGTTTGGCACTATAGAGTTTTTAAGGAAAATCATACATTTCTTATGTATTGATGATATAACTACAAATTAATCTGTACTATCTTAATATTCTTTTTCCTAAATTTTCTGTTCTGCGTATAACAAATGATGTATGTAACTCAGAATCAGCTTTGGAGAAAATTGGAAAGTTGGTGGCATTCATATTAGTTTTCACCTCCATGTAATTTTCTGGTATCCCCATTGTATACTGTGTGGTCCAGCATCTCCCACTGAAATTCTTCTAATATGGTAATCCATATGAAATTTAAGGCTAGGACGTGGAGGAATTTATGGTGGTAGAAGCTGGATTCTCCATAAATGAACTGGGCAGGTGACCATTTTCTCCATGTATGAACACCATTAATCTTGTATATAAAAACAGAAGTGTACTGAATATTGATTGAGCTCTTTGTTTTGCCTAAAAGAATGTAACATTTTTACTATGAAAATAAGCTATCTCTGATGGGATTTTACTGTTCTAGGGGAGTTCAATTTTTTTATTTTATAACTTAAATTATTTTGTTCATCTGTGTACAAATTATTTACTGAATATGTGTAATTTTCTCTAATTTTTAGAATTTCCAATACTTAAAGGCAGCCTTGTTTGTATGTTTCAGAAAAAAATACTAAAGCTCAGAAGTAGAAAGGCAGAGGGAAATGCCAGTGTAATTTTTCTGTTTACCAAAGGCAGTTTTCCTAAAATATCTTCCTCATATATCTGACAAGTAGCACCAAAAAAAAATCCTGCTTAATTGCTTGTCAGTCTTCATGTATTTATCTTGCACCAAAACTGATTTTTCTACAGAAATAATCCTGAGCTTATCAGTAACTGCTAATGGATTTTTAAAAATGTGGTGAGAAAGCATTTCATTCAAATTGAAGCCTTATGTTCAGCAATGGCTCATCACGTGAGGCAGTCTTTGTTTGTAACCCACTGTGATGGATAATGCAATTCCTTGTTTGTGTGTGTGTGTGTGTGTGTGTGTGTGTGTGTGTGTGTGTGTTATCCAAAGATAATAAAGGGAGAAGGGGGGTGGTTGGTGCTGGGGAGGAAGAATGGGAAGAAGAAAGCTATATCAACTTGAGATTTAGAGAAAATAAAAAGAGCTTAGGCTGGATGACTAAAATCCAAGACCGGAACTTGGCAATTATAAGCTGGAAGGTATTCATGCAATTTATGAGTAACCCTGTTTTTGGCTGAAACATAATTCAAAGGAATCACTCACTGCTTGAAAGAAGGCCCAGGTATATTGGCACAGTCACTGAAAAACAACATGTCTATAGTGCTTCCAGCAGCTCTTTATTACTGAAAGGAATATAAGTGGAAAATCTCCCTCATTTGGGGCTTCAAAGATAGCCACCTACAGGCATTTTACCTTCAAAGTGTTAAAAAGATGAAATAATCGTCCTTTTTTTCCCTATAAGATTTGTTATAGAACAGCTTAGTAGCTTATGATACTTTCCTTATGGATTAACTATTTCTACATGTGCTTAAACTAAATTTTCATAAAAAGGTTTTTCTGAAGGTCAGAATGAAGCTACTCTGACTCTGGCAGTTCTTTAAAATTCAGCAAGAAGCTGTTTGAATTAAAACATCATGTCTTTGATTCCTGCTAAGCATCTCTCTGACATGGGAAATAGTCAAGACCTTCTGGTGAGACCAGTTCCCTCATTGGCCTTGAGCATTATTGATGACGACATGAGGCTGTTTGCTCATGGAATTTCAAGGATCTGTGGCATGTTTGTGTTGAAGGGTGAGGTCATTCTAATGCCATAAGAATCTGACACCCAGCACAGTGAGTGTCTGGGACATAAAACTTGTGTTTGATAACTTTTTATTGAAGCAATAAATGAAGGATTTTATGAAAGAATAAATGAGTTAATCAGTACAGATGTGTTGCAGGACCATGTATCCTTAATCCTAGTCAGGTCTCTTTGGAATGGGTGGGTTCTGTCATGAGAGTTACTATTCCATTGGAAAATCCAGAGCAGGTTCAGCAAGTATGCAGCACAACAGCTGCCATTCCCTGAAACATGGTTAATCTATCAGGGTACTCTTCTCAGCCAAAAGAATTTTAGAATGTTGTTTTTCAATAGAGTTCTCCAGGCAGTCATTTCTGATCAATCAGAGTTGGCAAAAGAAAGTCAAATGTCTGTCTTCATTCTAAACAAATTAGTACAACCCTAGGGGAAAAAAAAAGAGCCTCCCACTTTTCCATCTATTTAAGTAGTACATTTTGCACAGCCCATTCATTCACTCATTATTTACTCAAATTGTCAAAAGGTGGGCTGAAAAATTCTATTAGAGTTTACGTTTATGGAGAAATAATTGTGTTTAATGCTAGGTACCAAGTTTAATACCAGGTACTATTCTTTATCCTAAGTCTTTAACTGGATCAATCACATAGGGATCAAGTGAGGATCTTGTAAAAATGTAGATTCAGATTCAGTAGGTCTGGAGAAGGTAATAAGTATCTGCATTTCTAATAAGGTCATTGCTAGATACGCCAGTCTTGCTGGTTGGCCCTCCAACCACACTTTAATAGTGAGAGTAGATAATTGATTCTCAACCTGGGCTGCACATTAAAATTACTAGAGAGCTTGAAAAATATTGAGACCAGTGTGCTTCCTCAGAGATTCTGACTTAATATGACCAAGATGTGGCCTGGGCATTTGGATACTTACAGACTCCTCAGGTAATTGTAATATGCAGTCAAAGTTGAGAATCACCAGTTTAAGCTGACATAAGCCCTGCTTCTGGTATTTCATTCAGGCTAAAATTAACAATTGATTTCATGGAGCTCACTTTAAAATACCCTTCTCACCCTCCCAGGCCTTACTCATTTTGATTCACTCTTAACTTTACTCTTGTTTTTATGACCTTTATCTCAGTTTTTGTTCATGGTCTCCCATTTCACTTCTCTGATAGTCAAGCCTTGGCTTGTCTCAGAATATTTTTTATGTTAAATTATAATATTAAAAAAATTTTTTTTGGCGTGTAGTTGATTTTCAATGTTGCATTAGTTTCAGGTGTACAGCAAAGTGAATCAGTTATACGTATATATATATCCGCTCTTTTTTTAGATTCTTTTCCCATATAGGCCATTACAGAGTATTAAGTAGAGTTCCTTGTGCTATACAGTAGGTTCTTACTAGTTATCTATTTTATATATAGTAATATGTATATGTCAATCCCAGTCTCCCAATTTATCCCTCCCCCCCATTATCCTCTGGTAACCATAAGTTTGTTTTCTACATCTGTGACTCTACTTCTGTTTTGTAAATAAGTTCATTTGTACCCTTTTTTAGATTCCACATGTAAGTGATATCATATGATATTTGTCTTTCTGTGTCTGACTGACTTCACTCAGTATGACAATCACTAAGTCCATCCATGTTGCTGCAAATGGCATTATTTTGTTCTTTTTTATGGCTGAGTAATATTCCATTGTATATGTTTACCACATCTTCTTTATCCATTCGTCTGTTGATGGACATTTAGATTGCTTCCAAGTCCTGGCTATTGTAACTAGTGATGCAGTGAACATCGGGGTGCACGTATCTTTTCAAATTATTGTTTTCTCTGGGTATATGCCTAGGAGTGAGATTGCTGGGTCATATGGTAGTTCTATTTTTAGTTTTTTAAGGAACCTCCATACTGTTCTCCATAGTGGTTATACCAATTTACATTCCCACGAACAGTGTAGGAGAGTTCCCTTCTCTTCACACCCTCTCCAGCATTTATTGTTTGTAGATTTTTTGGTGAAGGCCATTCTGACCAATGTGAGGTGTTACGTCATTGTGGTTTTGATTTGCATTTCTCTAATAATTAGTGATGTTGAGCATCTTTTCATGTGCCTCTTGGCCATCTGTATGTCTTCTTTGGAGAAATGTCTTTTTACAATAGATCTTCTGCCCATGTTTTGATTTGGCTTGTTCTTTTTCTCTTACAGCCCCTGGCTCTTTCTAATAGGAATCTCTTGCTTACATTTTGGTCCCATGAAAAATGGTACATACTGTGGCTCATTAGTTCTAGAACTGTAAGGAGGTCAGAGATTTTTCTAAACCTTAAGAGTTCATAGCCTATAACTTACAAAATAAGAACCAGACAATTCTTAGTATTCCCTCAATAATCATAAAATGATAGAGCTGGGAGAAAACCTAAAGATTATCTGGTTCAGTATCCTTGTGTCAGATGCATTGTCAGGTGACTCCGAATGAGTAATACCCTTGTGTGGTCCCCTCTCCTTGAATGAGGTGTAATCTGTGACTTGCCTGTAAGCAATAGAGAATGAGAATGGTGATGAGATGTCCCTCTCATGATTACATTTACATTTAGTTATATGACTCCATCTTAGCACACCAGAGAGAAAAACTGTTCAACTTTCCTGGAAGAAACCAATAACCACGTTGTGAACTGCCTGTAGAAAAGGTCACGTGGTCAAGGAACTGTGGGCAGTTTCTGAACAGCCTCCAGTCAACAGCCAATACAAAGATGGGTCCCTCAGTCACACAGCCATGAGGTAATAAATTCTATTAACCATCCCAATGACCTTGTAAGCAGGTTCTTCCCTGGTTAAGCCTGCAGAAGAGAATGCAGCCCACCCAACACCATCATTGCAGCCTATTGAGATCCTGAGCAGAGGAACTAGCTAAGCTGTGATGAGATATTTGACCTACAGAAATTAGGAGATAACAGTATGTGTGTGTATCCATGTAATAATTTGTTACACAGCACTAGAAAACTAATACAAGAGTCATTTTACAGATAAGGAATCAGAGGTCTGGAGCTTATATGACTTGTAAACAATACCGTGTAAATTAACAGCAGAGCTGAGCATAGAAGTCAGGACTTATAACTCCTACTCTGGACTGCGCTTCTTTTTAATAAAGACTTAATTTTTTTAGAGCAGTTTGAGTTTCACAGCAAAATTGAGGAGAAGGTACAGAGATTTCCCATATCCTTCCCCAACACATCTATAGCTTCTGCCATTATCAACATCCCTATCCAGAGTGGTACATTTGTTACAATAGATGAACCTACCTTGACACATTCTTATCACTCAGAGTCTATAGATTACTTTACAGTTTACTCTTAGTGTTGTACATTCTATAAGTTTGGACAAATTTATAATATGATTTCTCTTCTTTTTAGGGTACTAAATGTGTGACTAAATCTGGAAGAACAGTTAAATAGAATACAAACAGAACACATAAGATAAATAATGAATTACCATACAGAAAAACACAGTAGATTCTTCCCACCGATTATGTCTTCTTTATGGTGCTTTTATTTTTTTGGATGTTTTATGAAATGTTAAATAAGAATTATGTTTTTGAATTTGATTCTTCTTCAATCATTAATCATTATTTGATAAGAAGATATTATACTTTTGAAAAATCATCAGCAAAATGCAGAGGCAGGGGAAAATATATCATTACTATATAGTTGTCAACGAAAACAAAAGCATATCTTCCTATAATCAAAAAACATATTTGAACTGAAAATTAATTTTGTTTCAAAACCAAAAGAACACAAACAAAACACTTGGAATATACGAATTTAGGCTCTTATAAAATAGATATTTAATGAATAGAATGAGATCCACTGATGATTCAGCAAACTTAAAATTAAGAACATTGTTTCAGTTTTTTAAATGTAATACATTTTTGCATAGTTGTCAGAAAAAAATACCTATTAAAGGTTATTTTCACAATAATTTGAATAACAACTACATTCTTTCCCTGTTGTCTTAAACTCTGATATCCAGTTCAGTTCATGGAACAAATATTGCGTCCTTACTAAGAGCTAGGTGTGTCAATCATTGGAATTGCAAAGATAAATTAGGTACAAATTCCCTCAAAGAGCTCGCAGTGAAGTTCATATCCTCCTGCATGCTGGCATCATTAACAGTGAGAAAAATGACAGTCATCATAGGTATTTGGTTCATATGATTGTGAAGAGTGTATGTTGATTGCCTGATTGGTGTTTAGTATAATGCTAGGTTCTCTGGAGTGCAAAAGAAGCTGAAATACATTGTTCCTGCATCTTAAGCACCTTATTAAGGGCTTTAAAATAGTATGAAAAATAGAGGAGTTGTGTTTTTTACCTTACTGGTAAAAGAATCACATTTCTTCTACTCTCCTTTTAATTCTTAAATATTACAATACTCTAGAAATGGGTCTTGCACAATGGAACTTACCAAGCAGATTACCATCCCTACATTTATTTGAGGGACAGGGTGTCATGCTGGGAAGATCACAGATTTTATTTAGATTTAGATAGAGTATCATTTGATCCCTGGTCATATAACTTCTATATAAACTTGGGAAAGTCATTTAACTCCTTTGAGTATCAGATACCTTATCTATTAAATGTGTGCTTTGCAGAGTCGTGAAAATCAAGTGAGATCTTGGCATACTGGCACCTGTTAGATACTAAAGATAATATTTTTGGATGTGAAAAGAGTCTGCACAATATTTCTTCACACTTTCCTCTTTTATAATTGATGCTTTAGCTGGTTACATGGCTAACCAGCTAAAGACTATATTTACAAGACTCCCTTGCAATTAGCTGTAGTCCTATGTAGATTCTGTACAATGAAATTTAAGCAGAAGTTATTGATGCAACTTCCAGATTATCTCTTAAAAGGAAAGGGGCTTTGTCTCCCTCCACTTCTCATTCTCTCCCTCTCACAGGCGGAAATGTAGATTAGATAAGAAGCCATGTTCAATTTGGAGCAAGCCGCTAGGGGTGGCAGAGAAACAGAAATGGAATGGAGTCTGGATCTCCGATGCCATCAATCTGTCATACCAGCAATGAACTACCTTCTCAGGTTATTTTGGGGAGAAATAAATAAATTACTCTTGGTGAGGAAAAAAAAATCAACTATATTGTTGAGTGTCTAAATACAGAAGTCTAGCCTTGACTGGGTGGAAAGTGAGCATAGATTTGTATGTTTTCAAAGAAGCACAATTTAGTTCCAACCAACTAGTATCCCACCTTCTATAATGTAGAATACCTTATAGAATAAATACGCAGATCTCAATGGTAACATTATTTTTAATCCTATGTTTCAGACCTTTTAGATGATATTTTAAAAGAAGAGAAATATATCCCATTTTACTAATACAGAATTCTATACCTCAAAACAAAGCATGAAGTTTCAAGAAAATCTGAAGGAAACAAACAAACCTGGAATGACTACCAATTATATCTTCAGTAATAATACAAATCTCTGATTTCCTAAATGAGGATTGGTTCAAATATATATTAATATAAAATGGGAAAATTTTAATGCAGAATTATTTGAGTTTTGTTACTGAAGAGTGAGACGAAAGAGAGAGGAGAGGTGTGCATATAATTTAAAATAGAATTTGTTTTATTAAGATTTTTCTGGAAAGGTTTTGCTAAACTTTAGTTCATTTTCTTGTTTCTCAGTATACAGGAAGGCAGCTAATTAAAAGAGAACAGCTTAGAACCATTTTCTAATATGAAGGGAATAGATAAATGAAAAAAATATTAAAAATAAAAAAATGAAAGTTCAAGGCCGAGTAGCTTTAGTCCTCCTGGCAGTAGCCTCATTTTTCAAGGCAACAGCAGCTGGTTGTATTATTGCTATTATAGAATCTATATACTTTAACCATTTTCATGTCGAAAGAGGGCACACAATATTAGGAATCCTAGCAATGGTCTAATACATTTTAGTAAGATTTTTCTGTCATGAGAATTTGGAAATATATTTGGATTTGGCCAAGAACCATCTAATGGCTGTTCTACTCTAGAAAAAAGGAATAGTCATGAGCCTAGACCTGCAGATTTGGATCCTACTTACTGAAGTGCAAACCTGGAGTCATTCAGGTAGTAAATGTTTTGACACAGTAAGCCAAAACTAAAACCTCTCCTGTGAATTTCAAAGTTTATACATAACACTGTTAAATGAAAAAGTAGCTTTCCTGTTGCCTCCAGCCACAAAGCACATATTCATGACCAAACATTTAACAGCAATACTAACAATGCCAAAATTAAAGGAGGAGAGAGCAGGGAGAGGAAGGAAATGATCATTTACATGAAATGGAAATACAAAATGTTCCAAACAAAAATGAATTACATTATGAAGGTATTTTTTTCAAAGTCAAAATGTTTTCTAATGGGCCAAAAAAAGATGGAAAATACTTTTTACTTACAAACATAATTAAACTTGCAAATATTCCACCCATTAGCATTGTCTTTCCCCACAATGCTCTCTCTGTTTATTGTTAATTATTCTCTACTGCTCATTGTGTCCAGATGACTACATGTATAGTAATGTAAGCATAAGCGTGTAACAAATACAGTCATTGGTTTTCCCCTAGTAGATTTTTATAGAAAACAAATTAAAAGCTCCTCAGAAGCTAGGTTTTAATGATTTCATGAAATGCCGATTTACTCACCATCCTAACCACAGGCTAGATCAGTCCTTTTGCTTCTTTGATACAGGCATACCAACATGCATAAGATGATAGTATATGAAAGTATTATCCAGCATTATCACAAAGATCAGAATGTGGCCAATCTATTAAGTGTATTTTATTTAATAAAAAATTGATGAAAATTGATAGTACATGTGTCAGCTGCATAGAATTATTCACATTTTCCTGAGTAAGCCATGTTCTCTCATGCATTCATACGCCCATTGAATGGGATCTTTCCTTTACCATGAAAGACCTCTTTTATTTGCCTGAGGAACTCTTAACAATTTTTGTGTTAAATATTTCCTTTATGCAACAAACCATGCTCTCATGGTAATTTTGCCAGTATAGTAATGATTAAAATGTTAAACCAATCTTGAATGTGATAAGAATAATTTACACAATGCTTAGAATTTCAGAAAGTGCTTTCTCATGTATTATCTCATTTAATCTTTTAGCAGCCCAGTGAGATAGCTCTATGTTAACAAGCTATGTAATTAACTGGAACAATGTAGTACTTTATCAATTTGGATAGCATAATAGTAATTTCCAAACCTGGCAACAAACCATTCTTTCAAATTAAAAACTAAACTAAAATAAATATCTCCATGGTATAAAATACAGTGGGTACAGAGGGGCCTATGGGATATACAGCACCACAAATAAGATCAGCCTATACATTCTATTTTGTACTTTCCTTTTTTCCACCTAACAGTAGTTCAGAGGTGGCTTTCAATATTATCACATATAGATCCACCTCAGTCTTTTCAGTGGTTCCGGCGTACGCCATTATTGAATGCACAGTTCATTTAACCAGGTCTCTATGTGGCTTTCTTGTTTCTCTGGGGATGGGTGTTGTGGTGTTTGTTTTGCTCTTATATAGAAAGCTCAATGGTCATTCTGATATATATCTTTATCTTTACATATATATTTTACATACTACTCTCAATATATTTAGAGGTTATACAAGCATATGTGGATTATTGCTTCCAAAGATATATGCATTTAAAGTTTTGATAGATGTTGCAATTGGTTTCCAGATTTTTTGTATTAATTCGAATTCCCACCAAGGAGAATTGAGAGCTACTGATGCACTGCATGTATGCTTACAGAGGTAATATCCAACTTTAATCTTGGCCCATCTTGATTGTGAAAATTAGCATCTTGTTTCTGTTATACTTAAGTTTCTTTCATTATGAGTAAGGTTGAGCATCTCTTCATGTATTTAATGGCCATTTGTGTATGTGCACATGCGTGTGCCATCTGTTCATATTCTTGATCCATTTTCTTTCATATTGTTAGTTTTCTCTATATTTTTTGTAACAGCTCTGGTATGATAGGGAAATTAGTCCTTTTATATGATTTGCAAATACTGTCACCAGTTATCATGTTGGGAGAGTAGCTTAAACACATAAAGCACAGGCGCTTTCCCTCTTCCCTGCAACCTTGACCTATTGAATTTTTGGAAGTGAGAACTAGGAATCTAAAATATTGGAAAACTTCGCCCAGGTGATTCTACTATAGCTGAGCCAAGGACAGTGTTTGAGAACTACTGGATTATGTACCAGGCATGGCACAGTTAAGTTCAAAAACTTGTATTGTTAGAGAAGCTATTTTTGATAGTAACATGAAGGAAGAATCATGGAAGCCATGACTCTACCCAACTGGGAATCCTTTCTTCAAGAGTATTGATCTGCATGTCATTTTTCCTGACAAAAGCATCATGGCTATAAAAATTCCTCATGGTATCATAGCATGGTAGAAATATAGAAACTTACCAAGAAATAGAGCTATAAATCTATTTCTGGGGAACCTCAGAAAAGATATTTTGCAGAGCATTTGGAAGCAGCAAGTATTCTTTGTAATGACATGGGCCAAGTGGAGATGCAAAGGCTGACAGTTATAAGTAAATAAAAATAAAACCTGATTAGCAACAGCTGATGGTAAAGGGGGCATAATTATCCTAGATGAGAGATACAGCTGAGAGCTATTCCAATTCTTTAATGAAGGATTAATTATTAATATTATATAGTTGTATACCTGTCACATGTAATAATAACTGACATTTTAAGCATTTTGCTAAGTACTTTGTGTGAACTGACTTGGTGTCTATAAAGTAGACCCTATCATCACCTTTTTTTACATAAAAAAAATTTAAAGTGTTTGATGATTTGTCTAAGGTCATTCAAGTGGTAGGTAGCAGAGGTAGGGTTTGAACAGCACAGCTCAAGAACCCATACTCATAATTGCCATGGTACACTTTTTAAACTTCACAATTCATTATTCATAAAGTAAGGTTAATGGCATGAGGTTATCATTCTACAGAGTGTGTCTAGAATCTATGAAATATCCTGTTGTTTCTCTTCTCCTCCTATTTTCATTTTAGCCCTTAAATAAGAAAATTTCCACCAAACCTTCTAGGCTATTGAGAAAATATAGAGAGGCAGTGTTTATCTTTTTCTCTGTTTTCTTTCTTTCTCCTCCCCCTTGAGGTAGAGTAATTTATCCAAATTCCTTATTTGTGTTAAAGATTATGGCTCACATG
The DNA here is from genome assembly GCF_009873245.2 of Balaenoptera musculus. NCBI lineage: Eukaryota > Metazoa > Chordata > Mammalia > Artiodactyla > Balaenopteridae > Balaenoptera > Balaenoptera musculus. The sequence continues at coordinate 74,552,533 of NC_045794.1, forward strand.
TAGCATCCCCCTAAATCTATCTTTTTTGCTTTCTTGGTATTGTTTCTTCTCTCCCAGACTACGTAAAGGCTTATCTAGTTTCCTTTCTCCATAAAGTAAGTGAGAAAACTGAGCTTCAGTCTAACAGACCCAAGCGGATTTCAGCTCTCCCTGTTCCATATTCTCCACCTGGGCCTAAAGCTGATATTGTAAACTTACCCCTCTGGAATACTTCTGTGGTTTTTCAATTGACTAGAATTTGTGGGAGGAATAATTAGTGCCTCCCATTTTAACACATGGTTCACAACGTGGGTATCTTTTAGAATAAAAATAAGGATTCACATTTGAGAAACAAATTATTCCACAGGAAGATGGATAGACTTCCTTTAGCTGTAGTGGCTGATTCCCACTGGCTGGGAAACTGGTTTTAACTGATGCATGCTGGTTTTAAAGGTTGGGCTACTAGACATCAGGTGTACAGCTTTTATTATGTCCCCAGACACAAGTCCAAGATTGTGTTTAAGAGGTCTCTTCCCAAGGGTCAAGAAAGCTTTGTCCAGGATCTTGAAATAGGAGAGATCTGGTCTGAAGCAGAGAGAGAGAGAGAGAGAGAGAGAGAGGTTTTTTTCCTCAGATTAGGACTCTCTCTTAGGAAGTTTAGTATAGAATAGCAGCTTCATATCTCCAAGGATTTCCTAGGGCCAGCCCCGGCCATAAAAGTGAGAGAGAAATAATGAGCAGACTTTGCTTTAGCATGTAGTCTTCTAGTTTTTCTGTCATTCCTCCTGCATCCTGTTTGTAAGCCAGGGTGGATTTAACTATTTTCCTACAGCAGTTAGAATTTGGAATGACAGAGGAGTAGTAAAGGTTATGCAAGCTTAAGAGAACTAACTGGTGAAGAAGAGGAAAGTTTTGAGGAGAAAACATGTAGCAAAGATCTCAATGGTCTGTGAAGGCATAGGCTCGTTGAGTGCTAACATCAAACTAGGACCAAAGAAAAGTATGGGCAGCTATGTAAGAATATCTGTTTAGGTAATTACTCCTCGGCAGCCTTATAAGGGAAGCTCTATGGTAATAGCCACTGTGTATGGTAAAATACATGCACATTGTCTAAAAATAATTTGTGATCTTAATGAGAATGAAGATAGAAGATACAGCAGCCACAGAATTTAAGGCATTCAGCTTAAACATTTTTTTTTTTCTATTATGATCATGGAGTGCCTGGCTTCTAAATGGAGTTCAGGGTCAATTCAAGTTGTAGGGCTAGAAATGAAAAACTTGAAGGTGAGTATTGAAATCATGTTGTTTTGCTGTGTGGGGAGACAGCAAAGCAAGAAAGGAGCCTCAAGTAAGTCATGGAGACTGGGAGCACCACCATTGCAGCTGTCCATATTTTTCAAAGAAGATAGGAGAGGGTTAAATGCTACTGTGTGAAACAGGCTGACGCATAGATGGCTTTCTGCGCTGGATGTGGGGCACGCAATGTCACAAAAATTTTCTCAAATGTGGTTAAATTTCCAGATTGTGGATTACAAACATATGGCTGAAATAAGTTTTTCTCTTTCTTTAATGCTTTCTTGCTTGCTTTCTCTCTATATATCCTGGTTTTGTCTTGCATCAGAAATATGTATATGGACTATATACTGGGTTTTGAAAGCTTGGTTTTGCTATGAGCTAGATCCCATAGCCTAGATGACTACTTGTGCATTCTAAATTTTGTGAGGGATGGTGGTACTGTCATGTATCCTCTTACCACTTTGGAGTCTTCAAGAAAACTGGTACATATGAAAGAGCCAGAGTTTTGTTTTGTTAGCTCAACTTGGAAGCTCCAAAGGATCTACTCCCATTCCTGGGGATGAGGGTGGAGAGACAACCCAAACGGCAACACGGATTCTATTCCAGTGTTCCAACTTAAAATCTTTGGCTAATAATGTATTTTTATCTTCATTTGGCTCTTTTTGTGTATTTTTTTAAATGGGTGGAGCACAGGACTGAGAGGATTGGTGAGTCATTCTCAATTAATACTTTTATTGTCATTTAAAAGTCACGATCAAAGAACCCATCAAAAGCAAGATACAAAATGTCGCATATTATATGATTCCATTTATGTGAATTATCCAGAAAGAGAACATCTATAGAGACAGAAGACAGATTAGATTAGTGGTTGTCTGGGGCTGAGTGTGAGAATGAGGAGTGACTACAAATGTGCACAAAGTTTATTTCTGGAGTCATGGAAATGTTCTAAAATTAGATGGTGGTGATGATTGCACAACTCTGTAAATTTACCACAAATCATTGAATGGTACATTTAAAGTGAGTGAATTATATGGTATGTAAATAAAGCTGCTTTAAAAATAGTAAACAAACAAAAACTCAGAACTTATCAAGGAGTATTATAGATGAATATCTTAACCAGGTACAAATGAAAACTGCTGGTAAAATGCTGGTTTCCAGGATGGCCAGACCAGATAAGCAGCATTCTTCAAGTCAGGATTTTTCCTGAATGAATGTTATACATATTACTCCAGGATTCATTATAAAAAGAGTCTAAAAGCAGAAGTATAGGCTTTACCTTTCTTTTGTGTCCCATAGCAAAGACAAAACACGGAACATTTAGGACCTTTTTCTTCTTTGTGAATAACTGTGCAAATACCTCTTCGTAAATAGTAAAGGACTTTTTCATTTGGATTTTATGACTAAGAATTTTGAACATATGTGCTAAGACTTATTTTTATAACTGTAATATATATATATTATTTGTTTACTCAAAAAATATAACCATTTTTCTAAGGCTTCTTTTTGCCTACATGAGTTATTGTTGCAGGTGCAATTCCCTAAGCCCTTCAGGAAAAACAATCTAGACAGCACCCTGCTCCCTACTTTGCTGTTTCATAGGTGGTGTGAAGCCCAGTTTTAAACGAAGTCATCTATATGCAAATTGGTCACCATGACCTGCCCAAATGTGTAGGATAATTTGAACTGGAGTTTTAAAGCACAGTTGAATTAAAAAGAAAAAAAAAAATATCTGGTGATTTTATGAGTAGGTGAAAAATATGAGTTAATGAAGTTTGCTTCTATGCTTTGTAATGATTTTAACTATAATGGATTAAGAGGACGTAGGCTTTTCCCTGCATTCTGCAGATGGAAGAGCAACAGTAACATCCATCTATGTAAGTTAAAAACATGAGTCGATCCTGGTTTATCAAGAAACAAAGATTTTATTCTTTAGAGTTATCTCCATAAATGGAGACCTGGGGTGCCTATCTTTAAGTTACACTGAAATATTCTCCCGAAATGTGTATGTATATGTGTATGTGTTGTAAATGGTCTGATTTCTGCATATTGGTTTTTAACACATAGAATAACAAATTCAGTGATAGGAAAGGACAGTTTTAAAGAGAGTAGTTTCCAAATTATCATTTCTTTATCACTAGCATTTGAATAACTTGAAACCTCACTTAAAAATGTGAGCACTATTTATTGTTTTTCTCATAGTATGTGTAAAACATTTAGAAATCATCTGTGAAAAGGTGCTGCTCCAATCATTGTGTGTAATACAACTATATCTGGTGAGAAGTATTGTATGAAGAATCTTGGCTAGAGCTTGTCTAGCACCAAAAATTTATCTTTGGGTGGTCTTAACTATATCGGTACCCAGTCAATCATATTTTCTCAAACTTACTTGATGCCTCTCACAGCGCCTTTTCAAATCATAGATGAGAACTCAGGCCTGTTTTCTGGATTCAGAAAAGTTGTGAGGTTCAGCACTCCAAACCTACTTTCTAAACCTGGTTGCTCACTTGAATTTTTCATCTCTTCCCAGTTACTACATTGAATAGTTGGTGGAATTATGCACTTGCCTTACATTTTCAGTTTCATCTGTGGGCAGTGTATTTTGAATTTTCCTTGTTTTTATCCTGTGTGGTTGGAGAATTCTAAATCAGTCTGATTGCCCAGTCCAGCTCCCAGAGCTTCATCCAGATCCAGAGCTTTGAGCTTTAGCTCCTTTATGAGGGAGCTGTTTAAAGAGACAACCCAGCTACAGGTCAGAAATCAGGGGAAATAACTAGCCTAGGAGTTTATCTACCCACTGAGGCAGAGGACTAACCAGGAGACCTGATCTTGCCACAAACCTTGGAATAATATGGTTGACAAGGCAGCATTCCTGTGAATGCCACTTTAGTTGGACGTGTTTCAGGCAGTCATTAACGTTTCATGTTGTATCAGGTAAGTGCTGCAAAGTGAGAGCAAATACAGCTTTGGCCGTACTTGGAAATTATAAAAATATATAAGCATCAGAGATCTTCATCTTGATAATGAACATACCAGGCGATTATATATGGGCAAGCTGCTGGACTCATTCTAGAAGGACCCCAGACAATGGAGAGATTACCAGAATTAAACCTCAGGATCAAAAAACCGTATGCAAATATGGTCACTTTAGGGCAGGAAGAAGGAAAGCAGCTAGATTTTTTTGTTTTTGTTTTTTTTTACTTTAACAAGTTTATTTAACACGTTCTTTATGGGAGATGGAAAATTGACAGAAAAATAGACATCAATATTATTCCATGTATTTAGCAACTGTGGAAGCAGATTAGATTTCTGGGAATACCTGACAAGGCACCATGAGAACTTAGGTTCAGATCATACTTACATGTCAACTCAAACTGGAATTGTCGCCAGAAAATGGTGTTTCTTTTACCTATTTGACAAGAGATGAGATTTGGTTTACTTTATCGAAGTTCGAAATTGCCAAATTAAACAATGTAATTTTGTTCTCCTGATGCAATTATGCTTTCCCCCGACCCTACCCATGCAGCTAGGTTTTTTGAATGAGATGGATCACAGTTACTAAATATTTATCAGTTTAGCAAACATAGACTTCATGTTTACTCTAGAATATGAGACTGAATTTGAAAGTTTTAACTGTTGACTATTACCCATTTCTATCTTTACCATGCAGAACCCCCTACCTGCAGTTGTAGAGACTTAGTATAAACCAGAAACAGTGAGTCACTTGTTGTTTCCTGAATTAATCCTTATTCTCTCTTCTCTCTTTCCTTCAGTGATGACAACCTTGCTTGCTTTGTGTCCATTTTCTCATCTGGACTTGGCTTTGCTTTCAGTTAAAATTCTTCCAGTCCACAACCTTGGCTTCTAGACTTGGTTCTTGGACATGTTGTTTGCTTCATTCTGACATTATTTTTGTCTTTGGAGTTTGGTCAGAAATGATGCACTGCTCTCCTCAGTCCACCCTGAGTTATAGCTAGGTTAGGCAATTTCTCCCTTTGTTGTCCTTCGTATTAGGAAGTGAAATCAGTCATGTGTCTAAGTCTAGAGGTGAACCGACAGAGAGAGATCTAATAACCATATCTCTTATCCCCTGGCCCTGCCCCCACGTCCTCTGTGCATGGAGGAAAGTAGACCGAACGGCAGGAGTGGTAATAATAACTAACATTTATTGAGTGTTCACTTCATGCCAGATATCATCTTATTTAATCTTCAAAATTGTGGGGTCCATTGCTCCACATTTTTGAAATCTTGGTTCTGCCAGATCTTTGGAGATGTATCCTCTGGATTTAAGGAGTTTATAGAGTATGAAATGGAGAAAAAAGAAAGTTGCCTGGGAGATGAGATAGTTTAGTCTTAGCATATATAGATACCCAAAATATGCTGGAAATTTTATACAAAGCAAGTCCTTGTTTCCCTATACATTTGCATTTTAGTTCCTACTCAGCAATCTGCCTCTCATAGGATTATTCATCCTTCTTATGTGTTTGATATATAGATAAAATAATTTTAAAATGTATAATCATTCATGTCACCCTTAGGAAGTTTAGAGAATAGTAATAAGTGGATCATTATTGTTTGCTTAGAGCAAACAGAATCTTTATATTTATTACGATCAATAACAATTTTTCCAGACTGTATACCATAGTGGATTCAGGGTATCTAAATTTGGAATCAGAAGCTGAAAAGACCTAAATTATTTTGAAAAGGATAGAGAAAGACTTGGAGAGTTTGGGCATGCACTACATATAAAGGAGGTCTAGTAGGTGACTGTGCAGGGAATTTTTTCTGAGTAAAATGTGCATTGTATATACTCCTTCTCTCCTCTTTAAAACCTTGAGTAAACGATGCTTTGTTCACAGTTGCTTTAGGATGAGTGGATTCACCACAATAAATAAAATACCTTTTAGCTCCACATATACCAAATTGATTTACATAATAAAATTTATTGCCCACTGTGATAATTGCATTATAGTAAGAAATATATGCTTGGTCTTTGTCCCTGGATCCTGGCACAGAACTTTTAAGACCCTTGGAATCTTTGGACTGGTAAGAGTGTCTTTTTCAATGCTAATGAGATGACTAGTACCTGGGGTCCCTAGACAGGTTCAGAATTGGGGCTTGTCACCAGAAAGACAAAGACATGGTTAAAGGGTTGGAACTTTCAACCCCACCCTCCAACCTCTGGGGAGGGAAGAGGACCTGGAGACTGACGTATCAACTAATTACCAATGATTTAATAATATATTTGTAATAAAACCTCCATAGAAACCCTAAACAATGGAGTTTTGAGAGCTTTCATGTTGGTGAATGCATTCATCTGCTGGGAAGGTGGTGCATCCCAACTTTGCGGAGACAGAAGCTCCTGCATTCAGGACCCTTCCAGACCTTGCCCAGTGTACCTCTTCATCACACACAGTGTGATGAAGTGTCCTTTGTAATATCCTTTATAATAAACTGATAAATGTCAGTAAATGTTTCCCTGAGCCCTGTGAGCCGTTATAGCAAGTTATCAAACCCAGTAGGCATTCAGTGATTTCAAGCAGGTGTGCAAAATTCTTTCTACTTTAAATTCTCTAATAGCATTCTTTTTAGTATGCTGTGGGATTCCCCGAAGGAATAGATATCTACCTTCTCGGTGTTTGGCCAAGCAAGAGGAACAATTTAAAGCAGCAATAAGGAGAATATTAAATATTCTGCTGTTTACTTTGAAAGCCCTTAAATAAGGCACAACACAAGGGGCATGTGTGTGTGTTTGTGTGAATGTGTGTGTGTGTGTAAAAGAGAATATGTGTGGATGAATGTGTAGGTGAATGTGTGTTTGGAATTAAACCTCTTAATAATGTATGAAATGCATGTAATACATGTGGGATATATTACACATATAATGTATATAACAATGTAATGTACTATACGCCAAGCTATTGCTAAATTCATAGAGTAATACACTATGAGGATGTGTCAGACAACACAGTGTAGTTTAAAATGGAGCTATGCTTGGATTGGAAGAATTAATACTGTTAAAATGACCATACTACCCAAAGCAATCTACAGATTTAATGTGATCCCTATCAAATTACCCATGACATTTTTCACAGAACTAGAACAAATAATCCTAAAACTTATATGGAACCATAAAAGACCCAGAATTGCCAAAGCAATCCTGAAGAAAAAGAACAAAGTAGGAGGCATAACCCTCCCAGACTTCAGACAATACTACAAAGCTACAGTAATCAAAACAGCATGATATTGGCACAAAAACAGACATACAGATCAATGAAACAGAATAGAGAGCCCAGAAATAAACCCGCACACCTACAATTAATCTTTGACAAAGGAGGCAAGAACATACAATGGGAAAAAGAGTCTCTTCAGCAAGTGGTATTGGGAGAGCTAATCTTTAAAACTCTTCTGAATTTTCAGTTTGTTCCATCTGGATTTTAGATGCTGATTTGCCCATTCTTTCAGGTCAAAATTTGGAAATCCTAATCATGAGTAATCTTTAAATATTAGAGTAGAGTTACATGCATGGTGGGGGCAGGCTCTGGAGTAAGTCAAGAGAGGAACCAGATTGTGATATTTTGCATTGCCCAGCTATTGTGCCCTCTATTGAGGAATACTGGGGACACTGTCAAAGAAGCCAGCAGCTGCAATCCAAGAAAACACTGGGATTCAGAATGGCTCTGTAGGATCTAGTCCTACAGACCATAGTTGGAAAAACTTGGCTATAATGAACAGGACGTGTGGTGAAAGGACTGTTCCAAACTACAGTTATTTTCAAGCTTCATTGTTATTACCACTGGTAGATCCCAAATTAGGAATTTAGCTTTGTAAACTCCTTTGTAAATCCTGAATCTTCACCTGTGACTTGTTGGAAAACTCAACTATTATACATTCTCTCACTTTCTTAATGATATGAACTGAGTGAAGTATATAAGGATGTGAAACTTTGCCTTGTGAATATCAGTCTCAATTTGGTTAATTCTATTTTTTTTTCCAGCTTTGCTTTCCTCCTAGGTCCTGTAAATTGTTCCATCCACCCTGACCAGCCGCTTGCGATAGTGAATACCAATTTTGGTCATTTGCATCAACTGGAATTCATTATTAAATTTTTGAAGTCTCAGGAGAAGTCATAGGGAAAATCAGAACAAGTCAAAAGTATCAGGGCAGGTATTCAGAGATAAAGCAGAAATGCCAAAGCCAAGTGAAAATATGGGAACAACTTGTTAAACTATGATAAAAACACAAAGGAAGTGCTCTTAAGTGACCTCAAGGCAAGAGGCTTAGAGGGTTTGTCAATCAGTGGAATAGAGGGCAGGACACTGGAGAGGTGGCAAAAATGAACTGGATTCCTGGAACAGGGCTCAGTGATTTCCTCCGTACCTCAAGTTGAGTCTGGTGATGTAAAAATAGAGATAGTGTGGGGAAAACAAACAGATTGCCTCTGCAGATGCAAAGGGCTTGAAGAGTATCCAGCACAATTCAAAATTACAAAGTGGAGTGGAAAGAGAATGAGATTTAGAGCCAAAGCACTCAGATTAAAATCTCAGATCTGCCCCTTGCTAGCTGTATTTCTAAAAGCCAGATTACAGCTCTGAGGTACAGTTCTGTCATTTTGATAAAATGGAGACTTTATACCAAGTAGTTTATATAATGAGCTCATATGCTATTTTAAGAATAAAAGAATAAATGAGACAATTTAAAAGTAATTTGTAAAGTGCCATGCACATTTAGTTTTTATTATTAATCATAATAATTTAAATATATGGCATTAAAGTACTTGGCAATGTATCTTTTTTTTTTTAATTTTTTATTATTTGTTTATTTATGGCTGTGTTGGGTCTTCGTTTCTGTGCGAGGGTTTTCTCCAGTTGCGGCAAGCGGAGGCCACTCTTCATCGCGGTGCGCGGGCCTCTCTCTATCGCAGCCTCTCTTGTTGCGGAGCACAGGCTCCAGACGCACAGGCTCAGTAGTTGTGGCTCACGGGCCTAGTTGCTCCGCGGCATGTGGGATCTTCCCAGACCAGGGCTCAAACCTGTGTCCCCTGCATTGGCAGGCAGATTCTCAACCACTGCGCCACCAGGGAAGCCTGACAATGTATCTTTTTAGGTGCTGAATAAATTTAAGTTTGTTATTAATGGCAGTAATAAAATCATTAGTAAAACTATTCCCCTTCTCCTTTCTTATTCCGAATGTAAAACACAGAAACAGAACATTAAAACCAGAATGGTGTGTCCTGATCCACTGAATTTTGATTATTTTAGAATTTACGTTTGTCAATATCACATTTCCAAAAACTGCATCAGTGATCTTGAGATCAAACTTAAATAACTGCCAGAAATGCATAATAACAAACAAAAATAGGCAAAGAGTGTAAGAAGATGAAACAATATAGATGACTGTATTATTGAATCAATCAACAATTTGTTATTGAATCACATATTGTTGAAGGAAAATGTGTCTGCCCAATGCATGATTTCTAAAAGTTAAAGGAAAATTTGTATGTCCTCCAAAAAATAAACAATTAAAAGAGTGACTTCTCTCAGGCATGTTAGTTTAAGAGAATATTGGACTGAGAGAATGATTTTCATGGTGGTAATGGTGAGACAACAGACTCGTGGAGGGGCATTATTCCATATCAGAATATCCTAAGGAGACATTTTCAATATAGGTACCTTTTATTTCATACTCCTTCATCTCCCTCATTTTATCTTCTGCCCCTCACACTTTAGAGACTATGCTAGAAACAGCTACAAGTTCACTGCTATAGTACTCACTATGCCTAAGCACTGAGTCAGGCTCTTTCATATTATACAAATCAATGCCTATGCAGCTAACCCCTGCCCTAGGAAAAGACATTCCTATTATGTATAACACAGATTACCTCTTAGAAGCCATGGTCAAAGGCCAATCCTCTTTTTTGGTGAGGCCAAATTATTACAAACTGATCATCCTGATCAACCTTCATTTCTAATATTCTGATTGCTGGTCTCTCTGTATCGAAAGCTCTTCCCCTAGCTCTTCACATTGCTGTCTTATTCTTATCCTTCAGGTTTTGGCTCAAGTCTCATGTCTGAGGAAAGCATTCTTTGACTACCATCATGTAAAGGAGATTCTCCCCACTCTACTTCATATTAGTTGCTTGCTATTGCATCATCAGTTTATTTCCTTCATACCAATTATCTATTGTCAGATTGTGACTTAAATGAAAGTACAAGAGCAGGAATTTGTCTTTTGTTTTCAATTAGACTCTTCTAATTAGAACAGTATTAGGGACCTATTAGCACTCAATACATTGTTAAAATGTATCTACATTTTATAATACAGTAGTAATAAGCAGAGGCTGAGTTTCTTGAGTTTGAATCTTAGCTTCAGTGCTTTCTAGCTATGTGGCCTACTTGAATTCTCTGTGCTTCAGCTTCTTCATCCATAGAATGGGACTAACAATGATAACAATCTAACAGAGTAGTTGTAAGATTTAAGTGAATTAATTCATATACAGTATTTTGAAGAGCCCCTGGTACATAATTAGTATTCTAATGTATGAATAAAAGTAAAAGAAAAAAATGGTATTGGGAAAATTTTATATCCACGTACAAAAGAATAAAGTTAGACCCTTCTCTTATACCATACATAACAGTTAACCCAAAGTTAAAGTAAATATATAGATGTAAGATCCAAAACCATAAAACTCCTAGGAAAAAAATAGAAAATCTTCATTACATGGGACTTGGCAATGATTTCATGAACATGACACCAAAAGCACAGGCAACAAAAGTAAAAATAGACAAATGAGACTATATCAAACTTAAAAACTTTAGTGCATCAAAGGACATAATCAACAGAGCTAAAAGGCAATTTATGGAGTGGGAGAAAATATTTGCAAATCATTTATCTGATAAGGCATTAATATCCAGAATATATAGAAAACTCCTATAACTCAACAAACAAAAATTCAAATAACCTGATTAAAAAATGGACAAAGGACTTGAATAGACATTTCTCCAAAGATGATATTCAGATGTCCATCAAGCATATGAAAACATGCTCAACATCACTAATCAAAGAACCGCCAGTACAAACAACAATGAGGTACAACCTCACACTGATTAAGATGACTACTATTAAAAAAATAATGTGTTGGCAAAAATGTTGAGAAATTGGAAGGCTGTTCACTGTTTGTGGGATTGTAAAATGGTGCAATTGCTATGTGAAACAGGGTGGAGGTTTAAAAAAAATTAAAAATAGAACTACCATATGATCCATCAATCCTCTGAGTATATATCCTTCTGGGTATATATCCAAAAGAACCGAAAGAAGATTCTTGAAGAGATGTTTGTACACAATGTTCATAGCAGCACTATTCACAATAGCCAAGAAATGGAAACAACCCAAATGTCCAACAGTGGATGAATGGATAAACAAAATGTGGTGTATACATACAATGGAATATTATTCATCATTAAAAGGGACGGAAATCCTGTCACATGCTACAACATGGATGAACCTTGAGGACATTTTGTTAAGTGAAATAAGCCAGTCACAAAAAGAAAAACACTGCATGATTTCACTAATATGTGGTATCTAAAGTAATCAAATTCATAGAAACAGAAAGTAGAATGGTGGTTACCATGGTCTGGAAGGTTGAGGAAAGGGAAGCTATTGTTCAGTGGATATAGAGTTTTGGATTTACAAGATAAAAAAATTCTGGAGCTCTGTTTCATAGCATATTAAGTTATGTTAATTTGTTAACATAATGAAACATTAAATATATTTACTACTATTGAACTGTATACTTAAAATTATTAAGATGATAAATTTTATGTTATGTGGTTTTTTATCACAATAAAAAAGGCAAAAATGTGCATAAAGAAAATTTTTAAATAATGATGAAAAGACCAACAAGTCTGTAGAAAAATGGGCTAAAGATATGAAAAGGAAGTTCACAAAAAAAGAAATACAAATGTCCTTTAATTCTCAATCTTACTAATAAAAGAAAAATATAAAATACAACTGTAATAATTTACCACTTCTTACCAATAAGTTTGTCAAAATCCCCTCCAAATTGACAGTATACAATGTGGGCAGGACCATGTAAATACAAAACAGTCATTCTCATTCATTTCTGGTGGGCATGTAAAATGATAAAATCCTTTTTAGGGGAATTTGACAATATATAGTAAAATTATGTATTCTTTTGCTCCTTGACCCAACAATCTACTTCTAACAATACATTCTAAAGATTACACTGGAAAAAACATGGAAAGATATTTTCTACACATGATTTATTACAGAACTATCTCTAATAGCAAAAGCTTGGTAAAAATTCAAATGTTTATCAATAGAAGGCTAGTTGAATAAGCTATGATACATACATGCACTATAAATGGGAGTAAGGAATATCTCCAAGATACCACTAAGGATATTATTAAGTGAATTAAACAAGTTGGAGAAGTGTGTATATACTGTGCTATTGCTTATCTAAGACACACAAGCAGTATCTACACCTATCTATGTATCATCTATCATCTTACATTATATACTTATAATTTTAAAAATGTAATCAACTATTAACTTTTTAAAATGCTTAATTAATAAGATACTAGTTAGACTTCACTAACTTTACCTTGTTTTGTAGATTTGACGTTGGAATCTTAAGTATTTTAAGTAATCATAAGGCAAAAGTAAATAACGAAAAGCAATTGCTAAAATCCAAAACCAAAATGAACATATAAACCCTAAATGGTTACTGGGTTGGTGGCACAGCCGCACAGAAATGATTATTCCAATTGGTTTTAAAACATTGTAATCTTTATATATATCCTTCTGGTCTATATCCAGGAGAAAAAGTAAAAAAAAAACCATTTTAACACATTTTCAGTAATTACATTGTGCTGGTATTATTATTCTGAAACTTTCTGTGTGTATTAAGTGACTCAGCAAATGAGTAAATTATGATGATATTATTAAGAACATGGATTTTCAGCATTGGAGAAAAGATAGTAAATTCTTTGTAGTGCTGAATTTAATTTAAAATATCAGTATAAACTTAACGATATTTTATCTCAAAAACAAATGCTAACAGCAACAAAACAAACATACACACAAAAAAACATATTTCCTGGCTATCTCCATTATAAAGACAGAAGTGAGGTCCAATCCAATAGCTGTGTGATGGTCAATTTTATGTCAACTTGACTGGGCCAGAGGGTGCCTAGATTAAACATTATTTCTGGGTATGTCTGTGAGAATGTTTATGTATGAGATTAGTATTTGAAGCAGTGGATTCAGTAAAGTAGATTTCCCTTTCTAGTGTGAGTGGGTATTATCCAATCTAAAAGGGCCTGAATAAAACAAAAGACAGGAAGGAGGAATTTGCCCCTTTTTTCTGTCTCACTTCTTGAGCTGAGATATTTCATCTCATCTCATCTTTTGCCCTCACACCTGGATTTATACCATCAGCTCCCCTGGTTCTCAGGCCTGTGGATTTGGACTGTATTACACCATCAGCTTTCCTGTACCTCCAACTTACAGACAGCAGATCATAGGACTTTTCAGGCTCCATAATTATGTGAACCAATTACTCATAATAAATCTCTCTAGATTGATAGATAGATGCTGTAGATAAAGATATAGAAATTCCCATTGGACTGATACAAGCAGTGAACAACTATAGTGCCCATTTGGGTTACCTTTAGCATCAGCAGTAAGGATAATAACTGCAATTAATTAAGGCACCTAAATAAAATTTAAATCCTTTCCTATAAAAAAAAAGAAAAAGCAAGAAAATATCTCTTTATTCACCTTTGGAAGATTCAAAGGAATCAACTTATTATTTTGAAAATTAGTAAACAAAGGAAAAGGGTTTCTAAAATTTCTCTAATAAGATTAACATATAAAATTATAGAATTAAAAGGGAAATGATGAGTCACTTGATCTAATTTTAAATGTGATTTCTAAATGTGTATCTCATAGGGATGTGATTAAACAATTTTTTTAAAGGGAGATACACCTGTAACCAGCATGGAATAGTGCCTACTGCAACAAATATTAGCCCATCATTTTCTCCTTTTTTCTCAAATTATTGTTTTGCTATAAAATGCAATTTAGAAATTAAGATTAAATGTTATATAAGGGAAATATTCCTGAAGCAGTAGCCAAAGGCTATGTGTTCTGATTTTATTTTCATTCACTTGTGGGTTATATGACTTTGGACAAGTCAAGTCATCACTTTTCTGAGCTTAGATGATCCAGTGATAACAAAGATAATGATCTTTTCATTTGCCTCATAGTTTAGTTGTGAGAAATAATATGTTTGGGAAAACTCATTGTGAACTGTATAGATGGCTTTCAAATGACAGTCACTTTTTGCTTTTTAGCATTTATTAAAGTATTTACTTAGGCTGGTCATAATTCTTATTATACCTTGTCTTTGCAAGGGAATAACACCACAGAATGAGGCATTGAAAGCCCACCATAGGACACTAATCTGTACCTTTCAAGAAATAACTCATTAAAAAGTTATTATTGATCAATTAGGGTTGTGGAGTTCACCAAAAGAGGGAGAATCGTGATGAAACAATATGAACCACGCACTTTAATTGACTTTATCATCATGGGATACTAAAATTTAAGTAGAATAGATGAGGGCTAATCTCCATTTATCTGTCCACTTGAGTAGAAAACAATATTTTACAGATTATTTTCTACCATTTATTTTCAATTGATTGTCTCCTCCCAATGTATCATTTGCAGGAGGTAAACAACTTATAAAATCAGATAAAAAGGGAAAGCATATTAAATGCTATAAATGAGAACATTCATATGGAAATGTAAAAATTAACTGAATCCTGCTTGGCAATTGCAGTGCTGAAGTGAGCAAAAGCATTATGACCCATCTGTCATCACCCAAAATGACTAATACTGTGTTTCAGGTACTGTATATAAAGCAATTATCATGCAATTAGCTGTGTTCTCTCATTTAGTATGTACCCTCCTGTGTTAAAGCAACTTTATTCCTAACATTATTGTCAAAGATCCATTAGAGTTTCTAATTAAAATGTACCTCCAGGTTGAAACACAGTAGTTAAGCTTTCAGCTCAAGATAATTTTCTTTCTTTGATTCTTTTAAACCTCAGCAATACAAATTATGTGGCTTTAAAACTGTGTATACAAGTTCAAAAACCTTTCAGAAGTCATTAGTAAATTCCAAAATGAAAATAGCTTGTTTCTTAGCATAAAATTGGCAAACATACTGGACAATTTTGTACAGAGTCTTAACTCTTAGCACAGCAAGAGCAGGTTTTATCCTAACGCAAGGGGGGCACAAATCTTTAAAATCTTGAGTTTAAAGATAAATAAAAGTGTTAAGTTTCCTCTTTTCCTCTGAAATACCTTCTCTTTGCCTTTCTACCCAACAACACTGGCAAGCTTATCCCTGGCCTTGGATCAAAATACTTGGTATCAGACAGAGATGGATGATGCCAGAAAGCAAGTTTAAGGATAAAGAGCTTCTCAGCTTGTGCTGGGAGTCTTGGAGTGGGGTTGCATTGTGAGTAGAATCACCCCTTTTCTCTCTCATCTTTTGGATCCTCCCTCTTCTCAGGTCCTCAGGGTTTTGTTTTGTTTCTGTTTTTGGGTTTTTTTTTTGATGAAGGGTTTGTGTGTGTGTGTGTGTGTGTGTGTTTAACTGCTTCCTCTAGAAGCAGGAAAAATAGCTTGTTATGTAAGACTCTTGTCATACCTGAAATTTTTATGAAGATATAAAGATAACCTCACCCAAACCAGTGCCCAACTAGTGGCATCATGCAAAAGGCAATTTGTTATTAAATTTTACCGATTTGAATCATAATATTAAGTAAGATTTAAAAGCATTATTTTAAATTTTAAGTAGAAAGTTTCTTACATTGTTTTTCCTCCAATGATCCTCAGTTACTTGAATCAGAGATAAACTTATGTTTACAATGGTGATGATACCTTCTTCCAAATGTGTTCACTCAAATTTTTAACATTTTCAAAGTATCTACATCATGAAGAGCTTATAGGATCCCCAAATTTAAAGTTTGTAGGCTTTTTGGTTGGGCGATTCAGAGAAAAATATATAAGAAATATAGTTCTAGTGGCAGGTCTATATTTTAAAATATACTTTCTCTAGCTGTAAAAGATCTAAAATTTTAATTTGAAGTGAGCCACTACATTAGTAAAAATCCTAAAATTATATACATATATTTACATTAAAATGTTATTTTCAGTATGTTTCTAAATCGCTCTACGTGTCTTATAGCTTTTAATTTATACTGTCATTGCCATCAGTTTATAAGCTCAGTTCTAAATATTTTTTGAGGACTTTGTATATGTCAGATATTCTTCTGGAGATGTTATGATCAATAAGATAGGAGCTCACAGTCAAGTGGGGAGATCAAAGTTTAGTGTTCTTAAACATTTCTTTAAAAAGATAGAAATCAATACATCAAAATGTTAAGTGACCAAGATAACAAAATGAATCATGGTTGAAATTTAAAAATAAATCTTTATTCTTCATTTGAAAATTTTAAAAGAATATTTATGATTAGAAAAATTACAGGGCTTCCCTGGTAGTGCAGTGGTTAAGAATCCGCCTGCCAATGCAGGGGACACGGGTTCGAGCCCTGGTCTGGGAGGATCCTGCATGCCGCGGAGCAACTAAGCCTGCGTGCTGCAACTACTGAAGCCTGCACGCATAGAGCCTGTGCTCCACAACAAGAGAAGCCACCGCAATGAGAAGCCCACGCACCACAACGAAGAGTAGCCCCCGCTCACCTCAATCAGAGAAAAGCCTGCATGCAGCAACGAAGACCAACACAGCCAAAAATAAATTAATTAATTAATTTAAATAAATTTATTAAAAAAAAATTTTTTTTTAATTACAAATAACTCAGGATGGCTCTAACCTCATCGCTTGCTTATGGAGTCATATCCAAAAACTCATTGCCATGACCAGTGTCAGGGAGATTTTCCCTGTTTTCTTCTAGGAGTTTTATGGTTTCACGTCTTACCATTTAAGTCTTTAATCCATTTCAAGTTTGTTTTTGTGAGTGTTGTTAGAGAGGAGGCCAGATTTATTCTTTGGCCTGTGAATATTGAATTTTCTCAATGCCACTTAATGAAGAGACTGTCCTTTCCCCATTATGTATTCTTGGTACCTGTGTCAAAGATTAATAAATCATATATGTGTGGGTTTATTTCTGGGCTCTGTATTCTGTTCTACTGATCTATATGGTTGTTTCTATGCCAGTACCATACTGTTTAGATTACTATAGCTTTATAATATAGTTTAAAATCTAGACGTGTGATGCCTCCAACTTTGTTCTTCTTTGTCAAGATTCCTCTGACTATTCAGGATCTTTTGTGGTACCATACAAATTTTAGGATTGTTTTTTCTATTTCTGTGAAAAGTGCCATTGGAATTTTTGATAGGGAATTCTGTGAATCTGTAGATTTACTTGGGTAGTATGGACATTTTAATAATATCAATTTGTCTAATCCATGAACATGAATATCTTTCCATTTATTTGTCTTCAGTTTCTTTCATGTCTTATAGTGTAGAGATTTTTTTACCTCCTTGGTTGAATTTATTTCTACTTTTTTTTTTATCCTATTGTAAGTGGAATTATTTTCTTAATTTCTTTTTTAGATATTTAACTGTTAGTGTATAGAAATGCAACTGATTTTTGTATGTTGACTTTGTATCCTGCAACTGTACTGAATTTGCTTATTAGTTCTAACAGTATTTTGATGGTGCTTTTAGGGTTTTCTGCAAATAAGTTGACATCATCGGCAAACAGAGACAATTTAACTTCTTTGTATAACTTTATTTCTTCATCTTCCTAATTGCTTTGGGTAGAATGTCCAGTACTGTGTTGAATCGGAGTGGTGAGAGTGGGCACCCTTGTCTTGTTGCTGATATTAGAGGAAGAGCTTTCAGCTTTTCACCATTGAGTATGATGTTAGCTGTGGGCTTTTCATATGCCCTTTATTACGTGGTGGTACATTTCTTCAGTACTTAATTTGTTGGGAGTTCTTATCACAAAAGAATGTTGTATTTTGTCAAATGCTTTTTCTGCATCTACTGAGCTTACCATATGTTTTTTATTCTTTTTTTAATATGGTGTACCACTTTTATTGATTTGTGTAAATTGGTAAATCCCATTTGACCATGGTGTATGATACTTTCAGTGTGCTGTTGAATTGAATTTGCTAGTATTTTGTTGAAAATTTTTGCATCTATAGTCATCAGATATTAGCTTGTAATTTTCTTTTCTTGTAGTGTCTTTATCTGGCTTCGTTAGAGGATAATGCTGATCTCATAAAATGAGTTTGGAAGTGTTTCCCTCTTTGATTTTTGGAAGAGTTTGAAAAGGATTGTCATTAATTCTTCTTTAAATGTTTGGTCACATTCACCTAGGAAGCCATCTGGTCCTGGGCTTTTCTTTTTTGAGAGATTTTGACTACTTCTTCAGTCTCCTTGTTATTAGTCTGTTCAGATTGTCTATTCATGATTCGGTTTTGGTGGGTTGTAGGTTTCTAGGAATTTATCCATTTCTCAGTTATCAAGTTTGTTGTTATGTAATTGTTGATAGTAATCTCATGATTTTTTGTATTTCTGTATATCATTTGTAAGTTTCCTCTTTAATTCTAATTTTATTTATTTGAGTCTCCTCATATTTTCTCTAAGTTAGTCTAGCTAAAAGATTGTCTATTTTGTTTATCTTTAAAAAAAAACCCCTTAGCTTTATTGATCTTTTCTAGTGTTTTTCTGGGCTCTATTTCATATATTTCTGCTCAATCTTCATTATTATATTTTTTCTGTTAACTTTGGGCTCAGTTTGTTCATTTTTTTCTAGTTTCTTGAGGTGTAAAACTAGGTTGTTTATTTGATATCTTTATTTTTTCTTAATTTAAGCATTTATCACCATAAACTTCTCTCTTAGAACTGCTTTAACTGCATCCTATAAGTTTTGGTATGTTGTGTTTCCATTTATGTTTGTCTTAAGATGCTTTTAAGTTTTCCTTTTGATTTCTTCTTTGACTCATCGGTTGTTCAGGAATGTCTTGTTTATTTTCCAAATATTTGTAAAGTTTCCACATTCCAATTTTTTAATTTTAGGGTTGGTTAATAGATCTCTGCTAGTTTCCTTTGGTGGTGTCACATTTGCTTGATTTTTCATGATACTTGTAGCCTTGTGTTGATGTGAGCACCTGAAGGAATAAACACCTCTTCCAGTGTTTACAGACTGGTTTTAGCAAGTAGATTTCTTCTGTCAAGTCCCACGATGATGGTACTGCTTCCAATCATGGTAGAGTTGGGTCGTAGCCAGTCATGTAACTGCTACTGGGTCTGTAGTAGGGTCTGCACTTGGCAGGCCTGTTACCAGAGGTTTGGGCTAGCATGGATTTTGTCTGGTCCTTGGGTAAATAGCACTCCCTCTAAAACCTTGGTCAGTAGTGCTGGCACTGGGACAATGGTATGCTTTAGGGTTCACAGATGGTGGGCTTATTACCAGGTACATGGATGTGTGCAGCTCTCTCTGGGTCCCTGGGAGTGCTCTTAATAGGTCACTGGGCAGGAGTGGCCCCAGACAGCAGCTGAGAAGGACTAGAAATAAGTCACAAGGCTGCTTCAGCATCCATTGCTGAGACCGAAGTCTGAAAGCCTGTCCCCCAGGACATGTATGGGTGTGCCTCCTGGCAGGTTCCTGGTTGGGCAGGACTAACCCCAGACCATGGCTGATCAGGATTGCTGTTGGGCCACAGGGCTACTTCAGGATCCACAATCAGACTAATGTCAGTGAAGCTGCCTCTGGAGGCACATTAGGACATGTCTCCCTCTGGGTCCTGGGACATCAGAACCACTCCTGGAGGAGTGTGGCTGAGAGGGGTTGGAGCTGGGTTACAGGCTTCAAGGTCTGAGTCAGACTGAGATCTGTGGATTTGCCTCCAGCAGCATATTGGGCTGGTTGGGCGTTTTTCACTTCAGGTCTCAAGGCCTCTGCCCCTTAGATCTTAAACATTTTTCCAATCCTGGAGGATTTTGTCTGGTATTATCAGACACCTCTGGATCCTCAATATCCCTGGAAAAAATAATGTTATGATTCATTTTGTAAGCATATGGAGATCAATAGAGAGTACAGACTCAACTTCTGGTTCTATAATGTTATTTTGAAAAACTGGTTGAAGTCATGACATGGTGTTCAAAATGTCCAAGAATGTGTACTTTTACAGGAAGAGCCAATGCTAAGATGGAATCTGTTGGATAATATATGTCTGCGACTGTGTCTGATATAGATCCTTTCTTTCCAACGTCTGAAAATAAAAACAACTTTAAATGTCACATCCTTTTTTTAACCAATCTGAAGAAAATTTCAGAGAAGTATGGCTTATAGTGGTCTATAAAATCTTAGCAAGAACTGACAGCTATTTCAAAGTTTGTCACAAGTTTTTCTTTTTTGAGATTGGAATAGTAAATTCAGCATATTTCTTTGCTGAAAGCTTGCTGACAACAACCTGTGTGAATCTGGTCTAAGAGAAGATGTATACACACACCTTCCCCCAGTGAGGGTAGAGAGTGTCTTTTCTGGCCACTGTCAGTAAGAAAATAACTAACAAAAGATACAAAAGGATTGATGACATCAGGAAAGTTTGTGTCTAACCTACATATATATTTTGCTTCTGCCACCTATTTAACCAAAAATGGCACATTTTGAAAAATCAATATGCAATTATTAATATTAAAGGAAAACATATTGAGAATACTTGTTTGCGTTAAGAAAGATTTTCTACTTATTTTTTAAAAACTAAAATAGGTACTCTCCTTAGGGATTTAGGCATTTGTTTAGGACCACTGATTTGGTAACTGCACGTCGCTGTTGTCTGGCATAGTGGTCCTGGCATAAATATTAATAATGCCACAATTTCAACAATAAATTATATGTTATCTTTGTCACTGTTACCCTTGACTCTCCTGATTAAGGAGAGTCACGAGGTAAAATTTTTAAATGCAAATACAGTGGGATACTAACAATAAAAATCCATCCTCAATGAGAAGAAAGGGATAGAGCATATTTGAAATGACATCATGAATCAACAGAAAAGTTTGATTAAATTGCAGTAAAATTAATTTATACCTTATTTTAAAATAATGCAACTATTACATTAAAAGCATACATAGAAAATAGAATATAATTCAAAGTTATATGCTTCCTTAGAGTTCATTTTTTCATCTTTTCATATTTTGCAATTAAATCAGTGAGATTAGATTCAGTATTTAATATTCAGACCTTGTGGGTATATCATACCAGGCTAATTCTAGGCAGATATTAAAAGTCAACCAACTGCACAAAAGTTTATCAAAATCAAATTCTCTTTTAGCATGGAATTTCATTCAGATACCTACCATCATATCAGGTACAAGAAAGTTTTATGTAGGAACTTCTGTGGGGGGTTCATGGGAAAATGTCATTTAATGAGAATGTACATTCTTTATCATAAGCTAGACCAGTTATCCTCATCCTGGCTGAATCATTTCCAGTGTTTTTTAAAAACTGAGCTGCTTGAGTCCAATTCTCAGATGACCTAATTCACTAGACCAAACTCAAGATTCTGGGTTTGTAAAAAAGGTTTATAGGCAATTCTGATAAATGGCTTTGTTTTTAGAACACTGCCCTATGGCTTTGGCTTTGACTCCCAAATTTCTGTGTGGTCTCTTGCTTTGGTGAGCCAGGCTGGACTTCTTTTACAGCTGTCACCTAAAGCTGGGGTTAGACTCAGGCTGAGTAGACTGATACTTTCTTGTCTAAATCCATGCTCTAGTCTTCACCTTCAGGACATTATGTAATACAATAACTATTGGTGAAGGATGATAATTAATAGTACAAAAAAGAAAGTCCTCTCTTTAATGTGAAAAAGAAGTTTCAATAACTTTCCTCTTTAATATTTTTTTTTCTTAAAACACTACTCTGGCCTGCCTTGTCTTCCTAGGATGGAGGCTGTCATCTTCATAACCTTCTAACAGTATATGAGAAAAGAGGAGGTCCAAGGGAACAGCCCTCAAAAAAGAATAGTCCACACAATGGATACATAGTCTGATACAAGAGAACACCAAGAGAAGATCCTCTTTTCTTCAGTATAGTTCTCTTTATAGCATCTGTTAATTTTCTAGCTTCTCATATTTTAGTGTTCTTTTATTAGAAATTATGTAGAAAATATTGTTACTAATAAAATCTTTCTGAATTTAGAGTGGCATTGTATTGGTCCCATTTTTGAGAAGGGTATCAAACTAAATACTCAGCAGGTATTATGATTCAGATGAAGAAAAAAGGTGAAAAAGTATAGATAATCTGCTGCAGCTACAAAATAGTTCACCCAAATTTTAGTGAAACTTTATAGTCCATGACTTTAAAAATTTACTAATATAGAAGAGTATTTTCTGTTCTCCCAGAACAGTTAGTCTAGTGGCTCTTTTTTTTTTTTTAAACAGTTAGACTTATTCTGTTGCTTTACATTATGATCAATCTAAGTAGAAAATTTTCAAAGTAGATGACCATTGAAGCGGAAATACAATGTAAAACCTTTGTTTACTCTGTGATACTTTTGAATGTCAAAGAGTAATTCTGACACCTGGGTTTAAAGAACATTGTAAAGTTCAGAAAGAATAGTTTTCTATTCATAAATGTACAGGCAAATTTAATTCGAAGAAACAGTAGGCGTATTGAATTCTGCCAGATAGTGGAAGCATTTGTAATAGTAAGTAAGTCTGTTGTTGGTGCATTGTCACTATAAATTGACTGGGCAAAAGCAAAAAATATTCAATGATATGAAAAATCCAGGAAACTGGCAAAGAACCTTCAAGAACAGAGAGTTAGGAATGTTTGTTTTGTATTCTATTGAAAAGGAAATCGATAGTAATTTTGACACTATTCAGAAATGTGTGTTTTCACCAAATGTAAAATGTATTGTCATAGATTTAAAATACTTTGCATGAAATTATTCTGAGATTATAGATTATCTATAAAAAATATGGCAAGATGCCTCAAAGCAGGATAACACATTAATAGACTGACTCTTGGACTTAAGAGTCTTTAAAATTTTTGTGTAAATATACATACATACACAATATGTATATATATATAGGAACGTAAGGACTTTAGACTCTATTTTCTTCTACACCGATATAAGCCAAATATAGTTCCTTAAAGTGCTGTAGTCAACGTGTGGGTGGAAAGTTGGTTAACAGAGTGTACTGTTTTAGCTTTACCTTTGTTTTCAATGGATTTAACGTCACACATTTCAATTAGGCTTATAAAAACTAAACATATTATTCAAAGACATCTTTACATCTTTGCATCTTTACAACTTAGACATGCAAAGGAAGATGGCAGAGCACTCTCAGAAGTCAGCAACTATGAGGAGAAAATGGAGGTATTGTGAAGAGAAATAAAAGGATGTGTTGAATTCCATGACTGGGGAAACTGAGGCATGATTTGGTATACATGTTCAAGCTTTATACATAGGTTAGATGAATGCATTTTGAATCTGATGATCACTCAGTGGTTCTCCATAAGAAATCTACACATTTAAAATTGAAAATAAGTATTTAAAAGTATTCTCTTTTAACTATATGGAATGTAATCTGTTTTGTACTTTAAATATTTCCAGTAATAATTGAAATCAGAAACTGTGCCCACCAATAATAATCCAGAATGCTTTTTTACATGGATTTAGGTGCAAAATATTTAATCAGCAAGAAAGTATTGAATATCTATGCCAACTGTATTGTAGGCTCAGTTAACAACCTCTGTTAACAGAGAGTAACAGGTGTGTAAAGTGGTTGTCAACCAAACAAAAACAGCAACAATTTAAAATGTCTAGAGAAAGAGCTGTGGAAGGCCAGATGACAGAATAACTGAGACTTTAATGAAAAATTTAGGAAGTGGAGAAATTTGTCCTTGGTTTTGAAAGCTACATAGATGTTTCCTATGAAACTAGAAAACAATGGTAGAAATTAGTATTTAGTACATGATAAACAATGACAATCCAGGAAGAATATTTAATTTGGAAAATATTCAGCATTGTAATATTATTTTTCTCTTTTCTTCATTTAAGTTTATAAATGAAGTTTTTAGTTTATCTAGGTCCCCTGAAAATTATATTAAATTTATTCTTAGGTCATTCATATTTTGGGCCTTTAATTTTTTTTGATATGTAATAGTTGGCACAAAGGATAACTCATTTAAATATATATATATTTATTATATACAGACATTTGTAACAAAGTACTCAGTATTTTGGGTATTTTTCAAGTGATTATCTTAGGTTTCCTAGTCATAAAATTATATCATTGAAAGTAGTGGTTATAAAGTAATCTTTAACTTCTAATTTACAAAAAGATTTTAAAAATCAAAATGGATGTTGAATTTTATGATTTGCTGTTTTGGAATCCTTAGAGATGATCATAAGTTTTTTCCCTTCTTTAAATTTTTAATGTCAAGAAAAGCATTAATGGATTTCCTAATGTTGAACTGTCCCTCTATTCCTGGAATAAACTCTCCCTCAAGCTCTATTATTTTACCGTACTATTGGGATTGATTTACTAATAATTTGTTTACAGTAAATACATCTATATTTATAGGTCAATGTATACTATAGTTTACTCTTTTGTAAGCTTTCTTAATCAGGTTTTAGTATAAGAGTCACACCAGCTTAGTAAATTGAATTAGGAAATTTCTACTATTTTATACTCTCTATTAATTTATATATCATGATAGTAATCTGTTCTTTGGAAGTTTTAAAGACTATGCCCATCTATTGGGGCCGGTGTTTCTTGTCGCATATTTTATATCATTATTTTTACACTGTTCTATCATTTTAAAATAAAATTTTATTATTCCTTTTGCCATATGGACTTTATTTTGTTTGCTTTTATTTTTCTAGTAACTTTTCAAACTATAATTTACTGAGCCTGTGTTATTTTCTAGGACTATTAGTTTGTATACTTCACCTACTTTTATCCTTAGAGCATCACGTGGAATAAGTATTAATATCCCTAGTTTGCATTTGTGGAAACTGCACCTTAGTAAGTTTCAATTACTGGCTGAATATCCTAATGTCCTAGTTCTTCATTAGACTCTGTGCTTCTGAGGACACTGTGTCCTATGCATTATTATGTCTTGGATTTCTTGAATGATTCCAGGCAGATTGCAGACACCCAGTAATTACTTGTAGGATTGAACAGAGCTATTTCTGCCTGACCCAAAGATCTTTCCATGAGCCACTAGGTAATGAAGTATGGTTGCTTGTGTTTCTTACAATAATTGTGTCAAGGTAAAATAAACCAAGTTATTATGTCTGAGTTCAGAAAATTGCAAAAAGCACAAGTTTTATATTTATTTTTGCTAGTTAACTTTGTATAATTTACTTACAACGTAAGGCATACATTTTTAGTATAGAGCTGGATTAGTTGTGACAAATGTATGACTTCATGTAATCACTACCTGAGTAAAGATATACAACATTTCCATCACTCAGGAAAATCCCCTCTGGACGCTTTGCAACCAGCTTCCCCCTCATCCTTGTCACTAGGCAACCATAGAACTACTTTCTGTCACTATGGGTTAGCTTTAACTATTTCAGAATGTCATCTAAAGGAAATCATACAAAAATATGCTTTTCTTATATCTGCCTTCTTTCACTTAGCATAATGTTTTTTGAGATTCATCCATGTTGTTATCAGAGTTAATTGCTCTTTATTGATGGGTATTATGTCACCTTATGAGTATACCATAATTTCTTTATCCATTTCCCTATTGTTGGGCATTTGGGTTGTTTCCAGAGTTTGGCTAATATAGATAAAATGTCATAAACATTAATGCTCATGGGATTTCGTGGGCCTTTTTATTTTTCTTTAGTAAATACTGAGGAGTAAGGTTGCCTTGTTTCCTATCTTAGAGGGAGAGCATTCAATAGTTTGCCATTAAGCATAAAGTTAGCTGTAGGTTCTTATTACATGCCTGTTATCAGTTTGCAGAGGTTCCCTTTCATTTCTAGTTTCCCATAAGTTTTTTCTTTTCTGCATCTCCTAAGATGACAAAATGATTTTATCTTTTATTCTGTTAATATAATAATTTTTAACATTATAATGTTAAACCAACCTTGCTTTCCTGGGTAAACTCCACTTTATCTTGATGTATTACCCTACTTATATATTGTTCCCTTTTCCTCTGGTGCCCTTTCCCAAAGATTCCAGCTGCTTCAGCAGTACCAAATTCTAAAGTATGACTCCTCAGCTCAGCAGCTCATTGTCCTTTGTTTGGTCTCTGACTTCTTGTGCAATCATTAGGAAATTGTCCCTATGTAAAGGTCCAGGGTGTTTACCAAGCTAATCATCTTGAGTTTCCTTTCTCTCAGGAATTTAGTCTTTTGCTGCCCATTGTTCAATGGCTGCTAACAGTTACCTCATACCCATGCAGGTTTATAGTTATGTATGAAAGGAAGGCTAATTGTCCGTAAGTAGTTACCTTGTCATGGCCAGTAATGGAGCCAGAGGCACATATAAATTTAATTTATTCAGCTTAGAGGGAGAGGATCAACAGAATAAAATGCTTCATCAACTATAGAAATTACATTGGGTTATATGTGGCTGGGAACAAATACCCAGGGGAAGTCAGAAAGAAGGAAAAAGCTATAATTTTCCATACATTTATTATAAATTAAAAGAATACACAGAGTAATTTATGAGCTTTTATTTTATCTTCCATTACCTGCATTTTATGACTTCATGTATTATCAAAAACATATTTCACGACACTTGACATGCATATAAAGCCTATCCATATTTTATTTCAAAATGATAAGGACAAGATTTTTAATAAATATGAGAAAGATCTTATTTTTCTGCATCCTGTGTTTCAGGAAACAGAGAAAAGATATAATCCATGAAGAAAAAAAAAGAGCATGACAAAATGTATTCTGAATTGATCCCCTAATGTCCACCTTAATCTTCTGGGAGATGAGGCCCTGTAATTATATTTCATCTGAAAAAAATGAAGGTCCATAGATTACTATAATTTCTCTTTAATCACAAGCTTTCTTCTTAAAGAGAAAATTTTCTCATGTTTTTGTTTTCATGTTTTTTATTCTTTGAGGGGAAAATTTTACTTTTCTGAACACACTTATTGAATTTTCACATCCAAGTATATTAGGTTACTCCTGTTTGAGTTGATAAAGTTGATGTTCCTTAATTTTCTCACTTCTTGAAGTACAACTTTCTCTTTCCCTCTACCTGTAACACACACACACGAACACGCAATGTAAGTGTACACACACCTGTACAAATACTCCGTTTTTATTTTATTGTAGTATTTAAAAGTTAAATATTCATTTTTAAATTATGACTTTACCCTAAAGCTCTTGTGGTTATAGATTATTTTGGATAGTCTTTGACTTTGTAACAATGTTTATACACATTTTGTTAGACTTAACTCTCTATTTACCTGGTTTATTAATCGCTACACCACCAATCCTTCTTAATAAAACCTTCCTCTTCTTGAATTCCTAATGTGACACATCTATTAATTTGTTGGTGTGTCTCACACAGCAGTTTTTTCAAGATGAATTTGTAAATCTCACAATTTATGAAAGTTATGTATTTGAGATACTTATTTGGATATTTATTTAGATTTGTATTGCCATTTCATATAAACTCCAATTTGGCCAGGATTAAGATATAGGTTATAGAATTTTCACTTCTAAAACTTCTATTAATGGTGGAAAAACTCTGATACCAATGAGTAAATTGTTTCTTTACAAGTATCCACTATTCTAGTTAGCAATATCCTTGGATTTTTCAACCAGAGGGATAGCTGTTAGGTAAGAAAGTAGGAAGTTTAGGGGCAGTTATGACTACACTATTTCAGGGTAGTGTAGTGAAGCTTTAATAAACCACAGATTGATTTTATCTATCCAGTATCACTGGCTTAGAGCTGATGAAAATTTTCTTCAGCTCTTGTAAGTCATTGTATTATAATCTTAACTGTTGGCATTGCAAGTTGTCCTCATTTTTCTGTGTATTCTTATATCTTTAAAAGAGTACCATAAAGAGTTTTAGGCTTTTAGTCATATGACATTTAGATTGGAACCATGATAGCTGTTATAAAAATCTTTCCATGACCTGAGAAAGTTTCTTTGTGATCCATTCCTTTTCAATAGTCAGCTATGAAGGTTACATTTTTATTTCTATAACTTCAGTGAGTTTTCCTGATATTTGAACTCCACATAAATAGAATCATTAATCATTTATTCTTTTATGTGCTTTTTTGCACTTATGTATTTGTGAGATTCATCCGTCATTGCATATAGCAGTAGTTTATTTATGTATTTATTTTGATTCATAGAACTCCACTGGATAAAGGTATCATCATTTGTTAATGCATTCTCGTGTTGGTAGATATTTGAAATTTCTTCTAGTTTAGGAGAAATTATGAATGAAGATTCTATTAAAATTATTGAAGAAGTCCTTTCCAAAACATATACAACCATTTTTTTCCCGTTATTCCACCTAGGAGTTAAATTGCTGTTATCATGGGGTAGGCATATGTTTACCTATGTTAAAAACTATTTAACAGTTTGGCAAGTTGGAGATATTATTGTACACTCCCACCAGCAATAAATGAAGATTCTAATCATTCCATATCCTCATCATCAATCAATGGTTAGTCTTTTTAAATTTTATACATTATAGCTGGTGCCTTGTGGTATCTAATCATGGTTTAAAATTTCATTTTCCTTATGGTTAATGACATTGAGCATCTTTTCATATGCTTGGTTGTCATCCATATATCTTCTTTTGAGGAAGAATATTTTGTTTATTAAAATTTTTTATTATTGTGTTTTTAGTTTTCTTTATATATCGTGGATATAATTCTTTTATCAGTTATGTGATCTCTAAATATTTTTTCCCTGTCTGTATCTTTCAAAGAACAGAAGGTCTTAATTTGATGAAATCCAGTTCATCAAGTTTTTCTTTTATAGATCATGCTTTTAATGTTATATCCTATGTTTTCTCCTATTGTTATATAATTTTAGATTCCACATTTAGGTCAATTATCCATTTTAAGTTAATTCTCGTATAACATGCAAGGTATGGATCAAAGTTAAATTCTTTTTCATATTGATATCCAATTTGTTGAAAAGACAATTCTTCAATAAATTTCATTTACACCCTTTAAAAAATAAAGTGGCTGTCTATGTGTAAGTATATTTCTATATTCTGTCTAGAAACAATCTTTCTATCTTTATGTGGCTATGGCATTTTTTAACTACTGTAGCTTTATAGTAAGTCTTGAAGTCAAGTCATATTAGTTCTCCATTTTATTCTTCTTTTACAAAGTTATTTGGCTATTCTAGTTTCTCTGCTTTTCCCCATGAATTTTAAAATAAACTTGCCAATATTTACCAAAACAAACAACTTCCTCAGGTTTTACTTGGGATTTCTTTGAATCTATAGCTCAATTAGCAGAGAACATCTAACATCTTAACAATATTCAATCTTCCAATCCACGAATACATGTATTGCTCCATTTGTTTAGAACCTCTTTTATTCTTTCAGTAATGTTTTATATTATTTACTATTCAGGTCTTCCGCATTTTTTCTAAATTGATCTATATTTCATATTTTTAACAGCTTCATTAGGATATAATGTATGTAACATACAGTTCAGCCACTTAAAGTGTAAAATTCTGTGGGTTGACTTTCACTGTCTTGATGGTGTTCTTTGAAGCGTGAAAGTTTTTGCTATTGCTAAAGTTAAATTTGTCTTTTTTTTCTTTATTTGCTTATGCTCTTTGTGTCATATCGAAAAAAACCATTGCCTAATTCAAGATCATGAAGATGTATACTTATGTTTTCTTCTAGAGGTCTTAACAGTTTTAGCTCTTACTTTTAGGTCTTTGAATACATTTTAAGTTGATTTGTGTACTTGTCGTGAGGTCAGGGTCTAACTCATTCTTTTGTGTATAGATATCCAGTTGTCCCAGCACCATTTGTTGAAAACAATATGAGTATTAAGGATAAATGCTATATTGCTACAGATAAAAATAACCCATGGTTTTACAATAGTGAGAAAAATCAGTGAATTTCTACAACGGGTCAAGCACTGTACTAAGCCCTGGAATGGATTGATGAATAAGACAGACATGTCACTTTGGGGCTTATGGTGTAGTTCTAAAAAAGGGTGCTAGATGTCATTCCTGAACATTTTAAAAATATATACTAAAAGTTACAAATCAAATATGTTAGAAATATTGCACATGCATTCTTAGTATTCATTTCAGAATCCTTTCATCAGTTTTTGAGATGGTGTAAGTTTTGTATAAATGTTGTAGTCTCATAAAATTCATGCAATTGGACACAAAATTTAATACTTATTTTTGTGATTCTGATTCCCTTAACTCACCAAAATGTTTCATAGGAGCCAAAAAAAAAAAAGTTCCCCAAGCCTTACGAGATTATTTTAGGTCTGTGCAAAGCTTGTTTTTCCCCCTGGAGAAATAGGAAGTCATGTCTGCCCAAGAGTAAACAAATTCTGCGAGGCAGTTTAAATTTGGTCTGAAACTGAGAATCCACAAGATTTGGTTTGGTTCTAAACATGGAGAAGCATTATTGCTTCTTTCCTCATTACCATCCTGACTAGCCCCCTACCGTTGCATGATTACTAACCACGATCAAATGCTTTGTTCAACCTAATTTTAAAGTATTCAACTTCTAAAGGATTGTTATTCATTAACAAAGATTAAATTGTATTATTTCCTAGTCTGTATCAATCAAATTATATTAACTCAGTCACAATTCTCTATATGAAGACTAGATGGTATATGGAAGGAAAAGAATTTTTTTAACTTAATTGATACTTCAAGTTAAAAAAAAAATTAAAAAACAAAACCCTCTCCAACTCAAAAGCAATATAAGGCTAAGTGAACATGGAAAACTTGGAGAAGACTCAGAGGCCAGACGTTAGAAAAGCGTCTCTGGAATGGCTTAGCTATCCACGTGCCGACACAGCAAGTCTGGGCCAAAGTGTTTCACGAGGTCTTTTGCAGCTCAGATAGGCAATGATTCTCTAAATCCATGTCGAAACATGTGATTGAGTGAAACTGCAAAAACCAGAATCTCATTATAATTCGATTTGAGATTGGCACTTGTCCCCACAGCAGGCCAACCCCATATTTTACCCATTTGATCTTTTCCTCTCCACTAAAAAATGATGGAAGGATATTTATTGTGCAGTAATATAAATACACTTTGAAACTAGTGCTTGTGCATGAACCTCCCAGAAACTGAGGTTATTCTTGCTCAAAAACATGAAAGTGAAACACGGCTCAGTAAAAACACCGGATAATCACACGCACACTGAGACCCAGAAGTCAGGGCTACCTAACACTCTTCTCCAGACACTCTCTATCTTGGTTAGTGGAACTATCAACTTGAGATCCGGAGCTGGAAACCTCTTCTTTGTTTCCCAAGTTAATGACCAAGTTGTGAAAATTTGATCTCCAAAGTATTTCTTACAGAGGAGTTCTCTCTTTGTCACTCCTAGGTCTATATCACAGTTCCAGCCCTTGGCATCTTTTACCTGTCCTAGTGCAATAGATTCTTACAGAAATTATAAAACCTTAAATACATAGCAAAGAATATAAGGAATAGTATAAAATGCATGTGATAAGTAGTACCTAGCTTAAGAAATAAAACAATATCCATACAGCTGAAGTAGCCTGTGTAGTACTATTCCCTGACCACCTGCCCCTGCTGCCCCAAGTTCTGCAGAGGTAGCTTCTATCTTGAACTGGAAGTCTATCATTTCCATGCATGCTTTTGTACTCTTTGTGTGTGTGTGTGTGTGTGCTCATATATATACCACACACACGTATACTTGCTATTTTATTTTCTGTTTCTTTCTGTAACTTATGTTTACCACTTAACACTTTTTGAAAGCTATCTTCGATGATTTGCAAAGCTTTAATTTGCTTATTTTCATAGTTGTTTGCATTAAATTGTGTGACTATATCACAGTTTATCCATTCTCTTGTTGATGGACAATTAGGCTGTTTCTAGTTTTTCATATTGTAAATAAGGCTGCTATGAACATTCTTTTACCTGCCTTTTTGGGTAATATGCCTGTGTTCTTTAGATTATGTAGCTGGGAGTGGTGCATAAAGGGGTATAACATCTTTAGCCAGTATTCTCTCTCAAGGGGCAATAACATTTTTCACCTCTGCTGGCAGTTTATGCATGCCTTCTGCTCTATGTCCTCTGTAATACATTTGACCCTTGAACAACATGGGTTTGAACTATGGGGGTCCATTTATGAGGGTTTTTTCCAATAAATACATACTTCAGGTACTGCACAGTCCTCTGCTGGTTGAATCCCTGGATGTGGAACCATGGATATGGAGGGTCAATTGTAAAGTTATATGTGGATTTTTGACTGCATAGGAATTAGTGCATTGTTCAAGGGTCTACTGTATTAGGTATTGCTGATTGTTGGAGGATCTAATCTAGAGGACTTGATCTCTAGTTGACTCAAGAGCTGGATCCAGGCAACTGGAGGCTCCTCACCCCTCTTCTATCCTTGGAATGTACATTTTGCCCACCATTCCCATGATGAGAGTTGTTTTCAAGGACTCAGCCTTGGGAAAACAAGGTGTTATTTAGACATATTCTGGACTGAATATGTGACTGAACCGTGTTAAGGTCTCTATATAAACTTTTAAGATTCTGGTGGGTGGGTGTGGAGATCTACTTCTCTTGTGGTTGCCCAAGACAAGTGTAGTATGTACGGCCCCTTGTTTATTAAATCTGCTACTTACTAATCAGCGTGATCTGCCTCCTTCTTCAGTCTCTCCTTGCCCTTTGTGCACAAGGGCCAGTTTCATATTATACCCAGGAAACTCTCAAGTTTGCAAACCAACACTGACTTCTTAATTTTTACCAAATATTGAAGTATTGAATTATTCACCACCTTGGTTTTGATTTGTTTTCTCTTGAATTCAAGTGAGATACAGTATCTCTAAAGGTTTTTTGACTGCCTTGATTTCTTCCATGAATTGCCTCTTTATAGTATTTGCTGTTTTCTATCGGGTCATTTTTGTTTTTCTTATTGATTTGTAGGTATTACTTATCTATTCTAAATACCAATTCTTTATCTCCTTTGCCTTGTGGCTTGGCTTTTCTCACTTTTTAAATGGGGTCTTGTGATAACAGTAGTATTGTATTTTAGTGTAATGGAATTAACATTTTCCTTTATAAATTATGTGTTTGTCTAAAAATGTTTTATCCTAATCTGAGGGAAACATTTTCTTCTTACATTTTAAAATGTTGATTTTCATATGTGGGACAGTAATTCACCAGAATTGATTTTTATGTAGGTCATGAAGTAGAGAACTGATTTTTATTATTATTATTACATAGAAGGCTATAATTGAAGGGTTTATCCTTTTCCACTGATCTATAGAGACCATTTTAAGTCAAGTTTTCATGATACATGGGACTGTCTGTTTTGTTCCATTAATCTGTTTTTCTATTTCTGTGAAATAATGCATTGCCTTTATCAATTCAGCATTATAATCATTTTGATATCCAGTTCAGTAAATATCTCTCCTCATTCTCTTTTTCCTCTTCCTCTTCAGAAATGTCTTTAATCTCTTGGAAATTTTTATTTCCTTAAAACTTTTTAAGTCCCTCTTTTAAGTTCGATGAAAAAACCTTTGGATTTTGTTCAGCATTTCAGGAATTTGTATAATGAAATGAGGAGAGAATTGTCATATGTATGATTTTAATCATCTTATCCACTGACCTGCTTTTTTGCTCTCTTTATTTTGTTGCTATCAGGAAGATTATATTTTTAAAGTTACACATTAGTGTTCCCAGTTGCTAAGATATAAAAATATGATTTTAAGAATAATTTATTTTATGTTTATTGATTTCTCTGCACTGTCATTAAATTTAATACTTTGGATTTAGATTCATTTGAGTTTTCTGAATAGACGACATTTTTTCTGAAAACAATTGTAATTTTATTGCTATCTTTGAATTTCTTATTTTTCTATTTATTTTTCCTTATCTTATTTTGATTGGATCTCCAGTACATTGTTTAATATAAGGGCTGATAGTGAGTATGCTTGCTGATTTTATGGGGAATACTAAATTTTAGCACTAAGTATGGAAGTTTGCCGTATGTTTGTTCTTGTTGTAGTGGTTTTCTTTAAAGATATAAAGGAAGAAGTCAGATGGCAAACGTGAGACAGTTGCCACATAAAGGGCTGTACTGGCGTTTGGGTAATTGAGCCTTTGAACCACTTACTCCCACACCAGTGGCAGATGTCTGCTTCTTGCTCAGCCAAACCATTTTTCTGGCAGAGAAGACTGGACAATGGTGTGAGTTCCTTCAGTAGCAAATGTCCTGTCATGTTAATTCACTACTGTTTTTGGAAAACTTTAAGTTTACTTTCATATCAGCTTATTTACTTATGGACTTCTGTATATAAATATTATGAGTAAATAATTACATAACAATGGGGAACTAGAAATTCCATGCACGTCTTCTACAATTCTTAACAGTTTTCTTCTACCCAGTAAAAATTATTAAATTATATCAAAAGAAAAAATAGAACAAAGTCCTGATTTGAGGTTAGTAAGCTATTCATTATCCTCAGTCTCACTTTTAAAGACTCTTTATTTCTATAACTAAGCAGATATCTGGCTTTTTCCCTAAGGGTTCCTTTCCCCTGCAGCCCAATCAAACAGTGGCTTCCAATCTATTACTCCCTCTTGCATGTTTGTACCCTTTGTTTATTTTTGATTCACCCTCTTCACCAGCCTTTCCTCCTTTCTTCCTTCTTGTCATAATAATCTCCTGAACTCCTAAGTATTCTCTATTTAGCAAAGACATTAATATCTGTCCCGCAGCATCCCTCTTCACCTCAACTTTGCCCTTTCCATTCAACCCTCTACTGTCATCATGGCTGATTTCAACCTAACTAGCCACTCAATGCTCTGCTCTCTTAGTTCCTTAGTGGTTCGAGTACCTCTGTTTCAGGGTTCCTTATAATCAGTAGACCTTCAGTCCAGCACATTCTCTCTGTGTCAGCCTCCTCTTATCTCCACTGTGTGCATATGTGTACATGTGTGTGTGTCCACTTAGAGTTATCATCAATATGATAAATACTCTATTGCAAATATCGCTTTTCTTCCTTGATACGCTTTCATTCTGAAACACTGATCTGGAAAATGTCCAACCCTAGATGAACCCAAACACCTGAATTTTCTGTGCTGTTTCTGATTTCCTAAGCATCACCAAAAAAAAAAAAAGTCTATTTGAATTTAAGTTGTTTTTCAATAAATATTTAAGAATACGTGAGAGCACTCAGTATATATTTGAGCAGCTAATTTCTACCAGGCATGGATACAGGTATTGGGGTACACATGGTAAATAAGAAAATAAAGTCTGTATATAAGTATAAATACCCTGAATTTTATAGCCTATACGTGTGTGTGTACATATATATACACATATGTGTGTGTGTGTGTATATATATATATACGTGTGTGTGTGTATATATATATATATATATATATATGAATATGAGAGAGAGAGAGAAACCAGCAACAAGAGAGTGGGGGTGGACTTCCCTGGTGGTGCAGTGGTTAAGAATCTGCCTGACAATGCAGGGGACACAGGTTCCATCCCTGGTCCGGGAAGATCCCGCATGCCGCGGAGCAACTAATCCCATGTGCCACAACTACTGAGCCTGTGCTCTAGAAGCCGCAAGCCACAACTACTGAGCCCATGTGCCACAACTACTGAAGCCCGTGCACCTAGAACCCGAGCTCCACAACAAGAGAAGCCACCGCAATGAGAAGCCCACATACCAAAATGAAGAGTAGCCCCCGCTCGCCGCAACTAGAGAGAGCCCACACACAGCAACAAAGACCCAACGCAGCCAAAAAAAAAAAAAAGAGAGTGGGGGCACTGGCGCTACCAGATATTAGAATATCATATAAAGCCAAGTTTATCTCATTTATACCAACCCATCTCCTAGAGCCTCTAATTTCCTAAACATCTTGACATTGTATGAGCCCTTCCTTCCCAACATAATATACAATGAATTTGTGCACATGCATCCTTTATTCTATTTGTATGTGTATGTTTGTGTGTGTGTATAAGGATAAAAGAAGTACAAAATA
This sequence comes from Balaenoptera musculus, assembly GCF_009873245.2. Lineage (NCBI taxonomy): Eukaryota > Metazoa > Chordata > Mammalia > Artiodactyla > Balaenopteridae > Balaenoptera > Balaenoptera musculus. Next base: position 74,589,074 of record NC_045794.1, read on the forward strand.
ACATTAATCGTATTTTTCATAAATTTTGAAATTGTAAATTATTTTATTCTTTACATTCTTCTACAATTTTCTGTGTTTTCTAAATTTTCTGTAGCAATTAAGTACTACTCTTCTTATTAAAAATAAATAGCTTTCAAGTGTGTGAAACTAACAGCTATAAGAAATAAAAAGTGTTTTGGTAATTTTAGACATAAGCATAATATAATTATGTGAGCCTTTGTCATTCCCTTGATGAAGATAACCAAAAAAATAAACAACAAAAAAACCCAAACAAATTAGGTAAGGAATTTGTAGTGATACAAACTCTTCAATATGCAAACTGAAGAATAGACCAATTCAAGATCGACCTAGTTCAATAATCATTATCTATGAGTAGTTAACCATCCTATGGTCATAGAGATTGAAAACTTAAGTATGTATGTATTTAAAAAATAGTAACTCTATAGTTCACATAATTAGAGAGCCTATACCCAAATAATATTGAACACTAGATAACACTATTAACATTTTTGTAAGCTATCTGCTTATTGACATAGGATTATCATTCTTTGTGCCCCATCTTAATTTGCTAATTTGCTAAAAATTTACCTCTATTTCATATACAGTTGAAATACCTTAATGTTGGCTTTATGAAACTAAATAAAAAATTGTTGGGCTTCCCTGGTGGCGCAGTGGTTGAGAATCTGCCTACTAATGCAGGGGACACGGGTTCGACCCCTGGTCTGGGAAGATCCCACATGCCGCGGAGCGACTACGCCCGTGAGCCACAACTACTGAGCCTGCGCGTCTGGAGCCTGTGCTCCGCAACAGGAGAGGCCGTGATAGTGAGAGACCCGTGCACCGCGATGAAGGATGGCCCCCGCTCACCGCAGCTAGAGAAAGCCCTCGCACAGAAACGAAGACCCAACACAGCCAAAAATAAATAAATAAATTTATTTTTTTTAAAAAATTGTAATCTACTTAGAAATCCTTAAAAAAGAGTGTATATATATATATATATATATATATATATACACAAACACACACACACAAATATATACATACACACAATGCAAACTAGCCAGTACTTCTTTTTGATACCCAATAGGCCCCTAAGAATTATTTTTCACAATGAACAACACTATTTTGTCCTGCTTAGAGAAATCTATCATTATTTCTATCCTGTTGTAGGCTAAAATAATCAAGCATATTATACAACAAAATCATAACAACATAATTTGAACCACTGAGACATAAAACATGATTTTACAAACATAACTTTGACAGTTGAAGATGCAGAGTTATGGAAGTTTTCCTGCAATTCTGTGGGCTATGTTTTGAAGTTTATCATTGTTTGACATCAGTTTTACCTTCTGTAGTTGCATCTTCAAGTATATCATGCTGTCTTGTAGCAAAGTGGATAATTTTGAACTCATGTTTATAGATAGATACCATGTCCATTATTTAGAGAGGTAAAGTGAATTCTCTTGTATAATGTATTGTTCAAGCATTATCAGTTACTAACATCCAGCTCTTTGCTACATCTACTTAAAAGAAATATACAGTACTTGCTGGCATTAGCAGTAAATGCAATGGAATTCCTGATTTCAGTTATGGATTATCTTTATCTTAAGAAAATAGGTGATTAGGCCAGAAAACAGTTTCTTGTGTGATGGATTGGATTGTGATATTACTAAATGCAGTTTGACAAAGAGAGCATTAGAAACGCATAAAATGTCATTACAGGAGACTTGGCTGATACTGTCAGAACAGAGCTACGCTGAAGTGTCAGTAACTTTAGTGTTTAAGTTCGGTACAGGCAAGCACCTGGCAGAAAGAAAAGACAGCAAGTAAAAACGAAAGAAAAACTAAAAAGGAGAGGAAAAGAAGTCACATAACATAATGCTTATTATCCTCTGAGGAGGTTATTATACTTCCAAAAAACATGTTGCTGCTGTTTACATTGAGACTAGTATATATCCATCACAGGCTATGTAGCTACCACAGCTAACAGTATCATTAATAACTTCTTTTTTACAGATTTGTTGAGGAATAAATGACAACTAAAATTTTGTATATTTGAAGTGTATGTGATGATTTGATATACATGTACATTGTGAAATGATTACCACAATCAAGTTAATTATCACATCCATCACCTCATATAGTTCACACTCTCCCTGTCTCTGTCTCTGTCTCTTTTTCATTTTCTAGTAGTGAGAATGCTTAAAGTCTCCTCTCAACAAATTTCAAGTATATAATACCGAATTATTAACTATAGGCACCATGCTGTACATTAGATCCTCAGACCTTATTCATCTTATAACTGAAAGTTTATATTCTTTGACTTGTATCTACCCATTTTCCCCATCTCCCAGCTCCTGGCAACCATCATTCTACTCTGTTTCTATAAGATTGGCACTTTTTTTTTTTATTCCACATATAAATGATACTATACAGTATTTGTCTTTATCTGGCTTATTTCACTTAACATAATCTTCTCCAGGTTCATCCATATTATAGCAAATGGCAGGATATCCTTCCTTTTTATATCTGAATAATCTTTCTATCTATCTATCTATACACACACCATATTTTCCTTATCCATTCATCTGTCAGTGGGAACTCTTAAGTTGATTGTGACCCATAGAACATAACAGAGAGCAGAGAAATAAACCCACGTTTACATGGTGAACTAAACTTTGACAAGGGCACTAAGAACATACCATGGGAAAAGGACAGTTGCTTCAATAAATGGTGTTGGAAAAAAATGGACATCCACAGGACGAAGAATTAAACTGGACCCCCATCTTACATCACTAACAAAAATTAACTTGAAATGGATTAAAGACTTAAATGTAAGACCTGCAACCCTAAAACACCCTGAGGAAAACATAGGGAAAAAGCTCCTTGACACTGGTTTTGTCAGTGAGTTTTTGGATACAACAACAAAAGCACAGGTATCAAAAGCTAAAATAAACAAGTTGGACTACATCAAACTAAAAAGCTTCTTTACAGCAAAGGAAATCATCAACAAATTAGAAAGACAACTTACAGAATGAAAGAAAATATTTGCAAATCACATATTTGAGAAGGGGTTAATATCCAAAATGTATAAGGAATTCATACAACTCAGTAGCAAAAAACCCCCAAATCATCCAATTAAAAAATGGACAAAGGATCCAAATAGAAATTTTTGCAAAGAAGACATACCGATGGCCTACAGGAACATGAAAATATGCTCAACATCACTGATCATGAGGGAAATGCACATCAAAACCACAGAGAGGTATCATCTCACACCTGTTAGGGTAACTACTATGAAGACAAGATATAACAAGTCTTGACGAGGGTGTGAAGAAAAGGGAATTCTTTCTCACTATAGGTGGGAATGTAAATTTGTACAGTTATTATGGAAAACAGTATGGAGTTTTCTCAAAATATCAAAAATCAAATTATCATGAATAGCATCTATTTCAAGAAATCCAGTCTTTTCAATACTTTCTTGCAAATTTACCTAGTAATGCAAAGTTTAAAGTTCCTTAGGATGGGTCCTGGGTATAATTTAGTTTAGGGCTATTTTAGCTGCACTGCTAAGGCTGTTCTGAGGACTCTATCTGAGACATTTGAGACATTTCCACTCTGCCTGTTGGGAATACAAACTCTTCCGAGCCCTCTGTGAGCCCTGGAAATATTTCAACTGCTTCTGTCAGGTGATTCTTTTTCTGGCCTTAGATATTTTCTTCTCAAACGTATACAGATGAGTACTCTGCCAATGACTTGTTAGGATTCCTCTGCCTATTTCTGTAAGTCTCTCTCTGAAGCCCCTTCCTTTTAGACACATTGGACCCTCTGAATTGTAATTGCTCTCTCATTAGCAAGAATGCCTGGCTGTTTGTCCTCCTCCTTCCTGTGTTACATTCTGAAAATGTCATGCAAACAATAAGCTGGTGCAATCATTTGGATCACCTTATTTGTTTCTGTTTTCTCAGGAATCACAGGCCTGAGCTGCCTGTTGTCAAATGTATGAAAACTAGTGTTTTATAGATCTAGCCCTTTTTTCAAATTAATTTTTTTCAAATTTTTCAAATTGTTTAATGGGGGAGTGTTTCTCCACCTTGGCTGGAAACAAACATTTTTTATTTGGGGTATTTTACAATTTTGATTTTCAATTGAAGAATTATTTTTTTCTGAAGCTCATATACTCTATTAATGCAGTTCCATATGATTTTTAATCTGAAACCTATGTGTTTGATTAAAGAGAAAATATCTGAGGAGTAGAATTTGGAAGAATACAATTTTAATATTTTTTTTCAAATTTGCATACTTTTTGGTCTTTTGTGTGCTTCTAACACCAGTAAGAATAAACTATTTTTATGAACTGAATGTTTTTGTCCCTTCAAAATTCATATGTTGAAGCACTAACCCCAAGTGTGATGGTATTTGGAGATGTGACCTTTGGAGGGTAATTCGAGTCAGATGAGGTCATGAGAGTGGTGTTCTCATGATGAGATAAGCATCCTTGTAAGAAGAGACACCAGAGAGCTTGCTCACTCTCTCTCCCCGTGTGCACAGAAAGAAGAGTTCATAGGAACACACAGTGATATGGTGGCTACCTTATAAGCCAAGAGAAGAGGTCTCAGAATGAAATCTACCCTGCCCACACCTTGATCTTGGACTTCCTAGCCTCTACAACTGTGAAACATACTTTTTTTGTTTGTTTGTTGTGTTTTATTTTTTTCTATTTAAGCTACCCAGTCTATGGTATTTTGTTAAGGCAGCCCAAGCTAACTAAGACAACTATTAATACCAAAATTTATATAAAGAAGATTGAATTTTTTTCTATCATGAGCATATTAGAATGAGATTAACAGATTTAAAGCATAGAAATTATTCCCACTGAATGTGTATTTAGATGAGGTGTGTGTGTGTGTGTGTGCGTGTGTGTGTGTGTGTGTGTTTGTGTGTATTCAGATGGGAATTAATCCTTCCCTGGGTGAGGAGAAGTTGAAATCTGGATCTGTCATTTTTTAGCAAAAAATGTCAATCAAATGAGTAAGCTTTAGAATTTGGCTCTCTCAATTTAATCCTGACACTAGCACACATCAGTTGCAAGATCATGTACAAGTTGAAGTCTCTCATCTGTTAAAATGGAAAAATAATAATAGTTTTTATCATGTAAGTTTTTTTTGAGTATTTAAATTGAAGAAAATAATCTAAAACACTTACTATAGACATGTTAATTTATCAGTAATTTTAGTGATTATTTTTATCACTACTAACTATGCTACTTTGGACAAGTAAGTTACATAACCTCTCTAAATTTGTTTTCTTATCTCTAAAATTGATAAGGATTCTTATCTTTAAGAACTCAAAGAAAAAATAATGTAGAACTACTGAACACAATTTGATTCAGAGTATATGTTAATAAGTAGTATTTTAATTTTTAAAAATACTTATAGTTAGTTCTATTTTTGATATTTTAGAATTAATTTATTGTTCCAAAAGTGTTCTCATTGAAAGTTCTTTAGTGTGTGTGTGTGTGTGTGTGTGTGTGTGTGTGTTTCTCGTTTTCTTAGAGATGCAATAGAAAAATGAACTGTATTTCAATACATTAATTGTTCATCCTGGTGAGAAAACTGGCAATAAATAGCAATCTTATTTAAAGATCACAGGAGTAGGCCATTTGGAGTTTTTGTGTAGTGTCAATGCATCAGAAATCTTTGTTTAACCACTACATGAGTCCACACTAGACCAAAAAGCATAAAGATCACATCGAAGTTGTATTCCTTCTAGCAGCAGAATCATTGGGATAGAATGTTAAAAAAAAAAAAAGAAAAGACTATTTCAAATAGCACTGATCCTTGTTTAAATTAAAGTAAGTGGGAATTTCCCCAGTATCAATCTTAGTTAACAGAAGACCTTTCTCCAAAAAATGGTGAACTACCATTATTTCTAATGACAGAAATAATCAAAATTTCAGGTTCAACAAATAGGACAGAATAAAAGCCATATATTGGTTTTCTACATTTTAACAGTCTATTAAATTTGTAGTTTGAAGCTGTTTAGAATAGCTCTCTTAAACTAATGTACTGCTAAGCCAGGACATGTGTCGGATATGGCAATTCTAGAAGCATCATTTATAGTATATTAAACTTTATTTTGAGATAATTGTAGTGCAGTGGAAAGGAATAATACAGAAAAATCCCATGTGCTCTTTACCCAGGTTCCCCCAATGATATCTTGCAAAACAATTGTGCAGTATTAGAACCAGTATATTGACAGTAATGTAGTCATGATTCAGAATATTTTCATTAGCATGAGGATCCTTCACATTGCTTTTGTAGAGCCTCATTTCTCTCCCACCTCCACCCTTCCTTCATCCCTAGCAACCAGTAATATGTTCTCTATTTCTATAATTTTGTCTTTTCAAGAGTTTTATATAAATGGCCTATATAGTATGTAACATACGGAAATTAACTCAGCATAGTTCTATGGAGATTTGTCCAGATTCATTCCTTTTTTTTTTTTTTAATTTTTTAATTTAATTTTATTTATTTTTTTATACAGCAGGTTCTTATTAGTCATCAGTTTTATAAACATCAGTGTATACATGTCAATCCCAATCTCCCAATTCATCACACCACCACCCCTACACCCCCGTGGCTTTCCCCCCTTGGTGTCCATACGTTTGTTCTCTACATCTGTGTCTCAACTTCTGCCCTGCAAACTGGTTCGTCTGTACCATTTTTCTAGGTTCCACATATATGCGTTAATATATGATATTTGTTTCTCTATTTCTGACTTACTTCACTCTGTGTGACAGTCTCTAGATCTAGCCATGTCTCAACAACTGACCCAATTTCGTTCCTTTTTATGGCTGAGTAATATTCCATTGTATATATGTCCCACATCTTCTTTATCCATTTGTCTGTCGATGGGCATTTAGGTCGCTTCCATGACCTGGCTATTGTAAATAGTGCTGCAATGAAAATTGGGGTGCATGTGTCTTTTTGAATTATGGTTATCTCTGGATATATGCCCAGTAGTGGGAATGCTGGATCATATGATAATTCTATTTTTAGCTTCTTAAGAAACCTCCATACTGTTCTCCACAGTGGCTGTATCAATTTACATTCCCACCAACAGTGCAAGAGGGTTCCCTTTCTCCACACCCTCTCCAGCATTTGTTGTTTGTAGATTTTCTGATGATGCCCATTCTAACTGGAGTGAGGTGATACCTCATTGTAGTTTTGTTTTGCATTTCTCTAATAGTTAGTGATGTTGAGCAGCTTTTCATGGGCTTCTTGGAGAAATGTGTCTTCTTGGAGAATATGTCTTCTTTGGAGAAATGTCTATTTAGGTCTTCTGCCCATTTTTGGATTGGGTTATTTGTTTTTTTAATATTGAGCTGCATGAGCTGTTTATATATTTTGGAGATTAATCCTTTGTCTGTTGATTCATTTGCAAATACTTTCTCCCATTCTGAGGGTTGTCTTTGCGTCTTGTTTATGGTTTCCTTTGCTGTGCAAAAGCTCTTAAGTTTCATTAGGTCCCATTTGTTTATTTTTGTTTTTATTTCCATTACTCTAGGAGGCATATCAAAAAAGATCTTGCTGTGATTTATGTCAAAGAGTGTTCTTCCTATGTTTTCCTCTAAGAGATTTATAGTGTCCGGTCTTATATTTAGGTCTCTAATCCATTTTGAGTTTATTTTTGTGTATGGTGTTAGGGAGTGCTCTAATTTCATTCTTTTACATGTAGCTGTCCAGTTTTCCCAGCACGACTTATTGAAAAGACTGTCTTTTCTCCATTCTATGTATTTGCCTCCTTTGTCATAGATTAGTTGACCATAGGTGTGTGGGTTTACCTCTGGGCTTTCTATCTTGTTCCATTGATCTATGTTTTTGTTTTTGTGCCAGTACCATATTGTCTTGATTACTGTAGCTTTGTAGTATAGTCTGAAGTCAGGGAGTCTGATTCCTCCAGCTCCGTTTTTTCCCCTCAAGACTGCTTTGGCTATTTGGGGTCTTTTGTGTCTCCATACAAATTTTAAGATTTTATGTTCTACTTCCATAAAAAATGCCATTGGTAATTTGATAGGAATTGCATTGAATCTGTAGATTGCTTTGGGTAGTATAGTCATTTTCACAATATTGATTCTTCCAATCCAAGAACATGGTATATCTCTCCATCTGTTGGTGTCATCTTTAATTTCTTTCATCAGTGTCTTATAGTTTTCTGCATACAGGTCTTTTGTCTCCCTAGGTAGGTTTATTCCTAGGTATTTTATTCTTTTTGTTGCAATGGTAAATGGGAGTGTTCCCTTAATTTCTCTTTCAATCTTTTCATCATTAGTGTATAGGAATGCAAGAGATTTCTGTGCATTAATTTTGTATCCTGCAACTTTACCAAATTCATTGATTAGCTCTAGTAGTTTTCTGATGGCATCTTTAGGATTCTCTATGTACAGTGTCATGTCACCTGCAAACAGTGGCAGTTTTACTTCTTCTTTTACAATTTGTATTCCTTTTATTTCTTTTTCTTCTCTGATTGCCGTGACTTGGACTTCCAAAACTATGTTGAATAATAGTGGTGACAGTTGACATCCTTGTCTTGTTCCTAATCTTAGAGGAAATGTTTTCAGTTTTTCACCACTGAGAATGATGTTTGTTGTGGGTTTCTCATATATGGCCTTTATGATGTTGAGGTAGGTTCCCTCTATGCCCACTTTCTGGAGAGTTTTTATCATAAATGGGTGTTGAATTTTGTCAAAAGCTTTTTTTTTACATCTATTGAGATGATCGTGTGCTTTTTCTTCTTCAATTTGTTAATATGGTGTATCACATTGATTGATTTGCGTATATTGAAGAATCCTTGCATCCCTGGGATAAATCCCACTTAATCATGGTGTATGATCCTTTTAATGTGTTGTTGGATTCTGTTTGCTAGTATTTTGTTGAGGATTTTTGCGTCTATATTCATCAATGATACTGGTCTGTAATTCTCTTTTTTTGTAGTATCTTTGTCTGGTTTTGTTATCAGGGTGATGGTGGTCTCATAGAATGAGTTTGGTAGTGTTCCTTCCTCTGCAGTTTTTTGGAAGAGTTTGAGAAGGATGGGTGTTAGCTCTTCTCTAAATGTTTGATAGAATTCACCTGTGAAGCCATCTGGTCCTGGACTTTTGTTTGTTGTAAGATTTTTAATCACAGTTTCAATTTCATTACTTGTGATTGGTCTGTTCTTATTTTCTATTTCTTTCTGGTTCAGTCTTGGAAGGTTATACCTTTCTAAGAATTTGTCCATTTCTTCCAGGTTGTCCATTTTATTGGCATAGAGTTGCTTGTAGTAGTCTCTTATGATGCTTTGTATTTCTGCAGTGTCTGTTGTAACTTCTCCTTTTTCATTTCTAATTTTATTGATTTGAGTCCCTTCCCTCTTTTTCTTGATGAGTCTGGCTAATGGTTTATCTATTTTGTTTATCTTCTCAAAGAACCAGCTTTTAGTTTCATTGATCTTTGCTATTTTCTTTGTTTCTATTTCATTTATTTCTGCTCTGATCTTTATGACTTCTTTCCTTCTGCTAACTTTGGGTTTTGATTGTTCTTCTTTCTCTAGTTCCTTTAGGTGTAAGGTTAGATTGTTTATTTGAGATTTTTCTTGTTTCTTGAGGTAGGCTTGTATAGCTATAAGCTTCCCTCTTAGAACTGCTTTTGCTGCATCCCATAGGTTTTGGATTGTTGTGTTTTCATTGTCATTTGTCTCTAGGTATTTTTTGATTTCCTCTTTGATTTCTTCAGTGATCTCTTGGTTATTTAGTAACGTATTGTTTAGCCTCCATGTGTTTGTGTTTTTTACATTTTTTTCCCTGTAATTCATTTCTAATCTCATAGTGTTGTGGTCAGAAAAGATGCTTGATACGATTTCAATTTTCTTAAATTTACTGAGGCTTGATTTGTGACCCAAGATTAATCTATCCTGAAGAATGTTCCATGTGCACTTGAGAAGAAAGTGTAATCTGCTGTTTTTGCATGCAATGTCCTATAAATATTAATTAAATCTATCTAGTCTATTGTGTCATTTAAAGCTTCTGTTTCCTTATTTATTTTCATGTTGGATGATCTGTCCATTGGTGTAAATGAGGTGTTAAAGTCCCCCACTATTATTGTATTTCTGTCAATTTCCTCTTTTATAACTGTTAGCAGTTGCCTTATGTATTGAGGTGCTCCTATGTTGGGTGCATATATATTTATAATTGTTATATCTTCTTCTTGGATTGATCCCTTGATCATTATGTAGTGTCCTTCCTTGTCTCTTGTAACATTCTTTATTTCGAAGTCTATTTTATCTGAAATGACTATTGCTATACCAGCTTTCTTTTGATTTCCATTTGCATGGAATATCTTTTTCCATCCCCTCACTTTCAGTCTGTATGTGTCCCTAGGTCTGAAGTGAGTCTCTTTTAGACAGCATATGTACACATCTTGTTTTTGTATTCATTCAGCAAGCCTGTGTCTTATGGTTGGAGCATTTAATCCGTTCACGTTTAAGGTAATTATCGATAGGTATGTTCCTATGACCATTTTCTTAATTGTTTTGGGTTTATTTTGTAGATCCTTTTCTTCTCTTGTGTTTCCCAATTAGAGAAGTTCCTTTAGCATTTGTGGTAGAGCTGGTTTGGTGGTGCTGAATTCTCTTAGCTTTTGCTTGTCTGTAAAGCTTTTGATTTCTCCATCGAATCTGAATGAGATCCTTGCTGGGTAGAGTAATCTTGGTTGTAGGTTCTTCCCTTTCATCACTTTAAGTATATCATGCCACTCCCTTCTGGCTTGTAGAGTTTCTGCTGAGAAATCAGCTGTTAACCTTATGGGAGTTCCCTTGTATGTTATTTGTCGTTTTTCCCTTGCTGCTTTCAATAATTTTTCTTTGTCTTTAATTTTTGTCAATTTGATTAATATGTGTCTTGGCATGTTTCTCCTTGGGTTTATCCTGTATGGGACTCTCTGTGCTTCCTGGACTTGGGTGGCTATTTCCTTTCCCATGTTAGGGAAGTTTTCAACTATAATCTCTTGAGATATTTTTTCTGGTCCTTTCTCTCTCTCTTCTCCTTCTGGGACCCCTATAATGCGAATGTTGTTGCGTTTAATGTTGTCCCAGAGGTCTCTTATGCTGTCTTCATTTCTTTTCATTCTTTTTTCTTCTGTTCCATAGCAGTGAATTCCACCATTTTGTCTTCCAGGTCACTTATCCGTTCTTCTGCCTCAGTTATCCTGCTATTGATTCCTTCTAGTGTAGTTTTCATTTCAGTTATTGTATTGTTCATCTCTGTTTGTTTGTTCTTTAATTCTTCTAGGTCTTTGTTAAACATTTCTTACAGCTTCTCGATCTTTGACTCCATTCTTTTTCCGAGGTCCTGGATCATCTTCACTACCATTATTCTGAATTCTTTTTCTGGAAGGTTACCTATCTCTACTTCATTTAGTTGTTTTTCTAGGGTTTTATCTTGTTCCTTCATCTGGTACATAGCCCTCTGCCTTTTCATCTTGTCTATCTTTCTGTGAATGTCTCCTTCCTTTTTATTGTTGAGTGGTACTCCATGGCATTGAGGTCCCACAGTTCATTTAACCATCCCCTCACTGAAGGACATCTGGACTGTTGTTAGCTTTGGGCTATTATGAATAAAGCTGCTATAAACATTTGTGTTAGGTTTTTGTGTGAACAGAGGTGTTTATTTTTCTGGGATAGGTGTGCATGTTTCAAGGTCATATGACAGTTGCATGTTTTGTTTTTATAAAAATTAAGAGTTTTCTACAGTGGATTTATACTCCCACCAGCAGTGAATAAATGATCTAGTTTCTCTGCATTCTGACCATCATTAGGTATTTTCATTATTTTTTGTTTTAGTCATTGTGATACATGAGTAGTGATTACTCATTGCCTTTTTAATTTGCATTTCCCTATTGACTAAGATGTGGAACACCTTTTCAAGCACTTCTTTACCATCTGAATATTTCTTTTGGCAAAATATCTCTTTATGTCTTTGCCTTTTTCCAGTTGGATTGTTTGTTTATATTGCTCAAGCTTTAGAGTTGTTATGTATTCTAGATACTATTCTTTTGTGAGATATGTGTTTTGCAAATACTTTTTCCTCTTCTATATCTTTTCATTTCTGTAACAGGACCTTTTGTCCATCAAAAGTTTTTAATTTTGATGATGTTCAATTTACAAAATTTTAATTTTATATACTATTCTGCTTTGATGTCAAGTCTAAGAATTATTTCCCTAGACCTTGATTCCAAAGATTTTCTCTTACTCTTTTTTCTACGTTTTATAGTTTTACATTTTCCAGTTAAGTCTGTCATCCATTTTTAATTTATTGATAATAAAGTATGAAACTTTTTATTCCCTGTGGATGTCTATTTATTCTACCACCGTTTGTTTTTTAATTTTTTAATTTTTTTTTTCTCATTAGTTATCTATTTTATACATATTAGTGTATATATGTCAATCCCAATCTCCCAATTCATCCCACCGCCCTTTCCCCCCCTTGGTGTCCATACCTCTGTTCTCTACATCTGTGTCTGTATTTCTGCCTTGCAAACTGGTTCATCTGTACCATTTTTCTAGATTCCACATATATGCATTAATATATGATATATATATATGATATTTGTTTTTCTCTTTCTGACTTAACTCTCTATGACAGTCTCTAGGTCCAATTTAGTCTCTTTAGGACCCAATTTTCTTCCTTTTTATGGCTGAGTAATATTCCATTGTATATATGTACCACACCTTCTTTATCCATTCATCTGTTGATAGATATTCAGTTGAAAAGGCTATTCCTTAGTTTAATTTACCTTTTGTCTTTGTCATAAATTAGTTGGGTATGTTTGTGTGGATCAATTCTGTTCTCTTGATCTATGTATCTATCTCTTCACCAAAGCTAAACAGTTCTGATTATCGAAGGTATATAATCAGTCTTTAAACCAGGTTGGATAATTCTACCTACTTCATTCATCTTCATCAAAATGATTTTACTTCTTTTAGTTTCCTTGCCTTTCCATATAAATTTTAAGATAATCCTGTATATCACTTTGGGGTAGAACTGATATCTTTACTATGTTGAATCTTCCAATCCTTGAACATGATATGACTCTTCATTTATTTAGATTTTTTGGATTCCTTTCATCAGTATTGTGTAGTTTTTCAACATGCAAGTACTGTACATGTTTTATTAGATTTACATGTAACTACTGTGTGTGAGAGAAAATATTTGTGTTTGCAATTTTAATTTCATTACCCAATATTTATTTCTAGTAACAAAAATACAATTGATTTTCTATGTTTACCTTATATCCTGTGACCTTGTTGAGCTCACTTATTAGTTTTAGGAGTAGTTTCTAGATTCCCTGATTTCCTATGTAGAAAATCATGCCATCTTCAAATAGAGATAATTCTACCTTTTCCTTTCTGTATGCTTTTATTTCCTTTTTTTGCCTTATTACACTGACTAGAACTTCCAGGACTATGGAATAAAAGTAGTAGGAACCTTGTTCTTGATTTTAGGGAGAAAGCATTCAGTTTTTCACTATTAAGTATGAAGTTAGCTGTTAGGCTTTTTGTAGGTGCTTTTCATCAAATTGAGATATGTTTTCTTCTATCCCTCTTTTCTGCCAGTTCTTATGTTAAATGGGTATTGAATTTTTTCAAATTCTTTTTATTCATTAATTTATATGATCTTGTAATATTTCTCTTTCTGCTTATTAATATAGTGGATTACACTAATTGATATTTTAAGTATTGAACCAGATTTGGATCTTTAAAAAAACTCCCATTGGTCATGACATGTATTCTTTATATATATGACTGAATTCTGTTTGCTAATATTTTCGTAAATATTTTGCATATATATTCATAGGGGATATTGGTCTGTAGTTTTCTTTCATTGTACTATCCTTATCTGCTTTTGGTATGAGGATAATCTTAGCTTTATGAATGAATTGAGAGGTGTTCTCTTCTATTTTCTGGAAGAGATTGAGTAAAATTAGTGTTAATTTTTCTCTAAGGGTTTGGTAGAGTTCTTCAGTGAAACCCTCTGGGACTGGAAGTTCTCTTTCTTGGGAGTTTTTAAAATTATAGATTCAACTTTTTTTATAGTTACATGCCAATTAAAAAGTATTTCATATGGGATGAGTTGTGATAGTTTGTGTTTTTTGAGGAATTGGTCCATTTTATCTAAATTGTCAAATTTTTGTGTATAGAGTTGTTTATAATAGCCTCTTTTTATTTCTTTTTAAATTTTATTTATTTATTTATTTTTGGCTGTGTTGGGTCTTCGTTTCTGCGCGAGGGCTTTCTCTAGTTGTGGCAAGCGGGGGCCACTCTTCATCGTGGTGCGCGGGCCTCTCACTATCGCGGCCTCTCTTGTTGCAGAACACAGGCTCCAGACGTGCAGGCTCAGTAGTTGTGGCTCACAGGCCTAGTTGCTCCACGGCATGTGGGATCTTCCCAGACCAGGGCTCGAACCCGTGTCTCCTGCATTGGCAGGCAGATTCTCAACCATTGCGCCACCAGGGAAGCCCTCTTTTTATTTCTTATACAATTTTTAAAGGTTATAATAGCCTCGTTTTATCCCTTTGATGTCTGCAGGGTCTGTGTGATATCCCTTGTTTCATTCCTGATGTTGGTAATCTGTGTCTTCCCTTTTGTTCTTGTCAGTCTAGCCATAGATGTTTATTTTCATTCATCTTTTCAAAGAACCAGTGTTATTGTTTCATTGTTTTTTTCTCTATTTTTTCTGTTTTAAATTTTATTGATTACCGCTCTTGTATTTATCATTTCCTCCTTCTGATTCTTTTGTTTATTTTGTTCTTTAAAAAAAAATAAACAACAGAAATTTATTTCTCACAGTTCTGGAGGCTGAGAAGTACAAGATCAAGGCACTGGCAAATTTGGTGTCTCCTGAGAGCCTGTTTACTGATTCATATTGTATTTTTACATAGTGGAAGGGCTATTTTGTACTTATTTTTGTGGTTTTTTGAGGTGGGAGCTTAAATGACTGATTTGAGACTTTCTTTTCTAATGTATAAATTTAGTGCCATAAATTTCCTGCTCAGCACTGCCTTAGCTGTGATTCACACTTTTTGATGTATTTTCATTTAACTAAATGTAATGTTGATTTTATAGGTTATTTATAAAGATGTTGTTTAGTTTCTAGGTGTTCAGAGATTTCTTATTATCTGTCTGTTATTAATTTCTAGTTATATTTCATTATGGTTAAAGAATACACACTATGTGCCTTTAATTATTTTAAATTTATTAAGGTTTGTTTATGGCCCATGATACAGTCTATTTTGGTGTATTTTCCATGGGCACTTGAAAATAATGTATAGTACTGTGTTGTTATGTGGAGTGTTCCTATAAGCATCATTTAAATCCTTTTGGTTGATGGTATTGTTAGATTCTTCTTTATCCTTGCTAATTTTCTCTCTGGGTGTTCTGTCTGTTGTTGAGAGAGTGGTGAAGTCTCTAAATATAATTTTGGATTTTAGAAACATGATTTTTAATCTTTATAGAAAATCTACAGGTATAATATGTAAGAGAATGAAACGTTTGATTTTAATATGGTTTTCCTTATATACACATAAATAGTGACAAGCTTACTTTAACTTGCTTCATAGATGACAAAGAATTAGGTAAAATAGTCAATCACTGGTTGAGTATAAATGTTGGTTCATACTATAACCATGTAGACATTTGTGGAGTACATGAAATAAAATTCTGTCCTTTCCACATAACTCACTCTTTTGGCTTGACTTAAGTGAAAACATTTGTGCCCTCTCTGTCTACTGCCCCAGCTCAGTCCACTTCTTCTACATAGTAAGGGAGGTATGTATGTACCATTTCAATATAGGAAGCAATGAGAAATGTAATAATTAGGTCCAAAAATGCTTCTCAAGAGAGAACTTGAGATGGTATACATAAATTTTTGAATACAAATTTGATATTGAATAAATATGCACTTTGGAAAACAATTACTAAGCCTGTATGAGATCTTTTATAGCTATTGACAAGAACATCAATACAGAATTGTAAGAGAGAATTTGGTAGTCAAACATGTTTATATTCTCATCAGTTCACTTTCTATTATGAATGCTGAATCCAAAACTGATAAATAGGGAATAGAAAAAAAGGGACGTAAACTAATGATAATTGAAGAATTATTTTAGGATAATGACAAATAAGACAGGAAGTATATTTTAAAAAGGAAAATATGAAAGTACTGAACTTGTAAGATAGTTTTAATGTTTATATATTTTTTACAAATTGCATAGCATTTTCTAATTTTAAAAACACTTTCAAAATTCTCTCTCAGTCATGCTCATTAGTGTTAGGTATTCCTTTCAAGTTCATTTTAATATTATTAAAGAAGAAACTGAGGCTCAGAGATAGTAGATGAATTGTCCTAACTTTTCAACCAGTAGGGAAATGGACTTTTGATTCTAGGTCTAGAACTCATTCCATTGGGTCACAACTGCCTCTGTAATAAAGGAAGACTTCTGGAACTCTACAGAAACTTACCAAAATTAACAAGTGATAATGTAGCTTCTTGTCTTTATGCCATCCAAATTTTCACATTCTGCCTATGCTCCATTCTCTGTATATATTTTATTTATTTGTTTGTTTTTGATTCCTCAGTCATTCTAATTTTAATATAAGAATAATAGTAATAAAACATACACTATGACTATGGATCATTAAATATATAATTGAAAAGCCTTATGTATATATAATTGCTTTTCAGGGAAATTTTTAATATTTGGAATCATCTGCTTTCATAAAGGGACCATATAATTTTTGTAATATAGCTGGTCCTCTGTGGTTTAAATGTGCATTTGAATAACAAAGCTTCTATAGTTAAAAGGTTTTGAAGCAGGATGAATATAATTTTTTTCTAAAGAAACATTGTCCATTTTGCTACAGTCAATTAATTTTTTTTTAACATCTTCATTGGAATATAATTGCTTTACAATGGTGTGTTAGTTTCTGCTTTATAACAAAGTAAATCAACTATACGTATACATATATCACCATATCTCCTCCCTCTTGCGTTTCGCTCCCACCCTCCCTATCCCACCACTCTAGATGCTCACAAAGCACCGAGATGATCTCCCTGTGCTATTCGGCTGCTTCCCACTAGCTATCTATTTTACATTTGGTAGTATATATATGTCCATGCCAATCTCTCACTTTGTACCAGCATACCCTTCCCACTCCCAGTGTCCTCAAGTCCATCTCTACGTCTGTGGCTTTATTCCTATCCTGCCCCTAGGTCCATTTTTTTTTCTTCTTTTTTAGATTCCATACATATGTGTTAGCATACGGTATTTGTTTTTCTCTTTCTGACTTACTTCACTCTGTATGACAGACTCTAGGTCCATCCACCTCACTACAAATACCTCAATTTTGTTTCTTTTTATGGCTGAGTAATATTCCATTGTATATATGTGCCACATCTTCTTTATTCATTCATCTGTTGATGGACACTTAGGTTGCTTCCATGTCCTGGCTATTGTAAATAGTGCTGCAGTGAACATTGTGGTACATGACTCTTTTTGAATTATGGTTTTCTCAGGGTACATGCCCAGTAGTGGGATTGCTGGGTCGTATGGTAGTTCTATTTTTAGTTTTTTAAGGAACCTCCATACTGTTCTCCATAGTGGTTGTATCAATTTACATTCCCACCAAAAGTGCAAGTGGGTTCCTTTTCTCCACACCCTCTCCAGCATGTACTGTTTGTAGATTTTTAGATGATGGCCATTCTGACTGGTGTGACGTGATATCTCATTGTAGTTTTGATTTGCATTTCTCTCATGATTAGTGATGTTGAGCATCCTGTCATGTGTTTGTTGGCAAGCTGTATATCTTCTTTAGAGGAAAGTCTATTGAGGTCTGCCCATTTTTGGATTAGGTTGATTGTTTTTCTGATATTGAGCTGCATGAGCTGCTTGTAAATTTTGGAGATTAATCCTTTGTCAGTTGCTTCATCTGCAAATATTTTCTCCCATTCTGAGGGTGGTCTTTTCATCTTGTTTATATTTTCCTTTGCTGTGCAAAAGCTTTTAAGTTTCATTAGGTTCCATTTGTTTATTTTTGTTTTTATTTCCATTTCTCTAGGAGGTGGGTCAAAAAGGATCTTGCTGTGATTTATGTCATAGAGTGTTCTGCCTATGTTTTCCGCTCAGAGTTTTATAGTGTCTGGCCTTACATTTAGGTCTTTAATCCATTTTGAGTTTATTTTTGTGTATGGTGTTAGGGAGTATTCTAATTTCATTCTTTTCCATGTAGTTGTCCAGTTTTCCCAGCACCACTTATTTGAAGAGGCTGTCTTTTCTCCATTGTATATTCTTTCCTCCTTTATCAAAAATAAGGTGACCATATGTGTGTGGGTTTGTCTCTGGGCTTTCTATCCAGTTCCATTGATCTATATTTCTGTTTTCCTGCCATTACCATACTGTCTTGATTACTGTAGCTTTGTACTATAGTATGAAGTCCAGGAGCCTGATTCCTCCAGCTCCGTTTTTCTTTCTCAAGATTGCTTTGGCTATTCAGAGTCTTTTGTGTTTCCATATAAATTGTGAAATTTTTTGTTCTAGTTCTGTGAAAAATGCCATAGGTAGTTTGATAGGGATTGCATTGAATCTGTACATTGCTTTGGGTAGTATAGTCATTTTCACAATGTTGATTCTTCCAATCCAAGAACATGGTATACTTCTCCATCAGTTTGTGTCATTTTTAATGTCTTTCATCAGTGTCTTATAGTTTTCTGCATACAAGTCTTTTGTCTCCTTAGGTAGGTTTCTTCCTAGGTATTTTATTCTTTTTGTTGCAGTGGTAAATGAGAGTGTTTCCTTAATTTCTCTTTCAGACTTTTCATCATTAGTGTATAGGAATGCAAGAGATTTCTGTGCATTAATTTTGTATCTTGCTACTTTACCAAATTCATTGATTAGCTCGAGGAGTTTTCTGGTAGCTTCTTTAGGATTCTCCATGTATAGTATCATGACATCTGCAAACAGTGACAGCTTTACTTCTTTTCCGATTTGAATTCCTTTTATTTCTTTTTCTTTTCTGATTGCTGTGTCTAAAACTTCCAAAACTATGTTGAATAATAGTGGTGAGAGTGGAAAACCCTGTCTTGTTCCTGATCTTAGTGGAAATGGTTTCAGTTTTTCACAGTTGAGAACGATGTTGGCTGTGGGTTTGTCATATATGGCCTTTATTATGTTAAGGTCAGTTCCCTCTATGCCTACTTTCTGGAGGGCTTTTATCATAAATGGGTGTTGAATTTTGTCAAAACTTTTTCTGCATCTATTGAGATTATCATATTGTTTCTATCCTTCAATTTGTTGATATGGTTTATCACATTGATTGATATGCGTATATTGAAGAATCCTTGCATTCCAGGGATAAACCCCACTTGATCATGGTGTACGATCCTTTTAATGTGCTGTTGGATTCTGTTTTATTAGTATTTTTTTGAGGATGTTTGCATCTACGTTCATCAGTAATATTGGCCTGTAGTTTTCTTTCTATATGACATCTTTGTCTGGTTTCGGTATCACGGTGATGGTGGCCTCATAGAATTAGTTTGGGAGTGTTCCTCCCTATGCTGTATTTTGGAGGAGTTGAGAAGGATAGGTGTTAGCTCTTCTCTAAATGTTTGATTGAATTCGCCTGGGAAGCCATGTGGTCCTGGACTTCTGTATTTTGGAAGATTTTAATCACAATCTCAATTTCAGTGCTTGTGATTGGTCTGTTTATATTTTCTATTTCTTCCTGGTTCAGTCTCGGAAGGTTGTGCTCTTCCATGAATATGTCCGTTTCTTCCAGGTTGTTCATTTTATTTGCATATAGTTGCTTGTATTAATGTCTCATGATCCTTTGTATTTCAAGTTAGGTTCTGGGTCATTGTGTTTTCATTGTCATTTGTCTCTAGGTATTTTGTTATTTCCTCTTTGATTTCTTCAGTGATCTCTTGGTTATTTCGTAATGTATTCTTTTGCCTCCATGTGTTTGTATTTTTTACAGATTTTTTCCTGTAATTGATATCTAGTCTCATAGCATGTGGTCAGAAAAGATACTTGATACGATTTCAGTTTTCTTAAATTTACCAAGGCTTGATTTATGACCCAAGATATGATCTATCCTGGAGAACGTTCCATGAGCACTTGAGAAGAAAGTGTATTCTGTTGTTTTTGGATGGAATGTCCTATAAATATCAATTAAGTCCATCTTGTTTAATGTATCATTTAAAAGTTGTGGTTCCTTATTTATTTTATTTTCATTTTGGATGATCTGTCCATTCGTGAAAGCAGGATGTTAAAGTCCCCTACTATGATTGTGTTACTGTCGATTTCCCCTTTTATGGCTGTTAGCCTTTGCCTTATGTACTGAGGTGCTCCTATGTTGGGTGCATAAATATTTACAATTGTTATATCTTCTTCTTGGATTGATCCTTTGATCATTATGTAGTGTCCTTCTTTGTCTCTTGTAATAGTCTTTATTTTAAAGTCTATTTTATCTGATATGAAAATTGCTACTCCAACTCTCTTTTGATTTCCATTTGCATGCATTATATTTTTCCTTCCCCTCACGTTCAGTCTGTGTGTGTCCCTAGGTCTGAAGTGGGTCTCTTGTAGACAGCATATAAACGGGTCTTGTTTTGCTATCCATTCAGCCAGTCTATGTCTTTTGGTTGGAGCATTTAATCCATTTACATTTAAGGTAATTATCGATAGGTATGTTCCTATTATCATTTTCTTAATTGTTTGTGTTTGTTATTGTAGGTCTTTTCCTTCTCTTGTGTTTCCTGCCTTGAGAAGTTCCTTTAGCATTTGTTGTAAGTCTGGTTTGGTGGTGCTGAATTCTCTTAGCTTTTGCTTGTCTGTAAAGGTTTTAATTTCTCCATCGAATCTGAATGAGATCCTTGCTGGGTAGAGTAATCTTGGTTGTAGGTTTTTCCCTTTCATCACTTTTAATATGTCCTGCTACTCCCATCTGGCTTGCAGAGTTTCTGCTGAAAGATCAGCTGTTAACCTTATGGGGATTCCCTTGTACGTTATTTGTTGCTTTTCCTTTGCTGCTTTTAATATTTTTCTTTGTATTTAAGTTTTGATAGTTTGATTAATATGTGTCTTGGCATGTTTCTCCTTGGATTTATCCTGTATGGGACTGTCTGTGCTTCCTGGACTTGATTGACTATTTCCTTTCCCATATTAGGCACATTTTCAACTATATCTCTTCAGATATTTTCTCAGTCTCTTTCTTTTTCTGTTCTTCTTCTGGGACCCCTATAATTTGAATGTTGGTGCGTTTAATGCTGTCCCAGAGGTCTCTGAGACTGTCCTCAATTCTTTTCATTCTTTTTTCTTTATTCTGCTCTGTGGTAGTTATTTCCACTATTTTATCTTCCAGGTCACTTATCCATCCTTCTGCCTCAGTTATTCTGCTATTGGTTCCTTCTAGAGAATTTTTAATTTCATTTATTGTGTTGGTCATCATTGTTTGTTTGCTCTTTAGCTCTTCTAGGTCCTTGTTAAACGTTTCTTGTATTTTCTGCATTCTATTTCCAAGATTTTGGATCATGTTTACTATCATTACTCTGAATTCTTTTTCAGGTAGACTGCCTATTTCCTCTTCATTTGTTTGGTTGGTGGGTTTTTACCTTGCTCTTTCATCTGCTATGTGTTCTCCGTATTCTCATTTTGCTTAACTTACTGTGTTTGGGGACTCCTTTTTGCAAGCTGCAGGTTCATAGTTCCCATTGTTTTTGGTGTCTGCCCCCAGTGAGTAAGGTTGGTTCAGTGGATTGTGTTGGTTTCCTGGTGGAGGGGACTCGTTCCTGTGTTCTTGTGAATGAGGCTTTATTTTGTCTTTCTGGTGGGCAGGATCGTGTCCTGTGGTGTGTTTTGGGGTGTCTGTGACCTTATTATGATTTTAAGCAGCCTCTCTGCTAATGGGTGGTGTTGTGTTCCTGTCTTGCTAGTTGTTTGACATAGGGTGTCCAGCACTGTAGCTTGCTGGTCGTTGAATGGAGCTGTGTCTTAGCATTAAGATGGAGATCTCTGGGAGAGCTTTCGCTGTTTGATATTACATGGAGCCAGGAGGTCTCTTTTTGGCCAATGTACTGAATTTGGCTCTCCCACCTCAGAGGCAGAGGCCTGACCCGAGGCTGGAGCACCAAGACCCTGTCAGCCACATGGCTCCCAAATCTACAGTTGCTCCAAAGTCCACTTCCTCAATTTTGGGATGATTCATTGTCTATTTAGGTATTCCAGAGATGCAGGGTACATCAAGTTGATTGTCGAGATTTAATCCACTGTTGAGGTTGCTGGGAGAAATTTCCCTTTCTCTTCTTTGTTTCCACAGCTTCTGGAGTTCAGCTTTAGATTTGGCCCCGCCTCTGCATGTAGGTCGCCTGAGGGTGTCTGTTCTTTGCTCAGACAGGATGGGGTTAAAGTAGCAGCTGATAAGGTGGCTCTGGCTCACTCAGGCCTTGGTGGGGTGGGGGGGTGGGGAAGGATATGGAATGCGGGGCAAGCCTACTGAGGTGGAGTCCCGCATGACATTGCAACAGCCTCAGGTGCGCTGTGTGTTCTCCTGGTGAAGTTGTCCCTGGATCACTGGACCCTGGCAGTGGCGGGCTGCACAGGCTCCCAGGAGGGGAGGTGTGGATAGTGACCTGTGTTTGCACACAGGCTTCTTGGTGGCTGCAGCAGGAGCCTTAGCATTTCATGCCCGTCTCTGGTGTCCACACTGATAGCCATGGCTCACACTTGTCTCTGGAGCTCGTTTAGGTGGTGCTCTGAATCCCCTCTCCTCGCGCACCCCGAAACAATGGTCTCTTGCCTCTTAGGCAGGTCCAGACTTTTTCCAGGACTCCCTCCCAGCCAGCTGTGGCATACTAGCCCCCTTCAGGCTGTGTTCATGCAGCCAACCCCAGTCCTCTCCCTGGGATCTGACCTCCTAAGCCTGAGCCTCAGCTTCCAGCCCCCACCTGCCCCGGCGGGTGAGCAGACAAGCCTCTCGGGCTGGTGAGTGCTGGTCGGCACCGATCTTCTGTGCAGGAACCTCTCCACTTTGCCCTCTGCACCTCTGTTGCTGCACTCTCCTCCGTGGCTCTGAAGCTTCCCCCCCACCATCCCTCTGTCTCCACCAGTGAAAGGGCTTCTTAGTGTGTGGAAACTTTTCCTCCTTCATAGCTCCCTCCCTAAGGTGCAGGTCCTGTCTCTATTCTTTTGTCTCTGTTTTTTCTTTTTTCTTTTGCCCTACCCAGGTATGTGGGGAGTTTCTTGCCTTTTGGGAAGTCTGAGGTCTTCTGCCAGCGTTCAGTAGGTGTTCTTTAGGAGTTGTTCACATGTAGATGTATTTCTGATGTATTTGTGGGGAAGAAGGTGATCTCCATGTCTTACTCCTCCGCCATGTTGAAGGTCTCCTGTCAATTAAATTTTAAAGTGTTAAAACTCAGATCAGGGCTTCCCTGGTGGCGCAGTGGTTGGGAATCTGCCTGCTAATGCAGGGGACGCGGGTTCGAGCCCTGGTCTGGGAAGATCCCACATGCCACGGAGCAACTAGGCCCGTGAGCCACAACTACTGAGCCTGCGCGTCTGGAGCCTGTGCTCCGCAACAAGAGAGGCCGCGATAGTGAAAGGCCCGCGCACCGCGATGAAGAGTGGCCCCCGCTTGCCGCAACTAGAGAAAGCCCTCGCACGAACCGAAGACCCAACACAGCCAAAAATAAATAATAAATAAATAAATAAAGTAGCTATAAAATTTAAAAAAAAAAAAAAAAAAAAAGAAAATCATAGACTTTAAAAATAAAAAAAAAAAAAAAAAACTCAGATCAGCAGACATTGAATGCTAAATCCACCATGTTTCAAGAAAGTTTTTTTTTTTTAAACACTCTTTCCCCGTATGATGGTCATTTACAGATATTACAAACCAAACCAAATTAGTGGAACACATTCAAATGCAAAGAATGAAGCTAAGTAATCTAAACCCTGATAATAATTTTAAAAGCAGGCTTGAGGTTTTTTTAAATGTTTTTGAATTTCAGTAGGAGAGTAATAAGCTCTAACAAAAATTAATTTAAAAAAAAGGAGCACTGTGCTTTTCTTCTCCCCAAAATAATCTTAAATTATCATAGAAAATTAATAAAATAGGATTAACTTTAAGATTATAATTATCTGCTTTCCCTTCTGGTTTCCCACTATAATAGTTTGAGAACAGCCATTATTATTTCATAAATTACTTCTCAGCCAAGATACTCAGTGTTACTATCAATTTTTTTCTTATCTGGGATCAAATATTCACTTATTGTTTTTTATTTTATATAGATTCTTATTGAATTTGATAATAAATATTTGAGAAAAGTTAAACAAATGAAAATATACTTCTTAGTCTTTACCAAGGAAATAAGCCTTTTATGACAAATAAATCTGCATTACTGAACACTTAGACATTTCAAGGCGCCCATCCTATTAGAACCATCCAACATTTCAATTGAGAGTATAAAAACAATTTAAAAAACAAAGTGCTTTAAAAAATTACTGTAATCTTAATGTAGATTTTTTAAATTGAGGTTTCAAATTCAATTGGACTTTAAAGTTTCTTCCTTTCATCTCCCATTTTGATGGGAAAAAAATCAAATATTTTTCTATCAATATTGAATTGGTTAAATCAATTATGGGACATCCATATTATAGAATGCTATGCAAACTTTATTAATTGGAAAGAGAATGTCTATGTCAGTGGTATTAAGGTAAAAATAAAGAAACAGTATGTAGGAGGTGATGTAATTTTAATTTACAGACATCAACCTATTGTTTCATCAGTCTACTCACCTGTTTATCATCTACCTGTATGTAATGTATGCAAAGAAAAAAAACCACATATCCTTGAAGGAGATATACCAACGTGTTAATAGTAACTATCTAGATGTGAGGGGTGGGGTTGTAGGAGTCTATGAAGAGAAAGAAACTTAAGGGGGCTTTTCATTTTCTGCTTCTTATAGTTTAGTGCAATTTTAATACTTTATGATTTAGCAAGCATTTCTTTTCTAATTAAAATTTTTATTTTAGAAAAGAAAACAGAATAAAGGATATTTATTGTAGCTTTGTGGGAATTAGCTTTATTTCTAGTGTCTGTAATCCTGGTGTTTGAATCAACTTCGTTTTTAAACGTTACTAACATCTGGAAATCATCAAAATGCTCTTTTTATTGTTATAAATGATATTAAACAATAAGTTATTCTGAATTGCAACATGAGGTAGTAAGAGGAATCAGAGCCACATGGAATTGATATATTTATTGTTTGTTTTCAAAGGTGTATCAGGGGAGTATTAAGTCAATGAAGATAGGGAACTCTTCAGGAAGAGGGTAAATTACTCTAAATAGAATAGAATCAAGTATGGTTTTCTCTAAGGGAATTATGGAGGCGAGATAAGATTAAGTAAACTTCAGGGTTTACTGTCTCCTCAAAGGCAGCATGCCAAGCCTACTTAATCTAATTGGCAAATTACCCAGCATAATGATACATTTTCATAAATGTGCATTAGGTTGGGATGGGGGAATCCCAATCAGTGCAATTAGTGATGCCTTTCTCTATTTAGCGATTCTGCCTGACACAATTTTATGTACAATCCAGAAGACTTTTCTAAACTCTGGATTTGTAGAAAATTATGGAAGTTTAATATTGAAGATGACTAATGTTCTTTACTTTGTTTTGTCCCAGATATTAAAGATAGCATTTTACTCATTGCCTTTGGAGGCTTTCTCAACGGCTACATAGGCTTTCTCCCCAAACGCCTGACCCTACATTTCTAGGTCTACTCTAGGCTCTTCTCTTGACTCCTTCACTTGTCTCTTCTCCCGATAATATTGACGTGATCCTCCTCCAAGTCTCAGGACACTCCAAACCCTAAACTGAAGTTTGAGAAATGCAGAATTTCTCTTTGTGCCCAGTCCCCCAACTCTGCATCTTAGAAGTGTCATCTTTCCTTTGCTTCCTCAAAACTCATTAACTGTAGAATTTTACCCCAAGATTCTATACCATATGTCACTAAATGGCACAAGAAGTCCCATCCTTGGCTGGTAGGTGTGCTTTTCAATGGCATGGAGAGTGTTTTTGTGTTTTTGTTTGTTTGTTTGTTTGTTTAGTTGAGCCAACAAAAGATCAAGATATTTAACATAAAAAGTTTGCTGAATTCTTTGGAATATTGAGGAAAAACAAATAAGCAATCAAACAGAAAATGTGTCATCACTGGGTCCCAATCTTGGACCTAACAATAATTGTGTGATGCTGAGTAGCACCAACTCCCTTTACATAGTCCCATTCCACATAATGTCCATCGGTCCCTTTTGTCTAACATCTATTCATTGTGCTCATTTGTGTGCCTATTTGGTGCCTAAAAGCACTTGATTGAATTTGTGACCCATTTGCCACACACCAAAACCCTTTTCAAAACACTCATTCTTATGGAGGAGTAAGAGACAGAAAAAGACATTGTCTTAGTTTTGCTATTTGTATTCTTCTCCTAGATCACAGGTTTAAGGTAAAGAAGAAACACTAAGCTCTGGGCATGGCAGATTCAGTGAAGGTTATTGAGTTATAATCCTTTATGAAAGTTACTTAGTTCTGAAAGTCAGTCACATAAGAGACAGTCTTCTCTTAAAAATAAATTTTGACAACAATAAAGTTGTCAAAAATCAAGTTCCTATTTACAAAGTCAAATTGTCTCATAGGAAACCATAGGCAAACCTTTAGGAGATCACTAAAGGCAAACTTTCAGAAAGGTTTCTTGGCTCTCAAGTTCTTTGTTTATACATTCACCCGTTCTGTTTACTCAGCTTTCCGTACTGAAAGGACTATCTCATACATTTGAGCCCTTAATTATATGCTCGTATCCTCCTCTACCAAATTCACAGGAGTAGCTATACTTTCAAGTCATGTTAAAGAAAACCTAAGATCCACCTCTTTGTCATATTTGATAAATTTATACTTTTATTTTCTTTAATTGGATTAGGTACCTTTGCAGACAGTTTCTCTTTGAAGTCAGCTTTTGGCAGATAGATATTCAGTGCAGCAGTAGTAGCTTTTCATGATGCATGCCAGTCGCTTCTTCAATCTGAACTTCTATAATCTACTCATAGTTTTGGAAATTTCTATTGTCTTTAATTGCTTTTCCTAGAGTGTGGCAGGCAATCTTTGTGAACCCAGTAACTTCTCATTTTAAAGCTGCATCTTAATGCAATCTTTTGAAAGACATTTTAATTGCTAGTTAAATTACAATTTTAAGTTAAATTACCATCTTATGTCATTCCATAGTGCAAATAATTTTACTGAATTGATAGACATGACACATAGCCAATTTCATGCGCAGGAAATGACCTGAAAGTCGTAAGTTACCTCCAAACTTGGTGACTGTGAAATTTCTTTTGAAATCAATAATAAAATGCATCTTAATTTAAAAACTCTTCAATAGTTTCAAAACTGTGAAAGTGTAGAAAAGCATGTTAGAAATGAATACATAAGGACAATTTTTGACTCCCTCATTTTATAGTATAATCATACAGGAAATGGTTTCATAGACAGTTCGGGCACTGCTTTTGATTTCTAGTTCCGTCTCTTTCTGTCTGTGTACTAGATACTTGGCTTTTCTTGAGCTTTAATTGTTTCATTATTAAAATTAAAGAATAATAATATATTCTGAGGATTAACTGTTAAAGTGTATTTAAATCACTTTTATATTTAAATGCTTTTATATTAAAAGCACTTGGCACCTAGTAGGTTACAAAGCAACAAGTGCTATTACATTTTTCAAAATAGATTTTAAAAGAAGTTTTGTAAAATTTTTATTTGATGATGAAAAAGGAGTAAGAATTTCCTATTGAAACTCAGACTTTGCACTGGAAAAATGGCTAATTTTTCATTCACAGAGTTACATACATAGCTCTCTGTATGGTGATCCTCAGTCACATATTGCTTTTGTATAATACAGGTTTTTCTTCTTGAATCAGAACATTTATTTTTGACAATGATGAAAACAGGACATTGCCACTTCCTGGAGGATAAATGTGTGGTCATGCTGAAAAGAGAAAGTTTCTTTTTTTTCCCCTCTAACCTAAAGCTTAAGAATATCAAAGAAGAAGAAGGAGGAAGAGGAATTGGAAGAGGGGGAGGGAGAAAAAGAAGAAGAAGAGGAAGTGAATCCTCCAAAATACTTTTATAATTCAAATCCTAAATTAAGATATCAATTTTTTTCCTGTCCTAGATTTTATAGGTTTTATTTATAGTTCTCTATAGAGAGTTTATCAAAAAGCAGATAAGGAGTCCCTTGCCTTTTGGTTATCATACAGTACCTTCCACTAAACATGCAGATTGATATATACCGACCAGACATAAGAAACACAGAGAGAAGAATGTAGGATATTGCCTGATGCTCAGCAAATGCAATTTGAAACTGTTACTACGAAGCCATCATTGAAGATTTGAGCTCATTGCAGTTTAGAATTTTTTTTTAATGTCAGGGAAACTAGGAGAACCAAAGTGACTTAAATTGAATTGCTTGATGTAGACTAATGACAGTAAATCAATATGTAAGAAGTTTATCTATACTAGAAAATACATGGCTATTTATTCTGTCATATTCATTAGGCCTAACACAGAGCTTGGGTATATCTACTTTCTACTTTGACATCAATGCCTTCTTTTAGAATAGAATGCCTTGTTTCATTAGAAGAATGGTGCTCATCTACTCCGCAGTTGACATCAGGAATCGACAGTGGGGATAAATGATTATGAAAATGAGGTTACTGTACAAAGGCAATGTATGTGGAGGTTCAGAGAACTTAGTCTGGAGCTGACTTCTTGATTTCAAATTCCAGCTCCATCTCTTATTAACTGCGTGTCCTTGAGCAAGTTATTCAAATTTCTAAACCTCAGTTTCTTCATTTGTAAAATGGGCATAATAGTTACAACTCCATAAAATTGTTGGTAGAACTAAAGGAATAATAAAGCTTTGGGATTAGTGCTTACACATAGTAAGAACTATATGAACGTTAGCTACTACTGTGCTTTGCCCAGCTAGTTTGATTCCTCTCAGAAATACATATATGCAGCTGAAGGGTTGTATTCATCTAATCACTTCTATTACTATCTACAGGGTAGCAAAAACCCTCAGACTTACTTTTGGTACCTCCTTATTTCTCACTTACATATCCAGTGCATTACCAAGTCATATCAACAATATTTTTTTTAAAAATTAGCAAAATCTTAAATATGTCCTCTTTTCTTTTTTTTTACTGTATACATTTTATTTATTTTTTAAAATTTATTTTTTTATTTTTAACATCTTTATTGGAGTATAATTGCTCTACAATGGTGTGTTAGTTTCTGCTTTATAACAAAGTGAATCACCCATACATATACATATATCCCCATATCTCCTCCCTCTTGCATCTCCCTCCCACCCTCCCTATCCCACCCCTCTAGGTGGTCACAAAGCACCGAGCTGATCTCCCTGTGCTATGTGGCTGCTTCCCACTAGCTACCTATTTTACATTTGGCAGCGTATATATGTCCATGTCACTCTATCACTTCGTCCCAGCTTACCATTCCCCCTCCCCGTGTCCTCAAGTCCATTCTCTACATCTGCGTCTTTATTCCTGTCCTGCATCTTGGTTCTTCAGATCCTTTTTTTTTTTTTTTTTTAGATTCCATATATATGTATTAGCATACAGTATTTGTTTTTCTCTTTCTGACTTACTTCACTCTGTATGACAGACTCTAGGTCCATCCACCTCACTACAAATAATTCAGTTTCGTTTCTTTTTATGGCTGAGAAATATTCCATTGTATATATGTGCCACATCTTCTTTATCCATTCATCTGTCGATGGACGCTTAGGTTGCTTCTATGTCCTGGCTATTGTAAATAGAGCTGCAATGAACACTGTGGTACATGACTCTTTTTGAATTATGGTTTTCTCAGGGTATATGCACAGTAGTGGGATTGCTGGGTCGTATGGTAGTTCTATTTTTACTTTTTTAAGGAACCTTCATACTGTTTTCCATAGTGGCTGTATCAATTTACATTCCCAACAACAGTGCAAGAGGGTTCCCTTTTCTCCACACCCTCTCCAGCATGTATTGTTTGTAGATTTTTTGATGATGGCCATTTTGACCGGTGTGAGATGATACATCATTGTGGTTTTGATTTGCATTTCTCTAATGATTAATGATGTTGAGCATCCTTTCATGTGTTTGTCGGCAATCTGTATATCTTCTTTGGAGAAATGTCTATTTAGGTCTTCTGCCCATTTTTTGATTGGGTTGTTTGTTTTTTTGTTATTGAGCTGCATTAGCTGCTTGCATATTTTGGAGATTAATCCTTGTCAGTTCCTTCATTTGAAAATATTTTCTCCCATTCTGAGGGTGGTCCTTTCGTCTTCTTTATGGTTTCCTTTGCTGTGCAAAAGCTTTTAAGTTTCATTAGGTCCCATTTGTTTATTTTTGTTTTTATTTCCATTTCTCTAAGAGGTGGGTCAAAAAGGATCTTGCTGTGATTTATGTCCTAGTGTGTTCTACCTATGTTTTCCTGTAAGAGTTTAAAAGTATCTGGCCTTACATTTAGGTCTTTAATCCATTTTGAGTTTATTTTTGTGTGTGGTGTTAGGGAGTGTTCTAATTTCATTCTTTTCCATGTAGCTGTCCAGTTTTCCCAGCACCACTTATTAAAGAGGCTGTCTTTTCTCCATTGTATATTCTTGCCTTCTTTATCAAAAATAAGGTGACCATGTGTGCGTGGGTTTATCTCTGGGCTTTCTATCCTGTTGCATTGATCTATATTTCTCTTTTTATGCCAGTACCATATTGTCTTGATTACTGTAGCTTTTTAGTATAGTCTGGATTCTGGGAGCCTGATTCCTCGAGCTCCGTTTTTCTTTTTCAAGATTGCTTTGGCTATTGAGGGTCTTTTGTGTTTCCATAAAAATTGTGAGATTTTTTGTTCTAGTTCTGTGAAAAATGCCATTCGTAGTTTGATAGGGATTGCATTGACTCTGTAGATTGCTTTGAGTAGTAGACTCATTTTCACAGTGTTCATTCTTCCTATCCAAGAACATGGTATATCTCTCCGTTTGTATCATCTTTAATTTCTTACATCAGTGTCTTATAGTTTTCTGCATATAGGTCTTCAGTCTCCTTAGGTAAGTTTATTCCTAGGTGTTTTCTTCTTTTTGTTGCAATGGTAAATTGGAGTGTTCCCTTAATTTCTCTTTCAGAATTTTCATCATTAGTGTATAGGACTGCAAGAGATTTCTGTGTCTTAATTTTGTTTATTTATTTATTTATTTTAACATCTTTATTGGAGTATAATTCCTTTACAATGGTGTTAATTTCTGCTTTATAACAAAGTGAATCAGCTATACATATACATATATCGCCATGTCTCCTCCCTCTTGCATCTCCCTCTTACCCTCCCTATGCCACCCCTCTAGGTGGTCACAAAGCACTGAGCTGATCTTCCTGTGCTATGCGGCTGCTTTCCACTAGCTATCTACTTTATATTTGGTAGTATATATAAGTCCATACCACTCTCTCACTTTGTCCCAGCTTACCCTTCCCCCCTCCCGCCTCCTCAAGTCCATTCTCTACGTCTCAGTCTTTATTTCTGTCCTGCCCCTAGGTTCTTCATAACCATTTTTTTTAAGGTTTAACACATATAACATATATATGTGTTAGCATATGGTATTTGTTTTTCTCTTTCTGACTTACTTCACCCTGTATGACAGACTGTAGGTCCATCCACCTCACTACAAATAACCCAATTTCGTTTCTTTTTAAGGCTGAGTAATATTCCATTGTATATATGTGCCACATCTTTATCCATTCCTCTGTCGATGGACACTTAGGTTGTTTCCATGTCCTGGCTATTGTAAATAGAGCTGCAGTGAACATTGTGGTACATGAGTCTTTTTGAATTTTGGTTTTCCCAGCGTATATGCCCAGTAGTGGGATTGCTGGGTTGTGTGGTAGTTCTATTTGTAGTTTTTTCAGGAACCCCCATACTGTTCTCCATAGTGGCTGTATCAATTTATATTCGTACCAGCAGTGCAAGAGGGTTCCTTTTCTCCACACCCTCTCCAGCATGTATTGTTTGTAGAATTTTTCATTATGGCCATTCTGACTGGTGTGAGGTGATACCTCATGTGCATTAATTTTGTATCCTGCTACTTTACCAAATTCATTGATTAGCTCTAGTAATTTTCTGGTAGCATCTTTAGGATTCTCTATGTATAGTATCATGTCATCTGCAAACAGTGACAGTTTTACTTCTTTTTTGATTTGGATTCCTTTTATTTCTTTTTCTTCTCTGATTGTTGTGGCTAAAATTCCAAAACTATGCTGAATCATAGTGGTGAGAGTGGACAACCCTGTCCTGTTCCTGATCTTAGTGGAAATGATTTCAGTTTTTCACCACTGAGAACAATGTTGGCTGTGGGTTTGTCATATATGGCCTTTATTATGTTGAGGTAAGTTCTCTCTCTGTCTACTTTCTGGATGGTTTTTATCATAAATGGGTGTTGAATTTTGTTGAAAGCTTTTTCTGCATCTATTGAGAATATCATATGATTTTTATCCTTCAATTTTGTAATATGGTTTATCACATTGATTGATTTGCGTATATTGAGAATCCTTGCATTCCTGGGATAAACTCCACTTGATCATCGTGTATGATCCTTTTAATGTGCTCTTGGATTCTGTTTGCTAGTATTTTTTTGAGGATTTTTGCACCTATGTTCATCAGTGATACTTGCCTGTAGTTTTCTTTTTGTGTGACATCTTTGTCTGGTTTTGGTGTCAGTGTGATGGTGGCCTCATAGAATGAGTTTGGGAGTGTTCCTCCCTATGCTATATTTTGGAAGAGTTTGAGAAGATAGGTGTTAGCTCTTCTCTAAATGTTTGATAGAATTCGCCTGTGAAGCCATCTGGTCCTGGACTTTTGTTTGTTGGAAGAATTTTAATCACAGTTTCAATTTCAGTGCTTGTGATTGGTCTGTTTATATTTTCTATTTCTTCCTGGTTCAGTCTCGGAAGGTTGTGCTTTTCTCAGAATTTGTCCATTTCTTCCAGCTTGTACATTTTATTGGCATATAGTTGCTTGTAGTAATCTCTCATGATCCTTTGTATTTCTGTAGTGTCAGTTGTTACTTCTCCTTTTTCATATCTAATTCTGTTGATTTGAGTCTTCTCCCTTTTTTTCTTGATGAATCTGGCTAATGGTTTATCAATTTTGTTTATCTTCTCAAAGAACCAGCTTTTAGTTTATTGATCTTTGCTTCATTTCTTTTTCATTTACTTCTGATCTGATCTTTATGATTTGTTTCCTTCTTCTAACTTTGGTGTTTTTTTGTTCTTCTTTCTCTAATTGATTTAGGTGTAAGCTTAGGTTGTTTATTTGAAATGTTTCTTGTTTCTTAAGGTACGATTGAATTGCTCTAAACTTGCCTCTTAGAACTGCTTTTGCTGCATCCCATAGGTTTTGGGTTGTCGTGTTTTCATTGTCATTTGTTTGTAGGTATTTTTTGATTTTCTCTTTGATTTCTTCAGTGATCTCTTGGTTATTTAGTAGTGTATTGTTTAGACTCCATGTGTTTGTATTTTTTACAGATTTTTTCCTGTAATTGATTTCTAATCTCACAGAATTTTGGTCAGAGAAGATGCTTGATATGATTTCAATTTTCTTAAATTTACTGAGGCTTGATTTGTGACCCAGGATGTAATCTATCCTGGAGAATGTTCCATAAGCACTAATTAAACTTCAAGTCATCTCTCCAATGCATATGTGCACTTCCCAAAACTTTAGATGTTCAGACCAAAAACACAGAAGCCATCCTTTCATCTGTTCTTTTTTCCTAACCCCATATTTAATTCATCAGTAAATTCCAACAACTCTACCTTATATTATATCAAGGATATGACCTCATCTCTCTCTTCTTGGCTAGGATCTTGGTTCAAGGCACTAACATAGTCTGATAAATACTGATTCATTTCTTCTTAACCAGTTTCCCTGTTTCTGTCCTTGCCTCTTATATTCTCACAGGGGTCAGAGTAATCCTTTTATATCCTAACTCAATGATGCCATGATTTCACTCAAAATCTTCCAATGTTTTCACGTATCACTTAGAGCAAAACTCAAAGTCTTTTCATTGACCTATAAGGCCTTGACCATATTGTGGTACTGACTACCCATCCAACTCATCTACCCTTCTTCACTTACTCTCTTTGCTTCAGCCACAATGGCCTAGTTGGTGACCCATCAACATTCCCATAATCCTCTTGCTTCTGCTGCTTTGAACTTACTGTTCTCTGAAATCCTCTTCCTCCAGATATCTACATGGCCCACTCCTAGAGTCCTTCAGATCTCTACTCAGTGTCACCTTATCAATGATGTCTACCCTAACTACCCGAGTTAAAATAGCTACCTCTTCTCACCTCTGGCACTTCCTATTTCTCTTAATTAGCCTTAATTTTTTCTTCATAACACTTACCACTGTTTCACACAGTGCATATTTACTTATATATTTGTTTAATGACTGTGCTTCCAGTTGGAAACTTCTGATATAGAAGAAACTCTTTTGTTCACCACTGTATCCCTAAAAACTATAACGATACCTGAGACATAGCAAAAACTCAGAAAAATACATGTTGCCTGAAAACATTTAAATGCAATTGTGTTCTTATATATTAATTTCTCCTCTACTGGGAGCTCCTTGAAGATAATAATTATCGATCATCTTTTTTCCCCCAGCACTGAGTATAGTAGATGTTCAATAAATATTTATTAAGTGGAATAAATAAGAAAATATTTCTCAAACTCTTATGTGCTCTTGTGTCTACAAATGAGGACCATGTTCCAAGAGATCTGACATTTCTGCTGGCATTGATTGTAGGACTAGACTTGGAGTGCATGCTTAAAGCTCACATATGGCAAGTAGAAATTCTCAAAACAATGAGCTCCTGATACAAATCATTTTACTCCCAAATGATACACATTTATTTTTTAAAAAAATTTATTGGGCATCTGTACTGTTCTGGAACTTTGGGATTCATCAGGAAATACAATAGGTTAAAATCCCTGACCTTCTAGGGCTATATTTTAATGGGAAGGCACAGAGAACAACAATCAAAATAATAAAGAAGTAAATTTTATGTTATTCTAAAGGTAATACATACTACAAAAAACAAATAAACCAGGAAAAGTAGGAATTAGTCAAGAAGGCAAGGAGTGGTGGTTTTGTTAGTGATATACTTAACTTTAACAGTACTGGATATAGTGAGGTTTTGTGTATGCTTATTACCTTTGGCACTTTTGAGATAAGAGCCA
The DNA here is from genome assembly GCF_009873245.2 of Balaenoptera musculus. Lineage (NCBI taxonomy): Eukaryota > Metazoa > Chordata > Mammalia > Artiodactyla > Balaenopteridae > Balaenoptera > Balaenoptera musculus. The sequence goes on from NC_045794.1 coordinate 74,624,502, forward strand.
AAGGAAATAATCATATGCAAAAGGGAGTGTGAAGCAACACTATCTAGAAGGTCATCTTTTCCTTTCTAAAATTGGGAAAGGTTATGAAATCTCTTCACACTGCAACCATATAAGGCTTGCCTCAAAAGCCTTATTGGATCACACTCAAATTTGGGAAAAGTAACCCATCCAGCTCATGACACATTTCATGCATCTCTGGAACAGTACATAGAGTGTTTTAGATAATGACGTTTACATCATTGCCAATGCACAGTTTCCATATTTGGATGCTTAATGCAGAACTGTTTCAAAACAGAAACGCCGAGAACTCTCTATAACAAATATTTGTTAATATACAAGGGAGACCAATAGAGTATGGACTAGTTTCAGTTGTGGGACAATTTGGGAACAAACTCTAATTGGAGATACAATTAAGCAACTAACCACTACGACAGTCTGAAATAAGACAGAAGATGCCACACTCTCTTTAGGCTACAAGTTTGTTTTGTTTTTAAACAATAACAAAGATTAAGTTTTTAGTTAAGCATTAGTATTTATTAATGACAGTTTAAATCATACATTTTGTTTAATACAGAAATTGGTCTTTGCCTCAATTTGCCATATAATACATGTGTAAATTGATTATAAGTTGTTTTATTTAAGATACTAAATTACATGCAATTCATTTCAAAGTGTGGGTTTAGCTTCTCACAACTAACTATATTATTTGGGGGGGTTAAAAGGATTCCTTCTGTTGCTTTTAAGTGGAAACACCTTGAATCTGTAAGGTCCTAATCTCTGTTTGTAGCCACCCTTGTGTGATTCTGAAGAAGACATCTAAAAAGCAAATTGTGAGCTGAATTGTGCCTGTGAGCTGAATTTCTGTAGGAATAAGCCCATTCCTACACACAGAGTCTTTTTCGTTTCTCTACTCTCAAGTAATTATTTTGTTTTCTATTCTTTCTCTTTTATGTTTTAATTTCCATTTATTTTTAAGATAAATTATCCAGGTTGAATAAATGGCATTACACGTAAAAGTTTTAGATATAGCTAAATATAATAAATTCTTTACTTCTCCTATTAAACACTGGTCATAAAAATTAATTAGAGCTAAAATAAGACTTTCGCAGAAGCCAATCAATTCTTGGATGACAGAAGGCTCTAAACAGAAATAGTATGTACACAGGAGATTGGTTCAAGATGGCGAAGTAGAAGGATGTGCGCTCACTCCCTCTTGTAAGAACACCAGAATCACAACTAACTGCTGAACAATCATCGACAGGAAGACACTGGAACTCACCAAACAAGATACCCCACATCCAAAGACAAAGGAGAAGCTGCAGTGAGACAGTAGCAGGGGCGCATCACAATAAAATCAAATCCCATAACTGCTGAGTGGGTGACTCACAAACTGGAGAACACTTATACTACAGAAGTCCACCCACTGGAATGAAGATTCTGAGCCCCACGTGAGGCTTCCCGTGGACCTGGGGGTCCAGCAACGGGAGGATGAATTCCTAGAGAATCAGACTTTGAAGGCTAGTGGGATTTGATTTCAGGACTTCAACAGGACCGGGGGAAACAGAGACTCCACTCTCGGAAGGCACACACAAAGTAGTGTGTGCATCGGGACCCAGGGGAAGGAGCAGTGACCCCACAGGAGACTGAACCAGACCTATCTGCTAGTATTGGAGGGTCTCCTGCAGAGGCGGGGGGTGGCTGTGGCTCACCGCAGGGACAAGGACACTGGCAGCAGAAGTTAGGGGAAGTACTCCTTGGCATGAGCCCTCCCAGAGTCCACCATTAGCCCCAGCAAAGAGCCAGGTAGGCTCCAGCGTTGGGTCGCCTCAGGCCAAACAATCAACAGGGAGGGAACCCAGCTCCACCCATCAGCAGACAAGCATATTAAAGTTTTACTGAGCTCTGCCTACCAGAGCAACACCCAGCTCTACCGACCACTAGTCCCTCCCATCAGGAAACTTGCACAAGCCTCTTAGATAGCGTCATCCACCAGAGGGCAGACAGCAGAAGCAAAAAGAACTACAATCCTGCAGCCTGTGGAACAAAAACCACATTCAGAGAAAGATAGACAAGATGAAAAGGCAGAGAGCTACGTATCAGATGAAGGAACAAGATAAAACCCCAGAAAAACAACTAAATGAAGTGGAGATAGGCAACCTTCCAGAAAAAGAATTCAGAATAATGATAGTGAAGATGATCCAGGACCTCGGGAAAAGAATGGAGGCAAACATCGAGACGATGCAAGAAATGTTTAACAAAGACCTAGAAGAATTAAAGAACAAACAAACAGAGATGAACAATACAATAACTGAAATGAAAACTACACTAGAAGGAATCAATAGCAGAATAACTGAGGCAGAAGAACAGATAAGTGACCTGGAAGACAGAATGGTGGAATTCACTGCTGCAGAACAGAATAAAGAAAAAAGAATGAGAAGAAATGAAGACAGCCTAAGAGACCTCTGGGACAACATTAAACGCAACGACATTTGCATTATAGGGGTCCCAGAAGGAGAAGAGAGAGAGAGAGAGGACCCAAAAAAATATTTGAGAGATTAGAGTCAAAAACTTCCCTAACATGGGAAAGGAAATAGCCACCCAAGTCCAGGAAGCGCAGAGAGTCCCAGGCAGGAAAAACCAAGGAGAAACATGCCGAGACACATAGTAATCAAACAGAAAAAAATTAAAGACAAAGAAAAATTATCGAAAGCAACAAGGGAAAAATGACAAAAAACATACAAGGGAACTCCCATAAGGTTAACAGCTGATTTCTCAGCAGAAACTCTACAAGCCAGAAGGGAGTGACATAATATATTTACAGTGATGAAAGAGAAAAATCTGCAACCAATATTACTCTACCCAGCAAGGATCTCATTCAGATTCGACAGAGAAATTAAAACCTTTACAGACAAGCAAAAACTAAGAGAATTCAGCATCACCAAACCAGCTGTACAACAAATGCTGCAGGAACTTCTCTAGGTCGAAACACAAGAAAAGGAAAACACCTACAATTACAAACCCAAAACAATTAAGGAAATGGTAATAGGAACATATATATTGATAATTACCTTAAATGTAAATGGATTAAATGCTCCAACCAAAAGACATAGACTGGCTGAATGGATACAAAAGCAAGACCCATATATATGCTGTCTACAAGAGACCCACTTCCGACCTAGGGACACATACAGACTGAAAGTGAGGGGATGGAAAAAGATATTCCATGGAAATGGAACTCAAAAGAAAGCTGGAGTAACAATTCTCCTATCAGAGAAAATAGACTTTAAAACAAAGACTATTACAAGAGACAAAGAAGGACATTACATAATGATCAAGGGATCAATCCAAGAAGATATAACAATTGTAAATATTTATGCAGCCAACATAGGAGCACCTCAGTACATAAGGCAAATGCTAACAACCATAAAAGGGGAAATCAACAGTAACACAGTAATAGTAGGGGACTTTAACACCCCACTTTCACCAATGGACAGATCATCCAAAATGAAAATAAGGAAACACAAGCTTTAAATGATACATTAAACAAGATGGACTTAATTGATATTTACAGGACATTCCATCCAACAACAACAGAATACACTTTCTTCTCAAGTGCTTATGGAACATTCTCCAGGATAGATTACATCCTGGGTCACAAATCAAGCCTCGGTAAATTTAAGAAAATTTAAATCATATCAAGCATCTTTTCTGACCAAAATTTTGTGAGATTAGAAATCAAGTACAAGGAAAAGAACATAATAAAACACGAACACATGGAGGCTAAACAATATACTCCTAAGTAACCAAGAGATCCCTGAAGAAATCGCAGAGGAAATCAAAAAATACCTAGAGACAAATGACAAGGAAATCATGACAATCCAAAGCCTATGGGATGCAGCAAAAGCAGTTCTAAGAGGGAAGTTTATAGCAATAAAATCCTACCTGAAGAGACAAGAAAAATCTCAAATAAACAATCTAACTTTACACGTAAAGGAACTAGAGAAAGAAGAACAAACAACACCCAAAGTTAGTACAAGGAAAGAAATAATAAATATCAGAGCAGAAATAAATGAAATAGAAACAAAGAAAACGGTAGCAAAGATCAGTAAAACTAAAAGCTGGTTCCTTGAGAAGACAAACAAAATTGATAAACCATTAGCCAGACTCATCAAGAAAAAGAGGGAGGGGACTCAAATCAATAAAATTAGAAATGAAAAAGGCAAAGTTACAATGGACACCGCAGAAATACAAAGCATCGTAAGAGACTACTACAAGCAGCTCTATGCCAATAAAATGGACAACCTGGAAGAAATGGACAAATTCTTAGAAAGGTATAACCTTCCAAGACTGAACCAGGAAGAAATAGAAAATATGAACAGACCAATCACAAGTAATGAAATTGAAACTGTGATTAAACCTTCCAACAAACAAAAGTCCAGGACCAGATGGCTTCAGAGGTGAATTCTATCAAACATTTAGAGAAGAGCTAACACCCATTCTTCTCAAACTCTTCCAAAAAATTGCAGAGGAAGGAACACTCCCAAACTCATTCTAAAAAGCCAACATCACCCTGATACGAAAACCAGACAGAGATACTCCAAAAAAACAGAATTACAGACCAATATCACTGATGAATATAAATGCAAAAATCCTCAACAAAATACTAACAAACAGAATTCAACAACACATTGAAAGGATCATACACCGTGATCAAGTGGGGTTTATCCCAGTGATGCAAGGATTCTTCAATATACGCAAATCAATGTGATACACCATATTAACAAATTGAAGAAGAAAAAGCTTTTGACAGTATTCAACACCTATTTATGATAAAATCTCTCCAGAAAGTGGGCATAGAGAGAACTTACCTCAATATAATAAAGGCCATATACAGCAAACCCACAGCAAACATCATTGTCAATGGTGAAAAACTGAAAGCATTTGCTCTAAGATCAGGAACAAGACATGGATGTCCACTCTCGCCACTATTATTCAACATAGTTTTGGAAGTCCTAGCCATGGCATTCAGAGAAGAAAAGAAATAAAAGGAATACAAATTGGAAAAGAAGAAAAATGTCACTGTTTGCAGATGACATGATACTATACATAGAAAATCCTAAAAATGCCACCAGAAAACTACTAGAACTCATCCATGAATTTGGTAAAGTTGCAGGATACAAAATTAATGCACAGAAATCTCTTGCATTCCTGTACACTAACAACAAAAGATCAGAAAGCGAAATTAGGAAACAATCCCATTCACCATTGCAACAAAAAGAATAAAATACCTAGTAATAAACCTACCTAAGGAGGTAAAAGACCTGTACTCAGAAACCTGTAAGACACTGTTGAAAGACATCAAAGATGACACAGACAGATGGAGAGATATACCATGTTCTTGTATTGGAAGAATCAATATTTTGAAAATGACTATACTACCCAAAGCAATCTACAGATTCAGTGCAATCCCTATCAAATTACCAGTGACATTTTTTATAGAACTAGAACAAAAAATCTTACAATTTGTATGGAGACACAAAAGACCCTGAATAGCCAAATCAGTCTTGAGGGAAAAAAGCAGAGCTGGAGTAATTAGACTCCCTGACTTCAGACTATACTACAAAGCTACAGTAATCAAGACAATATGGTACTGGCACAAAAACAGAAATATAGATCAATGGAACAGGATAGAAACCCCAGAGGTAAACCCACACACCTATGGTCAACTAATCTATGACAAAGGAGGCAAGTATATACAATGGAGAAAAGGCAGCCTCTTCAGTAAGTGGTGCGTTGAATACTGGACAGCTACATGTAAAAGAATGAAATTAGAACACTCCCTAACACCATACACAAAAATAAACTCAAAATGGATTAAAGACCTAAATGTAAGGCCAGACACTATAAAACTCTTAGAGGAAAACATAGGAAGAGCTTACTTTGACATAAATCACAGCAAGATCTTTTTTGATCCACCTCCTAGAGTAATAGAAATAAAAACAAAAATAAACAAATGGGACCTAATCAGACTTAAAACCTTTTGCCCAGCAAAGGAAACTACAGACAAAGCAAAAAGACAGTCCCCAGAATGGGAGAAAATATTTGCAAACAAATCAATGGACAAAGGATCAATCTCCAAAATACATAAACAGCTCATGCAACTCAATATTAAAACAACAAAAACCCAATCAAAAATGGGCAGAAGACCTAAATAGACATTTCTCCAAAGAAGATATACAGATGCCCAAGAAGCACATGAAAAGCTGCTCAACATCATTAATTATTAGAGAAATGCAAATCAAAACTACAATGTGGTATCACCTCACACCGGTTATAATGGGCATCATCAGAAAATCTACAAATAACAAATGCTGGAGAGGGTGTGGAGAAAAGGGAACCCTCTTGCACTGTTGGTAGTAATGTAAAGTGATACAGCCTCTATGGAGAATAGTATGGAAGTTCCTTAAAAACCTAAAAATAGAATTACCATATGACCCTGCAATCCCACCACCACAGGGCATATACCCAGAGAAAATCATAATTAAAAAAGACACATGCACCCCAATGTTCATTGCAGCACTATTTACAATAGCCAGGTCATGGGTGCAACCTAAATGTTCATCAACAGAGGAATGGATAAAGAAGATGTGGTACATATATACAATGGAATATTACTCAGCCATAAAAAGGAACGAAATTGGGTCATTTGTAGAGTCATGGATGGATCTAGAGACTGTCATACAGAGTGAAGTAGGTCAGAAAGAGATATCATATATGAACACATATATGTGGAATCTAGAAAAATGGTACAGATGAACCAGTTTACAAGGCCGAAATAGAAACACAGATGTAAAGAACAAGTGTATGGACAACAAGGGGAGAAAGTGATGGTGGGGGGGGTGGTGCTGTTGGGATGAATTGGGAGATTGGGATTGACATATATACACTAATATGTATAAAATAGGTAACTACTAAGAAACTACTGTATAGGAAATAAATAAATTAAATTAAATTTTTTAAAAAATAGTGTATACAGTTAACATGGTGACTTTATTTACTCAGTATGATACCAGAAAGAAATGTATGCTTAGTAGCATCATTTGGTCAAGATGATGAAGTCTAAGCTTAATTAGAGACTTCAGACATTTAAGTATGCTATCTTAAAATTTTTATTTATTATTACTTCTCTTACTACTACTACTATTACTGTTATTAGTATTAATACCACCACCACTACTACTTCTATTACAGTTATTAATTCTACTTCTGAAACTACTACCTCTATTCTTGTTGCTACTACCTTTAATGTTAACTCTACAACCATTTTTACTACTGCTGCTGCTACTATGACTACTACTCCTCCTCCTCCTACTACTACTACTACTATCACCATGATTGCTACTATTGCTATTATTATTATTACTACTATGACTGGTGCTCAGTGAGCTCTTTATATGCTACTGGGGTACGTGGCATTCCATTTTGTATAAAATATATTATTAAATCTTATAACATGTAATCTACCTATCCTTATTCAGACCTTTCAAGATGAGAAAAGAAAAGCTCAGAGGGGATAACAACATATCAAGTTTACAGAAGACAACAGGTTAGAGAGTGTGGACTCAAATCAAGGTCCATAAGATTCTAAATCCTGTGTATTTGTCACTATGTTCTGTTGTATCATATGATGAGTTTCATGGTCAGAGAAGTTCACCTTCACAAGCCCCCTTATACAGGGAAGCTTTAACAGACAAACCAGGAGATGTAGTTGCTGCAAAATATACGTAATCTTTAGGGGAATCACTAAGTTTGCATGAATAGAAACTGTTTTATTATGAGTGACATTTTTTATTGGGGTAAAAATCACAAAACATGAGATCTACCCTCAAAATTTTAAGTGTACATTACAGTATTCTTAACTATAGGCAAACACTGTACAGCATATCTCTAGAACTTTTCATCTTGCATGATTGGAATTTTACAGCCATTGAACAGCATCTCCTCATTTCCCCCACCCTCAAAGCCCTGCAACCACATTCTACTTTCTGCTTCTATGAGTTTGACTTTGGATTCCTCATGTAGGTGGAAGCATTCAGTATCTGTCCTTCTGTGACTGGCTTATTTCAGTTAGCATAATGTCCTCAAGATTTACCCATGTTTTAGCATATGACAAGATTTCCTTCTTTATGTGGTTGAATAATATTTCATTGTATATATATATATCTCACATTTCTTTATCTATTCATCTGTCAATAGACATTGGGATGATTTGACCTCTTTGCTCTTATGAACAATACTGCAATGAACATAGTATAAATATCTATTTGAGACCCTGATTTCAATTCTTTTGAATAAATACCCAGGAATAGGATTGCTAGATCATATGGTAGGTTTATTTTTAATTTTTTGAGGAACCTCCATGTTGTTTTCCATAGTGGCTACACTATTTAACATTCCCACTAACAGTCATAAGGGTTCCAGTTTCTCTACATGCTTGCCAACACTTGTTATTTTCTGTTTTTTTTGTTCTGTTTTGTTTTGTTATTGTTGTTGTTGTTAATGACCTTCTTAACAGATGAAAACTGACATCTTGACAGTATTTTGGTTTGCATTTCACTGATGATTAGCGGTGCTGAGCATCTTTTCATGTACCTGGTGGCCATTTGTATGTCTTCTTATATGAATCATATATTAAATAGTATATAATGCTATGGGAAAATATTTTAATAAATGAATAGTGTGCTTTCATATGTGTTTGCAAATCATGATTATGCTACAGATATCAGTGAATTCTGCAAATTTATGTGACATGATGATTAACTTATTTATTCTAACTCAATGTTTTTCATTTTTTTGTCAGGTTTGAAAATGCTGGCTAATGTTATCATTATATATAAAATAAAGTTTTAATTTTGCACATTGGTTAGTTATTTTAGAAAGCATACAAAAACATCATGCAATCATGTGTTATATTTTTGGAAACCGTTGAGGAAGAATAAAATTATTTCATTGAAATTGATAAGGTCTATACTTGGACCTTGAGGTAATATCTACTTAAATTGTTATTTTATTTTAACAAATAATATTTATTATTGATAGTTTAAGAAATCCAATTTTTTAACCCAGAAATTGGCCTCTGCCTTAACTCACTAATTAAAAAAAAAAATGGAGTGAACTTCAAGTAGAAGCTCATTAATATTTCAGTAAGATGTATATTTATAAACATAAGTCTGAATAGACAAATTAAATCTAACAAATAGCTGAAAAGAAACAAAACCCCTGGTTGAATTTCTGTTAGGAATTGGAAAATGTCAACACAAGTACCCTACAATATAGAAAAATCAACAGAAAAAGGACATAGAATAGCATGAAAATCCTTAATGGTTCAAAGGCTACAGAATGTCAAGTTATAACTTTAACACTCAGGCAGATGTAATCCAAGAAATTTCTAAGTTGTTTTGGATGGTAATACAGTGTATGACATTAATATGCATTTGTAACTGACTCATTTATGCCTGAGGCATATGCTATTGGCACTTTCATATTCCTTCTCATCTACAACCTGCTTTATTCTTCTGTGGGCCAAGGGCATATATAGCAGCCAAACAAACTAATTTATCATTGTATTATTGTTTTTGTACCTATATCTCCATAATTTCTATTGAGTATATGTGCTCATGTAGACCCATATCAATGCATATTTATGCATCAAAAAACAGACTAAGGCAGTGATGTTGAGTACAGTGGGCATGAGTTTTAGATGAGACAAACCTCAGTTTTAACCTCAGTTATGCCACTTAGTAGCTTTGACAAGTTAATTTACCCCTGTGAGTCTCAGTTAACTCATACATGTAATGGAATTAATAATCTTACTTTTAGGCTTGTTATAAGTAGTAAATGAGATAGCATATAATACACTTTGCATTTTCTTTGCACACAGTGGGTTTCAAACTCGTAAGTGTAAAATCAAAATGATAACACTATTAACAATTAACTAAATTAGTCTAATGTGTTATGTTAGGAAAAAAGTAAATATTTATGGTCCAAATATATTTTATATATTTTACTATTTAAATTACACTGCTGAATTATATTGAAGAAGCACCAACAGATTTATTAAAACATATTCTATTCACTTGTTTAACCTTTATTGTTTTTTATAAATTACAAAAATAATACTATAGCACATTATCATGGTAACTAAAAATGTGCAGTTCTATAAATAAAAACTTAAATTTCTCTTTTTTATCTCCCCTCAATACTCCTGGACTAACTGGAGTTCACTTATATTCCTTTTTGTTTAGAAAAAATATGCATACAAATGTACACTTGTTCATTTTTTTCTTAGCTTTTTTAAAAATAATGCAGAAATGTTATGTAAGTGACTTCCTAATTTCACTCCAGGACAACATAAAGATTTAATTCATTCTTTTTTTATTGCTGCATAATATTCCATTTAATATACTTTTCATAATTTAGTTAATCAAATCTGTACTCATGGACATTCTACTTAAGTATATGTCTTAAAGAAATATGCATTGTATATCAAAAATAATAGGAAAAGTAAGTGTAAAAATCAAACACACAGGAAGTTAGTCATAAATGCGGACTGAAGAAATTATGGTTTATTTCTAATGGGCTCATATGTTTAAGGTTATAGTAAATAAAACATTCAGTACAATTTTATGACATGAGAAAAATTACCAGTTTATATACTCTGTGTACTCTATCTCCCAAAGATAAAATGTCTTGGAAGAGTCTGAAGAAATAGTTGGTGGCAAGAAGTTGTTGACATAGACAAAGCTGTAATTTCCTAAATGGTATCAATAATAAATTTGTGACAAGTTGACTGGGGGAAAAAAAGCATTGATTAGACCTCTGGAACATAATCTTGGATTTCCCATCACTAAATGCATAGTGAGTTTGAGTTGGGGTATAAATAATAAGCAACCTCATTAGAAAGCGACTCATCCTGAGGTGTCATGGGCATTCCTGTTGCATTACCTCATAGCATATTTTAGCTGTAGTCAAAAACCCTAAATTACTCCTCAATTTGTGTGCCTTTCTCTAAGAAAAACAAGGAGGTATTTCTACTTTTTTGTGGAAATGGAATGGGATAGGGAATTGTACAACAACCCAGGCTTATCTATAATTCAAAGAAATTAAAAAGGACTCCATCGCCATGAGTAGGAAAAAAAAAATGAGGCAGTTGGGGTATTATTCTTCCCTTTCCTCTCCTCCTTATTTCTTCTTATTCTTCTTTTTTCCTTTGCCTTACCCATTTTCTTCTGCTGCTGCAGCTCTTTTTTTGTTTGCTTTTTGTTTTTCTCTTCCAGATTTTGCCTTGTCCTGCTTATGCTAATTTCCATCTAGGAGAATTTACACGTGTATCTCACTATTTCTGTGTTACATAGTGTCCAAGAATGGCTGACTCCAGAGGTGAGGTAAATTAAATTAGCAAGTGAACCCTTTGCTCCTAAAACAGGATGCATTTCCGGGAAAGTCCTCTAGATGTCTGACCTGCGCATGTATTCCGAGGTTGTGCCATTTACACACTCACCCTGAGAGCACACAATTTCAAGCTAACAATTCCCTTTTGAAAGAAAACATTTCCATTCACAACATTCATCCATCTATCAAAGTTATTTTCCTTCTGAGAAGCACAACAGTCCAAAAACTGTTTTGTCATGAGTCTGTCATTGCTCTTAAAATGACATTGGATACACTGGAGGAAAACATTTCAAATCAAGTCATGGAACAGCTCACATAAAATAGCAGCTGTTTTTGAGTCACTTTACAATACTATGTAAATAAAACAGTTCTGGCAGCTGGAAGAACAAAACGGTCTTTGATAACACTAATTATTTATTATGACTGCTTTGATGTAGCATTTATATGAACACAAGATATATTTTTAAAAGCCAGAAGGAAATTAAAAGTAAACAAAAGAATTGCACTCCTGACCAACTTCTTTGCCTCAAGGTTATTATAATCGAGCAGCTGCTAGATTTTTTTTCATATTCTTTCAATTTCATGGTTCTGGCTTCTCTATCGGATGTGCACAAAATTACTAGAATGTTTAAAATAACAAGATGTAGGAAAAATGTCTTTTTTTTTTTTCAGTAAAAGTAAAATCAAACATTGATAATCAAATGTATATCGATTATGAAATTACCTCCAATCCTCATTCCTTAAGTTTTATTAATAGGATTTTTTTTCCCTAAGCACCTTCCTTGTTGAGTGTCTTTAAGGTAAATATTCTTTAATATTGGGACGTGAATGGGAAAAGAAAGTAAGATCCTAGTAATGAAAGAAATGTGCTTAAACATTTAATTTTTTTTGATGAAATCCTTACAAGTGAGAACTCAAAATGTAGGAATAAGGTCTCCCTATTTTTACCACTTACATAGAGAAGACACATATACTCAAAGAAATGGTTGATTAAAGAAGAAATGTGTTGTTAATAATGGCTTGAGATGATATATGCCTAATATATTTTGTTGTTTTTATATTAATATATATGGCTGAAAATAGAAATTCCTTAAGATTGGATAATCATCCCCATTTCCACACTTAGTTGCAGGTGATTTATTGAAATGGGTTTAATGGACAGTTGAACATCTCAGAGAAGTGTAAAATAACTCTCCCTGTGTCTAGTGAAATAGGTATTTAAAGAGGGAGGGAGTTCTTTATGTGTCTACATTAAGCAAAGCATGGGGACTAGAGAATGGAAGTGTCTCTGAGAACTCTAGAGCTGTTGTATTTGTTACAGTCAGGCAAACCAAAGGGAGAAACTGTGGTTTCCCCGAAGGTAAATGGAATTGATGGTAGGGGTGGATTCCTGTATCAGAGACACATGACTAGATGCTCTGGTAAATGATCCAGGGCACAAGAGGAATGTGGAGAAGAAATGCAGACTAGGTAATTACAAAAGATGGGAACACAAAACCCAAAGTGTGCTTCTCACTGTTTACTGAACTCCCCTTCTGGGCTTTTCATTCTTTTATTATTGCTCTTTATATTAGCATTTCCCTCTCCCGTTTTTCTCATATATTATCTTGTGTCTGAAATACATGTCTCCCATTCTTGAAATGCAAAGTCTTCACACTCCCTTATCACTGTTGGCATTTTGGGCCTAATGATTCTTTGTTGGGAGACTGTCCTGTGCACTGTACCATGTTTAGTGGCATCCCTAGCCACTACCTACTAGAAACCAGTAGTAACCTCTTCTCCCCAAGTTGTGGCAACCAAAAATATCTCCAGACATTGCCAAATGTCCCCTGTGATTTTGAGGAAAATTCAACCACTGTTCTATATAATTTATTGCCTCTTGCATTGATTTGTAGTTAACATATGCTGATTTCAACTGAATTCTATAGATATTTTTGATTCCTCCTTAGTTAGTTGCTGGGGATGCAAAAAGGAATTAAAATATGCAAAACTTTCTTCTAATATTGGAGTAGATTATTATTAGGTATCTTTGCATGTGTTTACCTTTAGTTTCTTAGAGGAAAATAATTAATGAAAACAACTGACATTTATTGATAGCTTTTTGTATGTATCCAGCTCTGTTCTAGGTGCTTTTAGATGTATTCGCTCACTTAATTCTTATAACAACCTATGTATCAAACCATTACTATCTTATATTCCCTATCCTTCATTCTTTCTTTCAGCAGCCAGTACTGTATTTTATTTTGTTTGTTACTTAATGGATATTTACTGCTTGATTAATGGGAATAGGGCTCTATACATGGAAATCCACTATTCTTTAACTTGTGTGTGTGCGTGTTTCTTTTCTCACCATCTTTTCTGCTTTCCTAAGGAATGGTAGCATATACCAGCACCCTTGTAAATGTATGATAGGCTAATTGTAAACTATTTTTAGGTTTTTGGAAAGAAAATCACTTATCAAGAACATATTATGCTTGGTTTTGTCCAAATTGAGAAAGTTTTTCATTGGCAATAAAAAAGTTCCTGCAAACTTGAGTAGTTATCCTCTCCAATTGTTTTCTTCTGTCACATCAAATCAAATTCACTGCTTTTTCAATTATTCTTATTTTCCAAAATAGGCATCTCATAACTTTGAAATGAAGAATAAGGTACAGGTTTACAGATGTGCAGAGACTGTAGCCAGGATGTTTGAACTTAAAATTGCCACATGGACTGAGATTAAAGTTGAAGCGAGAAGGGTGAACTCAGTTCTGACTATTGCCAGGAGACCTGCTAGAGCCCAGAGCTGCTGCTGCCTTAAAGCCCTCCTTTATCTGCAGTCAGCTTAGAGGTCACACAGAGATAAGGGAAGCGGCAGCTGTGCTGGGAGAGTGGGTGGCTCATAAACAAAGTCAGCACCTTGGCCACTTTATCGGTGTTGTGAGACAGGGCAGTAAGCTGTGCAGTGTTTAAATGGATCCTAATTGTAATTGCCTTGACATTTGTTTAGTAGATACCCCCTTGGGATGTGGGAGGATATTTCCTCCCTGAGCAAGACTACCAAAATGTTCTTTCTAAAATGTATGCCTCATTGCACTGATCCTACCACATGTTTTGAATTATGCTAGGTCAATATTCAGGTGAGAGGGAGCAGATATATCTACTACTTAAGAAGTGGAAGCTTTTCCCTCCAAACTTGCTTATAAAAAGATACTCACTTGTATGTCTGTAAAAATACAGATATCTGCAGATGTCTGGGTTCCAGCCCAGACCTACAGATCAGAATTTTCAGGGGAGTGGCTTAGTGAAACAATTATACGCAAGTAAACAATATTATTCATTTATCAGATATCACTGATGATTCCTATAATAATTTTTAAAATATTAATGGAAGGATAATGGTATAAAAATATTATGAATTGCTTTAGAACTCTTTTCTTACCTACTCATTACTGAAGACTGTATCTCAGAGGTTAGCCTTGCTATACACGGCTGTTATAAAAAGATTATACTGTTATATGCATTATATATAAATGCAATATATACTATATATTATATATAATCTATTATACATGTATATAATATACTTATTATATACTACTATATATTAACATATTATATATTAAAGAGAGAGGAAAAAGTGGTAGATTTCAGCTCTAATGTAATCATAATGTTTTGATCACAAGAAATAATTGGAGATTGAAAGAGCATTTGAGCACAGATATTGAAATCAGGCAGGACAGCCTTCAAATTCTGTTCTGTTCACTTATAGACAAGCTGTAATTGTTGTTGTTGTTATTTTTAAAATTTATTTATTTTGTTTATTTATTTATTTTGGCTGCATTGGGTCTTCTTTGCTGCACGCGGGCTTTCTCTAGTTGCAGCGAGCGGGGGCTGCTCTTCGTTGCGGTGCGCGGGCTTCTCATTGCGGTGGCTTCTCTTGTTGTGGAGCGTGGGCTCTAGGCGCACGGACTTCAGTTGTTGTGGCACGTGGGCTCAGTAGTTGTGGCTTGAGGGCTCTAGAGCACAGGCTCAGTAGTTGTGGCATATGGGCTTAGTTGCTCTGCAGCATGTGGGATCCTCCCGGACCAGGGCTTGAACCTGTGTCCCCTGCATTGGCAGGCAGATTCTTAACCACTGCGCCACCAGGGAAGTCCCTTGTTGTTATTATTGTTATTATTTTGTCTTGGCCCAAGGAGACAATAATAAAGTGCTTTAGTAATGAATGTTTACATCTGATATCATAACTGGAATATCTGAATAACCTCCTTACCCTGCAACCTCTTCTAGCAAAGAGAGAGAGAAGGAAGGATGAAGGAAGAGAAGAGGGAAAATAAAGACAAAAAGACCTCTTTAGGATGCTTGGACATGACATAAAGGAACAGAATACAAACCAAACACCAGCAGAAAATTTGGCACGGGATATGACTAGGGAATTCACAGAAGGTACCAAGGGGCAATGCATTTATGAAGACATGTTCAAACTCATTCAATGAGGGAAATACAAATCAAAGCAATAATGACATAATATTTCATATCCAGCTGACTGGCAAACATTTAAAAATCTGACTTCTGGTGGGATTTTATTTTATATAACAATTTTGGAGAAAAATTTGGCAATATCTAATAAAGCTTTTGAAGAAGTTCATGTTCTCAACAATTACAGTCTTCTTATATACCTTAAAACAGTGCTTCTCAAACTCTAATGTGCTTCTGAATCACCTGGGGATGTTGTTCCAGTGGAGAAATGCAGGTTCTGTTTATAAGACCTGGAGTGAGGCCTGAGAGTCTACATTTCTAACAGGCTCCCTGTTGATGCCAATTCTGCTAAGCCATGGACTAGCAAGATTTAGAGAATCACTTGCTGTGTACAGGTGGGAGTTGTACAAGAAAGTTGATTGAAATATAATTATAGTACCAAGAAATTGGAATTATACATGTACATATTTTATAAGAGTTTGAGAGCAAGTATGGGGATGACATTCTCCAGCTTTACAGCAATGGTTATCTTCAGAGAATAAGAGAAAATAATTCAATGAGGAGGGTTATGCAGGAGCTAAAATTGTGTGTTATCTATGTATGTGTATGAAATATTAGCTGGGTAGTAGGTACATGGGTTTTTGACATGGGTTTTCATCACCATTTTTGCATGCTTTAGGATACTATATAACTTAAAAAAAACAGAAAGAGCCTTACCCATCATAAACAGTAGCAGAGTGGTATTTTTTTTTTAAATGTTAATTCTTTAAACTTATAGTCCATTTTTCAGCTTTCAGAGCTTTTTTTTTAACATCTTAATTGCAGTATAATTGCTATACAGTGTTGTGTTAGCTTCTGCTGTGTAACAAAGTGAATCAGCTATACGTATACATATATCCCTATATCCCCTCCCTCTTGTGTCTCCTTCCCACCCTTCCTATCCCACCCCTCTAGGTGGTCACAAAGCACCGAGCTGATCTCCCTGTGCTATGCAGCTGCTTCCCACTAGCTATCTATTTTATATTTGGTAGTGTATATATATCAATGCCACTCTCTCACTTCTTCCCAGCTTACCATTCCTCCTCCCCGTGTCTTCAAGTCCATTCTCTATGTCTGCATGTTTATTCCTATCCTGCCCCTAGATTCATGAGAACCTTTTTTTTTTTTTTTAGATTCCATATATATGTGTTAGCATATGATATTTGTTTTTCTCTTTCTGATTTAACTTCACTCTGTATGACAGACTCTAGGTCCATCCACCTCACTACAAATGACTCAATTTCGTTTCTTTTTATGGCTGAGTAATATTCCATTGTATATATGTGCCGCATCTTCTTTATCCATTCATCCGATGATGGACACTTAGGTTGCTCCCATGTCCTGGCTATTGTAAATAGAGCTGCAATGAACATTGTGGTACATGACTCTTTTTGAATTATGGTTTTCTCAGGGTATATGCCCAGTAGTGGGATTGCTGGGTCGTATGGTAGCTCTACTTTTAGTTATTTAAGGAACCTCCATACTGTTCTCCATAGTGGCTGTATCAATTTACATTCCCACCAACAGTGCAAGAGGGTTCCCTTTTCTCCACACCCTCTCCAGCATGTATTGTTTGTAGATTTTTTGATGATGGCCATTCTGACGGTGTGAGGTGATACCTCATTGTAGTTTTGATTTGCATTTCTCTAATGATTAGTGATGTTGAGCATCCTTTCATGTGTTTGTTGGCCATCTGTATATCTTCTTTGGAGAAATGTCTATTTAAGTCTTCTGCCCATTTTTGGATTGAGTTGTTTGTTTTTTTGATATTGAGCTGCATGAGCTGCTTGTATATTTTGGAGATTAATCCTTGATTAATTAATTAATTTGCTTCATTTGCAAATATTTTCTCCCATTCTGAGGGTGTTCTTTTCGTTTTGTTTTTGGTTTCCTTTGCTGTGCAAAAGCTTTTAAGTTTCATTAGGTCCCATTTATTTATTTATGTTTTTATTTCCATTTCTTTAGGAGGTGGGTCAAAAAGGAGCTTTCTGTGATCTATGTCATAGAGTGTTCTGCCTATATTTTCCTCTAAGAGTTTTATAGTGTCTGGCCTTACATTTAGGCCTTTAATCCATTTTGAGTTTATTTTTGTGTATGGTGTTAGGGAGTGTTCTAATTTCATTCTTTTCCATGTAGCTGTCCTGTTTTCCCAGCACCACGTACTGAAGAGGCTGTCTTTTATCCATTGTATATTATTGCCTCCTTTATCAAAGATAAGGTGACCATATGTGCGTGGTTTCTCTCTGGGCTTTCTATCCTGTTCCATTGATCTATATTTCTATTTTTATGCCAGTACCATACTGTCTTGATTACTGTAGCTTTGTAGTATAGTCTGAAGTCCAGGGTCCTGATTCCTCCAGCTCCGTTTTTCCTTCTCAAGATTGCTTTGGCCATTCGGGGTCTTTTGTGTTTCCATACAAAGTGTGAAATTTTTTGTTCCAGTTCTGTGAAAAATGCCATTGGTAGTTTGATAAGGATTGCATTGAATCTGTACATTGCTTTGGGTAGTATAGTCATTTTCACAATGTTGATTCTTACAATCCAAGAACATGGTATATCTCTCCATCTGTTTGTATCATCTTTAATTTCTCTCATGCGTGTCTTATAGTTTCCTGCATACAGGTCTTTTGTCTCCTTAGGTAGGTTTATTCCTAGGTATTTTATTCTTTTTGTTGCAATGGTAAATGGGAGTGTTCCCTTAATTTCGCTTTCAGATTTTTCATCATTAGCATATAGGAATGAAAGAGACTTCTGTGTATCAATTTTGTATCCTGCTACTTTACCAAATTCATTGATTAGCTCAAGTAATTTTCTGGTAGCATCTTTAGGATTCTCTATTTATAGTATCATGTCATCTGCAAACAGTGATAGCTTTACTTCTTCTTTTCTGATTTGGATTCCTTTTATTTCTTTTTCTTCTCTGATTGCTGTGGCTAAAACTTCCACAACTATGTTGAAAACAGTGCTGAGAGTGGGCAGCCTTGTCTTGTTCCTGATGTTAGTGGAAATGGTTTCAGTTTTTCACCATTGAGGATGATGTTGGCTGTGGGTTTGTCATATATGGCCTTTGTTATGTTGAGGTAAGTTCCCTCTATGCCTACCTTCTGGAGGGTTTTTATCATAAATGGGTGTTCAATATTGTCAGAAGCTTTTTCTGCATCTATTGAGATTATCATATGGTGTTTTTCCTTAAATTTGTTAATGTGGTATATCATATTGATTGATTTGCATATATTGAAGAATCCTTGCATTCCTGGGATAAACCCCACTTGATCATGGCGTATGATCCTTTTAATGTGCTGCTGGATTCTGTTTGCTAGTATTTTGTTGAGGATTTTCACATGTATGTTCATCAGTGATATTGGCCTGTAGTTTTCTTTTTGGTGACATCTTCTTCCGTTTTTGGTATCAGGGTGGCCTTGTAGAATGAGTTTGGGAGTGTTCCTCCATCTGCTATGTTTTGGAAGAGTTTAAGAAGGATAGGTGTCAGCTCTTCTCTAAATGTTTGATAGAATTCGCCTGTGAACCTATCTGCTCCTGGGCTTTGTTTGTTGGAAGATTTTTAATCACAGTTTCAATTTCAGTGCTTGTGATTGGTCTGTTTATATTTTTCTATTTCGTCCTGGTTCAGTCTTGGAAGGTTGTGTTTTCTAAGAATTTGTCCATTTTATTGGCATATAGTTGCTTGTAGTAATCTCTCATGATCCTTTGTATTTCTGCAGTGTCAGTTGTTACTTCTCCTTTTTCATTTCTAATTCTGTTGATTTGAGTCTTCTCCCTTTTTTTCTTGATGAGTCTGGCTAATGGTTTATCGATTTTGTCTTTTCAAAGTACCAGCTTTTTGTTTTATTGATCTTTGCTATCATTTCCTTCATTTCTTTTTCATTGATTTGTGATCTGATCTTTATGATTTCTTTCCTTCTGCTACCTTTGGGGTTTTTTTTGTTCTTCTTTCTCTAATTGCTTTAGGTGTAAGGTTAGGTTGTTTATTTGAGATTTTTCTTGTTCTTGAGGTAGGATTGTATTGCTATAAACTTCCCTCTTAGAACTGCTTTTGCTGCATCCCATAGGTTTTGGTTCATCGTGTTTTCATTGTCGTTTGTTTCTAGGCATTTTTTGATTTCCTGTTTGATTTCTTCACTGGTCTCTTGGTTATTTAGTAGCATATTGTTTAGCCTCCATGTGTTTGTATTTTTTACAGTGTTTTTCCTGTAATTTATATCTAATCTTATAGCATTGTGGTTGGAAAAGATACTTGATATGATTTCAATTTCCTTAAATTTACCAAGGCTTGATTTGTGACCCAAGATATGATCTATCCTGGAGAATGTTCCATGAGCACTTGAGAAGAAAGTGTATTCTGTTGTTTTTGGATGGAATGTCCTATAAATATCAATTAAGTTCATCTTGTTTAATGTGTCATGTAAATCTTGTGTTTCCTTACTTATTTTCATTTTGGTTGGTATGTCCATTGGTGAAAGTGGGGTGTTAAAGTCCCCGACTATTTTTATGTTACTGTTGATTTCCCCTTTTATGGCTGTTAGCATTTGCCTTATGTACTGAGGTGCTCCTATGTTGGGTGCATAAATATTTACAATTGTTATATCTTCTTCTAGGATTGTTCCCTTGATCATTATGTAGTGTCCTTTGTCTCTTATCATAGTCTTTATTTTAAAGTCTATTTTGTCTGATATGAGAACTGTTACTCCAGCTTTCTTTTGATTTCCATTTGCATGGAATATCTTTTTCCATCCCCTCACTTTCTGTCTATATATGTCCCTAGGTCTGAAGTGGGTCTCTTGTAGATAGTATGTATTTGGGTATTGTTTTTGTATCCATTCAGCCAGTCGTGTCTTTTGGTTGGAGCATTTAATCCATTTACATTTAAGGTAGTTATCGATATGTATATTCCTATTACCATTTTCTTAATTGTTTTGAGTTTGTTCTGTAGGTCTTTTCCTTCTCTTGTGTTTCCTGCCTGGAAAAGTTCCTTTGGCATTTGCTGTAAATCTCGTTTGGTGTTGCTGAATTCTCTTAGCTTTTGCTTGCCTATAAATGTTTTAATTTCTCCATCGAATCTGAATGAGATCCTTGCTGGGTAGAGTAATCTTGTTTGTAGGTTTTTCCCTTTCATCACTTTAAATATGTCCTACCCCTCTCTTGTGGCTTGCAGAGTTTCTGCTGAAAGATTAGCTGTTAACCTTATGGTGATTCCCTTGTATGTTATTTGTTACTTCTCCCTTGCTGCTTTTAATATTTTTTCTTTGTATTTAATTTTTGATAGGTTGATTTATATGTATCTTGACATGTTTCTTCTTGGATTTATTCTGTATGGGACTCTCTGCACTTCCTGGACTTGATTGACTATTTCCTTCCCATGTTAGGGAAGTTTTCAACTATAATCTCTTCAAATATTTTCACAGTCCCTTTCTTTTTCTCTTCTTCTTCTGGAAACCCTATAATTCGAATGTTGGTATGTTTAATGTTGTCCCAGAGGTCTCTGAGACTGTCCTCAATTCTTTTCATTCTTTTTTCTTTATTCTGCTCTGTGGTAGTTATTTCCACTATTTTATCTTCCAGGTCACTTTTCCATTCTTCTGCCTCAGTTATTCTGCTTTTGTTTCCTTCTAGAGAATTTTTAATTTCATTTATTGTGTTGGTCATCATTGTTTGTTTGCTCTTTAGTTCTTCTAGATCCCTGTTAAAAGTTTCTTGTATTTTCTCCTTTCTATTTCCAAGATTTTGGATATCTTTACTATCATTACTCTGAATTCTTTTTCAGGTAGACTGCCTTTTTCCTCTTCATATTTTTTTTCTTGTGGGTTTTTACCTTGCTCCTTTTCTGCTGCATATTTCTCTGTCTTCTCATTTTGCCTAACTTCCTGTGTTTGGGGTCTCCTTTCACAGGCTGTAGGTTCATAGGTCATGTTGTTTTTGGTGTCTGCCCCCAGTGGGTTAGGTTTTTTCAGTGGGTTGTGTAGGCTTCCTTGTGGAGGGAACTGGTGCCTGTGTTCCGGTGGATGAGGCTGGATCTTGTCTTTCTGGTGGGCAGGACTGAGTCCGGTGGTGTGTTTTGGGGTGTCTGTGACCTTATTATGATTTTAGGCAGCCTCTCTGCTAATAGGTGGGGTTGTGTTCCTGTCTTCCTAGTTGTTTGGCATGGGGTTTCCAGCACTGCAGCTTCCTGGTCATTGAGTGGAGCTGGGTCTTAGCGTTGAGACAGAGATCTCTGGGAGAGCTCTTGCTGATTGACATTATGTGGGGCCGGGAGGTCTCATCTGGAGCAATGTCCTGAACTTGGCTCTCCCACCTCCGAGGGTCAGGCCTGACACCCAGCTTGAGCACCAAGACCCTGTCAGCCAAATGGCTCAGAAGAAAAGGGAGAAAGAAAAAGAAAGAAAGAAAGTAAAATTATTAAAATAAAAAATTAAAACTATTATTAAATTTAAAAATGTAATAAATAAAAAGAGCAACCGTACCAATAAACCAATCCACCAATGATAACAAGTGGTAAAAACTAAACTAAGATAAACATATAAATCAGAATCTAGTCAGTCACATACAGCAAACCCGAAGTCTACAGTTGCTCCCAAAATACACTGCCTCAGATTTGGGATGATTCCCTGTCTATTCAGGTATTCCCCATGCAGGGTACATCAAGTTGACTGTAGAGATTTAATCCGCTTCTCCTGAAGCTGCAAGGAGAAATTTCCCTTTCTCTTCTTTGTTCGCACAGCTCTTGGGGGTTTAGCTTTGGATTTGACCCCACCCCTGCATGTAGGTTGCCCTCTGGTGTCTCTTCTTCAACCAGACAGGAGGGGGTTAAAGGAGCGGCTGATTAGGGGTCTCTGGCTCATTCAGGCTGCGCTGAGGGAGGGGTACAGAGTGCGGGGCAAGCCTGCTGAGGCAGAGGCCAGCGTGACCTTGCAACAGCCTGAGGCGTGCCGTGTGTTCTCCCAGGGAAGTTGTCCCTGGATCACGGGACCC
This sequence comes from Balaenoptera musculus, assembly GCF_009873245.2. Lineage (NCBI taxonomy): Eukaryota > Metazoa > Chordata > Mammalia > Artiodactyla > Balaenopteridae > Balaenoptera > Balaenoptera musculus. The sequence continues at coordinate 74,647,437 of NC_045794.1, forward strand.
TGGGAGTGGTGGGCTGCCCAGGCTCCGGGGAGTGGAGGTGTGCATAGTGACCTGTGCTTGCACACAGGCTTCTTGGTGGCTGCAGCAGCAGCGTTAGCATTTCATGCCCATCTCTGGTGTCTGTGCTGATAGCCGTGGCTCACGCCTGTCTCTGGAGCTCGTTTAGGCGGTGCTCTGAATCCCCTCTCCTCACGCACCCCATAACAATGGTCTCTTGCCTCTTAGGCAGGTCCAGAGTTTTTCCCGTACTCCCTTCCGGCTAGCTGTGGCACAGTAGCCCCCTTCAGGCTGTGTTCACGCAGCCAACCCCAGTCCTCTCCGTGGAATCTGACCTCCGAAGCCCAAGCCTCAGCTTCCAGCCCCCACTCGCCCCAACGGGTGAGCAGACAAGCCTCTTGGGCTGGTGAGTGCTGGTCGGCACCGATCCTCTGTGCAGGCATCTCTCCGCTTTGCCCTCTGCACCCCTGTTGCTGTGCTATCCTCCGTGGCTCCAAAGCTTCCTCCCTGCCCACCCCCTGTCTCCACCAGTGAAGGGGCTTCCTAGTGCGTGGATACTCTTCCTCCTTCACAGCTCCCTCCCAGAGGTGCAGGTCCTATCCCTATTCTTTCGTCTCTGTTTTTTCTTTTTTCTTTTGCCCTACCCAGGTACGTGGGGGGTTTCTTGCCTTTTGGGAAGTCTGAGGTCTTCTGCCAGCGTTCAGTAGGTGTTCTGTAGGAGTTGTTCCACATGTAGATGTATTTTTAATGTATTTGTGGGGAGGAAGGTGATCTCCACGTCTTACTCCTCCGCCATCTTCTTAAGAGCTTTTTAATGCCTATTTTATATAATCCCCCTTTTAACATTGTAATGTAAGCAGATAATGACATCTTTTTTGAAGTCCTTTCCAAATGAAGAATCTTAAGGTCTTGCCCAAATTCACAGAGCTGATAGTAGAGTCAAGATTTTAATCCAAGTCTGCTTATCTGGAGGTCTATTACATCACTCTACGTTTTCTTCTCTATAAATGCTTATGTTCCCACTAACAATAAATATTGCAAAATCAATCAATTACATAATATACCCATTAGATAAACACATTTTCAAGGAAAGAAACATAAGTCTTCATAAACCAACTTCTGTCTTCCTACTTTCTCATACAGGGTAGGCTGAGTCACAAGATTCGTGTGTGAGAAATGTAAAGCCCTGCTTAGGGACACAAGTTGATAACTAGGTCATCAAAAAAGTGGCCAAATTGAAAATGTTACAGCTTACCTTCATGACACAAAGGCTAATATCCTTATTCTTGGTCTTTGAAGTCCTAAAAATGTTTTTGGATATCAATATTAGGTTTTAAGTAGGGAGGACTACAGAATGTGCCATCCTGATCTTGGCTCCAAAACCCACGTTTAACATTTTCTAGCTGCATGGTCTTTAGCAAATCATCCATTTGTATCATAATATCTACTTTCTTAGTAACATGATAGACATGTGTGCAAAATGCCTGACACTCAATAAACATTCAGAAAAAAGTCAAAGGAACACTCTTAAGAAATAAGAAAATTTTATAGGGACAGAGAATAATTTTAAAGTAGCAAATAAAGAGTAACATACAAAATGTTTCTGTTGCCTACATTAGTTAGTCAGGAGAGAATAAAAGCCTCAGGTAGCATTGCCAAATCAACCCTAACCGCAGGTTTTTGTACAAATTATATATAATCATGCCATATTTTCAAAAGGATGAAAGGACTTTCACCTACATTTAAATAATCATCTTAACTGGATGAATCTGTACTGGGCAAGGGATTGCAGAAGGCACAAATTGGAGCTAGCAGTTGTCCAAGGCAAATTGAGACTAATTCCAGAAGAGGACAGGCTTTTTGTTGAACCACTATCTCTTTAGATATACTCTTATCCATTCCCTGTTAATATACTTAAGTGTTGGCAAAGGTTGGAAAGAGGAAAGGATCCTTATCTTGGAGAGAATTATCTGCTGAATATTTTCACTGTAAATCTATTTAAAATGTATTTCTCTAAGTGGGTATTAAGTGGGGTCAAGGTGATGGGAAGTTTTTCTCCCTCTCTTTCGTATATTAGCCATTAAAAATAACAACAAATATAAATACACAAACAAAACAGTAACATGGCTGGAAGCAGAGAGATTAAGTTGTGGGCCCCTCCCCCTGAAAATTTTTCACAATTTTTCTTGCATAACAAAAATCTGTCATGAAGAAAGTCCTTTTTGTCTTTCTTTTCTTCCACACAGTGCATGCTCATGTGAACCATCTGAACAAGACTCTGCTTAATGTAATGCTACATAAAACAAAACACATATGGGAAATCCACCCTGGCATTCTCTAACTCATGGGAGCAATACAATAATTGGATTTATTCCCTAGTGTATGTCCTTTATGTAAAGAGTGCTTTACCAGGTTCATAGACTTCTCTCTATGCTTGACTTCACTTTCAGTACCACACCTCATTACATAGGACTCCATGCCTTAGCACACTCAATGGGCCAATGTCTTCAGGAACTTGCAATAAGAGTAGGGGGAATGGATTGATTGCAAAAGCTCCAATCCCTCTTTGTCTTCACTACATTGTTTCTACAAAATTTACAATATTGCCAGATCAGATTCAACTAGTAAATGCACATTTCTTTATTGGAAAAACAGTTTAATTCCAGAATGTGTATGGTTCATAGCATAAAGGTATTGATTTGAGCTAATGTGGTTTTTCTTAAGTCTCCTGCTGGCCTGAAATAAACAGACTGCCAGATATTTCTTGAGCAAAAATGAGTTTATTGGGGATCAGCAGAGAATTACAATTTGGGGTCTGCACCCACGGCAAGTCAAGTGTAAATCCCCACACATCAAGAGAAAGAAGTACTTTTTAGAGAGAAAAAAAAAGTTGGAAGGGCTATAGCAAACAAAGAGTCCCTGGCTTTTCATTGGCTGCATCCTTGCTAGGAAAGAAGAATCTCTCTTCTTCCTCTTCTTCCTCTTGGGCTCTGCTATTGTAGCAGGGCAAGAGAGCTCCCTCTTTTGGTTTCCCGACTCTGTTTAATTGAGGTTTCTGTTTATTAATTTTTTACAGATCTATGGATTGAAATTCATGGGGAGAAGGGACTCTCACATGAAATCTCATCTTTATGTTAACCTGAGTCTCCTAGCTTCAGCTTAACACATTCTCCATGTATCCTCTTTCTCAAATTTCTCTCTCTGAAAATTCTTCCCTCCCACCACAACAACTTTACTTCATTCCCAAGTAGATACATTGGTTCTTGAAACTTTTCTGCAGCTCACACAATTTAAAAGTGTGAGTCAAGCAGCATCAGGTTTCAACTGAAGTGAAAACAATGGGGAAAGATACATTCTAATTTCCTTTTTAGTTTTCCCATTTGTGGGATCTATAGGCCTGTAGATTGCTTTCACACACTGAAGACTTGCTGTAAATACATTTGCTAAACTCAGTCCCAGAGTTTCTGATTCAGTAGGTCTAGGGCAAGGGTCAAGAACTTGCATTTCTAATTTCCAGGTGCTGCTGGACCCTGTGAGAACTTCTGCTTTAATATAAACACATTTACCAAGGGTAGTTTGTGACCGGTTGAAAGCTCAGACTCTCTGGTTTAAATTCTAGTGCCACAATTTATTAGCTATGTGACACTGACCAAGTTACTTACCTTTTTGTGTTTCAGTTCCCTATCTGTAAAAGGGAGAAATGATAGGTCTTCGAGAGAGAATTGTTACAATGATTAAATGAAATAATAAGTGTAAAGCACTGAGAACAACGCCTAGCACAATACTGTCATCACTAACACTGAGGGAAGATTCAATTCTCAAGTAGCTGGCCACTTCTCCTGCCCTTTGAAATTGGTGTGTTCCCATTTTTGTGGATTTTTGCCTGTTCCACCATGGGGACTTCCATCTTCATAAAAATGCGATACTGGTTTTATTTTAGAAAAAAATTCAAGCTTACAAAGTACTGCAGAGACTAATGTGGGAAAGACTCATGAATGTAGGTACCATGCAGCTTTGTCAGATCTTAGCATTTAGCCATATTTACCCAGAGGGAGATGTGCTTACTTTACTGTTTATTGTTATCTTGCATAATTTATGTCATTACTATACATGTGCATAAACATAAACATGATATTATATTGTTTTGCCAATTTGTACACCTTTCTATAAATGGCATTAAACTATGCATATATATCCTCAACTTTGTTATTCACAAAATACTGTTTTGATATTTATCCATGCTATTAAATATAATTGTAATTTATCACATCTAGTGAAAGTGGCAAAATTCCTATATCTTTTCTCTTTTAGTTGATGGAATTTTATTTTTCCAAATTATTACAAAAATTTTTGAAAAGCATATTCTTTATATCTTTTTTTCTTACTCTCACTTCTTCTCCTTCTATAGCTATCTAATCTAATCCAATTTATCTATCTATCTTTGGAATTTATATACCTAGATTATAACTGCAGAGTTGAAGAGTACACACATATTCTAATTCATACATCTTCTAATTTACTATATCATACCAAATTGCCCTTCACAGTAGTTGTATCAATTTATACTCACAGCAGCAGTGTATGAGTCTCCGTTGCTCACATCCTTGCTAACATTTGGTATTGTTACATTTTATTTTTTTATTATGTTGTCAATAAAATGTGTATAAAAGACAGTCTTACTATAATTACTGTTATGTTTAAGATACCCTTTCTAGGTGAATGCAGCAAGAGCATTTCAAGTTGTGTAATGCATTAATTGCTCCTAGAATTAGAGTCTATACTAATCATATTAATGGCTATTCTCCGGTTGAGGAAAAAGACACTCATCTTGATTAAGTGCATTTGATTTAAAGAATTATTCTAATAGAAAGGATGTAGGAAGGGGGTGGTGTTTTTTCTGATTGCTCCCATCATATATGCTTTATAGATCATAGAGTTGATTCTCATAACATTCACAAGAAATAGAAAAGAATCAGTTCCTATTACTTATCGCAAACAAACTTAAAGGTTGAGGGACTTGTCAAAAGATACCCGTTGATTGAATTGAGCTAGCTAAACAGCTGAGAAGTTATTCATTTCTTGAGCACCAATTATGACTAGGAACTTTTGCTTGGAGGGCACTTGCCCCATATATCCACCTGGCTCAGTCACTCACTTTCTTCAAGTCTTTACTCAAATGTTCTCTTCTCTTAAACCTTCCTTGACAACACTTTCTGTGTGTGTGTATGTGTGTTTGTGCACTTGATAATGTACTTAATGCTCTTATATAAAATATTAGATATTATTAGATATCTGTGTATAATTGCGAATACCATGAGAACCAAAGATGTTAGGAGATTTTTTAAAACAATACATTAAATCACTTTGTGTTTATTACAGTATTTTCAACTTGAAAATCCTTTATATGTAATAATTCTCTGGGTAAAGAAAAAAATCTCCAAGTGCTTTATATAACTTTATTCTTTTAAGAAAAAAAATAAGCCTCTAGAATATCTTTTTATCACATGGTCAAATTGTGTTAATAAAAGGATTGTAGGGTAGCTGTAGCTGTGATGTCAACTAAAATCGTTGGTATCAAAAAAGCAAAAATTAGAAAATGAGTATAGTAATATGAGAATAAAACCACTAAGCCTACACTGTATGTATGTACCTAAAAAGTGGTCCTGAATATGGACCATCTTTGGAGAATTCTGGAGTACTCACAAGCCATGTTTGCTCAAAGAATAATTAAATTAAGACTAGACGATGCTTTCTGCAGTCGCTTCTAAATGAGGTCTTCGGCAAATCAGTTGAATGAGAATGACATCTTCTTTCAAGTCATAGCAGAGTATTACTAACAAGTGGGACTCAGAAAAATGTATTCATTATTACTTTTGTTATACATCTCATAGGTACTAGAATATACTTTGCTTCTCTCATCACAGTTCAGAATGCTTCTAATTTAGTTTACGATTCGTTAATTCTAACATGATTTTCAATATCTTTCTCCCTGGCTGTTATTTACCTTGGCAGCCTTTAAGAATCTGGGTCCTGTTTTCTACCCCTTGATGGATTGCCACTCTCAAGTAAAAGTCCTCATGCAGTGAAGGAAAGTGGTTAAAAATGGATGATGCTGTTTTCTTTTTTTGCCGTTAATTTGCCAATTAAAGGAACAGGCAGTCTATCTTTTCTCTGTACCAGCCTCACAGATATTCTGCAGCTACCTTTCCATCACCTTAATGTACTCAGGTACACACCCAGGTAATGTTAAGGCCCGATTACTACCACTTTGACTCTTTTATGTGCTGCTGGAAATTTTTCTCCTGAATTTCATAGTTCAGTGCCACTCTTTGGATTTAGTACTTTGAAATTTTCTCTCTAGTTTGTTTTCTGAAATATTTTTTTTTTTTACCTTCTATCCACAATAACTTCAGAAAATTGCCAGAACCTCTAATTTGTTTTCCTGAAATGCATCTCTTTTGACATTATCTCAGGTTGTATTTACTTACCTCTTAACTTGCTTGTCTCTGCTTAATAGTTTCATACACATGTTTAAGCAAGTATCTATGGAGGACCTGGGCAGTGTGCTTTGTATTTGCTTAACATTTACTTTTCCATCTCTATTGTTTAGTTCTGGTAAACAAAGTGACAGGTTTCCTGAAAATTTAAGAGGACCACCTATTATATATAATAAGTTCTTGGAAAATTAATTTAAATCCTTTGCTCAGGACAGTAACACTGAGCTAGAGGCCAGGGACTCAAAAGAGTTCTTGTCCTCACTCCAGACTCCTCTGTTATTTAGTTTTATGGGTGAATCTGTTAGCACATCAGAGCCTCATCTGTCAAACAATAATGCTTGGCTTCCCTGGTGGCGCAGTGGTTGAGAATCTGCCTGCCAATGCAGGGGACGCGGGCTCGAGCCCTGGTCTGGGAAGGTGCCACATGCCGCGGAGCAACTGGGCCCGTGAGCCACAACTACTGAGCCTGCGCATCTGGAGCCTGTGCTCCGCAACAGGAGAGGCCACGATAGTGAGAGGCCCGCGCACCGCGATGAAGAGTGGCCCCCGCTTGCCGCAACTAGAGAAAGCCCTCGCACAGAAACGAAGACCCAACACAGCTAAAAATTAATTAATTAATTAATAATAATAAAAAAATAAAGGAATTCCTTTAAAAAGAAAAATACTATCTTTAAAAAATAATAATAATAATAATACTTGAATTTCTTATTAAAGAGTCTGTGTGGTGTCAAGTAAATCTATTATATTTTAAAAGTTTATTGTTAGGGGACATTATTGTGATTAGTAATAATGTTGCAGATTCAAAATTTTAACTCACACTCCTCTGATGTCTAAGGAAGATGACCTGCTTTGTTTTTGTAATTGATCTAAGCTTCCTCAAGAGCCTCTCTGTCTTGTTGGAAAGTGATTGGAAAGTGGAGGTGGCTGCAGTGATGAGCAAGGGGGGAAATAAATTCTAAACAAGGCAATCAATGGCATTTCTCTTAAGCCTTAGTCTCATTGGCATGGCTCATTCTCTTTCTGAGAAAGTCTGTTTTTTATATTACCTCCACATTTCCCTGTTTTTCTCCAAGATGGTGTTTGGGCATGTAGGTTGGTTTAAAGATTAAAAAAAAAGCAACAGCTCTGAGTTGGCAAAATAATTCCCACCTCCCCCCCCCCCCCCCACCAAAATGTAATACCGAGAACCTATGAATGTACTCAGTTACAGTATAAGAGAGGCTTAAGATTGTGGATGGAATTAAGCTTGCTAATCAGCTGATTTTAAAATGGGGAGATTATTCAGGATTATCTAGGTGGACCCAATGTAATTGTAAAGGTCCTTATAAGTGAAAGAGAGGCAGGAGAGTCAGTGTCCAAGTGATACAGGGTAAATAAAAGCCTGAAGATGGCAGGGGACCATGAGCCAAAGAATGCACGCAGTGTCTTTAAGCTGAAATAGGCAAGGAAATGGACCCTCACCTAAAGCCTCCAGAGTAATGTAGCCCTGTCAATACTTTGATTTTAGCTCAGTAACACCCACTTTGGATATCTGACCTCCAAAACTATAAGATAATATATTACTGTTGCTTAAGCCATTGTTTGTGGTCATTTGTTGCAGCAGCAATAGGACACTAATGCAGGTCCATGTCATATCTTCTTGATCTTTACTACACCCTGTAGTGAAACAATCTAGTCTGACTGATGACCACTTAAGTATACACATGTTCAGGCATCATGCTGGTTCTTATCACTGAAGTTTGTGGTCTTCACTGTTTGCCTCTGACACAAAGTTTCTGCACTTTTGTCTCTGTGTCCTGGTCTACTGACCATCCAAAGACTTCTACTTTGTCTTAGTCAAGCATGACATATCTATGCTACATGCAGACTGTGGAGATCTAGGAGTGATGCTTCATACTCACCTACCTAAACACTTCTCTTGGCTGTGCTGGACCATCATCCCACAGACTTGGGCTGTTCCAGCCTACATGGTAGTTTCTCCCCAGAGTTTCAAGTAGAAAGCTAAGCAGACAGTCTTTTGGCTCTAGGTTCCCCATCAATCTGTCCGACATGCTTAGGAAGGTCAAGCATGCAATTCTGTCTGCTTCCCATATCACTGTCTCCTTTCTTATTCTTATAATATTCTAAGCTTGAAGAAATGTGCTTCCCTCACCAATCTTTCTTTTTGTCATGATCTGGATTCCCTCCATCTCTAGTTTATAGATAGCAAAATCTATGATATACTGGGCAAGCTTAAATGTCATTGTATTATAGCAGTTAAAACCATTTATATTCTTTTTTTAACATAGCCAGATTTTCAAAATTATTGTTTTGATATGGGCTGAAGGATTTTTACTCCAGATGCCAAAACCACAATTTGACTCCCTCTTTCCCATTGCATACACGTTGCACAATTCTGATCCTTCATGAGGCAAATGCATGCCTCTAGAATATTATTGATGAGGATGGCCAAATACAAGAAAATTAAAGGGGAACAGCCGTTGGACATCATTCCCATTACACCAAAATATATCAGGGTTTTTGGTATGTGTATGTGATAATTATTTCAAAAGAAAATAGAGATTATATAAATGCAAGAAATAGTGTTGAGGGATATTACTTAAAATGCTTTCATATACTCAAAATATGTATTAGTTATTATGCTTGTTATTAATTTTTCATTAAATTAAACCACATGCTTCAGTTTTAAATTGGGAAATTCAAGAAAGCTTATTAAATTTGGGTTCTAAATATGGTATTTATTATGCCAAACCAGTGATAGACACATTCTTTAGGATTCTTGATTAAATTGGTTTTATGGAGTAATGGGATTAGTACAGACCATAAGAAATCACTTAATACATTTCCTTGAATCCCTGAAATACGATTAATAAACATGCTCAAAAAGGTTGCCCTCAGTCCTATAGACATCACCATCATGCCCTCAATGTTAGGAAGGTATTTCTAAGTAAACGAAAGCTTGCTCTCTTCTATCACTTGTATTTCTTCTATTATATAGCTATTGATAATTGAAGATCATTTTATCTCTGCTTCTTCTCCCTCTAGTTTCTTCTTCTGCAGAAGAAATTTTTTTTTTCTTGAAAGGTGAGTCAAATACATCTAATTTTGCAGAAAGACTATATGATAACAATCATGATCATTCAATCTCAATAATATTAAATGGTCCTTTCACAGACAGTCATTACTAGGTTACCTAAGGTACCAGAAGCAAAATATAGCAGAATTATTGGCCAATTTCAGAATGGTCCTGACTTCTGCTCTACATAGTCTCCATGAATGATACTACAAAAACCTATGACTTTGTTATTAATTTCCATGTCCCCATTTCTAGATGTTTTCTTTCTCTCCACCTCCAGACCCATATTTAAGTGCCTGTGAGATACCTCCACCTATCTTACTTCAAGTTTGATATGTCCCAATCAGCACTAATATTTTCACTCATTTTACCTCTCAAATTTGCTCCTTTCACTCTTGTTTTTGATATCTTAGTTAATGGTTGCTATCCCACTAGCCATTCAAAGTAGAAACCTTAGTGATCTATATGGTGGCATCCCTGGATCTGTGCTAAGGCTCCAGAGACAGGAGAAAGTCCAAGATCAGAAAAATTAACTCATAGCAGCCTGCCCGGTGAATGCAGACACCTGAGTAAAATCCTGGTAAACCAAGCATCCCCCTCTACGCCACCCCCCAGGGACCATGTAGATCTGAGAGCTAAATAACTGCTGTTCTTGAAAACCACTAAGATTTGAGTGTTTGCAATACAGCAGTAGATAACAATACAACTGTTTTGCTCTTCTCTCTTCTTTACTCTCCATATCCAATAGGTTACCAGATCCTCCTTGTTTAACCTCTGCTGGTTATTTGAATCTGTACTCTTTTCTCTACTCCTATTGCCATGGCCTTAATTCAAAATATCGTGTAGCAATTATTGATACGTCTACTTGTGGTATTTCCACCTCTGCTAAATCTGCTACAGTAATCTAAGTGGCAACATAATGTGGTGGTTAGTTACATTTTCAAATTCTGGATTTATATGAGCTCTGCTACTTAGTAGCTCAGTAAATTGGGGCAAGTCAGGTTACTCCTCTTGCCTCAGTCCCCAGTTTTTTAATCTGTGAAATTGGTATAAAGATAGTACCTGCCTCATAGAGTAGTCATTAATATTTTCTGAGTTAGAACGATTCTGCCAATAATAATAGGCACTCAGTGAACATTATTATTAAACATTCATTGATCATGTTGTTGAGAATAAGTGTATTTCGTGGAATACAGTTTGAATAAATTGTTCCCCCAAAGGATTCCATAACCAAATAAGTTTACAAACCATTGCTAAAATACCACTTCTTGAGGAAAGTTGTAATGCTGAACTATCTACTTCTGGTTGGTGTTTGAAAAACAGGAAACTGGATTCAAATGCTGCTCCTGGAAAGAACTGATCCTGCTGGAATGAAAAACCAAGCATGACAGGAATAGAAAAAAAGCAGGGAGAAAGCAGAAAGAAAACAGGAAGGAGCAATCCCTTATTTCTTCTCTCCCCTTGCATTTTTCCTCTAGCAATTTTCCTCTAGCACATCCTAACAGGGAGCCAGCTTAGGGAGGAGGAAGATATTTTATAGAGCTTCTATGCTTGTATCTCAAAGCAGAGTATAGAATGGCTGGTTTAGAGTTGAAAGACAACAGATAAATAATTTACATATAGTCTAAAGAATGTATCTCAATTATGATCACCTTTAATCATAAGTATGAAATTGAGAAAATATATAAACATTACTTAAAAGTGCTAAAAGATAAATATTGAGATATTGACATAGAAGCCACAAAAAGTTTTGAAAAAATTTCCTTATCCAGTGATGAATACTGAATATATTCAGTTTCAGAAACTGAATATTCCTGTTAAAGCACTTAAAACTATTTCTAGTAAATCAGTAATCAGAATTTCAGAAAATTAATTATGCGACAAAATACGTTTTAGGAAATTGATTTTTGTGAGTTGACCTAGTTAGTGTTCAATAAATATTCACCATCATCATCATTTTTATTACTATCATCACCATAATTATCTATAGAAGAAGTCACAGTACATTGAGATACTATAGATACATATAATGTTGATTTTGCCAATCTTCCATATACATTCCTTTTTTCATGCTTTTGGCTGTACTAGAAGGGACTGCTTAACTTTTTTAGCAAACAGTGACTAATCCAAAAATTCTGTTTATGTCACTTTGTTTATAAAGATTTCCCTGAAACACTTTGAAAAAGTTAGTATTTCTTCTTCTGAATTCCCACTCTGTACATGCTTTTATGATTTCACTTACAGCATGGTGCTAGAGCTTTGTGGTTTTGTGTTTCTTTCTTCCTTTTTAAATTGCTGGGTTCTTAATTAAAAACAACAATGTCTTGTTTTTCCTTTTGTTTCCAGGCAGAAGCATAATAACTTGGGCATAGTAGAAACTCAATAAATGTTAGTCAAAAAAAGGCTAGGGGCTTCCCTGATGGTACAGTGGTTAAGAATCTGCCTGCCAATGCAGGAGACATGAGTTCAAGCCCTTGTCCAGGAGGATCCCACATGCCACAGAGCAACTAAGTCCGTGCGCCACAACTACTGAGCCTGCACTCTAGAGCCCGTGAGCCACAACTTCTGAAGCCTGCGTGCCACAACTACTGAAGCCTGTGTGCCTAGAGCCTGTGCTCCACAACAAGAAAAGCCATTGCAATGAGAAGCCCACGCACCGCAATGAAGAGTGGTCCCCTCTCACTGCAATTAGAGAAAGCCCGCGTGGAGCAATGAAGACCCAACGCAGCCAATAAATAAATAAATAATCTATTTTAAAAAAAAGGCTAGAGCATTCTTTAAAAGTTATGCAATGGGGAGGAGGAAGGGTAAGCTGGGACGAAGTGAGAGAGTGGCATAGACTTATATATACTGCCAAATGTAAAATAGATAGCTAGTGGGAAGCAGCCGCATAGCACAGGGAGATAGTTTGGTGCTTTGTGACCACCTAGAGGGGTGGGATAGGGAGGGTGAGAGGGAGACGCAAGAGGGAGGAGATATGGGGATATATGTATATGTATAGCTGATTCACTTTGTTATAAAGCAGAAACTAACACACCATGTAAAGCAATTATACTCCAGTAAAGATGTTAAAAAAAAATAAGAAAAAAATTATGCAAATAGTTGTCATGATATAATGTGCATTTTCAATCTAACACAGGAGTCCACAAATTATGGCCCTCACGTGAGCTGAATCCAAGTGCCCCAGGCTTTTGTAAATAAAATTTCATTAAAACATAGCCACATTCATTTATGTATTGTCCATGGTGACTTTCAAGCTAAAATGGCTGAATTTAGAAGCAACAGAAGTTTTTATGGCCCACAAAGCCCAAACTATTTATTAATCTGCCTATTGCTGTGTAGGGAAGAAAAACTTGCCACCCCCAAATGTCTCTTTAGCATGGGGATTAACTTAGCCTGATTATTTTTAAGAAACAGAAGACTCCAGAAGCCTTTCTTTTTGCCTCCCCCTTAGCTGCCTAAAGAATGTAGAGAGAGGGCCTATTGCAGGAAGGGAGCTATCACCATAGATTAATATGAGCCTGGTGTGGTAGACAGGGAGGAACCTAGCAAAATCTGTTTGTTAAAATTACTCTCTGTGTCTCTTGTCTCTGCCTGTCCAGCAGACATTTGTTATCAAACATTTGCTTTTCCATCTTCGTGGGAATTGCCTTCCTCCCCTTTGAAGTCCCAAACCACTGCTCATAACAGCCTCTTATGTCTTTAGCTGAAAATGGTATTTAAGGTGAGGGTTTCCACCATTTTGGTGAGGTACTTAGTTTTCCTGGGTCTCTCTCATGTATACATGTTATCAAACTTTTGTTTGATTTTTTTCCTGTTAATCTGTCTTAAGTCAATTTAATTCTTAGATCAGCCAGAAGAACCTAGAAGGATAGAGGAAAATTTCTTCTTCCCTGACAGCAGGAAAAGTTTGCCTCCACAGATCTTTAATTACAAAGGCTTTATTAATATTAGATTCCACTCCACCCCCCCACCTCACCAGACTGAAACTTGCTAGGAAATAGTAATTATGGGAAATCAAGATTGACTCTTTGAAAGCTGATCATCATTAGATGAATATTAGATGTGAATTCCCACAATTTCACAGACTTTCTCCTTCATTAATTTGCACTACTTCTACTTATGTTTTTCTTTTCACAAATCTCTCTACCCATAATGAAGTGCTTTTATTTTTATTTAATATGCAGTTAATATGACCCAATTCTCTAGATCATAGGTTGTTATTATTATTATTCAAATCAAAACTAATTTAGCCCTCCTTTGTCCTTTTCTCCTCCAGTGGGTCAGCACTTCTGTAATAATCTCAGATCTCCAGGATATTTGCCGACATCATTATATCATCACTCGGCCTCATGAATGGAGCTAGAAGATGCTACAACCACTGCCAGAAGTCGGTAGGATCAGCCACCACCCTGGTATGTTCCCCAAATGATGTAAGCAGCAGTTATCTGGCCAATCCACAGTGATGCTCTACTCACTACTGTCATCATAATTGCCACTGGAGTGTGAAGCCAGTGAAAATAACCTGAGAATTAGCCCTATGTGTACGGTAAGTCATACCTTGCCTTTACCTCCGTAATTGTGTCCACCTTCCTAATGGTGAGGACTCCTCATTTGAGCTCTATGACACAGTACTCTTATCTGAAGCACTTGTTTGGTCCAAAGTGTCGGCCTTGGTGCCAAGGACTCATTACAGAGAAAACACTAGAGAACCTGCATTTGTCATCAAATGAACATGGTCCAGTTCTGTTTCATGCATTGCTTCAATGATGATGTCATTGCCACCATGCTGGGCAGGCCTTATGTTTTAACTATGGGCAGTGAAGGAAGAGAGGGTCTGTCCTTCAGCTCATTCCAGCCAAGGCAGGCCTGGATTCAGAAGCTCATGGCTCTTATTTACAGTCACACACGGTGTCTTCCCTCAGCAAACTCACAACACTATGATGGCCATGTCAGTAAAGGTGTGCAGATATAGCCATCCTCTTGCCCATTTGGCCATCCATCTGCCCTCATAAAAATATGGTCTTTGATGGTTGCAAATCTGTGCTCTATACTTCCTCCATGGACTTGTCTTTTGGGTTTTTTTGGTTTCAGTTTGTTCCAGATAACCTTTTTCAGGACCAGTCTGAATCCATAAGAAATATTCTAATAACCCTAACTCCCCAAAGCAAGGAATTTCCTTTTCCTTTCTTTTTTTTAAAGATTTCTCTTTATCCCTTTTGCATGTTTGCTTACTATCTTTTCAACAGCTTTAGAGTCTTACATATCATTTGGTAAAAGATGGGTCTCCCACTGTTAAGCCAAAACACTGTTTTATTATAATCTTTTTCTGGAACAAGGATACTACTTTTATATGTTGGAACCAATGGAGTGACTTCTCCTCAGACAAGAGAAACTGCTCTGAACTAACTTGTTCTCTGATCTCTTGGCACGGGAGGAAATAGAAATTTAAAATGGCAACTCTCAGGCATATATACACTACTATGTATAAAATAGATAACTAATGAGAGCCTACTGTATAGCACAGGGAACTCTACTCAGTGCTCTGTGGTGACCTAAATGGGAGGAAATCTAAAAAAGAGTGGATATATGTATACATAAAACTGATTCACTTTGCTGTACAGCAGAAACTAGCACAACATTGTAAAGCAGCTATACTCCAATAAATAAATAAATAGATAAATAAATAAAATGGTAACTCTCTGTAACAACAATCACAAAAATACAGATCATCCTCAACTTGCATGGGGTTATGTCCCTATAAACCCATTGTAAGTTGAAAATATCCAAAGTCAAAAATGCATTTAATACACCTAACCTACTGAACATTGTAGCTTAGCTTAGTTTAGCTTACCTTAAACATGCTCAGAATACTTGCATTAGCCTACAATTAGGCAAATCATCTAACACAAAGCCTGTTTTATAATAAAGTGTTGAATAGCTCATGTAATTTATTGAATACTGTACTGAAAGTGAAAAACAGAATGGTTGTATGGCTACAGAATAGTTGTAAGTGTATTGGTTGTTTACCCTCATGATCACATAGCTGACTGGGAGTTGTGGCTTGCTGACCAGCATCAGGAGAGAATATTGTATTGCATATTGCTAGCCCAGGAAAAGATCAAAATTCAAGCTGTGGTTTCTACTGAATGCATATTTTTTTCACACCATCTTAAAGTTGAAAAATCATAAGTCAAATCATCAGAAGTTGGGGACCATCTATGTATATGCTCTGCCATTTCAGAAACACTGCTATATAAAGAAACTGAAACAAAATTCAGCAAAATATATGTGCCAAAGATTATATGAAATATCCCTCTCTAAACAAACATATTTAGAATTAATTCACTGTATTTGGACAAATGTTTAGTAATTTGTTTTGAGCAACCAGTTGTTCTAATCCAATTCTATGGGCTTTGGCTTCTTTTAGTCACCCAATCTTTGGGATTCGTTTTTGGTTTCTTCCTTTACTCCTATCTGGGATTTGTTGGATTATTTTTACAATTATTTCTACAAGTTCTGGGCTTAGCTTGATATTATAAATATGTGATTTTTAATCTAATTTTTATATTAAAAAGGTACTTGAAAAGTGTCTTAATGAATTTAGAATTTTGAGCTGCCTACTTGTCCTCATCATTAATTGGTTTGTTATAGGCTCAAAGAGAATTCCTTGGGAATTGGGAAAAGAAAATCTAAATGGCAGTGTGCCTGCTCTGTCTGGTACAATCTGCTGGCAGGAATTGTTTGGAGGAGTAAAGAGCTGTTGCTGCCTAGAAACAGATTAAAACTGCACTATAAAAAGAATTCAGGTTTTGTGTTTTCCAACACATTTTTCTCCCTATACTATGTCTTAAAAATGAAGCACTTTCTATTATCCAAGGAAGTCACCTTTCTTTTTTTTTAATTTTTATTGGAGTAGAGTTGATTTACAATTTTGTGTTAGTTTCAGGTGTACAGCAGAGTGAATCAGTTATACATATACATATATCCACTCTTTTTTAGATTCTTTTTTTTAAATTTTTAAATGTTTTTTTATTGAATGACAGCTGATTTTATTACATTGATGGGCCTCTAAAATAATTCCATTAAACAGCGATGCAAAATTGTGGGAACATTAGGATAACATACACTAAAGGAAAATTTAATCTTCGTACTGATAATCTGAACATTAAAATAACATTAACAGAATAATTATTTTGGTATCAATACATATTCACAAATTTTATCAGTTATTTAGCATTCTTGATTTTAATATTAGGTAACTGATATTTTTCTGTACAATGTATTTTTAATATGGTCTTACTTTTTGTAATATTTTCAAAAAAATTAACTGTAATACTACCAAGCTGCATTTTATAGTTAATAAATTTGAAGTTGTTGATGTTCTTAATTGACTATTCTCTATAACCTTAGATTCTTTTCCCATATAGTCCATTACAGAGTATTGAGTAGAGTTCCCTGTGCTATACAGTAGGTCTTTATTAGTTATCTATTTTATATATAGTAGTATGCATATGTCACCTTTTAAAAATCCATGTAGAAATGCTTTATGATGCATTAGCCTCTTCTCCAGGATCTTGGGCTTTTGCTAGTAGTCTGAGCCATGTGTGTTAGGATTAGTTTTTCTTTGTCCTTTCATTTTTTGATATTCTTTTTATTTAGTCTTAAAGGCATGAGAGATAGGTCATCAATCTATATAATTTGACAAATCACATAATTTTGGATTTCAGTTTTTCTTATCATTTGAATAAAGGAATTTTGTGGCCAATAATTACTTATACCATTGATTGCCCAATAAAGTCCAGCGTACGTCTAAAATTATATGATTCTATGAGAATTAAAAGATATTGGAACTTCTTACTCATCACTCAAGAAACTAAAGTGTTAGGCTACCTAAAACATATGTAGCAGAAATGACAACTCCTAGAGAATTTAACCTTACCACTGCTTTGGAAGAAATTCATAACAGCACAGGTAAAATGCAGATAATCACTGGGCAAGAAAGCAGATCTGAACAGATGCTGTGTAAATATCATCAAGCTCCAAGGGAATGAAACAGGGAAAACTTGTGAAGCAAACAAACCTGTAAGGTCTAAAACTTGGAAAAAAATACATTAAATAGTAAAGTTAAGGAAAACTAGTAGACAATATGTACCTGGCACAGGAAGCATCACATAAATATTAGGAGATAACAACAAATGTGTTGATGAAATACTAGCCCAGGAACATGGTAGACCCATACTCCCTATTAATCACTAATTGTCACCCGACCTCTACTCTGCATCTTATTTTAGCTTTCACATAATAGAAAGGAATGAACTATGCCATGAACTGTGCTTGATGCTTTCATATATAACTTAATTCAATTTTCAGACCAACCATAGAATAAGGCTGAAATTATTTCCATTTTATAGAAAAGAAAATCTGAGGCTCACTAAAAGCTTAAGAAACACAGGGGTGTTATACAACTAACAAGAAACAGGTTAAGAATTTGAATCCAAGTGTGTCTGATGTCTAAATTTATTTTTCCTCAATAATTTTAACACTAATGAAGATATTTAACTGTGTTCAGGTTAAATTGCATTTTCCAAATTAGTGAAATATAATTTTCAATTCTGAGATCCACATTTTTTTTTCACATTTTAACACAAATCATGATCTGTCTTGACAATTAATGGCATGTCATAGTTTAATTAGAAATAACTTTAAATTTCTTAGTGGTACATATGGCAATTTTTTAAAAATTCATACTACAATTTCAGATGTATTGAGGTACCATAATTTCTTCCTTAGGATTGGTTCAAATGAAATAAACAGCAGCATTATTTTCTTAAATGTGGCAAACTGAAAAGTTAAGGCACATGCTTCTGTGTTCACAGAAAAATAAGGAGTACAGAATCTATGACCCTGTTCTCCATTGTCTGATATTTATCAGCAACAGCAAATAAACAGGGAGCCTAACCCAAGGAAAACAAGGGCTTCTTAGGTCAAATTATTTAGGTTTAAGTTTCATACTAAATTATGACTCCTCATCAAAATCTTTTGATTTTAAGTAAGGCAAAAATATTAATGAAGTCTTTTAAGCTTTGCCCTGTGAAATTTGAGAATGACTCAAATGACTACTTACATTAAACAAAAATTGAAAGAATATACATAAAATTATAATTTTCTTTAATAAATGTTACTTTTCTACTCACATAAAAATATTGCATTTAAATTCAGGATAATATGGGTTATGGTTAACCTTACAAGTCAACTGAATTGTCTGTCCTACCTAACCCTGCTGGGTCCACTCTAGCACTCAGTAAATATCATGCTGACTCAAAAAAGAAATTTCAAAGACTCAGGTTTTCCCCTAGGTAGGTAGATGGATAGAAGTATACTATATAGAGAGCTTTGTCCTAAACACCACTAACTTTACACTAATGATGAAAAAATAATGAAACCAACACTGTAATGCATTGAGTACTTTCTGTGTGCATTGCACTGTACTAAGATGTTACACTTGCTAAATCCTCTCAAAAATCCTGAGCAGTCATTGTTATCTCCATTTTACAAAAGAGAGAACTCCGCTTAGAGACTTTAAGATAAATTGCAAAGATTCCTTCAACCCTAATCCACTCAACAATGATTTATTGAGTACACATGAAGAGCCAGGCACTGTGATGAGCACTTCATATCCAATGGTGAAGCAATTAGATGTAAGTCCTCTCCTCATGGAGCATACATGGCATGTGTCTTATAGACAGGATTATAGCCATGTATATCTCACAGCATTTTCTGTGCCTAAAGAATAACCACTATTTGGGCATGCTGTTCTTACATTGGAAGCAAAGAGAGTGACCAGCAGAAACATGTGATACTATTGCTGGCTCTAACTGGAACCAGCATATGGCCGTTTCTCACATGTCTAAACTCAAAGGCAACAGGGCAAAGTGGCATACTTCAGCCACAGTGAGCCAGAGCAAGGTTGGGGAAGGAAGAAAGAACTGTGAAGAAATAATACAATCTATCACAGGCAATTTAATCACTAAAGGCATTTCACTAATATCTCTTTGATATTGCTTAGAAGCCAATAAAATGTTGTCAATTCAGTTTTCTCCAAAATTACACAATTTACTAAGCCAAGAAATGATACCTTATATTTTATTTTCCATATCAAATTTTACTTGTTTTTAATGGCCCTGTGCCCCCAAAGTGGAATCAATTTAGTAAAATCCATAAATTGCCAAATATATATAATACAGCATTGCAGCATCTGAAAGGTCAATACTACAAATCTGTTTCTTTCATGCCTTATTCTACCACAGATAACTTGTATTTTCAAACAAAATGTCCTTTCCCTCCCTTGTTTCCAATGCATATGTGAATTTCTAATATTTACGTACAGACATTGTGGAAGATAAGGTGTTTTAGATTATCAGAGGCTGGAAAGCTAAAATTTTCTGTTTCTCAGGTTCCCTTGTGCCCCAGTTTTGGCCAGTTAAATGTAAGTGATGTCTGCTGGAAGGAGCTTCCATGAAAGATTTTAAAAAAGGAAAACTCAGCTGATATAGCCTCTTTGGCCCATATTCCTGCCTGTGATACAGTGTAATGCCTAAAGCTAAAGGATGATCAAGCAGGATGACAGAAGGGCCTTGTTCGTGATGACATCAGAAAACCATCACACCAATCAATAACTGCTATCTCAAGATTTTATTTTGGATATCTCCTTCCATTCTTTAGTTAAACCTGGAGAGGGAAAACATTATCAGTGCCCAGATAGAGTCAGGTTTCTTCAGAAGTTCCAAGTGAGGAATCTTTCTACTGCATCTTATGTTGCTACTTCAGCACCTCCAAGAACCCTGCCCCACTTCTCTGTAATTCTAAGTGAATATAAGGACTTACAAGAAATCCAAAGTTCTAGCTGCACACCAGAGAAATTTGGAATTACAACTAAACCCTCAACCATACATGAACTCTGCAACAGATTCCAAACACCTTAACCCTGTTTTGGGTTTGCCTAGGCAAGAGAAAACCTTTGCTGCTATATTAATTATGACTCTGGTTGCTAATATGTTATTTCCCATTCTCCCCCATCTTGGTGCATGTGGCCAGACTATACTCCCTGGCTTGTGGTTGGCTGGGTCATATTACCAGTTCTGGACAAAGAATTGGGAATGGAAATGATGTGTATCACTTTCTGGCTTGGGTTAAAGGCATTTAATTACTACTGTGAGACCCTCTAAAGCTCTCTCTCTTCCCTCTGGCATGACAACTGGCTATATTATTTATTTGAGCTCCCAAATAGCTAGAGTTTTCCCTGCCAATCTCTGAGTGTCATATAATATAAGAGAGAAATAAATCTTTTTTTTAAAAAAGTCATTACAATTGGGAGTTGTTTGTTACTAGACTATGATGTAGTCTATTTGGAATGAGTCAAGCCCAATCAAGAGAACTTCAGCATAATAGAATATAGATTAACCCATGGATGCCACAGAGGCTTAAATGGTCAGACCATAGGAAGGGCAGTAATGCATCTAGGCCTCAGGAAGAGTCAGAACCAGGAATTGAATGCTGCAGAACTCTCTCTCTTTTTCCCTTGATTCTACTTTTCTTGGTCTACTTAGTGTTATTTTCTCTCATTGCAAACTTGCCCTCTTCACATGGAGAGAAATATGACCTTTGGCAGGCTCTGAGTTTTACAATTCACAGCTTCAGTGAACAGGGGAAAAATGACTGACATTCTCTGGTGTGAAATTTAAAAATCTTAGGAAATGTATCCAATTTAATTAGCTATGTTCAGGGAAATGGGGTCATAGAGGAACATGACACTGAACTGTGTGAGTGAAGTAGAGGAGAAAATATTCCCAGGAAAAGAGAGGAGTGTCATATGAGTAGCTCATAAATACTAAAGTGTAGAATATATATATGTATATGTATATACATATATACACACATGTAGTCGAATAAATTTGTTCAGTAAGAGTTTGTAGTATACTTCCATTAGACTATATAAAGTTGTCAGATTATTTAATGTGGAATATGATATATAAAATAAAGAATGAACAATAGAAATTAAAGATAAATGAATTGTACTAGAGTTTTGTACTAGTAGGTAAGATTGAAAATTTGTATATGACTTGTAAAATACATGAAACACATTAGTTATATATTTACTAATATATGCTTAACTCTATGCTAGAATCTATTATTTATTAATATATATTTAGTTCAGTCTGTGCTAGAGCTTGTCATACTGCACTGTAAATGATTGTTTCTACTTGCTTGTTTCCTTGAGGCTATGTGGTTGTTAAATGTGACAATTTTTCCTATTTCTTACTATATTTTGATGTATAAATTAAGAACTTGGAAAAAAGTCTTACTATAGGAATATTTTAATCTTCCCTATCAGTCAGGAAATACCCAGTTTCAAAAGTGAAACTATGTTCATATTGTAGATAGGTGTTTTATCTGAGTTTAAGATTCTTAATGAATCTAAGGTGGCTGCCAAGACCAACATTTTGTCTTTTCCTGAAACTTAGCTGTTAGTGCATACAAAACCACATAAAAACTCTTTTAAATTTAGGCAGAATTATAGGAGCAAAATCAAGTTTTAATTAGTGCTGCTAATGGAAAGCAGGAAGAAACACAGATAATCTTTAAAAATTATAATAACTTGGCTTGGGAATTCATGCATCAACCACACATATTGAATTTTTTAAGATTAAATCTGGTTGCAAGTGACAGAAAAACCCAAATAACAGTGACTTAAGTAAGTTAATTTTTCTCTCATAACACAGTCTGGAGGTAGATGGTCCAAAGACAGATGGTATGTCCCTCCGTGGTATCAGGCCTCCAGGCTCTTTTTTAGTCTATTTTGCCTAGCCTCCATTCCTAAGTTCATTGTATCATCCAAGGTGGCCATACTTAGTCAAGCCATTCATTTGCATTTTACCAAGCAGGAAGAAGGAAAAAAGAAGGATAAGGGTGCACTTTCTCCTTTTAAGAACACTGTCTGGAAGTTGCACACACAGTTTTCATTTATGATGTCATTGGTGAGCACTTAGTTTAGCCAAACTCCATGGAAAAGAGTCTAGGAAATGTGTAATTTGTCCCAGATGGTCATTCACCCAACTAAAAATCAAGGGCTCTATCACGTAGAAGAGAAAATGAAAAAGGATTTTGAGGCGACTAGCAATCTCTGCACACCTGGTATACCCAAACTGACATGTGGACTTCTGCCTGTCCTCACAATATGCTCACATTTACTCTACCCATATTTCAGGTTTACTCTGGCCTGACCCCATAATGAACTCACACCTAGTATACCTATGGTTACAACTTGACTCCTGCTTGTATCTGTGATGGACTTTGACTCTACACCAGTGATACTATGTCACATTCCTTCAAAGTTGGGGCTGAGGGCAAATGTTCTTTCAGGGGCATTCCCATTTTGGTAAAAACCAAGTTTATTCTGCTCTGGTAAACAGGGCCACTGTGGACAGTTGTACAGGTTGTGCATGCAGCTTGGAGACAATGAGGGGCTAAAATCCCAGTTGAAGAAGTACATTTGTGTATTTCAAATGCTCAGAAAAGTCAATCTGATTATAATTTTTATTTAAATTCTCCACCCAAATGGAATGTCTTTTCCTAATTTGTACAATTGGACTAAATGTACTGGTTGTAGTTTTAGTTAGGTTAGTTTAGTTTAGTTAGTTATATACATATTATAAACCAGAATGACTTCCCAAATTCTGGATTTGGGAACATTAATTCCTCAAGAAATATTAAGAGATGGTCAGTTGAGGAAATGTGTTTCTTAGTATATAGGTCAAACAAGGTTAAGACTTTTCTTTGCTACCAGCAAGACTTTATTAAGAACCTTTATTATGCTAATCCTTGTTTGGAAATCCCCACAAAGGGGACTCTTGTATGCAATGATTGACAAGACAATTATTTTCTTGCAACAAATCTTACAGGAGATGTAGTAACATATGGATCTAGTGCAGTGTGAAACTTGTCTAAAGAGAAAATATGCTCCTCACCCCCACTCCCAAATTCACTTAATTCAGATTCTTCAGATGAAGGTCCTGACAACCTGTATTTTTAGCATGTGACCCAGACCACTCATCATTAAGCAATTTTGGAAACATTGATTTATAGAAATTTTTTTTCACTAGGAATACACCAAAATCACCTGGGAAACTTCAAATACACATTTACTTGGTCCTTCCCAAATTTATGGATCAGAGGAAAGTGTGTTTCCTCTACAGCCATTTCTTACATTAACTCTCAGTTAAGAACCGTTGTTTTACACTTAACTTTCTTATCCTTCATAACTTGCTACTCAGTTATACACCAAGGTATGTCCACATAGACGTTTTCTTTCTTGGGCCCATTCCTTACCATTTATCAGGTTCTCCTTGGTATTAACTATTTTTTTCACAGCAAATGAGAAGAGCACTCCAAGCCATGCTTTATTTCAGGGCAGGATTGATAATAGGAAAAGAAAAGGCCTTGGCTATGGTGTATAACCAGCTAGCAGATAAAATATTTGAGAGTAATGAAAAGCTGATTGCTTAAGTATGAGACATTTTTATAGCTCATATGCTTTTAAATGCATACAGTTGGCATGAACAGGGTGGCCAGTTTTTAAAAAGAGCAACTGATTCAAGTAGATTCCCTGGTGTAAAATGCTGTTTGTGTGATGTGTTTTCCAGATGTTTCCATGGCAAATGTTTTCTTAATGTGAAACCTAACCATTAAAAGCACCTGGGTAGTGTGCAGCTCGTCCAGACACAAATCATCATCATTTCTTTTCTTTTTTTTAAATTCAGAGACTTATAGGGAGGAAACTTTAGTTATTTTGAACACAAGGAAGGATGAGCATATTTCATATTCATCTGGAAATATAGTGACAAAAATGTTTAAACATCAATCTTAATATATAAAGAGTTTCATTCATGTCTGCGAACAACACAAGGGTATATACTTTCTACAAGGTCTGCAGAACTGCTTGGCAGCTATTTTTGAAGCATTTATTTATTTATTTATTTTTAAATTTATTTATTTATTTATTTTTGGCTGTGTTGGGTCTTCGTTTCTGTGCGAGGGCTTTCTCTAGTTGCGGCGAGCAGGGGCCACTCTTCATCGCGGTGTGCGGGCCTCTCACTATCGTGGCCTCTCTTGTTGCGGAGCACAGGCTCCAGACGCGCAAGCTCAGTAGTTGTGGCTCACGGGCCCAGTTGCTCCGCGGCATGTGGGATCTTCCGAGACAAGGGCTCGAACCCGTGTCCCCTGCATTGGCAGGTGGATTCTCAACCACTGCACCACCAGGGGAGCCCTGAAGCATTTATTTTTAATGTTAATTTTTTCTGTATGCATTCTGACTGAACACAGGGGTAAAAACAATGTAGTGTGACAGTCAACCACTGAGGTTTCTGAGAAGGGCAATCTGGGTTTGAATCCTTCTCTACCACTTACCAGCTATATAAATCTAGGCATTTTATTTCACCTTTATTATAATATAATAATAATTCCTTTATTGTCCTTATATAAAATAAGGATTATAATAGTACTTACCTTGGAAGATTGTTATGAAGATTAACTGTGTTTACACATATAAATACTTGTGAGGGAGGAAAAATAATTTTCCCTCTACTTTTCTAGGTTCTTAGCTAAGACATCCATGTAACAAAAGACAGATTAACAGGAGAAAAACAAACAAAAGTTTAATAGCATGTATGCCTCCTGTATACATGAGAGATACCCAGGAAAACTGAATGACTTCTCCAAATGGCCCAAGCTGCCATTTTAAATAACATCTCTAGAAAGACAAAGGAAGGTGTTGACTGAGGAGAGACCAGTTATGGAAGGTTACCAGGAAAAGCACTGTAAGCAAGAGTAAGGTTGTGCAGATTTATGTCATTGCCTTCTCCATGAATAAGAGTTTCTAGAGATTTAGTATCATCCTTCTCTTGGTACAAAGAGGGAAGCACCTTTAAAAACAGAGATTTCCCTTATAAATGCAAATGTCTCTTACAAAAGTGTAATTTGTACTTAGTTTTCAAGAGCTTTTTCTATGTTTGATGTTCTTAAAAATAATCAGCCTAAAAGAATTCCTATGCCAAAGAGGCATATTTGGAGGTGACAAATTTCTGCTTCCCTTCACACTTAAGACATTTTTTTGGCCCACAGTAAATGTTCAGTTATGATTAGGGTCAATAAAGTAGATGTCAAAATTGAATATTTTCTTTAAGATTAAAAGGAAGAAATCTCCAGTGTCCTTGAGCTTCACATTTTACTTTGCTAGAGGATAAAAAATATGGTTCACAAAGGTTTCCTTGGACAAAAGTAGTAGCTAGGAAATGGAATGATAAGTCATAAACTTCCATTTTTCTTAAATATGCTACTTGATTCATTAATGGAAATACTTGTCTCCTTAATTTAGTGTAATATATTAGAGGAAAAATAGCTAATATTTGTTAGTTTAATCGCAAATGTCATCAGAGAGATTGGACACTAGGAATTTCATTGGGCCAAGAAGTGACAGAAATACAAAGAAGAAACACATGGGGAAGACTTGTGGGTAGAGAAATAAAGAGAAAAGGGAAGATGAGTAAAAGAAGTAGGAGAAAAGTTTGCAGAGCTGTTGGCAGAGAAAGAAGTATGCTGCCAATTGGGTAATACTCTGAGCCAGCTGTACACAATGCCATAGATATTTTTTAAAAAATATAATAGGAACTTTCTCTCAATTATCAGCTAGTCATTAACATGATATTTCCTTTAAGGAAAAGGTACCATATTTCAAATGCTTTGTTCATTTGCAACTCCAGATGGGCAAATCTTTCTAAAAGACATTTAAATAAGCATTGATAGCTGGTGAAAGTTCTGTGGGTATCTCAAATTTGGAGCTAAAAGTTATTTTTCTTAAAAGAAGACAAGTCTCTCTGTTAGTTGTCATTCCGTCAAATTAAAGGAAAGAGGTTGGAAAGACAAGGTACACATTTAATTTCTCCCACCCACCTTTGCTTTTTCTTCAAATAAACCTTTAGTTCATGGTAGCTATGGATTTCTTTACTGGTTTTATTTTCACCATGAAATGGACATTCATACTTTCTCTTAAGGCATTTTCTTCAAAAGAGAAATCTTCTTTCTGTTCAATGTGTAAAAGAAAAAAAATGCATGTAAAGATTTTTACAAATGATTATTAATGCTTTGAAGTTTAAATATTCATATCAACCCTTGATGAAGTTTAAATTGCAGGCAGCCTCCTAATAATACTGTGAAAGTGAAAAAGCTAATTTATATTAATATTTAATTGCTATTAAAATCAAGGTTCCCTATAAAGCATACTCCTATCTTAATTTAAATATATTCAAGAAATATTTAAAATAGCAGATCTCACTATAGTATCTTGAAGAGACAAAATCTTATATATTATTAAAAAAAAATTCAACTGAGTAATTTAAAGATCAAATTGGCTTTATTCAATAATTCATGAATCAGGTTACATTCCTAAGAGGGGCTGAAGCTACATTTAAGTTAGGTGCTAAGTCTTGGTTTGGTGATGTGGGCCTAGTACACGTGACTCCATTTTGGGCCTGTTATTTCTTTTAACAGTTTCTCTTCTTGATCAGACTCTTAGCTTAACTGACATCTGTGATCAAAATTTAAGGCATTAGCGCCACTCTCAGCTACCACTCTGTAGTTCTTGCAGCTTTTACTGATCCTCTGTGAGACATTCACAGGTCATGACTTTTTTTGCTGAATCTCTGTAATATTCACAGGTCATGACATCAAGTTCACAATCATTTAACAGGTCATTTTCTTTGTTCCTTCTTTGACATTTCAGTCTTAGGGAGATGATTTGCTTGGTGGTTAGCAGCTGTGAACCTGCATTTAAAGCTTTTGAGAGAATACAACATACCAAGGAGACTACTATGATTATTATAAGTAGGATAATTCCAGATGCTTGGAGTGTACTTCAGAGCCATGGTCCCCAAGACCCAAATCAGTCAAAATCAAATAAGTCAAAGAAAGATCCTGTTGAAAGAGTCACCTTCTTAAGTAAAGTGGCTTGTTCAGCGATCTTATGCAACTGAGTTTCAACTTCCTTAGAAGTGTTAATCCAGGTACAGCAGGTAGCAGTGGCCACAGCACAGCCACCTCTTTGCTCAGATAGAAGATAATCAAGGGCTCCCCTATTATTAAGAACAACTTTGGCCAGAAAGTCTAAGGAATTTTGCTGGACAGCTTTTGCTTTAGCAGCAGGTTCTGAAATATCTTCAAGGGTTAAGGAGAGAATATTGCTGGTAGATTTATTTGCACTTATTCCTAGACAGGGAAGTAGGGTCCTGTCAAAGGAAGCAAATTATGAATCATGAACCCATCCCTGTAGGTCCTTTTTTAACTCATTGATGTAAATTCAGGGGAATCTACTAATAAGGGGTCTTTGTTTATGAATAATCAGGAGCACAGTTAGATTACCTGAGAGGTATTACCCAGTTATGCACCATCCATTTAGGCATTCATAGGCCCACAGAGAATGAGAACCACTCCAGACAAAAGTAAATCCTGTTGGGGCACAAACCACTCCTGCTAAGGTGGCACTGTTAATAGATTCTAGCATTATGGACAGATCCATTTGTCTGAAAGTTTATCCCCCTTAGCAATGACCTGGGAGATATAGATGATGGCATAATCTTTCCAGGCCAATGCCAGAGTAAAGAAAAAAAAAAGAGAAGAAGA
The DNA here is from genome assembly GCF_009873245.2 of Balaenoptera musculus. Taxonomy (NCBI): domain Eukaryota; kingdom Metazoa; phylum Chordata; class Mammalia; order Artiodactyla; family Balaenopteridae; genus Balaenoptera; species Balaenoptera musculus. The sequence continues at coordinate 74,675,739 of NC_045794.1, forward strand.
GAGTCTCTTATTTTAAGTATGAAGTCTTGATATAGTGTCTTGGGGAGAAGTAGTCTATATCTCTGTCAGCTACTTCTCCTCCTCATCAATTTGATTCAGAGGTCTCCAACATCAGCACAGGATCAGATGTCAGGTGGAGGCTTTTTCAGCTGTGAGATGTGTATCCAAGGTTCAAGTCCCTGAAGTTTGCCTGCTGCCTAGGTAGTGAGGAAGACCTGATATAGTCTCTTCTAAGGGGATACAGGGGCAGTCTGTGTTCTTAGTGATTACAAATCAAAGAGTGGGAGAAAATTGGAAATGTTAATTTAGAAAGTTATAGCCAGATATTTAAGGAAACTAGAAAGACTCAGGATCTAGTCCAGTGTACATGTGTATAACAAAACCTCAAAGACAATTAGCAAGATTAGAATCTAAAATAGACAAAGGTACAAACATAATTTTTCTCTCCACAGTTACTCCCATTTCTTTTTTCCAAGGGTAATCACAGTAAAATTAATTTGTTTACATTAGACGTGGCTTGTTTACGTAAATGCAGCAAGAATAGTGATTGACCATATAAACTCTTTTTAAGACTGCTTTTGTAGAACCTTGTGAACAAGGTACCAGGTCATTTTTTTCCAAGGGGTTTTATTGGCTCCATAAAGGTAGCTGTAGTTCCTTAAAACTGTCTGGTCATTTCTGAGTCTATGCACATCTGTCTCTCAAATAGGACAATTCAGTGAAAATCACAATATTTCCAATTGTGTCCTATTACCGACAGAATAGATTCTCATTGAACTTATGCAAATAGCTAACTCTGTTGCCATAAAAAGAACACTTAAGTGTTTCTGAATTCTGGAGGGATCAGGCAGGGAGAAAAAATAAAAGTTTCATCTTTGTTTACAAAGGTATGCTTTACCAAATTACTGTATGTCACAGATAGCTTAAGAGAAAAGGTTTCCTTAAATCTGGAAAAATAAAACATTAAGGAGCCAGCAGTGTTTCAGACAAAACATCATAAAAATTATGATCATCCTCGTCAGTTCATTCAGTCCCATGTAATTAATACTTGTTTTGTTTGAATCCAGTTTTTCCATTTGTTCTAGAAATTCTTACCCAGTTCAGTTTTATGATCTTAAAGTTATCAGAAACCTGTACTTTCCAAAAGTCCTTTCCTTGAATCTTCTTGAAGATAAAGTACTTTTGCAGGAAGACTTTTGCAAAGTATCAGAGTAAAACAATAACTACCTGTAAAAAGACTTAAAAAATGTTCATTTGGGCTTCCCTGGTGGCGCAGTGGTTGAGAATCTGCCTGCTAATGCAGGGGACACGGGTTCAAGCCCTGTCTGGGAAGATCCCACATGCCGCGGAGCAACTAGGCCCGTGAGCCACAACTACTGAGCCTGCGCGTCTGGAGCCTGTGCTCCGCAACAGGAGAGGCCGCGATAGTGAGAGGCCCGCGCACCGCAATGAAGAGTGGCCCCCGCTTGCTGCAACTAGAAAAGCCCTCGCACAGAAACGAAGACCCAACACAGCCAAAAATAAATAAATTAATTAATTAATTAAAATATTTTTTAAAAAAAAAGTTCATTATTAGAGATCTGTTGAGAGTTCATTACAATGGAATTGACAAGGGAATTTTGTTATTTTTGTGACACATAGCCCTTTAAGATAATAACTGGGATTATGACTGATAACATTATATCAGGACAAATCAGACTTTAGGAATTTCATATAATTTCTGGAAAACATATACAAATACAACTTAAAAAGACTTAATGTTACTTTTTACTTGACAGTGCTTCACATGTAATTTAACATATCAAATAAGCCTAATTAGTTTAACATCACCCTTTTTATAAAGGCAGAGAACAAATCTTTTGAGATGTTCCATGGGTCCTCTGGAAAATCCCAGAGTTAGCTTGAGGTCAAAAAGACTTCACCTAGAATTAGATTTTGGGAGGTTTGTCAAAATACCAAAAGGTTTTAAAACACTTGGTCAAATAGGATCACAGGTCACTGGAACAATACTTAGTTATCCACTTAACCATGATAACAATTAAAGACTTCACAGGCAAAAACAGAAAGTTAAGTAGTTGTAAAGTTTCTTATTAATAGTAGACTAATGATCTAAGAAAACTTGTTCTTTAATGGATGTATATAATACAATTAAGGATTTTTTTCACATAAGTACACTATGGTATTAAATGTTAATTTTATAACCCTTACAGTAAATGCATTTGATTTTAGACAACTTGATTACACAAGGTCAAATTCTCTCTCTCTCTCTTTCTCTCTCCTCAACTTTCTATTGAATTTGTGCTTTCTTCTATTTCCCATTCTGAAATAACCAGTTTCACTTCAGGACAAAATTATTTTCTTTTCCCTCAACAAAAAATATATCTCCATGTTTCAGAACTTCTCTTACCGAACACACATATCCTACTTTCCTTGCATACAGAGATATTTCTCTTATTATTTCTAGTAGTTATTTTTAATTTTTTTTTTTTTTTTTTTTTTTTTGGCTGCACTGTGTGACATGTGGGATCTTAGTTCCCTGACCAGAGATCTAACCCATGCCCCCTGCATTGGAAGCTCGGAATCTTAACCATTGGACTGCCACGGAAGTCCCTCTCGTAGTTTTAATAACATATATTAGACTTTTTAACCCTTAAAACCTTAATTTTTTAGTGAAAATAAAGAAGTAAACAATTGTGAAGTGTCTACACTATCATTCTGTGGCTTCATAAATTTATAAGTACCTTTTATAATTTCCAGAAACATATGCTTTCTCATAGTAAGTTTTTTAGTGTGGCACAAAACATGTTTAATAATAGATCCAAGTATATTTTAGTTTCTCTGTAAAAGGAAGCCCAAAGTGAATAAACCCTGTTCCATAATTAATGTTTCAGTATTTCCTCTTATTTAGAAATTATCTATATATTTAATGACTATCCATCATTTAATTTAACTTAGCAAAATTTAAAAGTTTCAGGTTACCTGTAAGGTAAGTACAGTTGCTCTCAATTCCTCAAAGAATTGGATTGAAGCCTAAATTACATCATAGATTGATTCATCCATAAATCCTTTTACAAGGACCTTAGAAGTTTTTTTTCTTTCCCTCTGGTTCCATAGTTTTATTTTAACTTAGGAGAGAAAGTCTAAAGAATTTCCTATTATGCTCTAAATATCAGCTTCCAACTTCTGGCCAATTTCTGACCACAAAACTACTTAACGATCTTTTTAAATATCTTGTCAGTTTTCAGCCAGGACAAATGGTTAATATTTCTTCAGTATTGAATAACTCCTTGCACTTAGGAGGCATCCTCAAAGAAGATGCAAAAGATATTTTTTCTCTCTTTATCAGATACTACAGACAAAGATCTGGGAGAGCTGACTCTGGTAAGAATTCTCACCCTTAGCCGGCTTTTGTCAGTTTTCTCAGGATCCCATCTGCAGGTTCCCAGTGAGATTTAAAATAGAGAGTGTAACTCCAGTATCTACCAGAATTTGGTAAGGTTTTTCATTAGTTTTAATTTCATTTTTCCTTATCTGTTTAAGGGAATAACATAGCAATTTACCAGAAAATCCCTTGAAGTCTCATCAACTCTGGGAGGGGTTCATATGGGGGACCTACTTCGAAATTAGATATGGGGACATTCGAGTTGATGTTGAAGACTGTGCATAGGGCCTTTGAGGACAATCTCTTTTCCAGTGTTCCCATTGCTTATAACTGAGACATTGATTTCTTGGCCAGTGTTACGATGATGAACCCTTAAGAGGGTATCATGAGGGAGGCCTAGGTGTTGTTTTAGATATCTTTGATGTCTTTAATTTTTTATTACCCTTTTTCAATCAAACTTTTGATAAAGCTATTTTGGAATCTTGAAGCCTTTTGGAAGCTTCTACATACCAATCAAAATAGGTATCCCCTCTGTTTAATTTAGGAATCCTTACTTTCGAGTACACTCTTAAATCAACAACCCTGTCTAATTGGAACATTCCCCATAATGACCATTGCAATTCAAGATTGTATTTAGTAAGATTTTTCCATGTTTGTAGATATCTACAGCTTCCAGGACCTCGGTTCTTAAACATCATCAAAGGAGGCGTGCTGGAAGGTGGTGTACTTAACTCTTCAGATTTTATAGATCCGATCTTTATTACTTATTTATTTTTTTAGCTAAGCCTCTGGGCCTCTCAGAGCGAAACTAATACTTAAAAGGAATGTGCTGAAAGCCTGGAGACTGTGTGGTGTTTTGCAGCATAACTTGTTGCCCAGAAATTTACTTGAGGTTGGCGGGTGATGTAGTGTCAATCTGACCTGTCCCATGACCAACCTACCTTAACATGAGATGCTTTGGGTTAGGTGGGGAATGCTCTCACAGCTTGTAAATGCTCAATCTGCCAACCAATTTTTGTGGCTTTTGGCTTTGAGGTTCCCATTCGCAGTAGCCTTTACCTAATGTGCACATTAACATACAAGCAGTAACCAATGAAGTAGGGACTGGGGAAAGGACTGAACCAGCAGACCCCAATCAATGGGGACTGAAGGCTGATTACAAACAGATGGGGAGCTGCAGGTGCCACCAGCAGTTCCCAGTGGGAAATCTGGGGACAGAACCAAGGGCTAGGATTTAGATGTCACAGCAGACTGGCCAACTGAAGGCCTTGTTCATACCTCCAGCAATTCCCAATGTAGAATTGGGGGACTGAGGAAAGGGCTGAACCATCAGACTTCAACAAATAGGGACTGTGGAATGGGGCCCCACATAAATAAGGAACTGCAAACTGTCACTAACGGTTTCTACGAGGACCTTGGGACAGAATCAGGGGCTGGGGTTTCCAATCAATTGGGAATTGTGGAGTAAAAAGCCAACTAGACCAGGAGCTCCACACAGAGAGCAGAGCTCAGAAGAAAGAGGAACTTAACCACCACTCTAAGAAATGATGAGAAAGACAGTAAACTTAACGGGTTTGCAGGATACAGCCTGTGTTTCTTGTCCCCAAGTGCCATCAGAAGTGCAATTTGGATCCCACCACAGTCACTAAATCTGTTAAAAAGCAAAATTCAACTGAGTAAATTTAAAGATCAAATTGGCTTTGTTCAATGATTTATGAGTTGGGCAGCATCCCGTCTAGTATACAGAAAGGAGCTTCAAGGAGCTGTACAAAATAGAAGGCTTTTATAGGCAGAAAGGGGGCGAGAAAAGGAAGCGTGTATAATTCAAGCAAGGTCACCTCTCTTTGGGGGATGGAGGGTGTCTGTTAGGCAGATTACCTCATTAGTGCTGACCAGGTAATTCCAGATTGACTGATTAGATGGTTACATTACTGGGAGGGGCTGAAACTGCAATTAGGTTAGGTATGAAGTCTCACTTGGGTGAGGTGGGCTTAGCACAAGTGACTCCATTTTGGACTGTTATTTCTTTACAACGATATCATACAAATGCATTTACTTTTACATGACAGACACTTTGATCCTATAAAGATGCCTCCATTCTGGATGGAGACATTCCAGCAAAGTTACAATGGTTTATCATATAAAATGTAGCACAATTTCCACTGATGTCTTCATTGTAAAAGAGAAGGTAGCATCTCATGGGAAAAACCTAGAAATAGTGAGACCTTTGAGAAGAAAGGAATTAAAATGGTAGCCCTACCCTTGTGATGTTGAAGTATTTACTTAGTATAGCTGTACTTTTCACATTTTCCCTCAGTTGTTGATTACTTCAACTTGCCTAAGTAATAAGAATTTAAGCCATGGGGAGATTTTCTTTCTTTGTTCATTTTCTTCTCTTTTTGTTGTAAGTATTTGTGATTGTGAAGAGTACTGGATGTTTGTCCATAGTTGACCTCAACTAATACATGATGTACTTCAATGTGAAAATTCTCCTGAGAATTCATGGTTATTAAAATAAATTGGCATTCTGTTTTATTAATTTGGTCAGTTTGGGAATTTGTGTATTGAATTTATGTTAAATGAGTTGGAGAGATATATTTTCTAATCCTAGATTCATCTCGACTCTGCACAGAATATGATCCAAGGCTTTTTTCCTAGGCTTTCTGAGGAGTGGTGAATAACATAGAGTGTCCCCCCTTGGAAAACATGAAGTTAGAGTTGTCAAGTCCTTCCATGATGCTGGTGGCAGCTAGCATCCCTTCTCTTTGCACAACCTGCCTCCTGTCTGCCTGAATTCAAATCCTGGCTTTGTTTCTCACTTTAGCTATGTGACCTGGGCAATTTAATTGTCTTCTCTGTGTCTCAGTTTCTTTTATTTATAAAATGGAATAATTATTGTGCCTGCCTCATAAATACGAAGGAGTGAATACAATCAGTTAATAGATAAAGATTCTATAAAGCTTGGCAAATAAGTATGGAATAAATGTTAGTTAATATTATTATCATATTTATTATTAAAATTAAAAACTTCATTGAGAAGTCATGCCATATACTTGGCTCCCTTCTGCTTATATCTATGGATTCATGGGTGCCCATTTTTCCATCCAGTTAGCCCTTTTCCTAGGGTCCGGACCTGTTTTTTTAACCTTTTTAAAATTCTATTCGTCATATATTCTACCTTCTGTCACAGCACCCATTGACTTTTTTTTTGAGTTTCTCAAGTTTATCCATCAGTTTCCCTTTGAGGCTGACTTAGGATATAGATACTGACCTAGGTCTCACCTGGATTTGCCATACCCTTGCTTGGACTGGACTCTTAGTTTTGTTTTCTTCCAAGCACTTCTATTTTGCCCTAAAGTAATCTTAGGGCAAATTTCTTGTTTTTTGAGGTCTTCCCTCTTTTACTTCTAACACTGTATGTGGTGAGGATAAAAAGGCATTATAGAGCAATGGATTCTTTTAACCTATCTTCCTTTGTGTTCAGATATAAACCATATATGCCTCCTCAAACACTCTGAACTTTTCAATATCTCTATCTTTTTGGCACACTACTCATACTGGGCCATCACTCTTCTCTTGGTCTTAGATAAAACACTTCAAAGCATGGTATAAGTTCTGATTTCTTAGCCACAAGTGGGCTGGAAATGCAACCCACTTGTTTAGGAGATACATCTTGACCAATGAGGAGTGAAAGATAAAAGGAAATTGAGCAGATACATTTATTTCTCTCCCTTTGTTTGGTAGTAGTCTGAGTGGCAGTTCTTCCCTGCATCCCTTCTGTAGAAGACCCACGTGCTGAACAAACAAGCCTGCTGCAAGATCCTCTCTGCCTTTTCCCGGCTTGTCAAGAAGCCATGGTTGGAACAATGACACATCGCATCTCGTGGTTTTGCATATTCCCATGTTACTCTTTGATTTCTCTTTTCTTGGCTTCACCTCCCTGGGTTGGTACCTCCCAAACATACTGGTATCAACTTAATCTTTATCTCTGCTTTCTAAAGGAGCCATGTAAGACACTCTAAATGGCTTTCTAGAGAAACTTTTAATTTTATTGCAGATAAACTTAGCATTGGAATTCTTTCTTTCCACTTAACTTGAGGGCGGGTGCACAATGCACAGGGCTCAGATTCTATCCATATCAACTGGCAAGAGCATTGTTTTCTTCCAACTTTAATTTTACATGGGCTTCCTTCTATAAGACCCCATTACCCCTTCCCTCATCATTTGAACAATGGACCAAGGTTTGATTTTCCTTGGTGTGGTATCGACCCGTGTGGGTAGAGACAGAGTAAGAGCTCCTCATTGCAGATACACAGTCACTTCCCCAGGAGCTCCATCTGTGTCCTCTGCCACACTTAAACGAGACTCTAACAGTTGTTTCTAGTCACTCTGTAGTTCAGCTCCTGAACAATGGGCCCTAATTAGATCTGTGGATCATCCACCTACTTTTCCTGTGACTCTGTTCCTCACTCAATAACTGATTTATGAAGACTGCACACCCAATCTATTACTCTGTCTATAGAAATCTACACACATATTACTCATCTCTGCACAATTATCATATTTCTTTTCCATTAAAAAAAAAGACAACCATATTGGTTAAGAGTTTAGTTATTCTCAGATTTTGATATAATTCTGGACTCTTCTGTTTGCTTTCTGTGTGATTTGGAGCAAGTGTCTTAACATCTGTAGCCTTAGATGTTGTATTCTGAAGAAGTTTAAAAAATATTTCCTTCTGAGATGCAGGGGGAGACCTTCAAGAAGGCGGAGGAGTAAGATGTGGAGATCAACTTCCTCCCCACAAATACATCAGAAATACATCTACATGTGGAACAACTCCTATAGAACACCTACTGAACACTGGCAGAAGACCTCAGACTTCCCAAAAGGCAAGAAACCCCACACGTACCTGGGTAGGGCAAAAGAAAAAAGAAAAAAGAGACACAAAAGAATAGGAACAGAACCTGCACCGCTGGAAAGGAGCTGTGAAGGAGGAAAAGTTTCCACACACTAGGAAGCCCCTTCACTGGCGGAGACAGAGGGTGCCAGGGGGAAGCTTCGGAGCCATGGAGGAGATCGTAGCCACAGGGGTGCAGAGGGCAAAGCGGAGAGATTACCGCACAGAGGATTGGTGCTGACCAGCACTCACCAGCCCGAGAGGCTTGTCTGCTCACCCGCCGGGATGAGTGGGGGCTGGGAGCTGAGGCTCGGGCTTTAGAGGTCATATCCCAGGGAGAGGACTGGGGTTGGCTGCGTGAACACAGCCTGAAGGGTGCTAGTGCACTGCAGCTACCTGGGAGGGAGTCCGAGAAAAAGTCTGGACCTGCCTAAGAGGCAAGAGATCATTCTTTTCGGGTGCATGAGGAGAGGGGATTCAGACCACCACCTAAACGAGCTCCAGAGATGGGCGCGAGCTTCGGCTCTCAGTGTGGACACCAGAGACGGGCATGAAATGCTAAGGCTGCTGCTACAGACACCAAGAGCCTCTGTGCAAGCACAGGTCACCCCTCCTGGGAGCCTGTGCAGCCTGCCACTGCCAGGGTCCGGTGATACAGGGACAACTTCCCCGGGAGAACACACGGCACACCTCAGGCTGGTGCAATGTCATGGCGGCCTCTGCCACTGCAGGCTTGCCCCACATTCTGTACCCCTCCCTCCCCCCGGCCTGAGTGAGCCAGAGCCCCCTAATCAGCTGCTACTTTAATCCCATCCTGTCCGGGCAGGAACAGACGCCCTCAGATGACCTACACGCACAGGCGGGGCCAAATCCAAAGCTGAACCCCAGGAGCTGTGCGAACAAAGAAGAGAAAGGGAAATCTCTCCCAGCAGCCTTAGGAGCAGTGGATTAAATCTCCACAATCAACTTGATGTACCCTGCATCTGTGGAATACCTGAATAGACAACGAATCATCCCAAATTGAGGAGGTGGACTTTGGGAGCAACTATAGACTTGGGGCTTGCTGTATGCGACTGACTGGTTTCTGGTTTTTTGTTTATCTTAGTTTAGTATTTAGAGTTTTTATCATTGGTAGATTTGTTTATTGATTTGGTTGCTCTCTTCCTTTTTTTTTATACATATACTTTTTTTTCCTTTTTCTCTTTTTGTGAGTGTGTATGTGTATACTTCTTTTGGTGATTTTGTCTCTATAGCTTTGCTTTTACCATTTGGCCTAGGGTTCTGTCTAGTTTTTTTCTTTTTTTTTTTTTAGTATACATTTTAGCGATTGTTATCATTGGTCAATTTGTTTTTTGGTTTTGTTGCTCCCTTCTTTCTTTCTTTCATTTTTCTTTTGTTTTTATTACTTTTTAATTTATTTATTTTTAATAATTTTTAATAACTTTGTTTTTATTTTATTTTTTTCTTTCTTTCTTTCTTTTTTACTCCCTTTTCATCTGAGCCATATGGCTGACAGGGTCTTGGTGCACTGGCCGGGTGTCAACCATGTGCCTCTGAAGTGGGAGAGCCGAGTTCAGGACATTAGGCCACCAGAGAATTCCTGGCTCCATGTAATATCAAATGGCAAAAGGGCTCCCAGAGAACTCCATCACAATTCTAACACCCAGCTCCACTCAACGACCAGCAAGCTACAGTGCTGCACACCCTATGCCAAACAAGTAGCAAACCAGGAACACAACCCCACCCATTAGCAGACAGGCTGCCTAAAATCATAATAAGGTCACAGACACTCCAAAACACACCACCGAACGTGGACCTGCCCACCAGAAAGACAAGGTCCAGCCTCATCCACCAGAACACAGGCATTAGTCCCTTCCACCAGGAAGCCTATACAACCCACTAAACCAACCATACGCACTGGAGGCAGACACCCAAAACAACGGAAACTACAAACCTGCAGCCTGCGAAAAGGAAACCAAACACAATGAGTTAAGCAAAATGAGAAGACAGAGAAACACACAGCAGATAAAGGAGCAAGGTAAAAACCCACTAGTCCAAACAAATGAAGAGGAAATAAGCAGTCTACCTGAAAAAGAATTCAGAGTAATGATAGTAAAGATGATCCAAAATCTTGGAAATAGAATGGAGAAATACTAGGAACGTTTAACAAGGACCTAGAAGAACTAAAGAGCAAACAAACGAACAACACAATAAATGAAATTTAAAATTCTCTAGAAGGAATCAATAGCAGAATAACTGAGGCAGAAGCACAGATAAGTGACCTGGAAGATAAAATAGTGGAAATAACTACTGCAGAGCATAATAAAGAAAAAAGAATGAAAAGAATTGAGAACAGTCTCAGAGACCTCTGGGATACCATTAAACACACCAACATTCAAATTATAGGGGTCCCAGGAGAAGAACAGAAAAAGAAAGGGACTGAGAAAATATATGAAGGGATTATAGTTGAAAACTTCCCTAATATGAGAAAGGAAATAGTTAATCAAGTCCAGGAAGCACAGAGAGTCCCATACAGGATAAATCCAAGGATAAACATGCCAAGACACATATTAATCAAACTATCAAATATTAAATACAAAAAAAAAATATTAAAAACAGCAAGGGAAAAACAGCAAATAACATACAAGGGAATCCCCATAAAGTTAACAGCTGATCTTTCAGCAGAAACTCTGCAAGCCAGAAGGCAGTGGCAAGACATATTTAAAGTGATAAAAGGGAAAAACCTACAACCAAGATTCCTCTACCAAAAAGGATCTCATTCAGATTCAACGGAGAAATTAGAAACGTTACAGACAAGCAAAAGATAAGAGAATTCAGCACCACCAAACCAGATTTACAACAAATGCTAAAGGAATTTCTCTAGCAGGAAATACATGAGAACGAAAAGACCTACAATAATAAACCCAAAACAATTAAGAAAATGGTGATAGGAACATAAATATCGATAATTACCTTAAATGAAAATGGATTAAATGCTCCAACCAAAAGGCATAGACTGGCTTAATGGATACCGAATTAAGACCCATGTATATGCTGTCTACAAGAGACCCACTTCCGACCTAGGGACACATACAGACTGAAAGTGAGGGGATGGAAAAAGATATTCCATGCTAATGGAAATCAAAAGAAAGCTGGAGTAGCAATACTCATATCAGATAAAATAGACTTTAAAATGAAGACAATTACTAGAGACAAACAAGGACACTACATACTGATCAAAGGATCAATCCAAGAGAAAGATACAACAGTTGTAAATATTTATGCACCCAACATAGGAACACCTCAATACATAAGGCAAATGCTAACAGCCATAAAAGGGGAAATAGACAGTAACACAATCATAGTACAGGACTTTAACACCCCACTTTCACCAACAGACAGATCATCCAAAATGAAATTAAATAAGGAACACAAGCTTTAAATGATACATTCAACAGATGGACTTAATTGATAGTTATAGGACATTCCATCCAAAACAGCAGAATACACTTTCTTCTCAAGTGCTCATGGAACATTCTCCAGGATAGATCATATCTTGGGTCACAAATCAAGCCTTGCTAAATTTAAGAAAATTGAAGTTGTATCAAATATCTTTTCCAACCACAACGCTATGAGACTACATATCAATTACAGGAAAAAATCTGTAAAAAACACAAACACATGGAGGCTAAACAATACACTACTTAATAACCAAGAGATCACTGAAGAAGTCAAAGAGGAAAGAAAAATATACGTGGAAACAAATGAAATTGAAAACACGATGACCCCAAACCTATGGGATGCAGCGAAAGCAGTTCTAAGAGGGAAGTTTATAGCAATACAATCCTACCTCAAGAAACAAGAAACATCTCAAATAAACAACCTAACCTTAAACCTAAAGCAATTACAGAAAGAAGAACAAAAAAACCCCAAAGTTACTAGAAGGAAAGAAATCATAAAGATCAGATCACAAATAAATGAAAAGCAAATGAGGACACGATAGCAAAGATCAGTAAAACTAAAAGCTGGTTCTTTGAGAAGATAAATAAAATTGATACACCATTAGCCAGATTCACCAAGGAAAAAAGGGAGAAGACTCAAATCAACAGAATTAGAAATGAAAAACAAGTAACAACTGACACTACAGAAACACAGAGTATCATGACAGATTACTACAAGCAACTCTATACCAATAAAATGGACAGCATGGAGGAAATGGACAATGTCTTAGAAAAACAACCTTCCAAGACTGAACCAGGAAGAAACAGAAAATATAAACAAACAGACCAATCACAAGCACTGAAATTGAGACTGCGATTAAAAATCTTCCAACAAACAAAACCCAGGACCAGATGGTTTCACAGCTGAATTCTATCATTTAGAGACGAGCTAACACCTATCCTTCTCAAACTCTTCCAAAATATTGCAGAGGCAGGAAGACTCCCAAACTCATTCTACGAGGCCGCAACCACCCTGATAGCAAAACCAGACAAAATGTCACAAAGAAAGAAAACTACAGGCCAATATCACTGATGAACAGAGATGCAAAAATCCTCAACAAAATACTAGCAAATAGAATCCAACAGCACATTAAAAGTATCATACACCATGACCAAGTGGGGTTTATCCCAAGAATGCAAGGATTCTTCAATATATGCAAATGAATCAATGTGATAAACCATATAACAAATTGAAGGAGAAAAACCATATGATCATCTCAATAGATGCACAAAAATCTTTCCACAAAGTTCAACACCCATTTATGATAAAAACCCTCCAGAATGCAGGGAACTTACCTCAATATAATAAAAGCCATATATGACAAAGCCACAGCCCGTATCGTTCTCAAAGGTGAAAAACTGAAATCATTTCCTCTAAGATCAGGAACAAGACAAGGTTGTCCACTCTTACCACTGTTATTCAACATAGTTTTGGAAGTTTTAGCCACAGCAATCAGAGAAGGAAAAGAAATAAAAGGAATCCAGACTGGAAGAGAAGAAGTAAAGCTGTCACTGTTTGCAGATGACATGATACTATACATAGGGAATCCTAAAGATGACCAGAAAACTACTAGAACTAAACAATGAATTTGTTAAAGTAGCAGGATAAAAAATTAATGCACAGAAATGTCTTGCATTCCTATACACTAATGATGAAAAATCTCAAAGAGAACTTAAGGAAACACTCCCATGTACCATTGCAACAAAAAGAATAAAATACCTAGGAAGAAACATACCTAAGGAGATGAAAGACCTGTATGCAGAAAACTATAAGACACTGATGAAAGAAATTAAAGATGATACAAATAGATGGAGAGATATACCATGTTCTTGGATTGAAAGAATCAACATTGTGAAAATGACTATACTACACAAAGCAATCTACAGATTCAGTGCAATCCCTATCAAACTACCAATGGCATTTTTCACTGAACTAGAACAAAAATTTCACAATTTGTATGGAAACACAAAAGGCCCCGAATAGCCAAAGCAATCTTGAGAAAGAAAACGGAGCTGGAGGAATCAGGCTCCCAGACTTCATCCTGTATTAAATGCTACAGTAATCAAGACAGTATAGTAATGGCAAAAAACAGAAATTTAGATCAATGGAACAGGATAGAAAGCCCAAAGATAAACCCACACACATATTGTCACCTTATATTTGATAAAGGAGTCAAGAATATACAATGGAGAAAAGACAGCCTCTTCAATAAGTGGTGCTGGGAAAACTGGACAGCTACATGTAAAACAATGAAATTAGAACACTCCCTAACACTATACACCAAAATAAACTCAAAATGGATTAAAGACCTAAATGTAAGGCCAGACGCTATAAAACACTTACCGGAAAATATAGGCAGAACACTCTGCTAGATAAATCACAGCAAGATCCTTTTTGACCCACCTCCTAGAGAAATGGAAATGAAAACAAAAATAAACAAATGGGACCTAATGAAACTTAAAAGCTTTTGCACAGCAACAGAAACCATAAACAAGACAAAAAGACAACCCTCAGAATGGGAGAAAATATTTGCAAATGAAGCAACTAACAAAGGAATTTTTTTTTATAGTTTCTTTTTTTTTATATATATATAGGTATATATTTTTAACATCTTTATTGGACTATAATTGCTTTACAATGGTGTGTTATTTTCTGCTTTATAACAAAGCGAATCAGCTATACATATACATATACCCCATATCTCCTCCCTCTTGCGTCTCCCTCCCACCCTCCCTATCCCACCCCTCTAGGTGCTCACAAAGCACCGAGCTGATCTGTCTGTGCTATGTGGCTGCTCCCCACTAGCTATCTATTTTACATTTGGTAGTGTATATATGTCCATGCCACTCTCTCACTTCGTCCCAACTTACCCTTCCCCCTCCCCATGTCCTCAAGTCCATTCTCTACATCTGCGTCTTTATTCCTGTCCTGTCCCTAGGTTCTTCATGACCATTTTCTTTTAACTTTTTAGATTCCATATATATGTGTTAGTATACAGTATATGTTTCTCTCTTTCTGACTTACTTCACTCTGTAAGACTGACTCTGTGGCCATCCACCTCAATATAAATAACTCAATTTTGTTTCTTTTTATAGCTGAATAATATTCCATTGCATATATGTGCCACATCTTCATTATACATTCTTCTGTCGATGGGCACTTAGGTGGCTTCCATGTCCTGGCTATTGTAAACAGAGCTGCAGTGAACATTGTGGTATATGATTCTTTTTGAATTATGGTTTTCTCAGGGTATATGCCCAGTAGTAGGATTGCTGGGTCGTATGGTAGTTCTATTTTTAGTTTTTTAAGGAACCTCCATACTGTTGTCCATAGTGGCTGTATCAATTTACATTCCCACCAACAGTGCAAGAGGTTCCCTTTTCTCCACACCCTCTCCCGCATGTATTGTCTGTAGATTTTTGATGATGGCCATTCGAACTGGTGTGAGGTGATACCTCACTGTAATTTTGATTTGCATTTCTCTAATGATTACTTATGTTGAGCATCTTTTCATGTCTTTGTTCGCAATCTTTATATCGTCTTTGGAGAAATGTCTATTTAGGTCTTCTGCCCATTTTTGGATTGGGTTGTTTGCTTTTTTGATATTGAGCTACTTGTAAATTTTGGAGATTACTCCTTTGTCAGTTGCTTCATTTGCAAATATTTTCTCCCATTCTGAGGCTTGTCTTTTTGTCTTGTTTATGGTTTCCTTTACTGTGCAAAAGCTTTTATGTTTCATTACGTCCCATTTGTTTATTTTTGTTTTTATTTCCATTTCTCTAGAAGGTGTGTAAAAAAGGATGTTGCTGTGATTTATGTCATAGAGTGTTCTGCCTATGTTTCTTCTAAGAATTTTATAGTGTCTGGCCTTACATTTAGGTCTTTAATCCATTTTGAGTTTATTTTTGTGTATGGTATTAGGGAGTGTTCTAATTTCATTCTTTTACATGTAGCTGTCCAGTTTTCCCCGCACCACTTATTGAAGAGGCTGTCTTTTCTCCATTGTATTTTCTTGCCTCCTTTATCAAATATAAGGTGACCATATGTGCATGGGTTTATCTCTGGGCTTTCTATCCTGTTCCGTTGATCTATATTTCTGTTTCTGTGCCAGTACCATACTGTCTTGATTTCTGTACTTTGTAATATAGTCCGAAGTCTGGGAGCCTGATTTTTCCAGCTCTATTTTTCTTTCTGAAAATTGCTTTGCCTATTTGGGGTTTTTGTGTTTGCATACAAATTGTGAAATTTTTTGTTCTAGTTCAGTGAAAAATGCCATTGGAAGTTTGATAGGGATTGCATTGAATCTGTAGATTGCTTTGTGTAGTATAATCATTTTCACAATGTTGATTCTTCCAATCCAAGAACGTGGTATATCTCGCCATCTGTTTGTATCATCTTTAATTTCTTTCATCATTGTCTTACAGTTTTCTGCATACAGGTCTTTCGTCTCCTTAGGTATGTTTCTTCCTAGGTATTTTATTCTTTTTGTTGCAGCAGTAAATGCGAGTGTTTCCTTAAGTTCTCTTTGATATATTTCATCATTAGTGTATAGGAATGCAAGAAATTTCCATGCATTAATTTTGTATCCTGCTCCTATACCAAATTCATTGATTAGCTCTAGTAGTTTTCTGGTAGCATCTGTAGGAGTCTCTATGTATAGTATCATGTCATCTGCAAACAGTGACAGTTTTACTTCTTCTTCTCCGATTTGGATTCCTTTTATTTCTTTTTCTTCTCTGATGGCTGTGGCTAAAACTTCCAAAACTATGTTGAATAATATTGGTGAGTGTGGGCAACCTTGTCTTGTTCCTGATCTTAGAGGAAATGTTCTCAGTGTTTCACCATTGAGAACGATGTTGGCTGTGGGTGTGTCATATATGGCCTTTATTATGTTGAGGTAAGTTCTCTCTATGCCTGCTTTCTGGAGGGTTTTTGTCATACATCGGTGTTGATATTGGTCAAAAGCTTTTTCTGCATCTATTGAGATGATCATATGGTTTTTCTCTTTCAGTATGTTATATGGTTTATCACATTGATTGATTTGTGAATATTGGAGAATCCTTGCATTCCTGGGATAAACCCCACTTGATCATGGTGTATGATCCTTTTAATGTGCTGTTGGATTCTGTTTGCTAGTATTTTGTTGGGGATTTTTACATCTATCTTCAGCAGTGATATTGGCCTGTAGTTTTCTTTCTTTGTGACATCTTTGTCTGGTTTTGCTATCAAAAGGGTGATGGTGGCTTTGTAGAGTGAGTTTGGGAATGTTCATCCATCTGCTATATTTTGGAAGAGTTTGAGAAGGATAGGTGTTAGTTCTTCTCTAAATGTTTGATAGAATCCACTGTGAAGCCATCTGGTCCTGGGTTTTGTTTGTTGGAAGATTTTTAATCACAGTCTTGATTTCAGTGTTTGTGCTCGGTCTGTTTATACTTTCTATTTCTTCCTGGTTCAGTCTCGGAAGGTTGTGCTTTTCTAAGAATTTGTCCATTTCTTCCAGGTTGTCCATTTTATTGGCGTATAATTACTTGTAGTAATCTGGCATGATACTTTGTATTTCTGCAGTGTCAGTTGTTACTTCTTTTTCATTTCTAATTCTATTGATTTGAGTCTTCTCCCTTTTTTTCTTGATGAGTCTGGCTAATAGTGTATCAATTTTGTTTACCTTCTCAGCACAACAGCTTTTAGTTTTATTGATCTTTGCTATTGTTTGCTTCATTTCTTTTTCATTTATTTGTGATCTGATCTTTATGATTTCGTTTCTTCTTCTAACTTTGGGGTTTTTTGATTCTTCTTTCTCTAATTGCTTTAGGTGTAAGGTTAGGTTGTTTATTTGTGATGTTTCTTGTTTCTTGAGGTAGGATTTTATTGCTCTAAATTTCCCTCTTAGAACTGCTTTTGCTGCATCCCATAGGTTTTGGGTCATCGTGTTTTCATTGTCATTTGTTTCTAGGTATTTTTGATTTCCTCTCTGATTTCTTCAGTGATCTCTTGGTTATTTAGTGGTGTATTGTTTAGCCTCCATGTGTTTGTATTTTTTACAGATTTTTTTCCTGTATTTGTTATCTAGTCTCATAGCATTGTGGTTGGAAAAGATACTTGATACAACTTCAATTTTCTTAAATTTAGCAAGGCTTGATTTGTGACCCAAGATACGATCTATCCTGGAGAATGATCCATGAGTTCTCGAGAAGAAGGTGTATTCTGTGTTTTTTGGATGGAATGTCCTATAAATAGCAATTAAGTCCATCTTGTTGAATGTATCATTTAAAGCTTGTGTTCCTTATTTATTTTTATTTGGATGATCTGTCCATTGGTGACAGTGATGTGTTAAAGTCCCCTACTATGATTTTGTTACTGTTGATTTCCCCTTCTATGGCTGTTAGTATTTGCCTTATGTATTGAAGTGCTCCTATGTTGGGTGCATAAATATTTACAATTGTTATATCTTTCTCTTGGATTGATACTTTGATCATTATGTAGTGTCCTTTTTTTCTCTTATAATAGTCTTTATTTTAAAGTCTATTTTGTCTGATATGAGCCTTGCTACTCCAGCTTTCTTTTGATTTCCATTTGCATGGAATAACTTTTTCCATCCCCTCACTTTCAGTCTGTATGTGCCCCTAGGTCTGAAATGGGTGTCTTGTAGACAGCATATTGTTTTGGTATCCATTCAGCCAGTCTATGTCTTTTGGTTGGAGCATTAATCCATTTACATTTGAGGTAATTATCAATGTGTATGTTCCTATTATCATTTTCTTAATTGTTTTGGGTTTGTTATTATAGGTCTTTTCCTTGTCTTGTATTCCTGCCTAGAGAAGTTCCTTTAGCATTTGTTGTAAAGCTGTTTTGGTGGTGCTGAATTCTCTTAGCTTTTGCTTCTCTGTAAAATTTTTAATTTCTCCGTTGAATCTGAATGAGATCCTTGCTGGGTACAGTATTCTTGTTTGCAGGTTTTTCCCTTTCAGCACTTTAGATATGTCTTGCCACTCCCTTCTGGCTTGCAGGGTTTCTGCTGAAAGGTCAGCTGTTAACCTTATGGGGTTTCCCTTGTATGTTATTTGTTGTTTTTCCCTTGCTGCTTTTAATAGTTTTTTGTTTTATTTAATTTTTGGTAGTTTGATTAATATACGTCTTGGTGTGTTTCTCCTTGGGTTTATCCTGTATGGGACTCTCTGCACTTCCTGGACTTGATTGACTATTTCCTTTCCCATATTAGGGAAGTTTTCAACTATAATCTCTTCATATATTTTCTCAGTCCCTTTCTTTTTCTCTTCTTCTTCTGGGACCCCTATAATTTGAATGTTGGTGCATTTAATGATGTCCTTGAGGTCTCTGAATCTGTCCACAGTTCTTTTCATTCTTTTTTCTTTATTCCACTCTGCAGTAGTTATTTCCACTATTTTATCCTCCAGGTTACTTATCCATTCTTCTGCCTCAGTTATTCTGCTATTGATTCCTTCTAGAGAATTTTTAATTTCATTTATTGTGTTGGTCATCATTGTTTGTTTGCTCTTTAGTTCTTCTAGGTCCTTGTTAAACGTTTCTTGTATTTTGTCCATTCTATTATCATAATTTTTGATCATCTTTACTATCATTACTCTGAATTCTTTTTCAGGTAGACTGCCTATTTCCTCTTCATCTGTTTGGAGTGGTGAGTTTTTACCTTGCTCCTTCATCTGCTGTGTGTTTCTCTGTCTTCTCATTTTGTTTAACTCACTGTGTTTCGCGTCTCCTTTTCACAGGCTGCAGGTTCGTAGTTTCCATTGTTTTGGTGTGTGCCTCTAGTGTGTAAGGTTGGTTCAGTGGGTTGTGTAGGCTTCCTGGTAGAGGGGCCTGGTGCCTGTGTTCTGGTGTATGAGGCTGGATCTTGTCTTTCTGGTGGGCAGGACCATGTGTGGTGGTGTGTTTTGGGGTGTCTGTGACCTTATTATGATTTTAGGCACTCTCACTGCTAATGGGTGGGGTTGTGTTCCTGTCTTGCTAGTTGTTTGGCATAGGGTGTGCAGCACTGTAGCTTGCTGGTTGTTGAGTGGAGTTGGGTCTTAGCGTTGAGATGGGGATCTCTGGGAGTGCTTTCACTGTTTGATATTATGTGGAGTCGGGAGGTCTTTGGTGGACCAATGTCCTGATCTCGTCTCTCCCACCTCAGAGGGTCAGACCTGACAACCTGCTGGAGCACCAAGACCCTGTCAGCCACATGACTCAGAAGAAAAGTGAGAAAGAAAGGAAGGAAGGAAGGAAGGAAGAAATAAAATAAAGTTATTAAAATAAAAAAAATTTTAAATATAAAAAATAAAACAAATTAAAAAGTAATAAAAAAAATGAAAGAAGAGAGCAACCAACACAAACAAACAAACATAAAAAACCAAAAAAAAAGCAGGCAGACAGAACCCTAGGACAAGTGGTAAAATAAAGCTATACTGACAAAATCACACAAAGTCCACTGCCTCAATTTTGGGATCATTCGTTGTCTATTCAGGTATTCCAGAGATGCACCGTGCTTCAAGTTGATTGTGGAGATTTAATCTGCTGCTCCTGAGGCTGCTGGGAGAGATTTCCCTTTCTCTTCTTTGTTCGCACAGCTCCTGGGGTTCAGCTTTGGATTTGGCCCCGCCTCTGCATGTAGGTCGCCCGAGGGCATCTGTTCTTTGCTCACACAGGACGGGGTTAAAGGAGCAGCTAATTCCGGGGCTGTGGCTCACTCAGGCTGGGGGTGAGGGAGGGGTAAAGAATGCGGGGTGAGCCTTCAGCGGCAGAGGTTGGTGTGACGTTGCACCAGCCTGAGGCATGCCGTGTTTTCTCCCAGGGAAGTTGTCCCTGGATCACCGGACCCTGGCAGTGGCGGGCTGCACAGGCTCCCAGGAGGGGAGGTGTGGATGGTGACCTGTGCTTGCACACAGGCTTCTTGGTGTCTGTAGCAGCAGCCTTAGCATTTCATGCCTGTCTGTGGTGTCCACATTAATCCCGCGGCTCGCGCCTGTCTGTACCTCGCTTAGGCGGTGCTCTGAATCCCCTCTCCTTGCGCACCCCAAAACAATGGTCTCTTGCCTCTTAGGCAGGTCCAGTCTTTTTCTTGGACTGCCTCTCAGGTCGCTGTGTCACACTAGCCCCCTTCAGGCTATGTTCACGCAGCCAACCCCAGTCTTCTGCCTGGGATCTGAGCTCTGAAAATGGAGCCTCAGCTCCCAGCCCCCACTCATCCTGGTGGACGAGCAGACAAGCCTCTCAGGCTGGTGAGTGCTAGTCGGCACCGATCCTCTGTGCAGGAATCTCTCCACTTTGCCCTCTGCACCCCAGTTGCTGTGGTCTCCTCCGTGGCTCCGAAGCTTCCAACCCCCACCCCCACCCCCGCCATGTCTGCCAGTGAAGGAGCTTCTTAGTGTGTGGAAACTTTTCCTCCTTCACAGCTTCTTCCCAGAAGTGCAGGTCCCATCCCTATTCTTTTGTCTCTGTTTTTCCTATTTTCTTTTGCCCTAACCAGGTACGTTGGCAATTTCTTGCCTTTTGGGAAGTCCGAGGTCTTCTGCCAGCGTTCAGTAGGTGTTCTGTAGGAGTTGTTCCACATGTAGATGTATTTCTGATGTACTTGTGAGGAGGAAGGTGATGTCCACGTCTTACTCCTCCTTCCTCTTGAAGGTCTTTTTTTATCGCAACTGATAGAGGATTAATATCCAAAATTTACAAGCAGCTCATGCAGCTCAATATCATAAAAACAAACAACTCAATCCAAAAATGGGCATAAGACCTAAATAGACATTTCTCCAAAGAAGATATACAGTTTGCCAACAAACACATGGGTTCTGAAGAACCTAGGGGCAGCACAGGAATAAAGATGCAAACGTAGAGAATGGACTTGAGGACACGGGGAGGGGGAAGGGTAAGCTGGGACGAAATGAGAGAGTGGCATGGACATATATACACTACCAAATATAAAATAGATAGCTAGTGGGAAGCAGACGCCTAGCACAGGGAGATCAGCTCAGTGCTTTGTGACCACCTAGAGGGGTGGGATAGGGAGGGTGGGAGGGAGACGCAAGAGGGAGGAGATATGGGGATATATGTATATGTATATGTATAGCTGAGTCACTTTGTTACAAATCAGAAACTAACACACCATTGTAAAGCAATTATACTCCAATAAAGATGTTAAAAAAAATTTCCCTCTTCATAAGATCATTGAAAGACAAAATTCATTTCTTATAAACACTTAACTAAGCATCTATTATATATCAGTAATTCTTGTAGTTTCTAGAGATAAAATTACAATATCCATAAAAATACTTCTTTTCATTGATTGGCCCAAAGTAAACAATAAATGATAGTGATCCTATTGTTAACATCATCTTCAACTACCCCAAATTATTTTTATTTCTCTCTACTATCTAGTCCATCGTTGGGCACTGCCTTCTATTAGAGTCTTTCTTAGTAGATATAGCTATACCAATGTAAAACCTTGGAGTATCTGATATCCAGAAACCAGTATCTGATATCTTTCTCTTTTGTTGTTCTTTGTGTCCTTTACAATGTACATATGTATCCAATTTCCATGGCAGGGAATTTTCTTCCTCAGATTTCTTCATTTCAGTAAATATAATAAGACATGGTTATAAATGTTAGTCCACCTTTTTAATTAATCATGTACTTTACTGTGTGCCTATTATGTACTAAGCAAAGTTTTTTGTGCTTGGGATACCTCAGTGAATGACAACAATAAAAGAAATCACAAACTTCATAGAGATTACATTGTAGTAGAGGGACACATATCATAAAAATAAGTATAATAAATAAATGTATGTCATAAATATTTTACTGTATCTCCCTAGGAATAAATTATAAATATACTCCTATGTATATCTACTATTTAAGAATCATTTCCATTTACTACTGTACTAATAGATACTCAAATTTTACACTAAAAAAGAAAAGATAAAGTAAATATTAGATGAATATCTAATTTTTCCCCTGCATTCAATGAATTATTTTTCACACCATTTCTGGTTTGCACATGTTGCATTAGAGATCAATTTGTAGACTATTGAAGATAAAAACAAATATTTGTTTATTAAAAGATAAAAGAATCAGTAAGAAAAATTTACAAGCAATTCTAGCATGATATGCATGATACTTATTTGGTTTAGGAACAATTCTATCATGAACAATACCAAACGGAAGTACCACAGAAGTTAGTAATTCAGAGTATTTTAAGTGATGGGCTGTCAGTTTTTGAAACCAGTATCATTTTTAAAAACAAATTGCTAAAATTTTAAACCCAACTTTCACAGTTCTAAAGTTAATATAAATAGATCCATACTCTGAGTTTCATTTTTGCTCCATTAATGGAAAATAAACCTGACTCTGCTTCATATGAATACCTTCCCTGAGAACTAGAATGTGGCTCAATTTGACTATGTCAGAATAACCTATGTTTAAATTACTATGATGAGATTTTTTGCTGATGCACTTATCACCATTTGTGAAAGTGGCAGTTTTAAGTATTAAAACGTCTCTGAAGTGACATGACCATATTAATCTCAAATTTGTTAGACCTGCAGCAAAAGTCCATGTGAATGTTAGAGGCTATTTTATTATATGCTTAACCCAATACCTTGCACTAAATATTTGAAAAAGTGAAGAATTAGTAAATAAAGACTGATATTCATTCTCATAAATTACATTTAATTATCAGAGAGAATTATGTTGGTTCTACCTTAAAATTTATCTCACTACCACCATCACCCAGGTCCAGGCCACCAAAACCTCTTGCCAAAATTGAAAAAAAAGAATTCTAACTGGTATCTCTGCATCTGCCCTAGCCCCTAATCTCAGTGGTGTGGCTCATATGATCCTTTAGAAACAGAGCAGATCACATTACTCTTGCTCAAAATTCTCTGATGTTTCCTTCTATCTCAGAGTATAAGCCAACGTCTTTGAACTAATGTAGAAGGTCATATGTGATCTGGTCCACATTACTTCTTTGTCCTCAGCACTTAACATTCCTTTCCCTCTCCCCCATCATAACTCACTCAATTTCTACCTTGGTAATCTTACTGTTACCTGAATTTGTCAAGCACAGTCTTATTTCAGAGTTTTCACATTTGCTGTTTTTTTGTTTGTTTGTGTGTCTGCCTGCCTGGAATACTTGTGCTTTAGATATCCATGTGACCCACTATCTCTCTTCCTCCTGGTCTCCACTCAGAGGCCTCCTCAACCACTTTTTATAAAATAGCACTTTTCCCCAAACCATCAATCTCTAACCTCTACCCAGCTTTATCCTTCTTTATAGAACTCATCAAGACATGACTTATTTTATGTGTGTGTATGTGTGTATACAGTTACTGTCATTTATTTTTTATCTCCATTATGTTAAAGTATAGTGCTCCAAAGTTTATACAATATGACTCTCAGACAAATATTAAAAGAAAACATGTCCAAAATGTTATCCTATTTCTTTAAAAATAATGCAACCAATATAATGTTAAAATCTGTTCAAAAGCTTGGGTGACACTAGGTACTTTAATAAAGAAATGTCAGGATAGGATTGCTGGGTTATGTACAGAACTGATTAATGTCTTACAAAGAAATAAAATGTAACCTTTAGCACTATCCATTTCATTGGACAGAAATTATTTGATCTCTACTGGACAAAATTTACAAATTAACCTCTGCTCCAACAGAGTTGTAAAATAATCTATTTTGATGGTAGGTCAAGCCCAGGACTGCACTGAAAGGACACTTAGTAATCAATTTTGCCTATTTCCAAGTTGCAAATAATTTTTCTGACACTTACAAGGTCAGGTAATTCTTTTTTTTTTTTTTTCTGCTACTATATCCCCAGATCTTTCAATAGTAATGGGCAGATAGTATTTTTTTTTTTTTTTTTTTTTTTATTTATTTATTTATTTATTTTTTGGCTGTGTTGGGTCTTCGGTTCGTGCGAGGGCTTTCTCCAGTTGCGGCAAGCGGGGGCCACTCTCCATCGCGGTGCGGGGACCGCTCTTCATCGCGGTGCGCGGGCCTTTCACTATCGCGGCCCCTCCCGTTGCGGGGCACAGGCTCCAGACGCGCAGGCTCAGTAGTTGTGGCTCACGGGCCCAGCCACTCCGTGGCATGTGGGATCTTCCCAGACCAGGGCTCGAACCCGTGCCCCCTGCATTAGCAGGCAGATTCTCAACCACTGCGCCACCAGGGAAGCCCCAGATAGTATTCTTTTGTCTTAGTTTAGGTTCTCCAAGAAACAGATCTTGAGGCAAGGATTTGAATGCCCATAGTTTGAGAAGTGATCCAGAAAAACTGATAGGAAACTTAAGAATTGAGATAGGGAACAGAAGAAAGTCAAGAAGAGCATGACATCAGGCAGTTGTCAATCTGAAATATGGGAATTCAGTACCATGGTGTAACATGAGACATAGTGCAGAACATGCCTCAGAGTTATTCCATCCAAACAATGAAGCACTTGGGGGTATTTAGTCATCAACTCTGACTGTCATTTATCGAGGGCTGCTTCCAGGAAAGTTAACTGTGTCTTATATCTAGTTTGCCCTGTGTGCAGGCTGATATGCTTCTGAGGCAAAACCAAAATAAAAATAAAATAAAAAACAAACAGGGGGCTTCCCTGGTGGCGCAGTGGTTGAGAATCTGCCTGCTAATGCAGGGGACACGGGTTCGAGCCCTGGTCTGGGAAGATCCCATATGCCACGGGGCAACTAGACCCATGAGCCACAACTACTGAGCCTGCGCATCTAGAGCCTGTGCTCCACAACAAGAGAGGCCACGATAGTGAGAGGCCCGCGCACCGCGATGAAGAGTGGCCCCCGCTTGCCACAACTAGAGAAAGCCCTCGCACAGAAACGAAGGCCCAACACAGCCAAAAGTAAATTAATTAATTAATTAATTATTTTAAAAAAAGCAAACAAACAAAAAAACCATTCTGGTAGAGAGGACAGAAATACCCAGTAGCAGCTTTTAGCAAGTGAGTTTCAAGGGGATATAGGTGGGTCATTGACAATGTCTGCTCTGGTGCTCCATTAAGAAAAAAAAGTATTGATTGAATGAATATACAAATAAAATGTTTTCAAAGATCTTGTGAATTGCATCGTTAGTTTTATAGGCCCCCATAGAATAAAACAGATAAGGTAAACATCACAGGAAGTGATATGAAGATCTTGGAAACAAATCAGCTTTTTCTGCCCAGGTGATAGAGCAGGAAAACAAAAAGCATAGGATTTGTTATCAGACAGACTAGGTTTATTTATGCCATCTAGCTATATGACCTCCATCAGATGACTTAACTTCTCTAAGTATTAATTTTCTCACCTCTAAATTGAGATAATTAATCTCAATTCTCCAATTATGAAAACATCACCAAAGTTAGAATACATAGTTACCATAAAAGGATAGAACCTACACTTAAGAAAAGCTATACTCTATTTAAAGAGTTAAAATATCTTAAAAATATGATGAGCTAAATGTTTTGGTCCCTCATAAACACTGAACATTAATGGTTTAGTTGACAGGCCTGTTCCTCAAGTGGGGAAGATTATCTCAAACCATTAAGATGAAGAACATTTTCTAAGATCATCTAACTTATTTCTTTGGTTTGACAGGAGACTCAGTAACTGTATTTCTGATTATAATTGTCTTCCAATGTAAATACTATCCCAATGAAAAACTGTGTCACTTTCTATAAGAGTATTTTATTCCTAGTCAAAGTTATATGTTTTATATATTAATAATTTTAAAAACTGCAGTTTTAGCTTGTTCATTAGTTTCTGTGGGTCTGTGAGACTTACGAACATGCAATGCTGAGGATAAGAGCTGAACTTTGTTAAATGTCACCTTGCGAGGACTTTCAGAAGACATTCAACCATTTTTGCCTTGTGCATTCTTTAAAAACTTCAACAATAAATAGACGTGGTGCCCAAGAAATGAAGCATGTTCCCAATGTAGAAAAGAATTGGTGGAGGGGATATATAAGCATCCCAAGGAAAAGACATAGAAAAACCACCAGCGTTGTCTCACCTGAAATAAGACAAGTTGTGCTCAATAATTTGGACTTTCTTATTTTAGAGGAAAGCTGAAGAGAAAAAGAGAAAAATCATAATCACCCAGAAGAATCTCTAGCAGCAAAGGAGGATCCTCTGCGGAAGGAGGAGCAAGAGGAGAAGGGCACCCAAAATCTTAGTTGCAGTTTCTCTTCTCAGAGATGAATGAATCTGGGGGCAAGTTATTATTCAAATATAAATATACCAGATATACATTCTCAAATATTCAAAACTACATACCCTAAAAAACCCTTGAGCTCTTCCTGACAAAATGAATAAACAAAACAAAAACAAAACAGTAAACTACAGATTGACCATAGCCATGGTCTAATGGACTGATGGCGATCACTGGGTCTACTTAAATGGGGCACTAAGTCAAAATATAGGTAAATATGGTTACAGAAAATAAACATTATTAACTTAGATGAGTTTTAAATGAAAAAAAAATAAAACCAAAACTCAGTATATTAAAGGCTGGAAGAGGGAAGACGATTCAGGACAATAATTTTCTAGTCTGACTTAGCAGAATTTAGCTGTAACCTGAAGTGAAAGTCAGGAAATAGAGGCTAAGTTTGCTATTTAAAATCATCAGCGAAAAAACTGAACGAAAACTCTCTCTCATGGGGGTGATGGGGCTCATATTATCTAAAAAGAAAATAAATTGAGAGTCTTACATATGCTACCCAAAGTTTTAAAGGTAACTACTATAAAATGGAAAAAATAGATTATATAACAATCCAAATTACCCTTGGAAAATCACTCAGCTCCAGCAGAAAAGAAACTTTTGTCAGTTTAGTTCATTCTTAACATTGAAGCTCCTAAACTAGTATCAGCTGCAAACAGTAGATGCTTAATAAATAATGATGAATAAACAAGACAAAATGTAAGCAATTCAGTTGGCAAAATATAAAAATCGAGCTATTAAAATAGGAAATATAACATGAAAGGTTTAGAAGCATCTTTTTTTTTTAAGTTTTTTTTTTTAGTTTTTTTTTTAACATCTTTATTGGAGTATAATTGCTTTACAATGGTGTGTTAGTTTCTGCTTTATAACAAAGTGAATCAGTTATACATATGCATATGTCCCCATATCTCTTCCCTCTTGCATCTCCCTCCCTCCCACCCTCCCTATCCCACCCCTCTAGGTGCTCACAAAGCACCGAGCTGATCTCCCTGTGCTATGCAGCTGCTTCCCACTACCTATCTATTTTACGTTTTGTAGTGTATGTATGTCCATGCCACTCTCTCACTTTGTCCCATTCCCCCTCCCTGTATCCTCAAGTCCATTCTCTAGTAGGTCTGCATCTTTATTTCTGTCTTACCCCTAGGTTCTTGATGACCTTTTTTTTTTTTTTTTTAGATTCCATATATGTTAGCATACGGTATTTGTTTTTCTCTTTCTGACTTACTTCACTCTGTAGGACAGTCTCTAGGTCCATCCACCTCGCTACAAATAACTCAGTTTCATTCCTTTTTATGGCTGAGTAATGTTCCATTCTATATATGTGCCACATATTCTTTATCCATTCATCTGTTGATGGACACTTAGGTGGCTTCCATATCCGGGCTATTATAAATAGAGCTGCAATGAACATTTTGGTACATGACTCTTTTTGAATTATGGTTTTCTCAGGGTATATGCCCAGTAGTGGGATTGCTGGGTCGTATGGTAGTTCTATTTTTAGTTTTTTAAGGAACGTCCATACTGTTCTCCATAGTGGCTGTATCAATTTACATTCCCACCAACAGCGCAGGAGGGTTCCCTTTTCTCCACACCCTCTCCAGCATTTATTGTTTGTAGATTTTTTGATGATGGCCATTCTGACTGATGTGAGATGATATCTCATTGTAGTTTTGATTTGCATTTCTCTAATGATTAATGATGTTGAGCATTCTTTCATTTGTCTGTTGGCAATCTGTATATCTTCTTTGGAGAAATGTCTATTTAGGTCTTCTGCCCATTTTTGGATTGGGTGGTTTATTTATTTATTGCATGAGCTGCTTGTAAATTTTGGAGATTAATCCTTTCTCAGTTGCTTCATTTGCAGGTATTTTCTCCCATTCTGAGGGTTGTCTTTTCATCTTGTTTATGGTTTCCTTTGCTGTGCAAGAGCTTTTAAGTTTCATTAGGTCCCATTTGTTTATTTTTGTTTTTATTTCCATTTCTCTAGGAGGTGGGTCAAAAAGGATCTTGCTGTGATTTATGTCATAGTGTTCTGCCTATGATTTCCTCTAAGAGTCTGATGGTGTCTGGCCTTACATTTAGGTCTTTAATCCATTTTGAGTTTATTTTTGTGTATGGTGTTAGGGAGTGTTCTAATTTCATTCTTTTACATGTAGCTGTCCAGTTTTCCCAGCACCACTTATTGAAGAGGCTGTCTTTTCTCCATTGTATATTCTTGCCTCCTTTATCAAAGGTAAGGTGACCATATGTGCGTGGGTTTATCTCTGGGCTTTCTATCCTCTTCCATGGATCTATATTTCTGTTTCTGTGCCAGTACCATACTGTCTTGATTACTGTAGCTTTGTAGTATAGTCTGAAGTCTGGGCGCCTGATTCCTCCAGCTCCATTTCTCTTTTACAAGTTTGCTTTGGCTATTCAGGGTATTTTTTGTTTCCATACAAAGTGTGAAATTTTTTGTTCTAGTTCTTTGAAAAATGCCAGTGGTAGTTTGATACGGATTGCATTGAATCTGTAGATTGCTTTGAGTAGTAGACTCATTTTCACATTGTTGATTCTTCCAATCCAAGAACATGGTATATCTCGCCATCTATTTGTATCATCTTTAATTTCTTTCATCAGTGTCTTATAATTTTCTGCATACATGTCTTTTGTCTCCTTAAGTAGGTTTCTTCCTAGATATTTTATTCTTTTTGTTGCAATGGTAAATGGGAGTGTTTTCTTTTTTCTTTCTTTTTTTTTTAAAGAGAGCATCTAGTGCTTTTTTTTTTTTAATTTTATTTATTTATTTATTTATTTATTTATTTATTTATTTATTTTTGGCTGTGTTGGGTCTTCGTTTCTGTGCGAGGGCTTTCTCTAGTTGTGGCAAGCGGGGGCCACTCTTCATCGCGGTGCGCGGACCTCTCACTATGGCGGCCTCTCTTGTTGCGGAGCACAGGCTCCAGACGCGCAGGCTCAGTAATTGTGGCTCACGGGCCCAGTTGCTCCGCGGCATGTGGGATCTTCCCAGACCAGGGCTCGAACCCACGTCCCCTGCATTGGCAGGCAGATTCTCAACCACTGTGCCACCAGGGAAGCCCATGGGAGTGTTTTCATAATTTCACTCTCAGATTTTCATCACTAGTGAATAGGAATGCAAGACATTTCTGTGCATTAATTTTGTATCCTGCTACTTTACCAAATTCATTGATTAGCTCTAGTAGTTTTCTGTTAGCATCTGTAGGAGTCTCTGTGTATAGTATCATGTCATCTGCAAACAGTGACAGCTTTACTTCTTCTTTTCCAATTTGGATTCCTTTTATTTCTTTTTCTTCTCTGATTGCTGTGGCTAAAACTTCCAAAACTATGTTGAATAATATTGATGAGCGTGGGCAACCTTGTCTTGTTCCTGATCTTAGTGGAAATGGTTTCAGTTTTTCACTATTGAGGGCGATGTTGGCTGTGGGTTTGTCATATATGGTCTTTATTATGTTGAGGAAAGTTCCCTCTATGCCTACTTTCTGGAGGGTTTTTATCATAAATGGGTCTTGAATTTTGTCAAAAGCTTTCTCTGCATCTATTGAGATGATCATATGGTTTTTCTCCTTCAATTTGTTAATATGGTGTATCACGTTGATTGTTTTGCGTATATTGAAGAATCCTTCCATTCCTGGGATAACCCCACTTGATCATAGTGTACGATCCTTTTAATATGCTGTTGGATTCTGTTTGCTAGTATTTTGTTGAGGATTTTTGCATGTATGTTCATCAGTGATATTGGCCTGTAGTTTTCTTTCTTTGTGACATCTTTCTCTGGTTTTGGTATCAGGGTGATGGTGGCCTCATAGAATGAGTTTGGGAGTGTTCCTCCCTCTGCTATATTTTGGAAGAGTTTGAGAAGGATAGGTGTTAGCTATTCTCTAAATGTTTCATAGAATTCGCCTGTGAAGCCATCTGGTCCTGGGCTTTTGTTTGTTGGAAGATTTTTAATCACAGTTTCAATTTCAGTGCTTGTGATTGGTCTGTTCATATTTTCTATTTCTTCCTGGTTCAGTCTCAGAAGGTTGTGCATTTCTAAGAATTTGTCCATTTCTTCCAGGTTGTCCATTTTATTGGCATAGAGTTGCTTGTAGTAATCTCTCATGATCCTTTGTATTTCTGCAGTGTCAGTTGTTACTTCTCCTTTTTCATTTCTAATTCTGTTGATTTGAGTCTTCTCCCTTTTTTTTCTTGATAACTCTGGCTAATAGTTTATCAATTTTGTTTATCTTCTGGAAGACCCAGCTTTTAGTTTTATTGATCTTTGCTGTTGTCTCCTTCATTTCTTTTTCATTTATTTCTGATCTGATCTTTATGATTTCTTTCCTTCTTCTAACTTTGGGACTTTTTTGTTCTTCTTTGTCTAATTGCTTTATGTGTACGGTTAGGTTGTTTATTTGAGATGTTTCTTGTTTCTTAAGGTAGGATTGTATTGCTATAAACTTCCCTCTTAGAACTGCTTTTGCTGCATCCCATAGGTTTTGGGTCATCGTGTCTCCATTGTCATTTGTTTCTAGGTATTTTTTTATTTCCTCTTTGATTTCTTCAGTTATCTCTTGGTTATTAAGTAGTGTGTTGTTTAGCCTCCATGTGTTTGTGTTTCTTACACACTTTTTCCTGTAATTGATATCTAGTCTCATAGTGTTGTGGTCGGAAAGGATACTTGATACGATTTCAATTTTCTTAAATTTACCCAGGCTTGATTTGTGACCTAAGATATGATCTATCCTGGAGAATGTTCCATGAGCACTTGAGAAGAAAGTGTATTCTGTTGTTTTTGGATGGAATGTCCTATAACTTTCAATTAAGTCCATCTTGTTTAATGTATCATTTAAAGCTTGTGTTTCCTTATTTATTTTCATTTTGGATGATCTGTCCATTGGTGAAAGTGGGGTGTTAAAGTCCCCTACTATGATTGTGTTACTGTCGATTTCCCCTTACATGGCTGTTAGTATTTGCCTTATGTGTCGAGGTGCTCCTGTGTTGGGTGCATAAATATTTACAATTGTCTTATCTTCTTCTTGGATTGATCCCTTGATCATTATGTTGTGTCCTTGTCTCTTGTAATAGTCTTTGTTTTAAAGTCTATTTTGTCTGATATGAGAATTGCTACTCCAGCTTTCTTTTGATTTCCATTTGCATGGAATATCTTTTTCCATCCCCTCATTTTCAGTCTGTATGTGTGCCTAGGTCTGAAGTGGGTCTCTTGTAGTCAGCATATATATGGATCTTGTTTTTATCTGCATTCAGCCAGTCTATGTCTTTTGGTTGGAGCATTTAGTCCATTTACATTTAAGGTAATTGTCAATATGTATGTTCCTATTACCATTTTCTTAATTGTTTGTGTTTGTTATTGTAGGTCTTTTCCTTCTTTTGTGTTTCCTCCGTAGAGAAGTTCCTTTAGCATTTGTTGTTAAGCTGGTTTGGTGGTGTTGAATTCTGTTAGCTTTTGCATCTCTGTAAAGGTTTTAATTTCTCCATCAAATCTGAATGAGATCCTTGATGGGTAGAGTAATCTTGGTTGTAGATTTTTCTCTTTCATCAGTTTAAATATGTCCTGCCACTCCCTTCTGGCTTGCAGAGTTTCTGCTGAACGATCAGCTGTTAACCTTATGGGGATTCCCTTATGTGTTATTTGTTGTTTTTCCCTTGCTGCTTTTAATATTTGTTCTTTGTATTTAATTTTTGATAGTTTGATTAATATGTGTCTTGGCATGTTTCTCCTTGGATTTATCCTGTATGTGACTCTCTTTGCTTCCTGGACTTGATTAACTACTTCCTTTCCCATATTAGGGAAGTTTTCAACTATAATCTCTTCAAATATCTTCTCAGTCCCTTTCTTTTTCTCTTCTTCTTCTGGGACCCCTGTAATTCGAATGTTGGTGCGTTTAATGTTGTCCCAGAGGTCTCTGAGACTGTCCTCAATTCTTTTCATTTTTTTTCTTTATTCTGCTTTGCAGTAGTAATTTTCACTATTTAATCTTCCAGGTCACTTATCCGTTCTTCTGCCTCGGTTATTCTGCTATTGATCCCTTCTAAAGAATTTTAAATTTCATTTATTGTGTTGTTCCTCACTGTTTGTTTGCTCTTTAGCTCTTCTGGGTCCTTGTTAAACGTTTCTTTTATTTTCTCCATTCTATTTCCAAGATTTTGGATCATCTTTACTATCATTATTCTGACTTCTTTTTCAGATAGACTGCCTATTTCCTCTTCAGTGTTTAGGTCTGGTGGGTTTTTGCCTTGCTTCTTCATCTGCTGTGTGTTTCTCTGTCTTCTCTTTTTGCTTAGCTTACTGTGTTTGGTATCTCCTTTTCGCAGGCTGCAGGTTCATTGTTCCAGTTGTTGTTGATGTCTGCCCCCAGTGGCTAAGGTTGGTTCAGTGTGTTGTGTACACTTCCTGGTGGAGGAGCCTAGTGCCTGTGTTCTGATGGATGAGGCTGGATCTTTTCTTCCTGGTGGGCAGGTCCACGTCTGCTGGTGTGTTCTGGGGTGTCTGTGGCCTTATTATGATTTTAGGCATCCTCTCTGCTAATGGGTGGGGTTGTGTTCCTGTCTTGCTAGTTGTTTGGCATAGGGTGTCCAGCACTGTAGCTTGCTGGTCGTTGAGTGGAGCTGGGTCTTGGCGTTGAGATGGAGATCTCTGGGAGATTTTCGCCCTTTGATATTATGTGGAGCTGGGGGGTCTCTTGTGGACCAGCGTCCTGAACTTGGCTCTCCCACCTCAGTGGCATAGCCCTGACGCCTGGCTGGAGCACCAAGAGCCTGTCCTCTTCACGGCTCAGAATAAAAGCAAGGAAAAAAAGAAAGAAAGATAGAAGATGATAAAGTGAAATAAAATAAAATAAAGTAAAATAAAATAAAGTTATTAAAATAAAAAATAAAAAATAATTATTAAGAAAAAAAAATTTTTAAGTAATTATAAACAAACAAACAAACAAA
This sequence comes from Balaenoptera musculus, assembly GCF_009873245.2. Classification (NCBI taxonomy): domain Eukaryota; kingdom Metazoa; phylum Chordata; class Mammalia; order Artiodactyla; family Balaenopteridae; genus Balaenoptera; species Balaenoptera musculus. The sequence continues at coordinate 74,709,704 of NC_045794.1, forward strand.
GAAAACGGACAGACAGAACCCTAGGACAAATGGTAAAAACAAAGCTATACAGACAAAATCACACAGAGAAGCATACACATACACACTCAGAAAAAGGGGGAAATATATATATATATCGTTGCTCCCAAATTCCACCTCCTCAATTTGGGATGATTCTTTGTCTATTCAGGTATTCCACAGATGCAGGATACATCAAATTGATTGTGGAAGTTTAATCCACTGCTCCTGAGGCTGCTGGGAGAGATTTCCCTTTCTCTTCTTTGTTCGTACAGCTCCTGGTGTTCAGCTTTGGATTTGGACCCGCCTCTGCGTGTAGGTCACCTGAGGGCGTCTGTTCTTTTCTCAGACAGGACGAGGTTAAAGGAGCAGCTGATTCGGTGGCTCTGGCTCACTCAGGTCAGGAGGAGGGAGGGGTACGGATGCGGGGCGAGCCTGTGGCGGCAGAGGCCGGCGTGATGTTGCACCAGCCTGAGGCACACAGTGTTGTCTCCCGGCGAAGTTTTCCCTGGATCACGGCATCCTGGCCGTGGTGGGCTGCCCAGGCTGGAGGGGAGGTGTAGATAGTGACCTGTGCTTGCACACAGGCTTCTTGGTGGCTGCAGCAGCAGCCTTAGCGTCTCATGCCCATCTCTGGGGTCCGTGCTGACAGTGGCGGCTCACGCCAGTCTCTGGAGCTCGTTTAGGTGGTGTTTTTAATCCCCTCTCCTCTTGCACCAGGAAACAACGAGGCAAGAAAAGAGGGAAGAAAAAGTCTCTTGCCTCTTCGGCAGCTCCAGACTTTTCCCCGGACTCCCTCCCGGCTAGCTGTGGTGCACTAGCCCCTTCAGGCTGTGTTCACGCCGCCAACCCCAGTCCTCTCCCTGGGATCTGACCTCCAAAGCCGGAGCCTCAGCTCCCAGCCCCCGCCCGCCCCGGCGGGTGAGCAGACAAGCCTCTTGGGCTGGTGAGTGCTGGTCGGCACCGATCCTCTGTGCGGGAATCTGTCCGATTTACGCTCTGCACCCCTGTTGTTGCACTCTCCTCCGTGGCTCTGAATCTCCCCCACTCCACCACCCGCAATGTCCGCCCGCGAAGGGGCTTCCTAGTGTGTGGAAACCTTTCCTCCTTCACAGCTCCCTCCCACTGGTGCAGGTCCCATCCCTATTCTTTTGTCTCTGTTTTTTCTTTTTCTTTTGCCCTACCCAGGTACATGGGGAGTTTCTTGCCTTTTGGAAGGTCTGAGGTCTTCTGCCAGTGTTCAGTAGATGTTCTGTAGGAGTTGTTCCACATGTAGATGTATTTCTGATGTATTTGTGGGGAGGAAGGTGATCTCCGCGTCTTATTCTTCCGCCATCTTGAAGCTCCTCCTAGAAGCATCTTTTATAACAAGATAGCTAAGTGGGATAAACCCACCTCCTAAAATTAGTCTCAGATTGAGTCAAAAAGCAAAACCTAAGTATATTTTCTCATTAAGAAGGTATCTAAAAGTAAGAAACAAACAAACAAACAAATCCTAAAAAAAAAAGTGAAAATAAGGTCCTAGCTTGAATATGGGGAGGGAGGTGAGGGGAAGAAAAATTAAAGATGATACCACATGCCATTGTTGTTTTTGATGTTTTTAACTTGGTCAACTGGGAGGATCATAGTATTATATATTTATTTGGGAAGATGACCTACCTTAATGTTCTAGAATTATCGGCATTTTATTTTCCACTACTGAGTTATCTTTGCTCACATTCCTTTGCCATGTTTCCATGGAAGAATAATTGCTTCTTAAGGGAGGATTTTTTAAAAATTTCATAAACTCCTTTCATTTGTCTCTACTTCCATGACATATTCTACAAATGTTAATTCCGCAGTGTCTTTTTCTGTCCTAAGTAACAAGTGCAGTATTGACAGAAATTACTAAAGAAAGTACATCTGTTCAGTAAATAGGAATTGAATACCTATTAAGAACCAAGCATTCTGCTAGGCACAGGTGATAAAAAACATGAAAAGGGTTCAGTCACTACGGGGCTTGTGGTCTGTTAGGAGACTTAATCACATAAATAAACGTATTTTCTGTTTAATGAGATAAATGCAAGGGGCAGTGGGCACACAGTCTTGAGGAATAGGAAGGAGGGAGTTCGTTACAGCACAGGTAGGTTGGCAACCAAGAAACTCTCCTTGGAAATTGTTACTCCTGAGCTGTTGAAAACTGGAGAGAAAAAGAGAAACAGAGGGACTGGAGGGGGAAGGAGAAAAACAAGGGGAGAGAGAGAGAAAGAGAGAATATTTAAAGAAGAACTGGGTTACTATAAACCAACTCGGACTAAAGTGACATCATAGGTCATAAAATTTAAAGTAACAAAAGTAGTAATTATTTTTATTACTATGTTTACCACCAGAAAAAGAAGAAACTTAGATTAATTATATCATTCATTTGATAGTTTTCAAAAATTGGGAAAACACATACATAGGAAGCTGCAGAATGAGGCATGAAGACAATGACAATCAGCCTCACCTGTTTTCTCCTCATGCTGTCTTCAAAAGCATGTGCACAATATAGAGAAAGAAAGATTGTACACAAGACAGAAGAAAGCTCTATGGGCTTTTTTGCATATAGGATGTCTTGCTAAGAGTAACATTTTTAATAGTGTGCCCTACTTGAGATGGCTTTAACTTTTTTCAACTATTCATATAGTTTTTATTTGACCTTGATATATTTTGCTCCCCTGTCCTGACATGTTTGCTCTGATAAAATATAACCAGCAATCTCTACACTCCTCCTATGAGTTTCCTGTTTCCTGGGAGTTGTGTTAACTCTTTAGGAACAAAGCAGAACAAAACTATAATAACTTATACTGTTTTCACTCTTCTAGGTCCTTTGCCTTTCAACATGAATTTTAGAATCAGCTTTCCAATATCTACAAAAAAGCCTAGTGGGATTTTAATTAGAATTGTATTGAATCTATAGATCAGTTTTGGAAGAGTTGCTATATTAACAACAAGAGATATATCTCCATTTATTTAGACATTTTTCACTTTCTCTCAGCAACGCTTTGTGGTTTTCAGTATAAAAGTTTTGCATTCCTTTTGTTGAATTTATCCCTAAATATTCGATTCATTTGGCACTGTTGTGAATGTTATTTTTTATTTAATTTCAATTTATGATTGCTCATTTCTAGTAAATAGAAATACAATGATTTTTATATATTAATCCTGTATCTGCAATCATGTTGAACTCACTTATTAGTTCTAGTAGCTTCTATAGCTTTCGTCAGATTTTATACATAGACTCTCATATTGTATGTGAATAAAGACAGTTTTACTTCGTTTCTAATGTAGATGCCATTTATTTCTTTTCCTTGCTTTATTGCAAAGACTAGGACATCCCATACAATATTTAACAGAAGTGATGGGTGTGAACATCTTTGTCTTATTCCTGATCTTAAGAGGAAAGTATTCAATTTTTTACAGTTATATATGATATTAGCTGTAGACTATTCATAGATGCCCATTATCAGACAGAGATTGAGAAAGTTCCCTTCTATTCCTAATTTGCTGAGAGCTTTATAATTAGAAATAGGTGTTAGATTTTGTTAAATGTTTTTCTGTCTATTCAGATGATAACATTTTTCCTATTTATTAATGTGATAAATTATGTTGATTTATTTTTGAATGTTAAAGCAATCTTGCATTTCTGGGATGAACACCACTTAGTCACAGTATAATGTCAATTGTATGCATTTTTGGATTTGATTAGAAAAAACTTGGTGTAGAAGTTTTGCATATATGTTGATGAGGAGTATTGGTTATTGTTATGTTGTGTTTTTATTTTCATTCAATTCAAATACTTTTTAGTTTCCCTTTTCTTTTTTTCTCCTTTGACCCCTTGATTCCCTAGAATTGTGTTATTTAGATAACACATATTTAGAACATTTTAATTTTTTATTGATTTCTAATTTAATTCCACTTTGGTCTTATGACCTAGAATTAAGCTTGCCAGATAAAATGCAGGCTATCCAGTCAATTTTAATTTTAGGTAAACATCAAATATTTTTTAGTATAAGTATGTTTCAAGTATAACATGGGGCATACTTTTTCTAAAAATATTATTTGATGAAGAGAATGAAGAGATGAGCCACAGACTGGGAGAAAATATTTGCCAAAGACACATCTGATAAAGGACTGCCATCCAAAATACACAAAAAAACTCTTAAATCTCAGCAGTGAGAAAACAACCTCATTAAAAAAAAAAAACTGGCTAAAGACCTTAAACAGACACCTCACTGGAAAAAAAAAAATACAGATAGCAAATAAGCATATAAAAAGATATTCCATATCATATATCATCAGGGAAGTATAAATTAAAACAACAATGAGATACCATTACATATCTATTAGAATGACCAAAATCCAGAACATTCACAACACCAAATGCTGGTGAGGATGTGGAACAGCAGAAACTCATTCATTGCTGGTGGGAATGAAAAATGGTCCAGACATTTTGGAAGACATTTTGGCGGTTTCTTACAAAACTAAACATATTATTAACATCCAATCCAGTAATCACAGTCCTTGGTATTCACTTAAAGGAGGTGAAAATTTATATCCACACAAAAACCTGCACAAGGATGTTTATAGAAGATTTATTCATCATTGCCAAAACTTGGAAGCAGCCCAGATGTCCTTCAGTGGGTGATAAAACTGTGGTACATCCAAGCAGTAGAAATATTATTCAACACTAAGAAGAAATGAACTATCAAGCCATGAAAAGATATGGAGGAACCTTAAATGCATAGTACTAAGTGAAGGAAGCCAATCTGAAAAGGACACATGCTGTATGATTCTAACTATGTGACATTCTGATAAAGGCAAAACTATAGAGATAGTAAAAAGATCAGTGGTTTCCAGGCATTAGTGGGGAGGAAGGGATGAATAGGTAGAGCACAGAAGATTTGTCGGGCAGTGAAAATACTCTGAATTATGCTATAATGGTGGATACAAGTCATTATACATTTATCCGAATCCATAGAATGTACAACCCAAGAGTGAACAGTAATGTAAATTGTGAACTTGGGGTGATAATGATATATCAATGTAGGCTCATCAGTTGAAGCAAATGGACAACTCTGGTGGGGGATGTTGATAATGGGGAAGGCTGTGCATGTGTGGGGGCAGGGAGTAGAGAGGATTTCCCTGTATTTTCCTCTCAATTTTGCTGTGAAACTAAACCTGCTTTAAAAAAGTGAAGTCTGTAATAAAAAATAAATATCATTTGATGTTTATCTAATATTTAAATACAGCCATGTGTCCTGTTTTTTGCTTTCATTTAACTCTCAACCTAAATATGGTTTATCTTGGTAAATGTTCTGTGTATATTTGAAAAAAATGTTTAATATTCTGTTATTGTCTACTGGAGTTCCTGTAAAAATTAATCAACTTAAGTTTGGTTGATAGTGTTTTTCAGTCTATTATATTCTTACTGATTTTCTGCCTACTTGTCCTATTAATAATTGAAAGAGAGGTATTGAAATCTCTCATTATATTTGTGGATTTGTGTATTTCTTCTTGAAGTTCTATCACTTCTTGCTTTGAGTATTTGAAGCTCTGTTATAAGCGCATAAGTGTTTAGAATTGTTGGTTCCTCTTGATGAATTGACCCCTTTATCATTACAGCATGAAATTTTTTGCCCAGAGTAATATTTTTTCTCTGAAATCTACTTTGTTGTTGTTAATATAGTCTCTCCAGCTTTCTTTTGATGAGTTTGAGCATGGCATTTTTTGTATTCTTTTATTTTTATTCTTTTACTTTTATCCTATTTGTATTTAAACTCAGTTTCCTCTAGTGTATAACTTGATCTTGTTTGTTTATATCCATTATGCCTATTTCTTCCTTATAATGGAGGTGTTCAGACTATTTATACTTGATATGATTATTAATATGATTAGGTATAAGTCTATTATCTTGCTATTTGTTTCTGTTTATCTCAGCTCTTCTTTATTGTTTTTTTCCCATTGATACATTTTATCTTCTGTGTTCTGTGTTCCATGTCTTTAACTTATCATAGTCTACCTGTAAGTGATATTATACCATATCATGGAACGTATAGGAATCTTAAAATAGTATACTTTCAGATTTTCCCTCTTCTTTTACTGCTATATATGTCATAAACCCCAAACTACATTGTCATTATTTTTGTTTACCCTAAACTATAAACCCTCTGAAGACAGGTGTTATGTCTTCTGGGCTTACTAGTGAATGACCACTGCCTAGCATACAGCTTTATATGAAATAAGTACCCAATAAATATTTTGGGTATAAAGAAATAACAGAATAAATAAAAAGACAACATTTTAATTTTAATTAATTTTTTTGTACTCTTCCTCATACTCTGAAGGGTTTCATGGACACATTTTTGAAGATATAAAATTCAGTGACAAGAACTATTTTAATATCATTGTTAAATTCTTTCATCTATGTCAGTTCTGGGTCAGTTTCGATTCACTAATTTTTCTGTTCATTATGATTCATATTTTCCTGCTTCTTTGCATGTCTGAAAAACTTGGTTGTATGCCAGGCATTGTGGACTTTACTTTGTTTGCTACTCCATAGTTTTGTGTATCTATATCTATATCTATATCTATCTATATCTCCTTGAGCTTTATACCGGGACACAGTTGGGTTACATGTTAACAGTTTGATCCTTTAGGTCTTTTATATTTGTTTGGTGGGACCAGAGCAGCATTTAATCTAGGGCTAATTATTCCACATTTTTTAAGCAAACCCCTTCTAAGTATTCTAACCAATGACCATGAGTTGTGAAGTTTTCCCCTATGGCTTTTTGGAATGTACACTGTTCCCAGACTTATATAAGCACTGGATACTCCTCCCTCTAACTCTTTTGGATGGTACTTTCCTCTACTTAAGGTAGTATTCTCAAATGCATGCACTGGTTGGTATTCTGCTAATCACTTGAGAGAACCCTCTGTTGATCTCCAGAATTCTCTTTCTGTTAAGCTCTTTCTTTTTCATTACTCTGTCCTATGAACTATAGCTTCCTGGGCTTCCCTGGACCCTTAGTTCTGTCTCTTTCAACTCAGCCAAATCTGCCTGTTGCTGAGTTCCCTCTCAGAGCCCTTGTTTAGGAATTCTCAAGGCAGTAATCTGGGGCAACCATAGGGCTCACTTTGTCTTGTGCATGTTCTGATATAATGGTGTCATCCATCCAGTATATGTCATTCAGTAATTTGCTTTCTTTACTGAATAATATAACTCCCAGTTTTTCCTACATTGATATGTGTGGAACTATCATAATATTTTAGTCCCTGCATCATAGTCTATAAACTGACATAATATAGTCATTTTGCCATTATTTTTGATGAACAGTTTGGTTTTTCCTAATATTTTGCTATTGTAAGCTAGATATGATACATACCTGTATATATGCTTTCTTATACAATTATGTGGGTATTTCTCTAGGGTAGATAATCATAAGTGTCACTCAAATTTTATAGATTCAAATTATATGTCATGGTGGCTATATTAATTATACTCCCCCAGAAGAATATAGAAGTACCATTTATTCACAGCTTCATCTACAATCAATATAATAATTAATAATTAAGTTTTAAAACTTAGTTAAAATTATGCATAAAATATCATGTATGTTTCCTCTCCAGTTAAATATACATTCACCTATTTGCCCATTTCAATAAGGATGTTTTATTATTATTTTCAAAGGATATATCCTTTCTATTTCTATATTTCTAAATATTCATGTGTGAAAATTGTTATATATTGCAAATATTTTCATGCAGGATTTCACTTTTTGTGTCTGATTTAAGAAGGTTTTACTTGCTTAAAGTTCATAAACATATATTTAATTATTTTCTTTTAATATGTTTTGGGTTAAGATATATACATTTAAGTTTTAAATACACCTATGATTTACTTTTCTGAAAAGTATGAGCTAGGGCTCTAAATTCCTTTTTTCCCTTTAAATGTATAGGTAATTGTCTAAATGAAATTAATTGAATAAGGCATCCTTTCTTCACTGATGTGAAATGTCCCCTTTATTTATGCAAAATCCTCAGAGACCCGGCCACAGATTTTGAAGGTTTTCATTTACATTCTCTCTGTTTAACCTAGCTGTGGTACTGTGAGGTGAGCTCAGTAGACAGTATTGGTGCCTCCCTTTTCTGTGTGAAGAAACTGAGGCTCAGAATTGTTTGCTTAAAGTCAAGCAGCTCTCACCAAATTGAGGAAGCATTTAAATTACAATCTTTGAACTCCAAAGCTCATGCTCTATTCCCCACTCTAAGGTCATGTCCAGTTTGTTTCTCTGATCTCTTGGCTCAGTGATTTTTATATAGTTTCAAGCTCTGGACAGAGTTGTTCTGTTTCCCCTTCTGAAAGTACCTAATCTCAGATAACTTTTGGTAGCATGTCAAAAAGTCTACATTTCTCTTTAGATTCCACCAATTTCAGGGCATGAAGGCTCAGACACAAATCAGTATGCTAGGTTCCGAGTCCTATACATACAAATTAAATAATAATTACTCAGGGGTTCCTTATTTATGCACATTGGGGATTCTTTCCTTTTCTGTGAAGGTTTATAGAGCTTGAAAGATATAGCTAAAAGAAGTTGGAAGAAAGAATGAAACTGTTTAACTGCCTCTTAAGACCATAGTCTCAGAAGCTTTTTATCTTTAATGAAAGTGCACCTGTAAATGATTACGCATCAGCATCCATTTTCACCCATATGTGGCTGATGAGTAAGTGAAATGGAGGTTCATTAAAAATAAAAGCAAAGCAGTTAGAAGGACTGCAACACAAAGATCAACACCCATTATCAGACAGGGGAAATGGTGTGCTGAAAGAGGTATTTGCTTTTCAACTAGTTTCAATCTACTGCAGGCTATGAAATGATAATCTCTGCTTATTTTTTTGCCAGTAAATGTCAGCTATGTCATTTCTGTTTACAGATGAGTGTGTTTCAATCTTGAAATGTTTATTCTCCGCCTCTATTATAGAAAGAAAAAGATTTTTCTAGCTTGCCTCTGGGAAAACAATTCTGTCTGCATTTGTATTGTGAACTAGACTAAAGGAAGAAGCATTGAAACAGGGAATTACTCTATGTGTCTGGTTGGATTGCAGCTTTGGGACCTGCAAAGCAGATTTCATGCTAATAAAAAAAAAGAGCAAGCAATCAAGAGAGATTATATACTTCTCTCTGGGAGAAAGGTAACATCCAAGATGTAAAATGCACGGATAAATTGTTTTCTGCACTGATTTGTGGCATTCTATCTCAACCGCCATCCTACTACATTAAGTTGAATATCCAACCCTTGGATCCAGATATGGAAATATTTATTATTTTGCATTTTTGGACCTAGATTTTTAAAGTCTATCTATTAAATATCCAGTACTATATAGCTGAATTTGTAGAAAAAGAAAATTAACTACAATTAAACTACTGAAATGAATTTTTGTATTGAAAAGATAGTTTTCTCCTGCTAAATGGTAGCATAAGACACAAGCAAATAATAGCAACCATATTGACAGTCATTTTGATATTGATAAATAATTAAAATTCTGGCAAATAAATGGAGATACACCTAATCTGAAGTTATTTTAGTTTGCAAAACCCAACCTATGGTTAAATAGTTTCAGGTTTGTCAGGGTGTAGACAGATTACTTGCTTAAGTGTCTTTTATGGATAGACTTTGGATAATAGTATGATGTATACATTTGCAGATGGAAAAAATTGTTAGTAGTTTATTTTTTCCATTAATAAGTAATCCGTTTCACTTTAAAATGTGTTTAAACTACAGAAGAAAAAAAAATAAATGTATTTGTGATACTGTCTTTCAGAAATGAACGCTGTATTGTGGTAAAACTGCTTTAAGTCTGTATTATATATTTATCACTTAGAGTTTCTTAGAACACTATTTACAATGATAATACTTGCTTATTTTAGCTTGTTTTATAATATAAATATTTTCATGTCAATATAACTTTTTGTAAACCACAAAATATTTCATTTGTAAACACATAAATATTTTAATGGCATTATGGTTTCTACCAGGAGGCTATACTGTAATTTATTTGGTCCTTATTTTTGGACATTTAGTTTTTTTAAATAAGCCTTTAAATTATAAACGATGCTACAATAAACTTCCCTAATTATAAAAACTTGACAATTTTTTTTTGAATTTTCTTTTCTTTTTTTTTTATACGGCAGGCTCTTATTAGTCATCAGTTTTATACACATCAGTGTATACATGTCAATCCCAATCGCCCAATTCATCACACCACTACCACCACCCACCCGCCACTTTCCCCCCTTGGTGTCCATACACTGGTTCTCTACATCTGTGTCTCAATTTCTGCCCTGCAAACCTGTTCATCTATACCATTTTTCTAGGTTCCACTTATATGCGTTAATATACGATATTTGTTTTTCTGACTTACTTCACTCTGTATGACAGTTCCTAGATACATCCGTGTCTCAACAAATGACCCAATTTCGTTCCTTTTTATGGCTGAGTAATATTCCATTGTATATAAGTACCATATCTTCTTTATCCATTTGTCTGTCGATGGACATTTAGGTTGCTTCCATGACTTAGCTGTTGTAAATAGTGCTGCAATGAACATTGGGGTGCATGTGTCTTTTTGAATTATGGTTTTCTCTGGGTATATGCCCAGTAGTGGGATTGCTGTATCATATGGTAATTCTATTTTTAGTTGTTTAAGGAACCTCCATACTGTTCTCCATAGTGGCTGTATCAATTTACATTCCCACCAACAGTGCAAGAGGGTTCCCTTTTCTCCACACCCACTCCAGCATTTGTTGTTTGTAGACTTTCTGATGATGCCCATTCTAACTGGTGTGAGGTGATACCTCATTGTAGTTTTGATTTGCATTTCTCTAATAATTACTGATGTTGAGCAGCTTTTCATGGGCTTCTTGGCCATCTATATGTCGTCTTTGGAGAAATGTCTATTTTGGTCTACTGCCCATTTTTGGATTGGGTTGCTTGCTTTTTTAATATTGAGCTGCATGAGTTGTTTACATATTTTGGGGATTAATCCTTTGTCCGTTGATTCATTTGCGAATATTTTCTCCAATTCTGAGGGTTGTCTTTTCATCTTGTTTATGGTTTCCTTTGCTGTGCAAAAGCTTTGAAGTTTCATTGGGTCCCATTTGTTTATTTTTGTTTTTATTTCCATTACTCTAGGAGGTGGATCAGAAAGCAGCTTGCTGTGATTTATGTCAAAGAGTGTTCTTCCTGTGTTTTCCTCTAAGAGTTTTATAGGGTCGAGTCTTACATTTAGGTCTCTAATCCATTTTGAATTTATTTTCATGTATGGTGTTAGGGAGTGTTCTAAGTTCATTCTTTAAATGTAGCTGTCCAGTTTTCCCAGCACCACTTATTGAAGAGTCTGTCTTTTCTCCATTGTATATCCTTACCTCCTTTGCCATAGATTAACCATAGGTGCGTGGGTTTACCTCTGGGCTTTCTATAATGTTCCATTGATCTATGTTTCTGTTTTTGTGCCAGTACCATATTGTCTTGATTACTATAGCTTTGTAGTGTAGTCTGAATTCAGGGAGTCTGATTCCTCCAGCTCCATTTTTTTCCCTCAAGACGGCTTTGTCTATTCGGGGTCTTTTGTGTCTCCATACAAATTTTAAGATTTTTTTTTTCTAGTTCCGTAAAAAATGCCATTGGTAATTTGATAGGGATTGCATTGAATCTGCAGATTGCTTTGGGTAGTATAGTCATTTACACAATATTGATTCTTCCAATTCAAGAACATGGTATATCTCTCCATCTGTTGGTATCATCTTTAATTTCTTTCATGAGTGTCTTATAGTTTTCTTCATACAGGTCTTTTGTCTCCCTAGGTAGGTTTATTCCTAGGTATTTTATTCTTTTTGTTGCAATGGTAAATGGGAGTGTTTCCTTAATTTCTCTTTCAGATTTTTCATCATTTGTGTATAGGAATGCAAGAGATTTCTGTGCATTAATTTTGTATCCTACAACTTTACCAAATTCATTGATTAGCTCTAGTAGTTTTCTGGTGGCATCTTTAGGATTCTCTATGTATAGTATCATGTCATCTGCAAACAGTGACAGTTTTACTTCTTCTTTTCCAATTTGTATTATTTTATTTCTTTTTCTTCTCTAATTGCCATGGCTAGCACTTCCAAAACTATGTTGAATAATAGTGGTAAGAGTGGAAATCCTTGCCTTGTTCCTGATCTTAGAGGAAATGCTTTCAGTTTTTCACCATTGAGAATGATGTTTGCTGTGGGTTTGTCATATATGGCCTTTATTATGTTGAGGTAGGTTCCCTCTATGCCCACTTTCTGGAGAGTTTTTATCAGAAATGGGTGTTGAATTTTGTCAGAAGCTTTTTTTTACATCTATTGAGATGATCATATGGTTTTACTTCTTCAATTTGTTAATATGGTGTATCACACTGATTGATCTGTGTATATTGAAGAATCCTTGCATTCCTGGGATAAACCCCCACTTGATCATGGTGTATGATCCTTTTAATGTGTTGTTGGATTCTGTTTGCTAGTAGTTTGTTGAGGATTTTTGCATCTATATTCATCAGTGATATTGGTCTGTAATTTTCTTTTTTTGTAGTATCTTTCTCTGGTTTTGGTATCAGGATGATGGTGGCCTCATTGAATGAGTTTGGGAGTGTTCCTTACTCTGCAATTTTTTGGAAGAGTTTGGGAAGGATGGGTGTTAGCTCTTCTCTAAATGCTTGATAGAATTCACCTGTGAAGCCATCTGGTCCTCGACTTTTGTTTGTTGGAAGAATTTTAATCACAGTTTCAATTTCATTACTTGTGATTGGTCTGTTCATATTTTCTATTTCTTCCTGGTTCAGTCTTGGAAAGTTATACCTTTCTAAGAATTTGTCCATTTCTTCCAGGTTGTCCATTTTATTGGCATAGGGTTCCTTGTAGTAGTCTCTTAGAATGCTTTGTATTTCTGTGGTGTCTGTTGTAACTTCTCCTTTTTCATTTCTAATTTTATTTATTTGAGTCCTCTCCGTTTTTTTCTTGATGAGTCTGGCTAATGGTTTATCAATTTTGTTCATCTTCTCAAAGAACCGGCTTTTAGTTTTATTGATCTTTGCTATTGTTTTCTTTGTTTCTATTTCATTTATTTCTGCTCTGATCTTTATGATTTCTTTCCTTCTGCTAACTTTGGGTTTTGTTTCTTCTTCTTTCTCTAGTTCCTTTAGGTGTAAGGTTAGATTGTTTATTTGAGATTTTTCTTGTTTCTTGAGGTTGGCTTGTATAGCTATAAACTTCCCTCTTAGAACTGCTTTTGCTGCATCCCATAGGTTTTGGATCGTCGTGTTTTCATTGTCACTTTTTTGTACGTATTTTTTGATTTCTTCAGTGATCTCTTGGTTATTTAGTTACGTATTGTTTAGCCTCCATGTGTCTGTGTTTTTTCCGTTTTTTTCCTTGTAATTCATTTCTAATTTCATAGCTTTGTGGTCAGAAAAGATGCTTGATATGATTTTAATTTTCTTAAATTTACTGAGGCTTGATTTGTGACCCAGGATGTGATCTATCCTGGAGAATGTTCTGTGTGCAGTTGAGAAGAAAGTGTAATCTGCTCTTTTTGGATCGAATGTCCTATAAATATCAATTAAATCTATCTGGTCTATTGTGTCATTTAAAGCTTGTGTTTCCTTATTTATTTTCATTTTGGGTGGTCTATCCATTGGTGTAAGTGAGGTATTAAAGTCCCCCAGAATTATTGTGTTACCGTCGATTTCCTCTTTTATAGCTGTTAGCAGTTGCCTTATGTATTGAGGTGCTCCTATGTTGGGTGCATATATATTTATAATTGTTATATCTTCTTCTTGGATTGATCCCTTGATCATTATGTAGTGTCCTTCCTTGTCTCTTGTAACATTCTTTATTTCGAAGTCTATTTTATTTGAAATGACTATTGCTACTCCAGCTTTCTTTTGATTTCCATTTGCATGGAATATCTTTTTCCATCCCCTCACTTTCAGTCTGTATGTGTCCCTAGGTCTGAAGTTGGTCTGTTTTAGACAGCATTTATACGGGTCTTGTTTTTGTATCCTTTCAGCAAGCCTGTGTCTTTTGGTTGGAGCATTTAATCCATTCACATTTAAGGTAATTATCCATATGTATATTCCTGTGACCATTTTCTTAATTGTTTTAGTTTTGTTTTTTAGGTCCTTTTCTTCTCTTGTGTTTCCATTTAGAGAAGTTCCTTTAGCATTTGTTGTAGAGCTGGTTTGATGGTGCTGAATTCTCTTAGCTTTTGCTTGTCTGTAAAGCTTTTGATTTCTCCATCGAATCTGAATGAGATCCTTACTGGGTAGAGTAATCTTGGTTGTAGGTCCTTCCCTTTTATCACTTTAAGTATATCATGCCACTCCCTTCTGGCTTGTAGAGTTTCTGCTGAGAAATCAGCTGTTAACCTTATGGGAGTTCCCTTGTATGTTATTTGTCCTTTTTCCCTTGCTGCTTTCAATAATTTTTCTTTGTCTTTTATTTTTGCCAATTTGATTAGTATGTGTCTCGGCGTGTTTCTCCTTTGGTTTATCCTATATGGAACTCTCTGAGCTTCCTGGGCTTGGGTGGCTATTTCCTTTCCCATGTTAGGGAAGTTTTCGACTATAATCTCTTCAGATATTTTCTCTGATCCTTTCTCTCTCTCTTCTCTTTCTGGGACCCCTGTAATGCAAATGTTGTTGCGTTTAATGTTGTCCGAGAGGTCTCTTAGGCTGTCTTCATTTCTTTTCATTCTTTTTTCTTTATTCTGTTCCACAGCTGTGAATTCCACCATTTTGTCTTCCAGGTCACAGATCCGTTCTTCTGCCTCAGTTATTCTGCTATTGATTCCTTCTAGTGTAGTTTTCATTTCAGTTATTGTATTGTTCATCTCTGTTTGTTTGTTCTTTAATTCTTCTAGGTGTTTGTTAAACATTTCTTGCATCGTCTCGATGTTTGCCTCCATTCTTTTCCCAAGGTCCTGGATCATCTTCACTATCATTATTCTGAATTCTTTTTCTGGAAGGTTGCCTATCTCCACTTCATTTAGTTGTTTTTCTGGGGTTTTATCTTGTTCCTTCATCTGATACGTAGCCCTCTGCCTTTTCATCTTGTCTATCTTTCTGTGAATGTGGTTTTTGTTCCACAGGCTGCAGGATTGTAGTTCTTGCTTCTGCTGTCTGCCCTCTGGTGGATGACACTATCTAAGAGGCTTGTGCAAGTTTCCTGATGGGAGGGACTAGTGGTCGGTAGAGCTGGGTGTTGCTCTGGTAGGCAGAGCTCAGTAAAACTTTAATCTGCTTGAGTGCTGATGGCTGGGGCTGGGTTCCCTCCCTGTTGGGTGTTTGGCCTGAGGCAACCCAACACTGGAGACTATCTGGGCTCTTTGGTGGAGCTAATGGCAGACTCTGGGAGGGCTCACACCAAGGAGTACTTCCCAGAACTTCTGCTGCTAGTGTCCCTGTCCCCATGACGAGCCACAGCCACCCCCTGCCTCTGCAGGAGTCCCTCCAACACTAGGAGGTAGGTCTGGTTCAGTCTCCCCTGGGATCACTGTTCCTTACCCTGGGTCCCGATGTGCACACTACTTTGTGCCCTCCGAGAGTGGAGTCTCTGTTTCCCCCAGTCCTGTCGAAGTCCTGCAGTCACATCCCACTAGCCTTCAAAATCTGATTCTCTAGGAATTCCTCCTCCTGTTGCTCTACCCCCAGGTTGGGAAGCCTGACATGGGGCTCAGAACCTTCACTCCAGTGGGTGGACTTCTGTAGTATAAGTGTTCTCCAGTCTGTGAGTCACCCACCCAGCAGTTATGGGATTTGATTTTACCGTGATTGCACCCCTCTTACCATCTCATTGTGGCTTCTCCTTTGTCTTTGCATGTGGGGTATCTTTTTTGGTGAATTCCAGTGTCTTCCTTTCAATGATTGTCCAGCAGTTAATTGTGATTCTGGTGTTCTCACAAGAGGGAGTGAGAGCACGTCCTTCTACTCCGCCATCTTGGTTCAGGGCCCCCCAGACAAATTTTGAGAAATAAAATTACTGGGCATGAGGATATCGGAATTTTTAAGGTCCTTGATACACAGTGACAATCGAAATCTACTATAGTTGCCACAAGTGGTGTCCACTGTGGCCTTGATCGTGAGACAGCATGAAACTGAGGTTATCCCTGAGGTTTCCTCCCACATGCACTCAGAAGCCTCCATTGCTGGAGAAACAGACTGATAGGAGAGTGGATTCTTTGACTTTTCAAAATAACTTTTCAAAAAATAGCAATGATTATAGTATTGAAAGCCAAAACCTTTCATTTTCAAGAGTCATGTTTTTTCAGAGAAGGAAATAATTCAAAACAGAACAAAAACTCAGACTCTGGAAAAATAACCTGTAGTTTCCACATATAATACACAAACTACCCAGTCATATATGCGAGCAGGGCCTAGGATGCATATCATCTTACACACACCTCCCTAAATTCTATGTCCTTTTCTAATTATTTCTCTTTGCATTATATAGGTTTTAATCCAGTTTTAATTTTATATTTAACACAATTTTACCTCTAAGGAAGAGTAGAAGAGGCTCATAAGAATATTGTCCTTTGGCTATTCTCTTTCTCAGGGAGACATTTCCAGGGTAGAAAACCTGTAATATGAAATGCCTTGCTCAGGACATCAAGGCATTTGCTCAGATAATAATTTACCAGCACATACTATGAAATAGCATTTTTTTTACAAAAGCAACTGGTATCAAGGCAGTGTGTATATGCACCCAAAAATTGAAGAAAGGGGATTTAATTTAATAAAGTAGTCCATGAACATTTCCACCTTAAATTGCTAGAGACAGGGGCAAAATTTCTATTTGTGCTTTATGGTTCTGCTAGATTGTAAGTGCTCAACCAGCAGAAAATTGTAACTATCAGGATGGAAAACCTCTCTATGACAATGATGTGATATAAGTATGAATTTGTTGTTTAAAAAAAGGTTCGTATCAGTGAAAACTCTCATGTGTCTAAATATATCTCCCTTTATTTTTTTCAAAATGAAATCTCTACACAATCTCTCTTTTTTGAACCACATGAATCAGCTTAAACAATAAATGATGTTCATTTCATATATCCAAATATAAAAAACTGAGCTTCGATACTACCATGCATTGGGTAATTGGAAATGTCTTATTGGAGATTGTTTTTGTTAAACTGTTGTTAGCATAGTGATTACTAACTTCAAATTTTTCTATAGAAAAAATATATTTTCATTTGAAAATGAAATAAAATCTAAAGTTTGAAAGACTAGTATGCTGAAACATGACTTAACATTATTGTTGAACTATGGTAATTAAACCAGGCTGGCAGAACCTATGTTGAAATGGATAGAAGTTGGAAACGTTGGTTCCTACTTAGAAAATGTTCCAGAGAGCTGTATCTGTCTTTATGGTGAATTGACTCTTAGTGAAAACCTTTTGAAGTTTGTTTACTGTGTGAATGGCTTGAGAATGAGCAGATTTGACAGTATGTCCCAAACTGAAACTTTTTGTCTACCTTATCCACAAAACCTGTTTTTCTTCCATTGTTTCCCAACTCAGTTAGCTTTAGCACTCTACCTTTAATAGCTCCTGCCTGCAATTTGACAGGCATTCTGCGCACCTCCATTTCTCTTCCTTCCCACAGCCAAATACCAGTCTTACATTTCCACCAGGGATTCACATCCATCCACTTCTTTATATCCTTGAAATCCCTCTGCTTGACCAGGTCATCTGAATTACTGCACGCCTCCTGCCTCTAATTGATTTTCCTCTCTCCCATTTGTGAAATATGACGAGAGCTATTCTGTAACATGCAAACATGATCATATCTTCCTGCTTAAAACTATTTGGCAACAAACTATTGCTCTGAAAATATGCAAACTTCATGTCATGGCTTGTAAAATATTTGATAGCTACTTTCTACCCTGAATTAAGCCCCATCCCTGGTGTTTCATGCAGCCAACAAACCCCACTTCCGCCACACCTAACTTTTCCAGCTTTTCTGAACTTCTTTCAGCTTCTAGAATTACACAAACTTTCGTGCCTCTGAGTATTTGCACATGCTTTTCTCTGCCAGCAAAACTCCTGGTCCGCCAGGAAAATTCTTAATCCTCATTTTTTATTACCTAATTTCCATTCATCCTTTTGGCTAATGGATTTCAAACACATTTTTGGTCATGACCCATCTTAAAAATATATTTTACATCCAACCCAGATCCCTCTCACACATAGACACAATCTCAACTGAAAAATATTTCATGAAACAATATTCATACATTTTATTGCAATTCTATTCTCTTCTACTCTAATTGATTTACTAAATTGATTTTACAACCTCAAGTTGAAAAAACACAGTGTAATTTCTCTTTCAGATTTTTCATCATTGGTATATAGGAATGCAAGAGATTTCTGTGCATTAATTTTGTATCCTGCTACTTTACCAAATTCATTGATTAGCTCTAGTAGTTTTCTGGTAGTGTCTTTAGGATTCTCTATGTATAGTGTCATGTCATCTGAAAACAGTGACAGCTTTACTTCTTCTTTTCTGATTTGGATTCCTTTTATTTCTTTTTCTTCTCTGATGCTGTGGCTAAAATTTCCAAAACTATGTTGAATAATAGTGGTGAGAGTGGGCAACCTTGTCTTGTTCCTGATCTTAGTGGAAATGGTTTCAGTTTTTCACCATGGAGAATGATGTTCGCTGTGGATTTGTCATACATGACCTTTATTAGGTTGACGTAAGTTCCCTCTTTGCCTGTTTTCTGGAGGGATATTATCATAAATTGGTGTTGAATTTTGTCGAAAGCTTTTCCTGCATCTACTGAGATGATCATATGGTTTTTCTCCTTCAATTTATTATTATAGTGTATCACATTGATTGATTTGTGTATATTGAAGAATCCTTGCATTCCAGGGATAAACCCAAGGAAACACTCCCATGTACCATTGCAACAAAAAGAATAAAATACCTAGGAATAAACCTACCTAAGGAGACAAAAGACCTGTATGCAGAAAAGTATAAGACACTGATGAAAGAAATTAAGACGATACAAACAGATGGAGAGATATACCATGTTCTTGGGTTGGAAGAATCAACATTGTGAAAATGACTATACTACCCAAAGCAATCTACAGATTCAGTGCAATCCCTGTCAAACTACCTATGGAATTTTTCACAGAACTAGAACAAAAAATTTCACAATTTGTATGGAGATACAAAAGACCCCAAATAGCCAAAGCAATCTTGAGAAAAAAAACAGAGCTGAAGGAATCAGGCTCCCAGACTTCAGACTATACTACAAAGCTACAGTAATCAAGACAATATGGTACTGGCACAAAAACAGAAATATAGATCAATGGAACAGGATAGAAAGCCCAGAGATAAACCCACTCACATATGGTCACCTTATTTTTGATAAAGGAGGTGAGACTATACAATGGAGAAAAGACAGCCTCTTCAATAAGTGGTGCTGGGAAAACTGGACAGCTACATGTAAAAGAATGAAATTAAAACACTCCCTAACACCATACACAAAAATAAACTCAAAATGGATTAGAGACCTAAATGTAAGGCCAGACACTATCAAACTCATAGAGGAAACATAGGCAGAACACTCTATGACATAAATCACAGCAAGATCCTTTTTGACCCACCTCCTAGAGAAATGGAAATAAAAATAAACAAATGGGACCCAATGAAACTTCAAAGCTTTTGCACAGCAAAGGAAACCATGAAGAAGACAAAAAGGCAACTCTCAGAATGGGAGAAAATATTTGCAAATGCAGCAACTGACAAAGGATTAATCTCCAAAATTTACAAGCTGTTCATGCAGCTCAATATCAAAAAAACGAACAATCCAAAAATGGGCAGAAGACATAAATAGGCATTTCTCCAAAGAAGATATACAGATAGCCAATAAACATATGAAAGAATGCTCAACATCACTAATCATTAGAGAAATGCAAATCAAAACTGCAATGAGGTATCACCTCACACCAGTCAGAATGGCCATCATTAAAAAATCTGCAAACAGTAAATGCTGGAGAGGGTGTGGTGAAAAAGGAACCCTCTTGCACTGTTGGTGGGAATGTAAACTGATACAGCCACTATGGAGAACAGTATGGAGATTCCTTAAAAAACTAAAAATAGAACTACCATACGACCCAGCAATCCCACTACTGGGCATATACCCTGAGAAAACCATAATTCAAAAAGAGTCATGTACCACAATGTTCATTGCAGCTCTATTTACAGTAGCCAGGACATGGAAGCAACCTAAGTGTCCGTCAACAGATGAATGGATAAAGAAGATGTGGCACATATATACAATGGAATATTACTTAGCCATAAAAAGAAACGAATGAGTTATTTGTAGTGAGGTGGATGGACCTAGAGTCTGTCATACAGAATGAAGTAAGTCAGAAAGAGAAAAACAAATACCGTATGCTAACACATATATATGGAATCTAAAAAAAAAAAAAGGTTCTGAAGAACCTAGGGGCAAGACAGGAATAAAGGCGCAGATGTAGAAAATGGACTTGAGGACACAGGGAGGGGGAAGGGTAAGCTGGGACGAAGTGAGAGAATGGCATGGACTTATATATACTACCAAATGTAAAATAGATAGCTAGTGGGAAGCAGCCGCATAGCACAGGGAGATCAGCTCAGTGCTTTGTGACCACCTAGAGGGGTGGGATAGGGAGGGTGGGAGGGAGACGCAAGAGGGAGGAGATACGGGGATATATGCTTATGTATAGCTGATTCACTTTGTTATAAAGCAGAAACTAACACACCATTGTAAAGCAATGATACTCCAATAAAGATGTTTAAAAAAAAAACAGCTTAAATACCATTTCCTCTAAGAAGTCTTCCTTTTTTTTTTAACTTTTTATTTTTTATTGGAGTATAGTTGATTAACAATAATGTGTTATTTTCAGGAGTAGAACAAAGTGATTCAATTATACATATACATGAATCTATTCTTTTTCAAATTCTTTTCCCAACTAAGTTGTTACAGAATATTGACCAGAGTTCCCTGTGCTATACAGAAGGTCCTTGTTGGTTATCCATTTTAAATATGTCAGTGTGTATATGTCAATCCCAAACTCCCTAACTATCCCTCCCCCCGCACCCTTCCCTGCTGGTAACCATAAGTTCATTCTTTAAGGCTGTGAGTCTGTTTCTGCTTCGTAAACAAGTTCATTTATATCATTTTTTTAGATTCTGCGTATAAGCAATATCATATGATATTTCTCTTTTTCTGTCTGACTTACTTCACTCAGTATGACAATCTCTAAGTCCATCCAGGTTGCTGCAAATGGCATTATTTCATTCTTTTTAATGGCTGAGTAATATTCCATTGTGTGTATGTACCACATCTTCTTTATCCATTCTTCTGTCTGTGGACATTTAGGTCGTTTCCATGTCTTGGCTATTGTAAACAGCACAGCAATGAATATTGGGGTGCATGTATTCTTTTGGGCCATGTTTTTCTCCAGATATATGTCCAGGAATGGGATTGCAGGATCATATGGTGGTTCTATTTTTAGTTTCTTAAGAAACCTCCATACTGTTCTCCATAGTGGCTGCACCAATTTACATTCCCACCAACAGTGTAGGAGGGTTCCCTTCTCTCCACACCCTCTCCAGCATTTATTGTTTGTGGGTTTTTTGATGATAGCCATTCTGACTGGTGTGAGGTGATATCTCATTGTAGTTTTGATTTACATTTCTCTAATAATTAACAATGTTGAATATCTTTTCTTGTGCCTCTTGGCCATCTGTATGTCTTCTTTGGAGAAATGTCTATGTAGGTCTTCTGCCCATATTTTGATTGAGTTGTTTGTTTTGATAATATTAAGCCACATGAGCTGTTTGTAAATTTTGGAGGCTTATCCCTTATCAGTCACATCATTTGCAAATATTTTCTCCCACTCTGTGTGTTATCTTTTTGTTTTGTTTATGGCTTCCCTTGCTGTGCAAAAGCTTTTGAGTTTAATTAGGTCCCATTTGTTTATTTGTGTTTTTATTTCCATTACTCTGGGATACGGATCAAAAAAGATGTTGCTGTGATTTATGTCAGAGAGTGTTCTGCCTATGTTTTCCTCTAAGAGCTTTATACTTTTCAGTTTCATATTTAAGTCTTTAATTTTGAGTTTAGTTTTGGAAGTCTTAGCTATGGCAATCAAAAAAGAAAAATAAATAAAAGGAATCCAAATTTGAAAAGAAGAAGTTAAACTGTCACTCTTTACAGATGACATGATACTATACATAGAAAATCCTAAAGATGCTACCAGAAAACTACTAGAGCTCATCAGTGAATTTGGTAAAGTTGCAGGTTACAAAATTAATACACAGAAATCTGTTGCATTTCTATACACTAACAATGAAAGATCAGACAGAGAAATTCAAGAAACAATCCCATTTACCATCGCATCAAAAAGAATAAAATACCTAGGAATAAACCTACCTAAGGAGGCAAAAGACCTGTACTCTGAAAACTATAAGACACTGAGGAAAGAAATCAAAGGCAACACAAACAGATGGAAAGATATACTGTGTTCTTGGATTGGAAGAATCAGTATTGTCAAAAATGACTGTACTACCTAAGGCAATCTACAGATTCAATGCCATCTCTGTCAAATTATCAATGGCATTTTTTCCAGATCTAGAACCAAAAATCTTAAAATTTGTGTGGAGACACAAATGACCCTGAATAGCCAAAGCAATCTTGAGAAAGAAAAACGGAGCTGGAGGAATCAGGCTTCCTGGCTTCAGAGTAAACTACAAAGCTATAGTAATCAAAACAGTATGGTACTGGCACAAAAACAGAAACATAGATCAATGGAACATGATAGAAGTCCAGAAGTAAACCCACAAACCTATGGTCAATTAATCTATGACAAAGGAGGCAAGACTATACAATGGAGGAAAGACAGTCTCTTCAATAAATCGTGCTGGGAAAACTGGACAGCTACAGGTAAAAAAAAAAAATGAAATTAGAACATTCTTTAACACCATACACAAAAATAAGAAGTCTTCCTTGAACCTTTAAGATAACTTGATGCTCCTGCTCTATGATCCTGTTGGAACTTGTACTTCCCATATTACAGCCCTAGACATAGTTTTCTGTCTTTCTCAATGACAGAATGTATAGTGAGGGCAGGCATAGTGTCTGTCTTGCTCCACATCATGCAATCTGCATGCTACAGTACCTGTCATATGTTAAGTGCTTACAGAATTCAAGTTGAATGATTCAATAAATTAATAATTGAAATTCTGGTCTATTTGGATTAACCACACTAATAAATCAAGTTATTTTTTTTGATTCTAAGTAAGAAACCTAGAGGTGAGTGATTTCCAACATGTCTTTAAGAAAAGAAAGAAGCAGAAGAAAGTTTTAATGAAACATTTTAAAATTATAGGCATGAAAAGAGAAAACATGTCTTTTTGGCAATTCTAAAGATGGCTATATTTCATCTTGTTTATACTGTCATGTATGGGCTATGAACTGCAAAATGCCAGCCTACACTTTGAGGATATCCTGAGAGCAATATATTATCTCTACCTATTGTTCTGCTGGAATGTGTCCCAAGAGAAATAAGGCATGTACTTTAACATTTAAAAGTTAAAACAATTAGTCTTTCTTTTTGTACAAACATCTCAAAACAGCTACATTCCAAATTTATGTGTCAGAGGGTGATCATAAATTTGCTTACTTTTAATTCTGAGTATGAGGAGAAGTATGGCTCTTTACCCAGGCTCACTCTATATTTTGATGTGACCTGCCAGGATTTTTCATACACATTTGTGACCTTGATTTTAGCTATTTATAGCTCCGTCTTAAATTTCTTAAATTTAATAGTGAATTGACTGAGATGAGAAAACAGTTGGGGATATCTTCAGTGACATTTTTGGATATCTCTTTTTTGATTAAAACAATATTTTCTAATCACTTTTATTAGTTTAAACACTAATTTATGGTAAATTTAATCCATATGTTTTTACTTCATATCTCACCAAAATATTGTTGAAAAAGAACTTTACAAACAGCTGTCTCTTCTCCAAATAATACAGTCAGGTTTGAAGAACCTATTTTTTGAGTTAAAATTTTTTGCCACTCACCAGGTGCATATAGTCAGATAAATCAATACAGTGAAATGGACACAGTCCTATGCTATATATTTCTTGAAATCACCGTGTACAACAATACATGTTATTAATACAAATTTATTTCTTCATATAAAGAAATAATTCGCTTGAGGTCAATTCATATGGAAAATGTATATATATTAAGTAAAATTCTTTAACTTTCAGCTAAATAATAATTTTCCAATCTGTATCACTTGGAACAATGTCTTCTTAAAGAAATGAAAACTTTGCTGAAACTTGCTTAAACAACAGGGAAATGTGTTTATCTCACATAACAGAAATTCAGAGATAGGTTATTTAAAGAAGAAATTCAATGATGATGTAAAATCATTTCTTTCCTCTCTCACATCTGCTATCTTCCTTCTTTAGACTGGTAGCAAATGGCTACAGCAGTTCATTCTATGATAATGCCCAGAAAAAGAAGACTCTATCACTGGTTGTACATCTCTCTTAGTAGTGAAGAAAATTTTTCTTAACATCCCCTCTGCCCCAGCAAATTTTTCCTCAGATCTCATTGGTGGAAATTGGGTACCATGTTCTTTTGTGAATCAAGAGCTAGCAAGGAGAATGAGATTGCCTTTAGACTGATAAGACATACTTTGGTTGTAGATGAAGTAGGCTTTCTCCAAGGTTCACGGCCAACACAAGAAGAGTAGATATCTGAATAAAGCTGGAGATTTGGGGGAAGGAATATTGGGAATAAATGCTGGGTAGGCAAAAGAAGCACACATACACACAAATAGGATGCCTGCAATATTGTTCCTTATATACATATCTAAGGGCGGATGAATGTCATTAAGGCTTCAGGTAATATTAACTACACACAGACTATTTTTTGTAAAATGCCATGAGTTTTATTAAGTTAAGGAAATTATTATCTCCATGTGTGTTTCTTTCTGCACCCTCAAGCCAGTTTTTCTGGGCTGTGAGTAATCAGTTACAAGTGAGAAAGGAGAATAATTAGGTAAGTTGAGAAAAAAAATTGGTGAAGGCACTCAAAGCCCATGGTTAGAAGTTCAGAGTTTATTGCAGAACCATTATGAAACGGGATTTGGAGTGAGTATAGACCCATGAAATAGGGAATTTTATGAACTAAACATACGACTAAGGTGATTCTTGCCACGCTTCCTCAGTAGAGAGATTCATCTTGTCTAATCCACCCATCTGAATCAATTTTTGGCTTCAATTGTTGATTTTCATCTTCTAATAAGAAAAAAGTGAGAACTTTTGGATGACTTTCTGATTCCACTTTCCTCTCTCCCACTCACTTGGCTAAAAGGATAATTGAAAGTGTAAAATGAGAGGGTATTTGCAAGTGTACTGGAATGTTCTTCCTTGTCCTATTAGATTTTTTAGACTATTTTGAATGTCATAGCAATAATAAAATAAAAGGTAAATATAAAATGTTTCTTTAAAATAAAAGGTAAATATAAATTTCTTCGACACCATTCACTAGTCCACTGATAGAGACTAAAGCCTATGAAAGAATGGGGGAAGAAAAAAAACAACTTTAAAAATAGAATGGTCACATCTGTAAATGTGGAGATTTGATCAAATGATCTCTGCTCTCTTTCAGGTGTAAAATTTGATGATTCCACCTGAGTAGGTCTGTTTTAAAGAAAGAAGGAATATTATGTATTTTCTCTTCTATCACTTTTATTCTATCTAGAAAAGTTTTTCAAGCCAATTTTGAAATTTACTAGATGATTCACGCTTTACATTAAAAAAAAAAGGATTTTAGCCCAGTTAGTTTTAGTGAATTAAAACTTTACCTAAGAAATGGGAAAAAAATACCTGCTATTTTCAAATTCATAAGATTGTCCCAGTTTCCAAAAGAACTCAGTATAAATAATAGAGTTATATCTGATTAATCATACTTACAATTACATATAGGAAAATACATATTTAACATCTTATTAACATCTATCATAATTTAAAATAAAAAATGCAAAGTGTACTAAGTAAAAATTACTATTCATATTTATAGCCTCATTGTTCTGGAATTGTTTCTGTGTGTGTGTGTCTGTGTGTGTGTTTTTGCATGTACATGTGTGTATTTTAAACAGGGCTTTAAAAAGTAATTATAAATTATTTAGTTGTTTTTTTTCTTTTATTCTTTATTGTTTATTAATAGTAAAGTCAAGTCGAAATGACCAAGACATTTGCAGGGATATGCCAAATTATCTAAGCATAGAGGGTGCTAGTCACCAATAGGATTCTCAGTTCACCATTGCAGTAGTGTTATGCAACTATTGGAAGTAAGAGAAGAAATGTATTTTGCCTGGAGTGCTCTTTACTTCTTATTTCACCCAGGTAAATCCTTATCATCTTCGGGTTTCTCATCATGAGTCTAATCCTGAAGGTTTATGCTTATTTGGGAGCTTAACTGCCCCTAACAAAATATCTACGGAGCCATTTACTTTTTCTTAACAATTCTTTCTTTGCTTATTTAATTGTTTGGGTGGAATCTGTTTCACCCGCTAAGCTCCAAGACAAGCACTACATCTACTGTGCTTACTATTGTACATACATTGGCTAGCATACAGCTTAATATGAAATAAATGCCCCCCCCCCCCCCAATTTTTGTAGGTAAGGTAAATGAATGAAAGAGAGTATTTTCACTTTTTAAATTAATAATGTCTTTGTGATATTCTTCACAAAAATAATCTGAAGCAGCTAATGCACTGTTTACCCCATAAGGCTATAATAGACGTTTTCTAACATTTAAAATCTTAATGTTCCAGCACCCTTAATGCCAAACACAGATATGCTAGTATAAAATAATCTATCAATTTAATATTTTATAAATAAACAAAGCTAGTTACCAACTTCATACCTTCCTTTTCACCTTTTATGTATCTCCTCCCTGCACTTACCCACTGGGATGATTCAATCTTTATTATTTCTTTATTTCATCCATCCCCTGCCTTCCCTATTCTGGCTTGCTTCGCTTCTAATCTGGACTCAAAACAAGAACAGATTATCTGATCTCTGCATCTCATTTATTTCTCCTTAATGATCTTGAAATTATTTTACTAACACATATATCTGTTCAGTATTATTTTCCCTTGTCTTGCCCAGAATTCAGCATGTTACTCATAACTGGAATGATTTAGAGACTAATCATAATTTAAATATCTTTTCACCCTCCTCATTCTCCTGCAAATTTCACATTCTACATTTTAGCTCAAACATTTCTTTTATTCCCAGATGCTCTTCATTCTTCCATAACTGTTCTTTCTCCCCTTAACTTTGTTCCTAATACAAACTCCTTATTCCTTAATGCTTTGTTTAATGGTATTTCCTCATTGAAGAGTTCTTTAGAGCAACAAATGACAGGAATAGTGAAGCAAAAATCATATGACATTTCAAACTCTATACCTATGTGATTGAATCTTAGAAGATTTTTTCTGCAATATGAAACCCAGTTTCCTCACATGTAAAATGGATACTTAAATACAAAAACAGTTATGCAAAATAAATGGTAATTTCACTTTTCTTCTCTGATGTGCTCCAAAGAGAAAGAATCAATCCCTCCTGTCTCTAAGGTATTTTATTCAATATCTCTCCTAAAGTTTTTGTTACATGTGTATTTTAAAGCCAGTTATTTGTCTGACTTCATGAGATACATTGTGAAGA
Organism: Balaenoptera musculus; assembly: GCF_009873245.2. Lineage (NCBI taxonomy): Eukaryota > Metazoa > Chordata > Mammalia > Artiodactyla > Balaenopteridae > Balaenoptera > Balaenoptera musculus. Next base: position 74,737,547 of record NC_045794.1, read on the forward strand.
AAATCTATATCTCACACTTGTTTAACTTTTCATTATATGAGACACATAGCAGATATTTAATAAATTATTGCTCAATTTAAAAATGAGCAATATCACTAATAATTTGTCCAATCAAAATATTAATACATATTGATACATGCCAAGATGAAAGTAGTCAAACATTTTATTGATTCTAAATTCATTTATATTATAATCACTTTACCATTTATTATTTAATGAATTACAAACACCTTTATGAGTTGCAAAGATTTAGGATACTAAATATGCCTTCAACATTACGTTTATTTGTTCTGTTAATGTCAACTCTACAATCTTCTAAAATTTTTGAAAAATATATTGTTAAATTCATCTGCATATTTTCTGAAAAACATTGTCCCCAGAATGATATTCTATAAAAATTTATTTGATTTCATGAAATGTATATTGCTTGACTTCATAATTAATGCAGTTTAAAATAGTCTCTAACATAATGCAATATACTTTTCAAATTACAAAGAATAGTGCCCAGAGGATTCTCTGTGCTCCAACATAAGTGGAATTATAAGAGTAGCAATAAATATGATTGTTCTGTAAATTAGGAAGAGCAAAAATATCACAAACCTCAAGAAATGGCATTGAAGATAGACTTTTAAAAAATTTAGGCCTTCAGGGGACAAACCAAATGCAAGATTTAGACTAATTTTACGATGGCTATAATCTACTATTTTAGCTACTGGAAAAAAAATTAAAACCATGATTGAATTTGACTGAATATCTACAGTCATGTTGGGTATAATAATAACAATAAGAAATGTTTCTCTCTGAAATGAAGCTGTACTAATTATTAAACAGTGCTCTAAATTGCAACACTGAGAATCTCCTGTATTGCTATTTCTATAACATAAATCATTTTTTCTGACTTTTGTTTGGATGTCGAGGCCAATATAATTTCATGGTCAGTTTAATATATATTATTCTAATACATGCATTGCCAACTTACACTGGAGAATTCCTAAACTGACCTGTGCCAACACCCCTAGTTCCTTAGTGTGGGCTGGAGTTATAAATAGAAGCCAGGAAGTGTGCAGGGAAAATAAAAGAAGAAACACAGAATTTCTGACAAATAACCAGTGTCTGGTTTCAGTTTTTCTTAGTTCTAGTTATATGCCTGTCCTTGGCCTACATTAGCCACTTCTGTATCCTTACAATAACTCCTCTAGTTTTCTTAACCTAGATCAAGTTGCTTTCTATTACTTGCAGCCAGTCATAACTAACATACTCTCTGTGTCAGTTTTTAAAAGGATTAGAGATAATCTATTTAAAATGTTTTTCACATAGTAGATATTCTTTCTTACTATGGTAATTATTCATATTTTAGAATGTCTATTTTGTGGAAAAGATTAAAGCTAGACTAGAGTTCTGTCTGGATGTCTATCCTAAAATTACCAGCAGTAAAATAAATTGTTGGTTGCTAGACATTCCATGATCCATTAAAATTGGCATTAAAATACTTGCAGAGAAGCAAATGGCAATAGCTCTACCTAGTTTTCCTCAATAAACCTTCTCCTGTTGGATGGCTTGTCTTTCTCTCAGTTTTATTCTGCTACTAAGGGATTTTATGAGAAAAGAAGACAATAATTTTATTTTGTATATTTCCCTTTGCAGTATACAAACCTGAAGTACTTTTAATCCCAGGGTTCCAGCAATAAGACAGTAAAGGTTAGTGTGGTGACTCTCTGTGTGGGGCTTCATGCCTCTGAAATCTAAAAGAATTATAGATGCTCAAACAGTCTAGTACAACAGCAAGTGAGTATACAACATAAAACAGATAACATCTAAAATTATTAAAATTTGATTTAGTTAAAGATTTGTTAGGAACTTACTATGTGGCAGATGTTTGCTTAGAAAATATGTACAGCTTTAAATATGAATATTAAGAATATTTAAGGACTTCATGGTCTAAATGAGAAGACAGCTGATAAAAATGATTAGAATGCAATGCAACAATTCTGTAATAGAGCTCTGGTCAATAGGTAGTGAAAACAGATACAAAGGAATCAATTTCCGGTAGTCAACAGTAAGTTGATGTTTAAGTAAAAGAATTACACTTTCCTTACCTATTACTATTTAATTGTATGCTTATGGTCTGCCCTCTAGGATGTCTGTCTGTGGGAATACAGTGCTTTCTACATAGGACTGTTGCCTTCAACTGATATATAAGTAAATATCAAAAGTATAAGCCAGAACACTTGAAGTTGTCAAAGGGGAGCAATAATTGGGTTTGAGTGTACAGAGGTTACTATCTTTTTATATAAATGTCTTGTAAAAGTATTTGTCTAATTAAACTATATGCATAAATAACTGATAAAATTACAAATAAAAATTTTTAAAGGAGAGAGAGCCAGTGAAATGAGAATTGAGGGGTGAAGTAGGAAATCAGAACAAGAGGTGACAAGTGAAAACTAAGAAAAAGTAAGAACTATTCTTTGCCATCCTCAAAATGTTGATGATGATATTGACTTCCCATATGGAATGAGAAATCAACTCATTTTATTTATCAAAAGAAAGGCAATTTCAAAAAGCTATAGGACTCAGGTTGGACTTGCTTATAGTAGTACTTTTCTATAATCAACATATGTCAGGATTTCAATGAATATAAGTCATCCAAGTTAGATGATTTAAAAAAAATCGATTCAAGTGATTCATGAAAAGTTCAAAGTCTAATTATATGTTTCATTATTAATTTTTTAAAAATTAAAGCCAAAATATCTAGCAACCAGAAACATGGTGAAAAGCAGATGCTGTATGGTGAATTAAAAACAGATTTAAGTCATGCAATTAGACTGATTCAACCAGATTCTGTGATTTTTTTTCTTGTGTTTTTGACTCCATTTAAAATTAGAGGGAGAATTATTTTTTGACACTGGTATCTGGTATATTCAGATGAACATAACTTACCAAACTATCTAAGATTCACCTATAGGAAAGAATCTACACAGAATTATGTATTAATTCTGCTCAAGAAAGAAATACAGAATGTCAAAGTTATTAGAATAGTTTGTGTACAAAAATTAAGGAGAGATGAAAAGCATTAATGTGGTGTGTTATAAAATAATTTTGGTAAGATTGACATACTTTCGTTTAATAAAAATAATTTAGATAACCATCAAAGTTGATAGTTTTTTATGGTATAAATAATACATTACTAGTTTCTTCTTGTACGTTAATTCTGTTCATAGCCTACCCCATAAAAGATACTGGAAAATCTAGTAAAATAAAACTTTTCTAATAGATTAAAAGTAAAACTTGTATTAAAATTAGTAAAAGAGCTTTACCCTATCTGTTGAGTTTTTGAAGCTTCCTTATATCTGTTTTTTAAGAATCATTGCTTATTTCCTATTTATGGAGGTAATGCACTGAGAGATGTACTTTAAGGATTAAGAAATTATTTCTGTGCAACTCATGAATAATCACTTTTTTAAAGTGCTATAAAGATAATTTGTCTAGTAAAAGAATGCTGACCATGTGAAATAATTTTAACGTTGCTCTTTAATCTCATTGTCTCAGTTGTGGTAAGGAAGATAAGAATGGAGCTATCAGTTCATGCCTGTGGTGGACATACCCTAGGGTGGTCTCCATGATTTTTGAAACCCAGTATCCACCCTTGAGTTTTGGCAGAAACTGTGATCTGCTTCTAACCAACAGAGTATGACAAGGGTGACTGGCTATCACTCCTGTAATTGTGACAAGTTATAATGCCAAGGTAAAGGGATTTTTTTAGATATAAAAGTTGATTTTGAGGTAATCAAAGAGATTATTCTAAATGGGGCTCACCTAATCAGGTGAGTCTTAAAAAGAGGACCTAGGCTTTTCCTGAAGGCAGAGATGCCAAGTGAGAGATATCTTCTCTTTTTATGGTTTTGAAGAAGTAAGCAGCCAGGAATTTCATAGTCTCAAGGAAATGAATTCTGGCCCAAACTGAGAGAGCTTGGAAACTGATCTGTTCCTAGTCCAGACTCCTAATAAGAACATACTCCAGCTGACACTTTGAGAGACCCTGACAGGGAACCCTGCTAAGCTGTGCCCAGACTTCTGACCTACAGACACTGTGAGATAATAAAATGAGTGTTGTTTTAAGTTCCTAAGTTTTTAGTAATTTGTTACATAGCATAAAAAACTAATACAAAGCCTCTTTAAAAAAAACTAAAAAAAACCCAGATGGCCTTACATTTCCAAAGCAGCCCTAAGCTTCTAAAATGAACTATTTTAATGTTTCATCAATCCTCACTATAATGTCAAAACAGTATACTTTTGCTGCTAGGCAACCACTTTCCTCAGTAATTTATGCTTAAAAATGTTTAATGCTTTTCAGCTCTTTCTCATTATTTAATGCATATTGGCAAAAAAAAAAAAAAGTCCAGAAAAATTTAAAAAAGAGGAAGCTATGGGCAGAACCTCATGGTTTTTATTTCTATTCTTTTCCCCTTGCCTAGATAAATTCATTTCTGGATATTTCTCTTGTTATTCACCTCAGATTCACAGCACATCCCACAGGCCATTTCATCTTGATTTTCACTCAGTTTCTGCCAAGTCATTTAGACTCTAATGGAGAGATCTAGGTAATATTATTTTTCTGCTTGTCAATATAAACGAATTTCCATCCATCAATCAATCCTGGGAAGGCCTGTATGCTGGTTAATCAGACTGACATGATTTTGAGTACTATGCTGGTTTCTAGCCATGTGACCTTGGAGAAATTGTTTAAATTTTTCAAATCTGCATTGGGATAATAACGCCAATATCATACTGGTGTTGTAATTAAAATTCACAAAATATTTACCAGTGCCTGACACATATTGAGCTCAATATAGAATAACCATTGCTGAATACTATTTATCAGTCACTGGGCTTGGCTCCCCTCTCCCTCTCCTGCTCTCTCAGTAAAGATGCACTTTTAATTATCACAGTAATTATCATATTAAGGATGCCAGGTGAACCTTATATAGATGAGGAAATTGAATCTAAGAAAATTAAGGGCCCTCCCAAGTTGACATGAATAGTGAAGGTCACAACTAAGAAATGAACCTTTTTCATTCCATTTTCATTACAACTGGCTCATGCATGTCCTCTCAACATTTTGAGTCTATACCTCTGAAACAACCTATTTCCAAACAATATTCAATTCTTTTTTTAAAAAAGTACATATCCTAATAAATATTAACTTCCCCAGGTAACTTTTAAACCTAAAATAAATTTATTTGGAACCATATATGTAACCACTTATTACTGGGTTCTGTTAATTGAGAAACAAGTTAAATATATTGAAGAGACTAATTCAGATCATGAAATCATCTAATGTTTATTTGCTATTAATACATCAGCAGAATTTTATATGGCATATATATTTTTAAAAAATAACTCAAATTACAGTCCTGAGGAAAAGAAACAGAGATAAATTAAGAGAAATTTTTAATATACTTTAATTTTTAGAGTAGTTTTAGGTTCACAGCAAAATAAAGTGGAAAATATATGAGTTCCCATATATCCCATGTCCCCAAAACCTACTCCACTATCAACATACCCCACCAGAGTGGTACATGTGTTAACAATTGATGAACCTATGTTGACACATCATTACCCAGTCCACAGTTTACATTAGGGTTCACTTCTTGATGTTGTACATTCTATAAGTATTAGCACATGTATAATGACATGTATCCATTTTTGTTGAATCATATAGAATAGTTTCACTCCCCTAAATGTCCTCTATAGTCTGTGTGTTTTTTCAACTTTTTCTTAAACCCCTAGAAACTACTGATGTTTTTACTCTCTCATAGTTTAGCATTTTTGAGATGTAATATAGTAGGATCACACAGTATGTAGCCTTTTTAGTTTCTTTCACTCAGTAGTATGCTTCTTTCACTTAGTAATATGCATTTAAGTTTCCTCATGTCTTTTCATTGCTTGATAGCTCATTTCTTTTTAGCGCTGAATAATATTCTATTGTCTGGATGTACCACAGTTTATTTATCCATTCACCTAGAGAGGGACATCTGGGTTGCTTCCAAGTTTTGGCAATTATGAATAAAGCTGCTGAAAACATCCATTTGTGAGTTTTTGTGTGACATAAGTTTTCTACTCCTTTGGGTAAATATCAAGGAGTGTAATTGCTGGATCATATGGTAACAGCATATTTACTTTTTTAAGAAACCACCAAACTGTCTTCCAAAGTGGCTGTACCATTTGTACTTCCACTAGCAATGAATGAGAGTTCCTATTGCTGCATATCTTCACCAGCATCTGTTCTGGATTTTGGCCATTACACCTGTTTGTGTAGTGGTATCTCACTGTTGTTTTAATTTGCAATTTCCTAATGACATATGATATTAAACATCTTTTCATCTGCATGTCTTCTTTGCCATTTGCATATCTTCTTTGGTGAGATGTCTGCTTAGGTATTTTGTCCCCTTTTTAAATTAAGTTGTTCATTTTCTTATTATTGAGTTTCGAGAAATCTTTATCTTGGATAACAGTCTTTCATCAGATGTGTCTTTTGCAAATATTTTATGCCAGTATTTGGCTTCTCAGTCTCTTCATAATGTCTGTCACAGGGAAGATGTTTCAAATTTCAATAAAGTCCAGCTTATCAATTATTTCTTTCATGGATCTTGCCTTTGGTGTTGTATCAGTTCCTCATTTGCTCATAGTTTGCATTATGAATGGCTGTTGGATTTTGTCAACTACTTTTTCCACATCTTTTAAAATGATCGTGATTTTTCTTTAGCCTGTTGATGTGATAGAGTATGTCAATTGATTTTCAAATGTTGAACAAGCTTCTATATCTGGGACACATCTCACTTGGTCATCCTGTATAATTCTTTTTATACATTGTTGGATTCAGTTTACTAATTTTGTTTGAGGATTTTTGCGTCTATGTCATGAGAGATATTGATCTGTAGTTTTCTTTTCTTGTGATATCTTTTTCTAGTTTTGGTGTTAGAGTAATGTGGGCCTCATAGGATAAACCAACAAGTATTCCCTCTGCTTCTATCTTCTAGAAGAGATTGTAGAGAATTGGTACAATTTCTTTTTTAAATGTTTGGTAGAATTCACCAATGAACACATCTGGGTCTAGTGCTTTCTGTTTTGGAAGGTTATTAATTATTGCCTCAGTTTGTTTAGTAGTTATAGGCCTGTTCATATTGTCTATGTCTTTCATATGAGTTTTGTAATGTACATTTACAATTAACCCAAGTCCACCTTCAAATAACATTCTACCATGTCACTGGTAGTGCAAATACCTTATAACAGCAATATACTCCTAATTTTTCCATTATCCCTTTTATCATTGTTGTCATTCAGTTGCATGTCATGTCATATATGTATATATACCACACATAAGGGTACATAATTACATTGTTGCTGTTATTTTTTTGAGTGAACTGTTATGTATTTCATTAATGAAGAATAAGGAAAATAAAAGTTTTTATTTTACTTTCACTTATTTTTTCTCTGATGTTCTTCCATTCTTTATGTAGATCCAAGTTTCTGACCTATATCATTTTTCTTCTCCCTGAAGAACTTTTAACGTTGTTTGCAAAGCAAGTTTACTGGCAACACATTTCTTCAGTTTTTCTTTAAGAAAGTCTTTATTTCTCCTTCACTTTTGAAAGATAATTTCATAGGGTACAGAATTCTACATTGGTGCTTTTATTCTCTCAAGCATTTAAATGTTTCACTCCATTCTCCTTACTTTCATGTTTCTGAGAAGAAATCAAATGGAATTCTTATCTTTATAGGGGGTGTGTTTTTTCCTCCTCTGGCTTCCTTCAAGATTTTTTCTTTATTTTTGATTTTTCTGAAGATAGAATATGATATGCCTAGATTTGTTTGGTTTTTTTTTTTTTTTTTTTTTGGTATTTATCCCTCTTGGTGTTCTTGGAGCTTCTTTGACCAGTGGTTTAGTATCTGACATTAATTTGAGGGAAATTCTTCATTGTTATTGCTTCAAATATTGCTTATGTTCCTTTCTTCTCCTTCTGATATTCTCATTATGTGTATGTTACATCTTTTGTAGTTGTCATACAGTCTTGGATATTCTGCTCTTTTTTAAAATCATTTTCCTTTTTGCTTTTCAGTTTTGCAAGTTTTACATATTCTTAAGGTCAGAGAGTCTTTCTTCAGTCATGTCTATTCTACTAATAAGTCCATCAAAGACATTCTCATTTCTATTGCAATGTTTATGATTTCTAGCATTTTTTATTCTTTCTTGGAATTTCCATGTCTCTGCTTACATTATCCATCTATTCTTGCATGTTGTCTACTTTTTCCATTAGAGCCCTTAGCATTATTAATTATAGGTGTCTTAAAATTCGTGGTTTGATAATTCCATCATTCCTGCCTTATCTGGGTCTGGCTCTGATGCTTTCTCTGTCTCTTAAAATTGTGGGGTTTTTTGCCTTTTAGTATGCCTTGTAATTTTTTGCTGAAAGGTGAACTTGCTATATTGTGTAAAGGGAACTGTGGTAAATAGAACTTTTGTGATGTAGTGGTAAGGTGTGGGGAAAGGGAGTGTTCTATGATTAGGTGTGTAATCTTTTGATGAGCCTGTGACCCTGTTCTGTGAACTTCACTAGTGCTTCTCAGCATGTCCCTCCTCCCATTAGGTGGGAAAGGATGGCTAGAGGGGGCTTGAGTTGGGTATTTCTCTTTTCCCAAGTGGAAGGCTAGATAGAGCTGGGTGTTTCCCTTCCCTCAGGTCACGTAGGTTCTGATAAAACTCCAGCAGGTTATTTTCTCTTGAGGGCAGGCATCGTAAAGAAACACAGAATGCTCTGGTGTATTTCAAAATGGTTATATTTCCTCTCCTCCTCCCAGAAGCATGAGGAGATTTTCCCTCTATCTTCACTGTGAGAACAGGTAGAGTTCCTGGAGATAAAACTCACAACAGTGTAAGTCACTTCTCACCCCTGTGACTGGGATCTCCCTGGAGCTTTTTTTTTTTTTTTTTTTTTTTTTTTTTATAGTGTCCAGTCTTATATTTAGGTCTCTAATCCATTTTGAGTTTATTTTTGTGTATGGTGTTAGGGAGTATTCTAATTTCATTCTTTTACATGTAGCTGTCCAGTTTTCCCAGCACCACTTATTGAAGAGACTGTCTTTTCTCCATTGTATATCTTTGCCTCCTTTCCCTGGAGCTTTAAATTCTCAGAATTGTGCACACTGAGCCTCTGGCAATTTGTCAGTTACAGTTCAGGCTTTCTTACCCTGGAACTGGTTGTTGTGGAGGTTTCTGCTTGTGGGTTTCTGCTACAGTAAGTTGTGGTTCTCTGTGTTTGCTTATTTATCTCTCCAGTTTTGGGGGTAGTGGTTTGACTTGTGGCTTCACTTCTCTGACAGATCTAAGAAGTGTTGTTCATTTTTCAGTTTTTTTAGCTTTTCGCTTATTGTTAGAATATAGTGGCAGCTTCTAAGTTCCTTAAATGCCAGATCAGAAACTGGAAGTCAACATTTACTAATCTTTAATAAATCAATACTTCTAAAATAATTTCTACCATCAAAATGAGTAACAGTGATAATTTATATATATATATATATATATATATATATATATATAATCTCACATGCAGAATGGGTTCCTCACTAACCTCAAGAATTTAGAGTCACCCAATTTCAGTCTTTCACATTTCATTGTTTCCCAGGATATTTACAATTTTTAACAAAGAAATATACACTTAGCTCAAGGGATTGAAAAAGTAGTAGACAAACAGAAAAGATGCTAAGGTATCCAGTGTTCCCATTTGTAATCTCCCACCCATTATTCTGAAGTGGAAGAATCTCAAGATCTGAGCCCTTCTATCTGGGATAAATAAGATTAACAATGGACTCAATGTTGATAATTCTGTTGGACCTATTCTTGGCTGCATATGGACCCCCCCATTTTCAGTTGCTGGCTCATAACAGTGCCAGTAACATCATTTAAATTCCCTAGAGATAACTTAGCATCCCTTATGGTTAGGAACATTAGCCTCCCCCATAAGCTGTCCCTGCCACATTCTTCCTACCCATCTCCATCAGAGTAAGGCTACTCTTAGGGGAATAAGAGTGGGAGATATTTATCTTTGCAGTCTCACTTCAGGACGTTAGATTTGACATTACTAAAAACCAAATATTTCTCTAGACAGCTCATGAAAACTAATACAGAATGGTCTGCTCTTCATTGTGCCCTTGAAGACACAACATACTCTTTGAATCCAGCACATTAATATCATTATGACTCCCATTTTCAAGACTTGGGCAGGGACATGAAGGGGGAGAATGAATTTAATAAGATTATTTAAAGGAAAAAACCCAGGGCATAAACATAATATTTCCTTCACTTCATCCCAACCAGAACTAAGTAGCAAGAAACAGACTGTAGGTAATTTTATCTATAAATTATTATCAATATCTTAGTATGATAACTTGAGTAGATGTTACTACTTTTTTAAAAACAATATAACAAATAAGTGACATAAATTACTTTACAGCTTTCTTAAGGTCATACAATAGGTGATGAAGTTGGTACTCAAATCCAGATATTATGAATCTAAATTCTGTGTACTTTCTACTATTCTACTGACTTCCTAACACCATTAGTATCTTCTCTTCAAAGCATAATGGTCAAAATGCACGTTAGTAGATGGCTGTAAATATAGGTGAAAAGGTAGGTTCATTTAAATATAACATTTACACAGTATACTCTGGTCCATGTCATCACAGTACTCTATGCATACATCTCTTATTGTACTTCTTATGTTTAATTATATCTTTATGAGATAGTTTTTCTCACATACTGTCAGCTTCTCCATGCAGTAATTGCATCTTATTCTGGCACTTTTCGTAGAGGCTTGCACAGAGCAAATGTTCAATAAATATTTGTTAGACCACTTAAATTGTAATTGTCATGACTTATATGACCACACATCCAAAGTCTAGTTAATGGAAGCAAAAGACTTACAGAATAATCTTGACTTTCCTTTTGAGTCGAATAATACTGCCTTCTTTCTCATAAGATGAACAATGTTCATGCGTTGAGTTAGATATTTGTACATTTTCAGGTTAAGAAATTAAGACACATAGACTTTGATTTAAATGCATTTATGTATGGAGTTCAAACACTTTTTGGCACCTCAGTCTTTGTTCTGGGTCAGAAAAACTTGGCATATTAAACTCACAAAAGTCATTAAACTATAAAAGCTAAGGAATTAAAATACCTCTCTACAGATTTTCAGAAATGACCAAAAACATATGGTAATATTCAATTTGACAAATATATTTGAACAGTTATTTTATATGTAACATAATATGGTTGCTGAAAGAAGCCTTTGTCTTTATGGAGTCTATAAATTCATTGAGAAATGTGGACTCAGAAAATACACTCATTACAAAACGGTGTATAATATAGTGCCCAAAGGCACTAATCTATATAATAATAATAATAATAATCTAGTACCCAAAACTGCAAATATAAATTCTATAGAAGATCAAAGACATAAGAGATTAGCATGGGATGGAGAAATCAAGGAGAAATTTTGGAGGTTAGAAGGAGAATTAATTGTGTAAGGATACATATTGATGGGGAAAGAAGACATATTTTAAGTAAAAATCCAGCAGTAGTAAGAGGTACAGACAAAACGTGGAAATAGAAATGAATGAGATATTTACAAAAGAAAATAAAGACTTTGAACTTGTTAGGCTGGAAGATTATGTAGGAAGCTTAGCTGGAAGTATATTTATAGAGAAATCATGAGGGCAGTTTGTAGAGATCCTCAGAATCTGGCTAAGGCTTTCAGTTTAAATCTTTGAGATGTTTGTCTTTTTGCAGTCTGATTACAAGCTCAGTTCATGGGCTTGCTCTGAGGGACAGAGAGGAAAGGAAAAGATGAGGCAGTGATCATAATCGTCAGGCCTCTTAGTGGGAGGGAAGGTGCCTGGATTGTCCCCAAAGGAAATTAGGCTTCACTGAGGAACAGGGAATTGATGGCAGATGCTAATAATTAACAACCATCCACTAAAATGATAATCTGCCTGTATACCTTTCAAGTGTTAGCTTTTAAAGATTGTATTTTTAATTGAGAATATGGATTAATTAATAAAAGACAGTAATTTGAACTATTTGCCTACAACCTGATGAAAATGTTCGAGGTAATGAGGGATATTTGTAATAACCTCAAATCATTTGTGGTTATTAAAGGTATGACATTGTCTACAATGCGAACAGCACCACAACTGGCCAATTAGAAGTAAGCTGCTGCCATCAGTCTGTGAAAGCCCAGGCAGCTCTGAGATCACTCCTTAAAATATGTTTGGGCCCAAACATTGTTTTTTCTTTTTTGATAATTGAATGACATGATCAAAAATCAGTTATAGAAATATTTAAGAAAAACAGCCAGTGTGTTTTCACCTTAAAACTGCATAACGCTCTGGGCAAGGAACGCATAAAAAATATATGTATAAAAAAGTAATAAGTGTCGCCAGAAACATCCTCCAAATTCTCTTTAAGGATTATCTTAGAAAATGACACTCATATAATTAGAAGAGATGGGCATAAAGGATCAATTATATGTAAGGTTAAAAAGATGAAGCCAAATGTAAACATTTCTTCTATCAACTGATGTGGAAATAATGGGCTCTATTTAAGATATAAATAATGTATTTTACAATACGTTAGTAGTTACAATTTGGTCTATGCCTTTTGTTGGAGGAGATCATTGAGAGGACTTGACCGCCGGTTGACCTGAGAGCTGGGCTCAGGCAGTGGGAGGCTCCTCACCTCCCTCCCCTGCTCTGCCCATCAGTCCCACCCTTGAGAGAGCAATGTGATGTTGAGACCATCTGGACAGTTTATGTGACTGAACCCAGTCAAGGCCTCTACATGGATTTTAAAGATTCTGGCAGGCAGGTGTTGAGATCTGCTTGTTTTGTAGCCACCCAAGACAAGCCGTGTATATAAATCCTCTTGCTTATTAAACCTGCCACCTGTCAGTCTGGAGTCATCTGCTTCTGTCTTCAGTCTCTCCTTACCCTCTGTGTACAAGGGCCAATTTCAGATTTCACCAGGGAAACTCCCGAGGTTTTGAACAACTTCTTTGTAAGAGTTAGAAGAAGAAAATAGGGCTTTTGCAGCATTCTTGTTCATCAATTGCAGTATTTTTAAAGATATTTTCTATGAAGATAAACCTATTATTCAATCCCTTGATGGCCAAATGAGTAATGTGTCAGAGGGAATCTCTGCAATTAGATTTGTGGCTTAAAATCCCAGCTATGCACTTATTAGCAGAGAAGAGTTGGGAATGTTACTTAACCACTTTGTGGTAAATAGAAAAATTTCTGATGTCCAATGTTAGATTTTAAGGTGTTTATTATTATTATTATTTGTTTGTTTTTATGTCTTGGTGTATGTAGGGGGAGAGTATAAATGAAATAAGGCAGGTGAAATGTTAGGTACAATGCCTCACAAATAAAAAATGTTAAAATTGTAGCTCTCATTACCATTGAAACGTATTTTCAACAGCCTTTGAATTTATCAATGTGCCTGGTATAAAGCAGAAAAAAAATTGTGTATAAATGGTTATATGGGGCTAAATATATGAAAATCACAGTGGAGAAAATGCTAGTGTGTCCAGCCTCTCACCTAGCCAGTGTTAGAGGCACTGCAAGTTACTTCATCATTCCCTGAGATATCTCTTCTCCAAAGGTCTGCCTCTTGATTTTCTCAGGGTATCCATGAGATGACAAGATAATAAATTTCATAAAAGAAATTGAATGAATGTATATATATCTCTTCTAAGCAAATTTGTTAAGAAATGGAGCAGGAATTTAAAAACTTGGCTTACTTCACAACACACAAATATATGCTTACTTTGTTGGAAAAGGTACTGGTCATAGCTTTCAAATTCAGAGTTACATTGTCAATTTTCTTAAATGAAGAAAAAAATTCTTCAAAACAAATGGTAAACAACTGGTTATGTGAATTAACTCATTGTTTATCTTAATGACGTGAGCAATTAATTTAGTAAATTTTCTTTCATTTTTGATCATCCTCTATCAACAACTACAAGGCATAATGTGAATTTTTTTTGTACTTGACAAAATTATGATAATGCAATAAAGTTGGATAGTTGGATATACTGCTATGGTCTTCAAGCCTATGAGTTACCTAAAACTCTTTATGTGTGATGATAATTAAAGCACCCATGATAGAGTAAAAATCATCAATCCACCTTCATCACTAAAAATGTCCCTAAGAGAGAAAATCAAACTGATCAGTGGATCAGACACATTTTTAGTTTATTATACTATATAAGCAGTATTGTGTCAAACCACTGTATTAGCATCTTTCTGGACATCTCTCCTTGGTAGGTGCTCTGACAAACTTGAAAAATTATAATGTTTCACTTAATGCAGTATTTATAAGGCTCTGGTTTCACAAAATATTGTAAAATTAAAGCAAAGATAAGAAATTCCTGGATAATGGACTTGGTAGGCCATGTCAGCATTCTTCAGTTAAGTCTTTTTCTTTCTCCAGAATGAATGCACTGGAAACTACAGCATCACATCTAATGCTGAAGAAGAAAAGTAGAATATGTTTACTTTTTGCGAGTAAGTAAAACATTTAAATTAATATAAACACTTGTAACCCAATTGTTCCCTGGGCTCACTACTTTTATGGCCATACATGCTTATCAGGGCCTGATAATGAAACAGTCTGTTGTACAGAAGACTAAAGAGGGAATGATCTTTGTAACTTCAATAATGAGAAAAGTTTTCAAACAGCAACAGGTACTTAAGGTAAACTTTATCACATCAAAAGATTTAAGGGAAAGTGCATTTAATATAGAAAAGAGTATGTGTTGCTGTGGGGCCATAGACTCTCCACTCTAGTCAGGGGGGAGGGTCTGTTCAGGATACATGGGAAATAGAGACAGACAGGTGTGTGATGATGGACAGGAAAGAGTCACATGATGCCCTATTGGGTAATCTGGACCAGAGACTAGGACAATTTGTCAAGGCTGATGGTTAATGTAAGTCTGAACAGGTAAGTATATCCTCCCTCGAGCTTTCTGGTATACAGTTCATTTTATTTCCTTCTGAGTGTTACTATAATATTATTTTTAACCTATAAATATACTACTAGAATATGTCTTGGGTGTGGAATCCAGTGAAGATATAAAATGATTATTTCTCTCCTCAAATAATTTGCATTGCATCTTTCACCATAAATAAATTATTATACATTAATAAATATTTCTTTAGAAGAAAACAGAGCAAAGCAAATATAGGCAATAAGCAAACTTTTTTTTTTTTTGCCAGAAGAAATCTGTCCCAGAACATTAGGGAAAAACAATGACAACAACAAAAACAAAAAGGAAAAGATTCTAGGTCTAGAAACTAAAAGGCTTAACTTGTTTCTAGGACAAATGAATAAAAGGAGTATCTATCTTGAAACTCATCTGAAATTTTTAAATGTCAAAAGTAAGGAAAGAATTCTGAACGCATCCAAGCAAGAAAAATAAATTACCCACCAAGAACTAAAATCAGGTTAGAAAAGACTTCAGTAAAACAAATTTCATAAGACAGAGAAACAATGTCTATAGAACTTTAAGGGGGAAAATATTTTAACCCAATAATTCTCTAGCTACAAAGTTATCTTTTCTGAAAAATTAAAAGTTTCTATTAGGCAAGTTGTGGAAGAAAAGGACTGGTAGTGAATGTGGAAATCTATTAAACTTGAAAAGATCATGTGTCAAAAGCATATATTACACATAAGAAACTGCTGATATTGATAAACTCAAATGTGAAAATTTATTTGCTCATTCAATAGAAATTTAATGAATGCTTACTATATGTACTATATGCTGGATTATTTTATTATTATATATATCTTGGTGTTGCATGGTTGAGCCAGGGATGTTTGATTTATGAATACATAATTGGTAAATTATTATATATTTATTCTATGACATTAATTTTCTTGCCTCCATTATAACAAAATCAATCATATTTTTATTATCAAGATTTTCACATAATCTGTGTTCTATTGATAATAATGTCAAATTAATCTTCCTTGACTTTGTAATTCTTTGATAATTTTTAAAACTTAATTTAAATTTAGAGAAACTTTGAGACTTCCCTGGCAGTCTAGTGGTTAAGACTCCGTGCTTCCGCTGCAAGGGGCACGGGTTCAATCCCTGGCTGGGGAACTAAGATCCCACATGCTGTGCGGCACGACCAAAAAAAAAAAAAATTTAGAGAAACTTTGGACCACTAGAGATGAATAAAATTCTTAAATAAAACTTGGAAATGAACCAGGATTTTTACATACTGTTTTTAAACATTAAAATGAGGTTGCATAAATTATTTTTATCAGAGCATATGTTGCAAAATGTTAATCTGATCACATAAACTATTACCATTTATATAACAATTTTTACTGCCTTGTAAAGCAACACCGAGATCTAAAAACCAGTGTAAAGTATAGGTATCATGTTTCATGCACATTGCCTCTGGAACAACACATATTCTGTTTTAAGAGAAATATGAATTGTTTAATATTATAAAATATTCCTCAGGCACCATGTGCAACTATTGAAAGTATCACATTAATTCTTGAGTACTCCTAGAATTGTAAATTAGAAGAGAAAGAAAAATAGTCAACACTACTGTAAAATGATACTTCATTTTATGCAAAATGTATTGCATTCATGTAATCTGAGAGGAAGAATTTTGAGTTAATTAATCTGATTAATTATGAGTTAATTAATCAATCTCTACCCAAAGATTTTCATCACTCAAATTTTCCCCACATTCCAAAGCAATGTCTATTACTGATGAAGGAAGAAACCCAATCCACACATTGTCACAGTCCTGGGATGCAGTTGCCTTTTTCTCAAGGACATAGAGCAAGAGATATGGAGAAGCATTTTTCTGGGTCCTAAACTGTACTAGTCATGACAGTGTAAATTGAGTGCTAGTCTCTACCACTAGAATAAAAGCTCTGTTCAGTAAGACTTATTTTGTTCACTGCTGTCAGCATCATCCATTGATCCAGACAAGAGAGGCCTCTGCTTTGTGCCCTGTACATCAATGTATGTCTATTGCTTAAACAAGTGTGACATGTAGTTGTTACTCTTTGAATATTTATTAAGTGAGTAAACAAATAGAGAAACAAAGGTAAAAAAAAAAAAAAAAACTTTGATTCTCTCTGAGAAATACAAGCAGTTACAATAGAATGTCACAGGAGGTAGATGGACCAAGGGGGAGTCCTTTAAGTGCAATTAATTGTGATATAAATAATTCTTTAATCATTGAAGACACATGCCTTTTCCTCTCTTGAAATGCATATTGTTGGTTACAATGGGCCCTAAGAAGAATGTGGCTGGATCAATGACCACCAGTCATAAAGGAAAGCAAGAGAAAGTACCTTCCACTGAAAGTGAGACTCTAGATTAGGAAAAGCCAGCAGATAGATTTGTAATGTAATCTGTATGATTTACAATTCACCATAATCTGAGCTCTGTTCGCAATTTTACAATCATTCATCTGTAAGTCTGTTGCTTCCTCTATACCTCTCAAAAATCTTTTCTCTTGGAATTTAAACAATCTAAGTCTCGCCACAAAGCCATTTTCTGCACATCTTCCGTTAACTCCCCCTGAGACAAAAGAGAGTGCTCCTTTTTCAGTTGTTTTATAGCCAGTACAACACATAGCAACACGAATGACACTTGATCTATGTAATACTTTATCTCCCAATATTGGTCTGAAATGTTGTTTTCATATTTCTACCATTGCAATCCTTTTTCAGTGTATAAATACTTGAAAAATATTTATCAAATTGGATTAGAAGACAATTGTTGTGTAATTCCAATATTCTCCAGAGGTTTCTGGTTAAAAGTAAGTTGGAACAAGTGTCAGGATTCCAATAACATGACTATCCAAGAGCTATGTAATTTTTGTAAAGTAGGGAAATGAAAATCTCTAGAGAGAATGTATATTTTGGTTGTAATAATGAACCATAAAACCTAGGGGGAAAGGGTCATTGAGGATTTTAATACCCTCTTTCTATAGATATGGAAACTGAGGTCATAAAAGTAGGGAATAGGCTAAGACTCCAGGGATCCTGACCCTGTGATCAGTGGTCTTCTCGTCCTACTTGGTCAAGTTATGTGTGTAAATTACTGACAAGGCCCCCAATTTTAAATTAGCTATTTAATAGTTTGGTCTACTTTGAATTTTTTTCATATTCTGATTATATTCTCTAACTTTAATTGATTAAAGTCATTGTCTTCAGATGCCTTATTTAGATTTTGCAACCACAGAACTTTGTCACTTCTGTATGATCATGACATTCTAAATTTGCTGGGAGAGTTATGGCATTGGACAATAAGATATCTTAAAAATCCATCAAAATTCAACAGCTTTTATTTTTATTCATGTTTTTAAACTGTTCTATTATGTCTAGTTATGAGGAGATTAAAAAACAAAAGGCATATTGCAAAATAACTTTAAAGAGTCAAAATAACGTACTGTTAATTATGTTAAAAATACCAAGCATTTGTTAGCATCTCATTAACATCTTATGGAAAGGAGAACAGCTCTATTTGCTTTAATACAAAAGACTTTTAAAAATCAGGTATGTGTTTTTGGCACCTTTAGAATAACAAATATTGGTATTAATTAAAATCTTGCTACTACATTCTCTAAATATTAGCTATTCTTAAGTGAAGTAATGCTCTCTGCCAGTAAACTCTTCTGCTTATGTCTTAGAAAAGATCGATTTCACAATAGGGCCTTAAATTAATATACCTCAGAGTACTAGATCTGTTGGACAACCATGATATGGGGTCAATTTATTTAATGTCACATATAAATTTCTCTTAATACTCATTCATTTTTTAGACTTGTTTCAGTCTCTGTTCAGAGGTAGAACTTACAGAGCTGGAAGTAATGTGTAGGAAAAAATAAATGTGTTAAAAACAATTTCTCTATGGAAATTTTCAGTAAGTAGTGGTATTCAAAGTGATGAAACAAAGGAAGGGAAATAAGAAGAAAATTTGCTTTTTCTATCTAGGATGACAATGGCCCAACATAATTGCAACTAAAAAGAGGGCATGGCCACTAAACAAATATTTGTTTCTCTAGCAAGAAGATCACAATTTTCTACCTTATTCAAATATATAGAACTTATGGCATTTTTTCTCTCTTTTGAAAGAGTGACTTACAAATATTTCCTCATTTTTTAGTCATAGAGAAATCCTGAATTTATAACCTAAGCTGCAGTTGATAAAGTAGAACAGAAATTTCACACAAGACAACATATTACATACTTAAAATTTAATATTTTAATTTAATCATTCATTCATTCATTCACTCATTCTCCACAGAGTTCTGTAAAGTATTTAAGACTGCTGATTTTTCTCTGTTTTTTGTTATCTTTACTCATGATCTGATACCTGTGATACTTTCTCTTCAAACTCAAAAAAGATTTCAACCTAAAAGAAATTTTAGTAATCACTTAACAACTTTGTCAGTTCATATTCTGCTAACATATTTAGGTGAATATACAGAAAGTAAAAACCAGAATTTAATTATTATATTTTTTGCTTATTTATTTACTCAGTGTTAATATTAACACAACTGTTATCCCTTTTTATGAGCTGTTTTCTCCTCTGAAAACCCATGAGCCAAAATATGTACTGTGTCCCAAGGAAAGTTTATCAATCAAGTGGCATTATAACATTTAAATACTATAAAAAGTTAACTTTTTGTGGTCATCCAAGCATAATTGTTTTATCTTCAAGTCTTCTAGTATTCTAGAGCTATCCTTCCTTTTATTATTTGGATAAAATAACTTGTGAAGTCTCCCATTTAAAATTGTGGGAAGTCCACCATCCTTCCCAATATTTCCATGGATACTAGGGAGAATTTGCTCTTACAGGTTACCTATTATATGTTGCTTCTTCGTCCTTATTTATTTCAGACTGCCTTGTAATTGGAACCAGGTTGTTCCAGATATCTTGGTTCTCTTTCATCTTTTTTTTTTTTAATAGCTCTTTTGTGATGTGATTCATATACCATACAATTCTCCCATTTCTTAGTTCTCTTTTGATAACAAAAACATGAGAACAATCTTCTCTTTCCCTGGGGCAGCAATTTCTTGAGGTATAATAGACAGTGATAGAAATTACTGAATAATTTAAAGTACAGTGTAAGATGCCACTTTTCTTAAATATCTGTGGGTATTCCTGCTCTAGAAGAATCCAGTTTGGGCCTCATCTTTTCTGGAAGTTCTAGCTTCCAATCCTGTTAATATATGTGCCTTCAGAGAGCCTTAGTTCAAAGAGTCTGTGAGTCTGTTTTGTTGTTTTTGTTATATTCACTAGTTTGTTGTATTTTTTAGATTCCACATATAAGTGATATCATACAGTGTTTGTCTTTCTCTGTTTGGCTTATTTCACTTAGCATAATACCTTTCAAGTCTATCCACGTTGCTGCAAATGGCAAAACTTCATTCTTTTTTTAAGGCTCAGAAGTATTCCTGTGTGTGTTTGTGTGTGTGTACACACATCTTCTTTATCCATTCATCTGTTGCTGGACAGTTAGGTTGCTTCCATATCTTGGCAATTGTAAATAATGCTTTTATGAATATTGGGTGCATGTATCTTTTCAAATTACTGTTTTCAGGTTTTTTTCAAACATATACCCAGGAGTGAAATTGCTGGCTCATATGGTAAGTCTATTTTTAGTTTGTTGAGAAACCTCTGTACTGTTTTCCACAGTGGCTGCACCAATTTACATTCCCACCAACAGTGTAGGGGGGTTCCCTTTTCTCCATATCCTTGCCAACATTTGTTAACATGTTCTTTTTGATGATAGTGATTCTGACAGGTGTGAAGTGATAACTCATTGTGGTTTTGATTTGCATTTCCCTGATGATTAGCTATGTTGAGTATCTTCCCATGTGCCTGTTGGCCATCTGCATGTCCTCTTTGGAAAAATGTCTATTCAGTTCTTCTGCCCATTTTTTAAACCAGGTTGTTTGTTTTTTGATGTTGAGTTGTATGAGCTGTCTATATATTTTGGATATTAACCCCTTATTGATCATATAATTTGGAATATTTTCTTCCATTCAGTAGGTTGTCTTTTCATTTTGTCAGTGGTTTCCTTTGTTGTGCAAAATCTTTTAAGTGTAATTAGGTCCTGTTTGTTTATTTTTACTTTTATTTCCTTTGCTTCCAAAAAAAAATATTGCTACGAGTTATGTCAAAGAGTTCTCTGCCTATGCTTTCTCATAGGAGTTTTATTGTTTCTCTGGTGTTACATTTAGGTCTTTAATCAATTTAATCCTATTTTTTTAAATGTATGACTCAGCAATTAATCAATTAATTCTCATTGCTATGTATTTCATTGTGTAATTATTACTTGGTATTTTGAGCTACATTTATTCACTTATCTTAATTTTTGAAAGAATATATATAGAAAGCTATACATGTAAATATAAACTTACATGTATGAATTTCCAAAAAGGATGAAAAATTATGAAAAGTAAATTTCCTTACCACTCTTGATACCATGGTAGTGTATGTTTTATTTTAACTCTCTAAATCTAATTTCTCTGAGTTGTCTCCCTATATATGAGTGTTGACTAATAAATGAAAATGACAGGAATTAGGAATATTTTTTATATGACTTATTAACCTGTTACTCCTATATCTGTAATTAAGAATTGATATTTATGGTTCTTTTTTTTTAACGTCTTTATTGGAGTATAATTGCTTTACAATGGTGTGTTAGTTTCTGCTTTATAACAAAGTGAATCAGCTATACGTATACATATATCCCCATATCTCCTCCCTCTTGCGTCTCCCTCCCACCCTCCCTATCCCACCCCTCTAGGTGGTCACAAAGCACCGAGCTGATCTCCCTGTGCTATCTGGCTGCTTCCCACTAGCTATCTGTTTTACATTTGGTTGTATATATAACTCCATGCCACTCTCTCACTTCGTCCCAGCTTACCCTTCCCCCTCCCCGTGTGTTCAAGTCGGTATTTATGGTTCTTGATGTGTATGTTTAACTCATTATATTTTACCCAATGTGCTAACACATTGCAGTTAACCACAGTACATTTTAAGGATTTCATTTTAATCTATTGGCTTTTTACATACATCTCTTTGCATTATTTACTATAGTGCTTGCTCTAAAGGTTAGAGTATGCATCTTAAACTTTTCACAATCAGAGTTAATTTTGGACCACTTCATAGAAATGTGAGCATTTTGTATCTATTTAAGTCTATTCACCGTTTCTCTTGTACTTTATCATAAGTATTTTCTTTTTATATTTTAATTGAACCACACAGTTAGCTTGGTTTTCTCTGTATTTTTCCTGTTTGCAATTTGGTGTGTTACTTGAAAAGGTAAATTTATTTTTTTCACCAAATTTGAGAAATTTTTGAGCATGAATTTTTCTAGTATTTGTTCTCTTTTTTTGGTCCAATCCATCTTTGACTCCATTGTACTTATATTAGACCTTTTGATATTGTGTTTCAAGTTTCTGAAATACTGTTTATGTTCTAATGTTTTTCTCTGTTATTCAAATTGGACAGTTTCTATTGATTTTTAAAATTTCATTGATTTTTTCTGTCATTTCCATTCTGCTTTCAAGTCCATCTGATGAATCTCTTATTTTTCTGCTCAAATTTACTGTTTTTGCATTCATTTCAGACTTATTTTCCTTTCCTTAGTTATAAAAGCTCTTTTAAAGTCCTTGTCTGATAAGGACGTTATCCAACATGTGGGTCACCTTGGTGTCTCCTTCTGTTGATTATATTTGATATTTAGAATAAGTCACATTGTCCTTCTTCATATTTGAAGAAACTTTTGATTATGAAAGTAACATTGTGAGAACTTTGTATTCCACTCTATTTTTCTGAAGTTTGCTTATATTTTTGTTTTAGTAGGTAATGAATTTGGATAAATAAAAAATGCAAAACTAGTCTTTAGAGAATCTGCTCCAAACTTGGTTTAGGTCTTTTATCTGTAGCAGAATCCTTTTGATTATGCTCTGAGTATGTCTAGTTCAGGATTCAACTAGAGAGTTGGCTGACTTTATGCTGAAGCTCCTATTCTGGCTGTTTTATACCTAGGATTGACTCTCACTTTCTGGTAACTGTGGCTACCCTGTTCTTTGTCCTATGGTTTCACAGGCCAGAAAGACAGCAGAATTTCTTTGGAATTTCAGTCACCTTGACAACCATAACTTGTCCTCAGGCCAAAGCTTACAAAACATGGTACTTACCAGATGTCAATTCCTTCTTCCAAGTATCAGCTGCCCTTCAAGATATTCTTTCATTCATTTTTGGTGAAATTATCCACTTTAAAGGCCTTTATTATTAGACAATTTGGTAGTATAAAACAAAATGTATACTATATATATTGTAGCATTCCAAGTTCTAATTAAACTTAGGAGTTAGTATTTAGAAAGATAAAAGATTTCATCATTGTAGCATTTTTAATATTAATTAATTGGAAACAAACCAAATTCAGTACAGGATTGATAAACTATTATCATCCACACTTAAAATTGAAAACTATGCAGCCATTAAAGTTTAGATAACAGACCTATATTTATTGATGTTTTAAAAATCCCTGACATACTGCTGAGCAAAAAAAAAAATTAATAAATACTAGGTATCATGTAATTCAAATTATGTAAAAGAGCATATATAATTACACATATATTGATGCTCTGAGAGATGAAGAATTTTAAGTGTTAACAGTGGATATATTTGGTTGGTGGAATATCGTGTTATTTTTTATCTCCTTTCAAACTTCTCTAAACTATATTTGTTATATCCTTTTACAAACACTATACAGCTCATAAAAACTTTTCTCTTCTTACCTCCACCTTTTAAATGCAATTCCCAATTCTAAGAGTACCCTGTTTCTATGTCAACCTATTTGAATCTCACCCTTTGAAGGCCAGCTCAAGTAACACTTCCTCTAGGAAGTTTGCCTTATTTAGGACCACTATAAAAAAGTATTCTTATGCCTTGCTTCTTAGCTTTGACCATCTCTTCTTCTAAGTCTTTTGAGTACCTAGGCTAAGTACTACTTACCTTTTCTTTCCTTATAGATCTAAGTACCATTTATATGATAGACAAATTCCTAATGAAGTAGATTAAAAGTATCATCATGATTTTACTTTGATAAAATAAGCACAGAGAAAAATACTTTTCTCAATGTCAAAAATCCAATTGAAAGACCACTAGCAATGGTCTTATATCACAATAAGCCACAAATAAAGGACAACAAAAATAAACTTTGTAAGATTCAAAACACACGAGACTCTTAATTTGTAAAACATACTTAGATAAAGGTTGTGTGTGTACATATATATATATATATCAGGTTAATTTAATAAAGACACTGGTGAAATTAATTAAGAGGTATACAGTTTAATCATTAGTACAGTTAAAATGGTTTGGGAAACTCCACATACATATAATAGTTGCAGTTAGTAACTTAGGTTACTTAGGAGGTATGGGGAGGAATGAAGCTTATCTTTATTATTATATCAAATATAATCATTTCCCTACCCACGTTGTGTCATTTAAACATATTAAAACACAGATTGAAACCATCCTAGAGATGATTTTATGATTTTTAAAAGGAAATAAGATATTTAGTTGCCAGAGAATAACTGTTTCCAGTTGAAGATGGTTCATTTGTTTTGTCAGTTTGAGGTTGCACTTGATAGTCATAGAATCTAATTTTAGTGCCCTGTAATTCTTTACCAGTTGGGGTTCCTGGTTGCAAAAACAGAAACTAAAGCTGATTAGATTCAATATAAAAATATTTATAACTGGGCTCACAGATTTAACAAAAATAGCCATATAACAGAGCTAAGAAAGTGGCCTTGGAAGAAAATGACCCCAGAAAGCCAAGAACATAGACTTATTACCCCAGGAGGGTGTCAGTGCTAGTTAGACTGTTTCTCTGGTTTCAATCCCATTGGACACTTTTATCCCTGTGTCTAGACTCCCAGTTCCACTACCTACCATCACTGCTTGACCAAATATACTGGGTTTCTCCACTGGAATAAACCTTAAACTTTCCTTGTTTTTAGGACTTCTGCTTTAGAACTGAAGTTTGGGGTGGAGCATTCAACTGACAAAACCTATGTAATATGTTTATATCCTTCATGCCAGGGGTTGCGGAGAGCAAACAATTTTCTAATCAAGACTCAAAGGAATGCAGATTCATTTTTCAATCAAGAGGAATTTAATCTTTGGTAGAAAAAAATATGTCACAATAATCTTTCATTTTCAAGGTGACATTGTGCTTAAATATTTCAATACGCAAATGTCTTCATTTTTCAATATGCAAACTTATTTTAAGGCCCCCTAAAATAAATTTATTTTGAAAATTTAAAAGTAAGATTTTTTTTCTGTTTAAATTTATATGTAAACCATTTCTGATAAAATGTTACATGAATGACTAAGATTGCAAAATTTTAAAACATATGTAAAAATAACACATTAAAATATTATTTGCAACAATTATTAGGTGGTTGTCTTTGAGCCATCGACTAGGCATTATATATTCTTCTGCACATTTTAATTTTCCAAATTATATACATAAGCCATATACCTACATTGTTTTAATTAAATATAAATCAAATTTTATTTCATTTTAAAAGTATTGAGGAAAAAAGTGAGATAAATCTGGTAAAAATACTTCCTCAACATTTCTAAGAAAAATAACTTCATAAGACATTACGAAAAAAAGTTATTTTAAAAAATCACTTCTAAATTAACAGAGCATGTAATTAAATGAGATAAAATAGAAGGAGGCAGGAGGACTGTGCTTTAAAGGAAGCATGAGATTATGCTATTCTATGAGAAGTAAAATTGTTTTGTAATACCAAATGTATGGATTGGGTTGTTTGTTTTTGTGATATTGAGGTGCATGAGCTACTTGTGTATTTTGGAGGTTAATCCTTTGTTATTTGATTCGTTTGTAAATATTTTCTCCCATTCTGAGGGTTGTCTTTTCATCTTGTTTATGGTTTCCTTTGCTATGCAAAAGCTTTTAAGTTTCATTAGGTCCCATTTATTTATTTTTCTTTTTATTTTCATTACTCTAGGAGGTGGATCAAAAAAGATCTTGCTGTGACTTATGTCAAAGAGTATTCTGCCTATGTTTTCCTCTAGGAGTTTTATAGTGTCCACCCTTACATTTTGGTCTTAAATCCATTTTGAGTTTATTTTTGCATATGGTGTTAGGGAGTGTTCTAATTTCATTCTTTTACATGTAGCTGTCCAGTTTTCCTAGCACCACTTATTGAAGAGACTGTCTTTTCTCCATTTTATATTCTTGCCTCCTTTGTCATAGACTGGGTGACCATAGGTGTGTGGGTTTATCTCTGGGCTTTCTATCCTGTTCCATTGATCTGTATTTCTGTTTTTGTGCCAGTAACATACTGTCGTGATTACTGTAGCTTTGTAGTATAGT
Source organism: Balaenoptera musculus (assembly GCF_009873245.2). Classification (NCBI taxonomy): domain Eukaryota; kingdom Metazoa; phylum Chordata; class Mammalia; order Artiodactyla; family Balaenopteridae; genus Balaenoptera; species Balaenoptera musculus. The sequence continues at coordinate 74,764,079 of NC_045794.1, forward strand.
CTGAAGTCAGGGAGCCTCATTCCTCCAGCTCCATTTTTCTTTCTCAAGATTGCTTTGGCTATACAGGGTCTTCTGTATTTCCATACAAATTGTAAACTTTTTTGTTCTAATTCTGTGAAAAATACCATTGATAATTTGATGGGGATTGCATTGAATCTGTAGATTGCTTTGAGTAGTATAGTCATTTTCACAATATTGATTCTTCCAATCCAAGAACATGGTATGTCTTTCCATCTGTTTGTTGTCATCTTGATTTCCTTTATCAGTATCAGAGTGTTCTGAGTACAGCTCTTTTACCTCTTTAGGTAGGTTTATTCCTAGGTATTTTATTATTTTGGTTGCAGTGGTAAATGAGATTGTTTCCTTCTTTTTCTGATCTTTCATTGTTAGTGTATAGGAATGCAAGACATTTCTGTGTATTAATTTTGTATCCTGCAACTTTACTAAATTCATTGATGAGCTCTAGTAATTTTCTAGTGGCATCTTTAGGATTTTCTATATGTAGTATCATGTCATCTGCAAACAGTGATAGTTTTACTTCTTTTCCAATTTATATTCCCTTTATTTCTTTTTCTTCTCTGATTGCCATGACTAGGACTTCCAAAACTATGTCGAACAATAGTGGTGAGAGTGGACATCCTTGTCTTCTTCCTTATCTTAGAGGAAATGCTTTCAGTTTTTCATCATTGAGAATAATGTTTGCTGTGGGTTTGTCGTATGTGACCTTTATTATGTAGAGGTAGGTTCCCTCTCTGCCCACTTTTTGGAGAGCTTTTTATAATAAATGAGTGTTGAATTTTGTCAAAAGCTTTTTCTGAATCTATTGAGATGATCGTATGGTTTTTATTCTTCAATTTGTTAATGTGGTGTATCACATTGATTGATTTGCATATATTGAAGAATGCTTGCATCCCTGGGATAAATCCCACTTGATCATGGTGCACAATCCTTTTAATGTGCTGTTGGATTCTGTTTGCCAGCATTTTGTTGAGGATTTTTGTGTGTATGTTCATCAGTGATATTGGTCTGTAATTTTCTTTCTTTGGGATATCTTTGTCTGGTTTCAGTATCAGGGTGATGGTGGCCTTATAGAATGAGCTTGGGAGTGTTCCTCCCTCTGCAATTTTTTGGAAAGGCTTGAGAAGGATGGGTGTTAGCTCTTCTCCAAATGTTTGATAGATTTCGCCTCTGAAGCCCTCTGGTCCTGGACTTTTGTTTGTTGGACGATTTTTAATCACGGTTTCAATTTCATTACTTCTGATTGGTCTTTTCATATTTTCTATTTATTCCAGGTTCAGTGTTGGAAAGTTGTACCTTCCTAAGAATTTGTTCATTTCTTCCAGTTTGTCCATTTTATTGGCATACAGTTGCTTAGTCTCTTATGATCCTTTGTATTTCTGCAGTGTCAGTTGTAACTTCTCCTTTTTGATTTCTAATTTTATTGATTTGAGTTCTCTCCCTTTTTTTCTTGGTGCGTCTGGCTAAAGACTTATTGATTTTGTTTATCTTCTCAAAGAAACAGCTTTGAGTTTCATTGATCTTAGCTATTGTTTTCTTCATTTCTATTTCATTTATTTCAGCTCTGATTTTTATGATTTCTGTCCTTGTACTAGCTTTGGGTTTTATTTGTTCTTCTTTCTCTAGTTGCTTTTCGTGTAAGGTTAGGTGTTTACTTGAGATTTTTCTTGTTTCTGAAATAAGATTGTATTGCTGTAAACTTGCCGCTTAGAACTTCGTTTGCTGCATCCTATAGGTTTTGGGTCATCTTGTTTTCGTTGTCATTTGTTTCTAGGTATTTTTTGATTTCCTCTTTGATTTCTTCAGTGATCTCATGGTTATTTAGTAGTGTATTGTTTAGTCTCCATGTGTTTGTGTTTTTTACAGTTTTTTTCCCTGTAATTGGTTTCTAATCTCAGAGCATTGTCATCAGAAACGATGCTCGATATGATTTCAATTTTCTTTAATTTACCAAGGCTTGACTTGTGACCTAAAATGTGATCTATCCTGGAGAATGTTCCATGTGAACTTGAGAGGAAATTTTATTCTGCTCCTTTGGGATGTAATGTCCTATAAATATCGATTAAGTCTATCTGGTCTAATGTGTCATTTAAAGCTTGTGTTTCTTTATTACGTTTCTGTCTGGATGATCTGTCCATTGCTGTAAGTTGGGTGTTAAAGTCTCCCACTATTTTTGTGTTACTGTTGATTTCCCCTTTTATGGCTGTTAACATTTGCCTTATGTATTGAGGTGCTTCTATTTTAGGTGCGTAAGTATTTACAATTCTTACATCTTCTTGGATTGATCCCTTGAGCACTATGTAGTGTCCTTCCTTGTCTCTTGTAACATTCTTTATTTTAAAGTCTATTTTGCCTGATATGAGTATTGCTACTCCAGCTTTCTTTTGATTTCCATTTGCATGGAATATCTTTTTCCACCTCCACACTTTCAGTCTGTATGTGTCCCTAGGTCTGAAGTGGGTCTCTTGTAGACAGCATATATACAGGTCTTGTTTTTGTATCCATTCAGCAGCCAGTCTTTGTCTTTTGGTTGGAGCATTTAATCCACTTACATTTAAGATAATTATCGAATGTTCCTATTACCATCCTCTTAATTGTTTTGGGTTTGTTTTTGTAAGTCTTTTTCTTCTCTTGTGTTTCCCACGTAGAGAAGTTCCTTTAGCATTTGTTATAAAGCTGATTTGTTGGTGCTGAATTCTCTTAGCTTTTGCTTGTCTGTAAAGCCTTTAATTTCTCCACTGAATCTGAATGAGATCCTTGCTGTGTAGAGTAATCTTGGTTGTAGATTTTTCCCTTTCATCACTTTAAATGTATCCTGCTGCTCCCTTTTGGCCTGCAGTGTTTCTGCTGAAAACTCAGCTGATAACCTCATGGGAATTCCCTTGTATGTTATTTGTTGGTCTTCCCTTGCTGCTTTTAATATTTTTTCTTTGAATTTAATTTTTGTTAGTTGGATAATATGAGTCTTGGCATGTTTCTCCTTGGGTTTACCCTGTATGGGACTCTCTGTGCTTCCTGGACTTGGGTGGCTATTTCTTTTTCCCTGTTAGGGAAGTTTTCGACTATAATCTCTTCAAATATTTTCTCAGGTTCTTTCTCTCTCTCTTCTCCTTCTGGGACCCCTATAATGCAAATGTTGTTGTGGTTAATGTTGTGCCAGAAGGCTCTTAGGCTGTCTTCATTTCCTTTCGTTCTTTTTTCTTCATTCTGTTCTGTGGCAGTGATTTCCACCATTCTGTCTTCCAGGTCACTTATTCGTTCTTCTGCCTCAGTTATTCTCCTATTGATTCCCTCTAGTGTATTTTTCATTTCAGTTATAGTGTTGTTTATAACTGTTTGTTTGTTTTTTAGTTCTTCTAAGTCCTTATTAAGCATTTTTTGTATTTTCTCAATCCAAGCCTCTATTCTGTTTCCAAGATTTTGGATCATCTTTACTATCATTACTCTGAATTATTTTTCAGATTGCCTATTTCCTCCTCATTTATTAGTTCTTGTAGGTTTTTACCTTGCTCTTTCATCTGTAACATATTTCTCTGTCTTCTCATCTTTCTTGATGGGTAGGGCTGTGTTCCTGTCTTGCTGGTTGCTTGGCCTGAGGCATCCAGTACTGGAGCTAGCAGGCAGTTGGATGCTGGGGTTTGGTGCCGAGATGAGGACCTCCATGAGATCTGACACTGATTAGTATTCCCTGGGGCATGAAGTTCTCTGGTCCTCCAGTGGCTCGCACTTGGTGCTCCCACCACAGGGACTCAGGCCAAATGGCCCGCATGGCAAAAAAAAAAAGCAAAAAACAAAAACAGACAAACAAAGCCCAAGGCAAATAATAAAAACAAAACCGAACAGACAAAAAAAAAAAAGAAATGAAAATAAACAGACAAAGATAACCCAAAAAAACCCAAGACATATAACAAAAACAAATCCAAGCAAACCAACAAGCAAACAACAACAACAACAAAAACCAACAAGGAAAGCAAAAATCAAAAAGACACCCAAACAAACAAGAGAGCCTAAAAACCAAAACCAATAATAAAAACAAAACGAACTTAAACAGAAAACAAAACAAAATTAAAAAAAAAACTAAAAGTAAAGCTAAGTGAACAAAAGCCCAACACATAAAAATGACAAAAAGAAAAACAAAAACAAAAATTAAAAATTAAAAAAATAAAAAGATTAAAACAAAACAAAATAAAGACAAAATGACACAAAACAAAGCAAAAATGTTGAAAGAACAAACCAAAATCAGACAACAAACTAAAAAGAACAGGACAATAACAAGAAATAAAAAATAAAATAAAAGTAGAAAAAGAAAAAATATATTAGCAAAAATAAAAATGAAATAACAAAACAGAGCAGCAAAAATAAATTAATAAAAATAAATTAAAAATAAAATAAAGAAAATAAAAAATTCCCTAGTGCCTCCACTATCAATGTCCTTGCCCCCACAGTAAGCTACAGCCAACCCCCACCTCCCCAGGAGGCCCTCCAAGACCCCTGGGTAGCTCTCTGGACCCACTGTGTCAGCCCCACCTCTTCATGTGTTCCTCTCACCATCATCTGCTCCTGAAGCTGGCCCAGAGCACACATGCCCACGCAGGCCAGCTGAGGCTCAGGCTTCCTTAGGTGTGGCCACAGGGGCTGGGGCAGCCAGAGGAGGCTTTGCTGGAAGCAGAGCATAGGCCCAGGACCCCTGCAGGCTTGCCAGGGCCTGAGTGGGTTGGGGAGAACCTGGCTTGAGGTGTGGGCAAGGCTTCCCAAGGAGGCTGGGCCTGCAGGTGGGATAGGGCATTGCAGTGGTGGCTCTGCTCTTTTCATGCCACTCAACAGTGGGGCCTCAACTCCATGGTGGCCCGGGCTTCCTCCACAAACCTTCCTGGCTGTGGAGCCCTTCCCTCCTGCTGCCTCAGGCTGTCTCCTCACCGCCAACAGCTGCCCCCTTCCTGGGTCCACTCTCCAAACCCTACTCTCCAGCACCCAGCCCTCCTCTGCACCAGGAGACACACAATTCAGGCTGGGGTGCACAGGGCTGCAACACGGACTCTGCATATAGGTCTTATTCTGTCCTGCCTTCTACAGACCAGTTGTTGCTTTCCCCTCTGATCCCCTGATCTCCTGAAGGTCCTTCTCTGTCTCCACTGATCCTCCCCACCATGAGTGGGCTTTTCTGAGTGTGGGAAACTCTGCTCTCCTTTAGCTCCTCCTCAGGGGTGCTGGTCCCATCCCGTTTCCACTTTTCTTCCCCCATTCCTTCTTTCTGTCATCCTACCTGGTTGCATGGGGATTTTTCTTGTCCCCTGAGGTGTCTGAGGACCTCCACTAGTGTTCAGTAGGTGCTCTGTGGGAATTGCTCCGATACATTCTCAATGTACTTGTGAGGAGATGTGAACTCCATGTCCTCCTATTGCACCATCTTGACTCTGCCCCCAGATCTAACCATTTCTAATCCTCAAAGGCTTACCATTTAGTTGAGGAGATAGATCATACCAAAACTTCATTTCCTAAGTTGAAAGTTTGGTGTTACTTTTAAAATTCACACAAAAGAGTGGTTAGTCTGCATTGGGGTAGTCAAGGAAAATTTCTCCTGGAAAGCATTAATTTGATCCAAAACTGGAAAAAACAGGGACAAAGATATTCTGTGAGGAAGGAAGATAACATTCATTGAAGGAAAGAATCATAAGCAAGGGTGCAGAAGATAAATAGGTTATCTAAAAGAAGAGTATGCAGTTTTTTCTATAACATAAAAAAAGTACACTAGAGGGACTGGTTTAAGATGGTGGAGTACAAGGAGGTGTGCTCACTCCCTCTTGTGAGAGCACCAGAATCACAACTAACTGCTGAACAATCATTGACAGGAAGAGACTGGAACTCATCAAAAAAGATACCCCACATCCAAAGACAAAGGAGAAGCCGCAGTGAGATGGTAGGAGGGGCGCAATCACAATAAAATAAAATCCCATAACTGCTGGGTGGATGACTCACAAACTGGAGAACAATTATACCACAGAAGTTCACCCACTGGAGTGAAGGTTCTGAGCCCCACGTCAGGCTTCCCAAGCTGGGGGTCCGGCAATGGGAGGAGGAATTCCCAGAGAGCAGTGACCCTATAGGAGACTGAACTAGACTTACCTGCTAGTGTTGGAGGGTCTCCTGCAGAGGCAGGAGGTGGCTGTGGCTCACTGTGGGGACAAGGACACTGGCAGCAGAAGTTCTGGGAAGTACTCCTCGGCATGAGCCCTCCCAGAGTCTGCCATTAGCCCCACGAAAGAGCCTGTAGCCACCAGTGCTAGGTCACCTCAGGCCAAAAAACCAACAGGGAGGGAACTCAGCCCCACCCATCAGCAAACAAGCAGATTAAAGTTTTACTGAGCTCTGCCCACCAGAGCAACACCCAGCTCTACCGACCACCAGTCCCTCCCATCAGGCAGCTTGCATAAGCCTCTTAGGAAGCCTCATCCACCAGAGGGCAGACAGCAGAGGCAAGAAGAACTACAATCCTACAGCCTGTGGAGTGAAAACCACATTCACAGAAAGGTAGACAAAATGAAAAGGCAGAGTACTATGTACCAGATGAAGGAAAAAGATGAAACCCCAGAAAAACAACTAAATGAAGTGAAGGTAGGCAACCTTCCAGAAGAAGAACTCAGAATAATGATAGTGAAGATGATCCAGGACCTCAGAAAAAGAATGGAGGCAAAGATGGAGAAGATGTAAGAAATGTTTAACAAAGACCTAGAAGAATTAAAGAAAAAACACCCAGAAGAATTCAGGAACAAACAGACAGAGATGAACAATGCAATAAATGAAATGAAAAATACACTAGTAGGAATCAATAGCAGAAAACTGAGGCAGAAGAACGGATAAGTGACCTGGAAGACAGGATGGTGGAAATCACTACTGCAGAACAGAATGAAGAAAAAAGAATGAAAAGAAATGAAGACAGCCTAAGAGACCTCTGGGACAACATTAAACGCAACAACATTCGCATTATAGGGGTCACAGAAGGAGAAGAGAGAGAGAAAGAACCCGAGAAAATATTTGAAGAGATTATAGATGAAAACGTCCCTAACATGGGAAAGGAAATAGCCATCCAAGTCCAGAAAGCACAGAGAGTCCCAGGCAGGATAAACCCAAGGAGAGACCCACCAAGACACATAGTAATCAAACTGACGAAAATTAAAGACACAGAAAAATTGTTCAAAGCAAAAGGGGAAAATGACAACATACAAGGGAACTTGCATAAGGTAAACAGCTGATTTCTCAGCAGAACTCTACAAGCCAGAAGGGAGTGGCACGATATATTTAAAGTGATGAAAGGGAAGAACCTACAACTAAGATGACTCTACCCAGCAAGGATCTCATTCAGATTCAATGGAGAAATCAAAAGTTTTACAGACAAGCGAAAGCTAAGAGAATTCAGCACCAAAAAACCAGCTCTACAACAAATGCTAAAGGAACTTCTCTAAGTGGGAAATTCAGAGAAGAAAAGGGTCTACAAAAACAAACCCAAAACAATTAAGAAAATGGTAATAGGAACATACATATCGATAATTACCTTAAATGTGAATGGATTAAATGCTCCAACCAAAAGACACAGGCTCTCTGAACGGATACAAAAACAAGACCCGTAAATATGCTGTCTACAAGAGACCCACTTCAGACCTAGGGACACACAGACTGAAAGTGAGGGGATGGAAAAAGATATTCCATACCAATGGAAATCAAAAGGAAGCAGACAGCAGAGTAGCAATACTCATATCAGGCAAAATAGACTTTAAAATAAAGAATGTTACAAGAGACAAGGAAGGACACTACATAATGATCAAGGGATCAATCCAAGAAGAAGATATAACAATTACAAATATATATGCACCCAACATAGGAGCACCTCAATACATAAGGCAAATGCTAATAGCTATAAAAGAGGAAATCAACAGTAACATAGTAATAGTGGGGGACTTTAACACCTCACTTACAACAATGGACAGATCATCCAGACAGAAAATTAATAAGGAAACAAAAGCTTAAATGACACAATATACCAGGGAGATTTAATTGATAATTATAGGACATTCCATCTGAAAACAGCAGATTACACTTTCTTCTCAAGTGCTCATGGAACATTCTCCAGAATAAATCACATCTTGGGTCACAGATAAAGCCTCGGTAAATTTAAGAAAATTGAAATCATATCAAGCACCTTTTCTGACCAAAATTCTGTGAGATTAGAAATCAATTACAGGGGAAAAAAACGTAAAAAAACACAAACGCATGGAGGCTAAACAATACATTACTAAATAACCAAGAGATTACTCTAGAAATCAAAGAGGAAATCAGAAAATGCCTAGAGACAAAACACAATGAAAACATGATGACCCAAAACCTATGAGATGTGGCAAAAGCAGTTCTAAGAGGGAAGGTTATAGCAATACAATCCTACCTCAAGAAACAAGCAAAATCTCAAATAAACAACCTAAATTTACATGTAAAGCCACTAGAGAAGGAAGAACAAACAAAACCCAAAGCTAGTACAAGGAAAGAAGTCATAAAGATCAGAGCAGAAATAAATGAAATAGAAACAAAGAAAACAATAGCAAAGATCAATAAAACTAAAAGCTGGTTCTTTGAGAAGATAAAATTGATAAACCGTAGCCAGAGTCATCAAGAAAAAGAGAGAGAGGACTCAAATCAATAAAATTAGAAATGAAAAAGGAGAAGTTACAACAGACACTGCAGAAATACAAAGGATCAAATGAGACTACTCTAAGCAACTGTATGCCAATAAAATGGACAACCTGGAAGAAATGGACAAATTCTTAGAAAGGTGTAACCTTACAAGACTGAACCAGGAAGAAATAGAAAATATGGACAGACCAACATAAGTAATGAAATTGAAACTGTGATTAAAAATCCGCCAACAAACAAAAATCCAGGACCATATGGCTTCACAGGTGAATTCTATCAAACATTTAGAGAAGAGCTAACACCCATCCTTCTCAAACTCTTCCAAATAATTACAGAGGAAGGAACACTCCCAAACTCATTCTACAAGGCCACCATCACCCTGATATCAAAACCAGACAAAGATACTACAGACCAATATCACTGATGGATATAGATGCAAAAATCCACAACAAAATTCTAGCAAACAGAATCCAACAACACATTAATAGTATCGTACACCATGATCAAGTGGGATTTATCCCAGGATGCAAGGATTCTTCAATATATGCAAATCAATCAATGTGATACACCATATTAACAAATCTAAGAATAAAAACCATATGATCCTCTCAATAGATGCAGCATAATCTTTTGACAAAATTCAACACCCATTTATGATAAAAACTGTCCAGAAAGTGGTCATAGAAGGAACCTACCTCAACATAATAAAGGGCATATACGACAAACCCACAGCAAACATCATTCTCAATGGTGAAAAGCTGAAAGCATTTCCTCTTTGATCAGGAACAAGACAAGGATGTCCACTCTCACCACTATTATTCAACATAGTTTTGGAAGTCCTAGCCATGGCAATCAGAGAAGAAAAAGAAATAAAAGGAATACAAGTTGGAAATGAAGAAGTAAAACTGTCACTGTTTGCAGATGACATGATGCTATACATAGAAAATCCTAAACATGCCACCAGAAAACTACTAGAGCTAATCAATGAATTTGGTAAAACTGTAGGATACAAAATTAATGCAAAGAAATCTCTTGCATTCCTGTACACTAACAATGAAAATCAGAAAGAGAAATTCAGGAAACAATCCCATTCACCATTGCAACAAAAAGAATAAAATACCTAGGAATAAACCTACCTAATGAGGTAAAAACCTGTTCTCAGAAAACTATAAGACACTGATGAAAGAAATCAAAGATGACACAAACAGATCGAGAGATATACCATGTTCTTGGATTGGAAGAATCAACATTGTGAAAATGACTATACTACCCAAAGCAATCTACAGATTCAATGCAATCCCTATCAAATTACCAATGGCATTTTTTACAGAACTGGAACAAAAATCTTAAAATTTGTATGGAGACACAAAAAACCTGAATAGCCAAAGCAATCTTGAGGGAAAAAAATGGAGCTGGAGGAATCAGACTCCCTGACTTCAGACTATACTACAAAGCTACAATAATCAAGAGAATATGGTACTGGCTCAAAAACAGAAATATAGATCAATGGAACAGGATAGAAAGCTCAGAGATAAACCCATGCACCTATGTTCAACTCATCTATGATAAAGGAGGCAAGGATATACAATGGAGAAAAGACAGTCTCTTCAATAAGTGGTGCTGGTACAACTGGACAGCTAAATGTAAAAGAATGAAATTAGAACACTCCCTAATACCATACACAAAAATAAACTCAAAATGGATGTAAGACCAAAATGTAAGGCCGGACACCATAAAACTCTTAGAGGAAAACATAGGCGGAACACTCTTTGACATAAATCACAGCAAGATCTTTTTTGACCCACCTCCTAGAATAATGGAAATAAAAACAAAAATAAACAAATGAGACATAATTAAACTTAAAAGCTTTTGCACAGCAAAGGAAACTATAAACAAGATGAAAAGACAACCCTGAGAGTGGGAGAAAATACTTTCAAATGAATCAATGGACAATGGATTAATCTCCAAAATATATAAACAGCTCATGCAGCTCACTATTGAAAAAACAACGCAATCAAAAAATGGGCAGAAGAAGACCTAAATAGACATTTCTCCAAAGAAGACATACAGATGACCAAGAGGCACATGAAAAGATGCTCAACATCACTAATTATTAGAGAAATGCAAGTCAAAACTACAATGAGGTATCACCTCACACCAGTTAGAATGGGCATCATCAGAAAATCTACAAACAACAAATGCTGGAGAGGGTGTGGAGAAAAGGGAACCCTCTTGGAGGGGATATGGGGGTATATGTATACGTATAGCTGATTCACTTTGTTATACAGCAGAAACTAACACAACAATGTAAAGCAATTATAGTCCAATAAAGACATTTTAAAAAAAAAGAAAAGAAAAGGGAACCCTCTTGCACTGTTGGTGGGAATGTAAATTGACACAGCCACTATGGAGAACAGTATGGAGGTTCCTTAAAAAACTAAAAGTAGAGCTACCATACGACCCAGCAATCCCACTACTGGGCATATACCCAGAGAAAACCATAATTCAAAAAGACACGTGCTCCCTAATGTTCATTGCGGCACTATTTACAATAACCAGGCCATGAATGCAACCTAAATGCCCATCAACAGATGAATGGATAAAGAAGATGTACATATATACAATGGAATATTACTCAGCCATAAAAAGGAATGAAATTGGATCATTTGTAGAGATGTGATGGACCTAGAGACTGTCATACAGAGTGAAGTAAGTCAGAAGGAGAAAAACAAATATTGTATATTAATGCATATATGTGGAATCTTGAAAAATGGTACAGGTGAACCAGTTTGCAAGGCAGAAATAGAGACACAGATGTAGAGAACAAACGTATGGACACCAGGGGGCTAAAGTGCAGGCAGTGGTGGGATGAACTGGGAGATTGGGATTGATATATATATACACTAATATATATAAAATAGATAACTAATAAAACCTGTATAAAAATAAATAAAATAAAATTCAAAATAAATAAATAAAAAGTACACTAGTGGTAAAAAAATAAAATTAAAGTGAAAAAATTATTTTTCTGATTTATTTATGGTTGCGCAGATTTGTATGAGCTTCCACTGATAACAGATGAATTCACTGCTAAGTCCTACTTTTCTATGATTATTCATTAATTATACAGTCATAGGTTTTATGCTTTCAATTTAAGCATCTGATATATTTTGAAGTATAGAATATCAGGGATAAATATTGAAAACAAATCAATAATGAGAAACAAATTCCAATTTTTAATGATGTATTTAATTACCTGTTATTTTACTATACACTGTTAATAATCTACCTATGTATCACCTAAAGAGAATACCTTATAACTATGCTCCTTGTTCACACTAACCCTTCTGATACTTACCATTCTGAACCCCCTCACCTGTTCTCACCTTGCATCTTGCTCACACATACCTATGTTCTTCTAGCTCTTGACTTCTATCTTGGATTCTTATTTTTAACCTCTCAGATTTTGTATATGTTAAAATATCATGCTACTGATCCTTAATTATCTTCCAGTGTCATATTTTTAATCTTACTCTCATGCCATTTTCATGATGTACCTCACTCTGATCCAGCCTTATAATCTGGGCCACTATTTTTCTCTGTCCTTTGCAGAAGAAGTATCAGAAAATTATAAAATTGGGGTTTCCCTGGCAGTCCAGTGGTTAAGACTCCACACTTCCACTGCAGGGGGCACTGGTTTGATCCCTGGTCAGGGAACTGAGATCCAGACTGCCATGCAGCATGACCAAAAATAAATAAATTAAAAAAAATAAAATGCCCCCCCAAAAAAGTAAAAGAAAACTATAAAATTCACACTATGCTTCCCTGACCATGTAGTTCTTAAATTCCATGCACGGTAATATAAAGAAGTGCCTTGGGCTTGAATTCTGGAGTCAGCCTGAGTTTGATAGCAACTTTGCTACCTGTGAACTGTGCATCCTTGGACAAGCTACTTAATGTCTCTTTGTCGCTCTCCTTCAGTAAAATGGATTTAGTAATATTACCGATCTCACAGGGCTATTGTGGTATTAATTGAAAAATTCAACATAAATTTATTAGAGGAGTCTGACACTTTCACATATCAGCCATTCAATAGGATCAAGATTACAAGTCTTGACCAAGTTCTTTTAAAGAAAAGACAAGCTCATTTGTAGTTTTGAAAGAATTCGTCACAGAAAAAAAATTTATGGGATCCACTTAGAGCAATACATCTTTGTCTTTGATCCATGCTGATATTTTAAAATCTCAGTACATTAGAACTTGACAGAGGATCTAGTTTCTCTGCCTTGGTAATTAGAACTTTATAGATCCAAGGGATTTTTCAAAACTATTGTTCTTTTAAAGGGATTGTACATTGTGAAAATTCAAAACTCCCTGCAGAAGAAGGTTTAAGAACAAACAGTTCTGGAAAGTTTCTTGTCCAGCTGATTAGCTTTGCCCTTTAATAATTTTCCTCTTACATGCATATTCACACACTCGTTATGAATCGTCCCTCACTGATCACTTTTTATGCACTAATTTTCTAAATTACTAAAATAACAGCCAGCATTAACACAATTACATGTGTTCATGGTGCTTCAGATGATTACAATAATCATTTTTTCATCTAAAATATTAATAATCCAACGATTATAATCATCATTAATTACTACTAACTTCATAGTCTACCACATAACCCCAGATAATGCAACACAGAAAGATGACAAATAGAAGACTGCTCTGGATTCTTTTCTTCTCCAGAAGCTTATTTTAGTGGTTTAGAAGGAAAACATATGCATGCTAACTGCACTGAAGCTAACTGTTCAAGTTCTCCTAGGGAGGTAATTTTTTCATGCAACAATATGTCTATTATTAGTCCTCAAACATTAGCCCTTAGTAAATAGTATTTATTCTGTCTGCATATCTTGACTATGACTTCTCCCTACATTTGCAGCCACCCACTGAGACAATCATTGCCACCATTCAGACACACAACAAACTAAGGTTTTATTACTTTAATTTTCCAAACAAATTGCACCATGCTAAATTACAACACATGGGAATAATTTTTAAAAGACAAAGAGAACAGCAGACTTTGCATTTTTATTAACTGAGCTATCTGTAATTTCAAATAATGGCATATATTAAGTATTGTCCAAATGTGCACACACATATGTGTGTGCTGAGTGAGTGTTTTAACAAGCCTCAAAATTTCCTGAACCCTTTTGAAATTAAATGGGGAGAACTGTATAAATTATTCTTATTCTGGTATTTTTATAGCTCAATAAATTTGAACTTAAGTAATAGCTGGTAATCTCAAGGTGTGTGCATTCTCCAATAGTATATTTTGTTTGGCAATTTAGAATCCATATATACATACATATATGCATTACATTACATATACACACACACACACATATTAGTAAAATCCCTAACTTCAAACTATAGGATGCACTTTTTATTTTTTACTGCTAGAGCTGTAAAATAGTCTCACAAAGACTAACAGAATTGGTCCTGAAGGATTATTTGATATTTGAATTGCTACAGAACAATGTTAGATCAAGAGTTCAGATGTACTCTGAAGATTAACAGTGGGAGATTACACTAATATCAAAGAGCTCAAAACAGAAAATGTCCTTTAACAAAGTTTCTGCATTTCTCCGGGATTTTTAAGAGAACGGCCCAAATCTAGGGTAAGATGGCTAAGTATAGCATACACTTTTAGGTTGGAGAAATAAGGAAAATGTTGTCTAACCATTATCATTCCAGTCACACTAATTTTCACGGTGTTTTAAGAACGAGACTCAGCTTTGGAAACAAAACAGTGGGAGCTTTTTAGGATACTAATTCAAATGCCTCCCAGCTGAGTAATGATCTGGTTGTTGTTACCAAACTTATTATTTCAGGGCTGCTCAGTGAATAATGTCACTTGAAATCACTATATCCTTCAGTTCACTCCCATATGGACAAATGCCACCATTCAAACATCATCATCATGTTACCAGTTTGTCCTGAGAAGCTATTGAATACTTCAGTGTTCTCTTCATGTTTAATGAAAGATTGAAAGAAAGAGGGTTTCTTTTTTTTTTTTTTAACATCTTTATTGGATTATAATTGCTTTACAATGGTGTGTTGGTTTCTGCTTTATAACAAAGTGAATCAGTTATACATATACATATGTTCCCATATCTCTTCCCTCTTGCATCTCCCTCCCTCCCACCCTCCCTATCCCACCCCTCTAGGTGGTCACAAAGCACATAGCTGATCTCCCTGTGCTATGCGGTTGCTTCCCACTAGCTATCTATTTTACGTTTGGTAGTGTATATATGTCCATGCCACTCTCTCACTTTGTCACATCTTACCCTTCCCCCTCCCCATATCCTCAAGTCCATTCTCTAGTAGGTCTGTGTCTTTATTCCCATCTTGCCACTAGGTTCTTCATGACCTTTTTTTTTTCCCTTAGATTCCATATATACGTGTTAGCATACTGTATTTGTGTTTCTCTTTCTGACTTACTTCACTCTGTGTGACAGACTCTAACTCCATCCACCTCACTACAAATAACTCCATTTCATTTCTTTTTATGGCCGAGTAATATTCCACTGTATATATGTGCCACATCTTCTTTATCCATTCATCCAATGATGGACATTTAGGTTGCTTCCATGTCCTGGCTATTGTAAATAGAGCTGCAATGAACATTTTGGTACATGACTCTTTTTCAATTATGGTTTTCTCAGGGTATATGCCCAGTAGTGGGATTGCTGGGTCGTATGGTAGTTCTATTTTTAGTTTTTTAAGGAACCTCCATACTGTTCTCCATAGTGGCTGTATCAATTTACATTCCCACCAACAGTGCAAGAGGGTTCCCTTTTCTCCACACCCTCTCCAGCATTTATTGTTTCTAGATTTTTTGATGATGGCCATTCTGACCGGTGTGAGACGATATCTCATTGTAGTTTTGATTTGCATTTCTCTAATGATTAATGATGTTGAGCATTCTTTCATGTGTTTGTTGGCAATCTGTACATCTTCTTTGGAGAAATGTCTATTTAGGTGTTCTGCCCATTTTTGGATTGGGTTGTTTGTTTTTTTGTTATTGAGCTGCATGAGCTGCTTGTAAATCTTGGAGATTAATCCTTTGTAAGTTGCTTCATTTACAAATATTTTCTCCCATTCTGAGGGTTGTCTCTTTGTCTTGTTTATGGTTTCCTTTGCTGTGCAAAAGCTTTTAAGTTTCATTAGGTCCCATTTGTTTATTTTTGTTTTTATTTCCATTTCTCTAGGAGCTGGGTCAAAAAGGATCTTGTTGTGATTTATGTCATAGAGTGTTCTGCCTATGTTTTCCTCTAAGAGTTTTATAGTGTCTGGCCTTACATTTAGGTCTTTAATCCATTTTGAGTTTATTTTTGTGTATGGTGTTAGGGAGTGTTCTAATTTCATACTTTTACATGTACCTGTCCAGTTTTCCCAGCACCACTTATTGAAGAGGCTGTCTTTTCTCCACTGTAGATGCTTGCCTCCTTTATCAAAGATAAGGTGACCATATGTGCGTGGGTTTATCTCTGGGATTTCTATCCTGTTCCATTGATCTATATTTCTGTTTTTGTGCCAGTACCAAACTGTCTTGATTACTGTAGCTTTGTAGTATAGTCTGAAGTCAGGGAGCCTGATTCCTCCAGCTCAATTTTTCGTTCTCAAGATTGCTTTGGCTATTCGGGGTCTTTTGTGTTTCCATACAAATTGTGAAAGTTTTTGTTCTAGTTCTGTGAAAAATGCCAGTGGTAGTTTGATAGGGATTGCATTGAATCTGTAGATTGCTTTGGGTAGTAGAGCCATTTTCACAATGTTGATTCTTCCAATGCAAGAACATGGTATATCTTTCCATCTATTTGTATCATCTTTAATTTCTTTCATCAGTGTCTTATAATTTTCTGCATACAGGTCTTTTGTCTCCTTAGGTAGGTTTATTCCTAGATATTTTATTCTTTTTGTTGCAATGGTAAATGGGAGTGTTTTCTTAATTTCACTTTCAGATTTTTCATCATTAGTGTATAGGAATGCAAGAGATTTCTGTGCATTAATTTTGTATCCTGCTACTTTACCAAATTCATTGATTAGCTCTAGTAGTTTTCTGGTAGCATCTTTAGGATTCTCTGTGTGTAGTATCATGACATCTGCAAACAGTGACAGCTTTACTTCTTCTTTTCCGATTTGGATTCCTTTTATTTCTTTTTCTTCTCTGATTGCTGTGGCTAAAACTTCCAAAACTATGTTGAATAATATTGGTGAGTGTGGGCAACCTTGTCTTGTTCCTGATCTTAGTGGAAATGGTTTCAGTTTTTCACCATTGAGAACAATGTTGATTTGAGTCTTCTCCCTTTTTTTTCTTGATGAGTCTGGCTAATGGTTTATCAATTTTGTTTATCTTCTCAAAGAACCAGCTTTTAGTTTTATTGATCTTTGCTATTGTTTCCTTCATTTCTTTTTCATTTATTTCTGATCTGATCTTTATGATTTCTTTCCTTCTGCTAGCTTTGGGGGTTTTTTGTTCTTCTTTCTCTAATTGCTTTAGGTGCAAGGTTAGGTTGTTTATTCGAGATGTTTCCTATTTCTTGAGGTAGGCTTGTATTGCTATAAACTTCCCTCTTAGAACTGCTTTTGCTGCATCCCATAGGTTTTGGGTCATTGTGTCTCCATTGTCATTTGTTTCTAGGTATTTTTTGATTTCCACTTTGATTTCTTCAGTGATCACTTCGTTATTAAGTAGTGTATTGTGTACCCTCCATGTGTTTGTATTTTTTACAGATCTTTTCCTGTAATTGGTATCTAGTCTCATAGTGTTGTGGTCGGAAAAGATACTTGATACGATTTTAGTTTTCTTAAATTTACCAAGGCTTGATTTGTGACCCAAGATATGATCTATCCTGGAGAATGTTCCATGAGCACTTGAGAAAAATGTGTATTCTGTTGTTTTTGGGTGGAATGTCCTATAACTATCAATTAAGTCCATCTTGTTTAATGTATCATTTAAAGCTTGTGTTTCCTTATTTATTTTCATTTTGGATGATCTGTCCATTGGTGAAAGTGGGGTGTTAAAGTCCCCTACTATGATTGTGTTGCTGTCGATTTCCCCTTTTATGGCTGTTAGTATTTGCCTTATGTATTGAGGTGCTCCTATGTTGGGTGCGTAAATTATTTACAATTGTTATATCTTCTTCTTGAATCGATCCCTTGATCATTATATAGTGTCCTTCTTTGTCTCTTGTAATAGTCTTTATTTTAAAGTCTATTTTGTCTGATATGAGAATTGCTACTCCAGCTTTCTTTTGATTTCCATTTGCATGGAATATCTTTTTCCATCCCCTCACTTTCAGTCTGTTTGTGTCTCTAGGTCTGAAGTGGGTCTCTTGTAGACAACTTATATATGGGTCTTGTTTTTGTATCCATTCAGCCAGTCTGTGTCTTTTGGTGGGAGCATTTAATCCATTTACATTTAAAGTAATTATCGATATGTATGTTCCTATTCCCATTTTCTTAAATGTTTTGGGTTTGTTATTGTAGGTGTTTTCCTTCTCTTGTGTTTCTTGCCTAGAGAAGTTACTTTAGCATTTGTTGTAAAGCTGGTTTGGTGGTGCTGAACTCTGTCAGCTTTTGCTTGTCTGTAAAGGTTTTAATTTCTCCATCAAATCTGAATGAGATCCTTGCTGGGTAGAGTAATCTTGGTTGTAGGTTTTTCTCCTTCATCACTTTAAGTATATCCTGCCACTCCCTTCTGGCTTGCAGAGTTTCTGCTGAAAGATCAGCTGTTAACCTTATGGGGATTCCTTTGTGTGTTATTTGTTGTTTTTCCCTTGCTGCTTTTAATATGTTTTCTTTATATTTAATTTTTGATAGTTTGATTAATATGTGTCTTGGCATGTTTCTCCTTGGATTTATCCTGTATGTGACTCTCTGTGCTTCCTGGTCTTGATTAACTATTTCCTTTCCCATATTAGGGACGTTTTCAACTATACTCTCTTCAAATATTTTCTCAGTCCCTTTCTTTTTCTCTTCTTCTTCCTGGACCCCTATAATTTGAATGTTTTTCCGTTTAATGTTGTCCCAGAGGTCTCTGAGACTGTCCTCAGTTCTTTTCATTCTTTTTTCTTTATTCTGCTCTGCAGTAGTTATTTCCACTCTTTTATCTTCCAGGTCACTTATCCGTTCTTCTGCCTCAGTTATTCTGCTATTGATCCCTTCTAGAGAATTTTAAATTTCATTTATTGTGTTTTTCATCGTTGCTTGGTTCCTCTTTAGTTTTTCTAGGTCCTTGTTAAATGTTTCTTGCATTTTGTCTATTCTATTTCCAAGATTTTGGATCATCTTTACTATCATTATTCTGAATTCTTTTTCAGGTAGACTGCCTATTTCCTCTTCATTTGTTAGGTCTGGTGTGTTTTTACCTTGCTCCTTCATCTGCTGTGTGTTTTTCTGTCTTCTCATTTTGCTTATCTTACTGTGTTTGGGGTCTTCTTTTCACAGGCTGCAGGCTCGTAGTTCCCGTTTGTTTTTGGTATCTGTCCCCAGTGGCTAAGTTTGGTTCAGTGGGTTGTGTAGGCTTCCTGGTGGAGGGGACTAGTGCCTGTGTTCTGGTGTATGAGGCTGGATCTTGTCTTTCTGGTGGGCAGGTCCATGTCTGGTGGTGTGTTTTGGGGTGTCTGTGGCCTTACTATGATTTTAGGCAGCCTCTCTGCTAATGGATGGGGCTGTGTTCCTGTCTTGCTAGTTGTTTGGCATAGGGTGTCCAGCACTATAGCTTGCTGGTCGTTGAGTGGACCTGGGTCTTGATGTTGAGATGGAGATCTCTGTGTGAGATTTTCGTCGCTTGGTATTACGTGGAGCTGGGAGGTCTCTTGTGGACCAGTGTCCTGAAGTTGGCTCTCCCACCTCAGAGGCACAGCCCTAATGCCTGGCTGGAGCACCAAGAGCCTTTCATCCACACGGCTCAGAATAAAAGGGAGAAAAAATAGAAAGAAAAAAAAGAAAGAGGATAAAATAAAATAAAGTAAGATAAAATAAAATAAAGTTATTAAAATAAAAAAATAAAAAATAATTATTAAGAAAAAAAGAAAAAAATTTTTAAAGTAAAAAAAAAACAAAAAAATGGATGGACAGAACCCTAGGACAAATGGTGAAAGCAAAGCTCTACAGACAAAATCTCACCCAGAAGCATACACATACACACTCACAAGAAGAGGAAAAGGGGAAAAAATAATATATCTTGCTCCCGAAGTCCACCTCCTGAATTTGGGATGATTCGTTGTCTATTTGGGTATTCCACAGATGCAGGTACATCAAGTTGTTTGTGGAGCTTTAATCCGCTGTTTCTGAGGTTGCTGGGAGAAATTTCCCTTTCTCTTCTTTGTTCGCACAGCTCCCGGGTTTCAGCTTTGGATTTGGACCTGCCTCTGCGTGTAGGTCGCCTGAGGGCGTCTGTTCTTCGCTCAGACAGGACGGGGTTAAAGGAGCAGCTGATTCGGTGGCTCTGGCTCACTCAGGCTGGGGGGAGGGAAGGGTACGGATGCGGGGCGAGCCTGTGGCGGCAGAGGCCGGCGTGACATTGCACCAGCCTGAGGTGCACCGTGTTGTCTCCCAGGGAAGTTGTCCCTGGATCACGGCATCCTGGCCGTGGTGGGCTGCCCAGGCTCTCGGGTGGGGAGTTGTGGATAGTGACCTGTGCTCGCACACAGGCTTCTTGGTGGCTGCAGCAGCAGCCTTAGCGTCTCACACCCGTCTCTGGGGTCCGCGCTGACAGCGGCAGCTTGCGCCCGTCTCTGGAGCTCGTTTAGGCGGTGCTCTGAATCCCCTCTCCTCGCGCCCCAGAAAACAAAGAGGCAAGAAAAAGTCTCTTGCCTGTTCAGCCGCTCCAGACCTTTTCCCAGACTCCCTCCTGGCTAGCCGTGGTGCGCTAACCCCTTCAGGCTGTGTTCACGCCGCCAACCCCAGTCCTCTCCCTGCGATCCTACTGAAGCCCGAGCCTCAGCTCCCAGCCCCCGCCCGCCCCGGCAGGTGAGCAGACAAGCCTCTCGGGCTGGTGAGTGCTGGTCGGCGCCGAGCCTCCGTGCGGGAATCTCTCCGCTTTGCCTTCCGCACCCCTGTGGCTGCGCTCTCCTCCGTGGCGCTGAAGCTTCCCCCCTCTGCCACTTGCAGTCTCCGCCCGCAAAGGGGCTTCCTAGTGTGTGGAAACCTTTCCTCCTTCACAGCTCCCTCCGCAAGGTGCAGGTCCCGTCCCTATTCTTTTGTCTCTGTTATTTCTTTTTTCTTTTGCCCTACCCAGGTACATGCGGAGTTTCTTGCCTTTTGGGAGGTCTGACGTCTTCTGCCAGCGTTCAGTGGGTGTTCTGTAGGAGCAGTTCCACGTGTAGATGTATTTCTGATGTATCTGTGGGGAGGAAGGTGATCTCCACGTGTTACTCTTCCGCCATCTTCTCCTAGCTCCAAAAGAAATTTTTAAAACTTGTTTTAACCCAGTGTTCCCCAAAGCTGTTTTAATGTATCTATTCAGATCACTTATTAGAGAATGACACTACTACTGCTGGAAAGTTGAGTGACTCTTGTTTTCACACAGTAGATAAAGCTGTGGGCAGGGATGTCTCAGAAAGAGGGTTTCTGATGTTATTATTTATGCCCCATGAGAGCAACTGATTATTGCTAATTTTTATGCCCCTGTAGTGTCCATTCAGTGGTTGATTTCAGGAAAACTTAGAGCAGCTGGTCCCAATTCTGGCCCGTATCTGGAACCACCTAGGGGGATTTTTAAAATATATTTTACTGGGCTTTAACCCAAAGCTACTGAATAAGAATCTCCAGGGGTTATTCCCATTGAGTTGTATTTAAACATGCTCTCTAAATAATTTTATTGAAGCTGTCCATGGGCTGACCTTTGGGATCCATTGACTGAATTTTGAAATCAGCCTTAAATTTTAATTCTGATGTTTTTAGCTGAATGATCCTGATCAAATCCAAATAATCTTGAACTTCTACATGTATAAAATGGAGATTATGTCCATTTTAAGTTGTAAGGACTACATAAGAAACACACAGATTCTGTCTAGCACAGTTCATAGCACACAATAGGCCTACAGTAGGCTGTAGAAGAGACCAAAATCCATTGCCTGTTATTTCTGGACATGCAACTAGCTTGCATTTCTCAGCACATCTTGTGGTTAGTTGTGTTCATGTGACTAAGTCCGAGCAAAAGGAATGCAGCAAAAGAAATGTGAACTACTTCCAGATTTAGACCATAAAGACCTCCACAGTAAACCTATAGTGATTGTTTCCCTTCTGGCAAGCTAAATAAGATGTCCTACAAAGTGACATTGGAATCTGAATGTTGATCATGGGAATTCCACAAAATGGACAAACCAGGGTTCCTGAATGCTCATGTAGAAGGCTATCCACCAATAAACTTCATTTTGGCATCTGTGAATTGGGGTTTACCTATATTATAGCAGTTAGTACCCTATGTTTGCTGTTCAATTATTTTAGTTTTCTTTTTAAAATAACAGTAACATTTGAAAGATTTTTTTTCTCTCTTATCTGTCTATTGTGATATTGTCCTAATTTATCAATTATGGAAACTGCCAGGAATTTCAATGTTCATGAGATACAACGAGCACTTTTCAGATTCCTGCAGCAACAGTAAGAACCCTCTGTGTCAAGGGATTGTCCTGTCCTTTAAAGATGATCACGTGCCACCAGACACCATGCTGCATGATCCCAGTGCAAATCTCCTTCAACTTTTAGAAAGAGCAAGAAAAATACACATAGTAGATTATATTTAGAAAATTTATTAAAATTAATAAAGGTTACCATACTTGTTTGGGTTCCAAGCCACTACAAGCACTCATCATCATCTATGTGTCATTTGTCTATGAACGACTATTCATGAAAAGTTGATCCTAAGACCACAGTGATTACATTTCTCTCTTCACCATTGCTCTTTGGGATTTCTTTCCCTTCTCCTCTACTTACTACTTCTAAGTAGCCCCTACATTTATATCAACTCTAATATTACACAGGGCTGGTCAAGAAGGATGTTACTTTGGGAAGAACAGGAATGACTTGGAAGAGAGTGTATAGGGGAGAATAAAAATAAACTTAAAAAATATATTCTCAGTGCCTCTCCTCCCCACGTCCAAGTTCTCAGGGTAAAATGTTCAATTCCCTATACTATTTTTCTCAGTTCACTCATACTCCCTCAACATTTTTCTACATCCTGCATTCCCTCATATTTGGCTCGTTTGATGCCTTAGGAAGACAGAGCCTCTGTTTTTCTTCTTCTTCTTCGAGGTAATTAAATCTTCAGTCCTTTGTATACTCGAAAACTCATTTTCATGAATTTCTTGATTTGATTTTTCCCATAGGATCTATGTTGGAGGTCGCAAGTATAGTTCACCTCACTTGCTACCTGATAAATCATTAGTGACTCCTTGGAATGTTATGTTTAGAAAGACTTGAGACCAGTGCACAAGAAAGAGCATCCTCATCAATTAGGGATGTCTTTCCCAGTTGCAGGAGGAGAAGCAATGGCATTCATGCAGGAGTTTGTCTTTCAAAAAAATAAAATGAGGAGGATGAACATTATTACTGCAAAAAGAAAGTTCAAGGGACCAATTCTTTTTGTTTTTAGGAGTGGTGGGTTATGGGCATGCCTTCTCAGAGTTAAGAAAGAATCAGTCCTCAGGCATACTTTTGAGATCCAAGTATATTAAAAACCAAGGAAGTACAAGACAATATTAAAAATATGCTGATATTTTAAATGCTTAAATTTAACAAATAAAGGTCTCTGAGTGCCATCTTTCAATCCTTTCAATGTGTTCTCATGACTGCATGCATAAACTTATTTGGTGATAAAGGTAGAAGTCAAAATTTGAGGTCTTTCATTCATGGAGACTTGGCCAAATGGCCCTTGAATTTGACTCTGAAAATGGGCTATATAATCAGATTGATTTCTTTCCTCTATTGAAAGAGAGAATGAGAAATATTTGTCAGAAGGAAGAGTGAAAGAATGAAATAGGGAACATCAGGCCAATGCCTAAAGCAAGTGAAATAAGAGAAAGGAGGTGACTGCTAAACTATTTCAAGATGTAGACACATGGTATCAGGGGTCCCTGAGACTCATAATTCCTTAGGCCTTTTCTCCTATAGCCTTCTTCTTTGATGTTTTCCTTAGGTCCTCTTTCATCAAAGGGTTGACCACTCAAGCTGCTAATTCTTAAGTTACTTGCTGGATTCTTAACCCCAAGTGTTGTCAGTCACTACCAGAATCTGTATCTGGAGATATCTTACTCCTGGTGCTTGATAGAGACAGAGGCTGTGGACAGAAGTTCTTGACCCATTGCTGCAGGCGTGTTTAAGTGTGCCCCGAAACTAAAATTGATGTCATATGGCATTGATTTTCTGGTAGCACTTTCATAATTTGAACAGAGGTCTAAACTTTGGACCCATGATATGAACTTAATAGACTTTCCTATGCTGAATGGGTAATAACCATTGCATTTAACATTGTGTCTATGGGAACACGTCTGTCAAATTCCAAATAACTGACTTCCAAAGAACATTTGCATTGCACCAATTTGTAATTGGTAAGCTCATTTCCCTGCTTTCCTTTTTTCAGTTATATAATGAAATTGAATGAAACAGATGTCAGATTCACATCTCCCCAAACACTCATTTTTACCAGTTCAGAGAATAAATAAAGAAATGAATTTAATGATGCAAAGTCGCTGACTTAGTTACATGTATCCTATCGGATCCTAATAATTTCTCACACTAATGCATTTCTTTATCACCCTCATATTGCTTAAGAGGAGACAGAGCCAAGGAGTGAGTAATTGCTTACTAGATCGTGAAAGCTACAAGTTTGGCTACAGGT
Source organism: Balaenoptera musculus (assembly GCF_009873245.2). NCBI lineage: Eukaryota > Metazoa > Chordata > Mammalia > Artiodactyla > Balaenopteridae > Balaenoptera > Balaenoptera musculus. The sequence goes on from NC_045794.1 coordinate 74,788,674, forward strand.
AACTAACACAAATTGTGAATGTTTATATTAACCTTTCTTGTTTCATGTTCTCAAATATCTTTTTGATGAAAAGGTGACAAAAACGGAGCTTTTCTCTAAATGTACTCTATGAATAGGCCTAGCTAACCTTGTCATATGACTTTATTGTGATTTTACTTATGATTTTGGAGAACTGAGGAAGTGAAGTGGTGTGTATGATATAAAGTTACTAATTTAAAGCACATACAACACAACGTGATTATGAATGGTATACATATATGTGGTAACAGTATAAAAAAAAATCCACAGAAAAGGTACATGCTGATATCAGACTATAGTTCCCTCTGACGAGGAAAAAGAACGGAGTGCTGGGAGAGGCTTTTGTTGTTAGCTGTATTTAGTTTTTAAAGATGAGATGCAAGTATGAAATATATTAACATTTTGTCTGTTATATTTTTTGTATATTTAAATATTTTAAGTAAGATTTAAAAAATATATTTTAAAAATGAATTACAAGATTGCAAATATTAACAAGTTCTATTAACTTCTTAAAAACTTTCAGGCAGTAACTATTATATGTGAACTGAATCACTCAGTTACTTAATTTAGGTTTAAAAAATCCTACTCACTTTTTGGAGCTAATTGTGAGTTGAGTAATCTAACTTTGACACTGTCTTACTATTTTGACTCCACTTCATCTCCCTTAATAGGGTTACATTTGTTACTTCATGTAAATTTATAAATTTTAAATATGAATTTTAATACTAATTGTCTTAGTGTTTTTAAATTTAGAAATAAATTATTTCACTGTGAAATATACATATTAGGGCTCTTTTTCGTGTTAAGTTATATCAACTAAGATGATACTGAGGGTGATAAAAGTGGATTGTCACAATTATATCACTGCATCATTGTAGAATAGCTCTTATTTCAGTTAGATTCCATAAAGGCATTATGGTTATTTAGGAAAAAACTTGGAAAATCCATGAAATGTTTTTCAATTTCTTTCCTTTAGAATAGACTTTAGGTAGTTTAGGAAATTCTCTTTAAAGTATGAAGAACACATTAAAAATTGGTACCTGACCTTTTGAGGACAAAAATTATAATAGAAAATAAAATTAATACAAATGTTAGCTTTTTCATTCATATAAATGATGATCTTTAATAGAAAGCCTCCAAACTTCCAATTAGCCAAAAACATTCAAGGACTAAATAAAAAATGTTTCAGAATTAAAATGAATCACACTCTATCTTGAGATCTAATAGAATGGTGTTTTCTTTTAATTTTAGTCTAAGTGTAACAAAGATTGTTCAAATGCAGATTTGGAACTTACTGGTGTTCATATAACTTAAATGAAAGTTATAATCAGAATTCCACTGATTTAGTACATTGCTATAAGCAACTGATTAACATCCACACTGATTTAATAAGAGCTTTAATTGCATATGTGGCTGCATGAAATAAAACAGAAAGAAAACCAATTAGAGCAATTACCAGCATCTTCATCATTATGCTCATCTTTATCATAATGATGAGTAACATTTTTTTAACTCTTCACAGATTGCAAAGTGCTTTCATCGCCAGTACCTCTCAAATCTTGTAGACGCCTTGAGAGTGGGTAGAACATGTGTGATTTATTCTCCCTAGAGTTGGAAAACCTGAAAAAATACAGAAAAATGAAAACCAATAAGAAGACGTTTATGTTGTTTCTATGTCAGGTAGCATTTTTAAGAGATGAATGCAGAAGGGTCCATTATGGGGGAAGAAAGTCAGGAAGATGTGTTGTGAGCTCAACAATTGAATTACGCTTAACTTAAGATAATTCCCCAGAGATCTCTAATGTTTGGTTAGAAATAGCCCAGATGACATTAAAATACACAGAAAACTGTATATTTTAACTCATTATTATGAAAACATTTGAATTGTTACAAAAGAGAATGTTATAGTAAATTCACATATATCCCTCACCAATCTTCTTTCCTCTACATCCCCACACTCTCCCCACATAACCCATATTATATTATTTTGAAGTAAATCTAAGACATCATATCATTTCATTTAGGAAAACACAAATATACTTTATAAAAGAAAACTGAGTCCATTTAAAGTGAATATGACTTTCAACGGAAGAAATTATTATTTGATTGACTCAAAATTGTTGTTTTTCTTTGGAGATTTATTTATTTTCAAACTCCTGGATGAATTTAACCCTTCTTCTGTGTGAATAACACATTCTGCCTGAAATTTCATAGTCTTGTAAACTCTCCCTGAGACCAACCAAAAATCTTGTACATTTTTATTTATCTGACATAACCTCGAGTAAAAGGGGTTCAGATAAATGTCCACTGGATGACTGATTACATGGATAAATTGATTTAAACGTGGGTAATCTTTGGTAGATCACAACAGTAAACAGATGGTCATCTTACAGTTTCAATGGAAAGGATTCCTATTAGCAAAGACACCCAGTTTTTAACACTGCCTGACACAATGAGCTTTGTGATCTTGAGCAGGTCAGATAGCTTTTATGGATCCTTTGCTCTCACTAATAAAATAAAGGGGTTGTATGTTAGATTACCTCTAAAATATATAGATAACATGGTATTCAACTGTCAATTGTGTTATTCTATCTCTGAAGTACTTCATTTCTTACTTCCATTATACACATTCATCATTTTGAGACCAGGAATCCATGTTCAACAGTGACTCTTACCTTATTTAAACCCTATGCAAGATAGGGCTGCCAAATCTAGAAAAGGAACAATGATGAACAGAAAGTTGGCAGTAATTATAGTGGCAAATCAATCTTCAAGGACAAAACTTGGACACTGAAAGCAAAACCATTATATTGATCCAGTTTGTGGAGTTACATAATTTGAGCTTTCTTGAAATGTTGGGTAAAAATTGACCCTTATTAATTTATTTGGTAATAACTCATTGTAAACATCTGTATCATTTTATTAATATTAAACTATAAATTTTTGAGGTTGATAAGTGAGCTTTTTATCTTTTTTTTTGAGTAGACATTTTGCAATTATTCTCACTGCTGAAATCCAATGTGAAATATAAACATTAAAAATATGGAGAGATTGGATTTTAGAATTATTTTTAGAGATTGTTTTTAGAACATATTGTTTTTGAAGAATCTATTCAGTTTTTGAAGAATCTATTCAGAAGGAGAAGCCACCTATTGCCTGAAAGTTACTTTTAGGAAAGAGGCTCAGCAATACTGAGTTACATCATTGCCTTTGGTAATGAAAGCCATAATGCTTCCTGAAGGACTTTGAGCATCCATTTATTAAATATTTATTTAACATATATTAAAACATTTAAAAGAAATATGAAAATACTTTCAGTGCCCTAAATAACATTAGCTTTCATCCATGTTAGTTTTACCTGACCTAGTAATCAGTTACTGCAAAAATCATTACACTTTGCCATATTTTCCTGTATGGCTAAGAGTTCTAACACCAAACCTCATTTCCCAAGAGTTGAGAATAGAGGATGTAAAAATTAGTGAAGCCAGAATTCCTGAAAATACTTTATACACCTACAACCAAAAATCCCAGAAAGGAAATGTTTCCCCTTTGGAAACAACAAAACAGAGATGCATATGTGTACTCAAATACGCACATGGAAACGCACACACACACAGAAACACATATATTTCTAACTGCAATTCAGCTGGACGTGCTTTTGTCTATAAAGAGAGAGAAAAGATATAATTTGATAAAAATATCCTTGGTCTCTGACTTCAGAGTGTCTCTACCATGCAGACATGATACATTGTGCTAAAAAGTATCACTAGGTAACTTTTGAGGGATTTGAGGGTGTACTAAAACAGTTACTGTGGGCAAATATAATATTTTGAGCTCCTTTAATGTAATTTAAATTATAGAGATGTAAGACATGGCCTTAACATTTTAGCATTCAAGGTGTAATCTTAGACCTCTTGAACTTCTGTAGTAAAGACTTAAAAGACGTAAAATGTCTTAAACTTGAATGTAAAGACTTGAAGAAAAAGACTTTTGCATCAGGTAGGTTTTATCAGTCAGCTGTCTTAATGAGTTGCATCTTTGATGTTATTTCTTGTATAATTTATAAAATTATTTTAGCGTTGTGTAGAAAATTACTCTTATCCAAAAAAATAGCTTTAGACTGAATATCCTATATGTAGCAAAAGTGAGGAATTACTTTTAAGAAAATTATGAAACCATCTTTTTTAAAAGAAAGAGTGATGTGGGCTTATATTTAGGAGATAAACTTTTAAAGAAACATTTTATCCCAGTTATTTCCTTTTCAATTATTTAAGGTTAGGCTGTATTTTATAACTCAAGTTTGAAACTTCTCCCTGAACTTTAACCCAGATTTTCAGGTAATAGTGCATTAAGGCTCTCTGAGTACTACAAGAATACTTAATCACTTTATCATTGAAATAACTTGAGGGAAACATCAAAAAGTCTTTTTGAGAATGACATAATAAATTGTGGTAAACAAATGACATCTTTTATGATATATGTGAAAATCCTAAAATGTTTATTTTATGAGAATAGTGAGAGAATTAGTAGATGACAGTGTTGAGGTATCTGCCTCCGTACCTGAACTCACAACACTTGTCTAAGAAGTCTGAGTTACTAAAGATACATCTTCATTGAAAATCCATTGTGTACAGAGCTTTGTAAGAAAAAAACCTATGATATTAAGTGCTTGCTGAAGTCATAGCAATGCATTTATGGTGGCTATATGAGTAAGGGCTAAATGACAAAGCTAAAATCTGCTCAAACCCTCTGTGTCTATCAAACATCTAGAAATGAAAAACTGGTTGTTGTCAGCTAATGGCAAATTGCTTTGAGTAAATAAATTAATGCCACTTCTTGGTGACTGCATTTCTCTCTCATGGGGCTTACAAGACCCTGTGTCTATTAAGTTTTTCTTCAAGCTTAATCCTATTTACACCATTTTCCCTCTACCCCCAATATTTTCTTACCTCCGAAACCTGGTTAAAATAAATGTGAATAGCCAACTTCAATCTGATAACCAAAAGGCAGTAAGTAGCCTGAGGGAAGTGTTTTCTGGGTAAAACAACCTCATTCCCTTGGACTTGATTACCGTCATAAACCATGCATCCTAGTAGAACTATCTAGTACTACTAACAGTAGAGCTAACTACTGGCTTCGTTTATTTCATTAATTCCTTGAGTTAATCCAATTGCTTGGCCCTGGAAATGGCTTCAGTTGACCATGGACTGGTGGACAGACATAACATGCTTTCAGCAAAATGTTCACTTAAAGAAGACTACCTCTATAGCTTCAAAAGAAAATAGTTAAAATAATGAGAAAAAACTTTAACTTGTAGCCACATTATGAAATAATTGAAAAAGGATAAGGGAGGTATAAATCCTCTTTACTAGAGCTTCTCCTCTCCTTCCACTGACACAGTTACTGAAACCTGTCCAACTCTTGTGTGCGTATGGACACTCCTTAGAAAGGAATAAGGAAAAGACACCCACATACACCTAGATAATACAGTCTTTCTCAGCAGTGATATTCCTTTCTCAGAAAAGGGGAATAAGAGCCAAGATAATGAAACTACAAAAGGGTAAATGGCATTGTAATGTCATTTATAAGTAATATCTATTTGGTCTTCATCCACAGTTCATTTTTCATAGCTCCCAAAAACCTTTGAATATCCTAAGTGTCAAAAGTGATAAAGATGTCTTTGTCACGTTTGTCTGCAGCACTTTATGTTAGCCAGGTGACTTTTGAAAAGCACCTATGGATGGGGGCTGGTTGCCAGGAGAACCAACTTTCAGTCCCAGCCCCAGATAGCCGGGGAAGGGAGAGGGCCTGGAGGTTGAATCAATTGCCAATAGGCAATGGTTTAATCAGTCATGACTATGTAATGAAGCCTCTGTAAAAACCCAAGAGGACAGAGTTTGGGGAACTTCTGGGTTGGTGAACATTTAGAGGTGCTGAGACAGTGGCTCCTGGAGAGGGCATGGAATCTCCGTGTCTTTTTCCAGTGCCTTGCCCTGTGCCTCTCTTCTATCTAATTGTTCCTGAGTAATATCTTTTTATTATAAACTGGTGATCTAGTAAGTACAATGTCTCTTTGAGTTGTGAGCCACTCTAGCAAATTAGTCAAACCCGAGGAAGGGGGCTTGGGAACCTCTGATTTATAGCCAGTGGTCAGAAGTACAGGTAACAACGTGGACTTGCAACTGGCATCTGAAGTGGGGGTGGGGGGCAGTCTTGTAGAACTGAACCCTTAACCTGTAGAACCAGATGCTAACTCTGAGAGATAGTGTCAGATTTGATTTGAGTTGTAGGATATGCAGCTTGTGTTTGAGAATTGCATGTTGGTATGGGGAAACCTCCACACATGCACACGCACACACATTGGAGTTGGGTCCAGGAACCTAATTTAGTTATGCTAGATCAGGTCAGTGATTTTCACCTAGCCCTCATATTTTTTAAATGTGGGATGCGTATTCTTGGTTGTATCTGAAATTGACAACAAAAGGCATGGCATTAAATAACGTTGACTCACATAGTGAGGAATATTCAATTTTCTATTCTCTTAATCCTTTGGTTGACCTTAATCCTTTGGTAGACCGTGTATTTTTTATATTTTGGGAATATATAGTTAATACTTCTTTATTTAATATTTTCTAATTGTCCTTTATAATAATGAGAGACCTCAGCTCAGAATCTCCTTCAGGCAACAGCATCCAGTTAGAATTTAATGCTTCAAAAAATAATTATTTTAGTTACAGTTTTCTATTTATTTTACTGACTATACAAAATCTTCTTCAAAATAAATAAGTTGGATACAGAAGAATTGGATAATAAGTCAAAACTATATTGACTCTTCCAAAATGCTGACTTTTAAGGATATGAAATATGAATAGTATCCTGACTTTACTGGAAAGATAATAAAAAATAGAAGCAACCTTAACTAATACTAATTATTTCTTAGCTAGAAATCCTATCTTATATTATTTTTTCAGGCTAGAAATGAATATTTTTTAAAGTCTTGTTCTAGTTAAAAACTTCAAGATTTGTAACTTGTATATCCAAGGTCCTAAATTTATACCTATCTGGTACTGAATACTTAAAAGTCATCCCTCATTTGCTTTCTTCATCTTCTGTAGCACTTCCCAGTGTGTCAACTAACTGAAATGTCTATGAGAAGAACCAGAAAGCTGGGACTACTGGAGATCAGGAATAATCCCATTCATTTATTCAGTAATTTTTTTTTCAGTCAGTCAGTATTTATAAAGCCCTCTTATGTGCCAGTTCTATGTTATAAAATTAACTCAAAATAAAATATGATATGTGATCCCAAGACTGTAGTTGTTGTAAAACAAACTCATTTGACTTACAAATATATTTTGTTTGTCAAGGAAAGCTATAAGAAAAACTGAGTATCAGAGTTTTCCCTGAGGGATGTGCCATGTCTAAGTCCATAGCTCTCCACCATTTCCTGTTTACTACACCTGAACTTCTACTAGTTGTATCCCCTTCTTGTCCCCCTAAAGGCATTGAACTGATTATTCCCAGTTTAGAATAGACTGGAGAGTCTTTATTTTTGGACTCTTTGTTTAATTAAACAAATTGAATAAATTGGTCTGCACAGAGCACTGGGTACTGTGGGAACATGCAGAAGGGCATCCTAGCGATCTTGGTGTAAATTAAGACTGAGAAAGTTTTGAGAAGCAAGTAACTGTTATCCCAGTGAAAAAGAAAATAAAGAGAAAAATGTTCCCCAGGCAAAGGGAAGAACACATGAAAAGATGTAGCAGCTAGAGGCAGATAATGTTGCAGCAGAGCACATAATAAAGTTTTATGAGAAAGAGAGGCAAAAAATGGGATGAAGTCTGAAGGAGAGAGTCTGAGGCCAGATTAAGAAAGGCCTTTTATACCATAATAAGAAGTTTGGAACTTATCTTTAAAATAGAGGGTTGATACAAATGGTAACTCATATCTTCCCAGGTAACAGCTAGCTTGAAGATAATCAAGGGTTTGATGATGACAATGTCTACTGCTCTGGGTCCAATCCTATTTGGTTTACAGGATCAAGTTCCCCTAGTCCTTCATTTACTTGTAGATCCTGAGTTAATTTCATACTCCCCCTGGGCATATGCTCTCTTGGGCTTCTTTCTCTGGCATCCTTGAAGTGATTCATCCTTAAAGTGGCATCCATCCCACGGGAGGGGAGCACTCCAAATAACTGAATCAGATATCTTGGCCTCTAAGTTGCTTTTTCACACCAAAGCCCTGGAGGCACATTGAAAATTAGATTAATTAAGGTTCAAGGTGACTGTGATTCCCACTCATTTATTCCTTCTCTTTCTCTATTTTTCTTCATATTTTCTATTCTACCTACTATTCATGGAGGACTAGAAGGGTTTTTACTCTATTTTTATAATCAGCTGAGTGCTCTTCCAAGGTACAGCATTTCAAAAATTGAATTGGAAAAAAAAAAAGAGCATGCTGCCAAAACCAAAAGAGATGATATGCTCCATTATAAAATAAAATATTCAGAGTATCATTTATATGTTTAAATTATTCATTACAATGACAGAAAATTATTATGATTATTTTCTTCCTGTGGTGCATGTCATGTTTCTCATGACATGTCAACATGTCATGTTTCTCATGACATGTCAACATGTCATGTTTCTCACAACAGGTGGAAAATAAGACAGTCAGTCCTTTCTGTGTCAGGCCTGAATTGTTTCTTCTTTTAATGGGTTTAGTGAAATTTTATAAGTAGTTGCACTGATTTTAAGCACCCTGAATAAAAGTTTAATAAGAATTAGTAAAACCGTCACTTATGAGTGTACCGTCACAGCTCCAGAAAGTCTTCAAGAAACTCACAAAATGTATGGGCTTCTTTGTCATTTTAGAATAATATTTCATTTGTGTTAATCTCAAATTTCCACCCCCTGGCTTGAAATCTGTCATTGGTTCCTCACAAACTTCAAGACAGACATACACTCTAACCAAGGCATATAAAGTTGTAATGACTCATTGATTTAGCCATCACTCAACAAGTATTCATTGAGCAACTATTATATGTCATACTCTTTATTAGTTGTATTGCCCATCTGGTTTCTAGTTAGCTTTTAGGCTTTTCTCCTACTGCGTTCCCTCTTACACTGTTCATGACGGCCACCCTGACCTGCTTGCAATTCCCAGAACGGGCTCAGCCCAGACACACTTGCACATCTTCCCTATCCTATTTCCATGCCAAGAATGCCCTTTACCTCTTGTCTTTCTAGTTCAGTGTTTCAACAACACAGCTCGTCTTCAGAATCACATGGGAGATTTTTAAAAATACATTACAGGTACCCAACCTCAAAGATTTGGATTCAGTAGATCTCTAGTGGGACCTGAAAATCTCATATTTACAACAGAATCACAGGGGATTGAGATAATCAGGGTGATTTTGAAACACTTGACCAATTAATATCACCTTACCGTTTATGGTTTGACTTAGGTGCCATCTCCATTAACAACACTAGTTGACCTCATCTGTTTACTTATGTGATCCTATCATGTATTCACTAAACAGCATTTGTATTCCTCAAACTGTACTCATGTTATTCATATTTTAGGGTTGTTTTTCCTAGACTGTCAGCAATTAGAGTATCTTTATCATTCTTTATTCTCAGTCATAAGCAGTGTCAGGCATGCAGAAGCCTGGATCAATGTTTGTTCAATAAGTGAATGAGTTTAAAATCAATTAGTTTTATTTACATTAAGAATGCCTTGAAAATAGGGAAGACTTTTCAGTACCTAGACAAATATTACTGACTTTTGTGGCTTAGAAGTACAATTCCCATTGAGCCATACCATTTAATACACTATAAAATTATATATATATATAATTACTTTATATATAACAGAATATATAAAGAATTACAAATCAACAAGAAAAAGGCAATTGTCTTAAGACCAATGGTAATAAGGGAAATTACACATTAAAAAATCACAATGAGATATCAGTTCACACATTTAAATTAGAAGTCAAAATATCCAGCAATGTCAATTGTTGGGAGATAATGTGGACCCCATGGGACAGCTGTACTCTTTGGATGAGTGGAAAGTAACTTGTCACAATGATTTTGGGGAACAATTTGGCAATGTCTAGAATACTTGAATATGTTCCTATCTTATAACTGCATTTCCACGGCTAGACAAAATTTTTCATGAGTACATAAGGCGATATAAAAAAATATTTATAACAGAGTTGCTTATAACAGCAAATTTTGAAACAATATGAATAAAAGAATGCATAAACCATTTAAAATGTATTATACAAGATGGGATGCTTTAAAATAGTTACACAAATTAATGTCACCCATTGTGACATCAATTTGTACAAACTTCACAAACATAATACTGAATAAACAAAACAAAATTGCAAAAAAGTTTACATTAAGAAAAAAATATGTAAAAATGATAATGACTTTACATGCAGAGAAGAAAATGAAAATACTTTCCAGCAGTATATGTAACAGAATGTCAGATGGACCTTAAATCTCCTTATACATTTAATTACATGTACATAAGCCAAATAATTTTTTGTGACACCTCCAACTCATCCATACTATGTTTTTGGCAGCACTAATGGGAGCTGTTTTATGAAGAATCCCATCAAAGCTATATATTTTTTTTGGTTTTCTCTCAGGTTTGTTGTGAAAAGCAGAAGTCTCCAAGCCAGGAAACTTTTTATTACAATTTTCATCTTTGGAATGCCTAAATTGTTCAAGAAAATTAAAACCAAAATATTGTCAAGTAATTCACAGGAAAAATAAAGAAAAACATTATTAATGTGGAGAAACTGTTTTCCTTTTTTCAGAAGTTAACTACCCATTTTTATTTCTGCAAAAGCTCAATATAAAAATTATGATTATCTCTTCGCTTTTAGTATTTACATTTTAAAAATTAAACTTAGTGAGAATACTATGCTTCCAGACACTTTCATGATTTTATTCATCTTTATGATAGATTAAATAAGACCACAAATTCTTTGTAGCAACTAGCATCAAGAGATGAAGTCTAGTTCCTCATGCCTTGAATATTGGCTGGCCTTGTGACACCCTTTAACCCTTTAATAAAATATGCTGGAAATTATGTTGTGTGAGTTCAGTAGCTATGACCTCAAGAGGATTTGCCGTATTTGCCTTTGCTCTATTAAATTACTGCTCTAAGACCATTGTATAAGGAAGCTGGACTAGCCCAAAGAAAGACAAGAGACAGCTGGGAGAACCAAGTTGTCACAGAGGAGAGACAGCACCAACTTTCGGATAGGTGAGTGAGGCCATCTTGTACCTTATAGCTGAAGGGTAGCAGAATACACCACCCCCAAATATGTCACTTTGGCATATTGATTATTTTGAACTACAGGCACTTGACAAACAGCAAATGCAGAGATAGCCTTACTATGAACTCCCCTATCTGTCTAAAGACATATGTTTTAAAAGGAGCTCAGTTTTCTTAAATTCCCTCCCTGGGAGTTTCATCAACCAGGAAAGATTGCTTCTTATCACACAAGAGGAGACTAGAAGTCTACACCACACCCAGAAAAACTGTCACAAACTATCATGTCTTCCATCTGTTCTTCTAAGGGTCCATTTATATTTCCAAAAAGTCATTTACTCTCCCCTAAGAGGCCTACATATCTCCTTTCCTTTCTCTCTTAAAATGACATTTAAGTCTAAATTCTAAGCTACCTCTTTGAATTATTCATTTTTTCTGGGTATCTCCCAGGTATTCATGATGTATACATTTTCATAATCTTATATTCATTTTTCCCTTTTTAATCTGTCTTTTATTACAAGAACTCAGTAATAACTCAGAAGGGTAGGTGGAAAATTATTTTTTCTCCCTTACACAGCCCAGTTTATCCTACAGTATCCATTGAGGTCAGCCAGGTGAATCAGCAGGGAGATCAGCTGCCAACCCACAGGTTGATGAGAAATGATAAATACTTGTGGTTTATGCCACTGAGTTTTGGCGTGGTTTGTTTTGTACCAATAGTTAATAGTTATAGAAACTAGTACCTAGAAGTTGGGGGCTACTATAACAAAATCTTGAAATAATTGTGCCATTGATTTTAGGACTGGGTGACAGGAGAACTTGGAAAAGCCGTGAGAAATCTGTAAGCAAAGACAGGGAAGATGGCTGGAAAAGGTACTGTTGGAGGCTAGAGAAAGGGTAATCCATGTGATGTTGTGGAAGAACAATAAACAAAAATATTGACTGCAGGAACTGAAGGTAGAATATATACATAATAAACAGAAAATGATAGAGGACATCTACGGACAGAAGATTGAGGATGCAGATTGGTTTAGAGTGCATAAGATATTGAAAGACAGAAAGAGCTGAGGGAGGAAATGATTTGCAATTAAAATTTAGAAAGAATATAGAAGTCCCAGAGACTGTGCTGGGTTGGAAGTAGCTGCTTCCATTCTGCCTAGCAGTAAAAAATCCTCAACATGAAATGAGCCCAGGGGACAAAGATGTCACCAAGGCTGTGCCTATAAGATTTTTAAGACCTCTGAGAGATTTAAATCGATGCCTCATTTACCTTCTCAGTCTGCCAAAAGTGTTTCTAAGGATCTTGAGGGCATTGTATCTCAGCAATTTCAGACCCTTGAACACTGGGCTAACCTTCTGATTTGCTTTGGCAGATAGAAAATGATTCCCAGGCCTGGGCCTTAAGAGTGTTTGCAGCTGCCACTCTCGGCTGCCATGAGAATCACCGTTTAGAAACCAGTCAAAAATATTGTAGGATGGAAGGCTACATGGAGAAGAACTAAAGTGACCCAACCAAAAGTCGGCTCTGACTGCCTAAAAATTAAGTTAGGCCATCTCGCATATTCTAGCCACAGCTAACCGTCCACCTGAATGCAGTTGCTTAAGAGAGCCTGGGTGAAATATCAAAGGAGCCACCAGCCAATTTACAGATTACTGCAAAATAATAAAGTGCCATTTTTTTTTTTTGGTATGCAACTGAGTATTGGAGGGGTTTATTACAGAGTACTAATTGATAGTTAATAGTCTGATGTGATCTTCATCCCAGAAATCAGTGCTAATGATCACAAATGCAAATGCTAATAAATTAACACAAGTGGTAGTGCTGCCAACACTTTTTTTTTTTGCCTTTTTTTAACATCTTTATTGGAGTATAATTGCTTTACAATGGTGTGTTAGTTTCTGCTGTATCACAAAGTGAATCAGGTTTACGTATACATATATCCCCATATCTCCTCCCTCTTGCATCTCCCTCCCATCCTCCCTATCACACCCCTCTAGGTGGTCACAATGCACCCAGCTGATCTCCCTGTGCTATGCGGCTGCTTCCCACTCGCTATCTATTTTACATTTGGTAGTGTATATATATCCATGCCACCCTCTCACTTCATCCCATCTTACCCTTCTCCCTCCCCGTGTCCTCAAATCCATTCTCTACTTCTGCATCTTTATCCCTGTCCTGCCCCTAGGTTCTTTTTTTTTTTTTTTTTGGATTCCATATGTATATGTGTTAGCAAATAGTATTTGTTTTTCTCTTTCTGACTTACTTCACTGTGTATGACTAACTCTAGGTCCATCACCTCACTACAAATAATTCAATTTCTTTTCTTTTTATGGCTGAGTAATATTCCATTGTAAATATGTACCACATCTTCTTTATCCATTCATCTGTCGATGTACATTTAGGTTGCTTCCATGTCTTGGCTATTGTAAATAGTGCTGCATTGAACATTGTGGTACGTGACTCTTTTTGAATTATGATCTTCTTAGGGTATATGCTGAGTAGTGGGATGGCTGGGTCATATGGTAGTTCTATTTTTAGTTTTTTAAGGAACTTCCATACTGTTCTCCGTAGTGGCTGTATCAATTTACATTCCCACCAACAGTGCAAGAGGGTACCCTTTTCTCCACACCCTCTCCAGCATTTATTATTTGTAGATCTTTTGATGATGGCCATTCTGACTGTTGTGAGGTGATACCTCACTATAGTTTTGATTTGCATTTCTCTAATGATTAGTGATGCTGAGCATCCTTTCATGTGTTTGTTGGCAATCTGTATATCTTCTTTGGAGAAATGTCTGTTTAGGTCTTCTGCCCATTTTTGGATTGGGGTGTTTGTTTTTTTGATATTGAGCTGCATGAGCTACTTGTATATTTTGGAGATGAATCCTTTGTCAGCTGCTTTGTTTGCAAATATTTTCTCCCATTCTGAGGGTCGTCTTTTCGTCTTGTTTATGGTTTCCTTTGCTGTGCAAAAGCTTTTAAGTTTCATTAGATCCCGTCTATGTTTTTATTTCCATTTCTCTAGGAGGCGGGTCAAAAAGGATCTTGCAGTGATTTATGTCCTAGAGTATTTTGCCTATGTTTTCCTCTAAGAGTTTTATAGTGTCTGGCTTTACATTTAGGTCTTTAATCCATCTTGAGTTTATTTTTATGTTTGGTGTTAGGGAGTATTCTAATTTCATTCTTTTACATGTGGCTGTCCAGTTTTCACAGCACCACATATTGAAGAGACTGTCTTTTCTCCACTGTATATTCTTGCCTCCTTTATGAAAGATAAGGTGACCATATGTGTGTGGGTTTATCTCTGGGCTTTCTATCCTGTTCCATTGATCTATATTTGTTTTTGTGCCAGTACCATATTGTCTCGATTACTGTAGCTTTGTAGTATAGTCTGAAGTCAGGGAGACTGGTTCCTGCAGTTCTGTTTTTCTTTCTCAAGGTTGCTTGGCTATTCGGGGTCTTTTGTGTTTCCATATAAATTGTGAAAATTTTTTGTTCTAGTTCTGTGAAAAATGCCATTAGTAGTTTGATAGGGATTGCATTGAATTTGTAGATTGGTTTGGGTAGTATAGTCATTTTCACAATGTTGATTCTTCCAATCCAAGAACATGGTATATCTCTCCATCTGTTTGTATCATCTTTAATTTCTTTCATCAGTGTCTTATAGGTTTCTGCCTCCAGGTCTTTTGTCTCCTTTGGTAGGTTTTTTCCTAGGTGTTTTATTCTTTTTGTTGAAGTGGTAAATGGGAGTGTTTCCTTAATTTCTCTTTCAGATTTTTCATCATTAGTATATAGGAATGCAAGAGATTTCTGTGCATTAATTTTGTATGCTGCTACTTTACCAGATTCATTGATTAGCTCTAGTAATTTTCTGGTAGGATGTTTAGGATTCTCTATGTATAGTATCAAGTCATCTGCAAACAGTGACAGTTTTATTTTTACTTTTCCAATTTGGATTCCTTTTATTTCTTTTTTTTCTCTGACTGCTGTGGCTAAAACTTGCAAAACTATGTTGAAAAATAGTGGTGAGAGTGGGCAACCCTGTCTTGTCCCTGATTTAGTGGAAATGGTTTCAGTTTTTCACCATGGAGAATGATGTTGGCTGTGGGTTTGTCATATATGGCTTTTATTATGTGGAGGTAAGTTCCTTCTATGCCTACCTTCTGGAGGGTTTTTATCATAAATGGGTGTTGAATTTTGTCAAAAGCTTTTTCTGCATCTATTGATATTATCATATGGTTTTTATCCTTCAATTTGTTAATATGATGTATCACATTGATTGATTTGCAATATTGAAGAATCCTTATATTCCTGGGATAAACCCCATTTGATCATGGTGTATGATCCTTTTAATGTGCTGTTGGATTCTGTTTGCTGGTACTTTGTTGAGGATTTTTGCATCTATGTTCATCAGTGATATTGGCCTGTAGTTTTTTTTGACATCTTTGTCTGGTTTTGGTATCAGGATGATGGTGGCCTCGTACAATGAGTTTGGGAGTGTTCCTTCCTCTGCTATATTTTGGAAGAGTTTGAGAAGGATAGGTGTTAGCTCTTCTGTAAAGGTTTGATAGAATTCGACTGTGAAGCCATCTGGTCCTGGGCTTTTGTTTGTTGAAAGATGTTTAATCACAGTGTCAATTTTAGTGCTTGTGATTGGTCTGTTCATATTATTTATTTCTTCCTGGTTCAGTCTCAGAAGGTTGTGCTTTTCTAAGAATTTGTCCATTTCTTCCAGGGTGTCCATTTTATTGGCATATAGTTGCTTGTAGTAATCTTTCATAATCCTTTGTATTTCTGCAGTGTCAGTTGTTACTTCTCCATTTTCATTTCTAATTGTGTTGATTTGAGTCTTCTCCCTTTTTTTCTTGATGAGTCTGGCTAACGGTTAATCAATTTTCTTTATCTTCTCAAAGAACCAGGTTTTAGTTTTATTGATCTTTGCTATCATTTCCTTCATTTCTTTTTCATTTTTTTCTGATCTGATTTTTATGATTTCTTTCATTCTGCTAACTTTGGGTTATTTTTGTTCTTCTTTCTCTTATTGCTTAAGTGTAAGGTTAGGTTGTTTATTTGAGATGTTTCTTGTTTCTTGAGATAGGATTGTATTGCTATAAACGTCCCTCTTAGAACTGCCTTTGCTGTATCCCATAGGTTTTAAATCATCATGTTTTCATTTTCATTGTTTCTAAGTATTTTTTGATTTCCTCTTTGATTTCTTCAATGATGTCTTGATTATCTAGTAGTGTATTGTTTAGCCTCCATGTGTTTGTATTTTTACAGATATTCCTATAATTGATATCTAGTCTCATAGTGTTGTGGTTGGAAAAGATACTTGATATGATTTCAGTTTTCTTAAATTTACCAAGGTTTGATTTGTGACCCAAGATATGATCTATCCTGGAGAATGTTCCATGAGCACTTGAGAAGAAAGGGTATTCTGTTGTTTTTGCATGGAATGTCTTATAAATATCATTAAGTCCATCCTGTTTACTGTGTCATTTAAAGTTTGTGTTTCCTTATTTATTTTCATTTGGATGATCTGTCCACTTGTGAAAGTGGGGTGATAAAGTCCCCCACTATGGTTGTGTTACTGTTGATTTCCCCTTTTATGGCTGTTAGCATTTGCCTTATGTATTGAGGTGCTCCTACGTGGGGTGCATATATATTTATAATTGTTATATCTTCTTCTTGGATTGATCCCTTGAACATTATGTAGTGTCCTTCTTTGTCGCTTTTAAGAGACTTTATTTTAAAGTCTATTTTGTCTGATATGAGAATTGCTACTCCAACTTTTTTTGATTTCCATTTGAATTGAATATCTTTTTCCATCCCCTCACTTTCAGTCTTGTTTTTTTTTTTTTTTTTTAAAGAAAGCTGCGTTTTTTTTTTATAGCTACTTTATTTGTTTATTTATTTATTTTTGGCTGTGTTGGGTCTTCGGTTCGTGTGAGGGCTTTCTCCAGTTGCGGCAAGCGGGGGCCACTCTTCATCGTGGTGCGGGGACCGCTCTTCATCGCGGCGCGCGGGCCTTTCACTATCGCGGCCCCTCCCGTTGCGGGGCACAGGCTCCAGACGCGCAGGCTCAGTAGTTGTGGCTCACGGGCCCAGCCACTCCGTGGCATGTGGGATCTTCCCAGACCAGGGCTCGAACCCGTGTCCTCTGCATTAGCAGGCAGATTCTCAACCACTGCGCCACCAGGGAAGCCCTCACTTTCAGTCTTTATGTGTCCCTAGGTCTGAAGTGGTCTCTTGTGGACAGCATATATATGGGTCTTATTTTGGTATCCATTTAGCCAGTCTATGTCTTTTGTTTGGAACATTTAATCCATATACATTTAAGGTAATTATTGATGTGTATGTTCCTATTACCATTTTCATAAGTGTTTTGGGTTTGTTTTTGTAGGTCTTTTCCTTCTTTTGTGTTTCCAGCCTGGAGAAATTCCTTTAACATTTGTAGTATAGCTGGTTTCGTGGTGCTGAATTCTCTTAGCTTTTGCTTGCCTGTAAAGGTTTTAATATCCCCGTTGAATCAGAATGAGATCCTTGCTGGGTAGAGTAATCATGGTTGTTGGTTTTTCCCTTTCATCACTTTAGATATATTGTGCCACTCCCTTCTGGCTTGCAGAGTTTCTGTTGAAATATCAGCTGTTACCTTTATGAGGATTCCCTTGTATATTATGTGTTGCTTTTCTCTTGCTGCCTTTAATATTTTTTCTTTGTATTTAATTTTTGATAGTTTGATTAATATGTGGTGGCATGTTTCACCTTGGATTTATCTTGTATGGGACTCTCTGTGCTTCCTGGTCTTGATTGACTATTTCTTTTCCCATATTAGCGAAGTTTTCCCCTGTAATCTCTTCAAATATTTTCTCAGACCCTTTCTTTTTCTATTCTTCTTCTGGGACCTCTGTAGTTCAAATGTTGGTGTGTTTAATGTTGTCCCAGAGTTCACTGACTCTATTCTCAATTCTTTTCATTCTTTTTTCTTTATTCTGCTCTGCGGTAGTTGTTTCCACTATTTTATGTTCCAGGTCACTTATCCGTTCTTCTGCCTCAGTCATTTTCTGCAACTGATTCTGTCTAGAGAATTTTTAATTTCATTTTTGTGTTGTTCATCATTGTTTGCTCTTTAGTTCTTCTCAGTCCTTGATAAACATTTCTCTTTTTTTTTTTTCCATTCTATTCCAAGACTTTGGATCATCTTTACTATAGTTACTCTGAATTCTTTTTCAGGTAGACTGCTTATTTCCTCTTCATTTGTTTGGTCTGGTGGGTTTTTACCTTGCTCCTTCTTCTGCTGTGTATTTCTTTGTCTTCCCATTTTGCTTACCTTATTGTGTTTGGGGTCTACTTTTTGCAGGCTGAGATTCGTAGTTCCCGTTATTTTTGATGTCTGCCCCCAGTGGGTAAGGTTGGTTCAGTGGGTTGTGTAGGCTTCCTGGTGGAGGGGACTGATGCCTGTGTTTTGATGGATGAGGCTGGATCTTGTCTTTCTGGTGGCCAGGACTGCATCTGGTGGTGTGTTTTGGGGTGTCTGTGAACTTATTATGACTTTAGGCAGCCTCTTTGCTCAGGTGTGTGGTTGTATTCCTGTCTTTCTACTTGTTTGGCATGGGATGTCCAGTACTGGAGCTTGCTGGTTGTTGAGTGGAGCTGGGTCTTAGCTTTGCGATGGAGATCTCTGGGGGAGCTCTCACCGATTGATATTATGAGGGGCCACGAGGTCTCTGGTGGACCAGTCCTGGACTCAGCTCTCCCACCTCAGAGGCTCAGGCCTGACATCTGGCCAGAGCACCAAGACCCTGTCAACCACACGGCTCAGAAGAAAATGGAGAAAAGAAAAATAAAGAAAGAAAGAAAAAAATAAAATAAAATAAAATAATTAAAAAGAATTACTAAAATAAAAAAATAAAAGTAATTTTAAAAAAGGAAAAAAGAAGAGAGCAACCAAACCAAGAAACAAATCCACCAGTGATAAGAAGCGCTAAAAACTATAGTAAAAAAAATGTACAATGGAACCCTAGGACAAATGGTAAAAGCAAACCTATACAGACAAAATCACACAAAGAAGCATACACATATACACTGACAAAAAGAGAAAAAGGAAAAAAGAATATATGTGTATATATATTAGAAAAAGGATGAAAACAACCAAATCAATAAACAAATCTACCAATGATGATAAGGTCTAAATACTAAGCTAAGATAAACATATAAGTCAGAAACTAGTCAGTTGCATACAGCAAACCCCAAGTCTACAGTTGCTCCCAAAGTTCACTGCCTCAATTTTGGGATGATTTGTTGTCTATTCAGGTATTCCCCAGATGCAGGGAACATCAAGTTGACTGTGGAGATTTAATCTGCTGCTCCTGAGAGTGCATGGAGAGATTTCCCTTTCTCTTTGTTCACACAGCTCCTGGGGTTCAGCTTTGGATTTGGCCCTACCTCTGCATGTAGGTCGCCCTCTGGCATCTGTTGTTCACCCAGACAGGCGGGGGTTAAAGGAGTGGCTGAATAGGGGCTCTGGCTCACTCAGTCCAGGGGAAGGGAGGGGTATGGAATGATGGGTGTGCCTGTGGCAGCAGAGGCCTGCATGACGTTGCAACAGCCTGAGGCATGCCGTGTGTTCTCCCGGGGAAGTTGTCCCTGGATCACAGGACCCTGGCAGTGGTGGGCTGCACAGGCTTCTGGGAGGAGAGGTGTGGATAGTGACCTGTGTTTGCACACAAGATTCTTGGTGGCTGCAGCAGCAGCCTCAGCATTTCACGCCCATCTCTGGTGTCTGAGCTGATAGCTGTGGCTCATGCCCATCTCAGAATCTCGTTTAGGCATTGTTCTGAATCCCCTCTCCTGGTGCACCTGGAAACAATGGTCTCTTGCCTCTTAGGCAGTTCCAGGCTTTTCCCCGGACTCCCTCCTGGCTAGCTGTGACACACTAGCCCCCTTTAGGCTGTGTTCACACAGCCAACCCCAGTCCTCTCCCTGGGATCTGACCTCCTGAGCCCGAGCCTCAGCTCCCAGCCCCCACCTGCCCCGGCGGGTGAGCAGACAAGCCTCTCAGACTGGTGAGTGCTGGTCGGCACCACTCCTCTGTGCGGGAATCTCTCCGCTTTGGCCTCTGCACCCCTGTTGCTGCACTCTCCTCTGTGGCTCCAAAGCTTCCCACCCACCCAACCCCCGTCTCCACGAGTGAAGGGGCTTCCTAGTGTGTGGAAACTTTTCCTCCTTCCCAGCTCCCTCCCAGAGGTGCAGGTACCATCCCTATCCTGTTGGCTCTGTTTTTCCTTTTTTCTTTTGCCCTACCCCGGTATGTGCGGAGTTTCTTGTTTTTTGGGAAGTCTGAGGTCTTCTGCCAGCGTTCAGTAGGTGTTCTGTAGGAGTTGTTCCACATGTAGATATATTTTTGATGTATTTGTGGGGAGAAAGGTGATCTCCACGTCTTACTCCTCAGCCATCTTGAAGGTCCTCCCTCATGACACTTTCAAGTCGGGCCCCAACAAGTGTCCTCTTGCCCTGTGTTGTTGGAGCCAATAGAGCAAGACTGAGTTCGGTTTAGAAGCAGAGGAAAGCTTTATTCTTTGAACAAAAACTGAAGAGGCTGGATCTGAGCTCTAGAGCACACACTCTCCTGACAGGCAGGGAAGGGGCGGATTTCTTGGGGGGCAGCCTAGCTGTGCTGCTTACACTGCCCCTGCACAAGGCCCCATCCCCAGCGCCATCGCCATCTGGAATTGAGTGTCATGTGCAGCGCTTCTGCACATGGTCCTGAGCTCACACATCAGTACGGTCATTTCTCACCAGGAATTCTGGTCTGAAGCATTGGTGCAAGGCCTCTGGCCACGGCAACCTATGAGCAAGTGAAACAAGACGAAGCACAAAGGAAAACAAAAGGTTAGGCTTTATTTTATTACCCAGATTCTATTTTTATTTCCCAGGAATTGTTAATGGGCTTTGTTGGTGACAGTAGTTCTCAGAGTGGTGTCAAACATATCTCCAAAATTTAGATTTCTAATGACAAATTATACTATAAGTGATTAACATATAGTATTTTACATTACTGAAGGTACTGCAGACCCACCTCTTTACCCTGGAAGCACGCTTGCAGCCTGTTTCTCCAGGCCTTCAGACTTGGGTCATGGGCTGGAAATATACCACCAGCTTTCCTGGACCTCCAGCTTCCAGAGGTACTCCTCAGTCTCCAAAATCGACCGTGTGGCTGACAGGGTGTAGATACTCTGGCCAGGTGTCAGGCCTGAGCCTCTGAGCGGGGAGAGCTGAGTTCAGGACATTGGACCACCGGAGACCTCCCGTCCCCTCATAATATAAATCAGCGAGAACTCTCCCAGAGATCTCTGTCTCAATGCTAAGACTCAGCTCCGCTCAATGACTAGCAACCTCCAGTGCTGGACACCCTAGGCCAAACAACTAGCAAGACAGGAACACAACCCCACCCATTAGCAGAGAGGCAGCCTAAATCATAATAAGGTCACAGACACCCCAAAACACACCACTGGACGCAGTCCTGCCCACCAGAAAGACAAGTTCCAGCCTCATCCACCAGAACACAGGCACCAGTCCCCTCCACCAGGAAGCCAACACAACCCATTGAACCAACCTTAGCCACTGGGGGCAGACACAAAAAACAACAGGAACTACGAACCTGCAGCCTGTGAAAAGGAGACCCCAAACGTAGTAAGGTAAGCAAAATGAGAAGACAGCGAAATACGCAGCAAATGAAGGAACAAGGTAAAAACCCACCAGACCAAACAAATGAAGATGAAATAGTCTACCTGAAAAAGAATTGAGAGTAATTATAGTAAAGATAGTCCAACATCTTGGAAATAGAATGGAGAATATACAGGAAACGTTTGTCAAGGACCTAGAAGAACTAAAGAGCAAACAAACAATGGTGAACAACACAATAAATGAAATTAAAAATTCTCTAGAAGGAATCAATAACAGAATAACTGAGGCAGAAGAACAGATAAGTGACCTAGAAAATAAAATAGTGGAAATAAATACTGCAGAGCAGAATAAAGAAAAAAGAATGAAAAATAATTGAGAACAGACTCAGAGACCTCTTGGACAATATTAAATGTACCAACATTCGAATTATAGGGTTGCCAGAAGAAGAAGAGAAAATGAAAGGGACTGAGAAAATATTTCAAGAGATTATATTGGAAAACTTCTCTAATATGGGAAAGGAAATAGCAACTAAGTCCAGGAAGTGCAGAGATCCCCATACAGGATAAATCCAAGGAGAAACACGCCAACACACATATTAATCAAACCATTAAAAAGTAAATACAAAGAAAAAGTATTAAAAGCAGCAAGGGAAAAGCAACAAATAACATACTAGGGAATCCCCATAAGGTTAACTGCTGATCTTTCAGCAGAAACTCTGCAAGCCAGAAGGGAGTGGCAGGACATATTTAAAGTGATGAAAGGGGAAAACCTACAACCAAGATTACTCTACCCAGCAAGGATCTCATTCAGATTCAACAGAGAAATTAAAACCTTTACAGACAAGCAAAGGCTAAGAGAATTCAGCACCACCAAACCAGCTTTACAGCAAATGCTAAAGGAACTTCTCTAGGCAGGAAACACAAGAGAAGAAAAAGACCTACAATAACAAACCCAAACACTTAAGAAAATTGTAATAGGAACATACATATCAATAATTACCTTAAATGTAAATGGATTAAATGCTTCAACCAAAAGATATAGACTGGCTGAATGGTTATAAAAACAAGACCCATATATATGCTGTCCACAAGAGACCCACTTCAGACCTAGGGACACATACAGACTGAAAGTGAGGGGATGGAAAAAGATATTCCATGCAAATGGAAATCAAAAGAAACCTGGAGTAGCAATTCTCATATCAGACAAAATAGACTTTAAAGACTATTACAGGAGACAGAGAAAGACACTACATAATCACCCAGGGATCAGTCCAAGAAGATATAACAATTGTAAATATTTATGCACCCAACTCAATACATAAGGCAAATGCTAACAGCCATAAAAGGGGAAATCAACAGTAACACAATAATAGTAGGGGACCTTAACACCCCACTTTCCCCAATGGACAGATCATCCAAAATGAAAATAAATAAGGAAGTGCAAGCTTTAAATGATACATTAAACAAGATGGACTTAACTGCCCAAAAATGGACGGATGACCTAAATAGACATTCTCCAAAGAAGATATACAGATTGCCAACAAACACATGAAAGGATGCTCAACATCAGTAATCATTAGAGAAATGCAAATCAAAACTACAAAGGGAGGCTTCCCTGGTGGCGCAGTAGTTGAGAATCTGCCTGCCAATGCAGGGGACACGGGTTCGAGCCCTGGTCTGGAAGATCCCACATGCCGCAGAGCGACTACACCCGTGAGCCACAACTACTGAGCCTGCGCGTCTGGAGCCTGTACTCCGCAACAAGAGAGGCCACGATAGTGAGAAGCCCGTGCACTGCGATGAGGAGTGGCCCCCGCTCGCCGCAACTAGAGAAAGCCCTCACACAGAAACGAAGACCCAACACAGCTAAAAATAAATAAATTTATTTTTAAAAAAACCAAACTACAATAGGGTATCACTTCACACCAGTCAGAGTGGGCCATCATCAAAAAATCTACAAACAATAAATGCTGGAGAGGGTATGGAGAAAAGGGTGCCCTCTTGCACTGTTGGTGGGAATATAAATTGATACAGCCACTATGGAGAACAGTATGGAGGTTCCTTAAAAAACTAAAACTTGAACTACCATATGACCCAGTAATCCCACTGCAGGGCATATACCCTGAGAAAGCCATAGTTCAAAAAGAGTCATGTACCACCATGGTCATTGGAGCACTATTTACAATAGCCAGGACATGGAAACAACCTAAGTGTCTGTCTACAGATGAATGGATAAAGAAGCTGTGGCACATGTATACAATGGAATATTACTGAGGCATAGAAAGAAACAAAACTGAGTTATTTGTAGTGAGGTGGATGGACCTAGAGACTGTCATACAGAGTGAAGTAAGTCAGAAAGAGAAAAACAAATATCATATGCTAACACATATATATGGAATCTAAAAATACAAAATGGTCTGAAGAACCTAGGGACAGGACAGGAATAAAGACGCAGATGTAGAAAATGGACTTGAGGACACATGGAGGGGGAAGTGTAAGCTGGGATGAAGTGAGAGAGTGGCATTGACATATATAAACTACCAAATGTAAAATAGATAGCTAGTGGGAAGTAGCTGCATAGCACAGGGAGATCAGCTCGGTGCTTTGTGTCCACCTAGGGTGGTGGCATAGGGAGGGTGGGAGGGAGGCTCAAGAGGGAAAGGATAAGGGGATATATGTATACATATAGCTGATTCACTTTGTTATACAGCAGAAACTAACACAACATTTTAATGCAATTGTACTCCAATAAAGATGTTAAAAAATATAAAATAAAAAATAAAAAAACATTTCCCCCCCAAAAAATAAAAAATAAAATGGTACTAGAAACAAAAACGAGCTTTTGAAAATAGAGCTTATATCACATATTTACATTTGGATTTCTCTGACCACTCTTCAAGGTTTAAATAGTCATGAAGAAGGACTGAAAAAGTCTTCCACTTCTGTATTTTTCTGCTACTTCTTTGTATTTCCTGCTATTCTTTTTCATGTAAATGATGATAACTTATTGAAGGAGTAAAATTCCTTTACTATATACTCTTGTAATTCTGATGATATATCCATTGTGATACAGTAACTTTGATTTCATGCATTTGGCTTTGATTTTGATTGCATTCATGCTTGTAAGGCAGAAATCACACCTTCACCAAATTACATTTGCAACCCCCCTAAATTGTCCATGTATTTCATATACATAATTTTATTTTGTATATAAAGTAAGCACAGTAATTCTTATGCACACTGAAGTTTGATAAACAGTAATCTGAGAAAGGAACAAATTATCTCTTTGCAGATGTTCAAGTAATCAAACCATTCTGCATTCAGAATAACCTTCAAATTGCAAAGGAGTGTGAGGATGGGTGGAGGACTTCAAAATGTTTCTGTGTGCCTGCAGGGTGAATTTTATGCTGTTCCAGTGTTAAACTTATATAAATATTTTTTTTAAATTAACAGTTTTTATAATGAGACATTGGAGTACATCTTATGGGAGGTTAGCATCTAAAGATGTCTCCTGAATTAAATGCTCTTATGATAAAACTCCATGGAATTGTGATCCCCGCGTTCTTTTTGTTAGCTTTTTCCTATTGTATTTTTGTCCAACCTTTTTTAAGAGAGCTTTATTATGAATTTACACTAAAAACAGTATATATATTTAAAGTGTTAACTTAGATACATATATACATATACAAAACTTATGAAAGGATCACCACCATCCAAAGAGTTTACATATCAATCACCCCAAAAGTTTCAACACCCTTCCCTCTTCCTCTCCGCATAGCCAGGCAACCACTGCTCTGACTCTGTCACTATCATGTTTACATCTCCTGTTATAACACGTACTTAATTTTGTCTGTCATTTTTCATTCAGTATAATCACTTTAAGTGATTGTCGTTTCATAATTTTCACCAGTTTCACTGGGAAGTACGTCATTGGAGCTCCTCACACTGTCAACCAGAAATGGAGCTCTTTCCTTCACTGCTTAAAGCATGGTTTCCGTTGGTTTTTTGAACATATTTATAGTTGCCTTGAAGGCTGTCTGCTAAATCAGACATCTGGCCCTCTCACATACTCTTTCTGTTACTTGCTTGTTTTTCTCCTATGTATGGATCACATTTCTCATTTCTTCGTGCGCCTCATAATTTTTTGTTGAAAACTGGCTGTTCACATATCATGTTGTAGTAACTCTGGATGCTGATCTCCCTTGTTCAGGACTTCTTGTTGCCCTGCTTGCTTGTTCATTTGATTAGTGTTTTGGCTGGATGATTTTAGTGAAGTCCATTTCCCTGCAATGTGATACCTCTGATATCACATCTCAGAGAGTGCAGGCTTGGATACGTGCAGTCAAAAATGACAGTGTCTTAGCAGAGCTCTCTTTGACTCTTCTCCAGTTCTCTGTTAAGCTATCTGCCTCTTTTGATATTACACCCAGTGGTTAGGCTCCCTAATTGCCAGCTGATTGCTCTAATTTTTTGGCAATGCCTTACAGTATAAATTGCTCCATGGTCTGATCCAATTAAAAGCAGGTCCCTTTTCAGGAGTAGTTTTTAAAGGCAATTTTGAGGTTTGTTCTGAAACTAGAAGAGATCATTTTAGCTGTTTCTTTCCCTGGTAAATTAACTGGCCTATGTTTTACCTGATTGCTCCCTTAGAGCCTCCAGCCTCCTTTTATATGCTAGAACTCCAAATCCCCATTGATTTTAAGAGTGTAATTAGGCTTGAACTTTCTCATACTCTACTCCCAATAAAGTCAGTTCACCTGAAGGGAGCTTTGGAGCCTTCTGGTCTTATGGCTTGCCTCTCTCCATGGGCAAAATCTGAGTCATTGCCCCAGAACTGGGGGAGAGGACAATGGACCACTTCTCTTGGGGTGACTCTTCTACTTTATGAGCAGGATGCTCGGTGAGGATGGTAGCCTCTGGTATTTTCAGCTTTCCTCTACCAGCATGGACTCTCTGCCCCATGAGCAAGCTGGGGCAAGGACTATATTTACAGTATTAACATATGGGGTCCCATTATTCTTAATCTGCCTTGCCTGGGTAGGGCCTCCGCCCTATGAGCAAGAGCTGAGTGGGGGAACAGAGCCCTCTACCTCTTGGCTGCATTTGTTCAGAATTCAGCTTCTGCAAGACAGAACTTGGAAGGATGAGAAATGCTTACTGCCTTCTCCTCCAGGGGAGATACTGTAGTTTCTGATAAAAATCTAGAGCAAGGTAAAGCCCCATCATCTTGGCCACACCTGACCAGGATGGAGTTTCTGTTATGCTGAGCTGGGATTGGAGAAAGAGGAAACAGGGCATGACTCAAGTGCCACAAATGCTCATTGTTCTTACTGACATTTAGATTTTATTAAATAAATATTTATTTATTTTCTGTATATCCTTAAGACAGTTTCCAGTGAGTTTAAATGATTGGGGTTTTTTGGCTTTTATAATTTTTACCATTATAGATATTTCATTGAGGAACAGGTTCACAAAGCTGTCATTCTGGAAGTCCTGTTTCCAGTTTTTGACTATTACATAGAAAGCTGTAAGAAATTAATGTACAAGTCTTTTGTGTGGGCATATGTTTTTTCTTCACCTTGGGCAAATATCTAAGAGCGGAATGACTGGGTTATAGTCAGATTGAAAGGCAGGTATATGTTTAACTTTTTAAGAGACTATCAAACTATTTAAGGTGTCTGCAATATTTTGCATTCTCATCTGAAGAGATTAAGGGTACTAGCTGCCTCACAGTGTTTTCCATACTTGGCATGGTGAGTCTAGTAGTATCTCACTGTGGCTTTAATTAGAATTTTCCTAATGAGTAATGGTGATGAGCATTTTTTCATGTGTTTACTTATTATTTTATATCTTTGGTTAAATGTCTTTTCAAATCTTTTGTACATTTTTTTAAACTGGGTGTTTGTTTTCTTATTAATATGTTTTTAGAGTTCAGAGTCTTATTTTTTTGTTCCTGTATTTTTATGTTAGTTAGGTATGTTGCTTTCCATTGTGAATTCTTGCATGCATCATGTAGGTCAAATTTTATTTTAGTTTAATTAAAACTTTCTTCTTTCAATAGCTGAGCTTAGTTCATTTTCTTATAAAAAATAAAAATAATACACAAAAAGCAAGTAGGAAATCCAGTTGTACAAGTTTGTACAAAATTACTTGTGATGAAAGCCAATTTCCCCGGTCCTTCCTAACCCTCTGCATTCTCAGGCCTTTTTTGTAAGAGGCAATCCCTTTAACCATTTATGACTTTAGTTGTAATGAGGGGTCCACGCCTATAGAGGATTTAGATGAAGCTTTATTTTTATTGACTTATCTTTCCTTTTGATCTTATCTATCCACTTTCTTTTGATCTTATCTATCCACTTTCTGTTGTGCTAGTTGAGAATTTAGCTAACTTTCAAAACACATTCACAAATATTGACAATTAAGTACCTTTTATTTGACATGGTTATAGTTATAATACATTTAAATTTCTATTTTTTAAGTTCTTATTTATAAATATTTCCCAAATGAAGAATTTTCCATCTCTAGACTTTTGTCAATTTTACCAAAAATTTGTGTTAATATCAGTAACACACTTAGCCTCTGGCAAAACTGGCAAATGAATCCTCCTCTCCTATATTCCACCAACTTCCTCAAGTCATGTCTTTTCTAGTTTGCATCAGCTAAAAATGATGACTTTCTTGTATAATTATTTGTGGTAGAGTTGGATATTTCTTACTGCCTTTCTTTTATCTTACTGGGAGAATAAAAGAAAAACAAAGCATGCACATTCTTTACTCTGTTACTAATGTCTTCCAGTTTCTTAATCATTTTTCTGTTGCTTGGGACACATTTTTGAAGAAATCCTTCTTAGATTCTTGAAGGCAATTTTTTTCCCACCATGTGACCAGTTACTTCACAAAATACACATCTGTTTCCTTGAACTTCACTGTTTCATAGAGTTTTATGCTGGGTTTTTTTTTTTTAATTCAAGCTTTTGCTCTTCCTGATTTACTCATTTTACTTGAGTACTTCATCAAATGAAAAAAAAAGGTGAATGGGAGCTACAGTAATACATGTTACTTTGGCTATGAGTAAAAGTTAATTTAACTCAAATTGTCTAAAGCATAAAGGAGAATTATGTATTAGTTCAAGAAAAGTCCAGGAAGACCATATTTGTGTTCAAGGTTTTAATAATTTCGTATAGCTCAGTCTCAATTTCACTTTCAAGTTTGGCCTTTTTAAAACAGTCTGTCTTCTCATGATGGCCAGTGAAAGATCTAAACTTACAGCTGTCCAGGCTTAAGTCCAGAGAAAGCTTTTCTCAGTAGCAACCATGTGAATATGTAAAAGCTACTAAATATGTCTCATGGCTGAAGATGGTCATGTACCCACTGCTGATCGAATCAGTATGGGCAAAGAACATTAGCCCCACCTCATGGAGTTGGGACTTGTGCACAGAATCACCCAAACCATTTGAATGGAGCTTGGAAAAAGAGTAGTTCCCAGATGAAAATCTCTTTGCAATATTAGAACAAAGTGGAAATGAATGCTGAGATTACAATAAATTTCCTCCTCATGGGGTAAAAGTCCTTTTTATGTATTTTCAGTTTTGCTACGGTAATAAACAGTCAAAATCTCAGTGACTTACAACAGCATGTATTTATTTCTGTCTCGCATTGTATGAGGGCTGTGGATCAGCTTCAGCTCTGCTTTACTCAGCATGGCTCAACATGGCTCAGCAGCTCAATATCTTATCATTCAGAGCCTCAGGCTGATAGAGTAGCCCCTGTTTAGGATGTGCATTCTCACAGCAGAGGGCAGGGATGCAAAGGTGATGTCAAACTAAATCACACAGTAACATTTAAAGCTTCCAACTCAGATCTGGCAAATACCATGTCCATTCACATCTCAATTGCCAAAGCACATCTACCTGGTCAAAATCTGTGGTCAGTGCCATGGCAACATATGCTCAGAAAAATCACAGGTCGATTGATAGGGATGTATAATCCTATTACGAGGAGGGAGTGAATATTTTTCAGTCACTATACAATCTACCACAAGAGTATAGAATTCTAGATTACAAACTATTTCCCTATAATTTTTGAAGGTGTTTCACTTTTTTGGCATCTATTTTTACTGATGAAAAATATGAAGTTGATCTGATTATTATTCTTTTACAGCTTATTGTGTTTTCTTTAGAAGTTTTCAGAATAGACTCTATCTCAGTTTGGTGAAGTTTTCATTTGCATTCTTATCAGATGTTTTGTTCTGCTTCGAGTATCTAAGTCTAAACATTTTGTGTGTGTGTGCGATTTAATGTGTGTATCCTTTATTTTAATTGTTTTTGCTATTCTTTCCCTTCTATCTTTGCTAATTTGGAAGGAATATAGTGTATTCATTGTTCTTTTCTAAATGTATCTCCATATCTTTAAATTACATTGCCTAAACTTTTCTGGTTATCAGCTACAGAGAGTAAAAGATATCCTTTGACTCCCTGCTGTGGAGAATTAAGGACTATTATACCCTTCCCTGTCTGGCCAACTCTCCCAATTTTTGGCACACTCTGGGATATTTTTGCCTATTATTTTTCAATGTATTAACTTTTATTTCTATAATTAAAACACATTCCATTTTGCAGCTAGTTTTTATAATTTTTAAGATTTAATGATATGTTTACCTGGATTCAGAATTGTCTTCTAATCCTTTCGTTCTTTGACGTGTTGATTTATTGTTTTTAATTTTGATTCATTATGTATTTGACTGCATTGCATTTTCATATAGACTTTTCAAAAAATGCTATATATATTAAATTCATTTATATTTCAAAATGTCTTTTTATTTTCTTTTTATGTGAATGCTGCCCTTGTTTAGAACATATTTAATATATTTCCCCTGAACATTAATTAGATAGTAATCTTTGTTCTAAGTACTTTAATGTGCTGGAACAGTCTGGGTGCAAAATGTTAACTGCATATTATTTTATGTTTAGAACATACACCAGTTTATGTCTTATTCTCAGGGGTTCTGTATTTCTTTCTTGTTTTTTTTTTTGCATATGATAAACTCCATCCACATAACCAAGATTTGCTTTGCAGCAAATAGCTCCTTCTATGCTTTCTATTCTATTTGTTCTAATTGCTTTATTAGGGATATCTCCCTTTATATTTGCTCCTCCTCTTTTCAGTATGTTTTAATTCTAGCAAAATTTTGCCAAGAGTTATTCTTTTCTTTTAAAGAGTTAATTTTTCACATGTTTGAAAAATCAATCTTCTTTGCTTCTGATAATTCCATAGGCATTATATTTCTTTGGATACCACAAGAATATAACATAGTAATTCAGTGTTACATTGGAAGGGATCTTAGAAGCTACATAGACACAATCCTCCCTTTATAACTAGGACCAGGAGGAGTTCAGAATGAAGAAGTTATTTACATATGGCTCCACAGTCTACTACCTCCTAGCTGGGTTCAGACTACAAAGACACAAACCAGAAATCAACCAATGAGGAAAGGAGAGTGGTTCTTTATTACTCCCTTCTGTTTGTTCCTTGTCTTCAATTATCAATATTTATCATAGTTTTAATTGATTGGGAAGCATGGCATCATGATAGCCACTCCTTATATACATAGTACATCAAAGAACCAAGTGGGGCTTCCCTGGTGGCGCAGTGGTTGAGAATCTGCCTGCTAATGCAGGGGACACGGGTTCGAGCCCTGGTCTGGGAAGATCCCACATGCCACGGAGCAGCTGGGCCCGTGAGCCACAACTACTGAGCCTGCGCGTCTGGAGCCTGTGCCCCGCAACGGGAGGGGCCGCGATAGTGAAAGGCCCGCGCACCGCGATGAAGAGTGGCCCCCACTTGCCTCAACTAGAGAAAGCCCTCGCATGAACCGAAGACCCAACACAGCCAAAAAAAATAAAATAAAATAAATAAATAAAGTAGCTATAAAAAAGAAAAGTGCTTTAAAAAAAAAAAAAAAAAAAAAAACCAAGTGAAATTTATGGAATAACTATAGCAAATTTTATTTCCTCAAATCCTTTCCATATAAATACAAGTTATCCTGAGTGAATATTGTTAAGAGCTTCCCCGAATTCATTATCTTTCACAATGGAAAATGTAATCTAAGTTATAGCAAAAAGCCAGGAAACTTAGATGACTCAGGCTTCAGCCACAATTTCTCCAGCATATTGTAAACAATCGGTTCTCTAGTCTATCTCTGATATTTATTAACAAGATAATAAAAATGGGGAAAGACATGGTTTGAGAAAATGCTTTGTTTCATATTAAAGAATTTTAGTCATACGTGTGCCAGTTCAGTCTCATCAGAAGGAAATTAGCCACATAAGTTTCCATAAGGAAGATTCAACATTTTTTAAAACGTGGGACCAAGAACCTTTTTTCATTCTTCGGTTTATGGAGCCAAACTGACACATTAAATAGTTATCCTGAAATTGTTTCTTCTTTCTCTGTTCATCAGCCAATCCTCCACTGGCTCACTTTAGTGGTAATCCTGGATAAATCTTTGCAACACAGCAACAAAAAAGGAAATGAAGTACAGATATGGCAAATCTTTCATAATTTAACGTCTATCTATCTATGCTGTTTCCTGTATATATATAACATGTTATATGTGTGTGTGTTTCCTCCAAAACATATATTAAAATGTCAATAATAGAAAATTCAGTTTATGGAATTATGGATCATTAGGTTTTACTTTTTATTCTCTGATAAACCCTAGGAATGACTAAAAGTGCAAATAATTATGTTATGAATTAAGCTTATGCCACATAAAATCACTTAAACAATTATTAATAATTACTGTTATGAGAGTACACAGCTTATAAAACTTAAGTTTATAAGAAAGCACCCAAACTTACTTTTTTTTGCTTTCTTTTATTTTTAAAAACAAGGGTTGGCTTAGATATTTGGCTTATACTCAAATATGTCCCTTTTAAAAAAACGACTGTATAATACTACTTTATTTTCTTTGCTGGATAAAATACCATTTTATTGGAGAAAATGATTTGATTCTTATGATTGCTGGAAAATAAATTTGAATTATATGTGAAGATATTTTGGACTATTTCAAAAATATTTTAACATCATTCTAAGCTTCTTATTTAAATGGTTATGGTGATTTACAAAATAAACATCCAATCAAATATGTTTCAAGAACATTATTTATCCATTCTCCCAAACACTATATATCAAAATGTCCTATGCACTCATGTATTTACCACAGTCTTGGTGATCAGCTTTTCCACAACAAAACATTGCTGTTGCCAAGATGCTGGATTAATGACTGTGTTTACCTTCACAGTAATGGAAAATATTAAACAATGCAACATCTTAAGCTTGGAGGTCTGACTAATGCTGTAGAGCTAGTTGAAATTTGCTTAACTCACGCAGTGTGTCTGAGAAGAATAACAACTCTGAGTCTTGTTCTTTGCTAGTCAATGTCATTAAACATTTTGTACCAGCATGACTATTTTTATCCTTCTTTGTGTACATTAATTCTATATTTGGGGGGGGGTATGCAATGTAAAATACAGGATTTCTTTAGATATGATCATAATGTGAGCATGTTTAGATATGCCGAGTTCTCAGTAACATGAACAGTGGGGTGGGAGGGAGAGATTATTGGGTTTGTATAGTATCTAAAATAAATGTGTCCTCCCTTAGCTGGCTTGTTTAAGGGCAGGTTGTTATGACAGTGAGCCATGTACAAAGGGATGAAAGTTCAGACCTAGTCTAGGCAGGTTTTGGTGCATAGAAGAAAGATCTATTAACCAATTAAAGTTGGCTTTTCAGATTATGGCTAACACTCAAAGTCAGTGGTGACTTTTTCAAGGAGGACCCTAGTCAGGCATTGGATAATGGAAATAGGCCTCAGTTCCTGGGACTGACAGTTTCTTCTGGTTACATGGTTTTAGGACAGAGTTCTATTCCTAGCATATCATTAAAGGATCAGGTAGAAACACTGAAGAAAAAGTAATAGTCATATAGATATGTCCACCCAGTTGGTGAGGGAAGGAAGGAGAGAGAAGAAGAGAAAGAGAAGTTCTGGAGATATTTGCAAAGCTAAATAAGAAGCTCATAGGTAACTAGAATTTACCTCAGATATTGGCTTCATTGAAGAAAGACTAATCCTAGGCTATATCCTCTAACAGAGGTTGCTAATTTCGTTTTGTCTTGCTCAGAATTGACTTAAGAATTAAGAAAGACTAATTGGGTAAGGGCTGATTTGAGCAATTCCAACTATGATGAACCTAGGAAGTCCGGGGGAAAAAATCAATAAAAATATCCCATCTACTCTTGTGTTATCTCATTAGGAGTGGGAACATGATGATTTATGATCTATAAAACAGCTAAATCTATTTTATAGGCAATGCATATGTGGGTTTGTTAGGATTTAATGAATCGTGAGATAATTTTCCAAAGTTTGCATTTAAACTCTGCTGTAAAAAGTAGATTCTGAACTCTACTCAATGTTCTGTAGTAACTGATATAGGAAAAGAATCTGAAAAGGAATAGATATATGTATGTGTGTAACTGAATCACTTTGCTGTATACCTGAAACTAACACAACATCGTAAATCAACTATACTCCAATATAAAATAAAAATTAAAAAAAAAATAGATTCTGTAAGGAAAAAAGCTTTGTTATAAAGTATCAGTTTCTTTTTTGTGTGTTTTTTTGGTTTGTTTGTTTTGTTTTGTTTTAGTATCTATCAAGTCTCAGTAACTTTCTGTATTTGTGCATCTCACTGCCATCACTAAGCACAATCTCCATGAAAGCCTGTATTTTTCAGCTGGATACTCAAAACCAAGAACTGGTTCAGAAAAAAGCCTCAAGCAAGATGTGTTGAATCAACAATATCCCATTACATGCTTAGGATGACTTAGAGTAATGGGACTTCTAGGCACTCATCAAATGCAAGTATCTACATTAAAATTTATGGTTGCAGCACTCTTTTGGGTATGCATAGGTATCCACCTCTCCTAGCCCCCATGCCTTTAGTATAGTACTTAAAATTTCTTTCTTTATCCCTATAAATAGTATTTCTCAAGGCATTAAAACTTTATGTTTTTCATTCAAACTTCTTCACTCCTTCTCTTACTTACATGCTCTAAGGCATAAATAAATTTAAAACTTAAAGTGTATTTGGAAACAGAATTATTTTCTCTTTTCTGTATTTGTCATTCTTGTTCACAAATAAATAGAGAAGTAGATAGATAGAGACTATGAGCTTTCCGCATTGGAGATATATTATTTTCTTCATCACTCACACACAGGCAAATGGAGAATTCATTAGTCTTATATTAAGTAATATGCTTTGTTCTGGGAAGAGTGATAGGTTCTGGGAATCCCAACATTAATTAAAATCCACTTTCTTTAATCAAAGAACTCACAGCCTGGTCAGTGAAACAGAACTGTAAAGAGTAAACAATAAGATAATCAGATAAAAACTAAAATAGAAGGTTAAAAAGTGTTAAGAAAGAACTGATTATGTCATCTAATGTTCCACAGTCCTACTACACCTTCTATAAATTTCTATTTTGTGATTTGGTCATTCATAATCAAAGACTCCCTTATTAGTCAGTAACAATGGAATTCAAAAGAAAAAAGTGTGTTTGCTATGCAAATATTACTTGTTTGATTTTCTTTGGCAAGTTGTCAATAAGTTATAACACACTTTTAAATAAAAGCACTTAACCCTCCCCTTTCCTTATTTCTTTAAGAAGTCACTAAAAATGATCATCAGACCCGAAGTGGGAGAGTTGATTATCCATATGATGCTAAGCTCTTATTGTAATTACTGCACAGCATGTGAGAAGTCTTTAGACGAAGTTATTGAAATTCCCAGGTCAGTGACTGCAATAAATGTGTACATACTACACACTTTGTTAAGAGAAGCACTAATTACCCACTCCTGCCTCAATAGAGTTTCACTGCATTGCCCAGGTATAAAAATATTTAAAAAACACCTCTGGGTCTTTCTTCCAGCCCTTACTTGACCATACTACAGACAAATCAGTAAATTATCTAGCTGGTAGAATTAATAAAGTCTCATCTCTCTTACACTCAATGTCTCTCTTTCATTCTCTGAACCCATCTCTTGAACTAGTCTTCCTTAAAGAACATAAGCCCTCTCTATTCCTATACTCCATGCAAAAAGCAACCAAGCAAGATCTAATTGTGTAAAGCTGTAGTCATGTGATTTCTTTGCCTGAGGTAAAATTATGAAGTATTTATAGGAAAACAACTATGGCCTTCGGTCCAAGCTGGGTTTTCATACTCCAATCCAGCTTTCCCAGTTATTATTATATTACTCCTGTGTCTCTATCATAATTGGTTCTGAATTCAGAAGAGAGTAAGTTATGATTTGTCATCTAAACATCAACACACTTTGATGTGAAAAAAAAAAGTTAAACACTGAAGTGTATACAAAGGTTAATTCAATATGTGCCTTCTCAGAGTCTGTGATCTAAATAGGGATAAAATTTTTATCCACAGTTATTACCCAAATAGCTGCAATATCAGGACAAAAATGTCTAAAAGCAGAGAATATAGGTTGTTACAGAGACTGCAAGTTGCCTGCTCCAGTTTCCAATCTCCCCTTTCAGAATGTTGACTGTCAAAAAGGAAGTTTACATTTCCCGACATCCTTTCAGCCAGGTGGTGTCATTTGCCTAAATACATGCTAATCAATGAGTTGGAAGTTGCAGTATTATGTGGATCTTTCAGGTAGTTTGTTTAAAAGAGAACCAGAATGTGGCTTTTGTCTTTCCTCTTTTCTCCATCTTACTGTTTAGGATGCTCCTTCTGTAAGTGAGTCTATTTTGGTCTGTGGGGACCTGGGTTACACCCTAGTTTTAGTGAAACATGAAGCTAGAAAGTCATCATTCCCACCCTAGAGACTGCTCAGATCTAGACTTCTTACGAGAAAGGTTTAAACTTTTATCTTTGTGAAGCACTGTTTCTATGATTTCTGTTAGGCACAGCCAAACTGACCTTTAGATAATCAGTTATGAAGTAAAGGAGAGACATTTTGAGGTTGATGACATATGAGATAAGAATGAATGATGAGTAGGAATTATATATGATGCCAAATTGGTGGCAGGAGAGTGTTGTGTTTCGGATTAAGGAGAGAGCATGTGCTAGAGAGCAAAGTAGCTTTTCAGAAATTTTAAGAAATAAAAATCATCTAACTTTGTGGGAGTGGAGATGTGAAGAGGGCCAGGGTCTGGAGGGCCTTGAACCCAGACTGAAAAATAATAGATGATTGAGTAAGCAGAGGCTGTTAACAGGTTTTCGGATCAGGAGAGACCTAATTATTCTGTGCTTTAAGAAGGTAAATATGGAAACCACGAGTGGATGGATGTAGAAAGGGAGACTCAGCAGAAATGTGATAAACAGATGTGGGGTGGTTGCACAACTAGGTGAATATACTAAGTCCACTGACTTGTATACATTAAAAGAGTGAATTTTGTGAAGAGTTTGGGGACACATGAAAAGGAGTCCAGGCAGCCTGTAGGAAAAGAGAACAGCTCCCAACTCCCAGCCAGCCGGGAAACAGGACCTCGGAGCCATAGCCACAAGAAACGATTCTGCCAACAATCTGAATGAGTTTAGAAGCGGGTTCTTCCCAAGAGCCTCCAGTTGGCGCTATGTGGCTTGTGAGATCTTGGTTCCCTAACCAGGGATCAAACCTGCCCCCTTGGGACTGAAAGCTCAGATTCTTAAACACTGGACTGTCAGGGAATTCCCCAGAATCCCCCACTTCTTACCACCTCTGCCATGCTTGTCCAAGCCACCATCATCTCAGGTTTATCCACTGAGAGGGACTGGGGGTGGCAACATCCCAAAGCAAGGAGCCCACTTAGCAACCGGATCTTAGATTCTGAGTGCTAAGAAATCTGGCAGAGACCATCTTCATCAAATGAATCAAGTAAACAAAGTTAACATCACAAGGAATGCAACAAATTAAAATTGTGCATGCCCCAATAGGATGCAATAGGAAGAACACATCATCATTGCATGATATTCCTGACAAAGTGCATCACTTGAGACCTGTGACTTGCACGAGTGGCACCTCCAGTGGAATCCTATGGGACAAAATTCATTTTCCATGTGGATAGGAATTATCAAAGCAAAAACTGCACTGGACAAAGTTATAGAGCCATGTGGCTAACAGGGTCTTGGTGTTTTGGGTGGGTGTCAGGCCTGAGCCTCTGAGGTGGGAGAGCAGAGTTCATGACATTGGCCCACCAGAGACCTCCTGGCCCAATGTAATATCAGTCAGCAAGAGCTCTCCCAGAGAGCTCCATCTCAATGCTAAGACCTAGCTCCACTCAATGACCAGCAAGCTCCAGTGCTGGACACCACATGCCAAACAACTAACAAGACAGAAACACAACCACACCCATTAGCAGAGAGGCTGCCTAAAATCATAATAAGTTTACAGACACCCCAAAAAACACCACAAGACGTGGTCCTGCCCACCAGAAAAACAAGATCCATCCTCAACCACCAGAACACAGGCACCAGTCCCCTCCACCAAGAAGCCAAAACAACCCACTGAACCAAAATTACCCTCTGGGGGCAGACACCAAAAACAACGGGAACTACGAACCTGCAGCCTGCGAAAAGGAGACCCCAAACACAGTAAGGTAGGCAAAATGAGAAGACAGAGAAATACACAGCAGATGAAGGAGCAAGGTAAAAACCCACCAGCGCAAAAAAATGAAGAGGAAATAGGCAGTCTACCCAAAAAAGAATTGAGAGTAATGATAGTAAAGATGATCCAAAATCTTGGAAATAGAATGGAGAAAATACAAGAAATGTTTAACAAGGACCTAGAAGAACTAAAGAGCAAAGAAAGAATGATGAACAACAAAATAAATGAAAATAAAAATTCTCTAGAAGGAATCAATAGCAAAATAACTGAGGCAGAAGAACGGATAAGTGACCTGGAAGATAAAATAGTGGAAATAACTACCACAGAGCAGAATAAACAAAAAAGAATGAAAAGAATTGAGGACAGACTCAGAGCTCTGGGACAACATTAAATGCACCAACATTCGAATTGTAGGGGTTCCAGAAGAAGAATAGAAAAAGAAAGAGACTGAGAAAATATTTGAAGAGATTATAGTGGAAAACTTCTCTAATATGGGAAAGGAAATAGGAACTAAGTCCAGGACACACAGAGATCCCCATAAAGGATAAATCCAAGGAGAAACACGCCAACACAAATATTAATCAAACTATCAAAAAGTAAATACAAAGAAAAAATATTAAAAGCAGCAAGGGAAAAGCAACAAATAATATACAAGGGAATCCTCATAAGGTTAACAGCTGATCTTTCAACAGAAACTGTGCAAGCCAGAAGGGTGTGGCAGGATGTATTTAAAGTGATGAAAGGGAAAAACCTACAGCCAAGATTACTCAACCCAGCAAAGATCTCATTCAGATTTGATGGAGAAATTAAAACCTTTACAGACAAGCAAAAGCTAAGAGAATTCAGCACCACCAAACCAGCTTTACAACAAATGCTAAAGGAACTTTTCTAGGCAGGAAACACAAGAGAAGGAAAAGACCTACAATAACAAACCCAAAACAATTAAGAAAATGGTAATAGAAACATACATATCGATAATTACTTTAAATGTAAATGGATTAAATGCTCCAACCAAAACACATAGACTGGCTGAATGGATACCAAAACAAGACCCATATATATGCTGTCCACAAGAGACCCACTTCAGACCTAGGGACACATACAGACTAAAAGTGAGCGATGGAAAAAGATATACAATGCAAATGGAAATCAAAAGAAAGGTGGAGTAGCAATTCTTATATCAGACAAAATAGACTTTAAAGTAAAGACTATGACAAGATAATGAAGGACACTACATAATGATCAAGGGATCAATCCAAGAAGAAGATATAACAGTTGTAAATATTTATGCACTCAACATAGGGGCACCTCAATACATAAGGCAAATGCTAACAGCCAGAAATGGGGAAATCAACAGTAACACAATCATAGTAGGGGACTTTAACACCCCACTTTCCCCAATGGACAGATCATCCAAAATGAAAATAAATAAG
Source organism: Balaenoptera musculus (assembly GCF_009873245.2). Taxonomy (NCBI): domain Eukaryota; kingdom Metazoa; phylum Chordata; class Mammalia; order Artiodactyla; family Balaenopteridae; genus Balaenoptera; species Balaenoptera musculus. The sequence continues at coordinate 74,828,765 of NC_045794.1, forward strand.
GAAAAACAAGCTTTAAATGACACATTAAATAAGATGGACTCAATTGTTATTTATAGGACATTCCATCCAAAAACAACAGAATACACTTTCTTCTCAAGTGCTCATGGAACATTCTCCAGGATAGATCATATCTTGGGTCACAAATCAAGCCTTGGTAAATTAAAGAAAAGTGAAATCATATCAAGTATCTTTCCGACCACAATGCTATGAGACTAGATATCAATTACAGGAAAAAATCTGTAAAAAATACAAACACATGGAGGCTAACCAATATGCTACTAAATAACCAAGAGATCACTGAAGAAATCAAAGAGGAAATCAAAAATTACCCAGAAACAAATGACAATGAAAACACAACAACCCAAAAGCTATGGATGCACCAAAAGCAATTCTAAGAGGGAAGCATATAGCAAGACAACCTTACCTTAAGAAACAAGAAACATCTCAAATAAACAACCTAACTATACACCTAAAGCAATTAAGGAAAGAACAAAAAAACCCCAAGTTAGCAGAAGGCAAGAAATCATGAAGATCAAATCAGATATAAATGAAAAAAGAATGAAGGAAATTATAGCAAAGATCAATAAAACTAAAATCTGGTTCTTTGAGAAGATAAAGAAAATTGATAAACCATTAGCCAGACTCATCAAGAAAAAAAGGGAGAAGACTCAAATCAACAGAATTAGAATGGAAGAAGGAGAGGTAACAACTGACACTGCAGAAATACAACTGATCGTGAGAGATTACTAAAAGCAACTATATGCCAATAAAATGAACAACCTGGAAGAAATGGACAAATTCTTAGAAAAGCACAACCTTCTGAGACTGAACCAGGAAGAAATAAATAATATGAACAGACCAATCACCAGCACTAAAATTGACATTTTGATGAAAGAATCTTCCAACAAACAAAAGCCCAGGACCAGATGGCTTCACAGTCGAATTCTATCAGACATTTACAGAAGAGCTAACACTATCCTTCTCAAACTCTTCCAAAATATAGCAGAGGAAGGAACACTCCCAAACTCATTGTATGAGGACACCATCATCCTGATACCAAAACCAGACAAAGATGTCACAAAAAAAGAAAACTACAGGCCAATATCACTGATGAAAATAGATGCAAAAATCCTCAACAAAGTACTAGCAAACAGAATAGAACAGCACATTAAAAGGTTCATACACCATGATCAAGTGGGGTTTATCCCAGGAATGCAAGGATTGTTCAATATATGCAAATCAATCAATGTGATACACCATATTAACAAATTGAAGGATAAAAACCATATGATAATCTCAGTAGATGCAGAAAAAGCTTTTGACAAAATTCAATACCAATTTATGATAAAAACCCTCCAGAAAGTAGGCACAGAGGGAACTTACCTCAACATAATAAAATCCATATATGACAAACACACAGCCAACATTGTTCTCTATGGTGAAAAACTGAAACCATTTCCACTAATATCAGGAACAAGACAAGGTTGCCCACTCTCACCACTATTATTCAACATAGGTATGGAAGTTTTAGCCACAGCAATCAGAGAAGAAAATGAAACAAAAGGAATTCAAATCAGAAAAGAAGTAAAGCTGTCACTGTTTACACATGACATGATGCTATATATAGAGTATCCTAAAGATGCTACCAGAAAACTACTAGAGCTAATCAACGAATTTGGTTAAGTAGCAGGATACAAAATTAATGCACAGAAATCTCTTGCATTCCTATACACTAATGATGAAAAATCTGAAAGAGAAATTAAGGAAACACTCCCATTTACCATTGCAACACAAAGAATAAAATACCTAGGAATAAACCTACCTAGGAGACAAAAAACCTGTATGCAGAAAACTATAAGACACTGATGAAAGAAATTAAAGATGATACAAACAGATGGAGAGATATACCGTGTTCTTGGATTGGAAAAATCAACATTGTGGAAATGAGTATACTACCCAAAGCAATCTACAGATTCAATGCAATCCCTATGAAACTACCAATGGCTTTTTCACAGAACTAGAACAAAAAATTTCACAATTTGTGTTGAAACACAGAAGACCCTGAATAGCCAAAGCAACCTTGAGAAAGAAAAATTGAGCTGGAGAAATCAGGCTCCCTAACTTCAGACTATACTACAAAGCTACAGTAATCAAGACAGTATGGTACTGGCACAAAAACAGAAATATAGATCAATGGAGCAGGATAGAAAGCCCAGAGATAAACTCACACACATATGGTCACCTTATCTTTGACAAAGGAGGCAAGAATATACAATGGAGAAAAGACAGCCTCCTCACTAAGTGGTGCTGGGAAAACTGGACAGCTACATATAAAAGAATGAAATTAGAACACTCCCTAACACCATACACAAAAATAAACTCAAAATGGATTAAAGACCTAAATGTAAAGCCAGACACTATAAAACGCTTAGAGGAAAATATAGGCAGAACACTCTATGACATAAATCACAGCAAGATCCTTTTTGACCCACCCCCTAGAGAAATGGAAAAAAACACAAAAATAAACAAATGGGACCTAATGAAACTTAAAAGCTTTTGCACAGCAAAGGAAACTATAAACAAGACGAAAAGACAACCCTCAGAAAGGGAGAAAATATTTGCAAACAAAGCAACTGACAAAGGATTAATCTCCAAACTATACAAGAAGCTCATGCAGCTCAATATTAAAAAAACAAACAACCCAATCCAAAAATGGGCAGAAGACCTAAATAGAAATTTCTCCAAGAAGATATACAGATTGCCAACAAACACATGAAAGGATGCTCAACATCACTAATCATTAGATAAATGCAAATCAAAACTACAGTGAGGTATCACCTCACACTGGTCAGAATGGCCATCATCAAAAAATCTACAAACAGTAAATGCTGGAGAGGGTGTGAAGAAAAGGGGACCCTCTTGCACTGTTGGTGAGAATGTAAATTGATACAGCCACTATGGAGAACGGTATGCAGCTTCCTTAAAAAACTAAAAATAGAACTACCATATGACCCAGCAATCCCACTACTGGGCATATACCCTGAGAAAACCATAACTCAAAAAGAGTCGTGTACCACAATGTTCATTGCATCACTATGTACAGTAGCCAGGACATGGAAGCAACCTAAGTGTCCATTGACAGATGAATGGATAAAGAAGATGTGGCACATATATACAATGGAATATTACTCAGCCATAAAGAGAAACGAAATTGAGTTATTTGTAGTGAGGTTGATGGACCTAGAGTCTGTCATACAGAGTGAAGTACGTCAGCAAGAGAAAAACGATTACCGTATGCTAACACATATATGTGGAATCTAAAAAAAAATATGGTTCTGAAGAACCTAGGGGCAGGGCTGCAGTAAAAATGTAGACGTAGAGAATTGACTTGAGGACACGTGGAGGGAGAAGGGTAAGCTGGGATGAAGTGAGAGAGTGGCTTGGACACATATACACTACCAAATGTAGAATAGATAGCTAGTGGGAAGCAGCCACATAGCACAGGGAGATCAGCTCGGTGCTTTGTGACCGCCTACAGGGGTGGGATAGGGAGGGTGGGAGGGAGATGGAAGTGGTAGGGGATATGGGGATATATGTATACATATAGCTGATTCACGTTGTTATACAGCAGAAACTAACACACCATTGTAAAGCAATTATACTCCCATAAAGATGTTAAAATAAACAAAAACAGATTAAAACAAAACAAAACAAAAAAGTGCATCACTTGGATCTAGACATAAGATAAACCCAGATCAAGGGACATTCTACTAAATAACTGGCCTGTTATCATCAAAAGTGGTCATGAAGGTCAAGTAAAGACTGAGGGTATGTTCCAGGCTAAAGGTAACTAAAGAGGGATAAAAAATCAAAAGCAAGGTATAATCCTGGGTTGGATTCTTTTGCAAGGACATTGTTGGGACAATTGTCAAAACTTGAATGGGCTCTGTAGGTTAGATTGTAGTGAAGTATCATTGGCAATGTCCTTGTTCTAATGGTTGTGTTGTACTTCTTGCAAGAGAATATTGTGGTTTGTAGGAAATACACACCGTAAAGTATTTATATAGGTGACAGGGCATATAGCTGGCAACCTCCTCTTAAATAGCTCAGGACAAAAAAAGTTCTGTGTGCTAGTCAGGTAATTTTTCTGTAAGTTTAAAATTAGTTGAAAATTAAAAGAAAGGTAAAAATCTTGTTTTAACCCCTGATACAATGGAGGGTAAAAAAAAAACATAAAACAAAACTGCATAGGTAAAAATAAATAAATAAATAAAAGAGTGAATTTTATGGTATGTGAATTATATATGAATAAAGCTGTTATTTAAAACAAAACAGAGGGTGGTAGACTACAAAATGGGAGAAGAGCTTTAACTTGGGGATTGGCAGTGAGAATGGAAAGAGGAGACACATACAGTAATATCTGACATTATCAAATGTATTGAAAGTGTTTTCTAAGGTAATATCTCCAATCCTCATAATCTCCCACTCTTTAACCCATTACAGTTTTGTTCCAGCATGCCACTGGAACTCCTCTTGTTTAAGTTACCATTGATGTAAGATTATTATTCACTGGTCTCTTCTCTGTTGCAAAATGTAGGGCTTTCTGTAGCATTTGACATTGTTGAACACCTAATACGTCTTGAAACTCCATCAGTGACCTGGAAGGTAATCTCTCCTGGGTTTGTTACTACCTTTTTTAGCCATTTTTATCAGACTCTGTATTAGGGTTCTCTAGAAAATCAAAACCATTAGGATATGTGTCTGTGCAGTGTGTGTGTGTGTGTGTGTGTGTGTGTGTGTGTGTGTGTGGTAGCTTGAGTCTGAAGGCAGTCTGGACGTAGAATTCCCTTGTCCTCAGGAAACCTCAATCTGGTTTCTCTTAAGACCTTCAACTGATGGGATAAGGCCCACCCATATTATGGGGGATAATCTGCTTTATTCAAAGTCTAGTAATTTAAGTGTTAATCTCATCTTAAAAAATATCTTCACAGAGATATTTGATTGGTGTTTGACCAAATATCTGGGTCATAGCCTAGCTAAGTTGATACAAAACATAACCATCACAGACTCCCTCAATAAATATGCTTTTGCCCACCCATCAAAGTAAGTCTTTTCTAGTTTTTACTCTTTAGTTCTCTGTTACCTAAATAATATTTACCTTTTATTTAGAAATCATTTGTATATGCACCCCTTTAATCAGCAACTGCTTATATAATCACATATCTGCTATATTCAAGTTGATTTCTGTGTTATTTGCATTGAAGAGAGAGATGAGGTTAAGATGTTGATAATATGATTATAGAGAAGTAAAGAGCTTCAAAAACAAAATCATGGAGGGTAGCCAAATTTGGAGAATAGGAAGATAAAAATAGGCATAACAAACAAGAAGGAAAGGGAATAAAGGCTGATGAGTCAGATGGTGACACTAATAAAATGAGCCAACTATAGTGTAACTGGGGATAGTCTCAGGAGTAATGAATCAGAAAACTCAGAGAAGGTGAAAACTGAGATAAAGGTAATCAGATTTGGTGACTAGAAGATAATTGGGGATATTATTGGAGGGAGGCATGGGTGCATTTAAATAGAGATGTATAGGGGAAAATGGCTTCAAAATTAAAAAACATAAAAAACTGCAACAGTAGTTGCAAGGGTGGAAAACTTCTAAAATTATAGTGCTTGGATGACATACAAGTTAAATCATTCTGCTTATGAGCTATAAGAACTTGAGCAAACTAACAAACCACTCTTCCTCAGTTTCCTCCTCAGTAAAATTAGTATATATACATACATATATATACTTATATATAATATTAAGGTGGGTATTTAATATATATATAATTTGTATAAATGCATATTAAAGGATTGTAGTAAATAATAAAATAAGGTCCATCAATTGTTTGATACATAGTGGGACTACCTAGTCTATTGGCCACTTGGGATGATGGGATTTCCTATGCAGTAATTTTCTCCCCAGAAATACAAGTGAACTTTTTCCACACTGTCCCTATTCTTTCTGTCACTGAAGCTAAAAACAACAGTCAGCTGTTTTACTAGTCATAGAGATATGTATTAGGTGAAAAATATCTGTGTATTATGTGAAGTGAAGGTAGGATCTTCTCCCATCCAGAAGACTGTGCTTGTCTCAGTCTTCTATGTACCAACTTGGGCTGGTGCATGTTTGTTTCTCAGATCAGGACTTGATGACGTATAGTTAGGATCACATTGGTTGAACACCTCACAACAGGATACCTCAGTTTGTAAACTATTGACATTTTGGGTTAGATAATTCTTTCTTGGGGGAAGGGGAGGCTGCCCCGTACATTATTTAGCAGCATACCTGCCTTTACTAACTAGATGTAAGTAGCAACCCCTTTTAATGTGACAATCTAAAATGTCTCCAGACATGGCCAAATGTCCCTAGGGGTAGGTATAAAATCTCTCCTCCCCCTCAGTTCAGAACCACTGCTCTGTAACCACTCAAATGCAGTGCAAAACTATTCTTTGCATGGCTTCATTTTATGGACGCTTGTATGTATGTATGTATGTATGTATGTAGCCAGTAGAAAGCATTTTGCCTTTGGTTTATTCAAAATTCTCTGTGTCTTTCTCATTGACTTGTCTGGCTAATTACTAAGAATATCAGTCCATAGCTAGTGATGGGGATAGTGGTACCATCTTTATTTTAGTAAAGCATTCCATTAGAAAGAACAAATTAAGATTTTCAATTGTGTGAATAATCTCTTGCGTCTCAAGTAACTATATTCAGTAAATAATCCCTGAGTAGCATTCCCAGAAACATTTATATTACCATCTAATGGTAGTTGCCAGAATTACAGGAAACTCTTTCTTAGGGAATCCCAGACTATGGTAGGACCAAACATATCCTACTGTGTTTAGTGATGGTGATTATCACACTCTGTGATATTCTGTAATAGAAAGATTGAAGGTGTTGAAAGTCCTTTAACAAAATGGCAAAGGTTGCCCAACAGGTTCACAAATACTTCAGCTTGTATCCAAGCATGCCCATGTCCAAGCATATCAGCTTCTCTATACCCTCCATAAACTCTTGAGATATTTTTGTAAATTTTTTTTTTTAACAAAACAACCTCTAATAGAAGAGGTTATTCTATTCAACTTCCTAATTCTAAATGCTTTCCTTTAGGAGCCTTGAATTTTGAAGTCTAGATTCTTACAGGGATTGGATATTAATTCTTTCAGAATAATTTAAAACCCATAAAAAACTAAAAAGATTATTTTTAAAAAATCAATTTACCTTCTTCAGAACCTATTGTTCAGTGTAAGTTGAAAACCTGGCAAGTGCTGAAATGGTAGCAGGATTACTTTCTGTTCTTTAATAGTATTAGAGCAGGCAGTCATGCAATTACCCTGGCTGAAAATCCTTCTCTGACAATTCTCCTTCAAGATCAAACCCATATGCCGTTCATGGGGCTCTTAATGACGTGCCCTCTATTTGCCACATTTCCGTTCTCACTTCCCTTACTCACCACACTCCCTTTATATGTTACACTCAAGCCATCTACTCTACATGGTTCCCTGAACCTATGGTGCACCCCATGCCTCAGTGCCTTCCCAGTTTATGTCTTCCCTTTCTTCTTTATGGAACTAGCTCGATACAGATTCATGACACACTCAAGTGTGAGTTACTCTGGAGAGTCCTCCCTTGTTTCAGTTCAACTCTGGATCCAGTGTGCTCCTACTGGGTGGCAGCGCTGAGGCTATGTCTGGCAGACCTCCCACTGCAGGGGGCATCCTTGACTTAGAATCCAGCTGCTGTGCTCTATAATTCATAGCTGCATCTGTGCCAAGGCCACACCTCTCATAGGCCATGTCCAGTCAATGACTGAGTGAGGTAAGACGAAGGCAGACCCATCCTGGCAGACACAGGACCCTTCAGATTCTGGCTTTGCCTCAGTGACTCTTGTGCTTTGTTGGACCTTCCTGGGACCACACAGAAGCCCAGGAAACTTTCACCCACTCGTCCCTCCCTCTCTTCTTCGCTCAGGGTCAGACTTGCATCATGATCTGACTGCTTCTCAAATTTCTCCGCTTCCTCCTTGTGTTCTCTCACAGGCATTCCCCTTAGGGAAATCTTTGCACATTTAATCTTGTCCTAGCATCTGCTTCTTGGAGGACCCAGAGTAACACATCCACGCCCCTGTGTATATCTCTAACTAGGCACCCATTAGGCTGTATGGCACTTGCACATTTACCAGTTGGTCTTCTACACTAGACTGTCATCTTTTTGTCGCTGGAGATTGGGCCTTTTTTTTTCTCTCTCCTCAGGGCAATATTTAGTAAGGATTCAATATGTGTTTGTCAAATGAAAGACTAAATCACTCCCTTTACTGAGCTTTCAATCCTACATACAAATATGACTAAATCCATTTTAAAAATTGACTTACTGCAAGGCACTCTGGTTGCTATAGGATACAAAAAGCTATTAAGAGTTCCCCATTTCTCAGCTTATAATTTTAGATCTGGAGATAGAAAAATATAAATACATTATGTTCATATAAAGGCATGTGTGTGTGAGAGAGAGAGAGAGAGAGAGAGAGAAATGGTGCTCTAAGAGGTTCAAAGAAAAGAGAATTCATTGTAGGTTGGGAAAATTGCACGTTTCCTCGGGGATAGTATTTTACTTGGCAATGTACAGATTGGTAACCTAGGTAAAGAAAAGAGTATAAAATAGACAAGGAGAATGAAAAGAATAAAATCTTGAAGATGAGAGTGCTATGGAATCTTTTGGCATGAGCATAGTGTTAATTGACAGAGTGTTTGTAGAGGGGGATTAGACTAAGGATACCTTTAAATGCCAGGCTAAGGAGTTATTTTATAAAATCTTTCCCCTCATTTTCTGTACAGTAGCCACCCACACTGTCTTTCTTGCTGTTCCAGGAACATTAAGCATGCTTCTGCCTCATGGCCTTTTCACTTGCTTAACCTTTAGAATCATTAACTTTCTTTTTTTCCAGTTTTTACTCGAGTCAGTTTCTCAATATCTCCTTCCCTGGTCATTCTACCCGAGGGTTCAAACCTCTTACAACATTTTCTCTCATGCTCCATTAGCCTCATCACTAATATTCTATATATTGGACTGATTTAATATTTTTATATATTTTTAAAATTTTTTATATCTCCATTAAAACGTAAGCTCAGTGGAAATGGAATTTTGTCTCTTTTGTTCACTATTATATTTTCAGTCTCTGGATTTGTAACTAGTACATACTAGGCATTCAGGGAATATTTTATGAATAATGAAAATCAAGGAATTTCTAAAGATTTCTAAATGAGGGTGGGAATATCATGTACAATATTGTGAAGCAATGGCTGAAAAAAATTCCATGAAGCTAAAATTAACAGACATTTGGGGAGACTTGACATGTGAAAAAATGGTAGTTCCATTGAAAGAAATAGGGAAATCTTGAAAAATAATTAGAAGGGGAAAAGATAATATTGTAAAATCATATGATCACCAGCTTATCTATCTATATCTATTTTTATGTATACACACGTTTATTTGTTAAAATTTTTTTAGTGTTGTACAGGTTTTTCCAATTAAATTCATTGTGTTTGATCTATTTGTTGAAAATCAAAGTGACAAGTGATGCAGATCAGAATATTTGAATACTTCAGGGCCTCCTGTCATCAATTTCCCAAAACTTAGTGATATTTAAAATCATCTGAAGCCTAGTAATAGCTTTTGTCACAGCTCCATGAACTTCATAAAATATTTGGTATTATCTTAGATCTGAATTTTTAAAGATGAGAAAGATATCCGTGAAGAATATCTAAACCAAGATATCTAGTATAATATCTAAATGACAATATTTTACCAAGAATCAGGGAACTAAGGTGTACTCTCAACAAATATTTAAAGAGAAAAAGGATTTGAGTAGAAAAAAAATCTGTTGTATTTTCCGTTATAGACGGAAGCTAAGACAAAAAAACAGTGAGAATCCCATTGGTATTTTTTCCAAGTTTGAGGATATTGCTGTCAAAAATATTTATAGAAATTAATGGAATTCCACAGGCTCAAGATTGTTTGGCATTACCAATGGGAAAATCAGCCAGAAAAAAAAAAAGGCCTTTCTGTACTCTGAGCTTAATTGTTATTTCTTCTATGATTCTTCTGAACCCTTAATCAATACTTCAAACCTCAAACTTCAGTAAAATCTTGTCTCCTTATCTTGACTCACCATTTCTATAAATGTACATAATAACAGTTATTTTAGGGACCATTTTTTCTAAATGCTCATGCTGCTAAATTACCATGGAAATAATTTAATTCAAAGAGTGGTTTCACTTAGAAAAGACAGAGTGCTCAGCTGGCACTTACTCAAAAACCTACTGTAGTAACTGCTTCCTTTAGTTCCCATTGTAATCCCAGGCTCCTCACATATTTTAATGGATACTGGAAGTAAAATAAATATAGGTTTATTTGATGAGTGCCTGCTTGGAATTTTCAAATAAAAAGAACAAAAAGCATCCTAGTTTTCATTTCCTCATCAACTATTTCAAAAAACATACAGTGAATGAGATGGTTGAACATGATTCTTTTTACTGCAAAACTGAGCCATTATTGTTTTTGGAATATTAGCTTTCCTTTCTCATAATGAGTTTTCACACTGAATTAAAGAGGAGCACTTCAATTCAATTTCATTGATTTATTTAACAGGTGATTTTTGTAGTCCCAGAAAATTGCACTTTTATATTCTGACTCCCCCAATCTTATTTTTTTTTAAAGATCAAGTATTCTGAGAAAAAAGTTTTGCTTTATATGCCTAACTAAGCCTCCTCCAAGAAAACTTCAGAATCATTTTCCTTTTATCAGTACTTAAAGAACCAGGCACAGAAACAAGTTCTACAAATCTTCAGCCCTTAATATACCAGGTTATAGGGAAAAAAAAAAAATCAGACTTGCATGTCTCTGCTCAAATGTATAGACAGTGTGCTCACTAAGAGCAAGTCACCCCATCCAAGGACAATTTGCAGTCATTCTGTTTTCTTATATCATTTTGAATCCCAGGCAACAGCCTTAATTATATCTATATTGTTTCAGTAATGAGAAAGGAGATTTGAGAAGAGAACAGATAAAATGCTTCTTCTCAGAGATATCATCAGCCCCGGTTGCTAAGAGACATTCAGTTTTTCTTAAACTACCAAATTAAGTGAAGTCTTGGCCAGTTATAATCTTTACAACTAAAACAATTTAAAATAAAAACATAATTCTGACACATAAATGAAAAGTTTCCCAATGGATCAAACAAGACTAGACATAAAAATAAATTTGCCATTGTTGGGCATGAATAATTATGACATTAAATTTTGTTTTTAATTTTTGCCTGATTTCTCTTCCCATATCTATTATCTAATAATCCTAACCTTTACTGAGTGCTTCCTTTGTGCCAGCATATATGCTAAGGACTTAATGTACAAAATTTTATTTGATATACAAAATTACCTAGTGAAGTAGATACTATTATGATTGCCACTTTACAGTTTAATTTTTGCCTAAAATCACACAGTTATTACAGAGAGAAGCTTTAATTCAAAGGGGGCAGTCTATTTCCAGAATTCAAACTCTTAATTACTGCATTATATTGATCAGCCTTGTGAAGATATACAGAATTTTATAGTAACTTTTTTTGAGGGTGATAAAATGATATAATTATTAAATAAAAGTTATTAAATTGCAAGAGAGCTGCTAAATAATAGATATTATTTTACCTTTGTATTATGCATTTTAAATTAAATTATGTATTTTCCTTTAAAAAATTAAAACATTACTATGATGAAAAAGTCTTCTTTGACCACGCTTCCCTGAACACGTTTAGGGTAAACACTTTATCTGGTCAAAGGTCTTACTAGTAGGAATTCTGGAGACACCTGTGAAATTTAGGAATGTACCCACACTGAATTGTCCTAGCTTGGTTCTTTCTTGGGTTTATTGTGTCTCCTGTCTTGCTGTATACATTGTGTACAAGGGCACATCATCAAATACTCTTGACCAATGTGAGGTGGTCTCTGGTAGATATCTAGGCTAGACTAAGTACAGGGCTACTTTTACCTTACCTGGCTTGGAGGCAGAGATTTATGCTTCTGAAGGTCTGGAGTTACTCTAAGTCATTCAAACATTATCATTTGCAATTGTGTACTTGCTGGTGAGGTGTTGCAACAAGCAATTATCCTGACTATGCTAATGTCATAAGTTATAAAATTTACTAATATCCTACTTTATAGCTGATATGTGCTTTCCAAACACACAGGAAAAGATTATATTTATCATCATTAAATCTAAGAAGTTTTTATCAAAAGAAACTGACAAAAGTCAAGTATCAAGAATGTGTAAATAATTCTTACAAATAAATAAGCTTCAAAAAAGTGGTATTCATTAATCAAAATTTAATAAAATTAGAAACAAACCTCAAAAAATAGAATTAATTTATGTAATTGATAATTTTTAAAAATCTAGATAACTCTGGTTACTGAAACATGATGTTTTAATAATTTAATTATAATGAAAGAAATATTTCTTAAAAAGTCTGCAGATTGTAGTCAAAGAGCTAATCAGACAGAAATACAGAATTCTAAATATAATTATTAAAATAATTGAAAAATTTAAAAAACTATATTTTGACATAAATAACTGGAGCAATACAATAAAAGTGTTAGCACATGTGACATTATCAGTGAAAAACATAAGATTGAAATCATAAATTAAGACAAAATAAAGTTGATTGATAAATTTAAAAGGTATAAATTTAAAATTGATAAATTTCAACTTCTTTGAAAAGACCAGAAAATACACATGATCATCTCAATAAAAGCAGAAAAAGTCAGCATCCATTTATTAAATAAATAAATAAAACTCTTGGAAACTGAACAGCTCACTTCTAAATAATCCATGGGTCAAAGAGGAAGACTCAAGGGTAATTAAAAAACAATACATTAAATTGAAGCAAAATTTAAAAGGAAATACATCATAACAAAGTTTGTGTGACACAGTTAAAACTACTTAGAAGGAAATTTATAGAACTAAATGCATACACTAGAAAAAAGGGAAGTCTCAAATCAGTAATCTCAATTCCCACTGCAAAAACCTAGAAAAAGAAGCTCCAAATAAACCCTCCCAAGGAAAAGGAAGAAAATAATAAATATAAAAGTTGAAAACAATGGAGTCAAAAAGAGATATACAAAGTAAAAATCACTAAAACAAATAGCTTGTCCTTTGAAACGATTAATAAAATTGACAAACTTCTATCAACATTGATAGAGAACAGTAGAGGACACAAATTACTAATGTCGGTAATAAAACAAGAGAATATCTATACACACTGCAGACATCACAAGAATAATCAGGAGTTATTATAAACTCTACACATATAAATTTAACAACATAGAGGAAATGGACCAAAGCAATACAACTCATTGAACTGAAATGAATAATTTGAATAGTACCATAATAATTAAGGTCATTGAATTTATAATTTATGAACTCAGAAAAAAAGGGAAAATATCCAGGTCCAGATGATTTCAGTGGAGAATTCCACTAAAGGTTTAAAAAATAATTAACACCAGTTTTATGTAAACTCTTGTAGAAAATCTATTGGGAGAAATCCTTCCCAATTCATTCTATGAAGCAGGTATTACTCTCATACCAAAACTAGCACTAAAACAAATAAATTACAGACCAATATTTCTCATGAATATATACACAAAAAATCTTTAAGAAAATAGCAAATAGAATTCAGCAATATATAAAAAGACTTATACATCATGACCAAGTGGGGTTTATTCCAGTGATACAAACATAGCTGGCTCAATATTTGAAAATTAATCAATATAACCTACTATATTAACAGACCAAAAAAGAAAAATTACACAAGTACAACACTTAATGCAGAAAAAGTATTTGATAAAATTGAACACCCATTCATGATAAAAACTCTCAGAAAAAAATAGAAATAGTAGATAACCTCCATTCTTGATAAAAAAAAATTCACAAAAAGTCTACAGGTAACACTATATTTAGTGGTAAAAGACTAAATTCTTTCCCTTTTAGATCAGGAACAAAACAAGGATGCCCACTCTCACCACTCTTATTCAACATAACTTTGGAAATTCTGGCCAGTGCAATCAGGCAAGAAAAGGAAATAAAAGCTACGAAGATAGAAAAGAAGAAATAAAATTCTCCGTATTTGCAGGAGACATAATAATTCACAGAGAAAATCCCAAAGCATCTACAAAAATGTACTTAGAATTAGTAAATGAATTTAACAAGGTCACAGGATAAAAGGTAAACATACAAAAATAAATTGTGTCTATAAACTAGCCATAAACACAGGGAACTCAAATTTATTTAATTAATTCATTTATTTATGACTGCGTTGGGTCTTCGTTGCTGCGTGCGCGGGCTTTCTCTAGTTGCGGGGAGCACTGGCTACTCTTCATTGCAGTGTGTGGGCTTCTCACTGTGGTGATTTCTCTTGTTGCAGAGCACGGTTTCTCTAGGTGTGCGGGCTCAGTAGTTGTGGCTCGCGGGCTCTAGAGCATAGGCTCAGTAGTTGTGGCAAATGGGCTTAGTTGCTCTGCAGCATGTGGGATCTTCCCGGACCAGGGCTCAAACCCGTGTCCGCTGCATTGGCAGGCGGATTCTTAACCACTGCACCACCAGGGAAGTCCGGAAACCCCAGTTTAAAACGCAGTACCATTTACAACCACTAGAAGATGAGAGAGAGTGAGAGAGAGGAAGGGAGGGGGAGAGGGAAAGAAAGAGGAAAAGGAAGAGGGAGAGGAAGGAGGGAAGGAAGGACAGGAGGAAGGAAGGGCGAAAAAGACTTAGATGTAAGTCTAACAAAATATATATAGTGCATTGATGCAGAAAACTACATAATTGATGAAAAAATCAAATAAGACCTAAAAAAATAGTCATATTATATTCATGGAAGATTTAACATAGTAAAGATGTCAATTATCCCCCAATTAATACACAGGTTTAACATGATTCCTATCGCAATCCAGGAAGTTTTTCTTTTTTCTTTTTGTAGACAAAGAAAAGATTATTATCAACTTTATATGGAAAGGCAAAGCAATTCTGAAAAAGAATAAAGTTCAAGAAATCAGCCTACTGATTTCAAGGCCTATTTATTATATAGCTATAGTATCAAGATTATTAGCATGGGGATAGAAACATAAATCAATAGAAAAGGATATAGAAGCAGAAATATACCACACAAATGAGCCTAACTTATTATTGAAGGCAAACGTGCTAAAGCAATACAGTGAAGGAAAGATAGTCCTTTCACAAATATTGTGGATCAGTTAGACATCCATAGGCAAAAATGGGCCAAAACTTAAGTCTCACACTTTATAAAATGATTACCTCAAAAGGGATCACACCCTTAAATATAAAATGTAAAACTATAAAACTTTTAGAAAAAATCAGAAGAGAAAGTCGTTGGGATCTAGGGCTAGGAAAGTATGCTTGGCTCTCAGATGACACCAGCAGCACAATCCACAATAGGAAAAATTGATAATTTAAACATCAAAATTAAAAATTTTGTTCTATGCAAGATCCTGTTAGTAGTATAAAAAAAAAGACAAGCTACAAATTGAGAGAAAATATTTGCAAACCACATATCAAACAGCACCTAGTATCTAGAATATATAAAATCTCTCAAAACTCAGCAGTCAATTTTTTTTTAAAATCCCACTAGGAAATGTACAAAAGACATGAAGAAACATTTTACCAAAGAGAATATACAGATTTCATATACAGATAAGAGAATATACAGATAAGCACATAAAAATATATTCAACATTATTAGCTATTAGAAAAATGCACGTTAAAACTGTAATAAGATATCACTACACAGGTACTACAATAACTAAAAGGAAAAGAACACAGCGACAACACCAAATGTTAGCCAGGATGTGTAGAAACCAGGTCACTCATACATTGCTGGATATACAGGATTTACAGTGGGATGTAAATGCCAGAGCTACTCTAGAAAACACTTAGGCAGCTTCTTAAAAAGCTAAACATGCAACCACCATGTGACCCAGGAATTGTACTCCTGGGCATTTATCCCAGAGAACTGAAAACTTACATTCACACAAAAACCTGTACACAAATATTTATAGCAGCTTTATACATGATAGCCACAAACAATACAACCCAGATGTCCTTCAACAAGTAAAAATACCCATAACCATGTGACAACCTGGATTAACCTTGAGAGGATTATGCTGAGTGGAAAAAGTCAATCCCAAAAGATTACATACTGTTTTATTATATTTATATTATGTTATTGACATAACAAATATAGAAATTGAAGATAGATTAGTGGTTGCCAGGGATTGGGGGGGGAGGGAAGTGGGTGTGGCCATAAAAGGGCAGTATGAGGTATCCTTGTAGTGATGGGAATTTCTTTATCATAACTATACCAATATCAATATCCTAGTTGTGATATTGGACTATAATTTTTTAAGATGCTACCACGTAAGGAGACTAGATAAGTGTATACAGGATTTCTCTGTATAATTTCTTAGATCTGTATGCAAATCTACAATTATATCAAAATTAAAAGTGTAATAAAATATAAAGATATAATCCTCTCAAAATTATTAGTGACATTGAGCACTAAGATTAATCAATGTAAGTGTCTTAGAATAATATGGTTATAAAACTCAATGAAACATAAATCTTTATAAAAATAGAGCAATACCTTGAAACAATTGATAATGTAATAATAATTCTATAAACATAAGATTCTAGAATTATTAACAGAGCATTAATTGTAGTAAGGATGGTGATGGGGGAGGACAGAATGCTCTGAATTCCTTATCTCAGGTAAGACTCAGTAGAAGATTCTCCCTCCCATAATTCTGAGAATAAGATTTCAGAAAGTAAATATAATATTGAAAATCTTAACAGTATTCACTGGTTGAATGAAAAATAAGACATATGCATATTAAATACCGAGTAATATAAAATCAGATAAAGCGAACCATGTAGAAAAAGGTGTAAACATTGTAAATAAGAATAAAATAAAAAACAAAAATCATATTAACTGTTAAATGATATTTATTCTGTTCTAAATGCTTTACATATAATAATTCATTTAAATCTCACAATATCTGTATGATGTAGGTGTTGTTACTCACCTCATTTTACAAATGATAAAATGTACAGTTTCATTTACTTACCTGAGATCATACACTAGTAAGTGTTGTAGATAGGATTCAAATCTAGACAGTTCATATTTTGATACAGCCTGCCTCTCTATTATAGAACAAGATGATGGACATTAACTTAAACACTTTATGCTGATTATAATAAAAATGCTAATAATAAGCTTTTCCAATTAAACTAAAGCCTCTTAGCTACAATTACAAAGCATAACTAAACAAAATCATAGGAAGAACAAAAATTATAAATGTAGAACAACATGCAAAATGATTTAAGGCAAATGTAAACAAAATGGAATCAGACAATGATTACAATAGTTATACTAAGCAAAATGTAGTCAAGGCAAAAAATAAAGATGATTGTGATTAATATTTTGTAATAATAAACAGTAAAAATCACAACAGGGAAATAATTGCCAGAGACTTTTCCAGTGTAAAGAACATGTCTTTGAATCATATGAACCATAATTAGTGGAAATACAAGAACTGAATAAAAAAATTGTAAAACTGGAAGATATTGCATCATACAAATAGGCACAAATAAATAATGGTATAAACCACTGCTTTCATACGTTTTAATTCAGAAAAATCCCAATATTCTGTTGCTCTCACGAGGAAAATGTCATAGTTGAGCTGATGCAAACATCTGGTCTCCTTAAAAACATTACATTTTTGTAAAATATTTAATGGGAATTTTGGTTACACACTTCAGTTTTAATGACTGTAAATCAGTCTCTCCAACTTAAATCTACCATGGAAAGTAGTTAAACAACATTTATGAATCTGCACAGGGAAGTACAAGTAGCTAAGGTACATGTCTCACCATTATGCTATTGTGTGACCAGCCAGTTACTCCTCACTGCCTCCTTCTCAGCTTCTCTAGAGCATATTTAATTAAAAGCTTCTAGGAGTTGTAAGAAAGACTTATCCCAATAGAGAATTTCAGAATAAATTTTTTACCTATATTTCCTTATTTATCACAGGGTATTCAATCAGTTCCCTTACTGTTAGGCTTTGGTTTGTTTTCAGACTTCAACATCTATAAATAGTGCTGTATTGATTAACCTTGAACACAGATTGTTTTGTATTTTTCCAATATCTTTAGTATGACATTCTTTCAAATTTCTGGAATTTGCTGGGTTTTATTAGAAATTTAGAACACATTTCAAAAGTATTTAAGATAACCTATTTAAGATAACCTGTTTTTGTTTATTTTAACATTTCCTCTTAAGTGTTATACTTCTTTTTCTTGATGGCCTGGATAAAAAGGAATTGAATCCAAATAAGTAGATTGACGATAGTTAGGTAGATAGATAGATAGATGGACAGATAGGTTCATTATTCCACTCAAGAGCCTGTGGAAGGCAAAAATAACAATATGAACTGTCACCTGTGGAAGAGGTCATCAGCTACTTATAAAAACCCATTTATTCTTCTTACAGGACATAAAATTAAACCATATTTTTCCAGCTCCCCTTGCAGGTAGATAAGACCTCTTGCCTGAGTGATGTTTAATGAGATAAGTAAAAGTATTATATGCTATTTCCAGGACTGGCCCATAAAATCCTTTCAAGTGTGGTCACCATGTTTAATCTCCACTTCAGTGGTTCTCAAATCTGGTCCCCAGATGAGCAACAGTATCACCGGGACATTGTTGGAAATGCAAATTCTTGGACTTCACCCCAGATCGGTGGAATCAGAAACTCTCAGGGTAGACTGAGTGATTTTGTTTTAACATACCCTCTGAATGATCCTGATAAACACTAGTTTGAGAATTATGGCTCTCTCATGGGCTGAATGCAGAGGACTATGGGACCCTAAAGGAAGGCAGATCCACAATATGGAAGGTACCTATTTCTGAATAGTACACAGAAGACCTTGCTCTAATCAGGAACACCTTTATTTGTCTTTAATCTTGACAAGAGATATTGTATTACTTCTAACAAAAACACTTGTAACAACAGGAATGTATTAGTAATCAAAGGTCCTCAGCCTTTTGTTAACATGCCTAATCTCTTATTGTCTGTCAACAATGTCCCTTTTCGATATCACAGTATAGTTATAGATGGGGAACAGCCATCTTAAGTAAAAGAACAAAAATGGCTAAATCTCTGAAGATTAGTTGACATGACAGACAGAGCAACGTAGGGTCTTAGTGATCCAGCTATTTTTTTATTTGATAATTTTCTTTTTCTTGTTTTGAAAGTTATTTCTGTGTAAATGGAAAGCTTCTCCTAGCTACTATATATTCGTCAATCCAGGCAGATGATGTAATGTCCCTGCTATTGGTAGGGAGATGTAATGATGTCAGCTTTCCACCAGACTGAATAGCAGGCTGTTGCCATTTTTAACATTGATTGACATTACAAGGGTGCCTGATGATATAAACCAAAAATAATAATGATAATTATTAGGGAACAATACAACTAGGGAACAATACTACTCTGTTCTTTATTTTTTGCTAAAATATACTTTGGACCAAAACCCGGGTATATTTCTCTGGATATAAATACCAATTTATGCTATGAAAAGTGAGATAGACATGCCATCAAAGAATTTACAAAGGCAAATACCAAACTTTGTTAGGTGTGTGCAAATTTATATATTCCCTCCTGCACATTGTTATTTTTTACTTGACTGTCTCAAAAAATACTGGTATTGTAGGTACGTTTTCTTTTTTAATAAAAGGCTTTCATCTGTCTTTGAGTCAGAAAGTTCTGTACAGGACTGATTATCATGGATATTTAAGTATTGGATTCAAATTATTTTTGGTTCGGTAATTACCCTCTTCCGGGGACATTTGGTAGAACACGTCATTCATATAGTTAATGGCCATTTCATACAACCTGGTGAATTTAGTCGTGTTTTTCATGATGATGTACTAATCACTTTTAATCAATGACTCAGGAATATACTGTCTTATTATGTGCTAAGTGTAGTGAGACACACTACCTCTCACTTAAAAGTAATTATCGTTAATCTTCTATTCAAAGCAGAAGGGGAAAGGCCATTGCCATAGAGTTGAGAACATTTAAAATAAAAATGAACAATTGAACTATATTGAACAAAGAACTGTTGAATGTTCATTGTAAGGTGTATTGTTTGGCTTGGTTGCCAGGAAATAATTCTTCAGAAGTAATACATTACAATTAGCTTGTTAATCCAAGGAGCTCTAATATGCTCTGCTATGATTTATATAATTACATTAATTAAAACCAAATTTATGTAGAACTAACTGCACTAAATACCCAATATAATTATTTTAAAGAAGTCTCCTGAAATATCTGCATTCCTCACAACTGAAGACAAACATTTCTATAGTGGAATTTGAACCTGCTATGTGTTTGATAATTGTCAAAGACAAAATTAGAACAAGACTGTTAAGATAAGAAAGGCTAAAGACCTTCCCTCTAAGCATCACCTGCTTTGAAACAGAAAAAAAAATCTGTATATTTTTCTAAGGCCAGCTTGAGAAAATAGTACTCCAGGGTCGTGTTTGCAAAGAAATTCTAAATTTTCTTTTTAGACATCTACAAGCAAAATGAACAGGGTGGTCTTCTTAACTTGGATGAGATAAAACTCAGTAGGGTATATATGTCCATGCCACTCTCTCACTTCTTCCCAGCTTACCCTTCCCCCTCCCGCCACCGTGTCCTCAAGTCTATCCTCTACATCTGTATCTTTATTCCTGTCCTGCCCCTGGGTTCTTCAGAACCTTTTTTTTTTTTTTTAGATTCCATATATATATGTTAGCATATGGTATTTGTTTTTCTCTTTCTGACTTACTTCACTCTGTATGACAGTAAAACAGATAGCTAGTGGGAAGCAGCCGCGTAGCACAGGGAGGTCAGCTCGGTGTTTTGTGACCACCTAGAGGGGTGGGATAGGGAGGGTGGAAGGAAGACACAAGAGGGAGGGGATATGGGGATATATGTATAGGTATAGCTGATTCACTTTGTTATACAGCAGAAACTAACACAACAATGTAAAACAATTATACTCCAATAAAGATGTTTGGGAAAAAAACAAAAACAAAAACGGATATGGGATTAAAAAAAAAAAAAAACTCAGTAAGAAGATCTTTGTACTTTTGAAACTTACTACGTTTGCCTAGTATCCATTCTAGGTAAATTTTCTTCACTACATTGAATATGGAGCAAAGTGTTCTTCAAAGAGACATTGTTTTTTGTACTCAGTGTTTTCTAGATGTCTTGTGCATCTTAAAAATTATTATAAAGTGCTTCGATATTTCACTAATGAAAAACCAAAATCCTTCAGCACCTAAAGAGCTTGCTTTCTTTCTTATATTAGGATCTGGTATTTGGCTTAAGTCTCTCTAAATTCTCTGTAAATCTGGATGGGAATCATTAAATCATAAAACAGTTCTTGAAGGCATATTGCAAGATGATTGTCTATGATGGTACATTGCATCAGAAAATAAAACACAAGACAACTGTCAACCATCAGTTATTTTTTTGTTTTGTTTTTTGATAAATGCTTTGCATTTCATGGAGACATGTTAGTAAGAATTATTCATTAAACAAAATTAAAAGTTGATATAATTTGAGACAGAAAGCTGGTGTTCTCTGTTTTATTAGTAGGATTCAAAACATGTAAATAATACACTGAAATGGCGAAATTGCTAACTGAAATAAATTCAACAGAAAACAATGAAGGAAGCAACAGAAAGAGGGAAAAAACCCTAAAACTATATGGAAGAAAAGCCTCAGGAGTAATTAAATAAAACAAAAACAAATAGTTCATTAGTAGGCAATCATTTTGGAAAAATTTTTCTCATTTGTAGATTATTGAGGACCTCCTTTAATTTATGTCATGCATTTTGTTTTGTGCACATCTTTTCATTCCAATAGTGTAAGTAGCTTTTTAGGACAACAGATATTTTTTTTAAAATAACAATCCCTTACATTTTTATAGCAGGTTACATTATACCCAGTTCTTTCATGTGCTTAACTTCATCCAATCCCCACACAGCCATGACTGAAAAAATGATGAACTTTTATTGAAATGTTTGTTATTATTGTTTTAAAATTAATATTCAGTTTTCATCCTGACTGATGACTTTTTATCTCCCTAAACACTCAGATCCTACCAATAACAAATACAAAATGACTGATAGGAATAGGAAGTTTTTCCTAGCTTCTTGTTCTAATCTCACATTTCTGACCTAGTATATCCATTTATATATAGCTAAGAAATGTCATTATCTCTTCTTTAATTAGAAAATTTCAGAATATGCCTTCCTTAGTTTTCATTAAAACACTGATAAATTATTTATACATTTAGCAGGTAACAAGCACATTATTTTTCTGTTTGTTAATTACCTCATCACATTTTTTCTTTTCTTTTTTTTTTTTTTTTTTTGCATTTCAGTTCTTATGGTTCTGAACTCTTTGAGTCAGACTTGGATTAATTTAGATGAACGGACAAAGGGTATAGGAAGATTGTAGTATGCAATACACTTCCCTTGCTAATCTGATAATATTTTAGATCTCTGTGAAAAGATTTGCGTTAATGCACAAGCAGTCAACTCCTTTTTACATTTCTCATCAACATTTCTCCCTTATAGACATGAGTAGAACATCATCATAAGGATCAGTTCTTTCTCCTGTTTTAGGTATTAAGAAATAAAACTATTTCTGTTCACAGATGACATGTATGTCTATGTAGAAAATCCCAAAGAATCTACAAAAAACTCCCAGAATTAATAAGTAAATGTAGCAAGTTTACAGGATACAAGTTCAATATATAAATGTCAATTATATTCCTATATACCTAAATAACTACATTCCTGTATGCCAATGGAGGACAGTGGCATAAATATGAGAAAATGCATATTACTCTGTAATTTCTTTTTACTTCATGAAGTATGCCTTGCATAAAAAATTATGGAGACTAATGTGATAAACACTGGTATAACCCCTCAATTCAGCTCAAGATACAATATATTACAGATTCAGCTGAATTTCAAGGTGTACTCCTCCTATTTTAACCTGTCTCAGAGTTTATCACTATTTTAAATTTAGAGTGTGCCATTCCCACATTTTAAAAAATAATTGTACACATGTTTCTTCACAAATAACTATTTGTGTTATTTTACCTGTTACAAAACATATATAAATAATATAATTTATTCTTCTGAAAATAAATTTTTTAAATTCACTATTATGTTGATGAGTTTTACTGATATTTATACAGGTGGATTTTGTTCACTTATTTTAATCAGTCTATAGTATTTATTTGTATAAGTACACTACAAGTTGTGTACCTATTCTAGAAATGACCTTTAAGTTTGTTTCCAATTTTTACTATTGTAAATAGTGCTGCAGTAAACAGTCTTTCACATATCTCATTTGTACATAGGTAAGAGTTTCTCTAGAGCAGTGCTTCTCAAAGTGTGGGCCCTGGACCAGCAGCATCAGTAACACCTGGGAACTTTTTAGAAACGGAAATTCTTGGAGCTAACCCCAGCCTTACTGAACTAGAAACACGGGTGGTAGAGACAACAATCTGTGTTTTAGCAAGCCCTCTAATTGATTCTGATGCAGGTTAAAGTTTGCTGACTCCTGCTTGGGAGAATATATCTAGGTATGAAGTTACTTCACCAAGCATGCATACTTACTCATTTTATTAACTATATATTCTATAGTTCTTTACTTATTGACATTACATATTTACACTCTAACCAGTTATATATGAGAGCCTCTTTTGCTCCATATCGTCTCTAACACCTAATGTTTTCATATTTTAAAAATTACCACTTTGATGTGTGTGTGAAATGGCATTCCTTTTAATGTACATATCCCTGGTTATAAGTAAAATAGAGCATTCTCTTATGTATTTTTCATACATGTGTGTCACATATTAGTTTATTGATGCTTTCTCTTATGTGAATAATTAGCTCATATTATTTGTCGTATATTTTAAAAACTAGGGTTTTTGTGTTTTTCTAATTGATTTGTAAGATCTCGTATAATTTGGATACTAATGTGTATTCAGTTATTTGTGTTATATATATCTTTTCTTAGTGTGCTGTCTTTTCTCTTTGTTGGTGGTTCTCTTTTCTCATATTTTGCTATTACATTTGGTCTCCTATTCTTCATTATATTACACACATTTCTTTAAGCCAAAACATACAGATCTAGTGTACTTTATGGGTACAGCTATGTTAAAATTTATTGAACCATTTTCTTATTGATAGATGTATCAGTCAAGATCCCAGCTGGAAGTAGATGGCACACACTCAAGCTGAAGATAATTTAATAAAGGGACTATTTTTAAAGGTGTTAGGAAAAAAAAATAAGGTGCTAGTAGCAACAGGGAGCTATAAACACCAGGGAACCACTAACACCAGAAAGCCTGAATGGACAAGAAAAGGGAGCAGATATTAGAATTCAGAGAAATAGCAGGAGGAAGAGTGATTCTTGACAGGACCTGTGGCCTTTGGTCAAGGGATCTAACCAATCCATGGCTATCTAGTGGGGGAATGAATCTGTGAATAAATACTCTGGGTTTATGCTCCTCTTTTCCTTCCCCTCACTATCTAAACCCAACTAGAAACTTTTCTCAGAATGCAAGGGAATTCCTGATGCAATTTGTACACATCAGCCTCCCAGGTCACAGAGCAAGTAAAAAGATTGGTGAAAGGCACTGGTGTTCAAATGACCATCAGTCTTTAATTTCTATTCTTTGTTATACAAACAACCGTGCAATATGCATTCTTATTCATTTATAAAATGTATTGGTACTCTTATATTGCATGATTGATCCCCAAATTTAGGATTGTGAGCTCAAAATATGTTGTTTTTCTCTGTTTATAAAGCCGTAATGCCAAGTTTCTTCCCCAAAACACAGGAATTCATACCCCATAAGCAATGCATGAGAATGTTCTAAATCTTTGTGATATTTCAAATTTTACTAATCTAAATAAAGACTATAGGCACCTCATTTTTTAAATTTATACATGATGTTGACCATAGTTTATTGGCTATTCACATTTCTTCTGTATTTACTTTTTCTCCTCTGTAAAGATTCTGCCTAGATACTGTTTTCATTTTTTTTTTTATTTCTGAGATATACATTTTAAAGTAATAACTAGAATTATGACTTATAACATTTACCAGAACATATAAGATTTTTAGAAATTTCATGTAATGTCTGAAACATTTATATTAACATATTTCCATACAAATAATCCAATGAAAGTTTAGTATTAGTTGTTTTTTTTTGTTTGTTTGTTTTTTTATACTGCAGGTTCTTATTAGTCATCAATTTTATACACATCAGTGTATACATGTCAATCCCAATCACCCAATTCAGCACACCAGCATCCCCACGCCACCGTGGTTTTCCCCCCTTGGTGTCCATACGTTTGTTCTCTACATCTGTGTTTCAACTTCTGCCCTGCAAACCGGTTCATCTGTACCATTTTTCTAGGTTCCACATATATGCGTTAATATACGATATTTGTTTTTCTCTTTCTGACTTACTTCACTCTGTATGACAGTCTCTAGATCCATCCACGTCTCAACAAATGACTCAATTTCATTCCTTTTTATCGTTGAGTAATATTCCATTGTATATATGTACCACATCTTCTTTATCCATTCGTCTGTCAGTGGGCATTTAGGTTGCTTCCATGACCTGGCTATTGTAAGTAGTGCTGCAATGAACATTGGGGTGCATGTGTCTTTTTGAATTATGGTTTTCTCTGGGTATATGCCCAGTAGTGGGATTGCTGGATCCTATGGTAATTTTATTTTTAGTTTTTTAAGGAACCTCCATACTGTTCTCCATAGTGGCTGTATCAATTTACATTCCCACCAACAGTGCAAGAGGGTTCCCTTTTCTCCACACCCTCTCCAGCATTTGTTGCTTGTAGATTT
This sequence comes from Balaenoptera musculus, assembly GCF_009873245.2. NCBI lineage: Eukaryota > Metazoa > Chordata > Mammalia > Artiodactyla > Balaenopteridae > Balaenoptera > Balaenoptera musculus. Next base: position 74,854,879 of record NC_045794.1, read on the forward strand.
TCTGATGATGCCCATTCTAACTGGTGTGAGGTGATACCTCATTGTAGTTTTCATTTGCATTTCTCTAATAATTAGTGATGTTGAGCAGCTTTTCATGTGCTTCTTGGCCATCTGTATGTCTTCTTTGGAGAAATGTCTATTTAGGTCTTCTGCCCATTTTTGGATTGGGTTGTTTGTTTCTTTAATATTGAGCTGCATTAACTGTTTATATATTTTGGAGATTAATCCTTTGTCCGTTGATTTGTTTGCAAATATTTTCTCGATTCTGAGGGTTGTCTTTTCATCTCGTTTATGGTTTCCTTTGCTGTACAAAAGCTTTGAAGTTTGATTAGGTCCCATTTGTTTATTTTTGTTTTTATTTCCATTAGTCTAGGAGGTGGATCAAAAAAGATCTTGCTGTGATTTATGTCAAAGAGTGTTCTTCCTATGTTTTCCTCTAAGAGTTTTATAGTATCCAGTCTTACATTTAGGTCTCTAATCCATTTTGAGTGTGTTTTTGTGTATGGTGTTAGGGAGTGTTCTAATTTCAGTCTTTTACATGAAGCTGTCCAGTTTTCCCAGCACCACTTATTGAAGAGACTGTCTTTTCTCCATTGTATATCTTTGCCTCCTTTGTCATAGATTAGTTGACCATAGGTGCGTGGGTTTATCTCTGGGCTTTCTATCTTGTTCCATTGATCTATGTTTCTGTTTTTGTGCCAGTACCATATTGTCTTGATCACTGTAGCTTTGTAGTATAGTCTGAAGTCAGGGAGTCTGATTCCTCCAGCTCTGTTTTTTTCCCTCAAGACTACTTTGGCTATTCGGGGTCTTTTGTGTCTCACTGTTTTCATTTTTACATTGGATTTTTTTCTTATAATTTGGTGTATTTTTAGGTGTATTATTGATAGTGACACAGTTTGATTGCCTTAAGAGGTGCACATATTATCTCCTAGTTTATTGTTCTGCTTTATTTATGGTGATGAATGTGTGGAAGTGCAATATTGAGAAAGAATATTTACTATGAATATTCTAGGTGATTTTTTTATCACTTGGACTCCAGCTATGTATACCCTTCAGTGGCTTAGTCCAACTCTGGCCTACATTACCGAGCACAATAAAGCTTTGTAATATTAATGAATGACACCAATTCAAACTTCATTAGTGGTGTAGTCTTATGCCGAGAAAAATAATGTTGGGCTCTTCTTGAAATGAATAATTGATGTGAAAAAGAAACTCACAGAAATTTTCATGTATGTCAAGAGGAAAGCATTATTAGTATACATTTTTTTGCATTCTGAGAGCATGAATACGAGTAATTTGTTCTATAAATTAGACTTCAAACTAATTCTTTCAAAATGAAATTAACAATTGACAGCTTAATATGGGACTATGAAGAAATTTTATATTATTTGTGGTATATTTCTTGTTTCATTGTCTTACTTGTAATTTTCACTGGTGTCAACAGGAGCTATTAGTTTATTGATGTGGAAAGAGACTTGAATGTCTTCACTCACTAAGTTCTCCAGATCTTGAAATTGTCATTAATTTACTGAATGTATTATTTTCCCCTCTCCAAAGCATTAAGTCAGTTTATAACAAAGTATAACAATAAGGTTAATTTAAATAGAAATTATGCTAAAAATCAGAGGTAGTGCATAGATGTGAATATATTTTGTTATAGCTAACACACTCCCCTGTATGTTTGCTTTTGAGATTCCTGATAACCAGGGCAAACCAGAAAATACAATTAATGTAAGGCACTTAGCATATGCTTTAGAAAGCCAAGGATTTTCCTGTGAGATAATTCTAAATAACTATGAGATGGACTTTTTCTAGCCAGATTGAACATTTAGCACTGACCCATAAAACTATTTCCATTTTTATTTTATGCCTCAGTAAAACTGTGGAATTATTTAAAAATCCCAAAGACCATCTTTTATTTATCTAACAAACGTTAGGATGCCATTGGTTTTTTTCCTGAGTTCCTATTAAGCTAGGTCAGTAATACTGAGAAGGAGACAAGATTAGGTAATGTCAGAAATGCATTATGCTTATATAGTTGTTGAGAAGATAGCAGAAATAGAACAAAGTACAAAACAATAATGATTTAATGCTGTAAATAAATTTTCAAGTAAAATGTATTTGTCTTAATGAAAATATGTTACAGTATTATGCTCTTTATTTGAGGCATTTTTCAGCTTTTTAAACAATTTCAATGTTTGCATTTATAAAGAGATATTTGGAAGTTCTAATTGGTATTTATTAACAGACAGCCCAATAAGCATACAGGAAAGCATAAAAAGATTACAGAAGAATGAGTTTAATGCTGAGTTAAATTACATGGCAGGAGGTGAAATGAAAATAAAAAGGCAAACACATATGGATGAGGTGGGAAGATTAAGCATTAGTCAGAGTAAAGGTGTTTATAAGCCAAAAACAGAACAGGAACAGAATATTTGTACATAGTAGCAACCTATTCACACTGTATTTTTAGGTGGCATTGTCTTTGATCATTATGTTCATAATACTCCTTAAAATAAGTAAAGAAAGCAATGAATAATAAAGGGTGACATTATCTTAGTTATTATGTGTCAAACACTTTTCTTGGTGATTTACATGCAATTACCACACTTAATCTTCAAAAATCCCTATGAACTGGGTGCTATTATTATACTAATTTTATATAAAAAGAAATTTAAGATCAGAGAGATTAAACCATTTGTTCAAGATTGCACAGATAGTAAGTGGTAGAGCATGAATTTGAACTAAGGGTACCTGATTCCAGAGCCGGGGAAGTTACTCACAATGCTATATAGGTTTTGCAAGCAACTTTTCCTGGCCAGAGACTGTACTGCATATTTCAATCATATTCTCTTATTTAATGCTCACAACTCTGGCAATTGCACATTTCTCTCAATTTTATAGAAGAGAAAATTGAATATGGGTCCTTTCTTTCATGATATAAATCATTGCTAGATAGGCTATTAACCCCAGTTATATCATAGAATAACCATGGAATATATGCCCATTATTCTGTGCTCACATGGAGATTAAAAAATGAGGCAAGATGTAAGAGGGACTTTACTTACTATTTCTAATTTGGACTAAATGACTAAATAGGGAAAGTTGACCCAAGCCAAATAAGTTCTTCTTCCTTTGAGCTCCCATAGCAATTCTCTGTATATTACAAATATAGCAAGTAAACTGAATTGCAGTTGTTTATTTATGAGTCTGGTATCACGTAAAAAAAAATAATGGGAAGTACCATACTTTTTCCAGCTGTAAATTCCAGAATACGGTAAAATGCCTTGTATGTATCAGATTCTCTGTAGTGTTGCCTGTATACATTCAGCTCAATAAATTAATGAATGACAACCTCTGGGGACAATATATTGTTGAGAAGCAAAATAAGAGAAAGAAACTGACATTCTCCATGACGTCCCTATTGGATATGTAAGGTTTTTAGACCATATTATCAAAAACTAGGTCTGGATAAGCTGATGAGACTCTTAGTGGGTAAACTTAATGCAAGCTTTAGTGTTTACAAAGTGTTCCAGTAAGATCAAGTAACAACCTGGGTACATTTTAGGCAATAGAAATTAAAGCAAATTTTAGATAGGAGTTCCCAAGATGGCAGAGTAGGAAGACCCTGAGTTCACCTCCTCTCAAGACCACAGCAAAATTACAAATATTTACAGAACAACTGTTGATGAAAAAGACTGAAGCCTACCAGAAAAGATCTTCTACAACTAAAGATGTAAAGAAAGAACCACAATGAGATGGGAAGGAAGGGGGTCGCTGTATATTCAAGACCCATACCCCCAGGTGGATGACCCACAAATGGGAGAATAATTACAATTGCAGAGGTTCTTCCCAAGAAATGAGGGGTCTGAGCTCCACATGGGACTCCCCACCTGGGGGTCCTGCACCAGGAAGATGAGACCCCAGAACATTTGGCTTTGAAGGCCAGTGGAGCTTACTTTTGGGAGTTACAGAAGGCTGGGAGAAAAAGGGGCTCCACTTTTAAAGGGTACACACAAAGTCTCACATGCTCTCGGACCATGGGAAGAAGCAGTAATTTGAAAGGAGCCTGGATCAGACCTACTGGCTGATCTTGGAGAGTCTCTCGGAGAGGCAGAAGGCAACTGGAGCTCAATCTGGGAACATAACACTGGCAGCAGCCATTTTGAGAAACTCAGTCTACTGCGTGAACACTGGTGCTGGAAAATGCCATTTTGGAGTCCTCCTTCTAGCTTATTAGTCTCAGGACCCAGCTCTGCCCCCACCCACCAGCCTGTAGAAACCAGTACTGGAATGCCTCAGGCCAAACCACTAACTGGGCAGGGATACAGCTCCACCTACCAGCAGACAGGCTGCCTTAAGAATCCCTGAGCTCACAAGTGCCCCTGGACACAGCCTGGTTCACCAGAGGGCCCAGGACTTGGCCCTACACACCAGTGTATGGGTACTAAACTTGGAACTCCCAAGGCCCTGAAGCCAGAGACCCTAGGACCCAGCTCTGTCCATCAGCAAGCCTACTCTAGCCTTGAGACCAGCTTTCACCCACTGGCAGGCAGACAGCAGCCCCAGGACAACTGCAGCCATGGCAGGACCCAGTCCACCCACCAGTAGTCCAGTACCAGCCCTATGACTGGCTTGGCCAGCCACACCCACCAAAAGTCCAATGCCAGCTCTGGGACCCCTGGGCCCTGCAGCCGGACCTTAGGACCAGGCTTTGCCCACCAGTGGGCCAGCACTAGCCCCAGGACCTGGCTTGACCCACTGGTGAGTGGGCATCAGCCCCAGGATCTGCTAGACCCTGACTTCACACCAGTGAGCCAGAACTAGCCCTGGGACACCGCCCCCCGCCCCACCAGGGTTCCACAGCCAGTCACCTTATGACCTGCCCCACCAACCAGCAGCCAGCAGCCAGCAGCCTCCATACAAGGCAGAGCCTTGCAACAAACTGGACCACGGATGAGTCATGCCTACCGGACTGCCCACAGTAATCAGCATGCCACAACAGAAGAACCCACGCAGCCCACATTGGGGCACTACTAGAGCACTGGGGGCACCACTAGAGCATATAGTTCTGGTGACCAGAGGGGCGTATGCTGCTGGGATGCACAGTATGTCTCCTACAAAAGACCACTTCTCCAAGGTTGGGAAATGAAACCTACCTACCAGATACACAGAAATAAAAACAGCAAGTTAGGCAAAATGAAGAAACAGAGGAACACGTTCCAAAGGAATAAGATAAAATTCCAGAAGAAGAACTAAGTGAAGTGGAGATAGGCAATCTACCCAAGAAAGTGTTCAAGGTAATGATAATAAAGATGATCAAAGAACTTGGGAAAAGAATAAATGAACAGAGTGAGAAGTTAGAAGTTTTCAACAGAGAGTTAAAAAATATAAAGAATAACCAAACAGAGATGAATACAATAATGGAAATAGAAAATACACCAGAAGAAATCAACAGTAGACTAAATGATACAGAGGAATGTATAAGGGAGCTGGAAGAGTAGTGGAAATCACTGAAGCTGAACGTAAAAAAGGAAAAAGGAATAAAAAGATATGAGGACAGTTTAAGAGACTCTGGGACAACATCAACCATACTAACATTTGCCTTATAAAAGTCCCAGAAGGAAAAGAGAGAGAGAAAGGGACAGAGAACATATTTGAAGACATAATAATTGAAAACTTCCCTAACTTGGGAAAGGAAACAGACATCTAAGTCCAGGAGGTGCAGAGAGATCCAAACAGGATCAACCCAAAGAGGACCACACAAGACACATTGTAATTAAAATGTCAAAAATTAAAGATACAGAGAGAATATTAAAAGCAGCAAAGGAAAAGCAACAAGTTACATGCAAGGAAACTCCCATAAGTCTATCAGCTGACTTTTCAGCAGAAACTCCAAGCCAAAAGGAAGTGGCATGATATATTTAAAGCGACGAAAAGGAAAAACCTACAATCGAGAGTGCTCTACCTGGCAAGGCTCTCATTCAGATTTGATGGAGAAATCAAAAGCTTTACAGATAAGCAAAAGCTAAAAGAGTTCAGCACCATCAAATCAGCTTTACAAGAAAAGTTAAAAGGACTTCTCTAAGGAAAAAAGAAAAGGCCACAACTGGAAACATGAAATTTATGAAAGGAAAAAGCTTATTAGTAAAGGCAAATATACAGTAAAGGTGATAAATCAACCACAGACAATGCTAGTAAATTAAAGATGATAGAGATGGAAGGTATACTGTGTTCATGGATTGGAAGAATTAATATTGTAAAAATGACCATACTACCCAAAGCACTCTACAGATTCAATGCAATCCCTATCAAAATACCAATGGCATTTTTCACAGAACTAGAACAAATAATTTTAAAATTTGTATGGAAACACAAAAACCCCGAATAGCCAAAACAGTCGTCAGAAAGAAGAGCAGAGCTGGAAGTATCACAAAAAGACAACCTACTGAATTAGACAAAATATTTGTAAATGATATGACCAATAAGGGGTTTATATCCAAACTATATAAACAGTTCGTACAGCTCAATATACATATATAAAAAAAGAGTAAAAAAATGGGCAGGACCTGAGCAGACATTTTTCCAGAGAAGACATAGAGATGGCCAACAAGCACATGAAAAGATTCTCAACATCATTAATCATCAGAGAAATGCAAATCAAAACCTCAATAAGGTATCAATTCATACCTGTCAGAATTGCTATTGTCAAAAAGATCACAAATAACAAATATTGGAAAGATGTGGATAAAAGAACCCTTGCACACTGTTGGAAGGACTGTAAATTGGTGCAGCCACTGTGGAAAACTATGGAGGTTCCTTAAGAAACTAAAAATAGAACTACAATATGATCCACTAATTCCACTCCTGGGTATATATCCAAAGAAAATGAAACACTAATTTAAAAAGATACATAAACCCCAATATTCCTAGCAGCATTATTTGCAATAGCCAAGATATGGAAGCAGCCTACTTGTCCATCATCAGATGAATGGGTAAATAAGATGTGGCATATATATATATATATATATATATATATATATATATATATATATATATATATATATATATGAAATTTTGCCATTTGCAACAACATGGATGGGCCTGGAGGGTCTTATGCTTAGTGAAAAAAGTCACGCAGACAAAGACAAATACTGTACTGTATGGTACCACTTATATGTGGAATCTAAAAAATAAAACAAACTGGTGACTATAACAAAAAAGAAGCAGATTCACAGATCTAGAGAACAAACTAATGGTTACAAGTGGGAAGAGGGGAGGGAGTGGGTAAGATAGGGGTAAGGAATTAACAGGTACAGACTACTATGTATAAAATGCATTAGCTACAAGGATATATTATTGTACAGCATAGGAAATATAGCCAATATTTTACAACTATAAATGGAGTATAATCTATAAAAATTTTGAATCATTATGTTGTGCACCTGAAACTAATATAAGTCAACTATACCTCAATAAAAATAAAGTGTTGTCTCAGAATGAAGGAACTATAAATAAGGGAAGTTTGGTAGAAAGCAGAGAAAGTGTGCAATTCTCATGATTAAAACAAAGAAATCTGGTTAGCAGACATTTGGTCCAGTTCAATACTTCCAGGTTCTTTTAGCATGAACCAAATATATTATGGACATTTTGGGTAGGACCAACTGTCCTGCAAGGAGAAACAGTCTGCTAACCAGATGGAAGAGGCATTCAGGAAAAAAAATGTCCAAGTGAATGCATACCAAATGAGATGATATTGTTTAGTACAATTACTGTGTGGAAATGGATTTGAAATGATCTCATATATAGGATATAAAGGAAGAATTAGATAAAGAGTTATGGCTAATGTGGTTTATAATATAATTTATGAATGATTATTTTGTTCATTCATTCATTCAATAAACATTTAATTGAAGGACTACTTTGTCCCAGACACTATTCAAAATGTGAGGGATATAACAGCGGACAAAATAGCAAAAAAAGAGAATGTCTCATGGTTTTAATTCTAGCGGGGAGAGATGCACAATAAAAACATGTGTAAGGAAAATATTGATATGTTAGATCATGATGGATGATATGGAGAGAAATACAGTAGAAGAAGTAGATAGGGAGTATTGGAAAGGTGATTCTAATATAAATAAGATGTTTAGGGAAGGCTTCAGAGAGGACACTTGTGAACAAACCTGAATAAGAAGAGAAAGCTAGCTGTACAGATATTTGGGAAGACTTACCAGGTAAAAGTTTAGTAAGTGCAAAAGTCCTGAAACAGAAGTTTGGTATCTTTGAGGACAAGAAAGGAGTCTGGGCTGACTGAGGTGGAATGAACTTGGAAAAGATAAGGGGGAGATGAAGCTATCAGGAAAATGAAAGACAAATCCGGTAAAAGCCTGGGAAAAATTGGATAAAAGGCAGGCTTGTTATCCATTCTCTCCTTTTATCAGGGAGCACCTGTGGGGAATAAAAAAGATGAACCAATCAAATATGATTGTAAACCTGCCAATAACAAACTTTCTGGCAAAGAAACTATCTGTATTTGCTGGTGGGACAGTCTTTGTTTATGGAATCCTTCAGCAGGATATAACTGGTCTACTTAGGATTGCATATGATAAATTCGGAATTGATGGGTTTATAGGACAGAGTTCTGGGGAAAATGTCATGAACTTGAGAATAAAGAAGAGATATTTCATTACCAAAAACATAAGCCTTTGAGTAAATATTATATTATAGCTACTTATATTACTTACAAATTTCATATGTTAATCTGTACCAGATCAAATCCTGATGCAGGGCATTGTATCCTAAACCACTCTTTTCTTTGCCTGTCCCTCATGATTACTTTTATCCTTGAAATTATTAGTAAAGCTTGGTACTAAGAACTTTTATTCACATGAGTCTGATTTGACAATTATCTAAGGACCTTATAGCAGACTACTACTCTTTCTCTGAATGAGATGTGATCACTGGACAGTTTTAAACAATGGCATAATATAATATTACTTGAATTTTAAAATGAATAATAGATTGTAGAGGAGCAAATACAGAAGCAGGAAAAGAATATTGCAGGTGAGAGCCCATAGTGGTTTGGATCAGACTTATAGCAGTGTAGATGGTAAGGAGTGGTTGGTTTTTGGATACTATGGCATCAAGAATGACAACACTCAAATTATAGCTCCTTAGGAGAAGTCTATAGAAACTATTATTAGGTGATTCCAGAGAAGCACACAGATGCAGTTGCTAGGTAGTTAAATCATTAAGGTATGGATGACAATAGATGATGTCGCTAAAGATAGCTAATTTAAAATATAAGTAAATTCTAAAGCGCTGCATTGGCAAAGCTCAAATAGCATAACTGAGCAGCAGATATGAAGGTAAATTCTGATTCTACGATATGTTCGCTTTCTCTTTGCCCACTTTCTTTATGTGTGTGTGGAGGGATGGCATAAGGTAGGTTGGTACATGTGAGCTTAAAATTAGAAGAAGCAGAACTATATTTAAGTGAAAGGAATTTCTTTTTATTGCTGAATATGCCATTGTGTGGATATACCATAATTTGATTATCCATTCGTCTTTTGATAGACATTTATGATACTTTCAATTTTTAACATTATAAATAAAGCTACTATTAACATTCATGTACAAGTTTTTTCTGTGTGTGTGTGTGTGTAGACATATAGGATTTATATCCCTTTTCAGAATAAGTGTTCTAATCTCCTATGACTCCTTTTCAGTATTTTTTTCACTTAAGGTAGGCTTTCATTGTTGGTAGCTGTTTTAGGTCAATCTTAGGCTAAATCTCCTTTTCTCTCTTCTATGCTTTTTTTCCCTAAGCTGCACTGCCTCTCCATGTGGGAGAGGGTTTCACGCATAATTTGAAAACTGGATGTTGTCTTTCTCTTAGTTATGCTGTGGGTGTGGGTTTTGCTTCATTTCTTCTTCTTCTTCCTCATGTTTTTAAGGAGTTGTTGGAAGATTTGAATTAAATGGTCAGCATTACTTTGGCTACCAACTATCAAGAGGTAAAGAGGAAGAGTGTGACAGGCAAAATAATGCTCCCTCAAAGATATCAGGTCCACATAGAGGAGAAGGTGATGTGAAAACAAAGCCAAAAGAAATTTCAGGATGTTGGCCTGGAAGACTGGAGTCCAAGGAATGTCACAATCCAAGGAATGCCACCAGCCACCAGCCACCAGAAGCTGGAAGAGTAAGGAATAGATTCTTCCCTTAGAGCTTCTGGAGGGAATGTGTTCCTGCTGATACTTTGATTTTGACCCAGTTATACTGATATGGGATATCTGGCCTCCAGAACTGTGAAAGAATGCATTTCTGTTGTTTTAAGCCACCCAGATGCAGTAATTGGATACAGCAGCCACAGGAAACTAATACAGAGAGGTTTTGTTCTCTAACTTTACTATGGGTTGAAGATAGTAAAGTCTAACTATAAAGCAAAAAAGAAAGACTTAAAACATAACTTCAGATACAGCTCCACTAAACGGCCAGTAGATGTGTCCATTCACAAGGCAGTTATTTATTTATTTATTTATTTATTTATTTATTTATTTATTTATTTATTTATTTATTTATTTATTTATTTATTTATTTATTTATTTATTTATGGCTGTGTCGGGTCTTCGTTTCTGTGCGAGGGCTTTCTCTAGTTGCGGCAAGCGGGGGCCACTCTTCATCGCGGTGCGCGGACCTTTTCACTATCGCGGCCTCTCTTGTTGCGGAGCACAGGCTCCAGACGCGCAGGCTCAGTAATTCTGGCTCACGGGCCCAGTTGCTCCGCGGCATGTGGGATCTTCCCAGACCAGGGCTCGAACCCATGTCCCCAGCATTGGCAGGCAGATTCTCAACCACTGCGCCACCAGGGAAGCCCCACAGGGCAGTTATTATTGGCAATTTTTCTCTTTAGTCTATATGTTGAAATTATGTTTCCAGGACCCTGTTCTACCCGACAGTAGAAGATCAACATGTATTTGAAGGATGTAAAATGGGTCTGTGCTCTTCTGGTATATTCTCTAACTTCTATTCCTGCAGCTCAACATTACCTCATTGATTACTCACATTACCAAACTGCACCCCCCCAAAAAAAACAAGTTTGCATGATAGTAATCTCTTCAAAGAGATACCATTTTACCAGTGAAGTGAGCTATTAACATCATCATGTAGAATGATGGATTTACTAATCTGAAAAAGCCATACTTGGATTATTTTACTGACTCAGGTCATCTTCAAGTAAATGAGTAATGAGGTGGTATATTTTTAGGCTTAATAAATCAGCCTCCACTAGGATAAAATAAAGAGTCTATTTCAAAGACAAATTTTAGTTCCCACTCTTAGAACTAATAAGAAATCAGGAATGTTCTAGTCTAGCTCCAGAACAGCCTGGTACCACTGTTAGAAGTATCTAACTGCTTCTTTTCTTTCTTTAATTTTCTCATAATCTAATTAGTACTTAAGGAAAATAGAATAAACAAATTTGACTGAAGCAAAAGCAGAGAGTCTTGTGTGTGTGTATGTGTGTATATATACATACGTGTGTATATGTATGTGTATATATATATATAATTTCTATTTATTGATGTTTTCAATTGTGAAGAAAATCACAAAAATATAATGAAAGCAAACAAATTGTAGCAAACATGCAAGCAATTGATTAGTTCCAAATTACTTTAAATATATGGGAAAATGTAATCATCTAGTATTTAAAAATAATTTCCCTGTACATAGTGTTTTAAGTATATCCTTTGATTATCATGAAAACTCTCCAAAGGATACAGGACTGTTCATAGGACAGTAATTTCATAGATGGAAAAAAAATGAAGCTCAGAGTAGTTTGGCCTCAGATCACAGAGTGGTGTAGCTCCCTTAATACTTACATGTCTAATGTTCTTTGCACTTATAACATCTTTTTGTGACAGGTGAAATTTAGCCATACTAACACTATGAACTCACTTGAGAAGAGAGGAAATAATTCTAAAACAATTCAAAATTAGTATCAGTGCATTGACTAATGTATTAAAATTATCAATCATTTTAAAATTGGGCTAAAACTACCATTTTTGGAAAATCTACAGCTTTCAAATTTTAACATAGCTTCTGAATATTTGATCCTATAAAAAATTACTCAATGTGAACTCATTTTTTTTTAAATAAATTTATTTATTTATGGCTTTGTTGGGTCTTCATTGCTGCGCATGGGCTTTCTCTAGTTGTGGCAAGTGGGGGCTACTCTTCTACTCTTCGTTGCACAGTGCGGGCTTCTCACTGCAGTGGCTTCTCTTGTTGAGGAGCATGGGCTCTAGGCACAAGGGCTTCAGTAGTTGTGGCTCGCCGGCTCTAGAGCGCAGGCTCAGTAGTTGGGGCTCACAGGCTTAGTTGCTCCGCGGCATGTGGTATCTTGCCTGACCAGGGCTCGAACCCGGGTCCCCTGCATTAGCAGGTGGATTCTTAACCACTGCGCCACCGGGGAAGCCTGTGAACTCATTTTAATAAGAGTTCAAGTGTGTCTAATCATGGCAATTAGTGGAAGTAGTATTTTCTTTATTAATATTATAAAGCAATATATTTTATGAAATTAATTTTTTCTAGGTCTAATGGCTTTGCTATAAACTAAGTATTCACTTACTTTTTTTCATCTTTTCTCACAAAATGAGTTAAATTCAAAATATAGACTTAAAAAATGGACACTAACATTTGGTAACTGTAGAGAATCTGCAGAAAACTTCTCTGTTTCTTCTTTGCTTAGGAAATCCAGAAAACCGATATGAGCACTATCTACTCTGTGACTTACATTCGTACTGCAGTGCAATGACTTTAACTGTTAATTGAAATTTCTCTTCCTGAGCTATAGACTAGTAGACCGGAAAGATGTCTTTTGCCAATTGTATTGTGTAATGCAGAGTTGCTCTTGAATACAATAGTACACGTTTTACTCCTTGGAGTTTCTCCTGTTTTTTTCTTTAGCATTTCTAAACAAATAAGAAAGAATATCATAGCAGCTATTGTATGCATAAATGGGATATATGTTCTGAATATTCTTGATGCCAACAATGGAAAAGTTTGTTTATTCATTTAGTTTCTTTTTTTGTTTATTTTTGTGTGGTCTGGCATGAAATCAAATGAATCTATATCTTCACTGAATATGAGAATATTCATCCACTTATTTATTCAATAATTCACTTATTTCCAATATTTTATTCAATTACCAGTTAGTGATTGCCTACAAGTACCAAGCAACCTTTAAAGTGCTAGAAATATAAATGAACAATTTACAGCGCCAGTTCTCAGGAGACTGAGTTTATTAGGCAGATAAGGGGACCTAATTCTATCACAGAGGCATGTTTTGTTTGATAAGAGGGCGCTGAGGAGAAGCTTCCAACTTAACCTGAGTGTTTCAGGAAAAGTCTCTCAGAAGTAGTGTTTGACAATTCCTTAATGGTATTGATTTTGACATCAACACCACCTGAGGCTTATTTTATAGCAATCTCATTTCATGAAATTCTTCTGTAAACAAAGAGCTGATACTGATATCCTTTGAATGCTATTTCAGGGGGATTTTTTTCTTCTCCTATGTTCATGCTTTAGGATGATATGTGAGAAACGAGAATTGAGAGGTGAAATTACTAACAGAATGAATACCTGTCTACCTGTGTTCCCAGATGGGCTTAACAAATGAAGACAGGGGAGGGCCCCATGTAAGTGACTATACAGTTCAAGAGTTTTTTTTTAATTATAAGGTAAATATGTTTATATATATGGTCAGTGGAAAAGGTAGCTCAGTAATGACAGTGTTCATCATAAAATATCATCATATTTAAACCCCAAAAGCACTGCCAAATAATTGATTTTAGAAACTGAAATCTAACACTTGAATTAATCATTATAATTTGGAAAGTTCATACCAATTATTGTCCTTGGCTTTTAGGTAAAAATAGATAATTTTCAGTACTCTGTATAGATCTTTTTATTTGTCCTTGGTTACCGTGTTTTGGTGCCCTCAATGACCATTCTATACATGCATTTTCCAGCACCTTGTTCAATATCTTTGCTTGTTTCTTCTAGAGAAGATAGAGGAAATCGGGTATGAACTATCTCACCTTTCTGCTATCCATGCATTCAGACATTGATGCTGGAGCTCCCTACTTCCTTTCCTCCAGTCTCTGATGATAATATTTCCTTCATGTCCTATTCAAGTTAACCCACCACCAATTTGGATGTTGATTCCACTCCTCTCCTACTCCTGAGACTTTGCTATGTCAGTTATCTCTTCTTCCTGCAGAATCTTTAAGCTCCCTTTTTTTCTCTTCTGACTTTTTCCCGTTGGCATTTGAACCATCTTTTTCATCCTAACAAAAGTCAACAATAAAAATCACTTAACCCTAAATAAATACCTCTGGCTAAGATCCAGGTTTTCTTTTTTTTTTTTCATTACATGATCAAAAATCTTGTCTACTTTTGCAGTCTCTGTTTCCTCACTTCTGGTCATGCTTAACGCCCCCCCTCCACCCCCGGTATGGCGAAAGTCCCTGTTGATTGTCATATTGCCACACTCCATATTATGAAAATGAAGCTCTCTCTTGTATTTGGCAACTTTGACCATTCTCTCCATTAACTGTATTTTCTGTCCTTGAAACTTTACTTTCTTTGTTTCCAAGACAACTTTGCATTAACCATAAACACTACTGTAGTAGCCTCTCAACTCTTCTCTAATTTTTAAGGCCCATACATGTTATCTCCTGAGCTACAGGAGTAATCTAACTGAAATGCAAAGCTTACCAAATCACTCCCCTGATTAAATCAATCAGAGACTTCCCATCACCTAAAGAGTAAAATTCTTGTACCTTAAAAAGTAAAAGTCAAGTCCCTCTGGACTTTACCTTGACTCTCTCTCCAGCTTCAGCTCCTTGTTTTTCTTATATTTCTGACTCCTAACTTTTGGTGCTCCAAGAATTTCATCCTTTATTTCCTATTTTCCTTAGTCAACTACTCTCCTGAATGATCTTATCTACTCTTACAATTTTTACCTTTTTGATAATCACTTCATAATTATCTAAAATTCACCATGTCAAAACTGAAATGATCCTTTTCCATCTAAATATGTTCATTGTGGTTCATTTTTTCACTTATGTAAGTTATGTAAGATAATTACTGTTATTAAAAACAAACAACTAATTAAATATAATAAAGTTCAATACAGGTCGGTAGTGAAGCTTTGCTTCTTAGGGTCATTCAGGGATGCAGTCTCCTTCTATCAAGTGCTGGGGTCTTGGAATACTTTCTCAAAAACCTATGCATCCAAAAGAGTGAGAGAAATAACAGCAAGATTACAAAAGGTTTGGATGAGCCAGGACCAGAAGTAGCAAATAGCAATTCTAGCTATAGTCCACTGGTCAGTACCAAGTCATAAGGCCACCTTAACTGCAATAAGGGCTGGAAAATGTAGTCTGTCCATAAGCCTAGGAGGAAAAGTAAAGGGGTATGCTGAACACACAGCATCTTCTCTGCCATAATGGCTGCCTGCCAAATTGTTTTTTTTTTTTTTCTCCTTTACTTCTTGAATAAATTTTAAGTCTGCTACCACCTCTATCTTTAACCCAACTAAACCCATTCTCACGGGTCTGACCTCATCATATCTCAAAAGAACTACTGCAATAGCCTTCAAACTGCCTTCTGGTTGAACCCTTCCTATCTATCATCTACACAGCTGCAGGAATAATCAAGTAAAATGAAAATTTTACCTATAAAACTCCCCTGATTAAATCCCCTTAGTGACTTCCCATTATGTACAGAGTAGAAATATCATAGAATAGAAAAATAAGGTCCTCCTGACTTGGAATCTGCCTATTTCACCAGCTTCAACTCTGGATGCTCATTGACTTTTACTTTACACTTGGCCAAGACTGAAACATTTCTTGTACCCTGAGCACTCCATTTAGTGTCTTTGCTCATTCTACTTTCTAATCTGGAACACCTTTCACCTCCCTACTCCATAATCCCTCAGGATGAATTAGCTGCCTCTCATCAAAACCTGCATAATCCTGGTACCTTTATCAATCAATAATGTACTTGATTATACACAACCATCTGTGCAAGTGCCTAAATAATTCATTAAACTATGAGATACTTGAGAACAGGGGCTGTGTCTGACTTTTCACTCCCAGTTCTAGCAGATGCTTGGCTAATAGTAATCATCTATAAATATGTCTCAAATGAACAAACTGCTTGCGTTGAAGTAAGAGGGACCTTGAAACTCAGTTCCTTTTCCTGTATCCCTTGAACCCTACTTATGTCTTGCCATTCACTTGCATAAGACTAGTTCCAGACCTTCCCTAGTCTGCTGACTGGAGTTTGGTTTTGTATGACCAGATGATACAAGATAATAATTATCACTCTATTAAATTCCCCACCCTTGTACCCTGCTCATATGATTGGATATCCTAGCACCACATAAGCATATGACACTTGGGCAATATGTTATAAGCTGAGGGAAGCCCATCAACCTATTTGGAATTGGTCCCTCAAGCCAAATCACTGTCTTTTAGCCCATAATTATCTTGAACAATAGAGTCCTGCTTGTAACCCCAGCTACCACTCTATGCTCATTCAAGTAGCAAATCATGTCTCACAACTAAGGCTGTTTCATATTCTAATGATAGACACTTAAAAGATGTGCATTTCTATTACACAGTGGGATCAAGAGTGTAACTATGATAATAGTGCAAAACAATACAAAGCAATTCAATTGGAGCAACAGAAGAATGTGGGCAGCAATCTAAGTGGAATTTCCTTTTCTTCTCTGAATTCTAAAATCATTGGCGCCAATTGTGAATTGTATTTTACAAAGAAGCCAAAACTGAGTGGAAAGTGCTCTCCACTCAATCTTCCTCCATTAAGTTTTAGTCTCATTTCAAAATGGTAGTTCCAAGGCTGCTTCTTCCAGTACCTTGATTGATAGCTTTCAAATTATGATTCAGTACCAAGTACATTAGTAGTACTTGTACCTTATAAATAGTACATCAGTTTTCATTAATTAATGCCATTAAATTGTTGAATTATTGGAAAAAAGGAACATAAGTACATGCCTTAAAATGTCCATATGTTTAAATAAATACTGTTTAGAGGTTAAGTATCTAGAATTCTTGAATTTAAAGTAAATTTGATACCTTTTGTGATATGTAAAGAGTGGATAGAAATTATTAAAATATCTAAATTTAGGAATATTTTGGGAAAATATTATTTACTTTGTGATTCACTTTTAAAGGAATGTTTGTACAGTTCATTTGAGGTATTTTTCATAATAGACAACAAAACAAAACAAAAGAATGTGTATATATGTACATACATATATATAATATATATGATATTATACAGATATTTGATATATATTATACCTGTACTACTTCATATATGTCTTTGGAGACTTGAAAAATGTATTTTCTTAATCCTATTTGATTATTTAAGAATATATATGGATATAATTATACTTTTCTTTTTCAAATTATGAATTTAATAATTCAATATTTGTTAAGATATAATAAATAACTCTACACTGGGGCAAACAAATAGTATGTGCTTCATATCAAAGACCAACAAATCCATTTTCCAGGCTATGCATCACACTTTGGTCAGTTCTGCTACAGATTCTAACATTGGCCATTAATCTTCTGTCAATTATTTTTATAAATACCGTCTCTTCCGGGATTTATAAACAAATCATTTAAAACCAAAATAACCCAAGATTCATTAATTCTGTCTTGTACATTATAAACTACTAAAGGTAAATAATCATTCTTGAATTAACTCAGAAAAATAGAATATAAGAAAAAGCATACTGTTTGATTCTACAGGAAAAGATCTTGCTTAATGATAACTCCGAGTATTAGGAAATAATTTGTCAATGTCAGTGTTTTTAAATCTCAAATTCCCCTAAGAATTTAGAAAATGTTCCGTCATGTCTATTTTTGTACCCTCTAAACACACACAAACCCACACACACCCACACACACACACACACACACACAAACACACCCTAAATTATTCAAGGCAGTTAGTCAGAACTCAGAAAACATATACTCATGCAAATCGTTCTAGACTGCCCAACACAAGATCATTTTATCCATACAATAACTAAACAAGAATTAGTTGAGAACCATAGAGCCACTTTGAGCTCTGTGAGTTCTTGGGAAATGGAAGGAAGATGGAAGCAGCGCTGAACCTCCAGAGGTTTTATCCTGAAGAGGAGGGAAAGAGGATGGGGAGGCTCCAGAGTGTCTGGTTGCTTCCGTAACAAAGAGAAGGAGTAGTTTCAAAAAAAGGAAGCATCAAAAAACTGTGAACATTGTTATTATTTTTACAGACATTAAATACTTACTTATAAGGCTTCATAAAATTCTTCAGAGTATAGTCCAGGTGTCACCTCCTCTGTCAAAGGGCCCTAAATCTCCCAGCCTGAGTGTGAATTGACATTGATCTCCTGTGTATTTCTATAACAATATATTTTAGGAACATGCTGCTTTAGAACACTTATCACTTCATTGAATTAAAATTCCATGAAATCTGTCTTCAGAGATTCTGGGATCCTTGAGAGCAGGAACTGTGCTTTTTTCACCCTTGTATCACCTTTACTGGTGCCACCACCACTATTCCAGTTTGTAGCACCATGACTGGCATTCAGTAAAACAGACACTAAATGAATGACTAAGGCACAATCAGAGGACATTAAACGCATGTCAGGCTGAGTAATTTAATCATGGACTGTGAATAATGGGAAGCCAAAAAAGCAGGTGTCACAAATTCAGATTCCTAGTAGGTTCCCAAGAAGGTGACAAAAGTGTTACAAATTTTAAAAAAGAAAAGAAATTTTTTTCTAGTATTAAAAAATGCTACAAGATAAACTATAAGGTTGATGACAAACCCCAATCAATAGTTGGTCCCAGTATCAGGGACATAAGAGGGAATAATGTGTACTGTGGGAATGCATTCCCTGGATCAAGAATATGTCTCTCTCATTTCCAACCTATTGTGGCAACAAGGAAATCTGGGTTCAGTACTGCTAGATGTACCAATTTATAAGAAAAGCCAGAAATTAAGTATTTATATTTATTATTATATGACATATCACAGTATGAACATGTTGGCTTTTTCTTTTTTTAAAGATAAAGTGTGAGCCAAACACACTCTGTGAATGTGAAACAGAGACCACTATAGTTTTAATGCCCTCTAAGTGCTCTTTACAGGATTGACAAATCTCCAAAAGTATTTTAGGAAGTTTAGTTTCATGCCAGGCTGTCTCAACAGTCCAGGCTAACACATAAGCATATTCAAATCCGGTTCCCAAGGTGTTGAGTCCAGAAGCATGGTGACAATAGCTTATATAAAATAATTTTATAGTCTTCCACTTTGTTTCCTGTATTTGACTCTCCTGAGTGAGCACAACAATGGCACAGCCAAATCAGTTTAGATACTAGGATCTCTACATTTCACATGTTATTGTCCCTTCCTCTTTTATTTCTGGTATTGAGTTACTATTTCCTACTACATTTCCCATAATTCTTCAGCACATTCATTCTACCCAGCCAGCTCTTTTTTTTCAAACTTCCTAGATTCTGACAAGCCACAGAAATACCTGATTTCAAAGAGATGCTTGCATTCTATACTGATACCATCTAGGAGTGTAAATGCCTAATGTCACACTGCTGAGAAAGGTAAGAAAAATCATTACAGGTCTTTATATCTTCTAATCTTTTAACATTTTTTTGAAGAGACAGAAATGTTTTATTTTTCAACGAATATCTTAGTTACTTATTTTTGTTACATCTGTGCAAATCAAAATGCAATAAAATTTTTGAACGATAGAGCTGGAATGTGGACTCAAAATGTGACCCAATAAGATTGCAAGGACTATTTAAAGAAGTCTTCCATAAATCTGACAATGACTCTGACTCCAACAGCGTGGATTTGAATATAAATTTTGCACAAATAATGAACTACTGAGAAAACAATTAAGCTGCTATCCTGTCTGATTGATATGCCATTATAGCAATGCAAGGACAAATTCATTTAAGTTAGGCTAGAGGCTTAATTAATTTTTTCACAACTATCATCAGAAACACATATTAAGTTTCTACTCTCAAATCATTTCATGCTATGATTTTTTTCTCAAATTTTGCAAATAGGGAGTCAACATTTATGACAAAAATAAACCCCAGAATATACAAAGAAAATTTGAATTGGCCAAAGCAAAATTTAGTTACTCTGGTAGTAATAGGATTTTTTTTTTTTAACTAAATGTGAGTGTAATCTGATAAGCCTATTTTCCAACTAGTGGATATCATGGTTCTGTATTAAATGTATTCAGTTGAAGAATATGTTTGATTGTTTACTGCCTGGGATTTATATAAAACTGGTATATTACAATATGCCATATGTGTGGTTAACCCAGTTGCAAATCATTAAACCATTATGTAGTAATTAGCAGTGTTATAAAAAGAATGAGATATACGCATCATTTATTTTCAATACAGCTTTGCATAATTGGAATAATATGCAATTTGATCTATTAAGATACTAATTAAATTCAAAACACTTAATATGTACCAGAATGTTGTGCTCTGAAATTGCATAATTGTCCATTGTGTGGTCATTTTCTTCACTATCCCTTTCTCCAAAGCATGTGAGAGTAATCCATAAATTACATTCAGGGAAAAGGTAATATTAAGAAACAATGAGAACCACAAAGAAGTCTTCAATTGGTCAAAAGTGTTATACTTCTCCAGGCAAGTAGAAAAATCTAATTTGTTTTATACCTCCATTCCAAGCCCCTCTTCTGTGCCCTTGAAGATGTGTATACTTAATAAAATGGCCCCAAACAGAAAAAGAAAAAAAGGGAGCAGTTTAAGTGCCTAAATAATTGAAAAATTGGGAATTTTAAATAAAGTATTTCTGAAAAACCAAGAGGTAGTTTTTCTCCAACTTCTAATTAAGGAGTCTGTCTTTATGAAGATTCACATCCTGGCAAGAGATCAAAGTCATATATTCTTATTATTCTTTTTCAATTTAGCTTCAGTGTACTATCAGATGAAATCTTATCACTGTATTCAGAATTTATCACTTAGCTCAAGAATTTAGCACTGTCTACAATATCAAATCCAACCTCAAACATTTCCCAAGGCCTTCACATATTAGCCCTTGCTACTTTTAGAATAGTAAGGATGATGGTGAAAAAAAAAAAGCTAATATTTTTCCTAGGTATTGTGCTAAAAATGTGCCACATTATCTCATTTAATTCACAGAGGTTAAAATATATGAGCAAACTCAGGCTGTGAGAGGTAACTTAAACTTGGTTTGAGTCTTACTGTTTCTATGTTCCAAAGTTGAGTGAAATCTGAGGTTATGTGATTCAGAAGCACTGTTCTTAACCTTTCACTATGCTACAAACTTCACAATATTCCAACACTCCTCAAAACCTCCTCTGTACCTGCTCTAAATGAATCAGACCAGACTCTTCCATGTACTTAGTATTGACTTATTCTTTTCTCAGTGCCTTAGTTCATGCTGTTTCCTCTCTTAAAGTGTGTACTTTGTCACTTAGCCAAACATCCCTCCTCTTTCAAGGCATGGGTCACATGCCTCCTCCTCCACAGCTCTTTCACCTCAAATGCATACCTCAGATCTCATTCGTATTCCCATAGTGCCTAGTATAGAGTTACAAAGGTGATTATCTCTCAATAAATATATTTTCTGAAAGCATTAATAGCAAAGACATAAATAATCCATTATAAAACAAAGAATGTTGTCATGCACATTTGATTCCTTGTTATAAAGGATAGATTTGCTGCCAGACATATTTCCTGTGCCAGATTTTCCATCATCAACAAAATTTTCAAAAAGATTTTCATTCACTTTGACTGCCCTTGGCCTGTGTCCAATTTTTTTTTTTTTTAGAGCTTACAAATTTAATTTTAAATTCAAGTGCTGCTGCTGAATACAAGCAGTATAGAGCCAGAGAAGGAGTTTTCCTTGAAGAGAAATGGGATCCATTTTAAGTTAGAGGCAAATAAGGGAAGTATCCTGAGGTTGCACCCATTATCAGGAATGGTCGGCTCCATCCCTCTGCTTTTTCACCCTAGTGTTCCTGCTCCCTTTACCCTTAGACTCAGGTCCATTCACACTCTTGGGCAAGTCCTGGCTTGCCCGTGGTAATAAAGGAGAGCTCTTCTTGAGAATGTGGTGGATTCACTAAAGCTCCAGCCAATTTTATCACAGGTTATTCTGACATCTTTACCAAAATCCTAACCTCATGATGGCCAAACTTCTTTTTGTCTCTCTGGTGTATTATTGGCAGGGCATGGATGTCTGCCAAATCGTCAGGCTAGTGGTGGGAAGGACGGCTGCTTTGGACCCTAGGCTGGCAGGACCAGGAGGCACAGTTGCCATTTCTTTAAGCTAGCCAACATTAGGCATATAGGTATCATTTCAAGGGTGATAATTTAGATGTGTGACGTAACTGTACTTACAGAAAAGGCAGTATGGTGTAGTGATTGAATGACTCTGGAGCCAAAC